>NC_060122.1:769029988-770356988 GCF_021461395.2 Schistocerca americana | reverse complement strand
AATGGTTCAAATGGCTCCGAGCACTATGGGACTCAACTTCTGAGGTCATTAGTCCCCTAGAACTTAGAACTAGTTAAACCTAACTAACCTAAGGACATCACAAACATCCATGCCTGAGGCAGGATACGAACCTGCAACCGTAGCAGTGTTGCGGTTCCAGACTGCAGCGCCTTTAACCGCACGGCCAAGACAGTGAAGGAAATTTAACTTTAGGGACTAATAATTTACAGTTCTGTGTGTGCTAAGTGTATAGTTCTTCTTTTGTGGCAAAGAGAGTTTTACTGCACAGTGATGTGTATTTGCTTAGTAATTCCTTACCCTGGGCTACTGATTTTTGAATGTGACGGTTTTCTTCTATTGTTAATTTTTGGTATAGGCTGTTACTGGTTTCAGGGATTTTTAAGTCAGTTTCAATGTTTGTTGGTTGGTTATTCTGTGCTATTAGGTGATCTGCAAATAACGAATGTGAACCATTGGTTTTCAGTGCTATGAGGTGTTCTATATACCTGGTTCTAAAATTCTTGCATGTTTGAGTCACATGTACAGGCTCACATTAGTCGCAAGTTAGTTGATGTATAAGAGACTGGCTGTATTAATCAGTGTTGCTTGTATTTCTTCCAAATCTCTCTTCTGGTTTTTGTTGATGCTTCTTTATGCTGAGTCCTTGTCTCTTTAGTATGGTGGTTACCTGGGTGTGACTTTGTTGTCTTAAGTCATTATGTGCCATTTATTTCTTACTGTCTGCTGATTTGTCGTAAGTTTTGTGTGTGTGTGTGTGTGTTCTGTGATTATGTGTTGCCTGTTCTGTTTCTGTATTTTGTTGTTTGGTTCAGATGGCTCTGAGCACTATGGGACTTAACATCTGCGGTAATCAGTCCCCTAGAACTCAGAACTACTTAAACCTAACTAACGTAAGGACATCACACACATCCATGACTGCGGCAGTATTCGAACCTGCGACCGTAGCGGTCGCGCGGTTCCAGACTGAAGTGCCTAGAACCGCTCGGCCACAACGGCCGGCTTTCGTTGTTTATTTTATCTGCAGTTTTTGTATCATAGTAATTCTCTATCTGTTTGTGTTTCAATGGTTAACTGTGTTTGTGGTGGATGAGGTTCTTATATACGAGGTTCTGATACCTCTGTTAGTCAGATTGTATTGTCTACAATTGTATCGTCGATACCAATATTTTATTTTGTGCTGCTATGGTTTTACTATTTTGTTACACATTTAATTTTCTGTCCGATTGAAGAAAATGTCAGCAAGGAGACCACTGATTGGGAATGCCATAGGTAGTCCGTTTTGGGAGTTAAATTTGTTGTTAAATGTGAAATAGTTTTGTTGTATGATGAGCTCGAGTACAGCTGCTGTTTTTTCTATTTTTATTGTGGTTATGTTTTCTTGTGGTTGAATATTTCTTTCTATGATGTTTATTGGCAAGCACGGAAACACAAAGAACTGCAGCAGTCTCAAAAAAATGGTTCAAATGGCTCTGAGCACTATGTGACTTAACCTCTGAGGTGATCAGTCCCCTAGAAGCTAGAACTACTTAAACCTAACATATACATGCCCGAGGCAGGATTCAACCCTGCGAACGGAGCGGTCGCGCGGTTCCAAGCTGTAGCGCCTAGAACCGCTCGGCCACTCCGACCGGCGCAGCAGCCGTCTCAAGATGATCACATGTTTCATCACTTCTTCACCGCGGATTACACACTCTTTCAAATAGATCTGGCTCTATATGGATTGCATCAAATGCTAATGTATCGTCTGCATATTGACGATGGGCAGGTGATGTGATCACCAACATCTGCCCTGATGAATTACCAGCGCTACCCTTCCAGAAACACAACGACTACGGTTTATGCACGACAGGACAACATCCTATTTCCTACGGATGGTGTGGCACTGCCTCGTGGAAATATTCCCAAAAAGTCGACGGCTATCAATCCGACTACAGGATTCGATGGAAGTCTGGCTCTCCACCCTGACTTGCAATGTACCCTTTTATGAGTTAAATTACTGCAGGGAGTTAAGATACCCTTGTTTTGAAGATAGCGTTGTTCCGGAACTGGAAGTACAGCAGCTAACTAAACGTCATTGCAGAACAATGTTATGTAATCATAAACTTTCAATTATTACCCATAAAAATGAATATAACTAGTAATTTTCTGTTTGTTTATAGGTACATATCTGCAGTCTTTGTACACATTGCAATTCCCGTGCCACGGAACGGTAGCACGCTGCTAGACGATATATGTCTATGAAGTGTAGAAGGACTGCGCCGTTTTGCCTTGGATCATCTAGCGGGGTAATTTAATTTTTGCGAGGTGAGAATACAACACAACTACGCCTTCTGCCAAACAAGTTACGTCCTGTAATACTTGGTACGCGCCATAACCTCTCTCTACGATATGTTGCAATAATTTTTTATTTTTTATTTTCATTATTTTTTTGAGTCATCAGTTTTCTAACTGGATTGATACGGCCAACCACGAATTCCTCTTCCTCTCCTGCAGTATATCAGAATAGCACATGCACGCCTGAACCTCATTTATTTGCTGGATGTATTAAAGTCTCTATCTTACCCGCCAGGTTAGCCGAGAGCGCTAATGCGCTGCTTCCTGGACTCGGGTAGGGGTGCCGGCCCCGGATCGAATCCGCCCGCCGGATTAACGACGAGGGCCTGTGTGCCGGTCAGCCTGGATGTGGTTTACAGGCGGTTTTCCACACCCCTCTGTGTGAATACCGGGCTGGTTCCCATGTCCCGCCTCAGTTACACGACTCACAGACATTTGACAACCATCCGCACATTTCCATGACGTACACTAGACGCAGACAGATGGGGTACTGTGATACCGTCTCCGAGGGTATGGGGTGGCGGCGGGAAGGGCATCTGACCACCACTTTACATTAACATGCCAAATTCGATTTAACCACGCCAACCCAGCGCACAATGCGGGACCACGGCGCAAGCGATAGTCTCTATCTTCTTCTACTACAGTCATTCCCTAATGTGTTAAAC
This sequence comes from Schistocerca americana, assembly GCF_021461395.2. NCBI lineage: Eukaryota > Metazoa > Arthropoda > Insecta > Orthoptera > Acrididae > Schistocerca > Schistocerca americana. The sequence continues at coordinate 770,353,968 of NC_060122.1, read as the reverse complement.
AGATGGCCTATCATTCTGTCCCTTCTTCGCCTATTCTGCAGAAAGCCCCCCTCATTCCTGCCTTATCAGAGCACTTCATTTTCAACACTCTTCTGTAGCACCACATCTCAGATGCTTCCACGCTCTTCTTTTCTGGCCTTCCCACAGTCCATATTTCACTACCACGCAATGCTGTGTTCCAGACGTACTTTCTCAGAAATTTATTCACAAATTAAGTCCTGCGTTTGATACTAGTAGTCTTTTCTTGGCCAGGAATGTCCTTTTTTGCAAGTGGTAGTCTGCTTTTTATGCCATCCTTACGCCTTACTCCATCCATCATAGGTTATTTTGCTGCCTGGATAGCAGGATTCTTTATCTTCGTCTACTTCAGTATCCCCAGTTTCTCGTTGATCTTATTACTTTCGTCTTTCTTCAGTTCACTCTCAATCCACATTACGTACTCACTGCACTGTTCATTTCATTCAGGAGAGCCTGTAACTCTTCATCAGCGAATCTTGTCATCGATATCCTTTCACCTTGAATTTGAGTCCCACTCACGTACCTCTTTTTCATTTCTGTCCATGCGTCTTCGAGAAACAGACTAAACCGTAGGGGCGACAGTCTACATCTGTCTTACACCCCTTTTAATCAGAGCACTCTGTCCTTGGCCGGCCGCAGTGGCCGAGCGGTTCTAGGCGCCACAGTCTGGAACCGCGCGACCGCTACGGTCGCAGATTCGAATCCTGCCTCGGGCATGGATGTGTGTGATGTCATTAGGTTAGTTAGGTTTAAGTAGTTCTAAGTTCTAGGGGACTGATGACCTTAGAAGTTAAGTCCCATAGTGCTCATAGCCATTTGAACCATCTCTGTCCTTGGTCTTCCACTCTCACTGTTTGCCCTTGGTACTTTTACTTCTACTACCCGTCTTTTCTTTTAGCTTACCCTATTTTTCCCAGAATTTCGAACGTCTGTCCTTACTATCTTCGTAACTGTGAGCGATATTTTCTGAAAATCTGACGGTATGTCTTCATGTAAGACGAACTTCCGTTGTAATGATGTTATAATCGAAATGTGCATTGAAGTGCTACAATACATGGTTGTGCACCTGTCATACAATCAATAGCGATTACAAACGTTCCTAAGTAACACGAACGTGATAAACATGATCGGCCAGATCTCCATCGAGGGAGTATCAGTAGGTGTGTCGTATTCTGGTATTTTGGTATAGTGGAACAGTGGTCGGTTATTCGATCTATTACCCCAATTTCTGTGATCTATAAAAATACCTCCAAAATGACGAAAAAGCTTGTAATATGTAATTTCCACGGCTTTAGCTAGAAACACGGGGCAGCAACAAACCTCTGTACTTAAAAATTGTGCAATGGGCTTGCCGCCGCTGCAGAACAGCTCAGTATATCGTGATCGTGGCGCTGTTCCACTGTACTCAGCGATGCAATATACGAAGCGCTTAGCGACCAACAGTTCACCAGTAAGCTTTTCCATACTTCTGTGTATCAGCGTTAACTACCGGGGAAACAAGCCAGAAACAGACCCGCGAAATACTGAATATAGTCTTGAGAGCGAAAAAGAGCAAAGTGGGCATTACTGTTTTGAACAGTAGGTACCGCGATAAAACAGAACAAGTTTGTTTACAATCAAGACAGACAAAAAAAATGTTCAAATGTGTGTGAAATTTTACGGGACTTAACCGCTAAGGTCATCAGTCCCTAACCTTACACACTACTTAATCTAAATTATCCGAAGGACAAACACACACACACACCCATGCCCGAGGGAGGACTCGAACCTCCGCCGGGACCAGCTAAGACAGACAGCCCTCACCTACGGCACCTGCAGTGACGTAAACATACAGAGATACTGTAAATAGGGTTAATGAATCCAACGAAATGCAATTTCCCTGCAACGAGCCATCAGAAACCAGAGGTTTCTGACAAAAAACCTCTCAGGAAACATCCGTGAACTACCTCCAAAAGTTTCTCGGTAGAGTTGGGATTCATCAAGTGTCTTATGGCGAGTTGTAGTTATCCATAAAGCTTGACGTATGTACTGATATAAATTTCACGTTCAAGGTTTACCAACATTCTTTTGAGGTGCGTCAAGCTCTTTAAATGGTAAGGTCTATGCAGCTGTAACGTTATTTTAAATGCAGTCAGGAAGTTTCGATGTACAGTACATTCCCCAAGCCATTGTTAAGTGCATGGCAGTTTTATCTATTTTCTTTTCTATTCCATTCAGGTACTGAGTGAATGAAAACGGCTGTCTGTATTTCTCTTTATGTAGCTTTATCTGTGTTATTCCTCTGATCCCTTCGTGAGATACATAGCGATGGCAACATAATAGCCTCACAGTCTTCTACGGAAACGGGCCCTCCAAGATTATCTAACTTAATGAATGAGAGACCAAGAGTCAGCCGTATTCCGGTTCACGTCTTAGTTATGGTGTTCGACACTACATGCCTCAGTTGTGTTCATTTCGGGAACGTAAAATGGGACTCGTCGTACTTCCGGTCTTCCATTATAAGGAAGGGCACAGACATTCAAAACAGTAATGTTTTTTAAGGAAATAGGTACTACTGGGGAAGGAAGTGTCCCGCAGTGCAGTTTTTAACACCAATTAGCGCTAATCAGCAACCTTATGCAATTAAAATCAAAGTCAGCAGTGTAAATAATTACGTTTAATGTAATTCTGTAATACAGGAATGTCATTCGTACATCGTTTTTTAAATGAATTTGGCATAATGCTGTGCATCGTAGATTTTTTTAGGCAAAAACATCCACTCCTAGTGCAAAATAAAATTGAAATTAGCCGACATTGCTGCCCTAGGATATTTAAAAAACACCAAAAGTGCAGCAAAACAAACTCCTGGTGTCATTTCCATTTAAGAGAGAAGAGGCACGTTCTCTTTGCTTAATGTTCAGTTTGGGTGAACACAGGGTAACAATAAAAATAAAATGTGATTCATGTTGGATTCCATAAGATCCCAATGTGCAGCAACTATTGGTTTCCCAAGAACGATGAAAAGTTATCAGTCCCGAGCAAATCTGAAATTTATTGCAGGTCGATGTCAACCTAGAATATCACCAGTATATAAAATATCAGTGTCACTTTACCCGTTTTCCTATACACTGATGATGACTACGTTAAAGTAGAAATCGTTCTACAAACGAAATTCAGTTTGTTCAAGATTTATCCCTGTTCATTATTCCAGTAAAACATGAATTACTTTCAGTCATGTAACATCTGCGACAGCGAGTGTTTATTCATAATTTTTTATACATATGTAGCCTTGAAATATATTACGTTTTAATAACTCAGCTTGAACACCACAACCATTCTTTACGCAACAATCTGAACACTGTTTTTCCACCCCCTTACCGTTACAAAAAAATGACTCTGAGCACTATCGGACTTAACTTCTGAGGTCATCAGTTCCCTAGAACTTAGAACTACTTACACCTAACTAACCTAAGGACATCACACTAATCCATTCCCGAGGCAGGATTCGAACCTGTGACCGTAGCAGCAGCGCGGTTCCGGACTGAAGCGCCTAGAACCGCTCGGCCACTCCGGCCTGCCTTACCGTTACAAATGTGTTTCAACTTCCACCTCACAACCGATCATGCTAACGCGACCGCTTCCGCGACAGGGAAATACGGCAGACCCGAATCGAATCCTCCTGGCAGATTAAGAAGTGGTTGGTGTGCTGGCGAACCTGGATGTGGTTTTTAGTCGGTTTTCCACATCCCACTAGGTAAGTGCCGGATTGGTACCCATGTTCCGCCTGAGATATACGTTATGCAAACATTTAGAATACTTTCTCATGCTTGCACACAGAACTTCCTTAATGTGCAGATGAACTGGGTACACTTCTTCATGCACGAGGGCAGAGAGGGGGGGAAGTAAGGAATGCTGATGAACTTAGCTGTTTGGTTTCCAAAAAAATCTGTAATCATTTTTTAAATAGAGGGGTGAAGGGGATGTGGGAGGGACATACGGGGTGGTCCATTGATAGTGACTGGCCCAAATATCTCACGAAATAAGCATCAAACGAAAAAACTGCAAAGAACGTAACTTGTCTAGCTTGAAGGGGGAAACCAGATGGCTCTATGGTTGGTCCGCTAGATGGCGCTGCCATAGGTCAAACTGATATTGGCTGCGTTATTTTTTTTTTTAAATAGATACCCCCATTTTTTATTACATATTCGTGTAATACGTAAAGAAATATGAAAGTTTTCGTTGAACCACTTTTTTCGCTTTGTGATAGATGGCGCTGTAATAGTCACAAGCATATGGCTCACAGTTTTAGACGAACAGTTGGTAACACGTAGGTTTTTAAAATTAAAATACAGAATGAAGGTGCGTTTGAACATTTTATTTCGGTTGTTCCGATGTGATACACGTACCTTTGTGAACTTATCATTTCTGAGAACGCATGCTGTTACAGCGTGATCACCTGTAAATACCAAATTAATGCAATAAATGCTCAAAATGATGTCCGTCAACATTCCTCTCAACAGAGAGTAGTTCGCCTTGCGTAATGTTCACACATAGATTGACAATGGGCTGACGCATGGTGTCAGGCGCTATCGGTGGATCACGATAGCAAATATCCTTCAACTTTCCCAACAAAAAGATATCCGGGGACGTCAGATCCGATGAACATGCGGGCCATGATTCGACGACCAAATCACCTGTCATGATATATGCTATTCAATACCGCTTCAACAGCACGCGAGCTATGTGCCGGATATCCATCATGTTGGAAGTACATCGCCATTCTGTCATGCAGTGAAACATCTTGTAGTAACATCGGTAGAACATTACGTAGGAAATCAGCATACATTGCACCATTTAGATTGCCATCGATGAATGGGGGCCAATTATAGTTCCTCACATAATGCTGCACCATACTTCAACCCGCCTAGGTCGCTGATGTTCCACTTGTCGCATCCATCGTGGATTTTCCGTTGCCCAATAGTGCATATTATGCCGGTTTACTTTACCGCTGGTGGTGAATGACGCTGCGTCGCTAAATGGGACGCGTGCAAAAAAATCTGTGATCATCTCGTCATTTCTCTTGTGTCCAGTGGCAGAGCTGTAAACGACGTTGAAAGTCGTCTCCATGCAATTCCTGGTGAATAGAAATATGGTACGGGTGCAGTCGATGTTGATGTAGCATTCTCAATACCGACGTTTTTGAGATTCCCGATTCGTGCGCAAATTGTCTGCTACTGATGTGCGGATTACCCGCGACAGCAGCTAAAACACCCACTTGGGCATCATGATTTGTAGCAGGTCGTGGTTGACGTTTCACATGTGACTGAACACTTCCTGTTTCCTTAAATAACGCAACTATCCTGCGAACGGTACGGCGACTTGGATGATGTCGTCCAGGATACCGAGCAGCATACATAGCACACGCCCGATGGGCATTTTGATCACAATAGCCATGCATCAACACGATATCGACCTTTCCCGCAATTGGTAAACGGTCCATTTTAACATGGGTAATATATCACGAAGCAAATACCGTCCTCACTGGTGGAATGTTACATGATACCACGTACTTATACGTTTGTGACTATGACAGCGCCATCTATCACAAAGTGAAAATAGTGGACCAACTAAAACATTCATATTCTTTACGCACTACACGAATGTGTAATAAAAAATTGGGGATTCTATTTAAAACAGACGCAGTTGATATCCGTTTGACCTATGGCAGCGCCATCTAGCGGGCCAACCATAGCGCCATCTGGTTTCCCCCATCAAGCTAGACAAGTTTCGTTCTTTGTAGTTTTTTCGTTTGGCGCTTATTTCGTGACATATTTGGCCTGGTCACTATCAATGGACCACCCTGTATAGAAGGGGAGGATGTACAGAATATTGATGAACTTAGCTGTTTGGTTTCTTTAAGCACATCCACCTCACAGATACCTTTGAAACTACACTCCTGGAAATGGAAAAAAGAACACATTGACACCGGTGTGTCGGACCCACCATACTTGCTCCGGACACTGCGAGAGGGCTGTACAAGCAATGATCACACGCACGGCACAGCGGACACACCAGGAACCGCGGTGTTGGCCGTCGAATGTCGCTAGCTGCGCAGCATTTGTGCACCGCCGCCGTCAGTGTCAGCCAGTTTGCCGTGGCATACGGAGCTCCATCGCAGTCTTTAACACTGGTAGCATGCCGCGACAGCGTGGACGTGAACCGTATGTGCAGTTGACGGACTTTGAGCGAGGGCGTATAGTGGGCATGCGGGAGGCCGGGTGGACGTACCGCCGAATTGCTCAACACGTGGGGCGTGAGGTCTCCACAGTACATCGATGTTGTCGCCAGTGGTCGGCGGAAGGTGCACGCGCCCGTCGACCTGGGACCGGACCGCAGCGACCCACGGATGCACGCCAAGACTGTAGGATCCTACGCAGTGCCGTAGGGGACCGCACCGCCACTTCCCAGCAAATTAGGGACACTGTTGCTCCTGGGGTATCGGCGAGGACCATTCGCAACCGTCTCCATGAAGCTGGGCTACGGTCCCGCACACCGTTAGGCCGTCTTCCGCTCACGCCCCAACATCGTGCAGCCCGCCTCCAGTGGTGTCGCGACAGGCGTGAATGGAGGGACGAATGGAGACGTGTCGTCTTCAGCGATGAGAGTCGCTTCTGCCTTGGTGCCAATGATGGTCGTATGCGTGTTTGGCGCCGTGCAGGTGAGTGCCACAATCAGGACTGCATACGACCGAGGCACACAGGGCCAACACCCGGCATCATGGTGTGGGGAGCGATCTCCTACACTGGCCGTACACCACTGGTGATCGTCGAGGGGACACTGAATAGTGCACGGTACATCCAAACCGTCATCGAACCCATCGTTCTACCATTCCTAGACCGGCAAGGGAACTTGCTGTTCCAACAGGACAATGCACGTCCGCATGTATCCCGTGACACCCAACGTGCTCTAGAAGGTGTAAGCCAACTACCCTGGCCAGCAAGATCTCCGGATCTGTCCCCCATTGAGCATGTTTGGGACTGGATGAAGCGTCGTCTCACGCGGTCTGCACGTCCAGCACGAACGCTGGTCCAACTGAGGCGCCAGGTGGAAATGGCATGGCAAGCCGTTCCACAGGACTACATCCAGCATCTCTACGATCGTCTCCATGGGAGAATAGCAGCCTGCATTGCTGCGAAAGGTGAATATACACTGTACTAGTGCCGACATTGTGCATGCTCTGTTGCCTGTGTCTATGTGCCTGTGGTTCTGTCAGTGTGATCATGTGATGTATGTGACCCCAGGAATGTGTCAATAAAGTTTCCCCTTCCTGGGACAATGAATTCACGGTGTTCTTATTTCAATTTCCAGGAGTGTATAAAGGAATATGCGTATGCTATTAGAATGATTTAGATTACTGTACTCTGTCTAAGAACTTGATTGGGATGATTTAGATTCACAAAGAAGTACATCATTGTAGTTCGCTGCAGATTAATTCTTTCCTGCTTACTCCCGTTTCTCTTTTTGTATGTGGCAGTAACACCATTTGTTGCAACGACAAGCCAAGTTAATTTTGGTGTCATGTGCGTCCTCTGTACGCATCCTGGACTGTCAGGTTCTTTTGTAGTCTCATCACCGATCAAATGACGATTACAAACGAGAAGCTCTTTTGTAGAAGTCCAGTGCTTACGATCAGCTGCATTCCTTTTCAAGTCTATAATGCACGCTTTCCGTCTAGTTGTACGTTGCTATTAATTTGGAAAGGAGAACAACTTAGTTTCAGGAAGAGAGATCCTATACGCGACTTTACAACTAATCAAAGAACAGTGACAATTACCTTTCCTAGAGCCTGAAGCTTTAAACTGAATCATTTCTAAAGTAGCTCGCTGGTTTATGCGTAAGCATTCACTCCTTCAAGACTGTAGCAAGACTATCCGATAGAGTGTACCACTTGCAGCTCGCACGCTCCCTATAATAGTTATTGTTTTCACAGCCCCACGCTATATTTAGTATGTAATTGCCGTCGAAGTGCGTGTGAGGTGGACTGCATAGTGTTTCACTAACATAACTAATAGCAACAATAAGATAATTGTTTCCGATTTCTTCATATCGAAATTAGAAACAGGTTTTCAGGAGGTTATAGCAATTGGCTATCCTAAGTTTTACAAGCGTTAAATGACATGTTTATTCTCGACAGTCGAACACCCATAAAATGTTCTGAGGCATATCGATACTCGAAATTAAAGAGAATAAAACTGATAGTAGTTTCAAAAACTTTCCCACAGAACGAAACTTTTTCAGATATAGTGTCTCACGCATTCTATTTTTTTCGACAAAGTTTCTCGTGAAACAGTAATTCTTTTGGTAAATTCTTAATTCATTCAATCTTCAAGATCCCTGCTGCCGAGTTGGTTGACGTTAAAATTTCGTCGCTGTGATGTACAGTTATCTCCACTTTGTCGTTCCCGTTCTCCGGCTCGCCAGATTTATGTCCGTGCCGTCGTTTAATTCCGCTTCTTGCGAAGTTCCAACTGGGAGCTAATTACACTTGGTATCTGTCCTCCTGCAATCGCCGCTGCAGTAACGATATTTGAGTTTTTCCACGCCGTCACAAATGATTAACAGCCTAATTATTTGGCTTGCAGCGCCGACTAGGCCGTTCCGCTTAATTAAGACTAATTAATGCAGTTCCTATTCTCTCTGGCGGTAGGCAACTGCCCGGAATTTGCATCTCCTTTGCGCCATCTGCTTCGGATGTTCCATTCGGAATTTGAGTCTCTTGCGCGGAGGAATAAGGAATTGTTCTCTCATAATCTACGGGACAATGCTACAGTAATGAGCCCAATTTGTTCTCTTGCATTTGTAAAGTGTTGTAAGGTGTAAACAATAAAATTAGCACACAGGGGACATAGTTGTTGGGGACAGATTTTACAATTTTCGCTGTATTTTAGATCTAAGGATGGGAGGTAGGAGTATTCAATCTCAGGAAATAGTGGGGCGGTTCAATGTGTGTTAGACATGACGATGATCTCAGAGCTAAGCCCGCCCGATGGGTTAAGCAGGATAGGTGGCGATCTGTCACAGGCACAAGTGGTTCAGAGGACACGGTTTCGCACACATTGTTGAACACGTGGCTCCTCAACGTACGACGCCTATTTGTTCTCACGTTACCCCATCGACATCGTCAGTTATGATTTCACTGGCCACAGGGATAATTGAAAGCCGTAGGTTAATGGAAATGTGTCCGATGAATGACATTTCTGGTTACACCATGTCGATAGACGGCTGCTGGAAACAGCACCGTGCTACGGATGCACGCTGGTGGAGGCAGTATTGGGCTTCAAGTGACATTCATTAGGGCTTCCAAGAGACCGACTGTAGTAATCGACGACGCCATTACAGATGAGGACTACATTATTGTGGACGACGTGATTCCTTTCATGCTTGGTATCTTCCCCGACAGCAATGGCATCTTCAACAGGATAACCCTCGGTGTAACAAGATCAGAATGATGCTACTGTGGCACCACATATATACTGAAGGCAGCCCCGTAATGAAGCATTCTTTTTAAACAAACACGCAGCCGCTATTGATTAATCCTTTGTCACTACAACCGGTTTCGCAGCTCTAAAGGTACATCATCAGTCACATACAAATTAACCAGTTTATTTACATGATGAAGGAACTTTAGTGTTGTGAAACAGGTTGTAGTATTCGACAGCTGCTGCGGTTCAGTTTAACAACAATTAACGGTACAAGTGGAAGATGACAGTGAAGTCTCATTGATGGCTTGTCCACCAAATTCGCGTGATCTGAACCCGATGGGACACATATGAGACACTAAAGAGCGCCAGCTCTTTGCCCACACACAACCGACCCATACATAGTTTATGGAAATTGAGCCACATGTGCGTATACTTCTGGTGGCACATACCCCCGGAAATTTACTTAGGACGAGAGTCCGCCGCTCGTGGTCTCGCGGTTGCGTTCTCGCTTCACGAGCACGGGGTCCCGGGTTCGATTCCCGGCGGGGTCAGGAATTTTCACCTGCCTCGAGATGACTGGGTGTTTGTGTTGTCCTCATCATTTCATCATCATCCAGGAAAGTGGCGAAATTGGGCTGAGCAAAGGTTGGGAACTTGTACGGGCGCTGATAACCGCGCCGTTGAGTGCCCTACAAACCAAACATCATCATCATCATCACTTAGGACGTGACGAATCCCTACCACGCAGAAACGCTGCTATATATTATTCCATAGGTGGACCAACTCGGTATTAAGCAGATGGTCATAATGTTCCTCTTCATCAATATTCATTGGGGCAAGTCAGGAGACTTTGAAAAGGCCTATTCAAAGACACTAATCTACAGAGTCAAAGCTATGGTGGCGTGCACTAGAAGAGGCATCTGAAAACTGTAACATGATGGACAGACATTAGTCACATAGCTTCATAAACACACACTAAGGGAAAAAAAAGGATAAAGACACCACGGAGAAATTATGCTAATGAAACGGAAATCGGGATGTGTGCGTCACTGGTACTGACAAATAAATCAATACAACTTTTGAAAATTGGTTCATTTATTCGAGAGAAAGAGCGCCAAAAAATTAGGAAAGACAGTAACGTGTTGTACTTCTATGTCACGTCATGTCCGGACATGTCCGAAAGAACAGACACCATAAAGAAAATGGTTCAAATGGCTCTGAGCACTATGGGACTGAACTTCTCAGGTCATCAGTCCCCTAGAACTTAGAACTACTTAAACCTGACTAACCTAATGACATCACACACATCCATGCCCGAGGCAGGATTCGAACCTGCGGCCAATCCGGCCGGCCAGATACCATATCCATATAAGTAAATAGTTCCGGCGATACCGGCCATGACCTTATTCTTCTGTGCAGTTGCACACTTATTAACCGAACTCTTACGGGACTTGGTAAGAGTGTCTTCCACGAGTAATGAGTGTGTTGGGTAGGGACACTACGAATGTAGTGTGTGGAAATATAGGGTGAGAATGTGTGTCTCGCGGGAGGCGTGCGCGAGATAGTCCCTGCAGTCACACTATCCTCTGTGCCCTCGGTGGCTCAGACGGATAGAGCGCCTGCCTTGTAAGCAGGAGATCCCGGGTTCGAGTCCCGGGCGGGGCATACATTTTCACCTGCCCCCGTTGATATATATCAACGTCCGCCAGCAGTTGAAGGTATTTGTATATAATTCTAATAACGTGTTGTTCGGCCTCTGGCCCATATGCAGGCAGTTCTTCGGCTTAGCGCTGATTGGTCCCCCTGGGGTGTGTTGTTGTTGTTGTTGTGGTCTTCAGTCCTGAGACTGGTTTGATGCAGCTCTCCATGCTACTCTATCCTGTGCAAGCTTCTTCATCTCCCAGTACCTACTGCAACCTACATCCTTCTGAATCTGCTTAGTGTATTCATCTCTTGGTCTCCCCCTATGATTTTTACCCTCCACGCTGCCCTCCAATACTAAATTGGTGATCCCTTGATGCCTCAGAACATGTCCTACCAACCGATCCCTTCTTCTGGTCAAGTTGTGCCACAAACTTCTCTTCTCCACAATCCTATTCAATACTTCATCATTAGTTATGTGATCTACCCATCTAATCTTCAGCATTCTTCTGTAGCACCACATTTCAAAAGCATCTATTCTCTTCTTGTCCAAACTATTTACCGTCCATGTTTCACTTCCATACATGGCTACACTCCATACAAATACTTCCAGAAATAACTTCCTGACACTTAAATCTATACTCGATGTTAACAAATTTCTCTTCTTCAGAAACGCTTTCCTTGCCATTGCCAGTCTACATTTTATATCCTCTCTACTTCGTCCATCATCAGTTATTTTGCTCCCCAAATAGCAAAACTCCTTTACTACTTTAAGTGTCTCATTTCCTAATCTAATTCCCTCAGCATCACCCGACTTAACTCGACTACATTCCATTATCCTCGTTTTGCTTTTGTTGATGTTCATCTTATATCCTCCCTTCAAGACACCATCCATTCCGTTCAACTGCTCTTCCAAGTCCTTTGCTGTCTCTGACAGAATTACAATGTCATCGGCGAACCTCAAAGTTTTTATTTCTTCTCCATGGATTTTAATACCTACTCCAAATTCTTCTTTTGTTTCCTTTACTGCTTGCTCAATATAGAGATTGAATAACATCGGGGAGAGGCTACGACCTTGTCTTACTCCCTTCCCAACCACTGCTTCCCTTTCATGTCCCTCGACTCTTATAACTGCCATCTGGTTTCTGCACAAATTGTAAATAGCCTTTCGCTCCCTGTATTTTACCCCTGCCACCTTTAGAATTTGAAAGAGAGTATTCCAGTCAACATTGTCAAAAGCTTTCTCTAAGTCTACAAATGCTAGAAACGTAGGTTTGCCTTTCCTTAATCTTTCTTCTAAGATAAGTCGTAAGGTCAGTATTGCCTCGCGTGTTCCAGTATTTCTACGGAATCCAAACTGATCTTCCCCGAGGTCGGCTTCTACTAGTTTCTCCATTCGTCTGTAAAGGATTCGTGTTAGTACTTTGCAGCTGTGGCTTATTAAACTGATGGTTCGGTAATTTTCACATCTGTCAACACCTGCCTGGGGTGTATCGTGCCAAATTCAACTGGCCTGTTGGATCGTCGGACTCGCGAGATGGTTGGAGGGCCCTTCTTATAACGCTCGACAAGTTCTCAAATAGAGAGCGATCCGTGGATCTTGCTAAAATGTAGAGTTTGGGAAGCACGAAGACTAGCAACTCTCGCCATTTGCGAGCAGGCATTGTCTAGCTGAAATGTAAGACCAGAACGGCTTACAACGAAGGATAATAAAACAGGGCGTAGAATATCGTAGACGTAATATTGTGCTGTAAGGGTGTTGTGCATGATAACTAAACAGGTCCTGTCATGAAATTAAATGGCACCACACATCATCAGTCATGACTGTCGGGTCATGCAGCGGGTGACAGGAAGATTGGAATCGCACCGCTACCGGCCGCTGTGGCCGAGCGGTTCAATCGCTTCAGTCCGGAACCGCGCTGCTGCTACGGTCGCAGGTTCGAATCCTGCCTCGGGCATGGTTGTGTGTGACGTCCTTAGGTTAGTTAGGTTTAAGTAGTCCTAAGTTCTAGGGGACTGATGACCTCAGATGTTAAGTCCCATAGTGCTTACAGTCATTTGACCACATCCCACAGCAGTATGGGGCCTCTCCAGGCAAGTCTTCTCCCTGAAATCTTATTGACTGTAGTAGAATTGTCTTCAGTGATGAGTCCCGTTTCGAAATGTGCGCTGATCACCGGTGAAGATGTGTCTGATCAGCGGTGAGGTACCACATTACTGTCGCCAAACAGCCAAGAGAGGTGAGCTGGGATGCCATTTCTTTTCATAGCAGGATCACTTTGGTTGTCGTGCATCGCATCCTTACAGCGCACCGGTAAATCTGCGCCCAGTTTCGTTGCCCTTCATGGCAAGCCAACCTGGGCGTACATTTCAGCACCATTATACCCTGAAGACAACAACAACAACAACAACAACAACAATACCCACCCGCACAGAAGAGAGTTTCTGTTGCTTGTTTTCATTTCTGCCAAACTCTAAATTGTCCAGCGAGGTCGCCGTACCTCTCCCCAATTGAGTACGTTTTAAGCACTCTAACCACCCCGGGGTTTTTACGATCAGACGCACCATGGGGACAGAATATGGCACCACATCCCTCAGAAGAACAGTAACCCTATACTGTGGAAAGTCTAATAACTACTTGCGAAATGGCCAGACGTGGAACAACGCGTTACTGACTTGCTCAGTTTATGATGTTCTTTCTCTTGAAAAAAATCATCCAATTATTCTGAAGTTGTAGTCACATGTTTGTCTGTATATCCACATAACATCTAACAATTTCTGTCCAACTGGGATAATGCCTGCGTGGTGTGTCCTTTTTTGTCTGAGTTTCAATTAATAGTTAAACGTAGAATAGACCGCTCAGAGGGGGAAATTATCAAATTATGTACCCTAACGCATCCGCTTATTAATCAGTCCATAGTGAATATCATGACACAGAATCTAAGAGAAAATAAGTTATAAAAAATTGTAGCTACCATATTCAGAAAGTAAATATGTAAATTTCATTGCATATGTTGAGATACTGACAGCGTCGCGTGTGTAAGACGTGGATCGTACGGGGGCCATGTAACAGGACATGTTAGAAAATAATAATTTGTACCACACAAATAATTAAGCAATTAAATAACACAAGATTAAGCAGACAAACATGCGAATGTTGCCTCAGTTTCTATGGGTTTCCTGTCCATTTTATATGGCTGGGAAACTGTTTAAGTAATGTGCAACGATTCCTTCTCTTATTGGTGACGTAAGAAGCGGGAAGGTAAGGCAAATGTTGCGGCAAAGGTTGTTGAAAGCTGATCTTCAAGCAATTCTTAAAATGTTCATGAAGGATTGTCTTTATATATTTCATGAGAGATATATATAGTAGATATATGAGTACCTTAGTACAGAATCTCCCAGTTTAGAACCACCCCAGAAATGTTAAAGGCTGAACTGTTTGTAGGACAACACCAGCAACGGCTTTAAGATCTTGTTTCCTACTAAATACAAGTCATAAACCAGAATGAGACTTTCATCTGCAGCGGAGTGTGCGCTGATGTGAAACTTCCTGGCAGATTAAAACTGTGTGCTGGACCGAGACTCGAACTCGGGACCTATGCCTTTCGCGGGCAAGTGCTCTACCACTGAGCTACCAAAGAACGACTCACGCCCCGTCCTCACAGCTGTACTTCTGCCAGTACCTCGTCTCTTACCTTCCAAACCTTACAGAAGTTCTCCTGTGACCCTTGCAGTACTAGCACTCCTGAAAGAAAGGATATTGCGGAGACATGGCTTAGCCACAGCCTGGGGGATGTTCCCAGAATGAGATTTTCACTCTGCAAGGGAGTGTGCGCTGATATGAAACTTCCTGTCAGATTAAAACTGTGAGCTGGAACGAGACTCGAACTCGGGACGCGAGTTCGAGTCTCAGTCCAGCACACAGTTTTAATCTACCAGGACGTTTTCACAAGTCATAAAGTTAAAGATGCAAAAGAAGAAACATATTCTATACCTTTCATCCATTTACTGATGGAAAATAGGGACACTACAAGACCGGTTTCCACTAAAATATTACGTGCTTAAATTTCACTGGAATTTGTGAAAAGATTTCTGTGTGAAAAATGTTATTGTAGATTAGATTAATACTTGTTCCGTAGATCATGAATACGACACTTGATGTGGAAAGTGTCAATTTAACAAAAGGTTTCTTTGCATGACATAATTCAATATTTGTTTTAACAATTGAAACATTAGCACCCAAAAATTCATGTGTTGTGTAGAAGGACCTGTCCTTCATAAATTCTTTTAATTTTTCTTAATGGTGGTTGGCTCTCTGTCACACTTTGATGGTATCTGGTAATTGATCAAAGACTTTTGGGGCTGCATAATTCACCGCTTTCTGTGCCAGATCCGCCTTTCTCCTAGTATTGTAGCTATACACATTGCTATGCTTTTCAACTAAGTTAGGTTACTAATAATAAATTTCTTGAGTGTATATGTATATATAGTGAGGCATCTTTGCTCTGAAACGAAGAGGAAACTCTAAAATGGTTTAATGCAAAATTTGCAATATTCATAAATGGACATTGGAAAGTAACTGTATGTCGTGTTTGAAGGAGCATTTTCAATACTTTTTCAGCGTCAAATTACTTTTCTCAAATGGGATGGTTTACTTTCTTCTGCGGAAATGGAAAGGTCATGCAGTTTTGAGTAAATAAGTTGTAGTACATTTATCCGCTAGGGTGATATGTGTTGTAATACTGGTCCAAAAAGACAGCAAATGGCTTGCACTCACTATGACTTGTCTCTCTCTCTCTATTTTCATTTTGTTACTGTTATTCGACGAAGGAAATTCATTTCTTTACGCAAGCTTGATCGGTTGTCTTTTATTTGTATTCCCAAAACGATATTTATTTTTCTTTTTTTACAGTTTTCTTGACATCGTTACGAGTTTATGTATTTATCTATTTATAAGAACATTACCTTCTGTTCTCAGTGAACTCCACTTCGTTTTGTAATCATGGATGTTCGATACACAATTAACGAGAGAATAAATATGATTTTAATTTA
The DNA here is from genome assembly GCF_021461395.2 of Schistocerca americana. Lineage (NCBI taxonomy): Eukaryota > Metazoa > Arthropoda > Insecta > Orthoptera > Acrididae > Schistocerca > Schistocerca americana. The sequence continues at coordinate 770,337,796 of NC_060122.1, read as the reverse complement.
TGGCGAAGCTCGTAAGAACGCTAGAGCAGCTTTCAACTTACAATGAGTACGGTACCTTGGAAGGGTACAATCATCTGTAAAAAAATTTCAGCAACTTTCGAACTTATTTTCTGAATCGGGAGAAGCCAGACAAAGAAATCATAATCGAAGAGGAACTGATAGTGTAGAAAGTTCGTAGGTCGCTACATTTGCTGCAGTTGCCGTTAATCCTCACGTGAGTTCCCATCAACTGGCAAGTTATTCGGGAATTTCGCAAGGGAGCGTTCTTCGAATATTTAAGGGTAATAAATTCTATCCATGTCACATTAGTACACATCAAGCCCTTGATGGGGATGATTTCCAGAAGCGTTTGAATTTTGCCTGTGGTCTCTTGTACAAAATAAAAATCGTACGTTTTCAAACATTTTATTTTCTGATGATGCGACATTCACCAATCATGCGCAAGTGAACCGAAATAGTACATATTATCAGTCAATGGAATTTTGGGATTATGTATCATGGTATCGCATTTCACTTAAGGTAAACTTTACGCAGGAAAGTTTTTCATCTACATTTACATTTACATTTACGTGATTACTCTCCTATTCACAATAAAGTGCCTGGTAGATGGTTCAATGAACCACCTTCATGCTGTCTCTCTAGGCGTTCCACTCTCGAACGGCAGGCGGGAAAAACGAGCACTTACATTTTTCCGTGCGAGCCCTGATTTCTCCTATTTTATCGTAATGATCATGTCTCCCTATGTAGGTGGGTGCCAACAGAATGTTTTCGCAATCGGAGGAGAAAACTTTTGACTGAAATTTCATGAGAAGATCCCGTTGCAACGAAAAACGCATTTGTTTTAATGATTGCCACTCCAATTCACGTATCATGTCTGTGACACTAGCTCCCCCGTATCGCGATAATAAAAAACGAGCTACCCTTCTTTGTACTTTTTCGATGTCATCCGTCAGTCCCGCCTGATGCGGATCCCACACCGCACATCAGTACTCTAGAATAGGGCGGACAAGCCTAGTGTAAGCACTCTCTTTGGTAGACCTGTTGATCTACTAAGTTTTCTGCCAATGAATCGCAGTCTTCGGTTCGCTCTACCCACAATATTATCTATGTGATCCTTCCAATTTAGGTTATTTGTAACTTTAATCCCTAAGTATTTAGTTGAATTTACAGCCTTCAGATTTGTGTGCCTTATCGCGTAATCGAAATAAAGCTGATTTCTTTTAGTACTCATGTGAATAACTTCGCACTTTTCTTTATTTTGGGTCAATTGCCACTTTTTGCACCATACAGATATCTTATCTAAATCATTTTGCAAGTCGTTTTCATCATCTGATAACTTTACAAGACGGTAAATGACAGCATCATCTGCAAACAATCTAAGACGGCTACTCCGATTGTCTCCTATGTCGTTAATGTAGATCAGAAACAATAGAGGGCCTATAACACTTCCTTGGGGAACGCCGTATATTACTTCTGTTTTACTCGATGACTCCGTCTATTACTACGAACTGTGACCTTCCTGACAGGAAATCACGAATCTAGTCGCACTACTGAGGCGATACTGCGTAGGCACCAAGTTTGATTAGAAGACGCTTGTGAGGAACGGTGTCGAAAGCCTTCTGGAAATCTAAAAATATGGAAGCAATTTGACATCCCCTGTAGATGTCACTTATTACTTCATGAGTATAATGAGCTCGTTGTGTTTCATAAGAACGGTATTTTCTAAATCAGTGCTGACTATATGTCAATAAATCGTTTTCTTCGAGGTACTTCATAATGTTCGAATACAGTATATGTTCTAAAACCCTACTGCAAATCGACGTTAGTGATATAGGCCTGTAATTCAGCGTATTACTCCTAATTCTCTTTTTGCGTATTGGTGTGACTTGAGCAATTTTCCAGTCTTTAGGTACGGATAATTCTGTGAGCGAGTGGTTGTATGTAATTGCTAAATATGGAGCTATTTTATCAGCATACTCTGAGAGGAACCTCACTGATATACAATCTGGACGGGAGGCCTTGCCTTTATTAAGTGATTTAAGCTGCTTTGTTACACCGACGATATCAGCTTCTATGTTTCTCATCTTGGCAGTTGTTCTTGATTAGAATTCAGGAATACTTACTTCGTCTTCTTTGGTGAAGAAGTTTCGGAAAACCGTGTTTAATAACTTTGCTTTAGTGGCACTGTCGTCAGTGACTTCACCGTTGTTATCGCGCAGTGAAGGTATTGATTGTGTCTTGCCGCTGGTGTGCTTTATGTGTGACCAGAATCTCTTTGGGTTTTCTGCCAGATTTCGAGACAGAATTTCGTTGTGGAAACTATTAAAAGCATCTCGCATTGAAGTACGCGCCATATTTCGAACTTCTGTAAAACTTTGCCGATCTTGTGGATTTTGCGTTCTTTTAAATCTGGCAAGCCATTTTCGTTGCTTCTGCAACAACGATCTGACCCGTTTCGTGTACCATGGGGAATCAGTACCATCACTTATTAATTTATGTGGTAAATGTCTCTCAGCTGCTGTTGATACTTTCCCTTTGAAAACACTCCACAACTTTTCTACACTTACATGATCAGATCGGAAGGAGTGAAGATTCTCTCTTAAAAAGGCGTTAAGGGCATTTTTATCAGCTTTTTTAAATAGATATACTTTGCGGTCCTTTTTGATGGTTGTAGGTGTTATGGTATTGAGCCTAACAGCAACTGCCTTGTGGTCGCAACTGCATTGTGGTTCAGCGTTTCTTGAAGATGTGCTCCTTGTGGAACAGAGTGCCCTGTGGTATCAACACGATGGTTACCCATCTCATTAGTTATAGCTCGAGAAATACTAAACCGAGACTATCCAGATCGATTGATAGGACGTAGAGGGCCTGTCCATAAGCCTTCTCGCACACCAGATCTCACGTCTTCTGACTTTTTGTTATGGGGGTACATTACGGACAAAGTTTATCAAGAAATGCCAACCACACCTGAAAATTTATGTTAGCTAATTAGGGATGTCGAGCAGGAGTCAGCAAAGAAATGTTGAGGTGTGTTCAAACGTCCTTTGAAGCGTATTTTCGGAAATGCATCGAAGTTAATGGTCATTGAGCATTTACCAAACTGAAACTTTTTGTAATATGAACATGAATTATGGTTATGCAATGTACAAGTACTGTACGTATTGCGTGTAAATGGACACTAATAAAGTCAAAGTCTGTGTAAAAAGCATGTATATGTCCAATATTTTTGACACCCCACCTGTCACTTCTCTGGTTTTGGCGTGTATTCACCCCAGGTAATTGACTAACAGATCAACAGAGAGTGCAAAACTGCTGCAATATTGGATAACGCAGAGAAAGTAATAAGGCCCTGTGACTCCGGATTGAACTGCAGTGACAGTGTTGACATTAATTGATTCAGAATTGATCGCTTTTAACTAAAAAGGGGTGCACATTGATATTATATTCAGCTATTTAATACCAGATGCAAATGTTGAACATCAAATTAATTAAGAAAGGGACTTGATTGGAAACAGATGCAGTCGATTATCACAAATATATTTTAACTCAGGACCTTCAATCATCACATTACATGACTCTCCTTCCAGGCAGTGGTAATAAATTGCGTTTGCGTGGAGTAAAGAGCGATAACTCAAAAGTAATTCCTATCGACTGACCCAGGCGTAATGCGAAGTGCGAGAAGAATTCTACAATACACGGCCCATGAATCCCTTGAGGAAACTTTGCCGACATCCAAAAAATTAATCAGTGGCCGGAGCGGGCGCAATATCACCGAATACAGCGTGGCGGAACGGCGTCATTCTGCGAACGTCGGCCGACCTCGTGGTGCTGCAAGGCTGCGCTCGTCTATTCACTCGTAGCTATCTTGTTCAGTACATAGCTGAACCAAAACTTCCTATCTCCGAGCTCAATCGTTCCATTTGCTAAGTCCTAAACTGCAGAGATGTTCACTCTTTCTCAGGCAAGCTGAGTAAAGAACGCCACGTCCACACTCTAGGCGAGATGGGAACGGAAGACCTGTCCGGGGACTTCTCCCAGTCCGTTCTTCGCCTCAGTTTCCCCTCCAGCAAAATCACTTACGCCAATTGCAGCGCAAGTCGCGTTAATTATTTGTTGCTTCTGGGAAGTGAAAAATTCCCACAAAATTTCCCTTCCTCTCAACTTCTGCTATTTAGCTCCTCCCAGTCCACCCATCGAGTTTAGCGTCTGCACAAAACACCAATTTTTCCGGAATTCTGACTCCCAGGAGAGTACTTCAAATTCCTCGGTCCTACGTTCCCATCGGAGGCCGGTGCATTTCATTCTGTCGCTCTTCACCTGATTTACTTCAGACTCTGCGGATCGTGAATTCAGCGTGAAGTTGCTATAGTCACGAACATGCATATTTTGGCCTCTGTTGACCGCTCCACCGTAGCTTTTCGCGGCTTTCTCGCATGTTTCACTGAAAACAGGACGATGGGCATTTATCAATAGGCGTACAAGTTCTCCGTCTGCTTCCCGGTACACCAGCATGGGGTCAAACACCCACTCACTGTCACTCATCTTAACGCAGCTGAAGGCTGCGCCCCGTTACTGCTTTCTCAGAGCTTGAGCTGCCCTAAGCTGCCTAATGTCGCTTCCCTTTGCCGCTCCCCAGCCGGCCACGGTCAACTCGACTACTTCCCTGGGATAAACTACCCTCCACTTAATCGACGCATTTCCACAAAGTTTCCTGTTTGTGTGAATTACTTTAAAACCATCACCCGAGATTAATTATTCCAATATGTCCATACTATACCCTCTACAAGATGCATTGTGCCGTATCAGTCATTTTTGTTCAGCCCTACTGTTCGCTCAACGTGAGTTAGATGATATTTAATGACTTCATGTAAGGGGCATAGTTCTTGCCATCTTACAATATCATTTCACCTATCACCCCTAGCGGATAAATGTGCTACAACACTTATACTTACAATTGAATGCCCTTTCAAGTTCTGTAGGAAAGATACACTATCTGATTTTAGAGAAGTAATTTGATCTTCAAAAAGGACTGAGAATGGCATATTAAAGGCGAGTTATTATCACTCTCTTTGTCCCCTTATGAACACTGCAGATTATCTATGAAAAAATTTTCGATTTTCCCCTTAGTTTCGGAGCAACATGGCCACTATACTATAAATTCATGAACCTACCGTGAATGTCCAGAGTACCTTAATTAAATGTCTGCAAGATGATCTTTGGTGAGCTCTAGCTGTCATTCTGATTACACACTTATCTGCCACGTATACTTCTTCCCTTGATGAAGAATTACCCCAAAATACGAGGCCTGTTCAGAAAGTAAGCTCCGATTGATTGCCAAATTGAAACCACAGTGAACATCAGAAATGTTTTACTTCTAACAATTAGCTACACCTTTCAGCTACTTCTCTACGTAGTCGCCGTTCTGACTTAGACTTTTGTCATAGCGTTGTACCAACTTTTCAATAGCCTCGTCATAGAAGGCAGCCGCCAGTGTTTTCCGCCAATTCTCCACGCTGGCCTACACCTCGTTGTCTGTGTCAAAATGTTGTCTTCAAAGACAGCGGTTCATGTGACCAGAGATGAAACTCAGGGGGAGACAATTGCGGACTGTATTGTGGGTAATCTAACATTTCCATTTGAAAACGATGCAGGAGCATCTTCATTGCCCCTGCAGAATGCGGCTGAGAATTGTCTTGAAGAAGAAACAGCACGACAGTTATGTAATGTTAGCTACATAGCTTCAGGCGAAATTTCTCACCAGGCCCTCGTACTTGGCGGCAGACACTATTTTCTAGACATCTTTACGCACTCACTGCGAGCTCAGGAATGAGAAGAGCGACGTGATGCTAACTGGGGTTATACTAGAGACACTACCCAACACATCTGTGCAAAGCTTTATCGGATTTTCATAGTCGTTTCCATTTCGCGACCGATCGGAGCTTACTTTCTGAACGCCCCTCGTATGATGCCATACGAAAGCAGTAAATGAAAACAGGCATAGTAAGTTAACTTACACGTATGTTTAAGGTCAAAATTTGTAATAGTTCTAATAGAATAAGTAGCTGAACTCAAACGTTTTAGCAGATCATCAATGTATTCCTTCGAATTCAATCTCTCATTAACGCAGACACCCAAAAACTTTGAATACTCTGCCTTAGCTACAGACTTACGTCCAAAGTCTACATGTATTAATCGTGTTGTTCTGTTTACTAATTAGAACGGTATGTAATGCGTTTTATCAAATTTCAATGAGACTCCACTTGCAGAGAATCACTTAATAATTTTCCAAAGGTCGGTATTTATAATTGCTTTGTTTGTTGGGTGTGGTAACTTTACTTGTATCCTCAGCAGAAAGAACTAGTTTTGCATCTTGAGACTGGACTCTGTGGAACCCCGTCCTTGATTACTCCCCACTTTGAGAAATCTACTGATTTTTGAAAATTATGTGAACTCTTTATTTCAAAGCTATGCACTCTTCCAGTTATATATGAATTAAACCGCTGGTGCACTGCCTCACTCATGCGACAATACTTAAGCTTATCCAGAAGAATTCCATGTTTTACACAATCAAAAGCCTTTGAGATATAAAAAAAAGAACAGACATTCAGCTGCAACGCGGACTAGCGTGACTCAGTGAAATTTTTATCCACTAAAAAGGTAAGAAACAGAAGTACTTATTACAGAAGTTTTTCCTGCATTCTTTCTCATTACTTTGGGAGGACGTTGGTTTAAGAGCTGTTGCATGTCGCGCTTACTCTTAAAAGTAATAGAAGCAGTTCCTGTTTCATAACTGCGGCTCTTAATAACGCTCGCCTCTTTTATCTCTTACAGACACGACAAAGTGTATTGTACATTCAAACAGAACTGCTACTAAACAGTCTACATTACCCTCTAAGTTATTTCGCCAATATCTGTTTCGAATAGCTTGCTCTGAATGCCGCTAGTGCTTTCTATATCCTCCATTTTTGGCCGAGAGATACGACGTACTGTAAACGCCGCCTGTGTTCAGGACGGGAAATGGAAGGCATTTAAGATAAACTCTGGGCGGGGTTGGATGCGAGGGCAAAGAAAGAATTGCTCGGGGGCGCAGGCCAAGGGCGGCTCGTGTGAAAGGGGAGGGAAATGGTGAGGGATGAGGCAGGCGACGCGCCCTGTATGAATAAGAGAGAGAGAGAGAGAGGGGGAGGGAGGGAGAGAAGGGAGGGGTGTGGGGGGGAAGAAGCAGGAAGGAAAAGAGAAAAGACGCAGGCGGTCCGCGCGTGGGAACGGTGGAGAATGTTTCCTTCCGGTAAACCGGATCTGCGTGTGTGTGCAGAAGGGGGGCAGTCCCGGCGGCTATTTGAGAATGTGGCTAGGGTGCCTGGCAAACTTCTGCAAGAAGCCACAAAGTGGACCTCTGCTACGGTTGGTCACCCACGGCTAGCGAGGTCCTAAAACAGACACAAGGCCCCCCAGGTGCAACTACGCAAGCTTATAGGTTCATAGGTGCGGTAAAACGACCCATACATCTATATCAGTGGTTACCAACGTTGCTGAGACCATTGCCCCTGAGTTCAATCAGATGTTAACTATTACCCCCTCAGCCCCTCTCTAACCATTACCAGCACCACTAAAGTACCGTTTTTGCAGGTATTATGTTAAACCATAAACTAAAGAGTCATTGAGACAGTGGGAACTGCTTATTTGTAATAGACATTTTGTTATACAGCGCTGAAGCAATTCTCAGTGCACTGTAAATTGCTACCCACAACCCTCCTCCTTTGTACCACTGAGAGATCTAGCGACACACAGAGTTAAAAAGTGTGCCTATTCTTATTGTTTGTAAATCACTTAACTGCCGCACCGCTTACTTCTGAACTGGCAGATATTGAAAGACTTCAGGCCGCCATTGCTTTTTATCTGACTCCACTCACTAATAATAATAATAATAATAATAAAATACTGTTATGTCCTACTGTGGTGAAGTAGCGTTATGTGGTTACTGTTGTATGGTTACTGTTGTACCATGTTATCAGTTAGTTTGTTTAAAATTGCAAAGTAAATAATGAAGCAATTTATTGTCTACTGCAAGAACTGCCTACACCTCAGAGAAGGCACTTTCATCAGGTATATAAGCATATGTGATATGTATGTTTCAATTTTACTGCCATTAATTGTAGTGGGTCAGCTATATGAATACGACGTTCAAATGGTTCAAATGGCACTATGGGACTTAACATCTGAGGCCATCAGTCCCCTAGACTTAGAACTATTTAAACCTAACTAACCTAAGGACATCACACACATCCATGCCCGAAGCAGGATTCGAACCTGCGACCGTTGCAGCAGCGCCGTTCCGGACTGAAGCTCCTAGAACTGCTCGGCCACAGTGGCCGGCTACGAAGTCCATGCATTAGTATCACAACCTGAAACCCACACCAAAATGTGTTACGCGTTACTGTTCGGATTTGAAATATAAAAAAAAAATATTGTTTACTGCCAACTTGTGTAGTCAGTATCATACTAACACAAAGTAATGATAATAGTAATGATTTTTTAAAAATAATGTTGTGTCGTGACTGAAATACAATTGGACCATTTTGTTTTTACCCCTTAGAAAATTTTTATTTTACCCCTCAGGTGGTAATTACCCCCAGCCTGGGAACTACTGGTTCTATATCAATACACCATAAGCTATCTTACGGTGCCTGACGGAGGTTATTCTGTGTAACATTCCCCTGTTCTGTTCAGATATTTCTCCAGTTTACATTTAGGAGAGAATGAGATGCATCTATTCGCTCGCTGACATTAGCCCCAAAGTGTCGTTCATATGAGTTACTGGAAGTGTCGTGTCGGGAAATAAGGCTGCTGTACCCAGGTTTTTATCTGTTCTCTACCCTCAGATGATCTCAGCGTTGTTACGAGTTGGAACATTCTGTCACTCTGGCAAAAAGCCTCTCCGGTCGGCTTGAGCCACCAATGAAAAAAAAAAAAAAAAAAAAGGAGTTCAAATGGCTCTGAGCACTATGGGACTCAACTGCTGAGGTTATAAGTCCCCTATAACCTAGAACTACTTAAACCTAGCTAACCTAAGGACATCACATACATCCATGCCCGAGGCAGTATTCGAACCTGCGACCGTAGCGGTCACGCGGTTCCAGACTGTAGCGCCTAGAACCGCTCGGCCACCCAGGCCGGCTTGAGCCACTTCCCATCGTCTATGTCGTCGCGAGGAGGTAATTTTAAGTAGAGTCTTGAGAGCTGTATTTTCACTGATAATCTGTTAAACAGTAACTTCGCACCACTGTGCTCTCACTGAAGCTAATCACAGAGGGTGCGTCGCTCTGTATCCCAGTGTCAGTTTTTTAACCCATTACACCATAATGTGTGTTTGTCATCTGAGCAGACACAGCTGAGGCTGTAGAACTGGTTCTGCTCTTTAACTCTTTACTCGCCATACCAGCATCCTGAAACAGATATAATTTTCGACCGTGGACACAGGTTGTACTAAAAACTCTAATCGAACGGCCACTTGAAGCAGGAGTGTCATTGTGATTGCTCATTTTACCTTTCTGCTTTGTTTGTTTCTTATAAAGAGCGTTGTAGGTTCACTACCAGTGTTCATTATACAGGGCTATTACAAATGATTGAAGCGATTTCATAAATTCACTGTAGCTCCATTCATTGACATATGGTCACGACACACTACAGATACGTAGAAAAACTCATAAAGTTTTGTTCGGCTGAAGCCGCACTTCAGGTTTCTGCCGCCAGAGCGCTCGAGAGCGCAGTGAGACAAAATGGCGACAGGAGCCGAGAAAGCGTATGTCGTGCTTGAAATGCACTCACATCAGTCAGTCATAACAGTGCAACGACATTTCAGGACGAAGTTCAACAAAGATCCACCAACTGCTAACTCCATTCAGCGATGGTATGCGCAGTTTAAAGCTTTTGGATGCCTCTGTAAGGGGAAATCAACGGGTCCGCCTGCAGTGAGCGAAGAAACGGTTGAACGCGTGCGGGCAAGTTTCACGCGTAGCCCGCGGAAGTCGACGAATAAAGCAAGCAGGGAGCTAAACGCACCACAGCCGACGGTTTGTAAAATCTTACGGAAAAGGCTAAAGCAGAAGCCTTACCGTTTACAATTGATACAAGCCCTGACACCCGATGACAAAGTCAAACGCTTTGAATTTTCGGCGCGGTTGCAACAGCTCATGGAAGAGGATGCGCTCAGTGCGAAACTTGTTTTCAGTGATAAAGCAACATTTTTTCCTAATGGTGAAGTGAACAGACAGAATGTGCGAATCTGGGCGGTAGAGAACCCTCGCGCATTCGTGCAGCAAATTCGCAATTCACCAAAAGTTACCGTGTTTTGTGCAATCTCAGGGTTTAAAGTTTACGGCCCCTTTTTCTTCTGCGAAAAAAACGTTACAGGACACGTGTATCTGGACATGCTGGAAAATTGGCTCATGCCACAACTGGAGACCGACAGCGCCGACTTCATCTTTCAACAGGATGGTGCTCCACCATCATGATGTTCAGCATTTCTTAAACAGGAGATTGGAAAACCGATGGATCGGTCGTGGTGGAGATCATGATCAGCAATTCATGTCACGGCCTCCACACTCTCCCGACTTAACCCCATGCGATTTCTTTCTGTCATGTTATGTGAAAGATTCAATGTTTAAACCTCCTCTACCAAGAAACGTGCCAGAACTGCGAGCTCGCATCAACGATGCTTTCGAACTCATTGATGGGGACGTGCTGCGCCGAGTGTGGGAGGAACTTTATTATCGGCTTGATGTCTGCCGAATCACTAAAGGGGCACATATCGAACATTTGTGAATGCCTAAAAAAACTTTTTGATTTTTTGTATGTGTGTGCAAAGCATTGTGAAAATATCTCAAATAATAAAGTTATTGTAGAGCTGTGAAATCGCTTCAATCATTTGTAATAACCCTGTACTTCTACCTCCCATTGCCACTTAGACTCTTGTCCCGCCTAACTCCAAGAGCCACAGAGTGCTGTCCCTAGAAAACGGCCCTTTTTAAGCCGTGATCAGGCGGCATACGATGATTTCAGAGGATCCATCCACTTCAAAATCAAAAGAAAAGAGAAGAAATGTATTGCTCGACTCATTGAATGTTCACTCACAGAATTATTATCGTTCATCTGTCAGTTATACACAGTCCCTCTTTCCTTGCGTTAGTCAAAGTAGTTAGACGAGTACCTGTATGATGATATAAAGCTACATCATTGCTCTGCAGTTAAAACGTAAGAGTTCTACAGGTGTATACATCACTTTTAGATTATCTGTCTAGTGTTTCACTTTCGAATTACGCGTTGGAGAAATGAACACCTCAGCCTTTCGGTGTGACGCTTATTTTCTTATTTTACAATGATAATTTTTTCTAGTGTAAGTAGGAAGTTTGACTGTGCTGATTGCTAGATGCTACTAATACAACGCAAACAAATCGTAGTCACTGAAGGTGTAATATGAACAACAGACGTAGGTAAAATGAGACTGTAATTTCGTAAATGGAGAATTTAAGCAAACCATCTGAATCCACATGCTTTCATCTAAGTAATATCCTAGCCAACTATGAAATGGACATATATTACTAGGGCGATAGCCTAGCTCGTAACAAATACCGAAGGTACCGTAAGAGTTACACTTGACGTAAAGCTGTCATTTAAACAGCAGTTAATGCGCATTCCATCACCTCACCTGAAAAGTAAAATGTCTTTCTGAGGTGCCGACCATTGTGACCGAGCAGTTCTAAGCGCTTCATTCTGGAACCGCGCGGCCGCTATGGTCGCAGGTTGGAATCCTGCCTCGGGCATGGATGTGTGTGATGTACTTAGGTGAGTTAGATTTAAGGATTGCTAAGTTCTAGGGGACTGATGACCACAGATGTTAAGTCCAATGGTGCTCAGAGCCATTTTCTCTCTGAGGTACTAGAAACAAAAATCTGCAACAACCAGCCGCTGCCAGTTCATGAGCATATACCCGCTATCCAAATCGACAGACAACGCACCAGACATCTTTCACTACAGAAAAACTAGCAAACTAGTGAACTGAAACCTTAGCGTCCGTGAAGCTTGGAGTCAAGATTGATACAATAACTTTCTCCAAGTCAACAACAGATCATAGGAACCTGATCTGCCTTGTAGGACAAGGAGAACACTCAACAGTATCTGGACTAACTATCGGGGCTGTACCTTGTTACACAGATAAGGAATAATAACCACTGGCTAATAACAATAATAATAATAATAACCAATTTTTTATACATCCAGCTGCGAAAGTTGATGCTTATAATTTCACGAAAAGTTCTTGGTGCAACGAAAAACGTCTTCATTTTGATGAATGTCATCCATGACTATTTCTTTCCTGTTTCGTTGTAATACAGATCAGGCTGTTGTTCTTTCCCTTTTTCAATGTTCTCCGTCAGTCCTACGAAACAAGGCAAACACTACGCAGCGTGCTCCAGTAGAACACACCCAATGGCACTATAGGCTCTCTCTTTACTATCTTCTAAAGGTTCTGGTTGTTCTTTCCCTTTTTCAATGTTCTCCGTCAGTCCTACGAAGCAAGGCAAACACTACACAGCGTGCTCCAGTAGAAGACAGCCAAGGGCACTATACGCTCTCTCTTTACTACCTTCTAAAGGTTCTGCCGATACGACGCAGCCTTTGCTTCACCTCCCCTCGCAACATACTCTTTTTTTAAGTTATTCGTAACTGTACCTCCAAGGTACGAGAGAGTGTTGAAAAGTATGTTGTTGTTGTGGTCTTCAGTCCTGAGACTGATTTGATGCAGCTATCCATACTGCTCTATCCTGTGTAAGCTTCTTTATCTCCCAGTACCTACTGCAACCTGCATCATTTTGTATCTGCTTAGTGTATTCATCTCTTGGTCTCCCTCTACGATTTTTACCCGCCACGCTGTCCTCCAATACTAAACTGGTGATCCATTGATGCCTCAGAACATGTCCTACCAACCGATCCCTTCTTCTAGTCAAGTTGTGCAACAAACTTCTCTTCTCCCCAATCCTATTCAATACCTCCTCATTAGTTATATGATCTACCCATCTAATCTTCAGCATTCTTCTATAGCACCACATTTCGAAAGCTTTTATTCTCTTCTTGTCCAAATTATTTATCGTCCACGTTTCACTTCCATACATGGCCACACTCCAGACAAATACTTTCAGAAATGACTTCCTGACACTTAAATCTATATTCGATGTTAACAAATTTCTCTTCTTCAGAAACGCTTTCCATGCCATTGCCAGTCTACATTTTATATCCTCTCTACTTCGACCATCATCAGTTATTTTACTCCCTAAATAGCAAAACTCCTTTGCTACTTTAAGTGTCTCATTTCCTAATCTAATTCTCTCAGCATCACCCGACTTAATTCGACTACATTCCATTATGCTCGTTTTGCTTCTGTTGATGTTCATCTTATATCCTCCTTTCAAGACACTATCCATTCCGTTCAACTGCTCTTCCAAGTCCTTTGCTGTCTCTGAAAAGTAATGCTTCCGAAATTTCTGTTGGCCTCTCAAAGCATAAAATTACCTTCCATTAGGAAAGTGGAATGCGGTCAGGCACTGTGATACGAAAATGGCTCTGAGCACTATGGGACTTAACATCTATGGTCATTAGTCCCCTAGAACTTAGAACTACTTAAACCTAACTAACCTAAGGACAGCACACAACACTCAGTCATCTACTGTGATACGACAGAGAGCAGCAATAAGCAGTCGTTTCCCTTCTAACCTCATTAAAGTAATTCAGATTTCGGCTAATGACTAGCCATTTTCAATGCTAAATTGCCCAGATTGTGGGGCCTGTTACGTTGGCCAAAGGGGACGAACGCTGAAAATTAGGATTGGGGAACACATTGCTTTTTAAAGAAAAGATGCCACGGAGAGATCGAGTATGGCTGGTTATTTATTTACAACAAAACATAGGTTAGGGACTTTGACGTCTAATGTGAGGTTTTAGACCTGCTAGAAGAACTAGAGATCTTTTGATGCCAAAGAAATGTTAGTGGAAACCTGCTTACTTAAAAGCAGTGAGAGATACGACACAGGGGTTACGAAATAGGTCCTTGTTTAATTGTACTTCACTTCACCATCTGGGGCGCGCTGGCAGCAGTATAGGCACTGCTCTTCAGCCGAAAGACATTAATTATACAATAGAAGACATTTAAAATAACATAAATGAGAAAATATGGCGGGACATAGATATAAAAAGGGAGAACATTATGGAAGAGAACAGACAAAAAGGGGGCGACTGGAAAATGGAGATAAAAACCTTAAAAAAGTAGCGCCCACAAAAAATCACACACGGGGACAATTAAAAGAACACAAGGCGAAGTACAGCCCGAGCATAAAAGTTGCGACAGAAGTGGCACAGAACAATCACGGACAGCAACACTATGTACAAGTCCAGCACACGATTAAAATCACAGCTCTTGGAAGCACTGGAGAACAGCACCAAACACAACACAGATGAAATAGGTCCTACCTTCTTGCCAATATGTAGCAGCCATTGACGTATTACTGTACGAGTGACATGGTTATAATATTCAGACTACGGAACTTTTTCCATGTTATGTTGGTACAGATGCATGTACATTGTTAATAACAGCAATTCAGTATATTGTTTTTATTGCACCTATAGTTAGAACTCTGTTTGAAGCAGCACACAGATCATTAATCTCTACATCCGTTACAGATTGTCAAATCACACCAACGATCTATCTTGCTGATATTTGGCGCCATCTATAAATTATTCTTTAAGTAAAAGGAAACACATACCTCGTCACGACGATTAAAAAGAAGGTACAAAAGAAGAATATTCAAATAAAATCAATTGCAATAGTCATAGCATCCATCACGAACCTCCTAATGATTTGTAACTACTTTATGAAATTTTTTTGTTGACGCTACATATGCTTCTTAGAAATTAACAAAACAACTGGCTCATAAGGAGTGAATCAAGCATTTTTACATCTTCTATTGTTAACTGTTAGGCAACGGCCTTGCCGCAGTGGATACACCGGTTCCCGTCAGATCACCGAAGTTAAGCGCTGTCTGGCGTGGTCGTCACTTGGATGGGTAACCATCCGGGCCGCCATGTGCTGTTGCCATTTTTGGGGTGCACTCAGCCTCGTGATGCCAAATTAGGAGCTACTCGACCGAATAGTAGCGGCTCCGGTCAAAGAAAACCATCATAACGACCGGGAGAGCGGTGTGCTCGCCACACGCCCCTCCTATCTGCATCCTCAACTGAGGATGACACGGCGGTCGGATAGTCCCGATGGACCACTTGTGGCCTGAAGACGCAGTGCTATTGTTAACTGTTAAAAATTGTGGCAGTAAGTAAATACTGCATCGTTAATAATTGTACGTTATTTTATTTTATTCCTATGCAAATTTTTTGGTTTATTAGAAATCACGCTGCTTTACTATGAAGATTACGTGTTACGTGGTTCATATAGAGGGCGCCATACAGCCAACCGATGTGTTCTCTGCAAAGCCTAGCTTCATTACACAATAGTCTTAAATGAACTGTGACAGGAGCCCGAACGAAAGGTGAAGACGTAATAAGGAATGAATAGAAACTCTGAGATACTGGTTCGTAATGTAATGTACAATTGATATAATGTCATGAGTTGTAATTTTTTATATTATGCCCTCACTATGTAATTCTTTTATTTTTTAGCACTGATAATGGCTACTCACTAGCCTTAATAAAGCTAGAAAAGAAACGACGACTGATTGCTGCTCTCTATCGTTTTGACACTCTTAAAGCTTTTTAACTGAAAAAAACGTTATTATCATTCCACATTTTTATTATTTTTCATGTCTACATATTTATTTCTCTAAAAAGTCACCCTGTCGACGAATAAATTTCTCCCAGTGAGATGCCATTCTGTTGACTGGGTCAATTAGAATGTCTCGCTCTGTTCATGGAGCCACAACATCGCCTCTGCTTGCACCGTTTCATCACTGTCAAAGTGAAATGCTCAAAGGTGCTGTTCAAGTTTTGAAAAGCGATGAAAGTTGACTGGAGCCAAGCACGGACTATATGGAGAATGACTGATAACAGTGAACCCAAAGCGTCAAACTGCAGCAGATGTCGCATCGCTCGTGCAAAGTCTGGCCTTATCATGCTGAAGGAAAGGCTGTTCCACGTGTGGACGAACTCCTCGAATTCGAAACTCTATTACAGTATGCTATTTCTTAAGCACCGACGTATTTCCGCAACACACCGCCATGTCAGACTCTACAATTCGGAACCCTCTTGGCGGCAGAAGGCAGCAAATACACGGACATGAAAGATAAATATGTAGAATGTTAATAACGTTCGTTTTAATTTAAAAGCTTTAACTGTTTTCATGTAAACAAATTCGAGGGCATTAGTTGTCAGCAGAAGTTGAATATGTGTATTTATAATGTAATTGTAGTCTACTTAAAAGTTTTTACAACTCGTGTATTTCGCTTTTTATTGCTCAGACTTGATTGCCACTTCCGCACCATGCAGATGTCTAAATAATTTCGTGAATCGTTTTGATCCTCTAATGACTTTACTAGACCATAAACGATGGGATTATCTGCAGCCAGACTGTAAATAGTTCATACGTATTAATAATGGCAGAGGATCTGTACGTTTACTTGGGGAACCTAAGGGGCCCTTGAATTTACTAAACGAACTGATAATTAAATGTGATTTTCTTCTCTGCCTCTAGTATGAATCCTTCGTGTTAATGCGTCCAGAGCCTGTACAAGAAAATATCTCGTCCTATGAGTTCCTAAGCTATCTGATCTGTGAGATCTCCTGTTTTACAATTCTTCCAATTAATTTCGCGCTTGTTTACGACATACTCACAGCATATATTATGGCGAAAGTCCACTTGTAAATAGTTTAGAAGTATCCCCCACTCCATCTTTCCCAGTGTCTGTCTTTTAGTACATCAGTTGTTTACATGATTCGGGAAATTTATTTCAACTTTGTAGTTGGATACCGTTTCTGTACACACGATCTCCGGTTAATTTAACGGAGGACACTTGTTTACGCCATCTGCTTACCAAGTGTGTAAGATTGGTGACCAAACAAGGTTTTGCCGAAGCAACCGTGGAAAATAGAAAAAACACACACTTCAGCTTTCCTGTGTACTTTTTTGGTATTGCTTAGAGCTTTCATCATTTCCCTCGGATTCGGTGATATTTTCCTACTTGGATGGGCACCTTTATCCACTTTCTGGCTCCCATTGCTTCTTCTGCATTGAAACTATGGAGCAATCGTTTGGTTCTGCAATGTCGATGGCAATTTGTGTTAAGCCCGACGTGCCTAAACCGAACATCATATATTCATATGAAAGAGTTTGCTCTTCCAATTCACTGGGAGACACTTTACTGCGGCAAAAAAAGTTATATCCCCGTTTACGTTTTTATTATGAGCATTCCACTTCATTTTCAGCTTGGGCACATGTTATATGCGTGCACATTCATTTAATCCATGATCCGCATATATCCATACTTTTACAAGAAAATACTGTTCCTTTGCGCTCCACGTTTCATAAGGCCTTCGCAGCATTGTACTACAAAGTACTTACTTATTTAATAACTTAGGCTAAAGAATGCATTAGCAAATTCACCACATATTTTACAAACATTATATTGCACTAATATTGGTAAACGCATTTTTAAAGGTCACTATAAGAGCAAGTTTCTTGAATTTTACCGGTACATTATCAGAAACATAGTGGTACATTACAGACAGCATCCCCATTTTCACGTTACCACAAACGAATCACAAAGAATGTCAGTTCGTGTATATTTACTCATAAATAAAACTTCATTTTGCCATTACCCTTATAACAGTAATTCCCACAAAAATTTCGATGAATACTACAACGAACTCTACACATCTTTCAAACGATCTATACCTCAACACACAGAACTCACAGCTCACAATATGGTTTCAAGACGCATGTCATTCGCAGTGACCCTACAAAACGTCGGACAATACGAAGGTGCGAATATTATAGTAGGTGTACAAATTAGAAGCCGGCAGAATGGAGGCTATTCTCTCTTACCATTTGGAAGTATACTCCTAAGGACATATATTTTTGTACACTGACAGAACACCTGAGCTGGTCTTCCTATATTGCAATACAACTTCCTTCCTATACACAACACCGTCGTCGGCGAACAGCCTAATCGATTATTTATGCAATTATGTATGTATCATGAACAATAAACATCCCATAACAGTCGCCTGGGATACATCAAAGTCTACTTTCACACCCAACAAATTCTTCATTTTTAAAAATGAACACTGCATTCCGCTGGGTAGGAAGTTTCTAAGCCAATCTAAAAATATGATCCGATTATTCTTACAAATGTAATTTTTTTTCCACTTGATGACCGAGAAACTCTAGAGAGTGCCTTTCGGAAATCGATAAACACATGATCCACCTGGGCGCCGCAATAGCTGCCTTCTGGATCCAGGTGCAAATAATCAACGTGAGTGTCTCACTATAGTTTGCCCAAATCCATACTCATTCCAACATTGAAGTTTGTTGGACAAAAATAGTCATAATGCGTCAACAAAAAGCATATTCCACAATATTGCGTCATGCGGATTTAAGCTAAACAGGCCCATAGTTTAGCACATCTAGCTGATAGCTCTCTCTGAATGCTTTTAATGTATATTTGCTACTGATTTTCTTATGAGCTGCCGAATGATGCAATAAATTCTAAGCTCTTCCGTGTGGTCGTGAATTGTATTGTTTATACTGTAGTTAGATAATGGCTTAAAAATTGGACAAAACGTACGGCAAACACTTTTATTCACAGATGATGGTGGCAAGAGACCATGATGTGCCCTAAAGGCCGAATCTGCGTCTCACTTTGTAACATGATACTGTTTCTGATGACTCATAAAGGACTAAATGGATTAACAGTCGTGAATTCAAGGAATTAAATCAAGACTCTTGTGAAAAAAGTGTGTGTTTCATGTCCCAGACTGATAGTGTCAGGTTTAATTGAAATTAGTAAGAAAGGAGACTTAGATCTGAAAACCATCGAGAACAAATCGTATAGAAACTAGAGGATAGAAAGACAGCAGTAGTCTGGTGTCTGAAAACGTAAATGAGATAAATTTTCTGAAGTGTTTTCGATATAAACAGAAACATCACCTACAGTTCTTCTACCCAGGATCAATCTTCTAACTTATAGTGCTTTCTTGAGCTACTACAAGAAGTGTCTTTTTTACTGTTAACTATCGTGTAGTTTATGCGCGGCAGAACTGCTTTTCGCTTCACCGTTAACTCCAGTCGGCTTCTGTATACCAGATTCCATGAGGGATGAATAGGAAGACATTTAACAGGCCACTAGTGTGGACGTTTTCCCGATGTAAACGCTTATGGCTTTTATAGCTGGGGCATTTCTAAGCTCGTGTGGTCGAAACCCCGGTACAATATGAGTAGTATATGCGTAGTTGTATTCCGGAAGACAGCAGAACCATACGTACTAGCGGAGGGATCTATCTGTGATTCAGTGCGATGGAGATTAATCTGTAAGGGTTTTTCAAAAATTCCTGTAAGAAAGAGTTTCAAGTGGTACGCAAGTAAATTCTGTTCTTGCGTGTCTCCCCCAATTCATGTTCTGTGAAGAGTTGTAGGAAATGTGTTTTAACATGGAAATGAATCATTTCCGGACCCACGTTCGTATAACATATGTTCTTCCTCTATTAGCGAGGAATATTTTCTGAAAATTTGGCGCCGGCCGAAGTGACCGAGCGGTTAAAGGCGCTACAGTCTGGAACCGCACGACCGCTACGGTCGCAGGTTCGAATCCTGCCTCGGGCATGGATGTGTGTGATGTCCTTAGGTTAGTTAGGTTTAAGTAGTTCTAAGTTCTAGGGGACTTATGACCACAGCAGTTGAGTCCCATAGTGCTCAGAGCCATTTGAACCGTTTTTTTTTTTTTAATTTGGCGGTACCTAGTCTTTACACCTCGTATGACGACCAGCAATGGTATGTTAAGTGCTTCTGATGAGCAAAAAATGTTACAGTGATCTCATACCTACGTTCACAGTTATGGAATTCTGAGTGACGTACGTCTTTCAGCGAATCGTTGCCCAGAGTCGTGTGGTAAGGTAACTTACCCGTCCATCACATCACGCAGTTCTCGCTTCGGTCTCTCTTCTGGTCCCTCACCCCACTCCGAAGCGTTAGCTTAATCTCAATCCCCCCCCCCCGCTTCCCTCACCCACTTTGCTCCCTGACGAGCTGCCATCGCGTTGCTAATTAGGTTACGTGTGACGTTAAAGGGTTCCACTTGGCTGCCGAGTTTTCGCTTAATTACGTACTAGGTGTCAAATTCGCCATCTGATGAGGTGACCCTTGCTGTTGAGAGACTCAATGACACAGGTGGGAGGGGAATGAGGTTTTCTTGTAGCAAGATATCCGTCGACCCCTAGCCGCCCTCTCCCCTCTTACCACTCCTGTCGACAAGTGAACCGTCCAATCCGCCAAGCAAGTAACACGCTCCACCCCAGTGCCCTGTCGACGTACAGTATCGTGATATCCTGTAACTCCTGCGAGGACAAAGCGCTTCATTCATCGTAAAGGAGAAAAATTACTCTGCTCTTCGCTATCAAAATAAAATAATGGCGTGCGAAGTCAGGTAAAATGGTAGTAAATACAATTAATTAATTGATGATATTCATGCCACGCCAACTAAGCATAAGGGCTTTTATATGGGGGTTGAGACACGAATGGAGAGTTTTTTGCTCTCAGACAGTTTCGTACTCTAAGATTGTACTCGAAGTATTGTTTACAATTCGGAGCGAAACTTCAATGATGGTTACTGTCTGATAACTACTTGGAACTACTTTCGTAAGTGTCTGAGAGTCTTGCGGGAGTATATGTAGAGGTGTGAGTGTCTGTGAGGGCTGAGAGATCACTCTCCGCAAGAGTTTTCTCTCGTAGCCCTGTGCTTGAAAGAAGACCGTCGGCTTTATACTTTTATTGACAACGGATTAGGACGTGGAATGATTTTAAGCATGCAAGAACCTCATTAGAGAGTTTGTGATTGAAAATACACAACAACAGCGAAATTTTATAAGAATGACAGCGATGGAGACAAAAGAAATACTCTTTCTAAATGGACCCATAATTCCCAATCCAGATACTATCACGCGTACATCTGTTAGTGTTAACGACAGACTGGTTGTCAGATTAATATTTCTAGCATCAGCTACGTTTATTCTCTTTAATATTTGTTAAAGTAACAAAAAAATGGTTCAAATGGCTCTGAGCGCTATGCGACTGAACCTCCGAGATCATCAGTGGTCTAGAACTTAGAACTAATTAAACCTAACTAACCTAAGGACATCACACACATCCATGCCAGAGGCAGGATTCGAACCTGCGACCGTAGCGGTCGCTCGGCTCCAGACTATAGCACCTAGAACCGCACGGCCAATCAGGGCGGCTGTTAAAGTAACAACTGGCAATGAATAACATTTTACCAATTTTATCTCGCTATCCATAAACTTTCAAAGTACAATAGAGCGAGTATATGATAAATGAAGCATTTCCGTACATACATTAGTTTGGGCTTTTTTACTTGTATTGACTTAAAAAACAACTCGTAAATCACTGATGGTCTCTTCGTCAGTATCCAGTATAATACTACGCTGACGGAAAAAAATCACAACATTGAATAGTAATTAATGTTGTTGTTGTTGTGGTCTTCAGTCCTGAGACTGGTTTGATGCAGCTCTCCATGCTACTCTATCCTGTGCAAGCTTCTTCATCTCCCAATAGGTACTGACGCCTACATCCTTCTGAATCTACTTAATGTATTCATCTCTTGGTCTCCCTCTACGATTTTTACCCTCCACGCTGCCCTCCAATACTAAATTGGTGATCCCTTGATGCCTCAGAACATGGCCTACCAACCGATCCCTTCTTCTAGCCAAGTTGTGCCACAAACTCCTCTTCTCCCCAACCTATTCAATACTTCCTCATTAGTTACGTGATCTACCCATCTAATCTTCAGCATTCTTCTGTAGCACCATTTCAGGGGGTCCGACAGCCGATCAGTTCCAGTCATTCCACTGGGAAGGAGGTACACGGCTCATTTGTCTGTAGTTCAACGATGCCTAGGCTGTCAATACTGCAATTCCGTTGGTTTTTTATCCAGGCGTCTCGGAGTGAACCAAAGCGAAGTTGTTCTGACATAGAGAAGATACGGAGAGACAGAAACTATAGATGACATGCCTTGCTCAGGCCGCCCAAGGACTGCTACTTCATTGGATGACCGCTACCTACTGATTATGGCTCTGAGGAACCATGACAACAACGCCACCATGTTGACCAGTGAATGTCTCATATGCCATCAACCACACAGTCGTCGGAGACGTGTTTGGTGGCAGCCCGACAGGCTGAACGCCTTAGACACACTGTCCAGCGATTGTAGCAAGGTGGAGGCTGGTTCAAATGGCTCTGAGCACTATGTGACTTAACATCTGTGGTCATCAGTCCCCTAGAACTTGGAACTACTTAAACCTAACTAACCTAAGGACATCACACACATCCATGCCCGAGGCAGGATTCGAACCTGCGACCGTAGCAGCCGCGCGGTTCCGAGCTGCGCGCCTAGAACCGCTAGACCACCGCGGCCGGCCAAGGTGGAGGTTCCCTGCTTTTTTTGGGGTGGCCTTATGTGGAGCCGACGAACGCCGTTGGTGGTCATGGAAGGCGCCGTAACTGCTGTACGATACTTGAATGCCAACCTCAAACCGATAGTACAACCATATCTGCAGCATATCGGGGAGGCATTGGTCTTCATGGACGATAATTCGCGCCCCCTTCGTGCACATCCTGTGAATGATTCCTTCAGTATAACGACATGGCTGCAGCATGTTCTCCAGACATGAAGCCCATTGAACATGCCTGGGATACATTGAAAAGGGCTGTTTACGGACGATGTGACCCACCAATCACTTTGAGGTATCTACCCCGAATTGCCGTTGAATAGTGGGACAATCTGGACCAACAGTGCCTTGATGAACTTGTGGATAGTATGGCACGACGAATGCAGGCATGCATCAATGCAAAAGGACGTGGTACTGGGTGTCAGAGGTACCGGTGTGTACAGCAATCTGGACCACCACCTCTGAAGGTCTCACTGTATGGTGGTACAACGAGCAGTGTGTGGTTTTCATGGGGAATAAAAAAGTACGGAAATGATGTTTATGTTGATTTCTATTCCAATTTTCTGTACAGATTCCGGAGCTTTCGGAACCGACGCGTGTGTAGATAAATTAACATATAGATACAAGTGAAGTCGTACTTGAGTTGTAAACGCTTTGAAACTCCAGAAACGATCATTTAACTTCAAGAAATGTAGCGAATTTTACATGACGTGGCATTTATTAATTACACGCTGACGGAAAAGAATCGCAACATCAAGAAGGAGTTGTGTGACATAAGAAAATATGGTAGGCATGTTTCTACATCTTAAAAATTATGTCTATACAAATTTCGCGCCAGTAGCGTAAGAGTACTTGTAGCACCACTATGAGGATGCAAATCGTTTTTGTAATGGTCGAGAACGTTAGTTACCCTTAAAAATGAGTTTATGTTAGTCACAATGCCATTATCGGCTCCTCACTGAGTTTGAATGAGGTCGCGTTACAGGGCTAAGAGAAGTTGGATGTTTCTTCTGCGATATCGCAGCAATACTGCCACTAACCAACTGTTAGAAATCGGTTACCTCAGGGATAGTTCCAAACCAGGCGCCCTGAAGGGTGCCTTCCACTAACACCAACCAACTGCCGTTTGCGACTTCAGTGGTATTAGTTGCGAACTCATTGGGAGGCAGGGTGGATGTCTCCTAAGTTTCAGATGAAAGCTTGTTCTGCCTTGGGGCCAATTATGTCCCTTTGTTGGTTACAAGAACGCCAGTTGAGGGCCTGCAACCAACCTGTTTGCATACTGGCTACGGTGGACCTACATCTGGAGCTGTGGTGCGTGGTGCGATTTCGTATGGCAGCAGGAGCACTCACGCCCTCATCGTACACACTATGGCTGCATATTTGTGCGTCAGTCTGGTGCTTCGACCTGTCATTCATGTACAGCATTCCACGGGGGTGTTTTCCAACACGTCTGCTCTCCCCCACATACCGCTGTTGTAACCCAATATGCGCTACAGAGTGCCGAAATGTTGCTTTGGCCTACTCGATCACCAGATCTGTCTCCAGTCGAGCACATATGGAAAATCACCGAACGACAAATCCAGCCTCATGTACAAACAGTATTAACCGTCGCCGTATTGAGCGATCAATTGCAACAGTCACGCAACTCCATCCTTCAAACTGACATCCGGCACATATACAATTCAGTCCATGCACGTTTGAATGCTTGATCCAACATTCTGGCGGTCACATCAGTTATTAATGAACCAGCGTTTCATATTTGCAATGTCTTACCTAGGTCATATATTAACCTGTGATCTTGCAATGTTAAT
This sequence comes from Schistocerca americana, assembly GCF_021461395.2. Taxonomy (NCBI): domain Eukaryota; kingdom Metazoa; phylum Arthropoda; class Insecta; order Orthoptera; family Acrididae; genus Schistocerca; species Schistocerca americana. The sequence goes on along the minus strand of NC_060122.1, from coordinate 770,313,251 downwards.
CACTTAAATACGGTACCTAGACAAATGTATTCCCAAAATTTCATTACCCTACATTAATTACGTTTCTAGCATTTGTAGACTTGGAGAAAGCTTTTGACAATGTTGACTGGAATAATCTCTTTCAAATTCTGAAGGTGGCAGGGTTAAAATACAGGGAGCGAAAGACTATTTACAATTTGTACAGAAACCAGATGGCAGATATAAGAGTCGAGGGACATGAAAGGGAAGCAGTGGTTGGGACGGGAGTGAGACAGGGTTGTAGCCTCTTCCCGATGTTATTCAATCTGTATATTGAGCAAGCAGTAAAGGAAACAAAAGAAAAATTCGGAGTAGGTATTAAAATCCATGGAGAAGAAACAAAAACTTTGAGGTTCGCCGATGACATTGTAATTCTGTCAGAGACAGCAAAGGACTTGGAAGAGCAGTTGAACGGAATGGACAGTGTCTTGAAAGGAGGATATAAGATGAACATCAACAAAAGCAAAACGAGAATAATGGAATATAGTCTAGTTAACTCGGGGGATGCTGAGGGAATTAGAATAGGAAATCAGACACTTAAAGTAGTAAATGAGTTTTGCTATTTGGGGAGAAAAGTAACTGATGATGGTCGAAGTAGAGAGGATATAAAATGTAGAGTGGCAATGGCAAGGAAAGCGTTTCTGAAGAAGAGAAATGTATTTATTAACATCGAGTATAGATTTAGGTGTCAGGAAGTCGTTTCTGAAAGTATTTGTATGGAGTGTAGCCATGTATGGAAGTGAAACATGGACGATAAATAGTTTGGACAAGAAGAGCCTTCTGTAGCCTCCGTCTAATAGGGGCAGCTCATGGAAGATTGTTTACATCTTTGGGTGGATTTAGTGACGTCTCTGAACAGTCAAAGGGACTGTGTCTGTGATACAACATCCACAGTCAACGTCAATTTTCAGATGTGCTGGAAATCGGGTGATGCAGAACTTTTCTATTTGTTGTTGTTGTTGTGGTCTTCAGTCCTGAGACTGGTTTGATGCAGCTCTCCATGCTACTCTATCCTGTGCAAGCTTCTTCATCTCCCAGTACCTACTGCAACCTACATCCTTCTGAATCTGCTTAGTGTATTCATCTCTTGGTCTCCCTCTACGATTTTTACCCTCCACGCTGCCCTCCAATACTAAATTTGTGATCCCTTGATGCCTCAGAACATGTCCTACCAACCGATCCCTTCTTCTGGTCAAGTTGTGCCACAAACTTCTCTTCTCCTCAATCCTATTCAATACTTCCTCATTAGTTATGTGATCTACCCATCTAATCTTCAGCATTCTTCTGTAGCACCACATTTCGAAAGCTTCTATTCTCTTCTTGTCCAATCTATTTATCGTCCATGTTTCACTTCCATACATGGCTACACTCCATACAAATACTTTCAGAAATGACTTCCTGACACTTAAATCAATACTCGATGTTAACAAATTTCTCTTCTTCAGAAACGCTTTCCTTTCTTTGCCATTGCCAGTCTACATTTTATATCCTCTCTACATCGACCATCATCAGTTATTTTGCTCTCCAAATAGCAAATCTCCTTTACTGCTTTAAGTGTCTCATTTCCTAATCTAATTGCCTCAGCATCACCAGACTTAATTCGACTACATTCCATTATCCTCGTTTTGCTTTTGTTGATGTTCATCTTATGTTCTCCTTTCAAGACACTGTCCATTCCATTCAACTGCTCTTCCAAGTCCTTTGCTGTCTCTGACAGAATTACAATGTCATCGGCGAACCTCAAAGTTTTTATTTCTTCTCCATGGATTTTAATACCTACTCCAAATTTTTCTTTTGTTTCCTTTACTGCTTGCTCAATATACAGATTATTATTTATCCCTGTATGTAATAAACCTTATTTGCCTGATTCCATATTTGCGGATATTCTGATGAATTTCTTCTCTGACGGTGTTAACTATAGCCATTTCTGCCAACAAACTTTGCTTCTTACTTCTGTTCTTGCAGTCTAGTAACTGTACATTCCATAACGCTGGACTTCCCTCGGTCAAAATAATTAAATGCACAATATCGTCCTGAGCTTTCTCCGTTACTTTTTTTACCGACACGTCGCTGGCACTCAGTCACAGCGCGTGTCTATCGCGACAGTAGTGTTAACTGTCCCAGCAACGGCGATACAGCTTTATAGAACAGTTCGTTGCCTTGTTGATGTGGGGCATTGGAGACCGCACAAGTCGTTGATGTACATTTGTATATCAAGGTAGAATCAAGTCCCTTCAATGGCAGTTTTCTTTATTTTCGTTCGTTCGTAATGCGTCTGTGATGTTTTTATATATTATTTGCTGCGGAGCATTATCGAAGTCAGAACTTTCGAAGCAGACTAACTGTTAGTGTTGTTAGTGTAGGAGGTAGAAACGACGATTTATACGCTCAGAAAACATGCTACGGCCACACATTATGGCTCCAAACACGCAGTTACGTGGGAAATTTTAATTAATGTGTATGAGTACAACAAAATATATTACAATCATGAGGTGGTGTATAAGCTGTGAAATACGGCACAAATCTAGGACGTGATATGGCCGCTCAGCGCGCTCCGTGACCTCTCAGCTCTTCCGACTATGTCGCTAGTGTCTTTCTTGAATGAGATTTCCACTCTGCAGCGGAGTGTGCGCCGATATGAAACTTCCTGGCAAATTAAAACTGTGTGCCAGACCGAGACTCGAACTCGGGACCTTTGCCTTTCGCGGGCAATTGTTCTTTCATCTGAGTTCGGAAAGCAATTACCCGCGAATGGCAGAGGTCACGAGTTCGAGTCTCGGTCTGGCACACAGTTTTAATATGCCAGGAAGTTTCAGTGTCTTTCTTGTCTGACACGTGAGAGCTGCCTTTAGCGGCTCTCGAGAGATGGAGGTCGCCGTCTGCACAAGACGTCTTGAACTCAGGACCAATATCTGAGATCTCGACCCATCCTCAGAAACTGCCTGCGAGCTGTTTTAGACATGTTAGACTGAAAGAGGGATACTGTAAAGCAATCACTGAAGACAAAAAAAATTAGGAAATTTTTGTACTGAATTCAGGAATTATCAAGGACAATCAATCTCACTTTGATGTGACTCTTGAAGTTTTCCCGGCTCACTGTATATTCTATGAGGTTTCGGAACTGCAGCCGAATAGTGTTGACTCCTTGCCACAGTATTTCGACTGGCAGCTGTTTGACCATCTTTAGGTGGGTCCGCCACTGGACAATGGTAATTTACAATGTCGGCTTTACAGCCAAAAATTGGGGCGGCGACGCACAGTACATGAAAGGTGCGTTGAAATTGTGGGCCACGCACAATACATGAAAGGTGCGTTGAAGTTGGGCGCCACACTTGCCTTTCCCAGCCCAGTAAGTCGGCCATAGCTGGACATCGTATTACAACAGCACACACTATGGATTATCCTGCCACAAACATCTTGGCCACAGCGAGACCATTCAGAGATTCAGTGATTAAAGAATCTATGAAAACACGTCTAACACAAGATCTTATTAATCTGACTGCGGCTTTCAACTGGACAAGGCTTAACACCTGTTGATCGATTCCTTCTGAAAGGAAATATTTTATTCATTATAATACGTCTGGCGACGTCTGCCGCTTGTTTTTAGTGCCGCGAGCGCGCTTTGCGAACTTTACGCATGCACCTCTGTGCCATAGTTGGAGCAGTATTTGCAGATGGAGCGGATTTCGATAGAAGACAGTGCTAATGCGTCTTCGCGCCTATTTTTGGCTATAAAGCCGACATCGTAAACTAGCATTTTCCATTGGCGGATACTATTCTGAAGATGGATGAACGATTGCAGGGGAAAAATTGTAGCAAGAAGTCAACATGATCCGGCTGTAATCCCGAAACCTCACAGATATTTCAGTTTGGTTTAAAATTTCATTGCAGCTTGTCAGATATTTTATGACATATCGCAAAGACCACACGTTTGGTCACAGGATTTTACACAATTTTTGTGCTAAAGGCAACCTCAAAGTGGAGTAATGACTAGAATTTTTCCTTCTGGTATTGCAATTATGTGCATCACTGTACGTTTTGAGCTGGAATGGATTATTTACAACTAACACTATGTGATCAAAAGTATCCGGAAACCCCCAGAAACATACGTTTTTCATATTAGGTGCGTGTGCTGCCACCTGCTGCCAGGTCCTCCATACCAGCGACCTCAGTAGCCAATAGCAAATCGTGAGAGAACAGAATGTGGCGCTCCGCGGAACTCACGGACTTCCAACCGGGTCAGGTGACTGGGTGTCACTTGGGTCATACGTCTGTACGCGAGATTTCCAAATTCCTGAGCATCCATAGGCCAAACTGTTTCCGATGTGATAGTGAAGTGGAAACATGAAAAGGGACACGCACAGCAGAAAAGCGTACAGGCCGACATCGTCTGTTGTCTGACAGAGTCCGCCGACAGTTGAAGAGGGTCGTAATGTGTAATAGGCAGAAATATTATCAAACCATCACACAGGAATTCCAAACTGCATCAGGGTCCACTGCAAGTATATGAAACTTACACGGGAGGCAAGAAAACTTGGATTTCTTGATCGAGAGGCTGCTCATAAGCCACACATCACGCCAGTAAATGCCAAACGACGCCTCGCTTGGTGTAAGAAAGGTAAACATTGCCTGAACGATTGAATAGTGGAAAAACGATGTGTGGAGTGGCGAATCACGGTACACAATGGGGCGATCCAATGGCAGGGTGTGGGTATGGCGAATGCCCGGTGAACGTGTGTTGTGCCAACAGTAAAATTCGGACGCGGTGGTGTTATGGTGTGGTCGTGTTTTTCATGGAGGGGGATTGCACCCCCTGTTGTTTTGCGTGGCACTATTACAGCATAGGCCTACACTGATGTTTTAAGCACCTTCTTGATTCCCATTGTTGAAGAGCAATTCGGGGATGGCGATACTATTTTTCAACATGATCGAGCACCTGTTCATAATGCACGGCCTGCGGCGGAGTGGTTACACGACAATAGCATTTATGTAACGGACTGGCCTGCACAGTGTCCTGACCTATAGAATACGTTTGGGATATTTTGGAACTCCGACTTCGTGCCAGGCCTCACCGACCGATATCGATACCACTCCTCATTGCAGCACTCCGTGAAGAATGGACTGCCATTCCCCAATAAACCTTCCAGCACCTGATTGAACGTATCCATGCGATAGTGGAAGCTGTCATCAAAGCTAGGGGTATGCAAACATCATTATGAATTCCAGCATTACGTATGGAGGGCGTCACGAACTTTTAAGTCATTTTCAGCTAAGTGTCCGAATACTTTTGATCACATAGTGTATATTGTGAAGGAGTTGTCAAATGTCTAACTCCTTAAACAAATGTCCAAAACATGATCGTGGGTGACCTCCACATATTATTTTTGCTGCCCATATTTCAGCAATTAACACTTTCTTTCTTGTAGTTGACTTACCCCAGAACATTATTCTATATAACTGAATGAAAATACAAAAAATAACTCAACTTATTGATTGTCTCTCCCCAAGGTTTGCAATGATTCGAAGTGAAAACGTGACTGAATTAACTTCCTTAGGAGGTCCAAAATGTCCTTTTTCCACTTTAAATTCGCATCAATATGGACACCAAACAAGTTTGAAGTTTCCATCATGGTTATTATTTCCTCACCATGTGTTACACTTATTACTGCTGTAGCACCTTTGGATGTGTAGAAGTGTATGCTTTTCTGAAACTTCCTGGCAGATTAAAACTGTGTGCCGGACCGAGGCTCGGACTCGGGACCTTTGCCTTTCGCAGGCAAGTGCTCTACCCGAGCTCTACCCGATAGCAAGTTCTAGTCTCGGTCCGGCACACAGTTTTAATCTGCCAGGAAGTTTCATACTGCACACACTCCGCTGCAGAGTGAAAATCTCATTCTGAATGCTTTTCTATTTTTATCGCTAAATTCTTGTAAGCCTCCTTTAATTACTGTGCCATGTAGAAGATATGTAGGGTTCCTTGTACCTTAGCCCACAGAGAAAATTCAGTGATACCGTCCTCGCTGGCTGATTTATTTACTACTTCGATTATTGTCCAACGCCAGTAAAGAGTTGGAAAAATTAACCTTGCTGACAGCCACAATATAGTCAATACGAAATGTATGTGGAGGATGTCCCACTTATCACGACCACAGGAATTACTTTCTGTCAAGAAGAAAGATAAGTTATCAAGCAAATATCTTTAGATGCCAGTGAGACGTCAACCAGAAGCTGCCTTTTATGTAACTTTGTTAACGAAGATATGAACAACAGTAGGCCTTTTTTTAATAGGACTCTATATTATTTATTCGGTAAACGACTTCCTGTTCACCAGAACAGTTCAAAAACGTATTGCAGTGCACTATTCGTGTAAACACGATATTATAAAAAAAGGTAACACAAAACCGACTTCACCTCTCCCGCAGTAGCACACTGCATAGTTATCTGGGGCAACTTCTCCACCTATTTTTGATAGAATAACCGGAAACGGTCTTCAGTTGAAGGGTTTCAATAGCACAATGTACACTAATGGAGAGAAGGTAGAACTGTTACTCAACTGCGGAGACTGTAAGCATTGCAGTACCGTAGTACATGTACCCGTATTATAAAGAAGAAATCATTCTCCACACACGATTAGTATCTCTACCTTCTCTTCGTTGGTGTGCATTGTATTAAAACAAAACTTTAACTGAGAACGGTTGATTTTATAGCCGGTGTGCTTTCTGATGACATGGGCCTCTCAATCTATCTTTCCTTTAACGTAATTTCTTGTCTACAATATGAGCTACACGAATGCTGGTGCATATGAGTTTATTTACATGAATCATCAGTTCTCACGCAGTTAAAACTAGGAAGAAATCAAATCTTCATTTGGATCGCACTTCCTTGGCTCTTGGACAGAAAAGCGCGCAGTATTCTGTTTCACAAATTTCCAGTAAGGTATCATAAAAATTAAATTATCTGAGCAGTGATTCTTGTACTTTGAAGCTTAAACAGAATAATTTCATCATGGCTAATTCCTTCTTGACTGTCTGGGATTTCTTGGAAAAATGAAGCTAATTACTGTTTTATATTTTGAATCATGCTGTTATATCTTCAACACCTCCGCATCAATTTAATTTCAAGTATTGGCTCGTATCATGACATCGAAATTTGCTCCTCAGTTTGGTCCTACGCAACTAGGAAAAAAGCACCTCGTTAATTCAACGTCCCGTCGGCACCAGAATCATCGCACACGGAGCAGAAGATCACTTTATCATTTGCACAGAAGGGTGAAAATCGGTTTTTGGGGATGTTGAAGAAATTACGCTGACTTAGGGAACCCTCAGTCAAGTTGTCCTGGCTCAAGATTGAACCCCTCTCGTTCTGTGAGATTTCGACGTCTATGCCACTGCGCAGTACGCTCAGTATTTTTAGTACAGAGCAGAATTCATTTTACTGGGGTCTGAGGGCGGTAGGACGCAATTACGTGGGAGGGGGAGGGATAGTTGCACTGGATCACGAAAAAACCTGTTTTTTTTGTTTTAAGTAGCGTGGTAAACTGCAAAGGAGAGGTGGATAATTATAAGTTTCAGCTGGAAATGAGATATTTATTTGTTTATTGAGTCAAAACTAATTATACGTGATCTCGCAAACGTTCTGGAAACGTAAGCACTTTTTGCTGAATGAATGCATTAAAGTTCCTCTAGTCGTTATCGGATATTGTGTTTACCTCGGGAAATACATTATGCTTGCTTTAATTCTTTCCATCCCGATGAAGCCGGTGTGCTGCGTCTCCGGCTGAGAAATATTGATAATGCAGAAATTTCTTCCTTTTCGGTAGCTATTTAATTTCCGTTTCTGTTAAAGCCAGTCTCCGATATCTTACGTAATTTGAAATCGGGCGTGCTCTAATTAGAAGAAAATGACGGAAGAGGGAATGAATTAGCTACTGTATATAACGGTATTCATACATATTCGCCTTAATCTTTGTCCAGAGATCAGGTAGGCTGTGAGTTGAGAGCACTACTACGTGAATAAATGTAAATTTTTTCAAAAAAATTTCTGACTTAAAAAAATTATTTCTAGTTTTCTGAATAAGAAAAAGCTTAATTCAGGGCAATTTTACAGAAGAAAGCAAAAACTTAAAGGAATTTGAAAGTGTCTACAAACATGACCACACCTTCACGCCACGCAGACAGGCCTGTTAGAAATATAATTTTACTCTCATCTGTTCGTTTCTTGTGTTTTTTCAGTGTCTAATGTAAAAGTGACGCAAGATTACTACAGAAGTAATTACAAGGTGGGACTCAAAGCCCAAATGAGAATTTTTAAAACAGTGTCTGAGAACAGATACCAAAAACTGTTCTGCTACGATTAAATACTTTTGTAAATAGGTATGCTGGGATGCTCTGCTATATTTCGTTAATGATGCAGTGTCAAGGTCTGAAGTTATGGAAGTGAAGGGAGGGCCTGGCGGACTAAATATGCAGAGAATCTTAATTTCCGTTTACCGCTGGAGACTCGACGAAGCAGATAAATCCACGGGAACCACCAAAGAAGCAAGAATAAGTAGTCTGAAAAAGAAAAGGCAGGGAAAGCAACACCAGAAGCAAGATGAATAAGGACCTGGAATATAGTGTTGTGCAGTATAGGTAGAGAAGCAAGCTTTAAATTTCCCGGGAACTCACTTTCCTGCCGTTCCGGTACACACTAGTCTAAAACTATTAAAGAGAGAGGACTGAAATTTTCTGTACTGCCTAAATCATACTTAAATAAAAGTAGGGTTTCTTATGTTTTAAATTTGAAAATTGTAAACTTTTAAAAGAAAAACTATGAATTTCTTACTGAAATTTTTGATGATCAATATGAAAACCTGAATACATGACAGCAATATCTTTTTAAATGTCTCCTTTAAACATGACACACTAAAGAAGTTCTAGAAAATATCTGGCTTCTACTTTGTTTTTATTGAGAGGTAAATGCATCTATGCTTTATGTAAATAATTAGCATGCTTCATTTCACTTGTAACATAAAATACAATTCACAAAACTGCGTGACTCCAAAACAATGATTCATATATTAATTTGTTCCAAAAGATCTTTTAAGAGACAGCAAGCATTATATGGGCTTACAACTCCTATTCGCTGAACTAAACTATTTAGAAAAACCTTCAAATGTTTCGTGATTTCTCCATGTGTTCACGAATCAGCCTTCTTAAATCAAATTGTTTCTAAACGTATGTTAAAAGAAGGGATGCACTACTTCGGCTTACAAATCTTATTCGTTGAGCTAAACTATTTAGAAAACCTTCACATATTTAATGATTTCCCCTTGTATTCACGAACCAATCCCCTTAAATGCCTTCAAACAATTCAAACAAGCGGTATCCCACAGCTTGTAAATATTTGGAGAACGTAATTATTAAGAGCTGCCAGAAGGATATTTTTTTTTAGTGTAGGGACTAGAGCCGGCCGGTGTGGCCGTGCGGTTCTAAGCGCTTCAGTTCAGTAGTTCTAAGTTCTAGGGGACTGATGACCTTAGATGTTAAGTCCCATAGTGCTCAGAGCCATTTGAACCGTTTTTGGAGGGACTAGTTTCGATCAGAAGGTCATCTTAAGTCGATCTATCGACTGAGATTGCGCAGTGATATGACACCCTAGGAGGTTGGCGGTTCAGGTAACCACTGATCCAGATTTTTAATTTTCCGCTATGTATCTAAACCCGTTCGAGTGAACACTGTTGTAGTCCCTTCTTCTCCCATCTTGGTTCAAATGGCTCTGGGCACTATGGGACTTAACTTCTGAGGTCATCAGTCCCCTAGAACTTAGAACTACTTAAACCTAATTAACCTAAGGACATCACACACATCAATGCCCGAGGCAGGATTCGAACCTGCGACCGTAGTGGTCACGCGGTTCCAGACTGTAGCGCCTAGAATCGCTCGGCCACCTCGGATGGCCTCTCCCATCTGAGCTTATCCTACAAATCTAAGCTGAAATTGTCGACGCGACGTTAATTTTTAATATTCTTTGCGTTTTAGTCCACATAGACGTATGCTATATGTTTCAAGTCTTTTGATCGAACGTAGTCCCGATATTGAAGAATATAGCTTTCAGAAGCGTTTTGCCGTTTGTCAATGTTGTCTCTTTCAGAATTAAAGGTGAATTTGGTTTCATAATCATTCTACAACAATTACATCTAATTTGACAGCGAGCATAATTATGAAGATGACACTGTACTCTTATAGAGCCGTTTTTTGCCTGTTTAACTACAGCCTAAATAATTTTCACTTCCCATGTGCCGTTATTGTCTTAGTTTTCCTTTTTTCTGTTTTTGCATATGGTTGCTCTCAGACGGTTCGAAACTGGCTTGTGTGTTTATGATTACTAAAGCGTCTAAACACGACTAGCGGTTTTCAACATGTTTGAAGTCACGTGCAGTGTTCGCAGTTATTGCAAGACGCCTGTAGTAATGTGATAGTTTCACCGGTCGAAGTGGACACAGTGTTCCACTGCAAAGATTGAGAAAAAAAGCACAGTACGAAGTGTGCTCCTTGTAGGCCTTACTGGATGATGGGATCCGCAAATTCCTCCTGCGATCAGCGAGCGATAGACGGGGATTAATATGACGTCACCCCAGAGCAATTTATCTCCGTAACGTCTTCTGCCTGCCGCTAACCTCGATTTATAGCTGCCACGTTTTAATCTTCCCGCAGGACGCGTATTCCATTTCGGGACCGAATCGAGTCACTGTCGCATCGGATTACTCTCTAATATTTCAGCTCGGTTAAAACGAAATCGTTCATGTTAAAATGTATCGGAAACACAATCACAGTGTGGAGTCGTAATTTTCTTCTCTTCTGCGCAAGTGAAAATCTGCCATTTCCTTGAAGCTACGGCTATACGACTATGTCATCGAGACAAATTTAACATTCAAGACTGTACAAAAGAGTAAAAGTAGCTTTATTTTACAAATTATTTTTATTTAGCAGTTTTGTTCTTATGCAATTTTTCCATTTTGACTCATTGTGTCCACTTAAGGAACACGTGTTTGAACGTATACAACAGTTTTCCTCCAAGTAGGTCTGTCTCTTAAATTTTAAGCAGCGTTTCTTTCTTCTGTCCATACTGTAGCTTCCTCAAAGGACATTTCAAGACATTTATGATTGTCAGTTACGGTTCTCACGTCTTTTCTATCTCGAAAGATTTTTCCACTGTTACCTGGTCTTCAGTCTACGAAGCATATACATTTTTGTTAACCTGTTGTTCTTCATTCCATCTAAATAATCGCCGTTCCCTGACTGTGTACGAAATTTTTATTCGATAACGTGAAATATTTTCTTTGATCCCTTCTTTTTCGAAATACAATTTTCGCATTTTCAGCCTAGAATTCTTCTGTCTTGTTTTTCGACTTTTTGATTTCAGATCTGTCTGAGTTATGCCCTTTGTTTCTTTATTACACCTCTTCTAAGGGTTTTGGTATGCTTTTTGTGGTTTTGTAATAGCATCCCTATGTAGCTCAGCCAGTCCAATAATTTCATCTAAATATTTCACTTTGAAGATTTCCCGAACCTAGTTAAAATCATGATGTCTGAAAAGAACTTCAGCATTAAATAGAATAATCGTGACATTGTACAGCTATGTCAGTCTTCGCCCGTAGACATCTGCCACATTTACGATTTCATTTCATTGCAACGTTGTGGTCCTCCTTTTCTTCAGTCAGCTGTCTTTCTTCCACATATTTCCAAATACTCTGTTTTAGGATACACTATGCCTGCGAAAATCTACCCACACTGACGTCCGAAGGCACAACGTCCTGTTCTGTTTTTCCTCTCGTGGTCCTTGAGTATTTCGTGTACCTCAAGAATTTTCACAACTCCTTTTCCTGTCGCTCACGGTACATTGGTAGAGAAACTGTCAACAAGCACCCGTATGAGCTCTGCCTTTCTCATTTTCCCATTGTCGTCATACAGCGAGTGTATGTACGCTATTCTTGTAGAGTCTGTCACTGCACTTCGACGACTTTCACTGGTACACTCTCATGCGACATTTAATGGAATCGTGAAAAAACGCACAGCTGTTCTGTGAACTCTGCCTGCACTGTCATTGCAACACGTATACGTACATGCAGACTTTAAATCATTTATCATCGTGTAAGTGAGCACTGGAAGAGATTTTCGACTGGGTTCAAGACTTCCTTGCGGATAAAACTCAAAATGGAGGAACGAAACAAAATCGACAGATCTAAAATGTAATTTAACGAGTAAGCCTGCCCCAAGGAAGTGTGATACAGTTTGCAATAAATATAAATGATCTAGTAGGAAATGTGGGAAGTTTTAAAAGGCTGTTCGAAGATAACGCAGCAGTCTATAAGGAGGTATCAGTGCCAGAAGATTGTAGCAATTTGCGAAAGGTCCAGCGGCGGATTGATGAATGATGCAGGGAACATGAACGAGTGTAGCATATTGCACCTACATAGCAGAAGAAATGCCCTAATATTTGTTGAAGACAAAGTGTTGGAAAGAGCGGGATGGCGCAGTAGTTAGCACAATGGACTCGCATTCACGACGTCGACGGTTCAGACCTGCAGCCGGTCATCCAGATTTCAGTTTTGCGTGATTTCCCTAAATCTCTTAAGGCAAATGCCGGGGTAATTTTTGGGAGAGCGCGGTAGATTTCCTTTCTCCTCCTTCATTAATCCGTCTCTAATGACTTCGTTGTCCCCCGAACGTTATACACTAATCTTCTCCTCGACAAACTGCTGGAAACAGTACATTTGGAGAATGGACAGAGAGTTTACTTCACAAAACGCAGCACCAGAACAATTGCAAGCGCGCCACATAACGTTAATGGTCTTTTACCTGCAGTGCCAAGCAGATCTATTTGCGGAAATATTATTATACCTCGACGTACCTATCTACTACACGTGGAACACGACAAGAAAAATCTTTCAAAGACGAAAACAGTAGATCATCCGGGAAGCACGAAAACTTGTGCACTAGGCCGTTTATACACCGTACATCCGAACAACGTCGAACGTTTCTATCGTCGGATGTTGCTACACGAAATACAGGGACTAACAAGTTTCGCAGGTCTCAAGACTGTTGACCGTTACCTATGCCAGACGTAGAGAGAAGCATGCCAACGCTTAGTACTACTGGAGAACGACAACTACTGGGAATTAATATACAAGAATCCTTACTTACAGCCTCAGCTGGGCAAATGAGATACTTATTCGCCATAATCCAAACAACACGTAGCGCATTGAATCCAAAATAGCTATGGGACTCGTTCAAAGGGTATATAAGTGATGACTTACTGCAACAGATCCGACAAGCTCATCGTGAACCGACCACCGAATTCAACGACACCATCTTCAATGATACACTCACTCGCCAAAAAGATAAATGTTTAGCGATAAATAACCATACATTTGTACAACTTGGGAAGCAAGCTCTACGGAAAGATGCTATCAGTGTGCTAAACTTCGAAACTACAAAGGAAAAAAGCTCCAACATCAACGAAGTGCTTCAATACGTTGCTCTCAAAAATCTCCTCAATGAGATTCAAGAGGATATTTGCAACGTTATCATCGACATGATCGACGTCATCATTGGCGAAATTAGTAATTTGGACACACTAGGTGGCACTGAGAAAACGTTTGTAATAAATCTATTTCTTGCCAAATATGTGCTAAACAACACATCGCACTTGCATTGGCATCATCCGGAATTGGAGCCACACTTGCGGAAGGAAGAATAACTGCACATTACGCTCTACAACTACCGCTTAATATAGCCGAAGGACAATTCCGGGTATGTAAAATCTCAAAAGTTTGTGGACAGGGTAAACTTCTAAAGCAATATAAAGTTATCCTCTGAGACGAATGCACAATGGCACATAAAAATCACGCGAAGCCATGGACAGAACATTACAGGACTTCGAGGAAACTCTGAAGTATTTGGAGGACCTCCACTCATAGTCTTAGAATATTTTCGACAAACACTTCCAGTTATCCCCAAGTCAACACCAGCAAACGACAGCAATGGTTGCGTAAAAAATCACATCTCCGGCCACACATACAAATGCTGCGACTAACAATGTGAGATCTGAACTATTGAGAAACGAAACAACAGTACATTTTACCCAAAAACTTTTACAAACAGGCGAAGGCACATACAATACTAACCAGACGACCGGCCTCATTAAACTCAACAATGCTTTATGCACACAGCCACTGCTGAAAACGACCTTATGGACCAGATTTATCCAAACGTCGTTCACAACTATACTAATCCGGATTGGCTATTTCAAAGTACGAGTTCGGTAAATAAAGTAACATTATCGACGATACCAACTTTAATATTCAAAAGCAGATTCCCGTGAAGAGAGCATATACAGGGTTATTACAAATGATTGAAGCGATTTCACAGCTCTACAATAACTTTATTATTTGAGATATTTTCACAATGCTTTGCACACACATACAAAAACTCAAAAAGTTTTTTTAGGCATTTACAAATGTTCGATATGTGCCCCTTTAGTGATTCGGCAGACATCAAGCCAATAATCAAGTTCCTCTCACACTCAGCGCAGCATGTCCCCATCAGTGAGTTCGAAAGCATTGTTGATGCGAGCTCGCAGTTCTGGCACGTTTCTTGGTAGAGGAGGTTTAAACACTGAATCTTTCACATCACTATGCGTGAAACTTGCCCGCACGCGTTCAACCGTTTCTTCGCTCACTGCAGGCCGACCCGTTGATTTCCCCTTACAGAGGCATCCAGAAGCTTTAAACTGCGCATACCATCGCCAAATGGAGTTAGCAGTTGGTGGATCTTCAGCAATTACTGGAAAGTTGCACTAGACTGGTTGTACACACACCATCAGACTAAGTTACTGCTGCTCACAGAACTGTCTTCGGACCTGTGGCCCAGGAATGCTGTGGATGTGTATGCAGCTCCACCAGTCATCACATCAACAAACCACCATGTACTGCCCAGTAAATGAAACTCATGACAGTATTCCAATACCGACTGGGAAACAATTATATAATAACAGCTTACGGTTCACGATTCTTTTGGAATTTATTATCATATATCTGTCGCTATTATCTCCAGCTCTTACACACACTGCCACAATCACAACTGTACCCTTTCACCACACACGTAGGTCCATTACCAGAGATAATTCATCCAGTTATTTGTAATAATCAGGGTAAGATATTCTGCGTAAATCACTTGTGCTATCATTTCATCTCCCTCCCCCCCCCCCCCCCCCCCCCGGTGATCTCTAATTTGTTATTATCCACTTCCATACCCGTAACTCAATCACATGCCTGGCTTGCATATTCAGCAATGGACAGAGTTCCCCCACCCCCACCCCCAACCCGCGGCCCGTGAACCACATGTGGCTCTAAGCAAGTATCAGTGCGACTCAAGAAGTGAGCCTCTACCACACGGTCGGTAAAAGAAAAAAAAATCATAAAATTCCATTTATGTAAAGTTATGATAAACTGAATGTTTTCCAGTTGTAATTCTCGTCACACGATGCTATTCTCTCATTGGTCCATCTTTTTCTCAACATCGCTGCCCGAGATTTTCTTGAACCTGCAGAAACTCGTTCTCGTAACCGATCAATCCACCAGACATGCTGGTCTGTTATCTTTCAGCTACTTCAATTGCATCTGTGAAGCTACAGATTTAGACACGTCTAATGAAACTCAGTAATGGAAAAAACAGGGATATTCTGTGTTATTTCTGTATATTCGTGGGACTGAATCATCGTCAGTTCCAGAAATTCCTGAGAAGTTGGAATGCTGAGTATGGTGATATCGTATATTTTACTAACGTGGGGTTGATCATTCGAGGCCAGATATTAAGAAATGTGATACTACACTCCTGGAAATGGAAAAAAGAACGCATTGACACCGGTGTGTCAGACCCACCATACTTGCTCCGGACACTGCGAGAGGGCTGTACAAGCAATGATCACACGCACGGCACAGCGGACACACCAGGAACCGCGCTGTTGGCCGTCGAATGGCGCTAGCTGCGCAGCATTTGTGCACCGCCGCCGTCAGTGTCAGCCAGTTTGCCGTGGCATACGGAGCTCCATCGCAGTCTTTGACACTGGTAGCATGCCGCAACAGCGTGGACGTGAACCGTATGTGCAGTTGACGGACTTTGAGCGAGGGCGTATAGTGGGCATGCGGGAGGCCGGGTGGACGTACCGCCGAATTGCTCAACACGTGGGGCGTGAGGTCTCCACAGTACATCGATGTTGTCGGCAGTGGTCGGTGGAAGGTGCACGTGCCCGTCGACCTGGGACCGGACCGCAGCGACGCACGGATGCACGCCAAGACCGTAGGATCCTACGCAGTGCCGTAGGGGACCGCACCGCCACTTCCCAGCAAATTAGGGACGCTGTTGCTCCTGGGGTATCGGCGAGGACCATTCGCAACCGTCTCCATGAAGCTGGGCTACGGTCCCGCACACCGTTAGGCCGTCTTCCGCTCACGCCCCAACATCGTGCAGCCCGCCTCCAGTGGTGTCGCGACAGGCGTGAATGGAGGGACGAATGGAGACGTGTCGTCTTCAGCGATGAGAGTCGCTTCTGCCTTGGTGCCAATGATGGTCGTATGCGTGTTTGGCGCCGTGCAGGTGAGCGCCACAATCAGGACTGCATACGACCGAGGCACACAGGGCCAACACCCGGCATCATGGTGTGGGGAGCGATCTCCTACACTGGCCGTACACCACTGGTGATCGTCGAGGGGACACTGAATAGTGCACGGTACATCCAAACCGTCATCGAACCCATCGTTCTACCATTCCTAGACCGGCAAGGGAACTTGCTGTTCCAACAGGACACTGCGCGTCCGCATGTATCCCGTGCCACCCAACGTGCTCTAGAAGGTGTAAGTCAACTACCCTGGCCAGCAAGGTCTCCGGATCTGTCCCCCATTGAGCATGTTTGGGACTGGATGAAGCGTCGTCTCACGCGGTCTGCACGTCCAGCACGAACGCTGGTCCAACTGAGGCGCCAGGTGGAAATGGCATGGCAAGCCGTTCCACAGGACTACATCCAGCATCTCTACGATCGTCTCCGTGGGAGAATAGCAGCCTGCATTGCTGCGAAAGGTGGATATACACTGTACTAGTGCCGACATTGTGCATGCTCTGTTGCCTGTGTCTATGTGCCTGTTGTTCTGTCAGTGTGATCATGTGATGTATCTGACCCCAGGAATGTGTCAATAAAGTTTCCCCTTCCTGGGACAATGAATTCACGGTGTTCTTATTTCAATTTCCAGGAGTGTATAATTAACGAAAGCGAATCGTTCATGATATCAGAAATTGTCCCAGAACTTGACGATGGGCAGATTTAGCATTTTTGGCAGATTTGACTGCTCATTTAGGCGACTTACAGACGTCTTCAAAGTAAAACCAACATACCGGTACAATGTTTCAAACAATAAATGCGTTGCAAATGAAACTGAAGTTATGGCAAGCACAAGTAAATACATACTTTCTTTTTTACGTTTCATCACGTTGGCCAAAAATATTTATACAGAAGGTATGATGTACGCAGACATACTTTTCGATTTGATGCAAGAAACGGGAAATAGATTCAGGATTTTTGAAACATCACCAAAATTTTTGTATTTATGCGAAAACTTTTACAGACAATATAGAGATGTTATAATGCATAAACCTGCAGTCTGATATCCATCTAAAAGAAAAATATGATCATGTACCCTTATTGGACTTTAACAGATTATACCCACCTAGAGACAAATAGCCCTTGCAGCACAGTAATGCGTTATATATCATCTTTGTTTGGAATTATTTATGTCTGTAAACAGTTATTTTCGAGAGTAAAGCACACAAAGTGTAAAAATAGAATTGAAATCTCCCATGAACACTAGTGAACACCCTGATGATAGCAATCACTTCGATTGTACCTGATCTTGATACGATTTGTAGATACCTATATACAAATTTATTAATGAAATCTCATATATAAAATGTGGAATTAATTCCATCCAGCTTTTTAAGAATAAGGAACCATAAATTAATAAAGTCTATATTACTTAGATGTGTTAACTACTGTATCTATCCACAGGAAATGAGCGGAGAAGTCTCTTCTCAAAATCGTGAATGTTACAATGCCGCCTTTATTATGAGGAAGCTAGACCCTGCTCTCAGTTCATCCCGATCCTCCGCCCAAGGTCACACGCCTTCCATATTCAGATGTTGCAGGCAGCACCTTTCTCTTGTGGACAAGCACTTTCTGCTTAACACGTACAACCGCATCTGGGCAGATGCTGGCCGGATACTGGAGTGAAGCCACCGACATACACATACCTTAGGCCGGGTAAGGACAAAAACCTTCCGTCTAGCGACCGCCCCATCTCTCTTACCAGCTGCGTTTGCGAGGTGGTGGAACGTATGATTCATGCCCGGCTGTAATGGTGGCTCGAGTCTCTCAATTTATTGACGAATGCACAATGCGAATTTCGAGCGCGGTGTTCGGCACTTGACCATCTCGTTACTTTGTCTACCCACGACATGAATGGTTTTCTGCGGAAATCCCTAACTGTGTTTTTCGATTTGGAGAAGACCTACGACACCCGACACCTACTGGAGAACCGGTATCCTACGTACTCTTTACACGTGTGGCTTCCGTGGACGCCTGCCCTGTTTCCTTCAGACATTTTTAAAAGACCGAGTTTTCAAGATGTGTGTGGGTTTTGCCTTGTCGGACAACTTTATTCAGGAAAACTGTGTACCTCTGGGTTCCATCCGGAGTGTCGTCCTCTTTGCTATCGCCATTAACCTTATAATGGCCTGCCTCCCGCAGGGCTTCTCCAGCTCACTTTTTGTTAACGAGTTTGCCATCTATTGCAGTATTCCACGTCCCTGTCTCACTGAGCGGCGTCTTCAGCGATGTCTTGATCGTCTTTACTTCTGGAGCGTCGACAATGGTTTTCGCTTTTCCACTGACAAAACCGCCTGTATGAATCTCCGGCGGCGCAATTGGTTTCTCCCACCATCTTTACAACTTGGGCCTGTTGCCCTTCCGTTCGTTGAAACTACGAAATTCCTTGGGTCATGCTCGACAGGAAACTCTCTTGGTCCTCCCATGTGTCTTACCTGGCAGTCCGCTGTACTCGTTTGCTCAGGGTCCTACTTCTCCTGAATGGTACTTCTTGGGGTGCCGATCGTACCACCCTCCTCCGTTTGTACCAGTCCCTTCCCCGTTCGAAACTCGAGCATGGGTGCCCTTTGTCTGCCTCCTTCGTTGATGATTCCTGTCATCGCCAGTAAGGGGCGCATCTTCTTTCTCACTTACCTCCTGGAGTCCGCTTTCGGCACTTACTACCACGGCTTAACTTCACACTACCTGCAACTTTCCCAGTGGGTGTGAACCCTTCACCACCTTGGCTTCGTGAAGCGGCCCATGTTAACCTTGGCCTTCATTCGCTTCCTAAGGACACTAATCCAGCCGCGGTTTATCGCCTTCAGGTTCACGACCTTCTCATGGAACTTCGAGATAGTACCGTTGTATACACTGACGGCTGGTGTCGGGTGTGCCTTCGTCATTGGCACCCGTTTCATTCGATATTGTTTTCCGGCACACTGCTCAGGATTTACAGCCGAGCTCTTCGCCCTGTATCAGGTCACGGAGTACCTTCGGCGATACAGACTTTCCAATTGTGTCCTCTGCTCAGACTCACTCAGCGCCCTTCAAAGTCTATGTGCGCTGTACACTACCCATCCCTTAGTGCAGCGGGCTAGGAAAACTGTCACTTGCTCAATCTTGGTGGAGTCAGTGTAATGTTTCTGTGGGTCCCTGGTCATGCCAGTCTGCCAGTAAACGAGGCTGCTGACGCTGCTGCCAAGGCTGCAGTCTTCGTACCTCATCTGGCGAGTTCCTATAATCCCTCCGATGATCTCTTTGTTGCCGTCTGTCAGGTGGTGGTGTCCCTTTGGCACTGCCAATGGTCCTCCCTTCACGGGAATAAGCTCCAGCTTATTAAGGCTCTCCCAGCGACTTGGACGACCTCCTCTCGATCCTCCCGCCAGTAGGAGGTCGTTTTACCTAGGCTGCGTATTGGGCACGGCCTTTTTAACTATCGTCATTCGATAAGTGGCGCTACCCCACCACTTTATACATATTGCGCCCAAGTTTTAACTGTCCACCACTTCCTGATGGAATGCCCAGTTTTTAACCGTTTACGTTCCCGCTTGGGTTTGCCGTCTGAGTTATCGGCCGTTTTAGCAAATGACGCGCGGGATGTCGACCGCGTTTTACTTTTTATCCACCAAAGCAATATGGCGAAGGCCATTTAATTTTTATTTTTGGACCTCCGTTTCTGTATGATGCTTTTAGTCTTTTTTCTACGTGCCTGTTTTATCTGTCTTCTATTATGTCAATTGGGACTGACGTACAGTCGTTTTTTAACTCCTCTGTCTTCGTGTTCTATAGTTTTTACTTGGGCGCGTATGACCCCAGTTGTTTCTTGCGCCCTAAAGCACAACAAAACCGAACCAAACAGTGCGTACCTCCGATCGTACTTTCTTTTCCAATGCAGTCATCATTAGTGTTAGGTATATTATGTGCGGACCAAAAATACTCGCCTCTTTCCAATGTGGCCCAGGTAAGACAAGAGGTTGGACACTCTTGCTGGTGACTTACAGTACCTGTCGCCTGCACTAGCCGTCTTGTATTTCAAAGAGAACCAGTGGCGAAAGAAGGGATACACCGCCTCTGTCTCACTCCACTTGCTGGCTTTCGTCTTGCCTCGGGTCCTCTGTCAGTTGGTGGATGATGAGTGGGTTTTTATTCTCCAATTTATTGCATGAAATAGGGAACGTCTATTATTTACCCTCACTGAGATCTTATCCTAATTTAAGGGTTGCCTGTTTTTTCACCTGAAGATGTGACATTTGGTCATGAAGCTTGTGGCTGGGCGATTAATCAAACAATTTCTGGCAGCTGTTGCGCTTTTATCAGCTGAAAAGCCCCTGGGTAAGGTGAGCGGTACGTCAACCTCTGCCACGATTTTTCGATGACCTCCCTGACAATCCGAGCTCTCCACCTTCGTTTAAAACCCAAGGATTATTTTTCTTGTTGCACACATCTTTCCTGTAAGCAGACTGCCTTTTTGGGGCTGTTACCTCGTGACCTACATTCTACTCACGCGGACGGATTTGTACATTCGTAGTGTTGAGAGCGTGACAAAAACACGTAACGCGATTAGACGGCCGGCATGCCTGCTGAGTGGTTACCGGGGCAACGGGGGAAGGGGTGAGGGGAGGGGGAGGGGGGGGGAGGGAATTCGCCCAGTACAGGACGGGCGCGGCGAGGCGCCTCGTCAGCCTCCATTCTGGCCGGTAATGGCTCCTTGTGTTTCTCTGCACCCCACCCACCACCCCTCCCCTCTTCGTCGCCGTCGCTCCCAAGTACAGGCAGCCGCCGTCCGCCCAATGACACACTCAGCGCCTTCAGTGAGTGTACTGCGACGCGCGCTTGAAACACAAGTAACCGTGCAACTTCAAACCGTCGCTGGCTGCCTGCTACAAAGTGACTGCCACTCGGATTCCACGGAGAGAACTTTTGAAAACGTTACTTGAAAAACGTTAGCGAGCTTAACGATTGCGCCGGCAACGACGGCTGACTACGGAACAGTTGCGTGAATTTCGCCGCTTCTTTCTTCCTCTAACTCTTCTAGAGCAATTTCACTCTCACACGTTACTCTTATGCATCCTTAGAATAGGCACGCTCAAAGTGTACGTCAAAGAAATGAAAGATTTTATTCTTGTAACCAAAAAAAGTTATGTCACACGTTTACACGGGCCATTGTAATTCAGTATTGCCCGCAGTTTCGACCTAATGGCAACATTGTGAGCCACATAAATTGGCAGACACATGATCGGTAATTTTGCCGGAAAAACATTCCAAACGAAAAGAACAATATAGGGCCTTAGAACGGCTGCGAATTGGACGAATGCGATCTAGTCCAAATGAATGCGGCATGCCTGCATATGCGTTCCACAAGGAAAACTGTAAGAAAAAGAAATCGGTGTTGTGGATACACTCTTTTTTAAGTCAGACAACTAGTAATGAAACCCTAACTTGTGAACTGACGCTGGATAAATACGTTTACCAGAGTCTTTGGACACGATGTATAACACAATCGTGTTCAGAAAAACACAGAACACGTCGAACGACTAGAGATAGGGCGTTCATATTCAAAGGACACGTAGATTACAATGTTCTGCAGAAATGGTTAGCATTTCAGTCATATCGGTTCAGCAAGTGTCCTATTGCTTGGTAGGCACAGGGTCCGCCATGGGGCCTTACTAAGTCGTTCCATGCGTGATGGAATTAACTAGTTTAAGCCACGAATAAATTCCTATGATATAGCCATCCATGCTGAATTCACCTGGTTCCAAAGTTCATCTGTGGTGACTGGCACTGAATACCAGCGTTACACCCGTCGTTTTACCATATCCCACACCTTTTAGATTGATAAAATGACTGGTGATCTGGCGAAAGCAGAAGGCTGACATCGTGTGAGCCAAGAAGGCAAGTGTTCGTCAAACAACATGTGGCAGTGCATTGTCCTGCTGAAAAATTGCGTCTGAGGTATATTGCAGAAAAGGTATGACTGTAGGTCGTAGGATTCCATTCACGTAGGTCACACTGGTCACAGAGCCCTGGACACGCAGTAACTGTGATTTGTGGTTGTACTCAGTAACACCCCACACCGCAATGCCTTGAGTTGGCGCTGTATGTCTTGTGCGAATGCAGTGACTGTGATGCCGCTCCCCATGTCTGCGGCGAATCACAATGCCGTCATCATTTTCAAACAAACAGAACCTGGATTCTTTGTGAAACACCATTTGATACCGTTCCTGTACCCAGTGACGACGTTCGATACACCATTCCCGTCTTACTAGTTTTCGTAAATATAGGTGGAGAAGTGGACAACGCGCATGTAACCCATGCCGTAATGAGCAGTGATGGTCTGTCACCCCTCAGAGTGCACAATGTGTTACACTGTACCACTGTTGCGTCAGAGACGAGGAGGATGCAAATCTGTCCTGCAATTTCATTCGGATGAGGTGTCGGTCTTCTATAGGGGTGGTGCGACCTGACCCATCTCATCGGGTTCTGCCGCCTTCCGTAAACCACTTTGCACACACCCGTTGCACTGCTGAAATACTTCGCCCCACACGAACAGCAATTTTCCAGATCGATAGATCACAGTCTCTCACGCCAAAATGCTCCCTCCTTCAAGCTCACTGATTTGACGGTATGGTTCGCGCATACGTCTGCGAAGCACCCTGAACATCTGCTCAAGTCACGCTGATCCATTAACTTCGGTTTATAGCAACAACCAGAGGCGTTGATACATTTTACCAATAGGTGCTGTTGCGCCGCGATATCGATGTTGTCCTTGAACCGGCGATAATTATTTCTGCAGAACATATTAATGTACATACCCTGCGAATATTAACGTCCTATGACTAGTCTTACAAGGAGTTCTGGTTTTCCGAACATGTGTGTACGTCATAAAAGCGGTTCATCCGACAATAGGTAAAAGATGTATACCAGTTCCAGCCAGATGGGCGATCACTTTTTAATATTTTGCTGCTGGTGTTTCATACACGTTAGATGTCGTTCTTCAAAGAGCAGTTCTCATCAGTTTGCCCTTGGGTACTTAAAGCTGGCAGCGCTTTTGTGGAAAGACTCCAGGAATTCATTAAGGTTATTTGAAATCAGAAAAAAAATTATGTTGCCATATTATTGTGCCTTACCACTAAGATGCTGAATTGAGGATTTCATAAATGTGATACCTCCACGACCAGGGTTACGGAATATGAATGTTAATGCATGGAAAAATCCTAATGAAAAAAGGGCTCTTGGCAATTTCGTAAAGGGATTTGATGAAGCATCAGAAAAGTTTAGAATTACTAAGATCGTATGAAGACTACAACTATGGTTCACTGCTGTCGATCTTACACAGCGATGCGACGATGGCAGCAATGAGAAGAAGACTACTGTCTTTTTAGATACAGTATCTGATTAAAACTACCCGGAAAGCTGTTAGTGGATATTAACATGGGATACTGCCACTTGTAACACGCCCGGGAGTACAAATGGCTGGAGTCGTTCCTTTAACTGTTTGTCGTTTCGACCGTGCGCCCTGTCCACACCACGTACCTGATAATCCCACGGCGGTCGTGTTGTTCTGCTCCACACTGCTGTTGGCTTGCCTGAAATTATCTATGTAATATGGAAGCAAGTTAGGGGAGCCACTCGACGTCAAAGCACAACATTGTTCTACGTCTGGTATGAACAACTATATTCTGAGACGATTAAAGGAAATCGCAGGTTGCACTGTTTACATTCTAATTCATAAGTGTTTATCCCAATTAACGAACGATTACCAGTCCACAGTATCACTCTGACGAGCGTACGTGTAACCGACAAGATTGTTGATGATGCGGAAGCCGAATGATCGCACGAAAGTTCTTACGCTCATCACGCATACACAGATATCTGGTACCAGTCCTCCTTGACACTAGTAATAGATTTTAACACTGTTCACAAAGTTAAATTTACAGTTCAGTTCTCAGTTGTACGAGCGTGCGCGTAATCGTCGCGGCGCGGCTGATTGTTGATGATGCGGAAACGCGATGACCGAACGCACGTTCACACCCTCGCTACAAGACACTGGCACTTAAATACTTTCCTTTGTGGTAAACGGTATTACTGATTCACATCAGTTCATTCTTGGAGACCGAACACGGCGCGGATGATTGATACAGTACGGTACGACACGCAACGAGAGGATACACATATACATTATCAGCAGCACTGCTCATTTTTTTAAAATTCCTTATTGACGCACTTTCCTCTGAATCATTTGTAGCATCACTTCAACTTCCATACTAACAATCCTTCTTGCATGCAGAGCTACCCACAACACAATATATCAGTTCCGTGAACCGTGCTCGAGTCTACAGACGCGGCTGCCCACAATGATACTCCACAACCAAGCCAGCGATACGACAATACGCTTACACACTCTTCGACTTTATGACGGCTTCTACTCTGCTGGGGACACTTTCAATGAGTTTTCTGAATGTCTGTGGAGGCCTGGGAGCCAATTCTTCCTCAAGAGGCGAGAGGAGAGAATGTAGTGATAGTGATTCTCAACGCCCGGGTCTGGAGCGAAGTCGACGTTTTAACTCACCTTAAAGTAGTCCGTTTCAGGGACTCTGGTCACGAATGTTACTGTCCACAAACCATTCTCTCACAGACACTGCTTTATGACAGGGCGCACTGTCATGCTGATTCAGTCATAGTCTCCGAACTTTATCTCTACTGTACCCAGCACACAATGTTACAAAACGCCTCACACCCTCCCGCAGTTAGTCTCTCTTTAAAAGGATGAGGAGACGATACGAAAATCAGCTCCATACTGTGACACCACTTTCTACGTACTTCACTGTTGGCACTACGCATGATGGCAGGTAACGTCCTCCAGGCGTTCGCCAAACAAAATCCTTGCTCTGTATTTCCTCAGGCTTGATTTATCATTCCAGCGTACAGTACTTACAGGGCTATTACAAATGATTGAAGCGATTTCATAAATTCACTGTAGCTCCATTCATTGACATATGATCACGACACACTACAGATACGTAGAAAAACTCATAAAGTTTTGTTCGGCTGAAGCCGCACTTCAGGTTTCTGCCGCCAGAGCGCTCGAGAGCGCAGTGAGACAAAATGGCGACAGGAGCCGAGAAAGCGTATGTCGTGCTTGAAATGCACTCATATCAGTCAGTCATAACTGTGCAACGACACTTCAGGACGAAGTTCAACAAAGGTCCACCAA
The DNA here is from genome assembly GCF_021461395.2 of Schistocerca americana. Classification (NCBI taxonomy): domain Eukaryota; kingdom Metazoa; phylum Arthropoda; class Insecta; order Orthoptera; family Acrididae; genus Schistocerca; species Schistocerca americana. The sequence goes on along the minus strand of NC_060122.1, from coordinate 770,287,342 downwards.
CTGCTAACTCCATTCGGCGATGGTATGCGCAGTTTAAAGCTTCTGGATGCCTCTGGAAGGGGAAATCAACGGGTCGGCCTGCAGTGAGCGAAGAAACGGTTGAACGCGTGCGGGCAAGTTTCACGCGTAGCCCGCGGTTTTCGACGAATAAAGCAAGCAGGGAGCTAAACGTGCCACAGCGACGGTTTGGAAAATCTTACGGAAAAGGCTAAAGCAGAAGCCTTACCGTTTACAATTGCTACAAGCCCTGACACCCGATGACAAAGTCAAACGCTTTGAATTTTCGGCGCGGTTGCAACAGCTCATGGAAGAGGATGCGTTCAGCGCGAAACTTGATTTCAGTGATGAAGCAACATTTTTTCTTAATGGTGAAGTGAACAGACACAATGTGCGAATCTGGGCGGTAGAGAATCCTCACGCATTTGTGCAGCAAATTCGCAATTCACCAAAAGTTACCGTGTTTTGTGCAATCTCACGGTTTAGAGTTTACGGCCCTTTTTTCTTCTGCGAAAAAGGACACGTGTATCTGGAAATGCTGGAAAATTGGTTCATGCCACAACTGGAGACCGACAGCGCCGACTTCATCTTTCAACAGGATGGTGCTCCACCGCACTTCCATCATGATGTTCGGCATTTCTTAAACAGGAGATTGGAAAATCGATGGATCGGTCGTGGTGGAGATCATGATCAGCAATTCATGTCATGGCCTCCACGCTCTCCCGACTTAACCGCATGCGATTTCTTTCTGTGGGGTTATGTGAAAGATTCAGTGTTTAAACCTCCTCTACCAAGAAGCGTGCCAGAACTGCGAGCTCGCATCAACGATGCTTTCGAACTCATTGATGGGGACATGCTGCGCCGAATGTGGGAGGAACTTGATTATCGGCTTGATGTCTGCCGAATCACTAAAGGGGCTCATATCGAACATTTGTGAATGCCTAAAAAAACTTTTTGAGTTTTCGTATGTGTGTGCAAAGTATTGTGAAAATATCTCAAATAATAAAGTTGTTGTAGAGCTGTGAAATCGCTTCAATCATTTGTAATAACCCTGTATACCAGCCGAACGCTGTTCTAGCCGCTTGAGTCCGGAACGGCACTGCTGCTACAGTCGCAGGTTCGAATCCAGCCTCGGGCATGGATGTGTGTGATGTCCTTAGGTTGGTTAGGTTTAAGTAGTTCTAAGTTCTACGGGACTGATGACCTCAGTTGTTAACTCCCATAGTGCTCAGAGCCATTTGAACTTACACACCTAAAGCGTTGCTTAGCGTCCACTACAGAAATGTATGGCTTGTAAGGAGCTGCTCGACCGTTGTACACATTCTTTTCAACTCACTACTCACGTTCTTCGTGCGAGCTTGACTCTCGGTAGTACTTTGGAATTCATTGCTTCCGTTGATTTCTTGCGCTTCCTCACAACCACATTATGAAATGTTCGATGGCCCCTTCCCGTCAGTATATGAAACTAGTCCACGTTAGAAGTCAGTGAGCTCTCCGGATTGATCCAGTCAGCTGTTAATTGCTTCGAGATTTCGGCTTTCAGTCATTTACCTAACTCGCCTACGGCAAATAGCGCGGTGGTCCTTTTGAAAATGACATGCCCTGTTTCCTTCCCACCCTTCTCCACTCCGAACACGTATTTCGTCTTTAATGATCTCGCTGTCAACTGGACATTAGCCGATAGTGCCCCCAAGTGTCCACGTAAATAAAGGGGAGAAACTAGTTACAGCCTCTTTTGACTGGCAAGAGGGTATGACAAATGTTGATAATCTTAACTTTCAGATGTCCGTAAAAAGTCGTTAAACATGTCAAGTGAACGTGTTTAGTAAACTTGAATAACCATCTCAGAGGAGCAGATCTGCTGATATTCTTCACTTCAAATGGTTCAAATGGCTCTAAGCACTATGGGATTTAACATCTCAGGGCATCAGTCCCATAGACTTTGAACTACTTAAACCTAACTAACTTAAACCCAACTAACGAAAGGGCTTCACACACATCCATGCCAGAGGAAGGATTCGAGCCGGCGACCGCAGCAGCAGTGCGGTTCCGGACTGAAACGCCTAGAACCGCTCGGCCAGAGCGGCCGGCTTCTTCACTTCAAAAGCATCTCGACTGAGGTGAGATAATGTAGCTACTGCTCGCTAATAAAAGTACAAACATACTGGCCACACTACATCAGTGAATGCAAAGGAGAGAATCTTTATATGCAGGACTGTAAGGAACTCCCACTATCGCCCACTGAATAGCGTTCCACAAAGTACTTCGTGCAGAGTTACCACTTTAGGAACTTTACAAGAGTTATCTCACAATCAGATGATCAAACAACATTTTGACACGAGGTATTTTTGTTTCCGTTTTCAGTTACGTATCACAAGGTGCAGAGCTTGGGCTCGCATTTTGAGAGACGTTGTGTAAGTAGGCTGTTTATGTTTTCTCTATGTAAGTAGGCTGTTTAGGTTTTTTATTGGTAACGCCACCTCTGTATGACAATCACTGGCTGTGCTGTGGGCAGTCTGTGTCTGCTTTGCATTGTTGTAATACTCGCCATTGTAGTGTTAGGCAGCTGGCTGTGAACAGCGCGTAGCGTTGCGCAGTTGGAGGTGAGCCGCCAGCAGTGGTGGATGTGGGGAGAGAGATGGCGGAGTTTTGTAATTTGGCATGAACTGCTATATTTATATATGATGATATCAAGGTAAATACATTGTTTGTTCTCTATTAATATCTTTCATTTGCTAACTATCCCTATCAGTAGTTAGTGCCTTCCATAGTTTGAATCTTTTATTTAGCTGGCAGTAGTGGCGCTCGCTGTATTGCAGTAGCTTGAGCAGCGAAGATTTTTGTGAGGTAAGTGATTTGTGAAAGGTATAGTTTAATGTTAGTCAGGGCCATTCTTTTGTAGGGAATTTTGAAAGTCAGATTGCGTTGCGCTAACAAAATATTGTGTGTCAGTTTAAGCACAGTCTTGTAGAATTGTTCAAAGGGGAAGTTTCATATGGCGACCCTGCCAGGATACCTCACTGGAATCTTCTGATTTTTTGTTGTAGTTTGTGTAATTAGTGTAGATTTTGTTTATTGCTAGCGCGTAATTGTAGAGAAAATCTCCTTTGTAGTTGCAGTCTTTCATTGTTGTACAGTAAAACAGTTGTGGCATGCATGTAGATTTGCACCAAGTATTTCGCAGCTGCGCTTGCAGTTAACTAGATATTATTTTCAGTGCTATGTTAATGTGTTCTCTTATTTTTGATCTTCAAATTGTGTTTTTCTGTGTTGTCGTGTGAAATACTGTGACAATAATGGCGTGTGAAAAACGTAATACTAGGCTCCAAAGTAAACTGAGAAATGACAGTGAAAATGAAAGCAGTGTGTTAGCGCCACCGAGTAATGAATTAACTGATGTTCAAAGTAGTAATTTGGTAATTGCGCATAGGGAAATGGAGCGGGCGGCAAACAATGGTGTAGACAGTGAAACAGGTAGTGAACAGGGAAGCGTTATCGATCAATTGGTCGGCAACAGCTCGCCTCAGGAATCGGGAATGACAGAACACAATATTGCAAATACTGTAGATTCAGGTTTTGCGTCCTCACCGTTTTCTCAAATAAGTCAAGACACATTTTCAGCTTGTCAAAATGTGAATGTTGCCGGTGCAAATGCACTGCCGAAAAGAGTAGAGGAACAGATTCCAGACACTAATGCATTGTTATTACAACTAATGCAACAAATGGAACAAAATCAGAGACAAACACAGCAAAAGCTGCAAAAGTTAGACACATTGGAACAAAATCAGAGACAAACACAGCAACAGTTAGACACAGTGGAACAAAATCTCAAAAAGTTAGACACAGTGGAACAAAATCTTAAAAAGTTAGACTCATTGGAACAAACACTTGAACAAACACGTGAAGATTTAACTACTGAGTTACATAACATTGAATCGAAATGTCAAAAAGTCTGTAATGACGTAAAAACACAAATTTGTGAGCATTTTCAACCTATTTTTTCGCGGCATGAAAATGCATTACAGAATCACGAAGCAGCCATAAAAGAACTGCAAATTATTGTTCATGAAAATCATGAGACCTTGCAAGCTAAATTTGACTCAGTTGCATCTACCGATTCGGTTACGCAACTTGCAAAAACTCAGGAAAACTTTAAGGACACAGTAGATACTCTGAAACTTGGTTCAGAAAAACACACTGAAGAAATAAGTACACTATCGGAGAAAGTAGCCGAACTTTCGGATCAGGTCACTAACTTATCTACAAAGGTAGATGATGATCTGAATGACACAAGACCCGTAGCCTTCACTGACACAGAAGAGTATGAACAAATAAGAAAATTCAAACAAAATCAGAATCAAATTAATACACAACACCAAAGAGAAATCCGGGAAGTACAAGATCAGCTGACACAGGTAATACAAGAATTACGTATTTCAGAGGACACTCGCGCCCCAATAAGGGAAGAGGGACATAGAAATACAGAACAGCCGCAAAATAATAACACAGGGCATTTCGGTAATTATGAAAGAAATTGGCAAGGTACACCGAATTTTGAGATGGAACCGCCGACACGACGTAACAATGACCGATATGCTACTCGCCGACATGATGATTTTGACTATAAGCTGTTCATTACTACACGTAAATTCAAAACATTTAAGAATTCTGGCAACGACATTCATCCACAAGCATGGCTCCATCAATTCTCTCATTGTTTTCCTCCCAACTGGTCGTTGGAACACAGATTAGAATTTATGTGTGGCTACTTGGAGAATGAACCAGCTGTAAGAATGCGATCGGTAATTCACGATTGCCACAGTGAAGGAGAGTTTTACCATGCCTTCCTCTCAGCATATTGGTCTCAAGCCACACAAGACCGTGTAAAACATAGCATCATAATGATGAAACGTTTCGAACAATCTGAATTTTCCAGTCTTATGAAATATTTTGAAGACATGTTGCATAAGAATCAGTATCTTTCAAACCCATACAGCCCCTCAGAACTCATCCGCATTTGCTTAATCAAACTGCCTGAACATTTACGACATATTATTTTGGCAGGACGTTGCAAAGACGACATTGAAGCATTTCAGGGACTGTTACAAGAATTAGAAATTGACACTGACAATCGCGGAACGCGAAACCAGGAACACAACAATTACAGGTCACATCCGTCGCAATTCCGCGATGAAAGAAGTAATAACTTGACACGACAAGGCTATTCTCACAACACAAATCGTGACCAAAACAGACACCACCCGTATGACAACCGTTGGCAGAGTAGTAATAACTACAGGGAAAGATCACCTCTCCGTGGTAATGACTATCACAGAGACAATAAGAGAAACAGACAATATGGGAACCAAAATAAATACTATCAAGGGAGACAGAATAACTTTAGACGCAACGGACCAGCGCGCAGTTACGATTCAGGGAGAAATTCTCCACCATGTGACCGACAAGAAAGAAACTATGGAATCTACCGACATGACGACAGACGATATGATCGTAATGACAGACCTGAATTGCATCAGAACTGGCGGGATTCAAACAGAGCAGGGCCCTCTCGTCACGGTGAATTTGTAGAAGTTAGGTCTCCAAACCCCAATAACGACGCGCGCCAACAAAGAGACAATAGGCAATGACTCACACCGCTGGCAGCCACAAAACGTTCTTATGACACTAACGACGCAGCTGCCGTAGCTAGTAATTACGTAAAAATGGAAGATATTAGGGACATCTTACTCCAAGAACACAACGTAAAACATAACAACGTTGCATATCCTGTGATTTGCATTACAGTAAATGACGTAAAATTTACGGCAGTACTTGACTCTGGCAGTCCCATTTCAGTAATCAGTGAAACAGCCTTTAGCAAATGCAACAAATCGAACGATTGCCCCACACTTCCGTTACGTAAGATTAAATTACAAGGTGCAATCTTTGGAAAAAGTGTAGATGTACGCCAACAAACCAACCTAGAATTCTTTTGTCAAAGCCACAGCTTCTCTACGAACTTCCTTATTGTTCCATTATTGTCGACGGAAATTATACTGGGAGTAGACTTTTTGAATGAATACAAAGCAATCTTAAACTTTCACGATGCTGAAATAACTTTAGAAAAAGAAGGTAAGTCAATAGCTTTGAAATTTGAAGATTGGCTCTCAAACCATGATGAGGAAATTAATCGGCTTTACGTTCTGTTAGACAACAGTTCGGAATTTTCTACGGAACTAGACACTAACAATCACTCTGCAAGTACTGACAGGGATGATATCGACGGCGCATTTGACACTAATAAGTTAATTCAGAATAAAATTCAAACAATTGAGAATTGTAATGACACTGATAGGCAGGACCTTTTTGAGATTTTACAAGCACATTCCACAGTTTTTACTCATAAAACGGGAACAATCAAGGGATTTCAATACCAATTTCGTGTTCGTGAGCATACTAAATTTTGTGTTAGACCATATGTAATTCCAGCACATTATAGGGACCGTGTTAGAACAGAAATACAATCTATGCTCGATGAGGGCATTATTGAGCCTGCAGTAAGCTCATACAACAATCCATTACATGTTGTTGAGAAGAAAAATGGATCGATCAGGCTTGTCTTAGATTCGAGACAAATCAATACGATCATTATTCCTGAAACAGACAGGCCGCAAACGTTAGAAGAACTTCTTCAAAATTTTAATGGTGTAAAAGTGTTGTCTTCCATTGATCTCAGATCCAGCTTTTATCAGATCGAACTTCATCCAGAATGTAGAAAATACACAGCTTTCCTTTGTTTCGGCGTTTGTTATCAGTTTCGGAAACTTCCTTTTGGTTTGAACATTTCTTCGGCAGCATTCATTCGTGGGTTAAATTCCATATTACCTGAGTTCTTAAAACGTCACATCACCTTGTATGTGGACGATATTCTGATAGCAGAAGCTTCATGGGAACAACATAATCGCATCCTCAACAGTTTGTTACGTATTTTTGCAGAATCTGGAATTACAGTTAACTTGGAAAAGTCTGAATTTGGTAGGACAAAGGTGAAGTTTTTGGGACATATTATTTCTTCTGAAGGGATTCAGCCGGATCCTGAAAAGTTAGAAGCAATCAGAGCCATTCCAGTTCCATCTACAAAAAGACAAGTCCGCAGTTTTCTAGGTCTCGTAAATTTTTACCGTCGTTTTCTGAATATGCAAATTCTTGTTACACCAAAACTTTGTTCTCTCACTGGAAAAAATACTATTTGGAACTGGGACGAACAAGCACAGTTGGAATTCAATTCTTTGAAAGAAGCGTTACTTCACGCGCCAATCTTAGCTCATCCAGATCTGTCACAAGATTTCTGCCTTAGCACGGATTCTTCTAAAGTCGGTCTTGGTGCCCATTTATTTCAAGAAGCCATAGAAAATGACACTACCATTCAGAAAACCATTGCTTTTGCTAGCCGAGTGCTAACCAAATCTGAAAAAAATTATTCCGTTACTGAATTAGAAGCTTTAGCTATCGTTTGGGCATTTAACAAATTCCGTTTCTTTCTTTCTGGTAAGCACGTAAAAGTATACAGTGATCATCGTGCATTACAATTTCTTATGTCTTCAAAATTAAATCATGACAGGTTAAAACGTTGGGCATTGTTTCTGCAAGAATTCCGCTTCACAATAGTCTACATTCCCGGCAAGGAGAACATTGTTGCGGACGCACTGTCACGCGCACCGGCTGGGCTTGAGAAAAGTACCACAGAAGGCAACCTCGAGAAAAATTTCAGTATTCTTTACATTCAGAAAGTCGCCTTTGAAAACTTCATCACCACATCTTTAAAGGACATTGCTCATGAACAAGATAAAGATCCGATTTGGAAAGACATCAAGAGCAAATGGCATGAAAGGACACACACACAGATTCGGCATTATTATCTGGTTAGAAACAACATACTGTTCAAACGCTGCACTGTTGATGACAAGCTATGGGTACTTTGCATTCCTGACGAATTTGTTAATAAGCTCATTTGGTACATTCATTTCAGCTACGCACATTTTGGTCCACGAAAATGTTATCATATTCTTCGAACGACTTGTTATTTTAACAATATGGAAAAGCGAATTCGAAGAGTCTTGTCTATTTGTAAACTTTGTCAAAAGGCGAAACCATCTACTGTCTCACATCGTGCTCCGTTGTTTCCTATCATTCCTTCTAAATTAAAAGAATTTGCTGCTGTTGATCTCTTGGGACCGCTTGTCAGAACATCTAATGGATTTTCGTACGTTCTAGTCGCTGTTGAACTTACTTCAAAATTTGTTTGTTTCACACCGTTACGTAAAGCCACTGGACGGTCTGTATCCAACGCCTTTGTTAAAAATTTCTTACGTGAAGTTGGACACGTTAGTAAAGTCATTTCAGATAACGGACCGCAATTCAGATCTGCTGTTTGGTCACGCATGCTTCGCAACCATAAAATCAAACCTGTTTTTATTTCATTGTACTCACCACATTGTAACCCGTCTGAACGGATTATGAAAGAAATCAATAAGCTTTGCAGACTTTATTGTCACAGAAAGCATCAGCATTGGGACAGATATTTACACTTATTTCAAAATGTGCTGAATGAAATGCCTCATGATTCCACTGCTTTACCACCTACTCTTGTACTAAAGAATGAAGAACCACCAAACAGAATCAGAGAGCTTGTACCTTTCCCGAATACACGTAAACTTCGACACAAAGACATAATTGATTTGGCTCTTAAAAATATAAAATCTGCAGCAGACAAAAGGAGAAAACTACACGGTAAAGCAAATACAAAGAAATTGTACATTGGTCAGAAAGTTCTCATTAAAGCTCATTCATTGTCACATAAGAAGAAACACTTGAGTCACAAATTCTTTCTAGTTTACAATGGACCTTACAGAATCCGACGTATACCACATGATAATTGCGTTGAAGTTGAAACTCTGCGTACTAGGAAGAGTAAAGGTTTACACCACATTTCACATGTAAAACCGTTTATTGAAAGATAATCTGCTTTTTAACTTTGTCTTTGCCATAAAACTTTTCACTTCACATTACTAGTATGCTTTGTCAGACTTAAGAAACTGTTAACATGCAACAATGTTTGAAGTTAAATATCCAGTCTAGAACCTAGGGAACATTTTTAAACAGGAATTACGATTGCATTGTTATAGTGAACAGACGTCACAGTGTTATTGTATTTGTACATTCTTGCTTGTTAGTTGCACGATTACGTAACGACTATCAGGCTTACATACTAAGAACCTATACCAGTACTGCTAATGAGATTTTAATGCAACATTTTGGTTTACTTGAAAATACATTCTGGGTTTAATGTACTTTCTGTGAGATACCAGACGGCACAGTGGTTAGTTTAAGTGACAACTACACGGTTTTATCACGACGCTACTAATGAGTGACAATTTACAATGTTGCTTTTGCGGTGTATCTGTTTTATATCTGCACAGTTTTTCTGAATTCTTCTGGAAAGTAAAACAGGTTTTAGTAGTAACTTTTGTGGTATAGCAACAATGAGACAGCCTTTTTTGTGGCACAACAATACGTTACTGTACAGTACTTTCTTCATCACGCCAATAACCATAATAACTATGATATCTATACGCAAAGCATTTCACTTTTGTTTATCATGAGGTAAGTACATTGACTTCTGCAGAACTTAGCTTTCGGAGGACGATAACTACGACACTTCCACAGAGATTATGTTACAAGACGCACAGTTTCGCGCTACAGTACACGCATTTGAGTGATTAATCTTATACTTAAAACACTTATTTTTAAATATTTTTTGAATTACAAAGAAAGTTTTGCGTGATACATTTCATTCCATTGCTGTAATCTGTAACACCTGAGGGTATAATTACATTAATCCTCAGGGGGGTACACGCTTACTTTGTGTACCATGTGTGTGGCAACCACAAGGAACCCTAGCTAATATGGTATTTGCTTATACAACTTTACACATCGGTACCATATTTCTCTAACACAGAATTACACAGCTATCTGATTATTTGACAGAGAAACAAACATTCTTTTTACTACATCAGTGACACATGTTTACGCAATACACAGTTGGGTAACTTCACACTTATGAAACTGTATTTTGTCTGTACTTTGAGAAACGCTCATATTTTTCGGAATCATTGTGATACTATGAGAGCTTTGAATGACGTATTTCGTAAGGGAGCATGATTTTAAAGTACGTTTGAGGTAGACGACACTATTGAAATGAGCAGAGAATTTTTTTAGGCTCAGAAATTATTGGAGGAAGTTACGACGATTTTGAGATTTGACTGAGGTGTTATGATGTTATTATTACGACGACGATGTGTATTATGTTGTTGAGGAATGTTTATTATGCTACGTATTTCTCACGATGAAATATTGAAGAAGTGTCGACGAATATGTATATGTATAATGAGGTAAGGAATAATGAGTAGTGTTTAGGGACTCTGATTTATGAAAAGGATGTTGGAAACCAAGAAACGTACTTTAAGAGTTATGAAATGTGTGACTGTATCACAATGCTGACGAATATTTTTTTTTGGACACTTATATTTATAGGATTTTGTTTCTACAGATTTGCAACGCTAATTCTTGACCTGTGAAATATTTTTAAATGAGACTGCAACGGTAGCAGAATCTCCTGTCGTAAATATTTCCGTACGAAAGTTAAGTGACCACCTGCACGTAATGCGTCGCGGGCACCCAGCTGTGTCAGACGCCTGGAGAAAAAGCCATTATTGCGAGCCCTTTTCAGCGGCACAGGTAAAAAAAAAAAAAAAAAGGGGACGTGGGACGTGTCAAACACCTGGAGAACAAGCCATTAGGGTGTGCCTTTCTTCGCTAATGCGACACCCTCGTTACTTGAAAACATATGATTACTCGCACTTTGTGCTAATTACTGAAATGCTTATGAATTGATGGGAAATATTCGTACATCTGCACACCTGATTATGACAAGCGTCTTTCTATGAGAGTTGAGAGAATTTCTACTAACTTATGAAATGTCACATGACTACTGAATGATATTTTTATGCTTTGCTTTTCATAGTTGCTTATTTCATTTGATATCTGGTTTCCAGCTGTGTTGCAGCATTGCTTTTATAAAATGAAATGCATTTGCTAATGTGAACACTTTCTGTCAACAGATCTATTAAATAATTATTTTATGATCCACATTCTTTAAAAAAGGAGCACTTGGAATGGAGAGAACAATAAGAAGGAACTAGTAACTGCATTCATAATTTTCTTTTCAAGTAATAGGTAACTTTTTGGTAGAATAACTTCTTGTGGTGCACCACTTTAATTACATAGACATTAAGATGTGAATATACATTTCCCTTATCTGCATTGTTGTTTACTGTAATATTTTTTCTGCTTGCGCTATGTCATGTTTCAGTATAAGTTGCTGCTGTTTGCCAGGCATAGTGTTATTGAATTTGACTTTTGCTCATTTATGCTGCTAGCTTTGCCAATTTGCATTTTTTTGCATTGCTGTTTGTGTTGATTTGTTATGTGATGCTGCATTGCCTCGTACCTTAGTTTAGCATCTGAGCTCAGTAGATTTAAGTTAGCTTAAGAGGGGGTAGCCTCTAAGAGAATGAGTTGCGATGAATTGGAAGAAATGCATTGAGAAAACAGGTTTAGGTAGGATTTTCTTGGAAATAAATGATGAGGTAAGATAATGGAAAATAAAAATGAGGTAAGAGATGTGTGAACATATAAACACAGAAAGCATGCTTAGTTAGAATTTTTTTTGGTGGAAACAAAGGATGAAATAAGAAGAAAGATATATGAAGTTTTGGGTTGGACTGCAGTACCAAATGTTACACTGAAAACGAACCCTGTCCTTTCCTATTGGTGTTATCCCACTATGTGTTTGTGTACCCTTGAGTATTTGTTTTCTTCCTGTCTCTGTGTACTGTTTCATAGAATTTTTTTTCTCTTCTAATACTAAGCTATATTCACTATGAGGAGGAATACTGTTATCCTCAAATATAAGTTGCATTAATAATATGTTATTTTCTTTGTAAAGTTGTTTACAATTCTGTTCTGTTTCAATGTTCATGTGTGAAATTAATGTTTCGAAAACTATTCTCATTATTTTATGTATGTACTTATGTCACTATTTTTGTAACACTGACGTATATGTCTATTTCTATTCTTTTGTAAAGCCTGTGTTACTGCAATTGTTATCTATATTGCTATGTTTTTAATGATGTATTTTGTACCTTTGTTATTGTATTCTTCTGTTATAAAATTGTAATTGTCACCAATTCATGATATTATTAACTTGTAAGTTCCATTTCACTGCACACGTTTCTGTTGGTCATAGTATATGGACAATATGTGAGAAGTTGGGACTGTTAGTGTTTGCACGTGTGTTACTAATTCAGCAAGGGACTGGATAACAGCATTGCTTGTTCTAAGGACAATTCCAAAAACTTTGTGAGTGCACAAGTGGTGGTTTATGGACTTGCTATATTCTCCGCAAGACTCTTCAATGGTGAATGTGCACCTGCACAATCGCAACAGATGGCTGCTGGCCATCTCTACAAGGACTACAGTGGGTCTGCACCTCTGGTGGCCCACCAATACCGTAATCTCTACCAGGACTACAGTGGGTCTGCTCTGTGATGACCTACCAATGTTCTTCAAAACGTCGAATGACTCTGCTGTGGGTTTGCTATGTTGTGGCCCATTATCTGTCAGCATATCAAGAGTCAGCACTGTCTTTCCATTGGAAGGACAACACTACTTCTTCAAGACTGCATGGAAATCCACTACTTCTGTGTGCATTTTCTTTTACTGCTTGGACTTTGAGAAAAACTCCGCATTTTTACTGTGATGAACAATGTGGACTGTCTTTATGGACTGTGAGAAATTTTGATCTTTTGACCAACATAATATTAATAAGTGTGTGCATTTTATATCTTTGTTACTGTAATTGTGAAAAATTTTTGTCAAATCTGTATTGGCCAGTGCCCAACACCATTTGTAAAAATTTTTGTGGGGAGCATGGGGGCTATGTAAGTAGGCTGTTTATGTTTTCTCTATGTAAGTAGGCTGTTTAGGTTTTTTATTGGTAACGCCACCTCTGTATGACAATCACTGGCTGTGCTGTGGGCAGTCTGTGTCTGCTTTGCATTGTTGTAATACTCGCCATTGTAGTGTTAGGCAGCTGGCTGTGAACAGCGCGTAGCGTTGCGCAGTTGGAGGTGAGCCGCCAGCAGTGGTGGATGTGGGGAGAGAGATGGCGGAGTTTTGTAATTTGGCATGAACTGCTATATTTATATATGATGATATCAAGGTAAATACATTGTTTGTTCTCTATTAATATCTTTCATTTGCTAACTATCCCTATCAGTAGTTAGTGCCTTCCATAGTTTGAATCTTTTATTTAGCTGGCAGTAGTGGCGCTCGCTGTATTGCAGTAGCTTGAGCAGCGAAGATTTTTGTGAGGTAAGTGATTTGTGAAAGGTATAGTTTAATGTTAGTCAGGGCCATTCTTTTGTAGGGAATTTTGAAAGTCAGATTGCGTTGCGCTAACAAAATATTGTGTGTCAGTTTAAGCACAGTCTTGTAGAATTGTTCAAAGGGGAAGTTTCAGTTGTAGTAACACGAAGAGGGCCTTAAGGTTTCGGATACCCTGTGCATTCGCAAAATGCCCTCACGGCCAAGCGACGATATTGCCAGTAGTGGAAGGGGGCGAGCCTAATTTTCGCCCATACACAGCCTGTACTTAAGCTTTCCCTTGGATGTGCACCACCTACGTCACTACAGGTTCAGAGTTTAATGCAGTGGGGGAGAGGCGAGGCGGCTGCAGCGTGGACAAGCGGGGCGGCGCCATCACAAGTGCTCATTGTTGCTTTTGTACGGCGCCGGGCCCCCTCCACGCGCTGCCGGGGAAGCAGTTGTTCCTCGGCGGGACAATTAACAGGGCCGCCTCTAACGCACGCGACTCGAGCAGTAGCAGACACCGCAGCTGCCCAAATTGGATTCCGCCGCGGGACGTTAAAATATAGCGCCGCGCATTACCTCTCGTGCCCGACAGGATGAAGTTCCCCTCTTCACGAGCGATTAATTGCCGCAGTCCTCTGCCGCCATATCCCGATATACGCTATAAGCTCCCCCAGCCTTCTGCCTTAAGTCCAATTACTGGCAAGTATGTCTCCTGAAATATACCCTGAACTGAAAATGCGCTCTCATACATACGTGCAGTAAGTAATAAGTGCTATCGGCAGGGGATGTCAAATTGATTCGACACCGTTCCTCACAAGCGTCTTTTAACCAAACTGCGTGCCTACGGAATATCGCCTCAGTTGTGCGACGGATTCGTGATTTCCTGTCAGAAAGGTCACAGTTCGTAGTAATAGACGGAAAGTCATCGAATGAAACAGAAGTAATATCCGGCGTTCCCCAAGGAACTGTTATAGGCCCTCTATTGTTCCTGATCTATATTAAAGACATAGGAGACAATCTGCGTAGCCGTCTTAGATTGTTTGCAGATGATGCTGTCATTTACCATCTTGTAAAGTCATCAGATGATCAAAACGATGTGCAAAATGGTTTAGATATATCTGTATGGTTCGAAAAGGGGCAATTGCCACTGAATAAGGAAAAGTGTGAAGTTATTCACATGAGTACTAAAGGAAATCAGCTAAATTTCGATTACGCGATAAGTCGCACAAATCTGAAGGCTGTAAATTCAACTAAATACTTAGGGATTACAATTACAAATAACTTAAATTGGAACGATCACATAGATAATATTGCGGGTAGAGCAAATCAAAGACTTTGATTCATTGACAGAACACTTAGAAGGTGCAACAGGTCTACTAAAGAGACTGCTTATACCACGCTTGTCTGCCCTATTCTGGAGTATTGCTGAGCGGTGTGGGATCCGTATCATCGACATCGAAAAAGTACAAAGAAGGACAGCTCGTTTTGTATTATGGCGAAATAGGGGAGATAGGGTCACAGACATGATACGCGAATTAGAGTGGCAATCATTAAAACAAAGGTGTGTTTCGTTGCGACGGGATCTCATGAAATTTCAATCAAGTTTTCTCCTCCGATTGTGAAAACATTCTGTTGGCACCCACCTACGTAGGGAGAAATGATCATCACGATAAAATAAGAGAAATCAGGACTTACACGGAAAGTTTTTCCCGCTTGCCGTTCGAGGAACGGTAGAGACAGCTTGAAGATGGTTCATTGAACTCTCTGCCAGGCACTTTATTGTGAATAGCAGAGTAATCACGTAGACGTAGATGAAGACGAGGGGCGTCTTATAAGTAACGCAATTTTTTTTTTGTCCGCCATTCGATGGGTGGTGGCTTTGCAGGTAGTCTTCAAAATGGCGTCTGAAACGGATTTGCGTTCGAACCGGAGAGCTGTCACAGAGTTTCTGTTGCCGGGAAACCAGAGCATCGCAGATATTGATAGGCGCTTGCAGATTCTCTGCGGAGACCTGACAGTGAACAAAAGAAAGGTGAATCGTTGGGTGAGACACCTGTCATCAACACAACAACGTCACCCAAACCTGTCAGATATCCGGCTTGCCAGTCGGCCAACGCAACCATGACTCCGGAAATCTTGAAACGTGCGGACACTCTCATTCGTGGTGATCGACGGGTAACAATCAAACGCCTCGCTGCACAAGTGGATGCCTCTGTTGGTACTGACACACTCGTCCACCAGTTAGGGTAATAAAACGTATGTGCCCGCAGGGTTCCTAAACGCCTTACAGAAGACCATAAAAATAAACGAAAAACGATCTGTGAGGAGCTGATTGAGCGTTACAAGGCTGACCATGACAATTTTTTGCCGAACATCATTACAGCCTATGAAAGATAGGTTCATTACTTCGAACCTGAAACAAAACGTCAATCCATGGAGTGACGCCACACCACCTCTCCGAAGTTCAACGCTGCGTCCTCAGCCGGTAAAGTCATAAAAACGGTCTTCTGTGACGCTTATGGGGTTTTTCTATTTCATGTCTTGCCTCATGGTGCGAAGATCATTTCCGACGTGTATTGCGCTACTCTAAGGAAACGAGAGAAACCGCGTGTTCGTTGCCGCAAAAAGTGCATACGAACTTCTACCCCTCCCTGACAACGCAAGGCCTTTCATCAACCCTACAGTCCGGATGTCGCATCTTCCGATTTTCATCTGTCTGACACAATAAACGGTGCACTCCGCTGGAAGCTGTACTTGGATGACAGGTAGATTATTGATACAGCAAGACGTTGGCTCCGCGTCGATATCAGTAGAGTCGTACCATGAACACATACAAACCCTGCCAGTTAGGTGGCGTAAGGCCGTCGCACTGAACGGAGCTAGGTTCAAAAATAGGTTTTTGTGGCCAAAAGAGTGGGGAATAACATGATGTGTTGGAATCCTGAATAAAACCAGTCTGATTTCAGAAAATGAATGTCTTGCATTACTTATTGTGTAAGGTGTCAGGCAAATCGAACACCTTCCATGAAAACCCTGACATGATAGCAAATCCAGCAATATGTCACATAGCTCCGAACAAATCCTCATATTAAATTAACCAAAGTAATACGATCAACCAGTGAGCAAATGGAATACCACAAACTAACACAAGAACGCGTAAATGCATGTCATACCTTCCCACCGTGAAACAGATGCAGTTCCGAGCGGAGAAACGAGAACAGAAGCCGAGAGCAGAGCCTTGTAGACTAGAAAGTCCTACGATAAGAGCGGGATAATGGGACACCCACACCGCCGGGAGGTCCATCCCTCAGCCCGTGTTAAAAGATAGAGCCCTCCAGAAGAACAGTATAGATCTTACGATAACACTAAAAGGGCCACACCAGCTGCAAGTTTTAGCGTGAGACTATACGCATCTCTGTTACATAGCAAACTTAATTTAAACCTAGATTACAGATGTGATATGGCACAGGTCATCCTTAGATCCATTATAGAACTTGGAAACCCATTCAGGGAATATTAGTTCACATTTTTGTTAAACACAGTTAGTTTTTTTCATCCTGTATTAAAATATTTCCTTTTATCAATAGTACAATTTAGAAACAATGTTTTGTGAGTAGAATAAAAATTCCAATGGTAAACTTAACTGCTTTTTCGACGTTATTTTACCAGCTAACTAAAAATAGGAAAGCCTTGAACCCCCTCCAATAAATTTAGTTAGTATTAAGATTTTTTTACAGGGAGTGGAGTGGAGCTGACGCTGAAATCATTAAGTATTTGATTATATCATCGCTAGTCTCACTGAACTCTTCTGAACTCTACACGTCATGTGTGGTCTGGCGTCTCCATACCAGCAACAGGTCCCAGGTTCAAACTAGTCAATTCCCTAAAAAACACTCTCAGAGCGTCGTTGCGTGAAAGTGGTAGGGAGACACGTCTGAGAACAAACAGACACCACGCAGAATGCTAGAATTGAACGCCCGTCGTATATCGCAATACCGCAGATATTTGCAAAATCAACGAAATTTTACCTATTGTGTCTCTGTGATATGATAGGAAGAACAGCTCTTTAAAATGTAGCTGATTTACGTGTATCCAGGGTGAATCAGAACAAAGAGCTGCCCTGTAGCAGAAACGCAGGGGAACGTCGATTCTAACTGACATTGCGTAAGAGATCAGCCGCTTCGCTATCGATATTCAAAATCGTCGGCGTCGTGTCTCTTGATAATGCCTTCCCAAGCGACCCACTAGGCGCCTGTGGGTCGTGCGATGACGCTTTAAGCTCTGTCCGCGCTTCGTGCTTCGGCTTGTCACCTCCAGCGAATGCAAGAACTAGCGGAGTCTCGGAAGTGGAGCTGATGCGGCGAATCTGGCACAGTGTTACACTGGACGGAAGTTCGGCGCAATCATTTACAGCAGGTGTTCGGAAGGGTCACCTGCGTGTGAAGTGGAGTTAGAGTTGTACTTTGAATTTAAAGTGGACATTGACAGAAAGGTTATATGCTTGCCGGCCCTGCTAATTCACCGCCGAGATTACGAGTGTGTTTGCGTTTGAAAGGACTGCCGCCGGCCGGTGTGGCCAAGCGGTTCCAGGCGCTTCAGTCCGGAACCACGCGGCTGCTACGGTCGCAGATTCGAATCCCCCCTCGGGCATGAATGTGTATGATGTCCTTAGGTTAGTCAGGTTTAAGTAGTTCTAAGTTCTACGGGACTGGGACTTAACTTCTAAGTCCCATAGTGCTCAGAGCCATTTGAACCATTTGAAAGGACTGCCAGTTTCAGTTAAAGGATAAAGGGAGCAACGAGTGCCGCACGGGGTAGCCGCGCGGTTTCAGGCGTCTTGTCACGGTCCGCGCGGCTCTTCCCGTCGGTGATGCGAGTCCTCCCTCGGGCATGGGTGTGTGTGTCGTCCATAGCATAAGTTAGTTTACGTTAGATTAAATAGTGTGTAAGCTTAGGGACAGATGACCTTAGCAGTTTGGTACCATAAGACGTTACCACAAATTTCCAAAAAAATTTCTCTTTTCCAGCATACGATTTCACAAACCAGGCATAGCCTACCAGAACTCACAGCTTGAAAAGCTTCAGATCATATTTATGATATTTCCCCGGAATATACTAGCGAAACCACGGCCTTCCTCTAAAGTCACAATAGTTTCGCGAGTGCACACTTTATCTCGACAGAACAATACACTTTGCGAAATTTATCGTTTGTTGATGAACTAACGGTGAAATTCTGTACAGTTTGCCACTGTGCCAGAATTGTCCGAAAAATGTATCATACTCAGACGCCCCTCGAACCTGTTGCGCGGCAAAGATTTACATAATTCGTTTTGTTTGGGGTCTAGGTTTTCGATCCAAACCAAAGCACGAAATGAATCCAGAAAAACGAGCTTTTACTCCTTATTTCTGTCCATACATTGTTGTAGTTTTCTTTCTTCTGTATATCTTTCTTTGACAATAATGTTTATAATTCGTTGCTCGGCATAATGATTGGTATCGGTGACAATCATTTTCAAAACTAGGTCTTCAAGAAACAGTCGGTAAAAAATCCAGTTCATCACTTATTCCAGCTATTTTTGTCTTCACATGATCAGCAGTTCCCTCATCACAGGTTGCGGTAAAAGTATTCACATTTCCTGTTACATCGTGTCAAATATCTCCTGAGACGTCTCTAGGAGGCTGTGTGGGAGGCACATTCGCTGATTTCCCAAAGTTGGTCATTCTCTTTTCCTCAGTCCACCTGCATCAGAATCGTTGGAATCACGATCGGAATTGTCGGGAGAGAACTGAGGATCCTCGCCATCAGATACTTCGTCAAAAAAACTGGCCACACTCTCATTGCATTCGTTCTCCTAGTCCAGCTAACCCGCAGTTGTCTCCGTGTCGCTCATTGTTATAAACTCACAAGAAAACGAACTCAAATCTTTGTGGACACACTGCCTCAAACACACACAGTCTGTACCAGCTTTTCAGTAAGTTGCTGCGAATGTGACAAAGGTCGTAAACTCAAGGAAGTATTTGACTACAGAGTAAACTACGTGAGTCGACAGCCACACCATTTGTCAATTAACTTCGGAACTACGGCCTCTCCAAGAGTCCAGGGAAGCTTTATATCCATATCATTTGCCTGTAGGAAAATTATACACACGACCTGGATGTTCTATCAATCTGATATTCGTGGCCTGCTATGGAAGTCACTTTGGGTAGCAGTTTGATGCACATGACAGCCAGTGTGTTAATGCTTGCCAGTGATTAATCTTGTTTAATAGTCTCACTGTGTTTTAGAGCGTTCTGTTCATTTCATATAGTGGATGGTACACTCTGTGCCAAGACAGTTCCCCAATTCTTGTGGATTTTGTTTTGCCTGACTACTGTCAAGTTTTCTGCTGATGCGTATTGGCCTTGTAAGGAGTTGGTATATGTGAAAGTAAATACATTTTTATAGCTCTGCTCTTGGTTAAGACTAGTGATCTGTTGCCCTTAGAGAGAGAGAGAGAGAGAGAGAGAGAGATAGAGAGAGAGAGAGAGATTTTAGTTAGATTGTGATTCAGCTAATGCAAGGTACTTTGTAATAATGTGGTGGCAAAGTTGTTTTAAACTTTTAATGCCTAATATTGGTCCAAGCATTGATAAAACCCTATTCTTAAGTCATAGTTAGGAGTAGCATTCTATTCAATGGCGGCACCTGATTTAAGATTTGTGATAGTTCCGTTACTTGGCTTTCAGATCGCAGTACCAAAGAAAGCATTCTCCATTCTTTAGTTCAAGCAAAACAGCTGCTTGTCTAAGTTTAAGACATGTGCTCTAATTGTTTATTACGTGTATTCTAGATCAATGAAGAATACGATGCCCTATGTATCAAAGTTGACCTCTTTGGACATCCCACTGCGTTTTGGGAGGTCGGATCCGACGGCTACATCAAGCTGTTATGAGCAGTTGGATTCCCCAAAGAATTTCTATCCAAGCCAATGTTTATGTTATACACGTTTCAATTAATCTGGTCGTTTTAATTAGACGTAATTTTCTTTCTTTAAAGGTACTACATATTTATTTCTCGATGTGTGAGTCTGGTTCCTTCCACTACCGAGGTGATTATTCTATCTTGTGGTAATTTTTCGATACCTCCCTGGTGAGATAGCCGGGCCGGCAAGCACGACTCCCTACTGTCAACGCACAGTACAAAGTATGAGTGTAACTCGAGCCCCACTTCATATGCAGATGACCCTGAGAGCACCGACTATAAATGCTGCCGTGGAACTTCGGTTCAAGGCAACACTGTGCCAACCTCGTGGCATCAACACCTGCAAACAGCCACGAAATTCAGCTTCCTCTTGCATTCACTGGTGATAATAATAATGGCGTGTGACGAGGGCCTGCCGTCGGGTAGACCTCTCGCCTGGTACAAGCCTTTCGATTTGACGCCAGTCAACTGCTCACTGAAAGGAAATTTCAGCCTTTACAAAAATTACTAGAACACCGTAACATAGTTTCTCATGCTGCTATAGCTGATCTACAACTTCTCGAGAAGAGCTCGTGCATATATCTCTTTTTAAGAACGCTCAGTCGTTCCTCAATCATATCATACCATGTACGTAACTCAGTGCTCATTTACGCAATATGATTTAAATGCTGATTCATCATGAACCCTCTATTACATATTTTTTTTATAAAACCAGCTCCAGTGAAAAAGTTTTTGCCTGATGGCAACATCATTCTTATACGAGCGGTTTCCTTAACACTATACTTAAATTTACGGTTTGTTGCCAAATGGCCAAACTATGCAACAGAAATTTCATTATTAACAAATACCAAGGCTCATACATCCCATACAAGCTGAATTCACTCCCTCACCCTCTCTGAGACTCATGAATTAAAACACTAACTTCAAATAACAGAAAATCGTAATCACTGTTTGAAAACTGAAACAGTGCACTTGATCCCATTATTCTGTTGAAACCACTCTCTCTTCTCTTCTCTTACTTTTGCACAACCCTCTCTTCCTTGATCCATTTCCTTTATTCCACTGTAGAGATAGGAATTAAAATTAGTACAATTAGTACAGCTGTGATTCCCATGAAAGGTTCAATCTTAAAACCCCTTGAATCGGAAACAAGTAGAGTCCTTGAGCTGCGCGTAAATGATACAGTGAGTAACAAATTGTGTGTGTAAATCATATTTCTTTCTATTAGTGAGCATTGTGTTTTGTACCCCTACATTTTCTTCTTATGCTGGTTGTGCAGTAGTACAGCATCAGTTACTTCGGTATTCGACGGCATTTAACGTAGGTGACATTGGACTAACGATCTGAGCAGTTTCCGGATTGTAGCGTCAACTGTGAAAACAGTTTTCAGTGATCAACAGAAGGAGCTTACTAACAGCATTGATGCGAATGTAGCATCGCACGGAATTTGAAGTAGTTAGCGATGCGAGAAACCGGGAGCGGTAAGCGAGTAAACCCGCTCCCACTAGAAAAAAATTCTCAAAATTATTTAACTCGTGCAGTTTAAATAAGGCACACGCTGGTGAGCAGATCCGACCTCTGCTTGAAAAAAATTTGTTCCAGCTTTGGCCATCAAGTGCAAATCCGACGCTGTGGATGGAAATAAGAGGTACAGAAATGTTTCCAAACGCAGTGGATTAGGAAAGGGCATCGGCAGAAAAGATCAGTCAAGTGAGAAAGGCACAATGTTGATTTTATTATTAACCATCACTAACATAATTTTTTTCAGTATGAGCACCGTAGACGTCGACGAGATGCTGTACAACGCCAGATTTGCATCTGGTGGTCGAAATTGGAACCAATTTTTGTCTAGAGTAAATCGGTTTCGCGTAAACGCTAAAAACTACCAGGTTTCGCTGTCATGCGATAATTACAGCCGTACCTAACTTCCATGAGCAGCTGCATTTTAATTACAACCATCCAGTACGTAAAAGTGCTACTAACTAAAGAAATAACTTAAGACCAAAAATGTTTCAAGGAGACTCAGTGACTAAAACAAACAACTTAACGACAAAATTATTTAAAATCACCAGTAATTCGATCAGAAGCCGCTATTAACAAAATAGTGTGCAGGCACCAACAAGCAGAACAAACATGTAATACTGATAAAATTACAGTAATGTGAGTCGAATTACAGTTTGATGATTTATACAAAAATTACTGGCCAGACACTGATGTCAAACATCAAGACCACATACTGAAACTTTGTTCAGAAACTCTTATAGTCATACTTACATACTTCACAGATACCAACATTCGTCCCAGTGGATTGAAAAGTACAGTAGAACAATTAAGTTTTAGAGCACTAAAACAGACAAAAAACAGTATTACCACCACATCATAACATCCAAATAATTACAACGTTGCGGTACTTCGTTAACTACACGGCCCCTTTAGCAGAAGCGTACACGTTTAAACTGAGCATTAGCTCAAGCGGCTCTACACATAAGCCGTTTACGGCAAGATACCGCCCAGGCGGTGCAGTAGTTAAAGATAAATCAAACTAACAAAACGCGCATAAGTTACTGCTGGCACTCCCTTTGGAATTTAAATAAAAGAACACACACATTATGGCACAGCCGAGTTCTCAGGAGCACACACCAGCAGTGTGTTTACTAGCCTTTGGCCCAACTTGGTAGTACAACAGACGGCAGCTCACCTTTAACTTCCACTGCATGATGTTAATAACAGCCACAACAGTCCGCATCATTTTTTATGCATCTCACTGTTTTTCACGGCGGGATTCCGCATTGAAATGCCCCAAACCCTCATCGGATGTCACAGGTATTTCCTACACCCTGTCTTCAAAGACAGCATATGCAGAAGTCTAGCACAATGGAGTCGCATTTGGGAGGACGACTGTTCAAACTCGAGTCCGGCCATCCTGATTTAGATTTTCCGTGATTTCCTTAAGTCGCTTCAGGCAAATGCCGGGATGGTTCCTTTGGAAGGGCACTGCCGATTACCTACCCCATCCTTCCCTAATCAGATGGGCCCGATTGTAAGTAGGCTGTTTAGGTTCTTATATTGGTAACGCCACGTAGCGCTCTGAAAATCACTGGCTGTGCTGTGTGCAGTCTGTGTCTAGTTTGCATTGTTGTCTGCTATTGTAGTGTTGGGCAGCGGCAGCTGGATGTGAACAGCGCGTAGCGTTGCGCAGTTGGAGGTGAGCCGCCAGCAGTGGTGGATGTGGGGAGAGAGATGGCGGAGTTTTGAAATTTGTCATGAACTGCTATATATATTATGACTATTAAGGTAAATACATTGTTTGTTCTCTATTAAAATCTTTCATTTGTTAACTATGCCTATCAGTAGTTAGTGCCTTCCGTAGTTTGAATCTTTTATTTAGCTGGCAGTAGTGGCGCTCGCTGTACTGCAGTAGTTCGAGTAACGAAGATTTTTGTGAGGCAAGTGATTTGTGAAACGTATAGGTTAATGTTAGTCAGGGCCATTCTTTTGTAGGGAATTTTGAAAGTCAGATTGCGTTGCGCTAAAAAAAAATTGTGTGTCGGTTTAAGCACAGTCATGTATAAATTGTTCAAAGGGGACGTTTCATACGATGACCTCGCTGTTCGGACCCCTCCCCCAAATCAACTAACCAACCAACCACGCAGAAGTAGCGAGCGTCCTTTCTCCGCGTACCAACAACGTTCCAAGTCGAAGCACCGCCACTAGCTTACTCAAAAATATCGATAAGAACGTATCAGAACTGTAAACGTCTTCTTTTATGTTGTGTATCCGACGTTTCTGTTGGAACCGATTCTCCCCAGTATCATGTTCTCACCTTCAGTTAAACATAATTTGGAGCTACAATCTCCAATTCTTCTAAGTGTTTCACCATATGTGGTGAAGTCGAAAAGGTTATCTAGCCAAAAATCGTGCACTTTCAGCAACATCATAGATTGTAAACGCCAGACAACAATATGTTTTACATTACGTTTTACTATGAGAACAGGAAAATTCCAACGCAGAATTTCATTGCATTACACATACCTCCGTTGTATTTTCTCCACGATTCTAGAGCTCTTCAGGATATTCAGAATTTTGTGTTGTTTCTTAATTATAATATTTTGAGAGAATTTTCTGTTATAGTCCTTAATTGGATAGAAACAATTTCGGTAAATCAACGAACTTACCCATATAATAAAGAAACAGAGTTAGTAAGAGGTGCAGTCTAAGCCTTAACGCCGTAAAAATGTCCGTCTAATCGCTAGACCAGGGCTGTGCATGTATTGGAGAGTAACGAAACGCAAATGCAATGTATAAACTGTTACATGAAACACTCGAGAAGGCGATCTGGCTGAGTTATCAATTCTGAAGAGTGGTGGAATGGAGGAAAAGTGGGAATGATGGATTACGGAGAACGTGGCGCCGAGGACTGGGCCGCGAGAGGCTCATATTTCACGCGTCGCATAAAAATTTTCTCCCCTGCATCAATCAGCTCTCCTCCGAGTCGGAAAATATGTTAGCACGCATCATCACTTCTCTCACACTGCATCAGCGATCGCGTGGGAGATGACAGAGTCGTCGCACTAGAGTACTGTACGTCGAAACAGTAGAATGTTACGATGTCGTTTATTCTTCTCATCCGTACAACAGTGAATAGATTCGGAGCGATGTAAAGTGAAGTTATAGCCTGTATACTGAAATTTCATATCATATGAAACGAAACATGCGTTCCTTACAGATTATAGGCAAAACGAAGGAAAATGGACTAATGAAGCCTGATTGATGCGTAGTGGAAAACTGTGAGATATTTAGTGTGTCATGGAACGTCTATCAGAAGGACAGATTAGATGCCATACGAGGGTGAGCGTACGTTGAAGTTCACAAAAATATTATCTCTATTGAGGTTGAAATTGTGTGTGTCAGTAAAGTTACCAGGTCGCTTACAACAGGTCTGGTTAAAACCAGGTTAATTGTTGGGCTTTTATCTGTCACCCGATTCCGCTGTGAAAGTTCTAGAGTTATTCAGAGAAAGTCTACAGTCAGTAGCACGTAAATACTTAGATCATGCATTAATAGTTGGAGGTGACTTTAACATACCGAGTATAGACTAGGACGTGTATGCATTCATTGCAGGAAGTACAGACAGTAATCTTGGGCACGATTCCCGATTACGGTCTTGAGGAGATAGTTCTGCAGCCCACACGCTGTGGAGATATTTTAGACCTTGTAGCTACGAACAGGCCAGACCTTATCGATGGCGGCAGTACAGAAACGGAGACTAGTGATCATGATGTCACCACAGCAACAAAAGTTAATAGCTCAGTCAAGAAGGTAAGGAGAGTTGTTTCTTATAGAAACAGTAGATAAGCAGTTTTTAGCAACTCACTCAGACAGTGAATTCCAATCACATAGTTCCAATACGAAGCACATAGAGGAATTATGGGAGAAGTTTAAAAAGATGACATATCGAGCTCTGAACAAGTATGTGTTTAGTAAGTGGATTAAGGACGGAAAAGACCCATCGCGGTTTAGGAAATAAATTTGGAAAATCACGAGGAAGCAAATGTTGCTGCACTCTCGGTTCAAAAAAGACAGCGCAGATTACGACAGGCAATGTATAGTAGAGGTTTGTGCGTCTGTGAAATGATCTACAATAACTGATACTGTCATATCTTAGCAAAAGATCTGACGGCAAGGCGAGAAAATTCTGCTTATATGTAAAATCGCTAACCGGGCCTGAAGCTTCCATACAGTCACTCGTTGCCAGTGTGGTGTGGCAGTTGAAGACAGCAAAACAAAAGCCAAAGTTTTAAATTCCACGCTTAAGGAATCGTTCACGCAGGAGAGCCGTAGAAACATAACGTCCGTTGACCATCGGACAGAGTCCCATATGGACGACATAGTACTAAACACCCCGCCCCTCCCCTGTAGAAAAAACTGAAAGAGTTGAAAGCAAATAAGTCACCAGGTCCGGATGGAATCCCAATTCGGTTTTGAAACGTCCCCTTAGAAAAATTATACAAGACTGTGCTTAAGCTGACACACAATATTTTTTTAGCGCAACGCAATCTGACTTTCAGAAATCCCTACAAAAGAATGGCCCTGATTAACATTAACCTATACCTTTCACAAATCACTTACCTCACAAAGATCTTCGTTACTCAAGCTACTGCAATACAGCGAGCGCCACTACTGCCAGTTTAATAAAAGATTCAAACTACTGAAGGCACTAACTACTGATAGGCATAGTTAACAAATAAAAGATTTTAATAGAGAACAAACAATGTATTTACCTTAATAGTCATCAGAAGTCATAATATATATAGCAGTTCATGACATCCAGTCTTACAAATTTCAAAACTCCGCCATTTCTCTCCCCACATCCACCACTGCTGGCGGCTCACCTCCAACTGCGCAATGCTACGCGCTGTTCACATCCAGCTGCCCAACACTACAATGGCAGACAACAATGCAAACTAGCCACAGACTGCACACAGCACAGCCAGTGATTTCCATACAGAGCACTACGTGACGTTGCCAATAAGAAAACATAAACAGCCTACTTACATAGCCCCCATGCTCCCCACAAAAAATTTTACAAATTGTTTTGGGCAGTGACCAATAATGATTTTATAAAATTTTGCATAATTACAATAACAAAGATATCAAATGTACACACTTATTGATACAATGTTGGTCAAAAGCTAAAATTTTCTCACAGTCCATAAAGACAGTCCTGATCATTCATCACAGTAAAATTGCAGTGTTTTTCTCAAAGGCTGAGCAGTAAAAGAAAATGCACACGGAAGTAGTGGATTTCTATGCAGTCTTGAAGAAGTAGTGTTGTCCTT
Source organism: Schistocerca americana (assembly GCF_021461395.2). Lineage (NCBI taxonomy): Eukaryota > Metazoa > Arthropoda > Insecta > Orthoptera > Acrididae > Schistocerca > Schistocerca americana. The sequence continues at coordinate 770,260,051 of NC_060122.1, read as the reverse complement.
CCAACAGAAAGACAGTGCTGACTCTCGACATGCAGACAGGCAATGGGCCATAACAGAGCAAACCCACAGCAGTCATTCGACGTTTTGAAGAATATTTGTAGGTAGGTCATGACAGAGCAGACCCACTGTAGTCCTGGTAGAGATTATGGTATTGGTGGGCCACCAGAGGTGCAGACGCACTGCAGTCCTTGTAGAAATAATGGTATTGGTGGGTCATCAAAGGTGCAGACCCACTGTAGTCCTTGTAGAGACGGCCAGCAGCCATCTGTTGCGACTGTGCAGGTGCACAATCACCATCGAAGAGTCTTGCGGACAATATAGCAAGTCCATAAGCCAACACCTGGGTACTCACAAAACTTTTTGGAATGTCCTTAGAACCAGCAATGCTGTTAACCAGTCCCTTGCTGAATTATCAACACACGTGCAAGCACTAACAGTCCCTACTTCTCATATATTGTCCATATACTATGACCAACAGAAAGGTGTGCAGTGAAATGTAACTTACAAGTTACTTAATTTGATGAAATGGTGTCAGTTACAATTTTATAACATAAGAATACAATAACAAAGGTACAAAATACATCATTAAAGAACATAACAGTACAGATAACATTTGTAGTAAAACACGCTTTACAAAAGAATAGAAATAAACATGTACATCAGTGTTACAAGAATTATTACATAAGTACATACATAAAAGATCAGAATAACTTTTGAAACATCAACTTCACGCATGAGCATTAAAACAAAACAGAATAAATAACGTCTAAACATCTTTACAAAGAAAATAACATATTATTAGAAAAATTATACAACATAAATCTTATTAGCTAAACACATAAAGACAGGAAAAAGACAAATACACGAGAGTACACAAACACATAGTGGGTTTACACAAGGAAAGGACAGGGTTTGTTTTACTGCAGTATTTTGCAGACAAAACTTTCTTTACTTCTTGGAGATCTCCCTTCATTCTTCATTATTTCCAAAAAGTCCTATCCAAACATGGTTTCTGTATTTTTTCACATCCTCTTTCAAAAATAGTTTTTATCTGCTGTACACTACTTTTTTGGCCAAACCATTTTCTTATAGCTTCTCAATGCATTTCTTCCAATTCATCACAAGTTGTTCTCTTATATGGCCGACACCATCTTAAGCTAACTTAAATCCACTGAGCTCAGATGCTAAACTAGGGGACGAGGCAATGCAGCAGCACAAAACAATTAACACAAACAGCAATGACAAAAAATGCAAATTGGCAAAGCAAGCAGCAATATTACAACTAATATAAGGCAATGCGCAGCAAACAAGAAAAATAAATCAGTAGTAAAACTGGTTTAACAGAGTAATGTAAAGTGAAATTTAGTAGCACTATGCTCGGCAAACAGCAGCAGCAAATCCAATAACTTATATCTAAACATGACATAGCTCAAGCAGAAAAAATATTACAGTAAAATGGCCATGTTGAATACCTATGTCACATCTTAACACTAGAGTGATGCATCACAATTTATTCTACAAAAGAAATTACCAAGTACTTGAAAAGAAAATTCTTTATGCAATTCCTGTGAAGGGAAATGTCTTTTTGTGCTCCTTCGTTTTTTTTAAGTACATCATAAAGTTATTCTTTACTGGGTCTGTAGGCATAAAATAACTATATTAGTACATCTATTAAATTTTATTTTAACCAATGCTGCTGTGCAGCTAGAAACTAGATAGTAAACAAAATAGGCAAAGCAAGGTGTGAAACGTTATTCTCTAACCATAAGGCATTTCATAATGCAGTAAACAATCTTCCAACTAGCAAGACAATAGACGTGAAATGTTTCTCATCATTTCATTTCAGTAAATATCATAAATTAAGAACTCTATAGTGTAATCATGTTTTCAAGTTTGAGCGTGTCATATTTGCGACGCTTTCTACAAAGGAATGTCAATAGCGAGGTTAATGGCCTCTTTTTTCTCCACCTGTGCCTCTGAAAGGCACACACTAATGGCTTTCTTTTGTCAGATGACTATCTCTCAGTTGGGCGCCCAAAACACATTACGTCAAGGTCACTTACCTTTCTTACTGAAATATTTACGACAGCAGTTTCCGCTACAGGGACAGTCTGATATAAAAATATTTTCACAGGTTGAGAATTTGCGTTACAAATGTGTAGAAAATAAAATCCTATAAATATAACAGTGTCCAAAAAATTTTCGACAGCATTGTAATACATTCACTCATGTACACACATTTCATAATTCTTAAAGTACGATTCTTGGTTTCCAACATCCTTTTTCACAAGTCACAGTCCCTAACCACTACTCATTATTCCTTACCTTATTACACATATACATATTCGTCGACACTTCTTCAATATTTCATCATAATAGATACATAGCATAATCAAATTCCTCATATAGCATCAGCTTATTGATCATAAACATACCGCAACAGCATAATACACATCGTCATCATAACATCATAAACCCTCAGCCAAATCTCAAAATCGTCGTAACTTCCTCCAATAATTTCAAAACCTAAAAAAAATTCTCTGCTCATTTCAATAGTGTCATCTACCTCAAACGTACTTTAAAATCATGATCCCATACCAAATACATCATTCAGAGCTCTCATAGTATCAGAATGGTTCCGAAAAAATATGAACAGTTCGCAAAGTACAGACGAAATACAATTTCATAAGTGTGAAGTTATCCAACTGTGTAATTGCGTAAACATCTGTCACTGACGTAGTAAAAAAAATGTTTGTTTCTCTGTTAAATAATCAGATAGCTGTGTAATTCCATGTTAGAGGAATATGGTACCGATGTGTAAAGTTGTATAAGCAAATACTATGTTAGCTATGGCTCCTTTTGCTTGCCAAACACATGGTACACAAAGTAGGCGTGTACCCCCCTGAGGATTAATGTAATTATACCCTCAGGTGTTACAGATTACAGCAATGGAATGAAATGTATCACAGAAAACCTTTGTATCATTGTAATTCAAAAATATTTAAAAATAAATGTTTTAAGTACAAAATTAATCACTCAAATGCGTGTCCTGTAGCGCTAAACTGTGCGTCTTGTTGTAAGATAATCTCTGTTATTACTTGAGGGTAAAAAATGTGCCAAGTGTCGTAATTGTCGTCGTCAGTAAGAAAAGTTCTGTGGAAGTCAATGTACTTACCTCGTAATAAACAAAAGCGAAAACCTATGCATATAGATATCATAGTTATTATGTACAGTACCGTGATCAAGTAAGTACTGTACTGTAACATATTGTTGTGCTACAGAAAAGGCTGTCTCATTGTAGCTATACCACAAAAGTTACAACTAAAACATGTATTCGTTTCCAGAAGAATTTAGAAAAACTGCATATATAAAGCAGATACAGATCAAAAGCAACATTGTAAATTGTGTCACACATTAGTAGCGTCGTGATATAGTCGTGTAGCTGTCAAATAAACTAACCACTGCGTCATCTGGTATCTCTCAGATAGCACTTTAAATCCATAATGTAATTTCAAGTAAACCAAAATGTTGCAGTAAAATCTCATTAACAATACTGGTGTATGTTCTAAGAATGTAAGCCTTATAGTCATTATGTAATTGTGCAACTAATAAGCAAGAATGTACACACACATTAACACTTTGTCGTCTGTTCACTATAACAATGCATTCTTCATTACTATCTAAATATGTTCCCTAGGTTCTAGACTGGATAGTTAACTTCAAAACATTGTTGCATGTTCACAGTTTCTCAGTGTGACAAATTGTACTAGTAGCGTGAAGTGAAACGTTTTATGGCAAAGACTAAGTTAAAAAACAGATTATCTTTCAATAAACGGTTTTACATGTGAAATGTGGTGCAATCCTTTACTCTTCACGGTACTCAGAGTTTCAACTTGAACGTAATTATCATGCGGTATACGTCAGTAAAGAATACTGGAATTTTTCTCAAGGTTAGCTATGTTATTTTTCTCCCAGCCAGCCGGCGCACGTGGCTGCCTGCGGTTCGAGTCATTGTCTGTCTCTTTGTTGGCGCGCGTCGTTATTGGGATTAGGAGGCCTGACTTCTACAAATTCACCTTGTCGAGAGTGCCCTGCTCTGTTTGAATCTCGCCAGTTCTGATGCAATTCAAGTCTGTCGTTACGATTATATCGTCTGTCGTCATGTCGGTAGTTCCTGTAGTTTCTTTCTTGTCGGTTAAGTGGTGGAGAATTTCTCCCTGAATTATCACTGCATGGTGGACCGTTGCGTCTGAAGTTATTCTGTCTCACGTGATAATAATAGTTCTGGTTGTCATATTGTCTGTTTCTATGATTGTTTCTGTTATGTTCATTACTACGGAAATGCGATCTTTCTCTGTAATTATTACTACTCTGCCAACGGTTGTCATACGGGTGGTGTCTGTTTTGGTCACGATTTGTGTTGTGAGAATAGCCCTGTCGTGTCCAGTTATTATTTCTTTCATCGCGGAATTGCGACGGATGTGACCTGTAATTGTTGTGTTCCTGTTTTCGCATTCCGCGATTGTCAATGTCAATTTCTAATTCTTGTAAGAGTCCCTGAAAAGCTTCAATGTCGTCTTTGCAACGTCCTGCCAAAATAATATGTCGTAAATGTTCAGGTAATTTGATTAAGCAAATGCGAATGAGTTCTGAGGGGCTGTATGCGTTTGACAGGTACTGATTCTTGTGTAACATGTCTTCAAAATATTTCACAAGACTGGAGAATTCAGATTGTTCGAAATGTTTCATCAACATGATGCTATGTTTTACTCGGTCTTGTGTAGCTTGAGACCAATACGCTGCGAGGAAGGCTTGGTAAAATTCTCCTTCACTGTGACAATCGTGAATGACCGATTGCATTCTTACAGCTGGTTCATTCTCTAAATAGCCACACATAAATTCTAATCTCTGCTCTAATGACCAATTTGGAGGAAAGCAATGAGAGAATTGATGAAGCCACGCTTGTGGATGAATGTCGTTGCCTGAATTCTTAAATGTTTTGAATTTATGTGTAGCAATAAACAGCTTATAGTCAAAATCATCATGTCAGCGAGTCGCAAATCGGTCATTGTTACGTCGTGTCGGCGGTTCCATCTCAAAATTCGGTGCACCTTGGCAATTTCTTTCATAATTTCCGAAATGCCCTGTGTTATTATTTTGTGACTTTTCCGTATTTCTAAGTTCCTCTTCCCGTGTTGGAGCGCGAGTGTCCTCTGAAATATGTAATTCTTGTATTACTTGTGCCGACTGATCTTGTACTTCCCGAATTTCTCTTTTGTGCTGTGTATTGATTTGATTTTGATTTTGTTTGAATTTTCTAATTTGTTCATACTCTTCAGTGTCAGTGAAGGCTACAGGTCTTGTGTCATTCAGATCATCATCTACCTTTGTAGATAAATTATTTAGCTGATCCGAAAGTTCGACTACTTTCTCTAATAATGAACCAATTTTCAAAGTATCTACTGTGTCCTTTTAAGTTTTCCTGAGTTTTTGCAAGTTGCGTAACCGAATCGGTAGATGCAACTGAGTCAATTTTAGCTTGCAAGGTCTCCTGATTTTCATGAACAATAGTTTGCAGTTCTTTTATGGCTGCTTCGTGATTCTGTTATGCATATTCATGCTGCGAAAAAATTGGTTGAAAATGCTCACAAATTTGTGTTTTTGCGTCATTACAGACTTTTTGACATTTCGATTCAATGTTATGTAACTCAGTAGTTAAATCTTCACGTGTCTGTTCAAGCGTGGTGTCTAACTTCCGAAGATTTTGTTCCATTGTGTCTAACTGTTACTGTGTTTGTCTTTGGTGTTGTTCCATTGTGTCTAACTTTTGAAGCTTTTGTCCCATTTGTTGCATTAATTGTAATAACAATGCACTGGTGTCTGAAACATGTTCCTCAGTGCTTTCCGGCAGTGAATTTGCACCGGCAACATTCACATTTTGACAAGCGGAAAATGTGTCTTGACTCATTTGAGAAAACGGTGAGAACCCAAAACCTGAGTCTACAGTATTTGCAATATTGTGTTTTGTCATTACGGATTCCTGAGGCGAGCTGTTGCCGACCGATCGATCGATAATGCTTCCCTGTTCACTACTTGTTTCACTGTCTACACCATTATTTGTCGCCCGCTCCATTTCCCTATGCACAGTTACCAAATTACTACTTTGAATGTCTGTTAATTCATTACACGGTGGTGCTGGTAAGCTACGCTCGTCGTCACTATTATTTCTCAGTTTACTTTGGAGCCTAGTGTTACGTTTTTCACACGCCATAATTGTCACAATATTTCACACGATAACACAGAAAAGCACAATTTGAAGAGCAACAATAAGAGAACACATTAACATAGCGCTGAAAATAATATCTAGTTAATTGCAAGCGCAGCTGCGAAATACTTGGTTCAAATCTACATGCATGCCACAACTGTTTTACTGTACAACAGTGAAAGACTGCAACTACAAAGGAGATTCTCTCTACAATTACGCGCTAGCAATAAACAAAAGCTACACTAATTACACAAACTACAAGAAAAAATCAGAAGATTCCAGTAAGGTATCCTCGGCTAAGGGTCGACATATGAAACGTCCCCGTAGAAATATTATACAAGACTGTGCTTAAACTGACACACAATATTTTTTTAGCGCAACGCAATCTGACTTTCAGAAATCCCTACAAAAGAATGGCCCTGACTAACATTAACCTATACCTTTCACAAATCACTTACCTCACAAATATCTTTGTTACTCAAGCTACTCCAATACAGCGAGTGCCACTACAGCCAGCTAAATAAAAGATTCAAATTACTGAAGGCACTAACTACTGATAGGCATAGTTAACAAATGAAAGATTTTAATAGAGAACAAACAATGTATTTACCTTAATAGTCATCAGAAGTCATAATATATATAGCAGTTCATGACATCCAGTCTACAAATTTCAAAACTCCGCCATTTCTCTCCCCACATCCACCACTGCTGGCGGCTCACCTCCAACTGCGCAATGCTACGCGCTGTTAACGTCCAGCTGCCCAACACTACAATGGCAGACAACAATGCAAACTAGCCACAGACTGCACACAACACAGCCAGTGATTTTCATACAGAGCGCTACGTGACGTTGCCAATAAGAAAACATAAACAGCCTACTTAAAGTTTTACAAGGAGTACTCTAAGTCACTGGTACCTCTCTTAGCTTGCAATTATCGCGAATCTCTCACCTAGAGCGACTGGGAAGAAGTGCAGGTGACTCCTGTATATGAGAAGGGTAAAAGAAAGGACCAAAAAAATTACAGACTAATATCCTTAAAATCGTTTCCCTGCAGAATTCCTGAACATATTCTGAGTTCGAATATAGTGAATTTCCTAGAGACCGAAGAGCCCATGTCCAAGTATCAGCACGGTTTCAGAAAACAATGCTCGTGTGAAACTCAGCTTTCCCTTTTGTCTCATGATATACTGTGAACTATGGATGAAGTGCAATAGACAGATTCCTTATTTATAAATTCCCGAATAACATTTGACACTGTATCCCACTGGAGAATTTTAACGGAAGTACGAGCGTACGTAATAAGTTCCCAGACATCTCAGTGACTCGAAGACTTCTTCAGTAATGGAACCCAGTATGTGGCATTTAACGACGAGTGTTCATCAGAGACAAAGTTACCGTTAGGAGTGCTCCAGGGAAGTGAGATAGGACCACTACTATTTTCTTCACAAATAAATGACCTAACCGACAGGAAAGACAAAAATCTGTGGATTTTTTTTGATGATGCCGTTTTGAACACGAAGCTGTATAAGATGAGTGACTATACGAAGATACAATATAACTCAGACAAAATTTCTAGCTGGTGTTGTAGGATGCTTAATGCCTCCGCGCTTGTAAGATAGGACGTGGAAGGACTGGACGAGTGGGGAACTGAACATCGTTCAACGGACTACAAGAGTGAACAGCATTTATTAGTAAAAAAAGACAACTTTGAAACAAACACAGACTAGAAGCAACATACCAATTTTCCTTAAGATTTCAGGAACAGCCAGTTGAACTTCAAAGTAAATAGTGAATATTTAAATAACAGGAAACAAATTTTCTTGTTTAAGACTGACCATTTAAATTTTAAATTATAAAATAAACATAGATAAGCTTCAAATCAGCTGTGAAATATTAAATGGGAAAATTGCTCCACAACTAAAATTTTCAATGTGATATCGGCTTTCAAACAGCAGTACAAACAGTCAAGTTTCAACAGACGGGAAAGTGCTTCAGACATACTGAATTTAACAATAAACACCAAGAAATATCAATAAAGGTAACTGATTTCTCAAAATCTGGCACTAGAGCATCAGTTCAACTCCCCTGACGTCACCGCGGACTGGCAAGCCTCACAATCGTCTGGCCGAGACTACCACATTGTTGTTGTTGTTGTTGTTGTTGTGGGCTTCGGTCCTGAATGTTCACATTTGTGTGAAATCTTATGGGACGTAACTACTAAGGTCATCAGTCCCTAAGCTTACACACTACTTAATCTAAATTATCCTAAGGACGACCACACACAACCACGCCCGAGTGAGGACTCGAACCTCTGCCGGGACCAGCCGCACAGTCCATGACTGCAGCGCCTAGACCGCTTGGCTAATCCCGCGCGGCTCTTCGGTCCCGAGACTGGTTTGATGCAACTCCCCGTGATACTCATCCTGTGCAAGCTTCTTCATCTCCTAGTACTTACTGCAACCTACATCCTTCTGAATCTGCTTAGTGTATTCATCTACTGGTGTACCTCTAAAAGTTTTACGCTCCACGCTGCCTCCAATACTAATTTGGCGATCCCTTGATGCCTCAGAATATTTCCTACCAACTCAATTTGTGCCACAAACTCCTCTTCTCTCCAATTCTGTTCAATACCTCCTCACTACTTATGTGATCTACCCATCTAATCTTCAGCATTCTTCTGTAGCACCACATTTCGAAAGCTTCTAATCTCTTATTGTCCAAACTATAAATCGCCCATGTTTCACTTCCATACATGGCTACACTCCATACAAATACTATCAGAAACGACTTCCTGACACTTAAATCTATACTCGATGTTATCAAATTTCTCTTCTTCAGAAACGCTTTCCTTCTCATTGCCAGTCTACATTTTATATGCTCTCTACTTTGACCATCATCAGTTATTTTGCTCCCCAAATAGCAAAACTCCTTTACTACTTTAAGTGTCTCATTTCCTAATATAATTCCCTCAGCATCACCCGAGTTAACTCGACTACATTCCATTATCGTCGTTTTGCTTTTGTTGATGTTCATCTTATATCCTCCTTTCAAGACACTGTCCATTCCGTTCAACTGCTCTTCCAAGTCCTTTGCTGTCTCTGATACAATTACAATGTCATCGGCTAACCTCAAAGTTTTTATTTCTTCTCCACGGATTTTAATACCTACTCCAAATTTTTCTTTTGTTTCATTTACTGCTTGCTCAATATACAAGATTGAATAACATCGGGTAGAGGCTACAACCCTTTCTCACACACTTCACAACCACTGCTTCCCTTTCATGTCCCTCGAAAACCACATAATCTACTTCTAAACCGCAGAAAATATAAATTTAAAACAAAGCGTAGATTTATATAGACATATCCCAAGCAACATGCCAACCTCAGTGGCCCACAGTATAAGCAAAGCAATTTATTTTTTCAGTTCAGGAAGAAAAGCCAGCGTCGACGGATTATAGTCGCAGTAATAACCACTTACCGTCAGAAAAACTCACATCGTAAACACCGAACACTAGCAGTCTTTCCCTTAGACAAATACAGCGGCGGAAACGCAGGACTGCGCGATGCGACACCCACGCTAGGAGGTGTGTCACATCAGAACTGAATTGTCTCAGACCTCCAGAAGCTGCTCGCCCGGTCTTTTAAATAAAGGCCAGCGGGGAGCCTGCTTCCGGCAGCAAGTTGTTCGCCACTTTCCTCCCTGAAGCTGGAAGGCAACAGTGAAACGTGCCCTTCGGTCTGGAACGTTCCTCCTACTGCCTGTACCTCCTCCACAACCATCGAAACAGCTCACCCTGTGTAAGTAGGCTGTTTAGGTTTTTATGTTGGTTCAAATGGTTCAAATGGCTCTGAGCACTACGCTACTTAACTTCTGAGGTCATCAGTCGCCTAGAACTTAGAACTAATTTAACCTAACTAACCTAAGGACATCACACACATCCATACCCGAGGCAGGATTCGAACCTGCGACCGTAGCGGTCGCTCGGCTCCAGACTGTAGCGCCTAGAACCGCACGGACACTCCGGCCGGCCTTTTATGTTGGTAACGCCACGTAGCGCTCTATATGAAAATCACTGACTGTGCTGTTTGAAGTCTGTGGCTGGTTTGTATTGTTGGAATATTTGCTATTGTAGTGTTGGGCAGTTGGATGTGAACAGCGCGTAGCGTTGCGCAGTTGGAGGTGAGCCGCCAGCAGTGGTGGATGTGGGAAGAGAGAGAGCAGAATTTTGAGAGCGGACGATCTGGACGTGTGTCCATCAGAAAGAGTAAATTTGTAATACTGGATATCATGAACTGATATATATACGATCACTTTTGAACATTTTTAAGGTAAATACATTGCTTGTTCTCTATCAAAATCTTTCATTTGCTAACTACGCCTATTAGTAGTTAGTGCCTCCAGTAGTTTGAATCTTTTATTTAGCTGGCAGTATTGACGCTCGCTGTATTGCAGTAGTTCGAGTAACGAAGATTTTTGTGAGGTAAGTGATTCATGAAAGGTATAGGTTATTGTTATTCAGGGCCATTATTTTGTAGCGATTATTGAAAGTCAGATTATGTTGCGCAAAAGATATTGTGTGTCAGTTTAGTGTTGATCAGAATAACTAAAGAGAGATATGTCTGAGTACGTTCAGCTCTGCTCAGCTGTTTGAAAATCAAATAACGTAAGAGGTTTACCAGTTCAGTAATTCACTAATTTTTCTAAGGGGAGGTTTCACCTGCTGCAACTGAGACACAGGAGCACACGTGTGCCGAAGTACTGTGGTGGACGCAGACCATCTTCGCTCTACGCAAGCCGGGCAAGGTCATAATTGATACGTTATTCCATAAGCACGCAGTTTGACTACAAGCCGCTTCCTAGGTACGGTGTCAAAAGCCTTCTGGAAATCTAGAGATAAGGAATTAATCGTAAATCCCTTGTCAATAGCACTCAACTGACGCAACCGTCAAAGAACCCGACAGTGGTCTACGTGTTAGATATAAAATAAGCAGCGGTGAAAGGACGTGCTCGAACCGGACCGGCTCATAGTATAGCATGCACTTACTACGTGATCTCCAAATATTGTCTTTGTGACCATTATATCAGTTCTAGGAGTGGGAAAGAAAGTGAGGCGAGAAAATTCTAACTCTAGAACGCCAGGTATTAATCCACGGTTAACTGAAGAAAAGAAGAAAACCGCGTATGTTACCTACTGCGTCGCCATGTTACTGTTGCGACGTTACTCAATAACTAGCGTTAATGGAGCTTAGTGCATGAAACAGGCAGAATTACACCGATGCTACGTTCCCTCTGACTGCCTAATTTTTCAAAGATCCCGCAGACTGGCCTTGCTGTGAATATTAGCCACTTATCTCCCATGGACATACGTGTGTTTACAGCTGTTTTCGAAGCGCGAGAAATCTACAAGAAGCGTTTATTAAAGATGGAACGAACACTGTGTTTAACATACTTTTATTTTATTCATTCTGACAGAATTCGATTAATTATACATTTATATGTACGTATTGTAAAGTTATGTTTCACTGCAGACGTGCGATGTTTCTTGATGATGCTTCTAATAAGTCAGGGTTGTTGTGTGTGATACTCGCTATTTTTACAAATTTCTTTTACCTCTTTTCGTTAACTTACGTATTGTGATTATTTACTTTACAGTACGGTTAAATTTTTAGTGTCACACTAAATAGGGTACTTGTTGAACGAATGGAAATAATAACAGGGTGTATTTCTCAGCATTAAGGATTCATCTTCCCCGCCACTGTTTGCTTTACATAAGGAAATAATTCGTAAAACAGATGAAAAATTTTGAACATGTTAGGAATCACGACTAGAAATGATCTTACACTTTCGCCCTCGTTACCTATAACGTCAGTTCAGACAGCCAAGGTATCCATCATCGGGAGTAAAATTCTACAAGCGCCTTAACTCCCTCAGGTTAGCTCTTACCATCACTGTGGCAACCATTCTCGCTTAAACGTGTAATTACGCTGTAACTACCGTTAAACAAAATTTGTGAATGAAAGAGCCAGGGAAGGAAACTACTATTCGCCAAATGATATATCCGAGATTATCAAGATTGTAGATTACTCGCGCGGCGTGTAGTATTCTTAGAATCGTTCTTAAATCAGTATTTTAATTTTGTAAATACAGACATGTTAAGTAGCTGAGTGACGAGAGCGCACGTAAGACTTTAATATGAGGCATCCAAATTCCCAGTAAATGCCAACCATGCTTGTAAAGCTATTAGCATGGTACTCTCAAGCGGAATGGGAGAAGTTGACATTAGCTGGAGTTACATTAGCCAGAGTTCAACTAGAAAGGCAAACAAACAGAGTTCCATCGCTTACATGAACTGAACTTGATAAAACCTTCCACACTGGACTTCTACTGTTTGGAGAGGATGGAACGTCCACGTGAATGTTCCACTCCAAGCTTGCAAATATTATAACAACAGGAAACACAATATAAATGCAGTACCAATTGGCTGTTTTCATGTGCGTAATGCAGCAATATCTGGAATTCACAAATGCTAATAAGAACGCAGTGATCACTTACCCGAACAGTAGTTACGTCGCCATGATTTAGAAATTCAATCTATCACCGCTCAGAATAGTAGTGACATCATGCTGTCTCTCAATAGACAAGCATACAGCGTAATCGACGCGGTACTGACGTGGATAAACACTAGTCTAATTTCTATCAGAACGCAGAATAAGTTCGGATGACTCGGCATAGTGTTCGAAGTTGGTTATTGCTCCTCAGAATTTCCCCCTGAATGTGTGAATACATATCGTCTGATTAAAAGTATCCGACAAATCAGTAGTGGTCGTTTGTGTGAGGTATGTCCAACCTTCGCGTCTGTGGAAGAATGACAGCCCACTCTTCCTCAAGGACTGAAACTGGAGCAGGTGGTATGCGGGATGCGGGATTTTGAGTGATGTCAACGTTATAACTCGTCCCAAAGGGTATCCGTTGTATTCAATTCGGGAATCTGGGCAGGCCACCCCATTTCAGGAATACGAGTATTGCTGCCTAAAACCTGCTGCCTCACCTATCCTCGCTTCTGACAGAGTGCATTGTCATGCTGAACAATGAGTCATCGTCCCCGAAATGTTCCACTGCTGTGCGCGGTGATATTTATTGCTGTCCTCTCACGTCTAGTCTTTTCTCTAGAGAAAAAGGGGAACATCCCTTGACCACGAAAAACATCCCTATACCATAACACCACCTCGTCCGTGTTTCACTGTTGGCATTACATATGCTGGCAGAAAGCGTTTTACAGACATTCACCAAACCCTTAACATTCGGTCAGATAGCCACAGATTATAGCGTGATTCATCACTCCGAATCACTTGTTTTTAGTCACCTACTGTCTATTGGCGTTGCTGCTCTTTTCACCACGTCAAGCGTCACTTTCAACTCACCACAGAAATGTGTGGCATGTGGAAAGCTTCTCGACCGTTGTACACGCTTTGTTAACCCTCTACTGTAGTGGCTGGACTGCAGATAGTACTTTGGGACTCTCGAGTAATTCCTTCCGCTGATTTCACACCATTTTGTACAACAAACAGCCTTAATACGCGACTGTCGCTGGACCTCAGTAAATGAAGTCTTCCTGTTCCTGATTTAGATGTGGTTCATTTCTCGCGTTTACACTTCAGAATCACATTACCAACAGTCACCTTGTGCACATTCAAATGGGCTCAAATGTCGTTGATGGATTTGTTACTCAGGTGACATTCAACGACTGCTCCACGTTCGAAGTTATTGGGTCATTCGGAGCGACTGATTCTGCACTGACAAAAAAATATTCCCTGTCTCTTTTTATGGTGGTGGATGCTTTTGATTAGGTAGTTTGTATTACGAGCACCGAACTCAGTACTATCAGGGTCGCACCTCAGTACATCTGTTCGCCGTGATAACGAGTTAGCAAGGCCAGTGTGCCGAAGTAATGCAATCTATACCCTCGCACTTAAGAGTATCGCCCCGAGGCCATGAACACGCAGAAACTACGAACTGGTGGCTTGTCATATCCCTCCATATACCGCCAGAAAAAAAAAAATTGTCTACCCTTTGGAGGTTTCCAGTTCACTCGAGATTTCTTGTTCCAACAGCGCGTATGGAGCATATGAAATTATTACATTTACATATCAATAGAAGAAGCGGTACTGAAGTACCTGATCTCGACTCATGCTGGTATTTGTACAGCTCAGTTGTCTTTAGGAAGCAGGAGGTGTCTCCGTGGCTTGGTTGCCTGCTTGTTTTACACGTTTGCACTATACTGAGCCGTCCGCACTTGGTAGCTGAAGGGTCAGCCCGACGGAATTTCATATCTCACGGCCCGGCTTCGATTCCCGGCTAGGTCGGAGATTTTCTCCGCTCAGGGACTGGGTGTTGTGTTGTCCTTATCATCATTTCATCCGCATCGACACGCAAGTCGCCGAAGTGGCGTCAATTCGGAAGTCTAGCACCGGGCGAACGGTATATCCGACGTGAGGCCATAGCCACACGGCATTTACCATAGTGAGCCTTCTGGTTGTGAGCTTGTGTATTAAATGTTAGACACAGACGGGCCCTCTGGTAGCTATGCCGCTGCCCCCATGTGGCATATGCAGTCATCGAAGCGAAATCGATTTCGTCTTTCCAGGTGTAGCATCTTCTTTATTTTCGGCAATGTATTTTCGCGGCGAGTTTGCTGGTCTAGTAGAATTCGGCCGTGCAGTCGTAGAAAATCCATTTCTTCAACTGATGCTACGGCTGCATACTTTGCCACTTTCGGACTTACTAGGCAAACTGGAAAAATTATACGTCAGCACGCTCGGAACATGATGGATGTGATAACTCGACAGTTCCCTGTTCTGATGCTTGGAGCTTGGAGCTATTGATCTACTCGGGTCTTATATGGCAGCGAACGTAAGAGCCTTTACGCATAAATCTACCTGCAGTATATTCATAACATGAGCAAAGTAGTATAAAAATGTCACCATTTATATATTTATTTGTTACTTGTGAACTATTAATATCAGAGGTTCAGTTTATTTAAGTGCTTATCATTCTAATTTTTTTGTTTTTATGATATTAATTTTAATAATTATGCTCTCTGCAGTTTTTTGTCTTTCTCAGAAGAGTTTATCACACTACTTTGTGATATTATTCGATGTCTCAGTACCTCTTCATGTAGACCTACGAAAGATTGAGAAGTTGCGGTAGGAGTGATCTGTGATACACCGCAGCTGCATCAGCACTAGTAGCCAGTAGTTCAGTCATGCAAATATTCCCCCTTCTGCAATACCGGCAGAGTAGAAGCAAGGACTTCTTTCAGCCTGTGACACACGCAGTTGGTACGGCGAGTGACCTCGGCGTCTCTGTTAACGGACACAGGTAGGACGTTTCGGCGGCTCAGATAGTCTGTGACATGCCTGGAGAGACGTTGTTGTCCTGCTGCTTTGCGTTATCGTTGTCGCTCTATGCGACACAGATAGGGCAACAAGCTTCAGAATGGTTCAAATGGCTCTGAGCACTATGGGACTTAACATCTGTGCTCATCAGTCCTCTAGAACTTAGAACTACTTAAACCTAACTAACCTAAGGACATCACACACATCCATGCCCGAGGCAGGATTCGAACCGGCGACCGTAGCAGTCGCACGGTTCCAGACTGAGCGCCGAGAACCGCTAGACCACCGCGGCCGGCGGCAACAAGCTTAAAAGCTTTTACGCGTGTTCGTAACGTGAACGAAGTAGTACAAAAAAAGTTTGTGTGAGAAAATGGAGCATCTACAGCCTTCCTTACGATGTCAGTTATTGTAGAAATACCAGCGTCAGCTACGGCCTGAAGATGGTACAGTGAAGCACCGAAATCGCTAGCCGTACGAAAATGACATCATAAGGCTACAGGTGTTTCATTTTCTTACACAGATAAAAAGCCGCTATTTACTTTTACAGCCGGTTCATAGCCTTAGAACCGGCCGCTTCTCGATGACCGCGTTGTCCACAGTTACAGACTAGTATAAGCCCAATCTGAGCCACCGCGTCGCACTCATCCGACAAGTTGTCACGCTAATCAGTCTGAAGACTTGAATTTGCGTTGCAGTCGGTTACTGTCGTCAGTTTCTGACGACGTGCCAATGACTTCTCGTCGCCACAGGTGCTGTCGGTCACCGATTTCAGCACATTTGCGAGCTGAAAGGTCGCCCACTTGCTGTTCGTGTTGCACATTAGTAACCTCGCAGACAAAATTAATAGTAACCTCAGACTTTTCGCACATGATACAGTTATCTGTAATGAAATAATGTCTACCAAATTGTGTAAGAAATTGCAAAAATCTGTCGAAGTTACAAAAGTAATTTTCTTTATTGATGATTAGTTTTGAGCCCTAAGCTCATTATGAAATCATCCCGTAAAATAGAAAACAAATAACACAGCATGAAGGTGACTGATGAAAACTGGTACTTACCACTAAGCCTTTCAATGCCATCCAATGTGACAGCCATACGCTTGCTCGTTTTAGTTAAAGACTTGTAAAATAGTGCTGGACGGAACCTCAATCACCTAACTGAGAGCCGGCCGAGGTGGCCGAGCGGTTCTAGGCGCTACAGTCTGGAACCGCGCGACCGCTACGGTCGCAGGTTCGAATCCTGCCTCGGGCATAGATGTGTGTGATGTCCTTAGGTTAGTTAGGTTTAAGTAGTTCTAAGTTCTAGGGGACTGATGACCTTAGAAGTTAAGTCCCATAGTGCTCAGAGCTATTTGAACCATTTTGAACCTAACTGAGATGTCGCAGTGTGGAAGGTATTGGGAAGACGAGGATAGGGGCATTCATCGGAACTGTGACGTCTAGCAGCAGTTTCATTTTACATATTGTCTTTCTTCTCTCTTTTTTTCAGTTATCCATAAAATGATAAACCGCATTTGAGGTAACAAGTATTACAAAATATTTCAAATGCAAACAAAATATTCACAAGTAGACATTTAAGTTAAAGTCTGTAACGGAAACAAAAGCCGTCTATACGTTATCATCCAGATCCATAATCGGCAATCTGATGAAACAAATTTTGAACGCCCGTGTAGGCATTTTTTTTTTCTCATCGGTCTTCTGACTGGTTTGATGCTGCCCGCTTCGAATTCCTCCCCTTTTCGAACGTCTTCATCTCGTAGCATAGTAGCACCTACGTTCTCTATTAGTTGCTGGATGTATTCCAATCTCTGGCGGCCTCTACAGTTTTTGCCCTCTACAGCTCCCTCTAGTACCGTGGAAGTGATTCTCTGATGTCTTAGCAGATATCCTATCATTCGGTAATAGTGCAAAAACAAAATTTTCAGAACATCAGCAAATACATCCTGAGACAAAAATTTTTTCAGACAGCCTAGTACGATATGGCAAGACACGAAACAGGAAGATAAGAAACTCCTACATTATTAAAACCATACGCTCAGGAATGAAACGATTACATAAAGTCAGGCATCAAACAGTCGTAAACAACGTACTCAAGTATAAATGATTACATAAAGTCGGAATTAAAAAGACAACTACGTAGACCACGGCAAGATATGAAAAGTCCACGTAAATAAAAACACAGGTAGGTACAAAACAGTTCCATAAAGATCATCGAAGTTGTGGTAAAACCACACAGTCAGTTATAAAATCATTACATAGATTCGGACACATTAGAAGTAACGGATGCCTTTGAACTACTGGTAAGAAAGCCCAGCTCTATGCAAGAAAGAGCACATATTCATACAATTTGTAAATTATCGTTCGTACATGTACTGTTTTTATCAAGCTGTAGAACTTGATTCTTTTATCTCTCAGCAAGTGAATGTAGACCAGATATCAATATAAAACATTAAGATATTAATGTAACAGCATATTTCTGATAGAACTTCAAAATAATGCTCCACTTTAAAATATATTTATGGCTATAAAAAGGAAACGTCACCTATTGTAAAACTAAGTTCCCTTAGAATATTGAGCATGAACCCAAAATACACCACTCTCCAGTTTTCATGCCTATACCGATCAGTAAGGTGAGCCTACTAACCAAATTAACGGCCCAAAAATGGTTATGTACTATATAAAGGAACCTTTTTGAAAATTAGTTCTATGAAGTATCTAACCCGATACCCAAACATACGCAAGGTGGATGCAGGGGCGTGGGAAGGTCAGAGGGAGTGGAAGGGGGTCGGGAGGGGAGCGAATACGGGGTGACCAAAAGGAGATCTGACTTCAAATCTGAAGTTGTGATTGTTGTGATAGCTCAGCAAATAAATAGAAGCAATCGGTGCATTGGCTCAGATAATCTCAGAGCGCAACACAATTGTATTCATCTAGTCACTTAAGGAGCAACATCGTCAAGCAAGAGATAATTTTAAGAGCATCCACACCCATCTAACTCACCTGTATAATCAAGGGAGGATGGGAGAGGGGAGGAAGGGAGAGGGGGTCGTGGTTGATGAGGAATAGAGAAACAGATAATGGTTATGGATTAGAAGCAAGGACCTGGATTTAAAACCAAAGCTAGGAAAGCATTGATAGCTAAGCGAATAGAATAAAGTAATCAACACACTGGCATACAGCACAGCATATGTATAACTGTATTCATTACTTCCTTAATGTATAATGCCAGCAAAAAGTTGCACAAATATTTAGTCAGGTCTTGATAGGATTTCAAAATGGTGCAAAAATGGCAACTCACTTGAAAATTCAAAAATGTAGAATTATGCACTTCACAAAACGACAAAAACATTGCACCCTAGGTCTACACTGATCTGCAGTCGGAATCAGTAGGGATTTCAAAAAGAATCATCACACGGCCTCAGTCGTACGAAAATCAGATGGCAGACTGCGGTCATTGACAGAATGCTACGGAATCGGTCTACAAAGAAGAATGCACACAAAACACTTGTGCGACGTACCCTAGAATATTGCTCGAGTGTACGGGACCTTTACCAAGTACGACAAACAACAGGTACAAAGAAGGGCATCGCGAATGGTCACATGTTTGATCAAGGAGAGAGTGTCAGCAAGATGTTGGAAGAACTACAATGGCAGTCGCTTGAAGACGGATGCAAACTGTACCGTGAAAGCCTATTTAAAAAGTTTCGAGAATCCAAGTTATAAGTCTAGGAATATACTGTAACTCCATATGTATCACTCCATAGCATTCGCGAACACAAGATGATCCCAGCTACAGCACGCGCAGAGACATTTAAGCAATCACTCTTTCCGTGCTCCATGCTTGAATGGAAGGGGAAAAGCCGTAATAACTGGTGCAATGGGCTGTCACTCTGTGTTGCACTTCACAGTGGTTTACAGAGCATGGATGTAGATGCACATATGTGTGCGTAGCCCAGTGCTTCTCAGGTGATTGGTCCTGAGTGGAATCGTATGTTAGCTAGTATACGCTTCCCCTTCTGCCACCATCATCAACATTAGCTCCAAAGCAATACGTACTTGAATTTTCTTTGAACATTTTCATTTTTAAAATTATGAAAGTTATATAATACTTTTTGTGGTGATTTTACTAAATCACGAACTAATGTGCCAATATGACTTCTTTTATGGAATGATGCAACTATTTTCGATGCATCACGAGTGCCACCTACAACTTCTTCTCAGAAGAGAAAGTTAGCTATCCTCATTGAGGGCAGACACTTGGTACAACACATGCTTCCTCTGCAGTGTTCCTTTCCCTAGAAACACTCTGCATCCCTTGTAAAATCAAACAAATTGAAATGTGTTTACTGTACTCAAGCCTTCTATCTGTAAATCGCTTGATTACTAAATTCCTTATTTGTTAACTGGCAGAAACTGAAAGACTTCAAGCTGCTAAGGCTTTGTGTCTGACCATTCCGCCTTCCCGTGACAACGGGAGTTCGCTTATACCTTCATTCCCATCAACAATTTTTACCCTCGACACTTCTCTCAATTAAAAATTGACGATTCTTTGATACCTCAGGACGTCTCGTGAAAACATCCTTTCTATTGGACAAATTGTGCTATTAACTTTTCAGCCTCAGATAGGTACAATACCTTCTCATTAATACGATCCGATCTGCCCATATAATCTTGAGCGTCCCACTGTTCCACTTTATTTCAAAAGCTATTCTCTCCCCCTTTCAAACGTTTATCGTCCATGTCGCACTTTCTTATAATGATATTGACAACTGCCTTCAGCGACTGATGACCTCAGATGATAAGTCCCATAGTGCTCAGAACTGCCTTCAGCACGGACTTCAAAACATTTAAATTGCTACTCTACTTTATAAAATTCTTTTTTTCTGCGAACGACCATTTCGCTGGTGCCAGCCTGCATTACCTCAGCCATCATCAGTAAATAATAGTAAAACATGTGTACTACTTTTAGCGCCTCGTTTGCTAATACATTCCCTGCCTATTTTTATTTGATTACATTGCATTATCTTCGTATTGTTGACGTTTATGTTACCACCTCTTTTTAAGACACCGTCTCTTAGGTTCAACTTGTAACGCCGGAAATACATATCCTCCTATTGCCATCTATTGTACTATAAATTTTTTCCTTGTTTTGTTACCTGACGATTTGACATTTCTGTGTCTTTGTATATTGTAATTGTTTTACAATTTGTATATATATTTATGCATTTATGTCGACGTATAATTGGTTTGTTTTGTAAATATTATTTGTATATTTACGCTGGGTCTTGCCTAGGGAAAACTATGCTATCGAACGATTACATCGATAGGTCGTGTGGAGAACCAAAGTGTTTAGGATCTTTGGTAGTGTGAACTCTGCCGCGTGGAGCGCGGGCAGAGCAGAGTCTGGCTGGAGTAGTGCAGTGGAGCAGGTGTGTTGCGTGACGCTCCCGCGAGTTGCCGCGCTTTCGGGGTTTGGCAGCATGTAATTGCGCTCGACTTGCTATGATAGTTTCTGGCATGGTGTCGCGGACAGGAAACATTAGCTGGCACACATCAAGAGCCCGTTTCGCCTGGTGACCGTGTCGAGAAGAAGGCGCGTTAACATCCAGCTTCTGCAGCAGCGACGGCCGACAATAAGTGACTGTCGCCGCCTCCTCGATCGACGACTTCAAACCTTCAATCAACCAACAAGGAAGACTGGAAGCACGTCAAGTTTTAGAACAGTATGGCAGGCCTCAACTTTTTAAACTGTTCCATTTGCATCACTAAAATACAGCAACTTAGCATGAATCTTTGTTGCTCATTGTCCCAACTGCATTACCAAGCAGGGTCCCTTCCTTTTCCGGAATGAACCCGAGTGTCGAAATTCAAACGCCAGCATTAAAGTAATATCATTCCACTTCACTGATTTAATTTCAAAGCTCAGTTAAAGTATTCATAGCTGGCTACAATAACCAAACAGAACTATATTTAGATTGCACAAGCACAAATTAAGAGCGCGAGTTTTGTTACCATATTTTAGCTTACCTGTGACTGCAGCTCAGCTTGGTACTTACTAAATTTTACTATCGTTAATTGTTCAAAATCATTTAATTCAGGTTCAAAGTTAAATATCTTATTTCTAAATTGCGTACATACAAGTTGTTTTTGAGATAGTTGTTGAGGTAGCCCAAGACCAACCTTATTTAATTTAATTTCGTAGTGCTTCAGAAACAAAGTTCACTTTTAATTTCAGTCACTAAATTAACTTTAAATTTTCCGGAATTCTTTTGCTAAATGAAGTCAGACTGTAGCGAAATTTATAACTTCTGACAAACATTCAGTTTTCACACAACCCGTGTCAATCATCAGTTGCCTCGCATTTAGTGCTAATTATGTGTGCATTAACCTTTCTTTTTCAGTTATTATAGTAGTTGTCCATAGGACTGGCGACCGTAATTTTCCCCGAATCTCAAATATATAATTAATGCCAGATAATTGTTTACGTAACGAACACATCTTTACTTTCTTTATTAACTTTACCCTTTTTCAAAATTAACTTCCTCCAATTTCATTCGTATTTTTCCTTTCATTTAGATGTAACCCTTCCTCCTTTTTTACCGACAGATTAACTTCGGTGACTATTGCTTTTCCCAAATTTCCATTAGGTACACGCGGTTTAATTTTTCACTGTCATCAAGGTCGATAAGAGAGGTGAAGGCTACAAACTGCCCTTCGAAATTCTTTTTTTTCTCTACGTAATACAAATAGTAGGCGTACTCGGTTGGCTAAAGAGCAACGTGCGAAAGAAAGTTCCGCTGGAGACGAGCGACAGGGGCACAGTATTAGTTTCCGAGTGTGCGCGTACCGGCAGGGAAGTAGGCGCGAATTGGCCATCCTCGCTGGATGTAGGGAGTGACGCTTACGCTGCTACGCTCTACGCTGAGACTGGTGTGCTGGGCGCGCTACGGCCCGCTGGCTGCTCGCTGTTACTCGCAGCTGGTTGGACACGAGGCTGCCGGTCAGAGCAGCCGCCGAGGCGGGTCGATGGCCGAACACGGCGCGGCGCTCCCTGGAAAGTGGACTCCCTGTCACCCGTGTGTGTGTGTGTGTGTGTGTGTGTGTACGTGCGCGCGAGTGAGAAGCACACGAAGCCACACTCTTGTCATCTCCGCGCTACTGCACTCCACGTGTTACGAGTCGGTCTTCCTCTACTACATGAGTTTCCTTTTATTTATTTAATAAATTACCAGTAGTAAAATTACTACTGTTTCGCCAAAGGTTATTAATCACAAATTAATACACAGAATGTAAAGTGGAAGTAGGTGCCAAGGAATAACTGACTCTAGGCGCTACAGTCTGGAACCGCGCGACCGCTACGGTCGCAGGTTCGAATCGTGCCTCGGGCATGGATGTATGTGATGTCCTTAGGTTAGTTAGGTTTAAGTAGTTCTAAGTCCTAGGGGGACTGATGGCCTTAGAACTACAGCAGCCGCCGAGGCGGGTCGATGGCCGAACACGGCGCGGCGCTCTCTGGAAAGTGGACTCCCTGTCACCCGTGTGTGTGTGTGTGTGTGTGTGTGTGTGTGTGTACGTGCGCGCGAGTGAGAAGCACACGAAGCCACACACTTGTCATCTCCGCGCTACTGCACTCCACGTGTTACGACTGATGACCTTAGAAGTTAAGTCCTATAGTGCTCAGAGCCATTTGAGTAACTGGTGAAATTACACACTATTTTCAGTAACACTCTTTATTCAAATTTGGTGCTAGACTTTACATTATTTTTTAAAAAGCAACAATCATTTAACGAATAAGTCACAATTTACGATAATAAAGGACTTTTAAATTATTAAATTACTATAAAAAATTTCACGCCAGTAAAAGGCAAGTACAGGCAAGCAATTTAACGTATACAACGCGACGCTGCATAATATTTCAAGCTCAGCTAAACAGGTGAATTTCACTCCATTAATAAATGAAAACAATTTGAATATATGACTTCACTTTTGGGGAGACAGATTTCCCATTTTGTTACAACAGCCGTATCTACGGCCGCCCACAACAGCCTCACCAAGGCTCATTAAGTCCGCAGCTCGTGGTCGTGCGGTAGCATTCTCGCTTCCCGCGCCCGGGTTCCCGGGTTCGATTCCCGGCGGGGTCAGGGATTTTCTCTGCCTCGTGATGACTGGGTGTTGTGTGATGTCCTTAGGTTAGTTAGTTCTAAGTTCTACGGGACTGATGACCATAGATGTTAAGTCCCATAGTGCTCAGAGCCATTTGAACCAAGGCTCATTAAATGGCGCAGAATCTAACTTGTCTGCAACATATAAAGACTGTCCTGTTTACAAAAGTTCTCAAAATAGAAAAACCAAAACGCATGAGTCATGCACACGGGGGGTGGGGGCACACACTCACAGTTAATAACATTAACATTTCCAAAATATATAAAAACAAATGTTACAAATTTCTGTCAGTTAACTTATGGCAAACACACACGCTCGCAAGGTAACAACATTCTCCTCTCAAGGCAACAGTTTCTACCCGTCATGAAATGGCAAACTTTTGGATGGCAAGAAAACACACTAATAACCAGCTACCTGTATAAAACAGATAAGCACGTTGAGTAAAAGCCTTAAAAGGTACTGAGCTGGAAATAACACACAACAGCTTTTGATGACTAGAAACAATATAAAAAAAATCCACTACGGGGTACATTAACAACCTTGCTTGATTATAGCCAAATATACATAAACACAAATTTACGTAAGTTACAGCTTCCAGATGAGCAGGAATTCGTTATGCAGTTGACTAGTTCTTATCACGAGGCAAAAGGAATTTTTCTTCTTTCTTAGAGTACCTTTTACACGTGAGTCTAGTAATACTAGTTATGGCAGGCGAGAGAATGGATCAGATCTTAGTGCCTTGCATTTTAAACAGTACAGCCATTGGTGCCTTAGACTTTCACAGACATGGCAGAGGCTAACAGTCGAATAACCCGTAAGTAAGCTGGGAGGGGAAAGCAGCAGTCCGAACCACAGATTTACTCTGACTCCTCCCCCCCCTTTCGTCCTCAAAAGGGGACAAACGGACCACCCTTTCTAATATTACCACCTTCCCGCGTGTGGGCAGACGAGAATGAATGGCGGGGCGAGAAACCCCCAAAATGTACGGCTGGTATAATTAACAAGAATAAGCAAATTGAATTCAATTAAACTTTATAAAATCTGTTAACAATCAATACTCAACTTCTGGTGCGTTACGACTCCCAGGACTGAACCAACGCAGCACCTCCAAATGCTCTGCCGAGCCGCCCGCTGCCAGCCGTTTCAACGGACGCAGTAAGGCGCGCCGGTTTTCAGAACCTCCTCGCCGGTCGAAAGCATACGGCCGAATTGCAAATTAGGCCCCTTGCGGACCCACGCTCAGGAAGATTCCTTTCGCGACGAGCAGTTAACGCCCCATACCAAGGAGCCGCTGCTCGCGTCGCTTGCGCTGATGCCGCGGTCTGTGTGTTGTCCCTCTAGCACCGACTGCCATCTCTCCACAAGAGCCCATACAGCCATCTCTTGAACCCACGCGACCAGCCCACTTTTTCCCCTTTCCCGCTAGAGGGAGACACCGAAGCCTTCAATTGCGACAACGGTGCCACCGCCAGAAAACAGAGGGCGACTGCTTCACGCTACTCTCTGCAGCGCGCTTTTCAAAGCTAACTTTACTACGGCTCAGATGCTGGGCAAAAGGTGAGAACGAAAGTACCTTTCGCATGTGGTGGTCACCCACGATCATGTTTTGGGCATTTGTTTAAGGAGTTAGACATTTAACTACACCTTCACAATACACAATATGTGATCAAAAGTATACGGACACCTGGCTGAAATTTCGTGGCGCTCTCCATTGGTGATGATGGAATTCAGTATGGTGTTGGCCCACCCTTAGCCTTGATTACAGCTTCAACTCTCGGAAGCATACGTTCACTCAGCCGCTGGAAGGTTTCTGGGGGGAAGGCGGCCCATTCTTCTCGGAGTGCTGTGCTGAGGTATCGATATCGGTCGGTGAGGCCTGGCACGAAGTCAGCGTTCCAAAACATCCCAAAGGTGTTCTATAAGGTTTAGGTCAAGACTCTGTGGAGGCCAGTCCATTACAAGGACGTTATTGTCGTGTAGCCACTCCGCCACAGGCCGTGCATTATGAACAGGTGCTCGATCGTGTTGAAAGTTGCAATCGCCATTCCCGAATTCTCTTCAACGGTGGGAAGCAATAAGGTGTGTAAAACATCAATGTGGCCTGTGCTGTGATAGTGCCACGCAAAACAACAAGGGGTGCGAGCCCCCTCCCTGAAAAACAGGAGCACACCATAACATCACCGAATCCGAATTTTACTGTTGGCACTACACACGTTTGCAGATGACGTTCATCGGATATTCGCCATACCCGCACCCTGCCATCGGAACGCCACATTGTGTACCGTGATTCGTCACTCCCTCATGCGTCAGTTTTACACCACGAACAGCGAAAGTGTAGTAAACAACAGACTTTTACACTTTCACCACTTTTTTGGTGATGTAAGCGAGAGGAAGTTTCTTAAAGGTTTGAAATTATGTGTAATCTTCGTTGCAAGTTCCTAGGTGGCCTCTCTCTCAAATACTGAATGAATGAAATCTGGGTATTCACGCGTTGTGGGCTGCACTACCAACTCCCTCTCTGACAGGTAGGTGATTCTTACAACCACAGCCTATCTTTGCCGACAGTAAGTGATATGTGTACGAAGTATGGGTGAAATCGATCCAGTTTTAGGCGGAGATGTTGTACATACATACATGCATACATACATACATATATACAATCATAAATACCTACATCCATTTTTATAATGTGTTTGGATACTGAATATCAAATTATCATTCGCCTGGAAGGCGTCTGATAGGCCTCCAGCCACTGTGGCCGAGAGTTTTCAGCTGTTTAGTAAAGGAGATCAGAAAAGATCGTCTGGTTGCTTATTTTCTACCTACTCTTACTTTTGACACTGATGGGTTTGGCCTAATTTCACTCTGACTGCCTGCACTAAACAATTTTCGCGTAAAGCCCTATTTTATTCTCGTTTTGTGAATGTCTGTGTGTTTTGTGTTGCGCGCGCGCGTGTGTGTATACTGTTGTCAGCGTTTTCTAGGTTCTGATTTCCTTTACTCTAAAAATGTTGTTTTAATGTGTTCAAATGGTTGAAATGGCTCTGAGCACTATGGGACTCAACATCTTAGGTCATAAGTCCCTTAGAACTTAGAACTACTTAAACCTAACTAACCTAAGGACATCACACACACCCATACCCGAGGCAGGATTCGAACCTGCGACCGTAGCAGTCAAAAAAAAATGGTTCAAATGGCTCTGAGCACCATGGGACTTAACATCTGTGGTCATATGTCCCCTAGAACTTAGAACTACTTAAACCTAACCAACCTAAGGACATCACACACACCCATGCCCGAGGCAGGATTCGAACCTGCGACCGTAGCAGTCGCGCGTTTTAATGTGTGCTATGCCGGATGCGTACCGTATACGTTAACTTACTTTCATGTGTGTTTATAGAATTATGTGGGAGGCATGAAGCGGTGTGTTGGTTAATGGTGTAAAGCGAGCGGCGGGTGGAAGAAAGGGGAGGTTTTCCCTCTGCGAGACACTGGAAACGAGCGTGCGATTAATGTATGTCAACAATAAGTCTCAGTTGCAAAATGCTCTATTTATTTAATTTGTGACGCGTTTCACTCGAGGAGTATCATCAGACATCTGGAGGAAAAACAAGTTTCCTCAGTACGAATTTATGAGCCATACCGGAAAAATGGAACGTTATCAATAAAATTTACACGACACATCCACCGAGTAAAAACACTCGAGAACCACTCGCAAGAGTACAGAACGACCCGCAGTCACCATAAATGGTTCGTCATTCAATAAACTGTACAGTTCACATCCACCTACGGTATTAAATAAGGATATCTTTCAAGGCAATGAGCGGTAACCGGAACAAACATAAAAAACCACGGAAATAAGGATGGAGATAAAGGAACAAATTTTGAGAGCTAAGAGACTTTGGGTCACAGAGTATGTGAGTAATACACACGTTACCTGTGTTAACGCGTACTGGCACTTAACACAACGCAGGGCACGTTTAGTTTGTCGTAATTAGTAGAGGAGAAACTCTGTCGACCATGTACAATTTGTATTTCTTATATTACGTAGTCCACACGTTATATCCTGAAGCGCACGTTAGCTTTGTTTATATAGCTTTTCGCTTTTTTTGTATTTTCTTTCAATGAGATAAATGGAAACACATTCCGATACCAATTACAGTCACATGCCAGGATAAAGAGGAAGACCCGGAAGAGAGATTTGCACCAACCGCCCCGCCTCGTCGTTCCTTCCCAGCGCTATGGAAAGGACCCCAGTTGCCCACGAGATGATGTGGTAAGAGGCGCTCTGCGCTATGAATATGACGGAAGAGACAACACTCTCTGCTGGGGTTGGTATTCAGAGAAGCTGGGACTGAAGCTTAGGAATAGCGTCCCCAACAGCCCTTCAGCTGCGCAGGGACCCTCATGCATCAAAGGGACATTTAACCAAGTGAATTTCCCAAGAAAAATTTACGATGGACCCATCATATTACACTGACCCATGTGCAACTGACTACTAAAGCTGATATAATAATTGGTATCGATGATGATAAGAGTCTTAAATAATCTGTTATTGCCTTCTAAATATTATCTATAATTGTTGAAGGTAGGAGAGAAAGATTGCAGAGTCATTTGGATTTGCAGAAGAGAAGAGAGGATGTAGAACAAAATGACGAAGAAAAAAAAAATCACCAATCGAATTTCATCCAGACTTGATGAAGGTCTAGAGCAGCTCCTTACCTCTTAAGAGGTAAGAAGTGAATGGCTGAAATCAGAACGATTCTAAAAACAACGCAACTCACATTGTGCGCCCACTGCTTCCTGTGTAAGAGACGTGGATCCAACACTTCGCTCCAAAAAGGCAATGTCGATGTAGTGGGTGGAGAACAGTGGATTGGATGATCTATAAATGTAAAAGAGGAATTCAAATTCTCATAACTCACTACATCTACGCTATGTAGTAAAGTCATGCACAAAGAAAATGGCAAAGTACGGTCTGTTTCCAAAAGGCTCTTCCGATTACACAAGACTATTTTCTCTACTGAGGTATGACTTCCACATCGAAACTGAAAGTCTACCTAGGAGCCAGCTGTAAGTTATTGCTTCATGTTGTGCAGCTCGTCCATTATGCAATATGCATCGACGCAGGACAGCAATAACGCAGTGACTATGGGTTTAGCGTTCTGCGTTTCAACAGGTGCAACCGTGTTACAACTGTGGGACTTGTATACGGCACTGCACTTCCGACAGTTGAAGATAATCGTTGTTTATGTAAGGCGAAACTCACAGTTCGGCAATTCGTGTGCCGTCCATACAATACAGGGCATTCAACAGAGTGTGCACGTAATACAGCCCAGAGCTGGTCATCCCTCAAGTATGTGCATCTTTGCGGTTACGTAAGAGGGTGTAAGAGGGGGATGTAGCCTTTCGCCCCTACTGTTCAGTCCATACATCGATGAACCAAAGACGGAAATTAAAAAAAAAAGTTCAAGAGTGGAATTAAAATTCAACCTGACAGGCTATGAATGATAAGATTCGCTGATGAAGTATACTGGTATCAAACACAGATCTTAACTTCACACAGAAATTTTTCGGGTGTACGTTTGGAGTAGAGCAGTGTATGGTTATGAAGCATGGACTGTGGGAAAACCGGAGAAGAAGAGAATCGAAGCATTTGAGATGAAGAATGTTGAAAATTAGGTCGACTGATAAGGTAAGGAATGGGCAGGTTCTCTGGAGAATCGGAGAGGAAATAAATATATGGAAAACAGTGACAAGAAGAAGGGAAAGGGTGGTTGGACATCAGGGAATAACTCTCATGGTATTGGAGGGAGCTGTAGAAGGCAAAAACTGTATAGGAAGACAGAGACTGAATTGAGGACGTAGCCTGCAATTCCTATTCTGAGATGTAAAGGTTGACACAGAGGAGGAATCCGTGGTGGGCCGCATCATACCAGTCAGAAGACTGATGAAAACAAAGTGTTCTAAACCGCACAGGATTCAGGTGGTACAAGCAACACATAACGATGGCTACTAACAACATGGTCGGTCATACGATGTAAGTTTTCACGGCGGACGTTCACTTCAGTTTATGGTCTGAAGGGTCGTGATCGATATATAAAACTATTCCCTTACCTTTCGTCTCCGATTGCTGGAGACATCTTCAGCTGTAAAACGAACTCTCATCTCTGAAGATGCCTCCCACACTTGGGGCCGAAACTACCACTGCCTCTCTGACCGTATAGAGTTTTATTAATTCATTTTGGACATGCTGACGAAAAATAGATACTTCCTTTCATGTTTTGTGTTCGGTGAGGGTTCGTTCCATTAAAATGAGAAAGTTGGTTGCAACAACGTAAGAAAACGAGGAAAACGGCCAACACTTATCCTAGTCTTTTCTTCATGCAGATAAAGCAGTTATAGTAATCACATACCCAGGTATGTGGGAGATCTGTGTTCTTAAAAAATTTTAACAAAATGCAAAGAATCAGTCATTCTCAGGAGACGTTGTGCAACTACCATGTGACACCACCTCTAGCTACGAGAATGACCTCAGTTCGGCGTGGAAAAGAGCTCACAAATTTCTTTGGTATTCCATATTCAGCTGAAGTGATTAGATCCCGTATGACAGCCAAATTGCTATGTTTGATCCATTGTTCCAAATAGGCCCAGACCTTTTCTATGGGTAAAAATCGGGTGATTTAGCAGGCCACTCGGTGTTCGCTAGGGTCCCAAACATGTGGGCAGCTTTAAAAACGGTTCTTGCAATATTGGGAGACGAGAATATCCACAGCACTGGTCATAATGGTGGTGTGGGAGAAAGGGCAGCACTTGCTCAACGACAATGTCGGAACAAACATTCTGGTTGTTGTTGATAATTCTTCCGGGTTATATGGCTGTGATCCATGGAATTCTCGTATTCCTGCCGACAGGACTCAGCAGGGCCAGCCATACCTCTGAGGATGTCCAACGTAGTATTGGACGAAACGTTAGGAATAGAAGAATTCCATGGACGACGGCCATATAACCCGGAAGAATTATCAACAATAGCATCCGGTCGTGAAAGCCTTCATTGTATGAAACTTTCTGGTTTCTGTTCACCGTTAACGTGACGGAGAGGACGTAAATAAAGTTGTGTAAAACAACCCCAATACTCCACACAATCACTTCTGGGCTGCTCTACACGCTTCACGCACTCCATTTGGCATTCAGTGCACTCGACGTCATGCCATAATTGATAAATGGTAAAATCGTGACTGATCGGACCATACTACATGCCTCTAGGCAGCTGCTGTCCAGTTTCTTTTTTGTTTTGCCCACTGAAGAGGTCCAGCTTTAAGGACATCTGAAATGGTTTTCTGTGGCATCAAATGTCCACTACATGCGGTCCCCTTTGCATTCGCTGAGAAACTGGTTGCGATAGACTTGGGTTCATCGTCAGCAGCAATTTTTGTAGGATTTGGAGCCCATTGTCATTGTCCCCTTACCGTGTCGACTAAAATCTGTTTATGGATAACTGTTTTTATTCCGCGCTATGTGGCTGGTACTGGTAACAGTTCCTTGCAGACACACTGCACGATCTACATTGACGCACCAACGTAGAGGGAGTAACTCCATGAAGAGGTCTTACTAAAAAGCTAAACCTCTGTCTACTAGTCCTGTCGGGCAGTCACTACTGATCGGCCATTGTGTCCCCCTCAACAGATGCAGATGCATCATTCGGATGCTGTGTAGAGGGACACAGGCTCAACACGCAGCTGCTCTGGCGACTTTGGAGTCTCTTCTTTTCACTGAAGTAGCTCCTCAGTTGGCATCACAATGACTATTGCACCCCTTTCAGTCCTCCTACCAAGGAAAATATCTCTGTTAGCAGTGGGACTCGGACCATGCCCCTTGGTCTATCAGTCAGACGCGCTGATCACGTAGCTACAGAGATTGTAATGTCCAACTGCGATAAATATTGTGTGACATTCCTTCAAGCGTCAGTGTCGACCATCTTACGGCGCTGATTCCATATAACCAATTGGCTCCCATTCCATTGTCACGACGTAGGTCGGCGATAGTCACATGACCGGCTGCTACCAGTTCTACAGCACTCCTTAGCAACTAGTGTGTTCTGTTAAGGGGCTGACTAATATTATGTCGGGTTATCTTACGTTGAAATATACACTGCTCTGAAAAACGTAACGACAAGTTAGGTAAAGTAGGATAACATATTAATTGCTCAGTGGACATGAATGAAAGTGTGGGAACTTGGTGCGCACAAAAAGCACCGAAAGCAGGACGTCACACGGAGTCAGGTCAACGAGACTACAAATCAAACGGAGCTGGCCCACAACACGAAGCAGCTGAAGGATCTCGAAATCTGGCAGAAAACCCAAAGAGATTCTGGTCATACATAAAGCACACCAGTGGCAAGACACAATCAATACCTTCACTGCGCGATTGAAGTCACTGATGACAGTGCCACTAAAGCAGAGTTATTAAACACGGTTTTCCGAAACTCCTTCATCAAAGAAGACGAAGTAAATACGCCTGAATTCCAAACAAGAACAACTGCCAAGATGAGAAACATAGAAGCATATATCCTCGGTGTAAAAAAGCAGCATAAATCAGTTAATAAAGACAAGGCCTCCGGTTCAGATTGTATACCAGTCAGGTTCCTCTCAGAGTATGCTGATAAAATAGCTCCATATTTAGCAATTATATACAACCACTCGCTCACAGAAAGATCCGTACCTAAAGACTGGAAAAATGCTCAAGTCACACCAATACCCAAAAAGGGAAGTCGGAGTAATCCGCTGAATCACTAACGTCGATTTGCAGTAGGGTTTTGGAACATATACTGTATTCCAATATTATGAAGTACCTCGAAGAAAACGATTTATTGACATATACTCAGCACGGATTCAGAAAATATCGTTCTTGTGAAACACAACTAGCTCTTTATACTCATGAAGTAGTAAGTGCTATTGACAGGGGATGTCAAATTGATTCCATATTTTTAGATTTCCAGAAGGCTTTCGACACAGTTCCTCACAAGCGTCTTCTAACCAAACCGCGCGCCTATGGAGTATCGCCTCAGTTGTTCGACTGGATTCGTGATTTCCTGGCAGAAAGGTCACAGTTCGTAGTAATAGACGGAAAGTCATCGAGTAACACAGAAGTAATATCCGGCGTTCCCCAAGGAAGTGTTATAGGCCCTCTATTGTTCCTGATCTATATTAACGACATAGGAGACAATCTGACTAGCCGTCTTAGAAAGTTTCCAGATGATGCTGTCATTCACTGTCCTGTAAAGTCATCAGATGATGGAAACGGCTTGCAAAATGATTTAGATAAGATATCTGTATGGTGCGAAAAGTGGCAATTGACCCTGAATAAAGAAAAGTGCGAAGTTATTCACATGAGTACTAAAAGAAATCAGCTAAATTTCGATTACGCGGTAAGTCACACAAATCTGAGGGCTATAAATGCAACAAAATACTTAGGGATTACAATTACAAATAACCTAAATTGGAATGATCACATATATAACACTGTGGGTTGAGCAAACCAAAGACTGCGATTCATTGGCGGAACACTTAGAAGGTGCAACAGGTCTACTAAAAAGACTGCTTACACCACGCTTGTCCGCCCTATTCTGCAGTACTGCTGTGCAGTGTGGGATCCGTATCAGGTGGGACTAAAGGATGACATCGAAAAAGTGCAAAGAAGGGCAGCTCGTTTTGTATTATCGCGAAGTAGGGGAGATAGTGAAACAGACATAATACGTGTATTGGAGTGGCAATCATTAAAACAAAGGCGTTTTTCGTTGCGACTGGATCTTTTCATGAAATTTCAATCACCAGTTTTCTCCTCCGATTGCGAAAACATTCTGTTGGCACCCACCTACATAGGGAGAAATGATCATCACGATAAACTTTCACGGCCGGAAATATCATGTCCATTATAATTATCCGGGCAGTCAGTAGCGAGCCAGTGTGTGTGTTGGACCTTCCATCAAGCTACGGACCCCCTTGAAGATGTCTCCCGCAGTCGGAGACGAAACGTTGGGAATCACCTCAGAATTCATCAACCGACCACGGCATAACAGCCCGGATAATTATAATGGACATCACGATAAAATAAGAGAAATCAGGGCTCGCACGAAAAAAATTTGGTGCTCGTTTTTCCCGCGTGCCGTTCGAGAGTGGAACGGTAGAGAGACAGCATAAAGGTTCTCTGCCAGGCACTTTATTGTGAATAGCAATCACGTAGATGTAGATGTAGAAGGAATTGGAAAAGACAGTGTGTGTCAATCAGCGAAAAATTACGGTGCAGCATGACAGTTTTCCTCAGTAAGAAATGACCCGGAAACGTCATTTGCATTACGTCACTCTGGGAACAATTATCGTGAAACTGTAGAAAGGATGATGTCTGGCGTCTGAAGCCCAGGAGCCAGCTATTGCTCTCAGCATTCTTTCACTAGCATGGGAAACATTCTGAACCACGGGCACTGCTGCTCGAAGGACAGAAGGATGTCAGCCAAGGTGAATCACAGTAGCAGATGACTGCTACATTGCGTGCAAGGAAGAAGGGACCCACGTCAAACAGCGATAATTAACACGACTGCAAGATACGCAGTCTGACGCCCCTCAGTGCCACGGTGACAGCGTATCATTTTTCTCTTTGCACAATGACCAGTACGCTGCGTTCTGTTGACACTCTCACGTCGCCGGCACTGACCCGAAGACGCCAACAGCATAGGGACTGCATCAACGAAGAGGGGCGTCGCGTTCTCATCTCGCTGTGTAGTGATTCTGGAGGTCGCCCCCATACGGCTAGAAGTGGGACCAAGCAACATGATCCTTTCGGTGGTCCGGGTATTATGGTGAGGGAAGGCATAATGTTGCTTGAGCGTAGCGACCTCCAAATCTTTCAACATGTAGACTCACAGTTCTACGATTATATTACACTATTTCCTTTTCCTTTTTTAGCGGAGCATACGATCCGGACGTCATTTTTAATGGCTGACAATGCGCGGGCGCATCTAACAGCGCAGGTGTTGGAACGAGAGTGTTACGATCGGACGAAACTACAACCGTCCGTCCATGGCTATGGATTGTTTTATTGCTCCGGGAATGAGTCATTGGATCTGCAGCATATAAAGTATGAGTTCACTTTCTTATCTGAATGAATCAGGATAGGGTAGAATACTTACAACGGTATTTATTTATTTATTTAATCGTACGGTGATTTTATACAATATACAGTTGATATAAGGCAAACGATTTTATACAATATACATTTGATATGATTCCGAAGTAGAGAGGATATAAAATGTAGACTGGCAATGGCAAGGAAATCGTTTCTGAAGAAGAGAAATTTGTTAACATCGAGTATAGATTTAAGTGTCAGGAAGTCGTTTCTGAAAGTATTTGTATGGAGTGTAGCCATGTATGGAAGTGAAACATGGACGATAACCAGTTTGGACAAGAAGAGAATAGGAGCTTTCGAAATGTGGTGCTACAGAAGAATGCTGAAGATAAGGTGGGTAGATCACGTAAATAATGAGGAGGTATTGAATAGGATTGGGGAGAAGAGAAGTTTGTGGCACAACTTGACTAGAAGAAGGGATCGGTTGGTATGACATGTTTTGAGGCATCAAGGGATCACAAATTTAGCATTGGAGGGCAGCGTGGAGGGTAAAAATCGTAGAGGGAGACCAAGAGATCAATACACTAAGCAGATTCACATGGATGTAGATTGCAGTAAGTACTGGGAGATGAAGAAACTTGCACAGGATAGAGTAGCATGGAGAGCTGCATCAAACCAGTCTCAGGACTGAAGACCACAACAACAACAACAACAACATATGATATTCGACAAGATTAAACCTTAAAGTCTGTGTTTTTCAACCAGTTAATTAAGCTGGGTGTGAGAGTGAACAAGTCATCGGGAATTCCAGGGTCTGAATGAAGTTGACAGCGTTGGAATTAATGTTCAATTGTCTGCTCTTCTTGATTACATTCACAAATTGGTGAACTGATCCAGCCCCATTTGTACCTGAAGTACCTACAACAACCATATCCAGTCCTTAATCTGTTGAGGCGGCACCAAAGGTTCCTCGGTAGGACAAAACCTTTTGGCTTCCTTGTGGGATCAAGGTGATGGGCTCTTGTTCCCAATGTTTTTGTTGGCCATTCATGCTTCCAGCTTTCATTTGGATCAAAACCATCCGCGATGAGTTGTCCTGCAGTAACACTAACTGGTCTTCTTGATCGCAATCGTTGCTGTGGCCTGTGGCGCATGACAGAATTCCTGGTGCAGTGGTAGAGAGGGTGATGCAGAGATTTTCTTGGCCCCCCTCAGTAGAGTTTATTTCCGCCTCAAGTGAGGTGGAGGGATGTTACTCAGTACAGGTAACCAGTGGCATGGTGTTGATTTGATGGAACCAGTAATGCAGCGCACTGTGTCGTTAAGTTTTGTGTCTACCTTCTTCACATGTACACTTTCCAACCAGGCAGGTGCACAGTACTCAGCAGCAGAGTACACAAGACTGATGCCAGTCTATTAAAGCATCCTTTGATATATACAATCAGAAACTCTTCTCTTGAAGTACAATGTTAAACAAGGCACATGGCCATCTGAAACTTGACCAACACTGCTCCTACTCGACGATGTTGACTGCTTCAGTTGGGGTCACGAACGGGGGAAGGGCGCTTCCATGCTCGGCTATGTACTGACCTCCATGTGAGAGCACTGCTGTTTTAAGAAAAAAGGGCGTATCTTCTTCAGCCTCTCCGATTCTCTTTGAGGGGTGCAGCAATGCGTTACCAATGCACTCTGCCGACTGTCTTGTAGCACCGCTTTCTTTCGACGATATCACACACGGGATGTTCAGCTGTCTATTCCTCCGACTTCCATCGCATCGAGCACATGTGGAATGCGTTGGGGTGACGTGCCGCATTAAGTCCACATTTACCAACGACCACCGAGCAGTTTTCAGGAGCACCGGTAGAGGAATGGAACGCCCTACCAAAGAAATTCCTTACCATTCTTATGACGGTCATCATAGGAGCACGTTGCTGCGTGCACTGCCGGCCGTGGTGATCACGCATTCTATTAAACGGCATGTTCCGCCTATTGTAATGTGCAGGTGACTACTACGAATCGCGGAGACTTCAAGTTAGTTATTGTCTTCGAATAACAGTGGAATTATCATGCGTCCCATCGCGTATTTACCCTCTGTGCCATTAAGTAGCAGTTCTTTCAAGGTATGGTCGAGTTTCATCAAGCTGTGTCACTTGACACGGACACACCATGCGAAAGTTACTTTCGTCCTAGTTTTGTGCACTATTGTGTTCAAGTAGAAGGAGAAAAATCATGAATGCGAATGGGAACAACCATAGTGCTGCAGAAGCTGATTAGGCTAATGAGCTTCTCCGAGCACCGGGCACTGCGACCAGCCAGCGCATCGCGAGACCGTGTCTCGACCTGCATTCATCTAAATGCTAATCCGCGCGGCTGGGCTGCCATCGCAACGTACACGCTCACCAGAAGCTACTCCGCTCCCACTGTCGCTGGTCCCTAATTACCACCACAAGGCACGGGCCGTCAGGACTACAGATCCTCGCGACTTATGCACTGCTCAAGATTCTAATCGCACAGTCGTCCCTGAGGGCACCAAAGCTGTCGCCACGCGGTTCCGGTATGCCTTCCTTCTGCCCGCTGGCTACACGTGCGATCACCTCGCCTGCATCACAAGGTAATCTAGACCGGTGCGCAAACCTTATGGACGAAAGTAGCTTTCCCATGATGTGTCACTACCAAGTAACAGTGCTCGATGAAACTTGGACCATAAAGAACTGATGAAGTATAGTACCGAAGGCTACTCAAAGGAGTACACACTGAGACGAACTTTGATTCAAAGACAGTAATCATAGGATTATAAGAAGAACGAAGATATCGTCCGAAATTGGGCAAAACAATAAATTCTTCGGTGACAAGTGATTCTGCCGGACCGGAACTTGCGCACACACTGCGGTACTTTCCTCATCCCCTCCCTCCCTTCCCCACACGCCTTATATGCCCTCCACAGCTCCAAAGCTCATGCTGCCATCTCCAATCTGTAAGTGGTCACTGCACGTTCACGTCGAAGGTAGGAGGTACTCGTCTTAATCGGCGTTCAGTGTCTTTTTTTCTCCAAACAAACAAATGATAGAGTGAAAACGCAAAAAGACGGTGCCAGCAACTCAAGGCTTCGTATGAAGCGATTGTAGAACGATTGGTATTCACGACATCCAGTAATTTACGGCGCTATACGGCAAGTTCGTTTATTTGGACGGAAGCGTATGGGGCCTGAAGACGGCTAAATGAAATCCCGAAACTGGTTGCCTTCCGAATAAAATAAAATATCTTAAAGTATACAGCTGTTGGTCAATTTTATTGACACTGAAAATAACTACAGTTGGCCCGTTTCCCCTGTGCCTTCGCCCCCTTGCCCCTCCCTTTCTCGCACACACGCCCAGTCAACCCCCCCCCCCCCCCCACACACACACACACGCATACACACACACACACACACACACACATCTGCACTTTGTGAGAGAATGAGAGACTGCGCACACCCATGAGAAAAAGGTACCATGCACATTGGCAACGTTGAATACATTATTGCACTCGTGGTGGTAACAATAGAACAGCAATGCGAGCCTGTTTCGCGCGCGACATAACCTCGTTGGCGCGTGGACGCATGCGCAGTAGCAACGGCCGGCGCGCACACACATTTCCCCCATCTCTCCCTCCCCCAAATACTACCGCTGTCGCTCGGACCGCTGGCCATTGTCCTCGCTACGGCTACGGCGCGATATTTTCCTACGCTGCGGCGCGGCGTTTATTCAGCAGCCGGCCGCTCCCGTCCTCGCTTCATTGGCCTGAAAGCGCCAGCTGATGCCGTTACCGTGGGAAGCGCAATTGCTATTTGCAGATCAATTCGCGTTCGGAAGCGATAATTACCGGACACATGGCGGAGCAGTTTAGGGTAATGTATAGTCGCGCGCTGCACCACTTTGTTTCACACATTAATATTATAGCTTCATTCACGCGACGCACGGCATCGGCTGTCTCCGCCAGCGCGACCTAAGTTCTGGAAACGCCGATCGTTCCTTTGAACATTTACAGTAGCCATTTTCAAAGCCAATAATTTCGGTACTGAACGTTCGTAGCTTGTTGAAGCTTTGTATAGTAAGAGTGGTATACGTGCAGTCTTCCGCAGCCTGAATCCTCTATCTCTCTGTGTATAACAATGTCGTGAAGCGTAACTACTACTGAAAGTAGTCTTTGTCGAGGTGGTCGTATAGATGATGTCAGTTAAATAATAACCGAGGTTTCATCAGTAGATGATGTACTTTTGGGGTCTATAGTTTATTTGATATGGCCGCTATTAATAACGTAGACTCCAAAACCCTAACTGCTGCACATATACTTATCTATGTGGTGATTTATTGTCCATGAGTCCAGGTCCACAGCTTCTTATACAGAGATATTTTTTAAGTTGGTTGTTGTTGCTGTTGTGGTCTTCAGTCCTAAGACTGGTTTGATGCCGGGCTACTCGACACTGTGCAAGCCTCTTCATCTCCGAGCAAATCCTACAACCTACATCACTCTGAATTTGCTTACAATATTCTTCTCTTGGTCTGCCTCTACGACTTTTCCCCCACATGATTCCCTCCAGTATTAAATTAGTGATGCCTTTATGTCTCAGAATGTGTCCTGCCAAACGACCCCTTCTTCTAGCCAAGTTGTGCCACAAATTTTCTTTCTCCTCTGTTCTGTTCATTACCTTTTCATTATTTACATGATCTGCCCATCCAACCTCCAGCATTCTTCTGTAGCATTGCATTTCAAAAGCTTCCATCTATTCCTGTGTAAATCGTTTATCGTCCATGTTTCACATCCATATATGGCTACAGTCCATACAAATACTACCTGACACTTAAATGAAATTCGATGTTAGCAAATTCCTCTTCTTCAGAAACGCTTTTCTTGTCATTGCCAGTCTACATTTTCTAGCCTATCTAGTTCGACCAATTATTTTGCTGCCCAACTAGTAAAACTCATCTACTACTTCAAGTGTCTCATTTCTTAATCTAATTCCATCAGCATCACCCGATTTAATTACATTACATTCCATTATGCCCGTTTTGCTTTTTAACGTCGTCAATAACGATATAAAACATTGCAAAATTATTCCTTATTTTCTTCCAAAGTCAGAACAACATTAGACAAATGCACTCAGTTATCTCGCTGGATCAGTGTTTTCAGCTCCCTGCTTGGCAAAAATGACACAGCACCATCTTGAAAACATCCGCACATCTGTACAAGTCAAGGAATCTGATGCTACACTAGTCAAGGTTCAAGATTCTCATAAGTGCCCAATTATCCCGCTTCGGCTGAGGGTGTAATTACATACTGGTGGCTACTGATGACATTCCCACGGTATTAAACAAGCCCTGCGAAAGAAATGCGACGAGGCTTATGACTCAAATTGAATTTCACGTAATTTTGAGCTACACTGATGGCCAACTACACTATCTGATCAGTAGTACCTGGGCCTCCGGACCCTTATCTGTGGAATTAATATGGGCTTCACGACGAGTTGAGGTCTGCTGCGGAATCTCTCAGAGATGTGCTTGAATGTCCATGTAGAAAAGGCAGCCCATTCTCCAACAAGTGCCGAAGCCAGAGACGCTAGTGTTATTGGACGCTGGGTTCTGGAGTGCGAAGTAGACATTCTGACTCATCCAAATGATATTCCACTGGTTTCAGTTAGGGACTCAGGGAAGGTTAGTCCATCTCAGGAATGTTATTGTACATGAAGCATTGCATCTTAGATGCTGTTTATGTGTTGTTTGCTATGATGCAGTCAGTCATCGTCACCAAACTATTCGTCTTCTGTATGCGGTACACATTGCTAAGCACACTAACGGTACCACCACCCTAACAAGTACAAACAGTCGCCTAACGTTGCAATTCATCCCCTCTGCTTCACTGTTGGGACTACACAAGATGGTAAGTATCGTTCTACAAGTATTCGTCAAAGCCTGAACCCTCCATCGTATTGCCACAACGTATAGTGTGATTTATCATCCAGATTCACGCCGTCCATTGGCGTTGTTCCTTTATGCAACATAAAGCGTCGCTTAATATTGAATACAGAAATGTGTGAATTATGAGGAGCTGCTCGAGAATTATGCCTAATTGTTTCTAAGTCACACAGCACAGTCAATGTGTTAACTGGACTGCTGGGAGCACTTTGGAATTTACTGACAGCGCCGTCTGTTGGTTTCGTGGGATTTTTGACAACCCCGTTTCGCAGTGTCAGCAGAATCTGTCCGTTTGGTCTTCCTAGTGTTGAGTGGTACTTAAGTAAATAAATTAGTGAAATCAAAGTGAAGTAGAAATTATAATATAAATGAAAGACTTGGTTTAGTTTAGAGAGTTACATACTGGCATTCAGCGGGCAGAACAGCAGAACAGAAGAGACAATGACCGTGAAGTCAGCAAGTTCCACATAAGCGGGCGCTGTCGATTCAGCCGTCAGGGCATCGCCCGACCAGCTCACGTGTTTCTCAGTTGTCACATGTGATCAAAGGCCCTCGCCTACATTCCAAGAGCCAATGACCGACGTTAAGAAGATTCTTCGAGAAGCTTTTCAACGTGACAGAAGAGGCAATGACCGTGAAGTCGTTTACTTACAGTAAACTGAAGTGAATAAATACGCGAGATGCAGTGGGCCCGGGAGACGAAGACGAGGACGGAGACGGAGACGGAGACAAGAGACGAAGAAGTGAAGAAGCGTAGCAGTTGCTTTCAGTCAGTTTCGGTGCTGAAGACCGTCATGCAAGAAGAGACTGCATCATGCACAGACGCACCAAGTCCGCTGCTGTAATGGAATAGCAAGCAGCAGCCACGGCGCCAGAAGACAGAAGTTAAAAGATATTTGAAGTCTGGTTTTTACATACCCGGGTCACTCGTGAGGACGGGAAGGAGACGGCCTCACATCAGCAGTCACCTGTGAGCTGGGATGGAGATCT
Source organism: Schistocerca americana (assembly GCF_021461395.2). NCBI lineage: Eukaryota > Metazoa > Arthropoda > Insecta > Orthoptera > Acrididae > Schistocerca > Schistocerca americana. The sequence goes on along the minus strand of NC_060122.1, from coordinate 770,218,166 downwards.
GACAACCGAAGACTGCCAAGCGGGAGTCCGTGGTTCGAGTCCGCGACACTGGCCTTCCCCCGCCGCTCCACTGGCCGACACACAACACTGACACACGCGGCCGCTTAGAGAAGAGAAACACTGGGACGCCACATCCAAGGTACCACCATCCGATGCACGACTTCGCTCGCAATAATTAAACGGGCCACCTCGCGCTGCGCGTCTCCAGTCAGCTGGGCGAGACGACGACACGAGATACACACCGCTACGCGTAATCAGACGCCGCCGCCGCCGCCGCTGCCGCAGCAGAAGGCTACGCAAACGACACAGCTGCCGTTCTCCGAACCAGACTTCAAATACCTTTTAACTTCTGTCTTCTGGCGCCGCGGCTGCTTCTTGCTATTCCATTACAGCGGCGGACTTGGTGCGTCTGTGCATGATGCAGTCTCTTCTTGCATGACGGTCTTCAGCACCGAAACTGACTGAAAGCTACTGCTATGCTTCTTCACTTCTTCGTCTTCTTCGTCTCTCGTCTCCGTCTCCGTCCTCGTCTTCGTCTCCGTCTCCGTCCTCGTCTCCCGGGCCCACTGCGTCTCGCGTATTTATTCACTTCAGTTTACTGGAGGTAAACGACTTCACGGTCATTGCCTCTTCTGTCACGTTGAAAAGCTTCTCGAAGAATCTTCTTAACGTCGGTCATTGGCTCTTGGAATGTAGGCGAGGGCCTTTGCTCACATGCGACAACTGAGAAACACGTGAGCCGGTCGGGCGATGCCCTGACGGCTGAATCGACAGCGCCCGCTTATGTGGAACTTGCTGACTTCACGGTCATTGTCTCTTCTGTTCTGCTGTTCTGCCCGCTGAATGCCAGTATGTAACTCTATAAACTAAACCAAGTCTTTCATTTATATTATAATTTCTACTTCACTTTGATTTCACTAATTTATTTACTTAAGTACCACTCAACACTAGTTAGTGGTGGTTGTAGCTTGGCTTTTCCACTTTACGGTCACATCAACAGTCGACTTTGTAAACTTTAGGAGGTCTGAAATGTCATTGATGGGTATGTTACGCAGGCGGCATCGTATGACTAGGCCGCATCCTAAGTCACACAGCTCTCCCGACCGACCCATTCTGCTCTTACTGCCTTTCTGCTGACACCATAATGCGCCTCGCTTACTTGGGTGCAAGCAGATCTGCTTCTCGTGACTATTGGCCAGTTCCGATAGTGTGGATACTTCTGATCGCATGGTGTGTATGGATTATTCAGTGCATCAAAATGAGTCCAGTGGGAGAGGCTGGTCCTGTAGAAAGTGCCCTCACTTTGTGACCGAATCAGCAAATTCCACGTGTGACCGATTCGTGGTATTAAATAATTCTCCTAGGAAATCACGCGGAATCGTACTGTCTTTACGAAACGTAGTTGAAAAAAAAAGACTGTTAACTACGTACGTCTTTCCTTACATCTTTCTTTCTACTAATTCTGTTTAAATAAAAACATTTTCAGTCCACATAATAACGTTAGTTGTTTGCTGCTGAGTGAAAGTCCCGAACCCAGCCGTCCGGACGAAGGGGAACGCACTTTGGAAGCGGCTAGCGGCCGCCTCTCCTCTGACTCCTAGCGGACACTGGCACAAAAAATCTTAACGGTGTCTCCACTGCCGCTTTCCGCTGCTTTTCTCAAGGCACAATACACCCGTTCACTCATCCCTGCTAACGTAAATTTTACACTGAAAAATGCTACTGCAAATATTGTTAATAAACCTTCTATGTTCAACAAAATCTACGACAGGTGTAACCTCTTGACCTTTACACTGCCAGGCGATCATTTAACGTGGGCTTCTACCCAAAGCACAATGTTGATGAAGGGGCGCGATACGCAAATTCGGAGGGGCACACAGGATTGTACAATGTCTGACCTACCTGATATCAGATCCATCCTCATCGCAGTAGCACACCACAGCAGACTCGAAACTTTACCTTAGTTAGGCCCACTGTAAGAAAAACTATTCCTAAAATTGTTATTTTCGGTCGCCAGCTCTAAAGAAGCAATTTTGAAATCTTTAAACGTTTTTCTTTTAATTACTTTTAGTGGTGACAGTAACTTTCAATAGCTGAAATTTATATTTTTTTGAAGTTTGCACATATGCTATTTTTTTCGTTTCAAAGTAAGTTGACTGTAACCAAGAACATGATCTAATATCAAACAAACAAGTGTATAAAATTAGTGCTTGCCTTGAATTGCGTGCTGGAAGGCTCTTTTAGTACTGTTGGTACAACAGTTTAGGTCGGCTCTTCATGTCCCCAGTGATGGACTTCTTTACTGATAGCCACATCACAAGCAGCAGCCATCTTTACTCGTCGGAGCGTCGGCTGAATTCCATCATAAAATTATTCGGTTAATCTTGCTTTCCAAATTGTACATACTGGTGACGACTCTGGGGCCTAAAAGCCGCTGCCATCCGAATATTTGTTTGCACATTTTTCACAACTTCAGCACCATTTAAGCCTCACTTCAGCGGACCTATCACAGTCCGATACAGACGCTGTGAAGGCTCCCACGCAACTGCCTTTCTTTCCACCGTCTTTTCCCTTGGCGCTCCTCTCGCCGAGGTCACCTCCACAACTGGTCACGTAAAATCCTTTGTACTTCTCTCATCTTATTCTGTACTCATGTTTAAAGTATTAACCATGAAAATTTGCCCTGAGGTGGTTACAGTCATTACAATTTTTTCATTGAATGTCAATAACATTTTCTTTACCGTTAATTAACCGTTGGGTATGAAGTAATTCTTTTATGTCGAAAAGCTCTGCATACAAATATAACAGTGTTACACGTTCATTCACTGACTTCTTTTACATCTCTCTGTAACACCTAATATCGGTCTTTCAACATACCAGTATCCTAATGCAAAGTTAAAACATATTTTAAAAAATTTATTTAATTTTTAACGGTGGCATCTCGAATTCTGTCTCTACGATAGTCGTAGGTGGTGTTAAAAAAATTGAACAGCATAAAGACAGAAGTGATGACACTTTCTGCAGGACCTGACCATCATTTTCCAGGACAATGCTCAAGCACTTACAGTGCAAGCTGTTATATGTTTGAGTTGTGGGGCTGCTAAGTGCTACACCACGTACTGCACTCCCCTGACTTAAGCCCTCGTAAGTTCAACGCGATTTCTAAACGGAAGGAAACCCTTCACGGCATTCGCTTCAGAACAGCTACAAATTCGTCGGGCAATAGACTGCGCCGCTTGAACTGTCAACACAACTGGCACTGCTAAGAGTAACCTACAACTTCCACATCGCTGGCAACGGGTTATACACAATGCTGGTGACTATTTTGAAAGTCGGTAAAGCTGAGACACGTATCTTTTTTGTACGAGCTGTAAATCAATAGTTGCCACTGTTAAAGGTCCAAACCTCGTATATTCCGTAAATTTCAAGCTCAGTGGTGCCACAGTCGCGTTTCTTTTGCAGGGTCTGCTAGTACTTTCTAAGTTAATCTTGACTGATTTGTTTCAATTTTTGGAGACATATCAGTTTTTTACACCATACGTTATGGCCACGCACTGCGCTTGCTGTGAGCGGACGTAAGATTGGCTATTTCCCGTAAATAGCTGGAAGCTGTGTTGGCTCCGGTCGATGAGCTTAAGGCTGCTAATACTCAGAGCTGTGGCGACATCGGGCCGCCTTTGACGAGACCTGCTACACCTTTGATGTCTCTGGAATCCCATGGTGATATGATTGCTGTTGCGACTTCCGATGCACAACATATGACGTGTCCATCTTCACTACAGTGTCAGCAGCGGACAGTGGTGGTTTCGCGTGTCCGTAGGTGGCCGAACGTCTTCATCTGTAGTGATTGGTGGCTATATTTCTCATAGCTATTCGGTTCAGAATAGTTTTGCTTGACTTAAATCACGTACCTTCGATTTAGGAAAATGAATGATATGTAATGTCGCTTTTGCCGCTGCATATTTGACCACCGTAAACATGGTCATAGACTGAAACCGGTAGATGAACTAATTGCATTTAAGTCAGCGTTTCTGTTATGGATTTCCTACAGTATACACGAGTATACTTAAATAGCAGTTTGTGCTATAGATATCTGTTGATACCCAGATCAGCGCATATCTTTACTTTTATACATAAACAAATGACTGCTACTTGCAGAATGAGATTTTCACTCTGCAGCGGAGTGTGCGCTGATATGAAACTTCCTGGCAGATTAAAACTGTGTGCCCGACCGAGACTCGAACACGGGACCTTTGCCTTTCGCGGGCAAGTGCTCTACCATCTGAGCTACCGAAGCACGACTCACGCCCGGTACTCACAGCTTTACTTCTGCCAGTATCTCGTCTCCTACCTTCTAAACTTTACAGAAGCTTTCCCGCGAACCCTGCAGAACTAGCACTCCTGAAAGAAAGGATACAGCGAAGACATGGCTTAGCCACAGCCTTTAATCTGCCAGGAAGTTTCATATCAGCGCACACTCCGCTGCAGAGTGAAAATCTCTTTCTGGAAACATCCCCCAGGCTGTGGCTAAGCCATGTCTCCGCTGTATCCTTTCTTTCAGGAGTGCTAGTTCTGCAAGGCTCGCGGGAGAGCTTCTGTAAAGTTTGGAAGGTAGGAGACGAGATACTGGCAGAAGTAAAGCTGTGAGTACCGGGCGTGAGTCGTGCTTCGGTAGCTCAGATGGTAGAGCACTTGGCCGCGAAAGGCAAAGGTCCCGAGTTCGAGTCTCGGTCGGGCACACAGATTACTACTTGCATCGCCAACGGCCGTGACGAAGTGGATACACCGGTTCCCGTCAGATCTCTGAAGTCGAGCACCGTCTGGCGTCTCCGGTACTTGGATGGATGACCGTCCAGGTACGCCGAGCGCTGTTGGCAATTTCTCCTTTGCTTTTGCAGCAGAGAGGTCAAGAGGAGCCGCGGGGTAAAGTCACTGATCACTAGTCTTTTCGCCAATGCCCTGAATTAAACTCCAAACCTGTACGTAGAGTCTCACTGCGTGAGGGTGTACGACATGTTTGATGGTGACCCATCCACAATACGAACATTACATTACACACACACCCACCCACACACACACACACACACACACACACCATTACAGTGATCTAAACTTAAGAGATGTACTTACACACATAGCTCTCATACTACGCAAAACAAAGATGCGCGATGGATCGGAACAACCTTTCCAATTAGGAGCCTGAAGTTGGCTTTCGGGGTCTCCCAGCAATTCATGCCATACGATTTCACTTTATTGCTTCCACCTATGTCACACCATAGGATTTAATCTACTAGATTTATTGTGGTACTTGGGTTCTGCTAGCTGTACGTCAATTATTCTGTTAGATAGAAAATTTGGCGTACAAATACAGATTTCGAATGTGTGACATACACTCCTGGAAATTGAAATAAGAACACCGAGAATTCATTGTCCCAGGAATGGGAAACTTTATTGACACATTCCTGGGGTCAGATACATCACATGATCACACTCACAGAACCACAGCCACATAGACACAGGCAACAGAGCATGCACAATGTCGGCACTAGTACAGTGTATATCCTCCTTTCGCAGCAATGCAGGCTGCTATTCTCCCATGTAGACGATCGTAGAGATGCTAGATGTAGTCCTGTGGAACGACTTGCCATGCCATTTCCACCTGGCGCCTCAGTTGGACCAGCGTTCGTGCTGGACGTGCAGACCGCGTGAAACGACGCTTCATCCAGTCCCAAACATGCTCAGTGGGGGACAGATCCGGAGATCTTGCTGGCCAGGGTAGTTGACTTACACCTTCTAGAGCACGTTGGGTGGCACGGGATACATGCGGACGTGCATTGTCCTGTTGGAACAGCAAGTTCCCTTGCCGGTCTAGGAATGGTAGAACGATGGGTTCGATGACGGTTTGGATGTACCGTGCACTATTCAGTGTCCCCTCGACGATCACCAGTGGTGTACGGCCAGTGTAGGAGATCGCTCCCCACACCATGATGCCGGGTGTTGGCCCTGTGTGCCTCGGTCGTATGCAGTCCTGATTGTGGCGCTCACCTGCACGGCGCCAAACACGCATACGACCATCGTTGGCACCAAGGCAGAAGCGACTCTCATCGCTGAAGACGACACGTCTCCATTCGTCCCTCCATTCACGCCTGTCGCGACACCACTGGAGGCGGGCTGCACGATGTTGGGGCGTGAGCGGAAGACGGCCTAACGGTGTGCGGGACCGTAGCCCAGCTTCATGGAGACGGTTGCGAATGGTCCTCGCCGATACCCCAGGAGCAACAGTGTCCCTAATTTGCTGGGAAGTGGCGGTGCAGTCCCCTACGGCACTGCGTAGGATCCTACGGTCTTGGCGTGCATCCGTGCGTCGCTGCGGTCCGGTCCCAGGTCGACGGACACGTGCACCTTCCGCCGACCACTGGCGACAACATCGATGTACTGTGGAGACCTCACGCCCCACGTGTTGAGCAATTCGGCGGTACGTCCACCCGGCCTCCCGCATGCCCACTATACGCCCTCGCTCAAAGTCCGTCAACTGCACATACGGTTCACGTCCACGCTGTCGCGGCATGCTACCAGTGTTAAAGACTGCGATGGAGCTCCGTATGCCACGGCAAACTGGCTGACACTGACGGCGGCGGTTTACAAATGCTGCGCAGCTAGCGCCATTCGACGGCCAACACCGCGGTTCCTGGTGTGTCCGCTGTACCGTGCGTGTGATCATTGCTTGTACAGCCTTCTCGCAGTGTCCGGAGCAAGTATGGTGGGTCTGACACACCGGTGTCAATGTGTTCTTTTTTCCATTTCCAGGAGTGTATTTATAGAAGTTTTTAATGTGGTACCATGCAGTTCCAATAACATCTATCAACTATATGAAGGTTGACTTTCACATTAACAGCATTTTTGCTATAAATGACTGTTGGATCAAACACAAAGATATAATTACGTAATTCAATACACGTCCCCCTGAGATGACTTAGTATTAGATTCTTTTCCGTGTTTATCCTTCACCTTTTTCTTCGCTCTCCGAAATAAACAGTGTTACGAGGTCGAGTCGTGGTATTGACTCGTACTCGTAGTTCACGTGAAATTTGTGGTTTTTACTGTTATTTGTTGGTATCCATAGGAGGCTATACTTTGCACGGCTCCTAAAATTTTTGCAGTTTTTATTATGAGGGTAAGCCTAAAAGTAAGGCCTGCTACTTACTTATAAGTACATAGACCTGTTTATTTCTACAATGGCTTGCATCAGTTTACATCTTGAACATTTAGCTACTCTTCGACATAATCACAATTTCCGTCGATGCATTTTTGTAGACGCAGGGGCAGTTTTTGTGTGCCCATGAGATACCAGCTCGCCGCCATGCTGTTAGTTACGAACCTCTTCTTTCACCTCGTCGTCGGAGCTGAATCGCTTTCCGGCCAAATGTTCTTTTATCCTAGGAAACAGGATAGTCACTGGGAGCCAAGTCAGCACTATACGGTGGGTGCGTGATTATATTGCACTGAAACTGTCGCAGGAAAGCAACGGTTTGCCGAGCGATGTGTGGGCGAGCGTTGTCATGGAAATGTGTACGCCCTTGCTCAACATTCCTGTTCTCCGGTTCTGAATTGCCCGTTTGAGTTTTTTTCAGAGTCTCACAGTACCTATCAGCGTTAATTGTGGTCCCAGCGATTCAGCTCCGACGACGAGGTGAAAGAAGAGGTTCATAACTTTCTGAACAGCATGGCGGTGAGCTGGTATGACATGGGCATAAGAAACTGCCACAGCGTCTACAAAAATGCATCGAAAGAAATGGTGATTATGTCAAAAAATAGCTAAATGTGATGTACACCATTTTAGAAACAAATAGGTCTATGTACTAATAAAAAACGGGAGAGCTTCCTTTGGGGATTACCCTCGTAGGTCGCTTTCTTGTCAGATGTTCGGTGCACATTTAGCAACTGATTTTAAGCTAATTTCCCTATTAGATAGAGACATGTACCATTCAACATAGCTCAGAACTGGGTGACAGTACAGTATTAACGAGCTGAGTTTTCTGGTGTGTGGCGGAGGGTAATTTGCTTACCTCTATCATTTTCCGATGAGCTAGAGACATTAAAACTTTATCATAGCTCAGAAATGGATGACAGTGCAGTATTAACTCGCTCTCCTTTCTGGTATGTGGCGGAGAGTACTTTGTTTACCACTATCATTTGCCAATGAAAGACTTGAAACTTCAGTATAGCTGAGAACCGATGATAACGCAATATTAACCTGCTTTCATGTCTGTTGTCTAGCAGGAGGAAGCAATGTATTGGTTGACTCAGGTGAATAGAAACTGAAATAATCCTGACATTTACCACATTTCTCTGTTATAATCTCAACAAAATTTTTGAAATCGATCGAAAAATTTGGATCACAGAAGACTAAAATGCAGAAAATAATAGTTTAAATAAAAAACTTTTTAATATGAAATGTTTTTAAAACAGGCTAAGAAATATAAAATAATTTTTCCTAGCCCCACACATATACCTACATAACTGATGCAAAACAGCTGTCCTCCTTACTTACAGGCGTCCCAAGTTTTTTCGTTGTAAATTCTACAATTATTTTCGTACCCATTAAAAATTCAGAAGCACAAATTTTCAGCTCTGTCCGTGCGGGGTCAAGAATGTGTATGGAGCTAGGAGAAGTTACTTGATACTTTTTAGTCCGCTTTTAAACCGTGTTAGATTAAAAAGTTTTATATAAAACTTTTTTCACTATATTCTGCTGTAGAAAGAACACGCAGTGCCGCATTTTGCAGCGTTTTGTTCTGCGTTGCGTTCACAGCACCCTGTAACGTGAATATATCGCGCAACTTGCCTGTTGGGTGCAACCCTTATTGATATGCTGATGAACCAGCGCCAAGCTTTTATTGGAATGTAAACCAATTATATCGAAATCATTTAGCGTGATTAAAGGGGACATGTAGTGTGGTAAATGTTTTCATACACCACATCTGCTCTCTGCATGCGGGCAAGAACTGTAAGAGAGTTAAACATCAAATTCGTTACTACATAGAAAGCATCTGATAACAACGTTCGACCACAATCAGAAGACAACAACCGATGAAGAAATACATTTATTTATTTACTTTTCTAGTCTCAACACTTATAGAGCTTTCGGGCCTTCGCTTATACCAGATCAGAGACTATACAAAACACAAACTATTTCTATACATCCTCAATTTCTAAGCGTTTATGTGGTTCGTTCCGTGTACGCAACACGCTCGATACTGCATAGACGAATGAATTTAGCAGTGAACTGGCGCAGATTCCCCTCAAGATAATAGGTGAGCGAGAAGGGTTGTACCACAACTTGACACAGGGCAAACCACAAACGGTGTTCACCAGTCCAGATATATTGCGCAATAAAAATTTGAAAGTCTGCAAAACAAATTTTTGCAATAATATCAGAGAAAAGCAGAGCATTAATCTCGATCTTTTGGTTTCACTAGTTTGTGAAGATGTTAGTCATCACGAAATGAATAGCTTTTGATGTCTATAAAGGAAACGAGGGAATTAGACGAATGAGACAGAGAGAGGGAGAGAGAGAGAGAGAATTGCAGGCTATGTAAAACAACAGCGGCGCTTGAAGGGGTGTTTCCCAGCTTGTAGAGGGTCGCAAACCGACGTGTAGATGCTGACAACAAATATGATTTACGCTTCGCTCGCAGTGAACGTGATAATCTGTATTAGAGAGTGTTAAATTTCCTCTAAGTACACGAATTATCAGGGCAACACATTCTCTGGTAAGATGCAGACCTCGAGCTCCGTTGAGTTGACATATTCGACTCGTTACAGACGTTAAGATTTGGCTACTCCTCGAAATAAAAGTAAGACTCGGTGATCATTCTGGGTCCTGTTTCAGAATACAATTGCAGTAAGGGAAAAACGCACTGCTTTCGTTCGCAGCGTTTTCTGTTGCCACCCTAAATGTAGGATCCTCTTAGAATCCGAATTGTGCTGGAGTTTTACACATCTGTTGCCATTAACTGGGTACTTCTAACCGTCAACTGCATTCCAGTCCTCACGTTCGAGACATACTCTTTCACACGAATTAACCTTATAACGGTCACCCGCAGTCTAGGAGAAAATAATTATAAACTGGAAAGAGGTACACTTAACATCGTTCATAAATATTTCCTTCCGTCATAATTTAATTTTTCTCTCTTTCTCTCGAGAACACACAGAAAATCATTATCTAAATTTTAACGCCTGTTGAAACAAAACACAATGCTTATCTTTTATTAAATGTCTGAATATGATCTTGAAATTGTATAACAATCCACACCACTTTTTTTGTGGGGTTTTAGGGCGCTCAACTACTGAGGTCATTAGCGCCCAGTCACAAATGTAAGTGCACATATAATACCGTAAAACTCAAGAGGGAGGGGGGGGGGGGACACAAGAAAGTTCTTACAAAGACGCAGATAAATTAATTAAAAGAGTTAGATGCCTTTGGATAAGTCCGTCAAAGTAATAAAACGAAGAACACGAGTAACTGCTCGAGCGTCATCAGCTAAAATTTCCTGTAGGGTAGAGGGCAGAAACAGGACAACACGAGGTTTAGTAAAACGGGGACACGACAATAAAACATGGCGCACTGTCAATGCATTACCACAAGGGCACTGCGGGGCGGGGTCACCGGATAGCAGGTAGCGGTGGCTAAACCGGCGATGCCCAATCCGCAACCTGGCCAAAATGACATCCTCTCGCCGAGATGGTCGGGAGGAGGTTGTCCAAGCTGTTGGGAACGGTTTAATGGCCCAGAGATTATTTTCTTGAAGTGACGACCAAGTATCCCACCATTATGACACAAGCCTCTTACAAACAACGCCACTAATGTCAGACGATGGGACACAAAGGGAGGCTGGCCAAGGCAGGAGGACTGCAGCCTTGGTCGCAGCAACAGCAGACTCATTCCCAGGCACTCCTACATGGCCTGGAACCCACATAAAGCTAACAAGAGAGCCATCATCAGCAAAAGAATGGAGGGGTTGCTGGATCCGTTGCACCAAGGGATGGACCGGATATGGATATCCAAGGCTCTGAAGAGCACTGAGTGAATCAGACCAGAGTACATACAGAGAATGGCGGTGGCGGCGGACATAGGTGAACGGCCTAAGACAGAGCAAAAAGCTGGAACACTGGTCGAGGAGCCGCTATTTAAAAGTGACGTCCCCAACGCCAAAGGCACAGCCGACACCATCGCCAGTTTTGGAGCCATCAGTGTAAGTAAAGGTGTTATTGGCGAGTCGCGCACGTAGTTCGACAAACCGTGAGCAATGCACTGCATCCGGAGTAGCCTCCTTCGGGAGCGAACAGACGTCATGATGAATGTGAACCGGAGCCTGGAGCCACGGTGGTGTCGGGCTCTCACCCTCTCTGAAGGTGGTAGGGAGGGCAAAATCCAATTGTCGAAGCAGGCGACGAAAGCGGACTCCAGGGGGCAGCAGGGCGGACACATACAACCCATACTGACGGTCGAGAGAATCGTTGAAGAGGGACTGATAAGAGGGGTGGTCGGGCATTGACAACAGCCGGCAGGCATACCGACAAAGCAGTACGTCGCGCCGGTAGGTCAATGGTAATTCGGCAGCTTCAGCATAAATACTCTCGACGGGACTGGTATAGAATGCTCCGGTTGCAAGACGTAACTCCCGATGATGTATGGAGTTGAGACGGCGTAAGAGGGATGGCCGAGCAGACAAGTAGACGAGGCTCCCATAATACAGCTTTGATTGGACTATGGACCGATATAAGCGAAGCAGGAAAATAAGCGAAGCAGGACAGTGCGATCCACTCCCCAAGATGAACCACTAAGAACACGGAGGACATTAAGAGAACGTGTACAACGGGCAGCCAAATAAGAGACATGCGGAGACCAACAAAGTTTCCTGTCCAATGTGAGCCCTAAAAACTTCGTTGACTCCACGAAGGGGAGAACAACGGGACCGAGATGTAAGGATGGTGGAAGGAATGCTTTAAGCGCCAGAAGTTGATGCAAACCGTCTTCTCTTCAGAGAACCGGAAGCCATTAGCCACACTCCGTGAGTATAGGCTGTCAAGACAACGCTGAAGGCAGCGATCCAGGAGGCATGTTCTCTGGGCACTGCAGTAGATCGCGAAGTCATCGACGAAAAGAGAGCCGGAGACGTTAGGTGGAATGCAATCCATAATGGGATTTATCGCTACGGTAAAAAGGGCTACGCTCAAAACGGAGCTCTGAGGCACTCCGTTCCCCTGGAGGAAGACGGCAGACAATACGGAACCCACGCGTACCCTAAACATTCGATCTGTTAAAAATGAATCAATAATAAGGGGCAGGCGACCACGTAGGCCCCACCTGTGCATAGTGCGGAGGATACCTCCTCTCCAACAGGTATCGTAAGCCTTCTCCAAATCGAAGAACACAGCTACTGTTTGGCGCTTTCGCAAAAAGTTGTTCATGATGAACGTTGACAAGGTCACAAGGTGGTCAACAGCGGAGCGGCGTCGACGAAAGCCGCATTGAACATTAGTACGTAGCCGACGAGATTGAAGAATCCAAACCAACCGAGCGTTAACCATGCACTCCATCATCTTATAGACACAGCTTGTAAGAGAAATAGGGCGGTAACTAGAAGGAAGGTGTCTATCCTTCCCGGGTTTGGGTATGGGAACAACGATGGCCTCACGCCAACGCATGTGGACCTGACCTTCGGTCCAGACGCGGTTATAGGTACGAAGGAGAAAGCATTTGCCTGCCGGAGAAAGGTTTGTCAGCATCTGAACGTGAATGGCATCTCGCGACGGAGCAGAGGACCGGGACAGAGCAAGTGCACGTTCGAGTTCCTGCATGGTAAAGGGGGCATTATATTCTTCCAGATTCAGCAAGTGGAAGGAAGGTTGCCGAGCCTCTTCTGCCTCTTTTCTGGGAAGGAAGGCAGGGTGGTAATGGGCGGAGCTTGAAACCTTCGCGTAAAAGCGGCCGAAGGCGTTGGAGACATCCATAGGGTCCACAAGTACCTCATTACCTGAAGTCAGGCCAGGTATCAAGGAGTGGGCCTTAACGCCCGACAGCCGGCGCAGGTTACCCCAGACGACAGAAGTAAAAACGTTGAAGGAGCTTGTGAAAGAGGCCCAACAAGCTTTTTTGCAGTCTTTGATGACTCGATGACATTGCGCTCGGAGCCGTTTGTAATTAATATAATTCGCCAGCGTAGGATGGCGGCGAAAGGTACGTAAAGCTCGTCGTCGAGCACGGATAGCGTCTCTGCAAGCCTCATTCCACCAGGGGACTGAAACGCGACGTGAAGATGAGGTAGTACGAGGAATGGAACGTTCGGCAGCATTGATGAAAACAGCCGTGAGGTATTTGACCTGACTGTCACAGCTGAGAAAATTTTGGTACGAAAAGGTCGCCAGGGAGGCGTAAAGTCCCAAGTCAACCTTCGGTAAGTTTCACCTCGAGGGACGTGAAGATGGGGTGTGGTGCAGGAGATGAACGACACAGGGGAAATGGTCGCTCGAATAGGCGTCAGAAAGGACATACCACTCGAACCGACGGGCAAGATTGGTAGAACAGATCGAGAAGTCCAAGGGGGAGTAGGTATGAGTAGCGTCCGAGAGGAAAGTCGGGGCGCCAGTGTTGAGGCAGACAAGATTGAGATGCTGGAAAACATCCACCAAGAGGGAGCCTCTCTGACAGGATGCAGGAGAACCCCAAAGGGGATGATGGGCATTGAAGTCACCAAACAATAAAAACGGCGGAGGAAGCTGAGCAGTCAGGTGCATCATGTCAGCCTGACTAACTGCGGACGACGATGGAGTCTAGACAGCACAAACAGAAAAAGTAAAGGCAGAATGAGTAATACGGACAGTTATTGCTTGGAGTGGGGTGGTCAATGGGATGTGATGGTAATAGACATCGTCCTGAACGAGCAACATGACACCACCATGAGCTGGAATACCGTCCACAGGGGCTAGGTCAGATCGCTCGGAGGTATAGTGGGTAAAAGCAATACGGTCTGTTGGACGTAACTTCGTTTCCTGGAGATCAATGACGAGCGGACAGTGCAGGCGGAGGAGCAGTTGTAATTCCTCCCGATTAGATCGAATACCTCTTATGTTCCAATGTAACAGAGCCATCGCGAGTCAGAGAAAGGGGGGACAAAATGGGGGAAGAGCTGGTCACCTCGACGGCCGCGGAGGGCCAGCTTTCGAGGGAACATCGCTACAACCGTCGGGAGGCGGATCCTGTTCCATCAAGTCGTCGCCAGCTGTGGCCACATTCCCGGGTTGCGCAGGAGGGGCAGCATTGTCCGATGGCGATAGGCCTGCTGAGCGCCTGGCAGCAGAGTGTCCCGGCGAAACTGAGGACGGTCAGGAGCAGCGACTGTCGGATGGAGCATCAGACGAAACGCGCCGGCGTGGAGAGGTGGATAAAGACTTCTTCTTTGAGGCCTTCTTGGAAGACCTATGAGTCACAGGGATGGTAGGCTGTGGGGGCTGGACCCGAAGAAAGTCCTCACGCTTGGGGTCCTTTTTTGAACACCAGACGTCAGAAGCCGGGGTCCATGCGATTCCCTGATGGATGCTTGAGAAGAGGATCGCTTCTCAGGCGGAGGAGGAGGAGGAGGAGGAGGAGGAGGAGGAGGAAGAGGAGGAAGGGTGACCCCTGGAGCAGAGGGGGCAGGGGCTGCAAGGGAGGAGGATTTGGAAGGGAGGGATTTGCGAGGCGGAGGCATAGACCCTGGATGGGGTGAGGAGGTGCAGGGAGGACAGGATAGGGGTGAGGATATTGCAGAAGGAGTGGACACGACTGAAGCAAACGACGTTGTCAACAGCACGGGATGGAGGCAATTTCTTCCTGGCCTCAGAATAAGACAGACGGTCCAAGGTTCTCAATTCTTGTATCTTCTTCTCCTTCTGATAGACAGGGCAGTCGAAAGATCTAGGCGAGTGGAGGCCAGGACAATTGACGCGCCGAGGTGGTGGGGTGCATGTATGTCCCTCACAAAGAGGACGTCCACAATCTCCACAAATGGGATCAGCTTCACACCGTAACAACATGTGCCCGAAGGACAAACATCGAAAGCATCGCATAGGAGGTAGGACGTAAGGTCACACGTCGCACCAGTAGCACATCACCTTTACCTTCTCCGGGAGAACATCCCCCTCAAAGGCGAGGATCAAGGCCCCAGTGTCGACGCGACGATCTTTGGGGCCGCGCTGGACTCGCCGGACGAAATGCACGCCGCGGCGCTCCAGGTTGGTCTTGAGCTCCTCGTCAGATTGCAGCAGGAGGTCCCAATGGAAAATAATCCCCTGCATCCTACTGAGCGCCAGATGTGGGACAATGGACAATGGGATGTCCCCGAGTCGGTCGCATGGCTGGAGAGGCCGCCGACTGTGTAGCGGAGGTGGTCTTTATGAGAATGGACCCCGAACGCATTTTACTAAGAGCTTCGATTTCTCCAAAGATATCCTCGATATGCTGTACAAAGAACATGGGCTTTGAGGTGGCGAACGTCCCCCCATCGGTCCGAGAACAGACTAAATAGCGGGGGAAGTATTTCGCCCCAAGCCGGTGGGCCTGTCCTTCCTCCCAGGGAGTGGCCAAGGGGGAAAAGGCAGAAGTACCAGAACCAGAGACAGAACCTTTCCTCTTAGAAGACGCGGCCGCAGAGCGACCTGATGCATGTTGACGTTTCATCTGCGAAACGTCCGCCCTGATACCACCCACTCCGACCAGGGGCTCTTCCCACGGGCGCCACCTAGCCTCAGCAAGGGCCACCTGCCAGGATGACCGTTGCCGGGAGTCCTTATGCCCCAGGTAGACGGGCATCTACTGCTTAGCGTACGTGGGGTGTGTGCACCTCACGTATCGGCAGTACAATCCTTGTGTTGTCAGGGGGCTACAACCTAGAGGGTACATGACTACCCCACCACAACGGGCTGGCTACTGTGCTGGATTTCGGGTGCCATGGTAAGTCCATCATAATCGAAGGTTCAGATGGGGACGCACTATGGGCGTAACCCGTGCAACCCATCAGGTGTTTAGCCTCAAATTGATGAACAGTGGGTGCAGTTACGACGCCGTTACAATGCTGAGTGCGAAGGTCTTAGTGCACTGAGGACCAGTGATACACCACGTAAGGTGTCGTTCCCCAAAAGGCTCGTACGTCTGTAGAATTTTGAAAAATGGAGGTCAAACCCCAATGGGGACCATCACATTGAAGGTCGAAACGACTGAAACTCATTTTAGTCGCCTCTTACGACAGGCAGGAATACCTCGGGCCTATTCTTACCCCGGACCCGCAGGGGGGCCACACCACTTTGGCTGTCTGGAAAAAGTGTAACTCAGCTTATTAAACTGCAAAGCTAGTAGTAGTCCTTATTAATAGTTGTACACGCAATCTTGTGTGCTGATACTAATTTGCTAAAGGATAAACTTCGTAACCTGATAGCAGACTCGCAGACAATAACTATCACAAATTAATGAGTTGCATGAACTCATCTCCTCAGTACTGCGTCATTCAAGGTCAAATATGCCATTCATCACACAAGATGACATCACGTGCAATACATTCTTCGATTTCAGTAACTGATCAATAACGTTTAGCGCCTATTTCCTCATGTTTCGATAATCAAACCAAGTAACACTACATCTGCTCCATTCAAACGCGTATTGTGAATGCGTCACTACCGTCAACCTACTGCGGTGCAGACTTTAACGAGACAAAAGGACATCGGTAAAAAGACCTGGACTGTTTGAGTAATTCTGTTTCTCGCTACACGAACATCGGAACGACGAGAACAAGATCATAAGAAAACGTATGTTCTTGCGAAAATTTCTCCCATGTACTTAAGTATCTTTAATCTTGCAGCTTACTTTACAAAATAATCATGGTATTCTAAATGACAGAATATACAGACTAAAACCATGGAATTTATATGTAGAAAATAAAATATTTATTCTACAATGAAAATCGAATATTATAGTTGTAATAACAACAGGTTATTATTTTGTTGGTATTTACTTTTTCAACTGCAGACGCAAAATTAAGACCAACTGACGATGATGAACAAATCTGCAAAAATGAGAAGAAAGAAAAATCTCTAAAATTTTAACTGATTTGACTGTTGGTTCTAGCTGAAAGATTGAAAAGAAATTTTTGTGAAGTATGCGGGAAGTGTGTTATCATGTACGACAAAATCGGAAAGAATATGTGAGAGTTTGTGGTAGTAGAGTAACTGGAGGAAACCGTGCACAGAGAAGTTAAACGAAAATTTCGAAACGGTATTTTGTACCAGAGATTCAGACAGTACAATAATGTACCCTAGAAGAAGAACAGAAAAAGGATTACTAAACCGACGCGTTCTAAAAGCCATAAAAGCACGTCTGTTAAAAATGAAAATCACGAACAATGGATTATTTAAAAATACCAAGATAGAAGTCGTTAAAAACGTAGGGTTTGTAAAAATTAAAAATAGGAACGCTGACATTTTTCAGTACACATTCGGTAAATAATACATATTACTGAAAAAAATTACACCCTGGATCTATGATAGAAATCGCTAACTTCTTTCAACTTCTTTTATGATGGAGTCATGCTAACTCAATTCAGGCGACCGAAAGTGAATGCACAAAGGCTGTAACGGAGTGGCAGGGGTATCATAATTAAGAAGGAGTGTCTGTCGGCCATTTCATTTAGAAAAAAAGAAATATCACGTAAATACAGTGTATATTCTTTTATCACAAAAATGTTGTTCCAAAATAGCTGATAAATTGATACTTTTGTCACTTTCAACTTAATATTGGTGTATTGCCGTTAATATTACTATTCATAAAGTTAAGGTGTAGAAAATACTAACGTAAAAATGATGAGAAAAGTCTTACCTTTTTGCAAATACTGTGTGTCTTACTCCCTGGAAACTTTGCTTACATGTATAACACGAATCTCATTCAGCCTCCTGTTCTTCGTAAATTTTTTATCCTACTTTTCTATGAACTTGACACCTCTCGCAGCCTGATCGTTTCCAACTTTCATTTTCGTAGACAGGTATAGATTATCGATGAAATCTTAATTTTCATGCACTGCGAAGGATGTGTAGTAAGTAACTCGTCACTCAAATAAAATCTGATAAAAATACACCTATTTTATAAAAAACAAGTTGTCTAGTCCCATTATTGTTAATTTATAGAATAAAATCTATTTCTACTTGAACCATTGTTACATTTTCGGCTAATAGCTCTGCCTCATGGCTTAACGTATTGACCATTTACATGTTCTTTCTCTTAAAGACAAATAACGATCGAAGATCAGAACAGGTAGCAGACATCGAACTCTCATTTACAAAACACATTTAATCTTTTGATTGCATAACTAATTATCAAATACTGGATTAATATAATCTAGGCAATACATAGAACATTTGTTATAGATGCCCTGCACGCTCACGCTTGGGGAATACGAAGTCAGTACTCTGGTCCTTACCTATTCCGTGAAATAATAACTGATTCTCCACATATGTACAGTGTGTCTTGGTATAGTCCTTCATGTACACTTTCCAAAAACATGCTGTCCCTTGGAAATGCACCATCTATAAAATAAGTATACAGTCTCTTGAATTGTGGCGGAGGAAATTTTTTACATCAGGCAATTTCGATGGGTCTGGGGACAATACATGTCCTAAGAATATAATTTGTTTCGTTGCGAACTCCAATTTCTGTATGTTCAATGTTATTCCCGCATTTCTGATTGTTTATCTTATTTCTTCTGTGATGATCAGATGTCCTCTCCACGTCTCTGTCGATAGAAGGATATCGTAAATATAATTCGCCCCATTTCTTAATATTTCTTATCCCAGAGCATGATCTAATGTGCATGCAAATTTCGCGGCTGACACAATTAATCCGAATGGCATCACCTTAAAGTGGTAGCACAAGCTGTTGGACAGACGCTGTGTATTTACGACAGCTAGGGTCCAGTTGAGCAGCCAATAATTGCTCCTAAAGTCCAGACTTGATGAATAGCGCCCACCTTTTCAACATTGTAGTAGTTTCTCAGTATTAGGCCTATGAGCCTGATACCATTGTGGCCCAATTATCGCGCTTATTGCTTGTGCGTCAACGAAAAGTCGTACACCGCCATCCATTTCCGTTACTACATCTAATGGATTACAGTATCCACTATTTGGTCTTTCAGTTATATCTTCTTCCAGACGTTTATTGAATTTCTGCTTCTGCTGCCGTCCTCTTCACTGATGTTATGGATGATAGTTTTGAACAGCAAAATTCGTCTTCTAACTTGGAATTTAAGTACACATCTGCACATACAGAATAATTTCATTTCAAAACTACTTCAAATTCTCACAACTGCACTTCATACTAAAATGTAAACTTTCGCGGCCGGAAATATCATGTCCATTATAATTATCCGGGCTGTTACGCCGTGGTCGGTTGATGAATTCTGTGGTGATTCCCAACGTTTCACTCCGGCTGCGCGGGACATCTTCAAGGGGGTCCGTAGCTTGATGGAAGGTCCAACACACACACTGGCTCGCTACTGACTGCCGCTAAATTCCGTGTCCGCGCGCCCCCGCACCGCGGCGTGACGTCACGTGTTTTGAAAACGTCAGTGCAATTGGCCGCTGTCCGTCGCCGTCGATCGCCGTTGCCATCACCCAGTAGTGGACGAGTGGTACACATTTTCTTTAACACCGGCATCCGTATACCGTTTAATTTGACGCCCTCCTCCTTTCGGTTGAAATTATTTGGGTGTTTAGCGATTTCGATTGCCTCCCTGTAGAGCCTTTCGTAGCATCCGCTCGTGGCCGCTAGTACTTGCGTCTCCTCGAAACGAATATTGTGGTTCCCTGGCTGGAAAGCATGCCCCGCAACAGCTGATCGTTCCGTTTCTCCTCTTCTACAATTTTCCTTGTGCTCTTCCAAACGTTTAGAAACAGTTCTTTTGGTGGTACCCACATAAACATCACCACAGCTGCATGGGATCCTATACACTCCAGATTTTTCCAATGGTTTGCGAGCGTCCTTGGCAGGCCTAAGGTATTCCTGTATCTTCCTGGTGGGCTTGTAAATTACGGTAATATTCCGCTTCGTCAAGATCCTCCCTATTCTTTCCGTTACATTTTTAACAAACGGCAGGAAAACCTTAGATTTTGCAGTAGCCTGTACGTCAGTATGATTTCTGCGTGGCTGCCTCAACGCACGTTTTATTTCGGCGGACGAATATCCGTTCTTCGTTAGTGCATTGTGGAGATGTTCCATCTCAGCGTCGAGCAACTCAGGTTCACAAATATTTCTAGCTCTGTCCGCTAACGTCTTGATAACACCCCGCTTCTGTTGTGGGTGGTGGTTCGAATCCCGGTGCAAATAACGGTCCGTGTGCGTGGGTTTGCGGTACACTGAGTGGCCCAAACTACCATTTTCGTTTCTAAACACAAGCACATCGAGGAAATGTAGACGGCAAACTACATTTCCTCGATGTGCTTGTTCTGGCAGCGAGATCAGTGCGGTATTATCCGTATTACACGATCAGTTAAATAGCATTGAAAACATTTCAATATTACCAGTTAGTGGAGTTCATACAACTAGTGCTTAAGGCGTAAGGGTAAACGAATAAAGCGTTAATCTTTAATAAGATGTAAGATCAGAGAGAAAGAACTCGAGAAGAAGATAGTAACTGTCCAAGGACTGTGCATCGGTTTTGTTCCTGTAGCGGACTTTGTAACTATACTCCGTATAGCTCATTACTGAAAAGAGACATTACCACTTCGCTATGTATGACTTTGTTCCATGTAATAAATCTTCAGTTATGTCCTTCTGATATCCATATTTCATGGTCATGACCGGTAGAGACACGTTCCCAATTTTCGTTCCCAATTGGATCTCCTTAGAAACTGCTTTCTGCGTTCTAGTTCTTGATGTGTTAACGTGCATTCTGCACAATTAGTACTTTCTGGCAAACTGTTCTGTGACCTCCTCCTATTATAGGTAGAGACACGTTCCCAATTTTCGTTCCCAATTGGGTCTCCTTAGAAACTGCTTTCTGCGTTCTAGTTCTTGATGTGTTAACGTGCATTCTGCACAATTAGTACTTTCTGGCAAACTGTTCTGTGACCTCCTCCTATTATACATAAATTCGCGACAGTAATTTCGCAGTATCCAGGAGGTGTGAATGGACTTTTTGAATAACTTATTTCTTCAATGTTCCTGTGATTATCGTAAACGTTATGCGTCAGGCGATCGTCAAAGTCATGACATATTCTCCCAGATAATCACTGTGCCTTCCTTCTTCGGGGTTACAGAAACTGCCACGGCCACTGTTTCTCTGTTCATGCCAAGGCTCTCCACTTTGTCTTCTGCCTCCTTCATTCCTCGAGTTCTCCTCTTCCGCTATTGTTTATACTATATTCAGTACAACTCATAATTCCTCCATATCATGGTGTGTCAAAGATGAAACTTTTCGAAGCACGGCCAATGGTAATCTTTGAATCAAAATTTCCATCAATTTTTTTCACGTAGTGCGTAATCTAGATTTGCATATTTGTCGTAATATTTTCTATAAATTTTTTCATTGTTGGATCACGATGAAAGTAATTTTTGTTTGTCGTAATATTTTCTATAAATTTTTCATTGTTGGATCACGATGAAAGTAATTTTTGTGTGTCAAAAGTGATGAATCCCCTGACGACAGATTATTCGCAACACCGATTAAACTGAAACTTCCTGGCAGATTAATTTGTGTGGTGGACCGAGACCCGGACTCGGGATTTTTTCCTTTCGCGAGCAAGTGCTCTTGCCCGCTAAAGGCAAAGCTCCCGAGTCTCGGTCCGGCACGCAGTTCTAATCTGCCAGGAAGTTTCATACCAGCAGGCAGTCCACTGCAGAGTGAAAATTTTATTCTACTCTTTAAACTGTTTTACGAAAGCAACTGGGTATATAGGGTGATACTAAATTATCAATATTTATTTCACAAAAACTACAGAACTGATAAATTTATGGTTTGTGACAAATGAAAGAATGAATTGTTTTGGTACGATGTCAATGAAGTTCAACAGAGGTGCTGTTTTTTGCTCGAAGAACGTCTAATCGATATTTGATTTCACGCCATACATTTGTCAACATTCCTTGAGTAACACCAGTAGCAGCATTTGTTTTACCCTTACTCTTAACGTATTCGCATCAGGTACTTGTGTAGTGTGAACCTTGTCCTTCATGTAACCCCACTAAAAGTTAAAGGCGTAATGTCTGGTTATCTTGCAGGCAAGGCAGTGGTTCCGTCACGCCCAACTTACCTGTCAAGTAATGTTTCTATAAGAAAATGTCTAACATACAATCCCCAATATGGTTGTGCACCATTCTTCTGGAAAATCACATCTGACTGCAAGTCTCTCAATAGCGGTTCTGCAAACTGGTTCTAGAGCATCCACATAGACGTTAGCTCCTTAACGAGTTTTCGTCAAAAAATAAAGGGGCAATGAGTCTGTTGTACATAAAACCGCACCACGTATTCATTTTAGAGGAATCTCTAACGTGGCTTAAGGAAACGAAGCCCATATCCTCACACTGTGCTCATTAACTTTAACTTTTACCTAACATTTGGAGCCCGCATCTCGTGGTCGTGCGGTAGCGTTCTCGCTTCCCACGCCCGGGTTCCCGGGTTCGATTCCCGGCGGGGTCAGGGATTTTCTCTGCCTCGTGATGGCTGGGTGTTGTGTGCTGTCCTTAGGTTAGTTAGGTTTAAGTAGTTCTAAGTTCTAGGGGACTTATGACCACAACAGTTGAGTCCCATAGTGCTCAGAGCCATTTGAACCATTTTGAACCTAACATTTGGAAAATAGCCTCATCTCAAAAGTAAATTCGTTCAAGATACTCACCGCTTGTGTCGATTCGTGCCAATAACTCAGCCGGAAAAGCTGCTCAACAAGCCCCATCATCTGCTAGTAAGGCGTATATTATATGGATCTTACATGAACGAAGGTGCAATCTGTTGTGTAGAGTCCTTCGGACGCACAATGGTTCTAGGAATCTGTAATTCACGAGATGCGTGTCAAGCAGATTTGTAAAGGCTTCGTAAGAATACCTGTTGGACAGCTCCGATAATTTCTTCGCTGTCCGAAGGCCGCCCTGTTTGCGGAAGATTCAATATACTGCATGCCTATTTATTCGTGCACCACTCAACAATAGTTATTCTGTGAAGTGCTTCTCTTCCGTTCTGTCTCGAAACTTTCGTTACACAGTAAATGCCGACTTTGTCTCGTGATACCACAGAACACAGTATAGCACTTCCTCACGTGACGCCATTTTATAGCAGCGATTGTAGTGCCCTCTACTCAGTTTTTACCGTCAAGAAAATATCCAAACTAACTTGATTCTTTCATTGGTCACAGACCACAAATTTGGAAGTTCTGTAATTTTCGTAAAATAAATATTAATAATTGAACAAAGACTTAAGGATCACTTTGTATATTGTCTATTGACTAAATTTGCAAAACCATTCGCAGTACTTTTGGTGGAAACAAGTTCTCAGTTAAAATTTAAACATCACACCATTTTCTACGCGAAGATTTTCTTTGTCTCTTTCAAAATAGGTATTTGCATTTTTCTCAGAGAATTCGCTGATTTGATCAATTTCTTGAAGTAACCCATTAAAATGACTTTGCACTATGCCGATCGTCTTAATTAATACTCTTTGTTTCCTTGGTAGGCAGCTTCCTTTCTGCGAGTTCACTGACTTGCTTCTTATTCTGCATGGACACATTTGTCAATATTTCTTCACACCAGACTTTGTGCTCTCTAAATTCCCCTTTCAGCATGCGAACTTCTCCCTTCATTTTTTTGTGTTTTCTGTTAGATTTTTCTCGAAGGTCTTTGTTATTATTCTTAAGAATATACACGAGTGAAACCGACATGTTTCTCGCTTTTTTCAATTAAATTTCTTAATTAGAAATAACAAATTAATATTTACTGGTTACTGTCTTCAATAATCTGCAGAATTTACGTTAGCAAGTTGTTATCGCTATTAGTTACTGCTGAATTACTATGACTTACATAAGTCCCAAAGCGCTCAGAGCCATACTATGACTTACGGCTGTCGAGGTTTACACTGCCGATTTCTCAGCAGTCACACCGTTGTTTCAGATTTCGTAGCCAATTTCTTGTTCAGAAAATTCAGAATTTGTGAAAGTATTCTCAGTTACATGCCCTAATCCACTCATATTCAACGTCTTTCCCTTCCTATACAGGCTGCAAGTATGCAAACAATGAATCACTTACCACTCGTTGATATGTATATCAACTGTCTCCAGAGATAGCATGATGCTAGGGTCCATTCACGCATCACCACGCTGTAACATCCCTTTGCCTTTAAAAACACGTGCAACACTTTCAGAGGGTGTCACTAGATGGTTCTTGAATTTTAAGTGCTTATCAGTTGACTGAGAACGGAAGTGCCGTGATGAGGGGGAGGAGGAGGAGGAAAAGGAGGCGATTAGTATTTAACGTCCCGTCGACAATGTGGTCATTACAGACGGAGAACAAGCTCGGATTAGGGCCGGAAATCGGACGTGCCCTTCCAAAGGAACCATTCCGGCATTTTCCTGAAGCAATTTAAGGAAATCACGGAAAACCTAAATCAGGATCACCGGACGCGGGTTTGAACCGTCGTCCTCCCGAACGCGAGTCCAGTGTGCTAACGACTGCTCCACCTCACTCAGTGTATAGCGACAGAAGAGATGGTAAATGATATTGTTTCAGATCAAAATGGAAAATTCAGAATTTCAGGCAATGCCGATTTCCCCTAAAATATTTTCCCAAGAGTTATTGTGTGTGTCTCAGGAAATGGACGTTACCTACATTTTGTAAACAAATACTATATTCAGTTCTGTACAAGACATAGTCATACCAACAATTGATGTAGCACACAAGCAGGAGTCAGTAAATAGGACAGAATGTGTTTGGGTGAACATACGGACGAAACTCTGAAATGCAAGAAGAATATTACTAAGCTTCTGAAACAATTAAGTTCAGGCAATTTTGCTCATCGTGAAACCAAATAAATCAGCCTCCTGACGTACTTTGCATATTTTTGCTCAATAACGTCATATGGAATAATTTCTGAGATATCTAATCACTCAGAAGGAAAGTACTGATTTCACAAAAGTGAGTAGTAAGAATAATATATTAAGAACAATATATGGTTTTCACCTATGGACGACATATACATACATCTTCAGGGGGTTAGGCATTTTAACTGTGGATTCACAATACATTTATTCTTCTAATGAATGAACAGTTGCTGCCATGTAATAAAAACATCTTCAATGGTATAAAGCCCTGACTTAGAAACGCCCTTACCTCAGAGTAGACTCTGATATATCTTCTTCCTCTCTCCTTTTTATACAGGGTGATTCAAAAAGAATACCACAACTTTAAAAATGTGTATTTAATGAAAGAAACATAATATAACCTTCCGTTATACATCATTACAAAGAGTATTTAAAAAGGTTCTTTTTCACTCGAAAACAAGTTCAGAGATTTTCAATATGGCCCCCTCCAGACACACGAGCAATATCAACCCGATACTCCAACTCGTTCCACACTCTCTGTAGCATATCAGGCGTAACAGTTTGGATAGCTGCTGTTATTTCTCGTTTCAAATCATCAATGGTGGCTGGGAGACGTGGCCGAAACACCATATCCTTAACATACCCCCATAAGAAAAAATCGCAGGGGGTAAGATCAGGGCTTCTTGGAGGCCAGTGATGAAGTGCTCTGTCACGGGCTGCCTGGCGGCCGATCCATCGCCTCGGGTAGTTGACGTTCAGGTAGTTACGGACAGATAAGTGCCAATGTGGTGGCGCTCCATCCTGCTGAAATATGAATTGTTGTGCTTCTTGTTCGAGCTGAGGGAACAGCCAATTCTCTAACATCTCCAGATACTGTAGTCCAGTTACAGTAGCACCTTCGAAGAAAAAGGGACCAAAAACTTTATTGGCTGAAATGGCGAACAAATGTACAACTAAATGAAACTTTATAGCTCCCTTAATTCGCCGACAGATAGTGCTTAGCTCTGCCTTTTGTCGTTGCAGAGTTTTAAATTCTTAAAGTTGTGGTATTCTTTTTGAATCACCCTGTATATCACTACCTAACAAATGAAAAATGTAGAGAATAATTGCTATTTGACCGACATGTATAAATTTCTGTTTGTATAATACTGGACGTTGATTTGTGAAGTGAACTCTTATATGTTATTTAAAATATTTTTGCAATTTAAGCAGCAGATTTCGTCAGTTGTTAATTGATGGCGCGACTTGGTTAGAGTCTGATGCCACCAGCAGTGCCCATCTCAAGTTACAGCCCCTAGCGGCCTCTAGTGTGCTACGCCGCGTACCTGTAATTTTACATACATTTACTAATTTTGTGTCAGTTACTGCAGATGAGTACAGTCACCTCTTAAAAATATTCGATGTAGTAAACAAATGTTCTTGGTTTTACTCTATGTTAATGGTTTAGTGGTGCTTTTAGTTAATTGTTTCTGTATTCTGATGAAGACACCCATTGTTTTTGTCGAATCAGTCTATAGCAAAATCTTGTCGTAACCGTTTGGCTGTATTGCAAGTATGATATTCTTGTAGAGCTGCCGTCTCACAGCCGCATTTGAAATTGTAGCCTAATGAAATTGGTCATAAATAATCCATCACAATTTGAGAAGAACAGTGATTGTCACATCTACAACACTAGGAGGAAAAATCGACTCTGATGGTTCCTTACAAACTTAATTATATGTATAGACAGTTCATCCATCCCGGGAAACGAGAAAAGCGACGATTTTTCCCTATTATCAACGTTGATATTGGTAAGATACTGGTCCCAGGAATTTCAAGACTTTCGAGAATGATTTAATTTAAAGTCTGTAGTCGGATAACAAATGAAAAAAAGGAACATTTTCATCGCATGATAATCTACAGTTTTCGGATTTTCTGGTTTGACTATACTGTGAAAGCTTGCTTCTTGCAGCCGCACTGTCTAGGGCATCTTCCACGGTCCGCGTCTCCCTGCCCCCCCCCCCCCCCCCCCGGTCGGAGGTTCGAGTCCTCCCTCGAGCATGGGTGTGTGGGTGTGTCTATCGTCCTTAGTGTAAATTAGTTTAAGTTAGGTCAAGTAGTATGTCAGCTTAGGGACCGATGCCCCAGCAGTTTGGTCCCATAAGACCTTACCAGAAATTTTCAATTTCATTGCTTCTTTCCAAATTTCATTATTATACGCTAACGACAAGTACCTTATAGGTTTTGGTGAGCGAGTTTGGGAGTGTATATCTGACATAAATGGCTATATCGTTTGACTGCATTGGCGTAGAAGCATCAATTATTTATACCACCAATGGACTGTAGGCCTTAATTATTACGTGACACAAATTTCAAGCTGATACGTCTATCGACTGCTGAGAAAAATTGGACAGATAATCAAAAGGACAGGCAAACAACAAAGTGATCCTATAAGAGTGTCATTATTTCTGCTGAGATTCAAAACCCTAAAAACGTGCTAGACTACCCGTTATTAAAGATGCTAGTGGCTGAAAAATTTGCTCTCTTTGCAGCAATAAGAAATTTTGATACTTTGCACGGTAACATAAAATCTCTGACAGATCGCTTCGATAAAAGTATCATTCATATCATCCAGTAAACTAACTAACTAACTGAATGTACGGGGTGTTTCAAAAATGACCGGTATATTGAAACGGCAATAAAAACTAAACGAGCAGTGATAGAAATACACCGTTTGTTGCAATATGCTTGGGACAACAGTACATTTTCAGGCAGACAAACTTTCGAAATTACAGTAGTTACAATTTTCAATAACAGATGGCGCTGCGGTCTGGGAAACTCTATAGTGCGATATTTTCCACATATCCACCATGCGTAGCAATAATATGGCGTAGTCTCTGAATGAAATTACCCGAAACCTTTGACAACGTGTCTGGCGGAATGGCTTCACATGCAGATGAGATGTACTGCTTCAGCTGTTCAATTGTTTCTGGATTCTGGCGGTACACCTGGTCTTTCAAGTGTCCCCACAGAAAGATGTCACAGGGGTTCATGTCTGGCGAGTAGGGAGGCCAATCCACGTCGCCTCCTGTATGTTACGTATAGCCCAAAGCAATCACACGATCATCGAAATATTCTTTCAGGAAATTAAAGACGTCAGCCGTGCGATGTGGCCGGGCACCATCTTGCATAAACCACGAGGTGTTCGCAGTGTCGTCTAAGGCAGTTTGTACCGCCACAAATTCACGAAGAATGTCCAGATAGCGTGATGCAGTAATCGTTTCGGATCTGAAAAATGGGCCAATGATTCCTTTGGAAGAAATGGCGGCCCAGACCAGTACTTTTTGAGGATGCAGGGACGATGGGACTGCAACATGGGGCTTTTCGGTTCCCCATATGCGCCAGTTCTGTTTATTGACGAAGCCGTCCAGGTAAAAATAAGCTTCGTCAGTAAACCAAATGCTGCCCACATGCATATCGCCGTCATCAATCCTGTGCACTATATCGTTAGCGAATGCCTCTCGTGCAGCAATGGTAGCGGCGCTGAGGGGTTGCCGCGTTTGAATTTTGTATGGATAGAGGTGTAAACTCTGGCGCATGAGACGATACGTGGACGTTGGCGTCATTTGGACCGCAGCTGCAACACGGCGAACGGAAACCCGAGGCCGCTGTTGGATCACCTGCTGCACTAGCTGCGCGTTGCCCTCTGTGGTTGCCGTACGCGGTCGCCCTACCTTTCCAGCACGTTCATCCATCACGTTCCCAGTCCGTTGAAATTTTTCAAACAGATCCTTTATTGTATCGCTTTTCGGTCCTTTGGTTACATTAAACCTATGTTGAAAACTTCGTCTTGTTGCAACAACACTGTGTTCTAGGCGGTGGAATTCCAACACCAGAAAAATCCTCTGTTCTAAGGAATAAACCATGTTGTCTACAGCACACTTGCACGTTGTGAATAGCACACGCTTACAGCAGAAAGACGACGTACAGAATGGCGCACCCACAGACTGCGTTGTCTTCTATATCTTTCACATCACTTGCAGCGCCATCTGTTGTTGAAAATTATAACTACTGTAATTTCGAAAGTTTGTCTGCCTGAAAATGTACTGTTGTCCCAAGCATATTGCAACAAACGGTGTATTTCTATCGCTGCTCGTTTAGTTTTTATTGCCGTTTCAAATACACCTGTCATTTTTGAAACACCCTGTATAATTTGCGGCATGTCATGTTTCCTGACCCAACCAGACGACCTCATTAACGTTGTTTTTGCTTGTCGATAGGAGGCACTGTCATAGAGGGCGTGTCGCTTCTGGGGCGCTCTGGTGGACACCGCATGACGAGAGTATGCTGGTCACGTGCTCCCGTGTTAAGGCAGGAATCTCTCGGGAGCCACCGCCGTGAACATGGACAGATGACTTGCTGAGCGTCCTCTGTTGTCAGTCGGGAGATGCGGATGGCTGTGGTGGCCGCCGAGGCTGGTGGTTCAGCCTGCTCTTGGAGGTGGGGAGTGACGTGGGACTCTGGGGCTGGACAACACAGGAGCCAAGAGGCAGTTACATCTTGGGAGTCACTTACTCGTCGGAAAGGAATGAGCCAATCCTGAGCACAGCCAAGACCGAGAGTCTAGAAAAGGTGGTATGGTCGGCCAGACATCACCGTCAGTGCGAGGTGCGGCTGGTGTCTTTCTCCAGGCCCGAAGAACAGCGATCCCAGTGGAGGTGGTGGAACAGGCTCCCACTTGTCAACAGGAGTCCGCCCGGGTATTTCACCAGCTGATTGCACATTGATGGTTAGTGTTATGTTACAGTGCTCACGGGTGCGACGAGCTGAGCATTGGGTGTATGGACTAGCAAACAACATTCCGCACGAAAGACGGCAAGTCTGCATAGAGAAAAATGAGAAACATCGAATTTAACATTCGGGGACTGGAGGGAAATGCCGTGAAAACTCGCGGCCTGGCGGTGCCGACAGACACGAGCCGCCGCGTCAATTGAAATTTCCACAGGTCGTTAGGCGGCGCGGCGCGAGCGATCCATCACGCGTGGCTGTACGGCGGCTGCCGATGCCATTAAGATAGCCGGCATGGCGACTCGCCGTCCATTAACAGGGGACGCGCCGCCTGACGTTTTAATGAGGGCGCCGGCGTCGGCGCTGGCGTCGCGACGGGAGCGCCGCGTGGCCGGCCGGCGCCACGTGCTGCCACGCACCCCTGGCGAGCAGGCATCACCGCTCTACGTGCCGTACACGGAGTCGTTTCTTAGCGAGATATGTTCGAAACCAAGCGGCTGGCTGCTGGCTGACCGGTTTGGTTTAGAATCTGAAGACATCGAAATTTATTCGTGATTGCATGTGAGGTATACCTAAATAAATCGCTCTTCGATGCCTTTAATATCAACCTTCCCAACAAATGGTAAAAGCTTCACGAAGCCCAGATCGTATAAATATAAACAACCGGCTTCGACGTACTTTGTTCTCGTCTCCAGGTCTTCAAAAAGTTTTATTATAATGTGTGTTCAGTTCGATCCTGACGCAAAGTTGTCATGTTAACGGATAAAATGTACCACATTATAGAAAGATTTGTCGTAAATAAGACATTTACACTCGAAAAGGCACCTGGTGCACATGTCCATGTCCATACGTGTTGTGGCCAAGGTGCTTTTTGATTGTAAATATTTTACTTATGACAAATCTTTCTATAATGTGCTACAGTTTATTCACTAACACGACAACTTTGGTGAGGTTCCATCTCAAAATTAACACGTTTTGTAACATAAATTTTTGAAGACCTGGAGATAAAAGCGAAGTATGACGAAACTAGTTGTTATAAATAAAGAAATATTTATGTTATCTTGGCTTTAGAAAGTTTTTACCAAGTAAAACAGATCGCTCCTTCTGATTTCTCAGCATGAGAAAATTTAACCTCCCAACATACACAGCCCAAATAACTGGGTCTTCAACCTCAATATTTAACGTTGACACCACGATACAAGAGTAATCTATTTTGACACATCACTTCCCGAAAAACGAGTATTCGTTCAAAGGATCGGCAAGCAGTAAGGTTGTCAACGCTGGAATTTGCGCAAAAGTAAATCGAATTAAGTGAACATCTCTTACATCACATACATCTGCCTGACACAAACATAAATGAACACAGTGGAATGCAGGGACAGCAAAATACTTGTAAACAACCT
Source organism: Schistocerca americana (assembly GCF_021461395.2). Classification (NCBI taxonomy): domain Eukaryota; kingdom Metazoa; phylum Arthropoda; class Insecta; order Orthoptera; family Acrididae; genus Schistocerca; species Schistocerca americana. The sequence continues at coordinate 770,186,895 of NC_060122.1, read as the reverse complement.
TAAGGAAAGGAAAGACTAACTACTAATATGTAAACGTCAAGATTGAGGCATGTTTATTAAATTTATATGAGAAGCTGCATTGTTAAAGGTATGCCAAGCGATTTCCGGATTAGTATTATGACTCAAGTACTCGCTAAAACCTTGCGAAGTTACATCATCAGCAACTTGTAGGTTCCCCAAAAAAGTAGTCACTTTAGGAGAATACTACAGATCCTCCAGTCCTTTACAGAAAAGAGGTATTTCCGACTACCTGTAAAATAACTACGACAACCCGTCACGCCATGTAGAATGACTCGACTCATCCTTGATGCTGCACACTACTGCTGCCTTAATGTTTCTCATTGCACACCACTCCCTACAGTCCACCCTTGGGTGGCCAACACCCACCTAATCCCGACTCCGCTGCTTTCCAGTTGCCGTAGCCCAGTATACATTCTTGGCTTGTATTTTTGATTGGCGGTATCAAAACAACCATAGGGACCAAAGAGATGTGCTCAGATTGGTCACTCGACTCGCTGAAAAACCACCGCTCCACACTGCCTTGCTTTCTCCTCTCAGGCAAATTTCCCAGTATGACTGTAATCTGGAATCCACAGCCTTGTCTTTAATGGTAAAGTGAAACCTGGTAGATGCCGACGCACGTCCATTCAATGTTCCCAAATACCCTCAGAGTTATCGGAGTCCCTATAGTTCCATAAACACTGCAGGTGTTGTATAGGCTTCACGGGTAACATAGCGAGAGGTATCGTTTGAGATATTTAGCATACCCCAAGGAAGTCGGATAGGGAAGGGAATCTCCCCATTACATCACGAAAATTTAAGAGAAGCAATGTCATGCAATAGATAACGGCTCTTTGAATGAAAATTATGAGGCGTGACCCAATTAAACATTAAAGCAAGTTCCCCACCTCACATGGATATATTGATGAAGGGGCCGATACAACGGTAAAGGAAACTATTGGTCACTGTAACAATTTGGCTGATAACAATAAGACATGAAACAAATGAAGTACCCAATTAATTAAGCATATATACGATTAACAACTGGACTCAAGGTGGCAAGGGTGCACGGACACATGAAAGCATAACATGAAACTGTATCAGGGATATGGCTAATAACTGAAAAAAAATGGTTTTCGATTTATCCCTCTGCTTATCAGAAAATCTGTGAATTGTTGCCTACAGTCGGGGCTTCTCAGGACCATTTTGTTTAAACTGGCATAAAGTGACACTAATTTGAATACTTGTGATGTGAACGATATTTGAGGTATAAATACTTGTAAAATAGTTTTATTTATTTTAAAAAAACACAATTTTTATACTTGCACTGGTGACTTTTATGCTTATTTCAAATTAGCACTGGATCTACAGAGGATAACAGAATGTTCCAGGCATCCAAACATACAGGTTTGGCGCACTTATAATATGCAATTTGAGTTTTCCTATCTTTCTTCTCCACACAATATGCATATTTTCCACTTCTTTTAGCTGGAGGTTTCTCTGCCCTTCCTGGAACCGGTGCTACTTTTGATTTGATTGACCTGATCGTTATCGTCCTAAATTGACAACGCTAGTCCGAGTCTCATTTTTGTATTCATAACCAGCGTCATCCACGGAATGTATGATTTCGTTACAGGTACATCGATCATGTTGAATAAAACAATCACTTTGTTTTTTTCTTCACACTGTAGCATCGTGTCTTCGGGTCAATAGTGTCAACGCCGACCTTTGTGGCAGACTTCTTTACTTGTGATGATGACACCGTTTGTTGGTCATAAAGAGAACTAAGGTCGGTAACAACTTTTTTTTCTTAAGAGCGTAAGAGCCTGTCATCTCATCTTGTCGAAGACCAAATAATATATTCTTCATGTCCTTTAGGTGTACAAAAGTCGCCAGGCAGTTCATCTTTGTTTTTTCGTCTAACACCGACTAGTGTCAGATCTTCTGACAAAAAATAATGAGATAAATAGATAGAAGAAAAAAAAATTTCACATGTGATATTATGTCCAGACTTTTCAAGTTCAATCACTAGGGTTTTCACAAATTCTCTCCAAGTCGCACAACTCTGGTTTCTTCCTCCTTCTCCAAACACACTTCATCTTCCAGCAGTAGCTGGCTGCACTGTCACAAATTGCACAGAAGATTATTCCATACCTACCAGGACTTGATGAAATGTATTGTCGAAACGGACAACGACCTTGAAATGCGACCATCCGGGAATGTAGGCATCACTAAGGACAATTTCACAGTTCTCAAAAACTTCTGTAATTGGTTCCCGTTTTTCACTTGACCTATGTTCACGTCAGGCTGCTGCATTGTCAAAGCACAGCATCCTTAGTATAGCATGGAAGCAATTGAGAGACATAACTTCATTAAACACTGGTCAGCCATTCTCGACACTCTAGAGCTGACTGATATCTTTGTTTCTTGACTTATAGACTCCAGTCAGGGTCGTAACTTCAAGAAACTTTTTCATTTCATACATTTCAGTATCCATGCAGTTCTTGTAAACGATTCAACGTTCCTTGTTGGTCCACTTATGCACTTTGTCAGTGAGGGGTGCACGAAAGAACAACACAAAGCAATATTCCTCATTATCACAGTTCCTAATCGGATAACATCTTGGTCTCTGATATTCTTTCAATGTGTTACTTTTGCTCCACCTACCACACATTCCAGCTTTGGGAACTGTAGCCCATATTTCATTCCCATTACGAGAAACCAATAAGTCACACTCAACAGAATTGGCACTAAACTATTCTCCACCACCGTTGTCAAGGAATTCTTAACGATCATCTTCGTGCAGTTCTGAGTTTTCGGCGACCTCTACCTCATTATCATCATCACTGGATAATTCACATTCACTAATGGTTTTACAGAGTCAGAAGAGTGACCCAACAATTAAATTATCTCCTCATGTGATATCCCTCTCCACCATATATTTTCAATTTGTGCAAAAGAAAACCTGTTATGAAATAATGCGCTAAAATAAACATGAGCTTAACTCAAAGAGGATTGTTGGACACTGAAAGAATAACAGCATGAGTCAACAACGGCAAATGATGTAACAGATGCTGCACAGGCAGACATCTGGTTGTTGAAAAATTTCTTCTAATCACATGGATCTGCAAGGCCTGTGTGGGAGGAAATGTGCAACTACACTTCAACACAAAGTCACAGGTAAATTTTTGTACTTTTTCAAAAAATTATGAGCAACCGACGAATTAGAAAAGGTCATGATATTTCATTACAGTAAAATGTATAGTTACTAACAGAGAAGATATTAAACATCACGGCCGGGCTTCTGAGGGTCGATGGTGGGTAAATGGTTAGACAGAATCCCACAAGAGCAAGTATGAATACCAGCGGAATTGCCAAGCGCATCATGAGTGTGAATAGCAGACAGCGAATATTAAAACTGCATATTCAAACTCTGAGGCAAATCAACCATGTCCCCCTTAACTTGGTGACTTCATTGCTGACTCATGCTTACTATTAAGTGTTTGAGTGTGAAAAATAGCAGCAGTAACTGCTGAAAATTCTGGAGTACAGCTGGAGCTCTGTACTCTGCTCTAAGCCACAGGCTTCTTTCTGCCAAAACCTGAAGCAAGTACTCTCTCTGGCTTCCCTGAAGCAAGTGTCTTCTTCGAGGTCCCTGCCGCGAGTGTTCTCTCACTACGCTCTCCGAAACTTACTCGATTCCAGCAGTAGAGGAATTTTGCTGGCCAATTGCAACGGATCCTGTGAGTTCTGACGATTAATATTTTTATAAACAACGTTAAGAAATTACTACCCTCGTGGATTTTGTCGTGCTTAACCAATAAATGTGTGGCATGGGCAAGAAAGTTGAAAAGGTCTCCCAATATATGACGGGTTTCCCACCCTAGCCAAACAAAGGGTTACATGTAGACATGCCTGGAAAACGCTCTTTCTACCAAAATAGTTACTGTGATCAATCACACTCCCTGTTACTCTGATTTAAATAAACATTCTTTTGCGATGTGTCTGTGGACAATGGCCAATCCCACCCTTTCATGTTCGGTGTGCTTCACCTAGCTTTCAGTTCCTTATCTTTCTAATACAGGATTCCTTGTAGTGCCTCACAATGCTTTTTTGATGGCAAGCAGCTCATCCTCCCATGCATCTGCTGTACGGAGACGGGACACGGTGACTACACTGTCCTACACCTGCTCGTGGGCTACTCTGAGTGCCAAACCTACTTATGAAACTTGATCCTTTGTTGTGAGCCAGCTAAAGTAAGCTCCCTAGGCTGTAGAAAATAACAGGACCCCCTCACCATAGTAAATATAAATATGAAAACAAGATTTTTCATGAAGTGTTAAAAAATCGACTATACTGCGTATTGAAATGTGCATATTACATTATAAAATAGGTTACATGACACTTTGGGCATAAACGTCCATGTAACAATAGCCAAGAAGATCGCTGTGGTCAGTGTTCCCAGGGCATTTGTATCCAAGTTTTAGGTAAGGCCGTATTCAAGGTTTCCATTGATGTGGCACAACATGCACTCTTCCCACACGTTCCATGGAGACAGTTATCCATGAAGATTTTCTACTTGTACGCAAGGTAGCAGGTTTCCCATTTCCACGTTAACAAAAGTATGACCAGTATGAAGCTTATCTTCAGACTATAGCCTCACTAAACTATCCATGACAAACAATACAAAGGCATTTATTTCACACATGTTGAAGGTAATAGCCTTAATCATAAGAAATGCATTTTGCAAAAGAATCTTCATTTTATCGAAAGCATTTGCAGACATGCGAAATACAGTCATTACTTCAGGATGTCAATGAGATTATTAAACAAACAAACTAACCCGTAAAAAATAAATATCTGTGGAATAAAACAAACACAGCTTTCTACTACCTGAAATGATTAACAGCCATTACTTCAACAATCCAGTGAGATTATTAAACAAACAAACTTAACTAGCAGTATAAATCAATCACTCTTGTTTCAAGACATTAAATGAAAAATAATTCTGAGTCACTGGCGTTCGCATGAAAAGCTGTCTGGCGCCTTGGAATGGTAATCTGTTACACAGTGTCTTAATGTAACAGACGGAATTACAAACAGCATGGAGAGCATTCAAACTTAGGTTAAAAACAACTCAAATCTGGTCCCTAAAAGTATGGAAGATGCAGTTTATCTGGTTAAAAATTAAAAAAAGTTATTATTACAGCAGAATAGAAACAGACGTTGTTACGGTTAAGTGTTATAAACTATACGCTGGTTTGGCACTCTCAAAATCAACGTAACGTAAAAAACATACAATAATTACATCAAAATAGTATTTCACAGCTGAGATAATCATAAAAAGGAAACACAATATTTAACCATTATTGTGGGACTCAAAGGAATATCAATACGTGTTATCACTCAGAATAAGAGACACTTGCGAAACCAAACACAAAGTACCGACATTGGGATGCATAAATAATTATAGTTCGTCTTCGGTGATATCCGAAAGGACAATCTTCAACTTGAGGTTCCCATAAAAATAATTTTCCTCTGTGACCGATCGTGAATAACAATTTCATAGCTGTCAGTGTTGCGAGCGAAGGTTAAGGCACTCGGTCCCCACTTCCTTAAAGTGCACCTGTAGCTAACAGCCACGTCTGGCCTGCAGGAATTGCACCAGAAACAAGACCCCGAGTAGAAACCTCCCCCTCGGCTCCAACGAGGAGCAAGTAGTAGGCCTACGTTTAAAGCTGCATATCTGACCGATGAGCGGAGAAACTTACTGCACTTGCTCCAACATACGACTGTCCTGGCGTGCACCGCCTCTCGGCTTCAGTCGCCTTATGCCGGTTGCACCCTTTGGGCGTGGAAGCTAACACGTGCTCAGGAGTCTAGCAAAGATACAGCCACACACACATTATTGATCACATGACCTCTCACGGATCACTGATAACCACGGCAGCAGCAGATTACGCATAGTCTTAAAAATGAATTTCAGACTCCTTCAACGCTGACCTAAAGCTGCAGAGTGACCCTTCTATTCACATTCGTTTCATTCTTACTTAAATGATTGTACCTGAAACAATCCAGCAATATCACTACTGTGCCTAATTATCATTTACGATCCAACAGCTAAATTACCTGTTGTTATTATTGTCCTCGATTAAGTTATATCGCAAGCAAGTGATTAGCAGCGTATCATCTGAAATTTAATTCCATGCCTAAGTGCTTTGTTTTATAGCTCATGTGAATTGTACTGTGTCTACTGCGAAATAGATATGGGCGTAAAATGTTATTACTCCTTATGCTAAACTATCAAAGCACTGAACCACATTAATCAGTGACAATGGCTTTATATTCAGAGAAATCTAGTTATGTTTACTGAATTCTCGTATCGCCTGGTACGTAAAACACCAGTGTTTCTGCTTTGGCAGTGTCTCGTATTCACACTTCAATTATTTTTCTTTAGACGTGGTGAGCACACCGCTCTCCCTGTCGTTATCAGGATTCGTCACTTTGTAACCAACACTAATCGGTCAAGCAGCTCCTCAGTTGGCCTAACGAGGGTGATTGCATCCCGTACAAGTTCTCTCGACAGGACAAAATATCTGGTACTACCAGAAATCCCATCAATCCCATCAATCAGCCTCGCTGAGCACGTAATTGCAGAGGTGGACTAGGCAAGGATCACAGGACAGTTAATATTCTCAGTTTACTCTAATGAGCCAAAGCATAATGACCACCATTTTAAGATCGTATTGGTTCACCTTCGGAAAGCAATACAACAGCGATTCTGCATGGTATCGATTCGGCATATCCTTAGTAGTTTTCTGGACATATGTTGTACCAGATGTCTATGCACAACTACCTTAAACTACGGCGCCGCTGACATGTTGTGAAGGAGCTGGCGTCTGCTTGACGTAGTCCATAGTGTTGAGAGCAGGCTAATTTGATGGGCAAAATGTTAATATTGCTTAAAATGATCTTCAGATCACTGTATCACGATTGGACCCTGTGACACGGACAGTTATTCTGCTGGAAGCTTCCATTGCCGTCGGGGAAGACATGGAGCGATGCAGATGATTCGCATTAATGTTCGCGTATTCCACAATCGTCACGGTGGCTCCGATCCATGGTGTCCGCGGAAAAATAGGTGAATCTCCCATATTGCATAATATTGCCCCAATTGCCTACCTTCTTTGCATTGTGTATGCCTGACTGGGCTATAACGCCACCGTACTTACAAAATGTGAAACTAACGATTGTGAAACATTTACCCCAGAATAATGTGAATTTTAACAGCATAAAATTAACACTTCAATCGTTCCATTCGTCCGGCCTTCTTACCTCGAAACTACTGTGGTTTTCGTCAAGGGGAAAGTTTGTATTGATAATGTCAACGAAGTAGCCGACTAGGCAAGTGGCGTATTAGTCAGGTCCATAAAGACCAAGAAGGAAAGACAAAAATGTAAGCGTAGGGTTTCCCTCCCATTGTCACTGTCAATTAAAATCATCTGCATATGCGATCGCATTATCAATGCGTAAATTTCTCGGACATTTCAACCACTGTTGCAACTCGCATCCGATTTCGTAAACTTCAGCAGCATATTGCTTGTGAGCTGCATCTATCCTTGAGAGAAGAACATCTTTCTTTCCTGTGGCAATTTAGAAGAATTGGCTTCATACCTGCTCGGCGGACAATTTTGCCCATCGTTTAGTGATTTCTCGAACATAAGGTAGTAGGGTGACGTGTTATACTTTCTTCTAAACCTCCCTGTTGCTTTTATTCTTTGTCATCGTTGTATTATCTGCTTCTTTATCCCATAATCATTGGCTCAAAAAATGGACCAGAGGTTTTGTAGTTCAGCCGTAAATGTTCTTTATCGCCAATCACGTGGGCCCGCTTCATTGACGTATGCAGGCCGTATTTCTTCTGCATAGGATTATGGGAGGATGCTTGCAGGTACCTGTAGTGCTGATTGGCTTTCTGCACACCCCGTGGCCAAGTTCGATAATGGTGGGAGGATGCTTGTAGGTATCTGTTATGCAGCTGGGGTTTCTGCACACACTGTGACCAAGTTGGATGATGGTGGGAGGAAGCTTGTAGGTACTTTTCGTGCAGATGGGCCTTCTGCACACACTGTGGCCCAGTTCAAAGATGGTGGGAGGAGGCTTGTAGGTACCTGTCTGTACTGATAGGCTTTTTGCACACACTGTGGACAAGTTCGATTATGGATGGGAGGAGTCTTGTAGGTACCTGTCTGTGCTGATGGGCTTTCTGCACATACTGTGACCAAGTTGGATGATGGTGGAAGGATGCTTGTAGGTACCTGTCTGTGCTGATGGGCTTCCTGCACACACTGTAAACAAGTTTGATGATGGTGGGAGGAGGCTTTAAGGTACCTGTCTGGGCTGATGGGTTTTCCGCACATGCTGTGCCCAAGTTGAATGATGGTCGGAGGATGCTAGTAGGTACCTGTCTGTGCTGATGGGCTTTCTGCACACTCTGTGACCAAGTTCGATGATGGTGGGAGGTTGCTTGTAGGTACCTGTCATGCTAATGAGCTTTCTGCACACACTGTGACCAAGTTGGATGACGGTGGGAAGATGCTTGTAGGTACGTGTCTGTGCTGATGGACTTTCTGCACACACACTGGCCAAGTTGGATGATGGGGGGAGGATGCTTGTAGGTACGTGTCCGAGCTGATGTACTTTCTGCACTCTCTGTGGGCAAGTTTGATGATGGTAGGAGGATGCTTTTAGGTACCTGTCTGTGCTGATGGGCTTGCTGCACACTGTGTGATCAAGTTCGATGATTGTGGGAGGATGCTTGTTGGTACCTGTCCGTGCTGATGGGATTTCTGCACACGCTGTGGCCAAGTTGGATTATGGTGGGAGGATGCTTGTAGGTACCTATTCGTGCTGTTGGGCTTTCTGCACACTCTGTGATCAAGTAGGATGGTGGTGGGAGGATGTTTGTAGGTACCTCTCGTGCTGATGGGCCTTCTGCACTCTCTGTGGCCATGTTCGATGATTGTCAGAGGAGGATTGTACGTACCTGTGTATGCTGATAGGATTTTTGCACACACTGTGGACAAGTTCGATGATGGATGGGGGGAGGCTTGTAGGTACTTGTCTGTGCTGATGGTCTTTCTGGACATACTGTGACCAAGTTGGATGATGGTGGAAGAATGCTGGTGGGTACCTGTCTGTGCTGATTAGCTTTCTGCACAGTCTGTGGCCAAGTTGGCTGATGGTGGGAGGTTGCTTGTAGGTACCTGTCTGTGGTGATGGGCTTTCTGCACACACTGTGACCAAGTTGGGTGATGGTGGGAAGATGCTTGTATGTACCTGTCATGCTAATGGGTTTTCTGCAGACTCTGTGGCCAAGTTTAAAATCTGACTTTCAGTAAACGTCCGCGTAGACAAGGGCACTACTCCGTTCTTTTCTATCTCCACGGTAAATTTAAATTGCTGTGTTGCTGATTACGGCTTTGGTTGAAGCTCTGTAAGTCTTCCTCTTCATGTGACCAGACAATTAAAGTGACATGAACATCGCCCTACTACTGAATGTTCAAGAGGTACCTGAACCTGTGGTAAAAATTCTCCGCTGAGCAGATACCAAGCCGATGTTTCGAAGCAGTAACAGAATAAAAGATGTTATTGGCTCAACGAAAGATCCAACTGACAAGCTATATTCTGTTGTTATGTAGGAAATCGGGTGATAGTGTGGTCTAGGGTATGAAGGTGAAACGGGGCGACCGTTCAGCACACGGATATCTGAACATAAAAGATACATCCGACTAAGACACCAGTGGCAGAACACCGGGATGAGTGCGGCATAAAGGAAGAATTCCGAAAGGCCGCGTCTTAGCGAAGCGGCCTTTCACATTCAGGAGGAAGACTAGAGAGGCGATATAAATTGCCAAGCGACCCGCCACCATGAATAAGAAAGGACGGGTGCGGACTTCCGCCGTACTGGCTGCCAGCAGTAACCGGGCCACGGAATGGTAGCTCATGCGGAGCAACGCACACACAGGCGTGAGACCACGGCGACCGCAGGTACACACAGTACAGGCACACCCCAGTCGGCATTATAGGCAGCAAGCAAACAGCGCTATGTCACTACTTCCACCCGTTTTTCATTCGCCTATTTCCACCAGTGGCGAGCAATTACGCAAACATCAATCAAGATCATTTATACTTCAACCAATGAAAATAAATAACGCAACATCAATAAGGGACGTGTGATAGCCTCAATTTGCGTACCCCATCACACTACGATAACAGCCTCTTACGCCAGTATGTAAGATCCAAAAGTTTCCTCATTGAGCCGTTAATAAAAACGCCCTGAGGAAGGCCATTTGCAGCAGTGGCCGAAACGTCGGAGAATTTTACGGATTGACATTGCGGTCATATACCCAGAAGAATTTTAATGGAGAGACAAAATGGGCCGAAAATGGAAAACCATGTAGTCGCAAAATTTTGTACCGTCGTAGGAGAGAGTGCCAACGTATTAAAAATCTTGAACGGTGAGGGGTAAGGATGAGGATAGGGCCGCATTCGAACGTAACTTTTATGTGATTATTTCGAATAACTCGTGAACCGCACCCAACAGCAAAGACGTATCCCAGTACATAATTAAACTACAATACATTTCCTACAAAAAAGGTCCTATTCATTTTTTCTCTAGGACTAGTAATGTGTGTGAAGAGAGCTAGGGAATTAGGAAAAAAGTCATGAAAACGCTGTACGTACCTTAGAAGGTTTTTGCAGGCCAGTTTGGCGTCGTTTCGCGACCTGAAGGACCGTAAGTGTCGTATCAGGTTTGTACTCTCGACATCGTCCACACCATTGTTGTACGCTGTGAACAGTTATCGTTTACACTCCATCACGTTGCGGTACGCAGTGGTAGGATACCGGACTCATATTCGGGAGGACGATGGTTCATATCCCCGTTCTGCCTCGCAGATTCAGATTTTCAGTGATTTTCCTACGTGGCATAAGGCATCTGCTGTGATGATTCCCTTGAATGACGGCGACCGGTTTCCTATCTTGTCCTGTCCTTCCTAATCCGAGCTTGCGCTCCGACCCTAACGACCCCGATGTCGATGGGAGTCTAAACACTTATCTTTCTTCCTTCCTTTCACGTTCTCGCAACACCACCAAGCAGTATTTTCTCCTGGTTGGCAGTGGTACACGATGGTTTTGCTCATGACTACATGAAAGATTCACCAGATGAGGTCTCATGTGTCTGGATAACCCTACGGGACTGCAATATATGCAATAGGCGTGCTCATTAGTTGTTCTCCTTAAATATGAATTAATGCAAGGTAATACTAATAAAAGAAGGATGTATACATGGATGAATCCTGGAGATACTAAAAGGTATCAGATAGATTATATAATGGTAAGACAGAGATTTAGGAACCAGGTTTTAAATTGTAGGACATTTCCAGGGGTAGATGTGGACTCTGACCACAATCTATTGGTTATGAACTGTAGATTAAAACTCAATAAATTGCAAAAAGATGGGAATTTAAGGAGATGGGACCTGAATAAACTGAAAGAACCAGAGGTTGTACAGAGTGTCAGGGAGAGCATAAGGGAACAATTGACAGGAATGGGGGAAAGAAATACAGTAGAAGACGAATGGGTAGCTCTGATGGATGAAGTAGTGAAGGCAGCAGAGGATCAAGTAGGTAAAAAGACGAGGGCTAATGGAAATCCTTGGGTAACAGAAGAGATATTGAATTTAATTGATGGAAAGAGAAAATATAAAAATGCAGTAAATGAAGCAGGCAAAAAGGAGTACAAACGTCTCAAAAATGAGATAGACAGGAAGTGCAAAATGGCTAAGCAGGCATGACTAGAGGACAAATGTAAGGATGTGGAGGCTTATTTCACTAGGTGTAAGATATATACAGCCTACAGGAAAATTAGAGAGACCGTTGGAGAAAAGAGAGCCACTTGTATGAATATCAAAAGCTCAGATGGAAACCCAGTTCTAAGCAAAGAGAGGAAAGCAGAAAGGTGGAAGAAGTATATAGAGGGTAAATACAAGGGCGATGTACTTGAGGACAATATTATGGAAATGGAAGAGGATGTAGATGAAGATGAAATGGGAGATACGATACTGCGTGAAGAGTTTGACAGAGCACTAAAAGACCTGAGTCGAAACAAGGCCCCCGGAGTAGACAACATTTCATTAGAACTACTGACGGCCTTGGGGGAGCCAGTCCTGACAAAACTCTACCTTCTGGTGAGCAAGATGTACGAGACAGGCGAAATACCCTCAGACTTCAAGAAGAATATAATATTTCCAATCCCAAAGAGAGCAGGTGTTGACAGATGTGAAAATTACCGAGCCTTTAGTTTAATAAGTCACAGCTGCAAAATACTAACACGAACTACTTATAGACGAATGGAAAAACTAGTGGAAGCCGACCTCGGGGAAGATCAGTTTGGATTCTGCAGAAATGTTGGAACACGTGAGGCAATACTGACCGTACGACTTATCTTAGAAGAAAGATTAAGGAAAGGCAAACCTACGTTTCTATCATTTGTAGACTTAGAGAAAGCTTTTGACAATGTTGACTGGAATACTCTCTTTCAAATTCTAAAGGTGGCAGGGGTAATATATAGGGAGCGAAAGGCTATTTACAGTTTGTACAGGAACCATATGGCAGTTATAAGAGTCGAGGGACATGAAAGGGAAGCAGCAGTTGGGAATGGAGTGAGACAGGGTTGTAGCCTCTCCCCGATGTTATTGAATCTGTATATTGAGCAAGCAGTAAAGGAAACAAAAGAAAAATTTGGAGTAGGTATTAAAATCCTTGGAGAAGAAATAAAAACTTTGAGGTTCGCCGATGACATTGTAATTCTGTCAGAGACAGCAAAGGACTTGGAAGAGCAGTTGAATGGAATGGACAGTGTCTTGAAAGGAGGATATAAGATGAACATCAACAAAAGCAAAACAAGGATAATGGAATGTAGTCTAATTAAGTTGGGTGATGCTGAGGGAATTAGATTAGGAAATGAGACACTTAAAGTAGTAAAGGAGTTTTGCTATTTGGGGAGCAAAATAACTGATGATGATCGATGTAGAGAGGATATAAAATGTAGACTGGCAATGGCAAGGAAAGCGTTTCTGAAGAAGATAAATTTGTTAACATCGAGTGTAGATTTAAGTGTCAGGAAGTCGTTTCTGAAAGTATTTGTATGGAGTGTAGCCATGTATGGAAGTGAAACATGGACAATAAACAGTTTGGACAAGAAGAGAATAGAAGCTTTCGAAATGTGGCGCTACAGAAAAATGTTGAAGATTAGGTGGGTAGATCACATAACTGATGAGGAGGTGTTGAATAGGATTGGGGAGAAGAGAAGTTTGTGGCACAACTTGACTAGAAGAAAGGATCGGTTGGTAGGACATGTCCTGAGGCATCAAGGGATCACAAATTTAGCATTTGAGGGCAGCGTGGATGGTAAAAATCGTAGAGGGAGGCCAAGAGATGAATACACTAAGCAGATTCAGAAGGATGCGGGTTGCAGTAGGCACTGGGAGATGAAGGAGCTTGCACAGGATAGATTAGCATGGAGAGCTGCATCAAACCAGTCTCAGGACTGAAGACCACAACAACACTAATAAGAACGAGAAGAGACCAACCCAAGTTTATAGCATTTGTAGAATTTGAAAAAACTTTTGACAGTGTGTACTGTGGTACTCTTTTTAAAATTCTGAAGATAGCATGGGTAAAATACAGGGAAGAAGCCATACGGCAGAAGCAAGACTCGAGGGGCATGAATGGGAAGGAGTGGTTGAGAAGATAGTGAGACGATGTTATTGAATCTGTACATTGAGGCAGCAGTAAAAGAGACAAAAAAAAAAAGACTTGGAGTACGATTTAATGTTTAGGGAGATGAAACAAAAACTTTGAGGTTTGCCGATAACATTGAAGTTATGTCGAAGGCAGCAAATGAGTTGGTAGAGCAGTTGATGGAATGGATAGTGTCTTGAAAGGAGGATATAAGATGAACATCAGCAAAAGCAAAACAACGATAGTGAAATGAAGTGAAAATAAATCGGGTGATGCCGAGGGAATTAGATTAGGAAACGAGCACTAAACGTAGTAAATAAGTTTTACTATTTGGGCAGCAAATAAACAGCGATGGCCGATATGAGAAGAAATAAAAAGTGGACTGGCGATCGGATGAAATGCGTTTCTGAAGAAGAGAAACTTGCTAACATCGGATATACATTTAAGTATTAGGAAATGTTTTCTGAAGGTATTTGTAATGAGCGTAGCGAGGTATGGAAAATGAACATGTACGAATAACAGTTTAAACAAGAAGCGAATCGAAGTTGTTGAAACGTGGTGCTACAAAAGGATGCAAGAGATGAGTAGATCATGTAACTAATGAGAAGGTACTGAAGGAAATGGGCGAGAAAAGAAATTTGTGGCACAACTTGGCTATAAATAGGGACTCATTCTGAGACATCAAGGGAACAGCAGCATTGTGTTGGAGATAAATTTGTTTGTGTGTGTGTTTGTGGGGGGGGGGGGGGGGGAATCATAGAGGGCGACCAGGAAATGAATCCGGTGAGCAGATTGATAAGGCTGTACGTTGTCTTTATTCGGAGATGAAGAACTTGCACAGGACAGAGTATCATGGAGATCTGCATCGAATCACTCTTCGCACTGACCACAACAACAAGAGTGACAATAAAGAAATAGTAATCCAAATAATAATAATATTAATAATTCGATCACAAGAGGATGGGTCTGCATCTTGTGCCTCTTATATTGTTTAAAATACATTCGGCAGTAAAACGTCGAAGTGTTATGAAATGGGGTGAAGCCATGAAATCAGTGTCAAGTAGGGAAGATGAACTGAAGATTCAGATGTGTTGAGAAGGTTCCGGAAAAGTCCACGAACATTATAAACCGTTAGCAATTGTGGAGTATTGTTTCTTCTTTTTAAGACCTCAACAAATGGACATGGCCGCAGACATCGAATAAATTCATACACTCTAATTGATGACCCTAAGTTCATTCAATTTTTACTACATCAAAAATTGAACTTAGCACATTATCCTTGCAGTTTTTGTAGTGAGTCTCTTTTCTTGAAGTACATATGCAAAGTGCGGCATTACTTAACCTCAAAATGCTGTATATCACTGATTCTCGACTGAAACTGTTCTGCGTGTTGTCTGTGGACGAAAATATAGCTTTGTTTAACAGTTCAAGTTATCCATCACCATGTTAACTCACTCGTATTTTAAATATTATCTAAAATGTAGTCCTGTTACGCTTCCGAGACTATCAAAGATTAACATTTACTTTTTCTTTGTTACAGGTAATCGTCGTTTAAACATGGTCTCTGACGTGGAGCATTTGGAGGAACACCACGTAGCTACAACAGGTAAATGAGATTTGCTGCTGAAAAATAGTACGGTCGGTTTTCGTTGAATGGAGTTATTATTACAACAACTTACGACGAATTAACTTAGTTAATACTATAGAAGAAAGTACGACATTTACCACGTTAGACTGTAGCGATAATGACATTTATACACTCTCAAGCAGAATCAGTTTGCGTCATTTCCCGATACCAGTTCATGTTACAAGTCATGTGAACCGCAGTGAAGTACGTACCATTTTGCAAACGCAAAAGTGTTGTTGGGAATCAAGTACAGCTTCACATGCGCTACGGGGCTACTATTTACCTTCTAACCAGTTGTAAGCAGCTGATGATGGCATCAGAAAATTCTAGATACTAGTGAAACTTTTCGGAGAGACGTTATTTGAGAAGTTTTGGTGTAGTTCTACTTTACCGTTTAGATAAGGAGTAGTTAACAAACATTTCGTATAAATGGAAGTAAAAATGATCTTCGGTCGCAAATTTCTTTTCTACAGTTGAATAAGCGATTTCGATTGTAATGATCATCATCAGATTTAACTAAAACAGAATCTGCATACTTAAGATTAAGAACATGACGACAAGCTACAACAACGAAGTTAGTAGCGTTGGTTTACAGAAGGCGAGAAATATCTAACACCTAACGTACCTGTCTGCTTAATCTTAGTAAAGGAGACAAATAAAATTGACAGCCTTGACTAACATTGTCACATGGTACAAAAACTATTACAGAGCTAAGCTGAACACTCATAGGGGTATCGTTAGCACATTAGTGCTCACAGCTGCAGTACAGACAGCCGAGTGGGGTTTGGCCGGTAGGTAAATACGTGGTTCTAAGTCAGAGGGAAGGGAAGTTTCAAATTCCTTTCACGCACAAATTAGATGTTTTCAAAATACAATTTAAAAAGTGACAAATGAAAAATAGATATACAGAAAGAAACATTTTAAAATTATAAATGGCAGCCAAGCACAGTTTTACAATTGTGTGTCACAAAGTCAGAAAGGGAATGTTTAAAATACCTCATACGACTAATAATAATGAATTAAAATACAGCTAACAAAGAGCTAAACCGTAAAACCAAATATCTCACATCAAGTAAATATTCTCAGATTTAACGCCACAAACTTCATTTAAGGTCACTGTCCTGTGGAGTTCGATGTACAGGGTATCAGCGAAGAAGTCCCTGATTTCAAAATTACGAAGGTCGTTCCATAAGTAATGCCCCCCATTTTTATAAAAGCCATTAATACACTAAGACAAACGTCCTTGTTGGTACTTCACATTTGATGTTTGGTCTGTGTGCTGGTGAAGTTTCGAGCTGTTCTGACAGACGGCAGAGCCGTAGTACAGCGTCAAAATGGCGTCTACGTACAACTTAATTTAGAAGCAGGGTGGTGTTATTGAATTCTTGTGTGCAGAAAAAGAAACCATGATGAAGATCCATAAACGATTGTGTGCAGTGTATGGCAATGCTGCAGTTAATAGCAGTACAGTCGGGCGATGGGTAAAGTAAGTTACAGCCTCAGGATGTGCAGCAACACAGCTCCATGCTCAGCCTCGTTCGGAACGTCCTGTCACAGCCACTGCTCCACACGTGCTTAATCGTGCGGATACCATTATTCGTGCCGACCGGCGCGTCACAACTATATAATTGGCTCTACAGTTCAAAAATGGCCCTAAGCACTATGACACTTAACATTTGAGGTCATCAGTCTCCTAGACTTAGAACTCTTACAATTCACCTGAATTGTAAGAGCGTTTTGAGACCGACGGAGAGGCCGTTCTGTCACGGATCGTTGTGAGAGACGAAATCTGGGGGCACCACTTTGCGCTGAAAACAAAAATACAGTCCATGGAGTGGCATCATCCACATTCACCACAAGAGAAGAGATTCAAGACAACCCCCTCTGAAGAAAAAGTCATGGTGACAGTCTTCTGAGATTATGATGGTGTCATTCTCGTGGATGCGATGCCAAGAGGGTCAACAATCAATTCAGAGGCATACGTGAAGACACTGAATAAACTCAATAACCGTTTCCGACGTGTTCGATCAGACAAATATCCAGCAGAAGTCTTGCTCCAACACGGTAATGCACCCCACACACAAGTCTGAGAACCATGGGTCACATCACCAAGTTGGGTTGGACACCACCCTGCAGTCCAGACCTGGCACTCTCAGACTTCCATCTCTCTGGGCCACTTAAAGATTCTCCACGGGGAACACACTTTGAAGACTACGAGAGTGCCAGTCATGCAGTGAAAACATGCCTACACCTACAGGACAAGAGCTTTTACCTGCGGGGAATACATGCTGTTCCACAACGCAAGAGTACGCCATAGAATGTGATGGAGACTACGTAGGAAAATAGGACATGGAGAAGACATGTTGATGTCTATTGTCACCAAATTCTGACTCTTAACAATAAATACGTTCTGAGAGAAAAATGACGGTCAAATGGTTCAAATGGCTCTGAGTACTATGGGACTTAACATCTGAGGTCATCAGTCCCCTAGAACTTAGAACTACTTAAACCTAACTAACCTAAGGACATCACACACATCCATGCCCGAGGCAGGATTCGAACCTGCGACCGTAGCGGTCGCGCGGTTCCAGACTGAAGCGCCTAGAACCGCTCGGCCACAATGGCCGGCAAAATGAGGGGCATTACTTATTGAACGACCCTCGTAAATGTTTCGTAAACTAAGATCGATGGACGAGTGCAGAAAAACGTATGTTTATTTTGTATGCCGTAAGAATTTGATACAGAAGTTATACAAACGTTTGTAAATAGTTCGAAAACCTGCTAACGGAAGGCGCTGTACACTGTACAGCTGTAAAGCTCTCTGTGTAGACTCTCTGTGCAGCCCGTATTAAACTCGACATCTGCAAGTAGTCTTTGCAAGGACACACCGCAATGTTTTCGAGATATACAGCACTCGCGCTACGGAGATAGCGGAAACTAACAATGAAAATTGCCATCACATCCTACAATGTCTCAACGGTAATTGGATTCCGATGCCACACAGATAGCCGATTCAAGCTCTCCCAGCGTAGTGACATGATTCCGATAGACACTTTCCGTGTGACCAACAAAAGTAGTCTCAAGGACTCATATCGGGCTACTGTGGAGACCAGTACATCCCTGCACCAATAAATTTGCAATAAACCAAAGCAATAACTCTCTTCCCGTACTGATCATAAAGAAAGCGCCGTGCTGTGAAATGTGATCAGGCCTCATCTAGCATGAACCACTCCGTACCTCGTCTATCAAATGGCTCTGAGCACTATGGGACTCAACTGCTGAGGTCATTAGTCCCCTAGAACTTAGAACTAGTTAAACCGAACTAACCTAAGGACATCACAAACATCCATGCCCGAGGCAGGATTCGAACCTGCGACCGTAGCGGTCTTGCGGTTCCAGACTGCAGCGCCTTTAACCGCACGGCCACTTCGGCCGGCCCTCGTCTATCCTCATACGCTAAATGTTCAGCGACTAGCTGTTCTTTTCTCACCCGAACAAATGCCAATAATGCCATTACTGCATAATGTAGCCCAAACTGTAATTTTTGGAGGGTACATTGGTTTCGTTCCACACAAATGGCGATTATCCGGAACTCTAACACGATCAGTTTTGTTTATTCACGACTCCACTCAGGTAAAAGTGTGCTTCACCTGTGAACCAGATACAGCCAGCATCAAATCTTTTATAAACAGTCATTGTGAAGATCTGTTTCGCAAAGTCAGCCCCCTGTCGCACAGCTCGTGAAGGTACGTTCTGGTGTCTTTGGATTTTGAGTGGAAACGTGAGTAGACTCTCAGTGTTTTCTGCTGAAATGCTTCAGATCAGTCACTGCGGCAATTCTTCGGACACATTTGCTTAGTTTTGCTGTATAATTCCAGAAAGCGTGGAGACATTTTCAGGACTAACTACAGTTTTCCTGGGACCAATATTCCCCGACGGACCATCAGCAACGCTGTATGTCCATTGCAGTTTCGCGAAGAGCTCTGAATGATTGTCACATCTCCTTTTCGAACATTACATCGTGTCTGAAAACTACTCCTTGTTGCCGTAGGGCTGTGTTCTAACCTGTGGTATGCCAGTACCAGAGAAACAGGCTTTTCAGTGGAATACATGATTTCAATTTCTACCTTCCGTGCGCTGGCCTCCTTTCGCGTTTGAACGGTGGAACTGATAGCTCTGAGCTGCGGAACACTATATATAGGCACAACGTATTGCGATTAAACGCCATACATTGGCAGCTTTTCGATCCATTTCGAAACTTCTGTATAAAATTCATATAGCTTTCACGATAAAGATACCGTTCATACACTCCTCTCCCACACTTTTCTCTTCGAGATATTTAATTTTGAAATCAGGGACTCTTTTACTCGACAACCCGTTGCGTCATTCTGCAAGTGCAAGTCTCTAAAATGTAGCTACGCCTCCTGTTCTGTCAAATATCATTTGCGTTTCCTACACCGTATAGGCATCTTTACTGCTCATGCAGGTAATGTGAAATGTTCAAATATTGCACATCTCAGATTCACGTAAACATCTCCCTGGCTGCTAATTTTAGCTTCGTGGTCTAGCTTCGTATCGAATTTTTGACATTGTACTCTCTTCCTTTATGACGTTTGTACTGCTGTTGCTGGAAAATGATCTTTGATCAAAACAGCAATGAGGGTTACTTTCAACATCCGCTTCCGGTGTTACACGATATCGTTTCTACATTTCTATTTCGTTTTTTATGGAAGTAAAATTTAACATTCACTTCACGACATGTCAATTCATGATCAAAAATTTGTACATTCAACTTCCTTCTATTTAATATTCATTTATGAATCTGAACATTTTAAGTGAAGTTGCTTAATAGTACAGATCATTAATGTGTATCCGTGAAACGTGTTGACACGCTCTTCTATCGTCCGTAACTGCAGTAGGCATAAGGCAGAAGTTAAATATTTAAATTTGAAGTGAACGATTATTTTATACTTTTATAAATTTGCAAACTACCGTTTATCTGACACGTCGGACAAACAATGAACACCAACCATAGGACAATTGTATCAAATGTTGATATAGGGCTCTAGTCCGTCCCCGGTAGCTGAGTGATCGGCGCGACAGAATGTCAATCGTAAGGGCTCTGGTCCGATTCCCGGCTGGGTCGGAGATTTTCTCTGCCCAGGCAGTAGGTTTTGTGTTGTACTAATCATCATCATTTCATCCCCATCGACACGCAAGTAGCCGAAGTGGCGTCAAATCGAAAAACTTGCATCCGGCGAACGGTCTACCCGATGGGAGGCCCTAGTCACACGACATTTATTTAATTGATTCGAGTACATCTTTTCATCAAAATAAACTGTGGAAGATCGTAGCGAGACCGTAGATTTCTCTCTCCAAAATATTTAAATCCCTAATCCTTGAGATAATTATCAAAATTAATTGCCTAATAGCAAGAAGCTAACATGTAACACTTCAAAACTATTCATAAATTTTCTTACTCTTGTTCAGTGAGAGTGCCTCCCACTCATGGGAAAGAAGGACACACTGTCTCAAAAATGTGTTTCAGTGTTCCCAAAGAACAGTGAGCTGACGACGTGCCTGCTCGTACGACGTACTTCGAACTTCTCGGTGCTCTCAGATGTGTCACGCAAAGGAATATAGTGACGAAAATTGGCAAGATCCTTGTGGTTTTTGAGGTGACCTAGGCTTTGTGGTTGCGCAGATGATGACACTTGAAGCTGCAGGAATTTAACTAAACATGGCTCCTAACACCCTCTGTGGAACTGCCTGGCTTTTAATTACTGAGAAGTAGAGCTTTTCCCTGTTAATTAATATTCTGCTCCGTTTCGGCAATAAAGGCTGTACTCCAAAGGAAACTTAAGTACAACGGAGGATGAATCAACGTTACAGGTGTGTATACTTGGTTGTGGCAAACTTGGTTTCATGAATAGAGACAGAAAGGGAATGGCAACGTGGGTGCGTAGGGATTGTAATCCCCCATCACACAATGTTCCCCAACAAATCAGAAGCTTTTGTGTGTTGGAAAAGAAAATGTACTATATTGTTACCAGATAAATACAGCTTCCTGCCATGAAGGCGCCACTTGTAAACATACTCACTCTTTACTTTTACGTGTGGTAAAAAGCCAGAAAAGTGCGACTAGGATTCGCGCGCTGAGGGTTCCGTAAAAACACAATTATGTATGTTGAGAGTTCATCCTTCGCGGGAATCTAAATTCGTGACGCTTTTTGCCTGTTAACGATATCGATACTGGCAATATATCATTCCCAAGAATTCGAGAATTTTGAGATGATTTTAAGTTTCAATTATATGTAATTCCATATTCCCTATTGTAATTTTTCATTTATTTTATTAATTTTAGAGCTATATTAACATGTTTCTCTAACTGGCAATTGTAGATGCGTTTACTTCATGTGCTCTCGTCCGTTTTTCGATTACTGGTAAGATTTTACAAAAGTCTCCAGAGACGGAATCGGTACAGCCACCGATACGGCTAATATTGTTACGTTGATGTCAAATTGTTCTATGGAAAACTTCAAAGGATATGTTATGAGATATCAGGACTTCACCCAAAAATGTGGAAGTATTATGCTGTGTAAGTTAGCGGTGTTAGTTTGCTTGGAAAAATTATAGACGCTGCACTTGCCTTAGGCATAGTGTGTCATGAAATGCTTGTATGTAGAATGGGTAGTTCGTGAAAGACTTGCGATGCTGCCGTTAGTATGGTGCAACATTCAGCATCCTTCTGTCTATTTTCCGCAGTGCCAGTGGACTTCACTTCATTGCAGCTCAAACAATTAGCACGAAATGTTTGTAAATTGTATACACAAACCTCTCTTGTGAATCACTCTAGCAATTTCTGAAAACCATATCGAAATTCGTACAGAAGTTCCTGAAACTCTTGGCGCATTACGCATGCAGCGTAAGTTTTCAACGGCAAAAAATATTTCGTGTGTTATTATTACACAATCACAATTTTCGGATTTTTCATTAGTTCTACTGTGACAACTTGCCTTTCGTCAGATTTTATGATTCTAAGTCAATGTAAATCACCGTATACAGGGGAGGACACAGAATTTTATCTCGCGGAGGTGAGCGGAGGAGGCTCACAATGAACAGAAAGTGGACAAGTCTTTGTGGGATTTGTGACGCTAATTTTAAAATAAAACACTTTCTCTCCCTCCCTCCCTGCCTCTCTCTCACTCCCTCTCTCTCTCCCTCTCTCTCTCTCTCTCCCTCTCTCTCCCCCTCTCCCTCTCTCTCCCTCTCACTCTCCCTCTCCCTCTCCCTCTCTCTCCCCCTCTCCCTCTCCCTCCCCCTCTCTCACCCTCTCTCTCTCCCTCTCCCTCTCCCTCTCTCTCTCCCTCTCTCTCTCTCTCTCCCTCTCTCTCACCCTCTCTCTCACCCTCTCTCTGTCATCCACCTTTCTTTCTTTTTCGAGCTGTTTGGGAGGGGTAAGGGAAAGAGAACGTGCCCCCCGGCCCCTGAATTCGCCATTGTCTCTGAGTCTGTGTTCAGTGAGAGTCTGTGAGTACCAAAAGAACAATCGTATCTTATGATCGCATTGACGTAGAAGCTTTAATGTCGTACACCGTCAAGGGACAGTGGTCCTTACTACGCGACATAAATTGCAAGTTGATACCTCTAGCCGTTCCTGAGAAAACTGAGTCTAAACAATCGGAGGTAGACAGACGGACGGACGGACAACAAAATGATCCTATGAGGGTTGCCAATTTACAGACTGTGGTGCCGGACCTTAAAAATTAGAGATGATTCTACGTTGTACTACTGTTATATTACAGTTTACAAGATAAGCATGATGTATGTAAACCCAAAAATCGTTCATTGTGAGAGCGGTAGATACGACTCTGGTACACAGTAATTTATAATTTACATTAATTAGTTTGGGGAGCAGTCATTAGTATAAACAGTGAATTTTAGTGTGTAGCATTTATAGCACCTCTTAAGGATTCTTTCAAGAATAGTTATTAACGTGCAAGTATTCACAGCTGAACGTATTCTTCAAAAGTTCCTTCAAAGCAACATGAGTCCTCAAGGTGAAAAGAATGATGGGGAGTTTAAAGATGCCCAATGCAGTTAAAACCAGTTACTGGCACATGTCTGACAAAATTCATTATTACACGACAGTCAATAATCTGTCAATTCACATAGAGTAGTTAACTAAATATTCAGCCACTATTTTCTGTATTTAAAACGTTCCAATACTAAATACAATAGCGGAAATGAAATGAGCATTTGGCGTCATTGGCCGGGAGGCCCCTTATGGGGCAGGTCCGGCCACCCTGGTTCAGGTGTTATTACACTCAACGCCAGATTGGGCGAGCTGCATGCCGGATGGGGATGAAATGATGATGAGGACAACACAAAACCTAGTCCCTGAGCGGAGAAAATCGCCAACCCAGCCGGGACTCGAACCCGGGCCCGTAGGATGGCAATCCGTCACGCAGACCCCTCAGCTATCTTTTTTTTTTTTAAGTCTCATTTTGTTCGTTTTCGTTCGTTGTATCTGCTCGGTGCGGACGTCGCATGACACCCGTTTCAGTTCGTCGTTGATCCATTAACTCAGTTTTTTTTATTACAGAGGGCTACTAGCCCTCTGACCGAACACGATATCGGGGCGGACAATACAATAGTAATTTATAACAAGTAGAACACTTTGTGAAAGAAGTGTAGTTTGTCTTTCGTATATAAAGCATCTCGATCCTCAACAACGAACGTTGTATTCACTTACATTTTGTGTTAACGTTAATAGCTATTGCACAATGGGAACGTTCTGATCTTACAATCAAGTTACATAGTTCCAATGGCGACTTTGAAATTACATATCCGAGCATTTGTGACTGAAATCTTGATGAGTGATCCACTCACTCTTCGGGGCAAACCACCATAATATAGCACAGATCTGACGTCGTTAACGTCAGTGGACTTCCACCTTCTTCACACATCTTCATCTGTGGTAATATCGCTTCTGCGAGTTTCCTGCCGGGAAAACACGTATTTAAAGTTCTTAATGTTCTGTTGTGTTAAAATAGACTGCCGATCTTTTGCAGTAACCGACTTCCCTATGACTTTATATTAAGCAAATCCTTTCAAAAGTTTTCTCCCTCATGTATTTTCAGAGGTTTTCTCGTAAGGAATAAAATTTACAAATGTACAGTGCATTACATATTCTACAACCTAAACGTACAAATTTTAGATTTTTCAATACATGAAATCAATCCTATATCTAATTCTACAAGATTGATAACATTTACCACCACTAGTAGATCCCGGCGACAGCCAGTATGCCAAAAGTTTCAGCAGCGCTGCAAGAATAAGTGATGACATGCTGCGCATTCACTCAGTCAGCGAACTCCCAACTGTTACATCGTCCATTGGTGCGTCACAGGGGGAGAGGGCAGAAAGTGCAGGAGGCTGAAGGGAGAAGCAACACCTGTAACTGATGCTCGTGATTTCAACTCGGCGCACGTTTAGCTGACACCTGCAATTTGTAGTCGTTAAGCTGTGCGCTGCCATTCACGTATTTCGTTCTACTCTGGCTACTGACACTGACATTTTGTGTCCTCATTAGTTTAGAAAATAGCGCTGTAATTCAGTACGCAGCTGACCAGCGGCTCTGCTGTTTTACATAACGAACACCTACACCTTCTGTTATTAGTACCCACATACAACTCGCGTGAAGTGCGATTCCGCTACCCTGCTAAAAAGTGAGAAAACTAGAGCTTGTACAGACGCAATATTAAGTGCACATCAGTGCTGTACTGTTGGCCTCGAGTGCTATAGGAAAATGGGGAACTGTTGACTTCTTTGAGGCCGAAACTGTGTTCACGAAGTTTCAACAGCTGCACTAAATATATACATGTGGTGTTTGTTCTTTCGGACATGTCCGAAAGAATAGCCACCTTTTTGATCCTGCAGCCATTATTAACCAAGTGCAGAGTCATGCCACGCTCGAACTCTTCGGGGACTCGGCGATACGCCGCGAATGAGGTGGATAATGGGCAGGGGTACTACGTCAGTGGTGTGGAGATAAGTTGGAGATCAGCTGGATAAATTTGGATCTAATGGGAGGCGTGTTACGGTAGTCTGTGCAGATGCGAGGATTACTGTGTCCGGGTGGCTTAATGATGCCGCTCTGGTTGCTCGGTAAGAGGGTTAGCTTCCCTCTGTAATAAAAAAAACTGCGTGAACGGATCAACGATGAACTTTGACAGGTGTCATGGGACGTCCGCCCGGAACATATCCAACGATCAGTTATGAACAAAATAAGGTCAGGAAAAACATGGTCAGAGCATCTACCTAGTAAGCGTGAGACCGGGTTCAAATCCCTGTCCGGCACAGATTTTCGGCTTTTCCCACAGATGTAAATCAATGTCCACAAGCGTGCTTGCGATACTTAATATGTTGGACATGATAGTAGAGACTCAGTCGCATACATATCTTCAACATATTACGCGTTGAGGCTTGTCATTGCATTCGGAAGCCGCCCCGAATTTTTGAACGTCTACAGTCATCGGTGATGAGACGTGCTGAAGCCTGCCTTCATATGAACGGTGGCCACGTGGAACACTCGTTGCAGTGCGTTTGTCGTCATGTGCAAATCCGCGGTTGGAATCGTCAAGGGCTGTTATAAGGTGTTCGTGTACTCAGTCGTAATCCGTCGTGTAGGGGTAAACCACTGGTTTCCGGACCTACGGTTATTAGGAGTATTCGCTTGTTGTGCGCCCTCTGTTTTCTTCTTTAGTTTGTACCTATAATAATCAAACAGCTTTTGTACTCCGAAAGCCGTTCTGCTGTGCGTATCGGAAGTTGTCTGTACTCATTTTAGCGATTTTGCTGTACTATTCAGTTCACATACAGAGTGTGTGGGAAAATTATCTACAAACGTCTGAAGAACGTCAGTAGGTGGCATTCATGATCTTGATCCATGCCATCGTCCCCACACCTCGTCAAAGGGGAATGGTCCGAAGACGATCAACATCGGGTCTAAACCGGTAACCACTCTCAATAAAGCTGTTTCTTTGTACGATCGAAAGAGCCCTAATCTCCTTTTACCCTACACTCCTAACTCCTATACATCACATGACTGCGGCATCAGAAATATCGCACGGTCTTCAGAAAATACGGGTCCGCATAATCAACACATATGCAGAGCCCTTCTTCCAGATATTTCCATTCAGATTCTCAGACCATTTGTGCTACATTATGGAGTGCACGGATTTTTGCGGTCCTTGAATTTCGTCTTTGAAACCATTCATTATCTAAGACAAGCCTCCTAGGTCTCGCAATGTTGGAGAACAGTCTAGAATACGTTACACTAGCGCGTTTTTCGCGACTTCTACAGACGCACTGTCCTATCCCAGAACCCATCCAACAAATCTATCTGCCATTCGTATTACCCACAACCAATTTTATGTGTATGTACCCTCGGCAGCTCCCTGTAGAACCATGGAAGTTACTCCCCGATGTTTTAACAGATGCCTCATTATTCTGTCCCTTCTTGTTCTCAGTGTTTTCCATATACACCTTTCCTCATTGATCCTGCTGAGAACCCCCTCATTTCTTACCTTACCGGTCCATCTAATTTTCAATGTTCTTTTGCAGCACGACATCTAAAATACTGCATTTCTGTTTTCCACAGTCCATGTTTCACTGCCATACAATGGCGTGCTCCAAACGTTGAGTGACTGCAGCAGGATACAAGACGCCTGGGAAAAATTTCTGATTCGTTCGACAAATGACAGCTAGCTCTACCTGTAGAAAAATATAAATTAATGAGGATGAGTAGGAAAAACAAACTCTTGATGTTCGGATACAGCATTAGTAGTACTCAGCTTGACACAGTCATGTGATTTAACATTGCAATGCGACGTGATAGGGAACGAGCATTTAAGGGTTGTGGTAAGGAAGGCAAATGGTCGAATTCGATTTATTTGGAGAATTTTAGGAAAGTGTGGTTCATCTGTAAAGGAGACCTATAATTGGATGCCAGTGCGACCTATTCTTGAGTACCGCTAGTGTGTTTCAGATCCGCACCAAGATAGATTAAAAGAAGACATCGAAGCAATGCAGAGGCGGGCTGCTAGACCTACTACGGGTAGGTTCGAACAACACGGTAATGTTACGGAGATGTTTCGGTACCTCAAATGGGAAATCCCTGGATGGAAGGCGAAGTTCTTTTCGAGGAACACTACTGAGAAAATTTAGAGAACCGTCATCTGAAGCTCACTGCAGAATGAGTCTACTGTCTGTAACATACATTGTCGCGTAAGGACCACGAAGATAAGATGCGAGAAATTAGGGATCATACCGAGTCATATAGGCATTAGTTTTTCCCTCGCTGTATTTGCGAGTGGAACAGGAAGGGAAATGAGAAATAGTGGTATAGGCTGCCCTCCGCTATGCGTCATACGTTGACCTGCGCAGTATCTGTGTAGATGTAGGTTTAGATCATCAGAAATTTCTTCCTCAGATTAAGGCCTATGTTTGACAATACTAGACTTCTCCTAGCACTGTATACACTTTTTATAGGGCTAGGCTGCATTTTATGTCTTCCGTGCTCCGTTCATCACCGGTTATTTTCCTGATTATGAAGCAGTATTCCTTAACTTCATCTACTTCGTGATCCCAATTCCGATGTTAAGTTTCACGCTGTTCTCATTTCTGATAATTCTCATTACTTTCGTCTTTCTACGGTTTATTCTCAATCCACATTCTGTACTCATTTGACTTTTCATTCCATTCAAACCAACAGATCCCGTAATTCTTCTCCATCCTCACTCAGGATCGCAATGTCATCAGCAAATCTAATCACTGATATCCTTTCACCTTGAATGTTAATACAACTCTTGAACCCTTTACTACCATCTCTACTTCTTCGATGCATAGATTAAACAGTTGGGGAGAAACAATGTTCTCATTTTTAATCCGAGCACTTCGTTCTTGGCCTTACAACCGTAGTGTTCCATTTTAGTATTATACTCGTCTTTCCCTAAAGCACATCCTACTTTTTCTTAGATTTTCGAATATCTTGGACCATTTTCCACTGACGAACGCATTTTCCAGACCAAAAAATGCTATGAAAGAGTCTTTATTTTTCTTCGGGCTTGCTTCTGTTAAGAACCGCAGCGTCACAACTGCCTCTCTGTTGCCTTTACCTTTCCTAACTAATCGTCGTGTAACACATCCCCAATCTTCATTTCCATTCTTCTGTATTCTTTGTTATTCTTGTCAGCAACTTGGATGCATGAGCTGTTAATCTGATGGTGCGGTAATTCTCGCACTTGTCAGCTAGTGCTTTTTTCGAATTGTGTGGATGACGTTTTCCCGAAAATCAAATGATATATTACAAGGCTCATACAATGTACAAACCAACGTGAATACTTATTTTATCCCCACTTTCCCCAAAGATTTTAGGAATTACAATGGAATGTTTTGTACCCCTTCTGCCTTATTTGATCTTAGGTAGTCCAAAGCTGCTTTAAATTGTGAGTATAGTACTGAATTTCCTGTCTCTTCCCTGACGACTTCTGTGTCTTCTTCTGTCAAGTGTCCGCCACGATAGCCGAGTGGTCAGCGTGACGTATTGCTGTCCTGCGGGCCAAGGTCCGATTCCTCGCTGGATCGGGGATTTTCTCTGCTGAGGGACTGGGTGTTGTGCTGTCTTCATCATCATTTCATCCTCATCCGGCGCGCAGGTCGCCCAATGTGGCGTCGAATGTAATAAGATCCGCAAGGAGCCTCCCGGCCAATGCCGCCAAACGTTCATTTCCATTTTTCTATCACGTCACGTCACGTCACGTCACGTCACGTCACGTCACGTCACGCCACGTCATGTTCGCCCCTCTTATAAAGGCCTTCAATGGCCTCTTTGCACATGTCCACTATCTTCTCCACATTTAATAATGGAGTTCGCAATGCGTTCTTAATGCTACAGCCCCTTCTTTTAATATAATCGAAGGTTGATTTAAATTTTCTGTATGTTGAGTCAGTCTTTGCGACGATCACTTATTTTTCGATTTCTTCACATTTTTCACCCAGGCGTATCGCCTATTTCCATTTATTTCATTCCCAAGTGACTTTTATTTCTCTATTCCTGAATTTCCCTGAACATTTTTGTACTTCCTTCTTTCGACGATCAGCTGAAGTATTTCTTCTGTAATTCATGGCTTCTTCGCAGTTACCTTCTTTGTACTTACTTCTGTGATTACCGTCTTTAGAAATGCCCATTCGTCTTCACCTGACTATTTAATGAGATATTCTTATCGCAGTATTTATAGTGTCAGAGAACTTCAAGCGTATCTCTTAAATGCTTAATTTTCCTACTTCTACACACACTAGTTCTTCCTGACTAGTCTCTTGAACTTCAGCCTCTTCTTGCTCATTACCAGATTGTGATCTGAGTCTATATTTGCTCCTACGGTATGACTTACAATCCAGTATCCGATTTCGGGATGTCTGGTTGACCATTACGTAGTATAACTGGATACCTCCAGCATTTCCCTCCTTTTTCAAGTATACCTCCACCTCTTATAATTCTTAAACAGATTGAAACTTCCTGGCAGATTAAAACTGTGTGCCGGGCCGAGACTCGAACTCGGGACCTTTGCCGTTCGCAGGATTATTCGCCATTAATAGCTTAAATTAATTGTGAAACTCAGTCATTGCCTTCTCTCATTCCTCCCACCAAGCCCATAATCCAGTAATTCTTTCTTCTGCTCCTTCTCATACAACCGCATTCCAGTCCCAATGACAGACATTTATCTCCCATTACGTACCGAATTACCCGTACAGTATCGTCATATACTTTCTCCATTTCATCATCTTCTGCTTGCGACGTCGGTATGTATACCTGATGTATTTTCAGTGTTGGTTAGGTGTCGAATCTGATGAGGACAACCCTGTCACTGAACTGTTCACAGTAACTCATTCTATGACCTATATTTCCACTCATGACGAATTCTACATCGGTTATACCATTTTCTGCTGCTGTTGAAACTACCCTATACTCGTTTGACCAAAAATCCTTGTCTTCTTTCCATTTCACTTCACTGGCCGCCGCTATATCTAGAATTAGCCTTATCGTTTCCGAATTCAAGGCTTCCCATCTTCCCTTCAACGTTCACACTTTTGACATTCCGCGCTCCGACTCTTATAACGACGGTCACCTTCCCCTTGCCAGTCCTCTTCCGGAGATCCGAGTGGGGGATTAATACGGAATGTTTTGAAAATGGAGAGATCATCATGATACTCTCCCATTGCAGGCCAATTGTGACTGCGTGATTTCCTAAATCCCCTCAGGGAAAGGCCGAGATGATTCTTTTGAATGGGCACGGCTGATTTCCTTAGCCATGCTTCCGTAATCCGAGAGTGTGCTCCGTCTCTAATGACCTCGTTGCCGACGGGAGGCTAAACACTGATCTCTTCCTCTTCCTCCTCCTCTTGTGGATGCACATCATGTATCCATAATGCAGTGGTTGCCATTCCCTCACCATCTTCTAGCACGTTGAGTATTGCTGATTCTTCCACCTTTTAGTTGCAGTTCCCCACCTCACGGGCAACAAAGAGCTCTGAAACTCTCTCCATTCCTCCGCCCTCTTTGACAAGATCGTTGGCTGGACGAGGGTGAATTCTTATGCCGGAAGTCTTAGGCTGCCATTGCTGATGATTTTGATTCAAAATTTATGCACTGGTAATGTTCGAACCCAGGACCCATACGTTTTGATTCCTAGTCAAAGACGCTATCCCTAGTGTAAACAGTAAGCTACAGAATTGTTTACACAATGTGATCCTCAGCTGCAGAATGTTTTTTTGGCTATCTGATTTAAAGAAAGGAAATTCTTGTAAGCTTAATGACAATATTAACCGTCTCTAAGTGGTATAGTTTTTAGCTCTGTAATTTGTTCCAGTGCATGCACAGTTTGCACTATCGTTATGAACTACTAGCTGACAAACCCGGCAGCGCTCAGGTATTCATTCTGCTAGTTTTCTGTTATAAATGAAAACAAAAAGTCAACTGTGATTGTAGTTTAGCATCGAAAAAATGTCTTCAATGTATTCGTGAAAACACCATTGAAATAATGAAGCAGTCGTACAAAGAAGTATGCATAATGTACAAATGTATGAGTACAGTATTTAAATTAAGAAACACGATACCTGACAGTTTCTGTACGCTGAGCGCAGCTGCTTCGCATATCAACAATGCAATTTTGTAAGTGTCTCTACGGGAACGCCTTTTCATAGCTCCATACATTGCTAGCGTTTACGGCCACAGCCATTAGCGCTTCACAGTTGAAAGTTGTCAGAGGCACTGTCCGCTGTCAACGGGTTTCCTTAATTTGGCTGTCTTAGTAGTAAAGAACAAAATATTAAAACCTCAAGCATGATGCGGCTGCGCCAGTTTCTCACGCATCTCAGTGTTTATGACGTCATATCTCATGATCTATAGTATAATTTTGAAGCTACGTTCAGGAGAAGATGTAACGCACACGTATATATATATATATATATACTTTACAACTTTCGGTTGTAACAAGAAGCTTGTTACAAGAAGCTTGTTACAACCGAAAGTTGACAGCGGTGAACGTTTTTGGGGAAAATTTAAACGTATACCGAAAGGATAAACCAGTGAGTGGGCAATGGAGGTGGTGTGTTTGTCGCAGTAGACAAGAAATTTAGACCCATCGAGAAATTCAAGCAACAAGGGAGATTCTTTAGACAAGGCTCAGTATCAAAAGCGGGCATAAATTATAACTGGATCCTTCTATTGACTACAAGACTTACCTCCTGATGTAACCGAAAATTTCAGAAAAAACTTCAGTTTGTTTGTACGAAACTTCCATCATCATTCTATATTCATTGCAGCAGATTTAAACCATCCAACAATCAAACTATCGAACAATCAAACCATCCAGCAATCAATTGAGATAATTACAGTTTTGTTAGTGGTGGTCGTGAGAAGACATCCTGTGAAACATCACCTACTTACAGTACTTCTATAAAAACTACTTAGTAATCCCACTCCTGATTGATTTTAGATCTAATGGCAGCTAACAGACCTGAATTCTTTCAGGAAGTCCATACTGCAGCTAATATCAGTGACCATGATGCATTTAAAGCAGCAATGAATGCCAACGTTCAAAGGGCTGTTGAACTAGGGAGATCTATATGTTCAATAAACTAGACGAAGAAGTGGTAGAGTCATATAAATTACTTGAAACTCTTAGCTCATGACAGGAGCACGTAGAGCAACTAGGGCGCAGTTTTAAAAGAATGTTTGACAATCTGTAGGATAGATATGTACCCAGTAGAACAGTTCAGGATGGGGTGGCTGCTCCATGGTATGCAGTCACTGTAAAATAACTTCTGAAGAGACTATTTCTCAATAGTTACAAAATCGAACACAGGACTTCAGATAAAGAGATGCTGAATTAAACTCGACTAGATGTGTGGATAGCAATGCGTGAGGCTTTCAAAGCCTGCAATAGTGGAATACTGTCGAATGAAACCCATATAGATTCTGCTCGGATGTAAAGACTGTTAGTGGAGCCAAAATTAGTAGCCAGACGCTCATGGATGAGACAAAAGCCGAAATACTTCTCTCTGTTGTCAAATGTTCCTCAAAAAGGAAAAGCCAATGGTATTGCCCCAATTTGACTCTCGTACCACTGAACAGATGCATAAAACAGATATTAGTGTCAGTGGCGTTAAGAAGCAGCCGAAAATAGTATAAGTAACAAAACAGCAGGGACAGATGAAATCCCTATCAGATTCTACACTCAGTTTGCCTTTGAGTTACTTCTGTTAACAATAATCTGGCGCAGATTTCTTGAAAGAAAATTTCGTGACCGTTAGTTGGAAGAAAGCACAGGTCACACCCGTATACACAAAGAGTAGCAGAAATGACCTGCATAACTACCGTCCAATGTTCTGGACATCTCTGTCTTGTAACATATTCTGCGGTCCAGCATAACGAGGTATCTCAAACAGAATGACCTCCTCCAAGCAGCTAACATGCACTTCGAAAACACCCATTACGTGAATCCCAGCTCGAAGTTTTCTCACATGACGTACAGGAAGCTATGGATCAAAGGAGTAAGGTATATGCAGTATTTCCAGATTTCCGAAAAGCATATGACTCAGTAACCCACCATAGTAATCTCAGATTTCTTAGGTGATGCAGTCATCTATAAAGAAGTACAATCTGAAACAAATTGCACAAATATTCTTTCATATCTTGATAAGATTTCATAGTGATGCTAAATTTGCAACACGCTTCAAATACACCGACGTGACAAAAGCCGTGGGACAGCGATACGCACATGTACAGATGTCGATTGTATCGCGGACGCAAGTTATAAGAGTTTAGTGCACTGGCGAAGTTGTCATTTGTACTCAGCTGATTCATGTGAAAATATTTCCGACATTATTATGCCCGCACGACGGGGACTAACAGACTCTGATCGCGGAATGGTAATTGGAACTAGAAGCATGGGGCACTCCATTCCGGAAATCATTAGGGAATTCAATGTTCCAAGATCCACAGTATCAAGAGTGTGCCGAGTATAGCAAATTTCAGGCATTACCTCTCATCACGGACAAGGCACTGGCCGACGACTTTCACTGAACGATCGAGAGCAGCGGCGTCTGCTCGGAGTTGTCCGTGCCAACAGACGCAGCACTGCGCGGATAACCGCAGAAATCATTGTGGAAGGTACGACGATCGTATCCGTTATGACAGTGCGGCGAAATTTGTCATAAATAGTCTGTGATAGCAAGAGATCGACGCGAGTGTCTTTGCCAACAGCACGACATCCCCTGCACCGCCTCTGCTGATCTCCTGAACATATTTATTGGGCCCTAGACAACTGGAAAACAGTGGACAGGTCAGATGTGTCCCGATTTCAGTAGTTAAGAGCTGATGGTAGGGTTCAAGTGTGGCGTATACCCCACAAAGCCATGCACCGACACTGTCAGCAAAGCACTGTAGAAGATGGCACTAGCTCCAGAAAGATGGGTAGGTTTTCTGGTCGAACTGAGCCGGTCTTTGACTGTTGAAATGATTGTGTTCCGCTACTTGGAAACCATTCATGGATTTCTTGTTCCTAAACAACGATGGAGTTCTTATGGACGACAATGCGCTATGTCACCGAGCTACAGTTTTTCGCGATTGGTTTGAAAAACGTTCCAGACAATTCAAGCGAATGATTTGGGCATCCATATCGCCCAGCATGAATCGCATCGATTATTTGTGGGACAGTTCATGCACAAAATCCTGCACCTCCAACACTTTCGTAATTAGGACAGCTATAGAGGCAGAATGGCTCAGCATTTCCGCAGGGGACTTAAGCGAACTGTTGAGTTCACGCCACGCCGAGTTGCTGCACTACGCCTATGCCGGGCAGAATGAGGTCGGACACGATTTTAGGACTATCCTATGACTTTTGTAACCCGTTGTATTCTGCCAGTTGAGTATTTTTCTTCATCTCTGTGACATTGTCACGTCAGGCAAACAAACTTGTGACCATTCGTGAAGCCTTTCTCCGCACACGTTCAACGTCGCCTGTCAGTCCTATCTGATGCAGGTCCCATACACTTTCCCAGCAGTCTAGGATGCGTCACACGAGTAATTTGTGAGCAGTATCCTTCGTAGGATTATTGCATTTCCCTGGTATTGTACCAATGAACCGAAATTTGGTACCTGTTTACCAACGACTAAGCCCATGTGGGCGTTCCTTTTCATGTCCCTTCGAAGAGTTGTACTCAGGCATTTCAATGAGTTTACTGATTCCAGCTGTGACTCGCTTATATTACACTCCTGGAAATGGAAAAAAGAACACATTGACACCGGTGTGTCAGACCCACCATACTTGCTCAGGACACTGCGAGAGGGCTGTACAAGCAATGATCACACGCACGGCACAGTGGACACACCGGGAACCGCGGTGTTGGCCGTCGAATGGCGCTAGCTGCGCAGCATTTGTGCACCGCCGCCGTCAGTGTCAGCCAGTTTGCCGTGGCATACGGAGCTCCATCGCAGTCTTTAACACTGGCAGCATGCCGCGACAGCGTGGACGTGAACCGTATGTGCAGTTGACGGACTTTGAGCGAGGGCGTATAGTGGGCATGCGGGAGGCCGGGTGGACGTACCGCCGAATTGCTCAAGACGTGGGGCGTGAGGTCTCCACAGTACATCGATGTTGTCGCCAGTGGTCGGCGGAAGGTGCACGTGCCCGTCGACCTGGGACCGGACCGCAGCGACGCACGGATGCACGCCAAGACCGTAGGATCCTACGCAGTGCCGTAGGGGACCGCACCGCCACTTCCCAGCAAATTAGGGACCCTGTTGCTCATGGGGTGTCGGCGAGGACCATTCGCAACCGTCTCCATGAAGCTGGGCTACGGTCCCGCACACCGTTAGGCCGTCTTCCGCTCACGCCCCAACATAGTGCAGCCCGCCTCCAGTGGTGTCGCGACAGGCGTGAATGGAGGGACGAATGGAGACGTGTCGTCTTCAGCGATGAGAGTCGCTTCTGCCTTGGTGCCAATGATGGTCGTATGCGTGTTTGGCGCCGTGCAGGTGAGCGCCACAATCAGGACTGCATACGACCGAGGCACACAGGGCCAACACCTGGCATCATGGTGTGGGGAGCGATCTCCTACACTGGCCGTACACCACTGGTGATCGTCGAGGGGACACTGAATAGTGAACGGTACATCCAAACCGTCATCGAACCCATCGTTCTACCATTCCTAGACCGGCAAGGGAACTTGCTGTTCCAACAGGACAATGCACGTCCGCATGTATCCCGTGCCACCCAACGTGCTCTAGAAGGTGTAAGTCAACTACCCTGGCCAGCAAGATGTCCGGTTCTGTCCCCCATTGAGCATGTTTGGGACTGGATGAAATGTCGTCTCACGCGGTCTGCACGTCCAGCACGAACGCTGGTCCAACTGAGGCGCCAGGTGGAAATGGCATGGCAAGCCGTTCCACAGGACTACATCCAGCATCTCTACGATCGTCTCCATGGGAGAATAGCAGCCTGCATTGCTGCGAAAGGTGGATATACACTGTACTAGTGCCGACATTGTGCATGCTCTGTTGCCTGTGTCTATGTGCCTGTGGTTCTGTCAGTGTGATCATGTGATGTATCTGACCCCAGGAATGCGTCAATAAAGTTTCCCCTTCCTGGGACAATGAATTCACGGTGTTCTTATTTCAATTTCCAGGAGTGTAGTAATCTACTTTCGCGGAAATGTTGCAAATTTTAGTTTTTACTCTCTATTTGTAGACGTTGCAGTATAATATTTTCACACTATTCCTACCCCTGTACACGTCGCATGAATGCATGTTCTGCGTTTTATCTCTCTTTTTTCCTGCTATGCGTCTTTTAGAGGAACGTAATGTTTCGATCGTGCGCATCGACCCCGTTTAGATATACTTTCTGTCGACATACAGTAAACAAAACGAAGAAAATTAATCAATAATTTCTTGAGTGTTCAGGATGATCTCACAAAATGTCAGATAGTACAAGACATACGAATTTTATAGTCATTGTACATATTAGAAGTCAATATAAAACAGTCAATTGCCTCTGTGATACGACACATTGGTTACACGGTGTGAAAGTTCCCATTGTGGTGAAACAAATCTGCTTGACGAGAAACGAAGTATCAGACCATTTTCTTTGGATGATCCTGACTTATATCATCAACTCAGCTACTCTCGTCCACCCATTAACTTCGCCCTCTTTCTCCCGAAGAAGGAACCATTGTGTGGGAAGCATTTCCAGAAATATTATGTGAGGTTCGAGGTGAAACCTCTCGTGAGCAGTTAACTGACTTCCTCGTCCATGTTCGCACCGAATCACCAAACTTAACCAAATACGTGTCGCATTGAAAGGTAAAGCTGCAGAAAGGAACCAACACCACCATATTTCGTGGTCACAGCTTGATTTTTTTGAGCTCATAATAAATACTTTTCGATTAGCCCTCGTATTCTTATTGTTCCAATCATCATTTCCATGTGGATATCAGTATGTATATATTTTAAGAAATGCATAACACGAACGACAATTTATACTGTACCGATTTCAGTGTAAACCAAGCTCCTCTATGACATGTAATGTTGGATTTGTAATAGCATTTTGACTACCGTTAACATGATCTTGGACCGAAACCGGTTGGTGAGTAAAACAGAATACAAGTCAGCAGTCGTTTTATACTAGAGTTACTCGGAAAGTAAGGAACGATCGGTCGCGAAATGATAAATACAGTGAAATTCTGATGACGCTTTGCACAGATGCATTGGATACTGTGTCTAGTACGCCCGTTGATCGCATCACGTCGCTCTTTTCAGTTCTGAGCTCACAGTGAGAACGTAAAGATGACTAGAAATTAGCGTCTCCCGCCAAATAATAGGGCCTGGAGAAAAATTTTGCCTGAAGCTATGCAATCCACATAACATAACTGCCATGCGGTTCGTTCTTCATGCCAATTCTCGGCCGCACTTTGCAGGGGCAATGAAGAGGCCCCTGCAGCGTTTTCGATGGTAAGTGTCTGATCACCAACAATACAGCCCGTAATAGGCTACCCCTGAGGTTCACCTCTGCTCAGATGAACTGCTGGCTATAAAGACAATATTCTGACACAGACAACGAGCTGCAGTCTAGAGTAGAAAATTGTCGAAAAGCACTGGCGGCTGTGATCTATAACGAGGGGATTGTACAGTTGGTACAATGCTACGACAGATGTCTAAGTCTGAGCGGCGACTGTGTAGAGAAGTAGCTGGAAAGTGTACCTAATCGTTGCAAATAAAACAGTTTTGTTTTTCACTGTGGTTTCCATTTCGCGATCTATCGTTCCTTACTTTCGGAATAGTCTTCGTACATTTCTTACTGTTCCTTCATGGTTGTGCATACTGTCTACGTCGTAGCGCATATCTATTACTCTGAAGATATCAAACGCGTTGCAGAACTTTGAGGTGTCAAGAGGTCAACATTTCAGCCTAGAAGCAAGCAGTCCTCAGCACTGTCTGTCTTCATCTGCCTTCCGTATTAACGATGACAACAGCTTGGAATCGGAGTTGGGTTTTCTTAAACAGGACAATAAAGGCCAATGGCTATGAGGGGTTTTTCACAGACAGGGTCTTTCAGCGAAATATTAATTACGCTAATAAGAACGACCAGGAATCGCCTTCTGATCGTGTTAAGTTACCGTTTGTTTCTGGAGCCATTGACGGTACAAGCAGAATTAAAAAGGAAAATTGGTATTCAGACCGCTTTCTTCAGTAAAAAGTAAATAAATAAAGACGCACCTGATTGCTACACACTGCGGACATCTATGTAATGACGTGTGGCTGTGGCAAAGTTTATATAGGTGAAAAGTGTGAAATCGGAGGTAGAGGAACATCACGAGAACTTTGGCCTTAACATTGATTTCAGTAACGTATGTAAGCCAATATTTATAGAGAGAGAGTCCTAGAAGCCATTGAAATTTCAGAAAAGGCATGTAACTTCGAAAGAGAGGACGTTTATAACTTCCGCCATCGTACTCCAGGACATCAAGGAACTGAATACCCGGCCGTTGCGTGCGAACAATACAGACAAGGTACTGAAAGACACAACTGCAGACAATAATATTTTGTATAAACATTCCCCATCTCTTGCTCAGCCCGTTTCGCTTCACGCCTAAGATGATGGCCCACCAATATCAGCGGGAGGAATTTTTTGGAAATTTGGAGATTTGCGGTAAGGTCTTATGGGACCAAACTGCTGAGGTCATCGGTCCCTTAGCTTACGAGCGACTTAATCTAAACTAACTTACGCTAATGACAACACACACACCTACGCCCGAGGGAGGACTCGCAGTTTCGACGGAGGGAGCCGAGTGGACCGTGACAAGACGCCGGAGACCGCGCGGCTACACCGCACGGCGGAGGAATTTTAACCAATAACTTAATCTCTAGAACAAGTGCGCAAGAAATCCCTTTCCAACCAGTGACAATGTCTCACCAATGGCAGCCACAAGAGATTTAGCCAACTATCGCCTTCTTTGCCATTAGTGCGGGGATGACATATCATCCAATAACGATGGCCCGCGAGTGGTAGCCACAAAAATTTTACGCAATAATACCGTTTCTCCTGTACAAGGGCGAGAAAACTTCCCCTTTATAAGAGAACGCGACACTATTCTCTGACAGTTTTCAGTAAGCAGTGGCTACCACAAGATCCTGAAGATGATTCCATCAAACGGGTCGAAACTTCGATCGTTCAGAAGAAATATCTCGCTGCCCCACAAACGAGAAGGTTTTAACTTCAGTGACAACGACCACGAAAGCCTTCAGATTTACATGAATGAAAGCTTGTTGATTTTTCTGAAGTCTCCCTCCTTTTGCCGATAGTAGCGACACTGTTGCCTCTTTCGCGCCTTGATCTTTCCTAAAGCTAAGCCGGCCGCGGTGGTCTTGCGGTTCTAGGCACTGCAGTCCGGAACCGCGGGACTGCTACGGTTGCAGGTTCGAATCCTGCCTCGGGCATGGGTGTGTGTGGGATGTCCTTAGGTTAGTTAGGTTTAATTAGTTCTAAGGTCTAGGCGACTGATGACCTCAGAAGTTAAGTCGCATAGTGCTCAGAGCCATTTCAACCATTTCAACCTAAAGCTAAAGTCAACCTAACCAGACCCCAGTTTTTCATCATTCGTTACCGGTATTGAGACAGACGACCAAACAATTGAAAGGCATTCCGGCTCAACGAACAAAGTGACGTCTGCAGCAGATGCGTACTCATCTGTCACGCGCTGCTGCGAATGCATTCCGGTCCCAGTTGCGGCCACTCGGCAAATGAGCCGCGCGCGTGTTTAGCAGCGCTCCGGATGACGCAGAACCGCCCGCGACCGCTTGCTTGCCGTCGCGGCCAAATTTACTGTCGCCTTTGGCGCGACCGCGTCAGCACGGATCATTTGAGGCCGCGCTCCCAATGGCCGTAATGGGCGCCATGCGCTTTGTCCGAGCGGCGGATATTACACTCTCTGCCGCCGGATGCGCACCATAGATTGGTCGCGGTTCACTGCGCCAATTAGGAGCCAGGGCGCATGCGCGGGGTAGCAGCACATGCACGCCCCGCTGCGCCCGCTGTCCGAATCAGACGCCGTCGGTGTGTTTGCGGCGCCGCATAATCCCAGGCAATGCAATAGCAGTGGACGCCTGTATTAGTCTGTAACGTGAAACGTGACGGCACACGCGCCGACGAATTATATTCCTTGCAAATCTAGTTTTAGGAGCTCTGCGTGAGGAATTGTGCATCATTCATCAAAAATACCCTACATAGCCTCAAAACTCTACATCTGGATCCATTCATCGCTAGTCACTATGCGGTATACCACTACTAATCGTTCCCTTTCCAGTTGCGCAAGCAAATGCGGCGAGGGTAGCACGACTGTCTGTCTGCTTCCGTATGAATCCTGATTATTACTTGTCTTCGCGGTACACGTGAGCGGTACATTGGTGACAGTAGAATCGTTCTGCAGTCTGTCGCAAAATATCAGTTACCTGACATTTGTCAACAGTGTTTCGCGAAAAGAACTTACCATCAGACGTTTCTATTTGAGTCCACGCAACATTTCGATGTTTGTCGAATCCAACGGTAATAAATCCAGCATCACCCCACCGAATTGCCTTGATGTCTTCCTTTAATCTAATCTGGTGGGGATTGCGAACACTCGAGCAGTACTCCAGAATGTGTTCCATAAGTGTTCTGTACGTGGTCTCCATCCAAGACGAGAAATCCGCCAATAATTCCAAGTTGACTATTTGCCTTGCGTAGAACCGACGC
The DNA here is from genome assembly GCF_021461395.2 of Schistocerca americana. Lineage (NCBI taxonomy): Eukaryota > Metazoa > Arthropoda > Insecta > Orthoptera > Acrididae > Schistocerca > Schistocerca americana. The sequence continues at coordinate 770,145,610 of NC_060122.1, read as the reverse complement.
AGCACCAAGGCCAGATATTTAATCGATGTGACTGTGTGAAGCACCACGGCACTAGTACTATATTCTAACTTGACAGGACTGTTTTTCCTATTCATTTCCATTGACTTTCATTTTTCCACATTTAGAATAATCCACCATTCTTCAAACCGAACAGAAGTTCTGCTCAAGTCAACCACTGTCGAACAAAATTAGATATACAATGACAGTGTGGAGAACGATCATACGACATATATAATTTTTTGTATAATTTCCGTGATCGCAAAGTTAAAAAAACTCTGCACGCAAGACAGGACCTCATCGACCTTCCTTATTCAATCACTACACAAACAGTTTCTTTCCAATTACCATGCATTTTTAGCTTCACTGGTCTCTGCTGAAGTGCTTCTGACAAAAGACTAACGAAATAGGCGGTTTTGGCTACGGGTGCGTGAAGCTAGCACACGGGTTATGTAAACGGATTAGTGAAAATTACATTTATTCGACGCCGTATCCTTTGCGAGTCTGCGTGATGTTCAAACGATGGCTTTAATACCCGAATCGCAACACATAACATTCATAACCATTGTTACTAAAAATAAAGTGACGCCTGTCGCAGACATTATTTGACGTAATGCAGTAACCAGCACCCTTTTATATACTCTTGAGACACGCGCATACACTTTCAAAACAAATCTTTATTTTCGAAAAGGCCATCGAAAGAAAAAAATCCACTTCCAGAGGACGAGGCCCAGTCCCATTCACAAACACACTATGTGATCAAAAGTATCCGAACACCCCAAAAACATACGTTTTTATATTAGGTGCGTTGTGCTGCCACATACTGCCAGGTTCTCCATATCAGCGACCTCAGTAGACATTAGACATTGCCAGAAAGCACAATGGGGCGCTCCGCAGAACTCACGGAATTCGCGTACTTGGTCAGGTGATTGGGTGTCACTTGTGTCATACGTCTGTATGCGAGATTTCCACACTCCTGAACATCCCTAGATCCACTGTTTCCGATGTGATAGTGAAGCGGAAACGTGAAGGGACACGTACAGCACAAAAACCTAGAGGTCGACCTCGTCTCTTGACTGACAGAGACCACCGACAGTTAAAGAGGGTCGTAATGGATAATAGGCAGACATCTATCCAGACCATCACATAGGAATTCCAAACTGCATCATGATCCACTGCAAATACTACGACAATTAGGCGGGAAGTAGAAAACTTGGATTTCATGGCCTAACGGCTGCTCATGAACCACACATCAGGCCGGTAAATGCCAAGCGACGACTCGCTTGGTGTAAGGAGCGTAAACATTGGACGATTGAACAGTGTAAAAACGTTGTGTGGAGTGAAGAATCACGGTACACAATGTGACGATCAGATGGCAGGGTGTTGGTATTGCGAATGCCCGGTGAACTTCATCTGCCAGCGTGTGTAGGACCAACAGTAAAATTTAGAGGTGGTTGTGTTATGGCGTGGTGTTTTTCATGGAGGGGTCTTCCACCCCTTGTTGTTTTGCGTAGCACAATCACAGCACAGGCCTACATTGATGTGTTAAGCACCTTCTTGCTTCCACTATTGAAGAGCAATTCAGCGACTGCGATTGAATCTTTCAACACGATAGAGCATCAGTTCATAATGCACGGCCTGTGGCGGAGTGGTTATACGACAATAAAATCCCTGTAATGGACTGGCCTGCACAGAGTCCTGATCTGAAGCCTGTAGCACACCTTAATGATGTTTTGGAACGCCGACTTTGTGCCAGGCCTCACAGACCAACATGGATACCTCTCCTCAGTGCAGCACTCCGTGAAGAGAGGGTTGCCATTCCCCAAGAAACCTTACAGCACCTGATTGAACGTATGCTTGCGAGAGTGGAAGCTGTCATCAAGGCTAATGACGGGCCAACACCATATTGAGTTCCAGCATTACTGATGGAGGGCGCCACGAACTTGTAAGTCATTTTCAGGCAGGTGTCCGGATACTTTTGATCACGTAGTGTATGTACTCCCTCGCATTCTAACAGCAGCAACATTATCAATAAGAAAAAATTTCAAGCCACAAATACAAACCTAACTACTGGAAAAAATTTAATGAACTGGCACTAAAGGTGACCACCGAATTTCTTACGTAAAACGCAGTCGTTTAACAACAAGGACATTGGCAGGTCTAATTCAAGGCACAACGCTGGTCAAGCTCCAGCTTCTATTATTCTTCTATTGAAGTCTACACGCAATGCTGGTGAACCTCAGCTTCAGTTACATCAAACTGTCACTTAAGGGGACTGCTGAAAATTGTTGACGTGAAAACTCATTTACCAAGGCACCGAACCTATCTTTTGAAACTGACCTGGTCAAACTTTGACTTCAGTCACAACCAGTTAATTCTAGGCACCAGGTGCGTACTGGTATTGGTAACGTAACTTCAGTTGCTATGAACTAGTCCCAGTTTTTAATCCCGATACAAGCATTGTTCCGGGTTCACATCCAGTTACTGTTACTTCCAAGGAACGAAGTAGAGCCAACGGCTGCGCACATCAACAAAATACACGCAATCTTGAGACGTAAGTACTCGCAGCTCACGCTGGCCCACTTACTCAAATGATCACAGCACATTGGCTACCTGCCTTCTCACAGGCCACAAGACTTCAGCAGCTAGTCATAGCCGACCTCCTTAAAACGTTTCTGACCTTAGAGAGAAATTCAGATGGCCCCCAGCACCGCCGATTACTTGCACATGGTTGCTGCTCCACTACGCTGTTTCCACTCGACCTCCGTCTCCGAAGCGATGTTTTCAAGGCGCTGGGCACACACCCTGAAGCCCGCGCCAGCCGACACTCTACAAGCGCCATCAGCAGTTACGACGGCACAGGTGTTTAGTTACAGTCGCGCGCTCTTCAGATACAGCGAGCAGCCGCTGTTATTTCCACTTGTCGCGCGAGTGGTGACAAGTTGCACCGTCACATTCTCCTTATACAATACCGGAAAAAAGAAATCACAGCACTAAGAAGGAGTTGTGCGACGTAAACGAAAGTCAGTAAAGGGGTTTCTGCCCCTGAAAGATAATGTCTGTTCAGATTTTGCATCAGTCGCGTAGCAGTGGTACTAGTAGCGCTACTAAGAGGATGAAAATTAGTTGTGCCTTAGATACATGTTGTACCTGTCGTGGGCGTTACTTACCTTTGAGATTGGACGTGGTGAGCTGATGTTAGTCGAGAAGCCTTTAAGCAGTAAGAAACTCCATCATTACCAACTCACTGAGTTTGAACGAGGTCTTGTAATAGGGCTGCGAGAAGCTGGATGTTCCTTTTGTGATATTGCAGAAAGTATTACAAGGGGAGGCCGCCAATTGTGAAATTCAGATTCGATTCATACCGCGCATAACAAAAGCTCATCGCCAGAAGTGTAATGTGGCAAAGCACCAAGATGCACTTCTCAGCCATGCAATATTTTTTTATTATTAGTTTTTTGCAATTCAAATTATATATATTGTACCGCCTCCATTTTTCCGTTTGTTTAACGGGGTGTACCAAAGCTGTCCCGTCCGCACTGATTATCGACGATGTTATAAGTTGCGCTAGGGACCGCATCTACCTTCTTTCGAAGTTAGCAGGCAACTACGCTGTTATGGGGCGGTTCGTTTCGGTCCATTCAACATCTGTCCATCAAGTGTAACGAGCGAGTAACGGAGTTTATATTTAATACCTGCCACAGCAAGTTTGTGTTCGTGGGGTCTCTATTCTAATTCGAAAGTTTGACTTACGCTATACGTATTCGTTTCTACGTCTTCCGTTAACTACACGTGGTTAACATTATGAAGACAATTAATAACATTTGTGAAATACAACTTTGTTTGTGGAAAACAATGATGTTCGAAGTCGCCACTTTTTCCACGACAAACGACTTTCAACAACTTATTATATGCATAATTGTTGCAACTGATTGCCGGGAAATATATATGAATTACAAAAAACAAATACTAAAAAAAAGTTGCATGGAGCGAGATTCGATCCGGCGACCTTCGGATTACGAACCCCAGCGCTTACCGCTGCACCACCACGCTGTAGAAAATTACTAATCGTAGAGAGTATTTCACCGCAACGGTTTCTTTTAACTGCCGATTTTCTCGACAACGGCTGAGAAGTGCATCTTGGTGCTTTGCCACATTACACCCCTGGCCATGAGCTTTTATTATGCGCAGTATGAATCGAATCTGAATTTCACAATTGGCGGCCTCCCCTTGTTAGCAGGAATGCAGCCACTGTACGTGATTGCTAGCAGCGGTTGTCAAGAGAATGTCTAGTCGCAAGAAGACCAGATTCCATATGGCCACAAGGTACAACCGAGAGGGAAGACAACAGAATACGGCATATGGCTCTGGAGCATCATACTGCATCTGCATCCGCAGCAGTTGGCACCGCAGTGACACAATGGACTGTTTAAAATCTGTTTCTTCTAGGACAGTTCCGAGCCAGACGCCCTGCAGCGTGCATTTTACTGATCCAAAACCAATGCCATTTGGAACTTCAGCGGTGTGAAGTGGGAGCTCATTGGAGGAAAGGGTGGAGGTCTATTGTGTTTTCTGATAAAAACTGCTTCTGCCTCGGCGCCAGTGATGGCCGTGTGTTGGTTAGGAGGCCAGCTGAGGGCCTGCAAACACATGTCTGTGCTCTAGACACACTGGACTTACTCCTGGAGCCGTGGTCTGGGATGCGATTTCGTACGATAGCAGGAGCGCTCTCGTGGTTTTCCCATGCATCCTTACTGCAAATCTCTACGTCCATCTGTTGATTCGACACGCTGGGCCACCATTTGTGAACAGGATTCCAAGAGATGTTTCCCAGCAGGATAATGCTAGCCCATATACCACTGTTGTCTCGACATGTTCCGACCCGCTTGATCATCATATCTGTCTCCAATAGAGCAGTTATGGGACATGATCGGACGTCAACTCCAGCATCATCGTCAAACAGCATTAACCGTCCTTGCACTGACCGACCAAGTGCAACAGGCACAGAACTCCATCCGGCACCTGTACAATACAATGCATGCACGTTTACATGCTCGCGTTCAACATCCTGGCAGTTGCACCGGTTATTAATGTACCAGCATTTCACATTTGCAACGGCTTATCACTCGCTTACATTAAACATTGGTCTTGCGTTGTTAACCGCTTAAATATGTTACCTACACTAATGTATTCCCGAAATTTCATTCCATTAATTATTTATTGGAGTTGTGGTAATTTTTCGTCAGTGTATTTAGACCCTTTTCGCACCATCACCCATCTTCAGGTGAGGCAATAAATTCGTATATTCGCCAATACATCTGTACATGTTATTCGTATAAAGTCTTCCACGGCTTTTTCTTCCTGTATGTTCAGGCTGATCTGAGGAAATACTGACTTGCAAGGAAGGTTTCTGTAAATAATTTGATACCGCTAAGTAAGTATGTGTTCTGGTCGTGAAATGCATGCCTAGAAACCACGAGGTCGCGGGATCGGATTTCAGTCAGTTCACGAATTTTTCGTTCTGCCTTTAAACCTAGCATTTCCCTCTCAGTGATTTCGAGACTAGCAAGAATTGACACGTGGCTCCAATTCCATGCTAAACTGACCGACTGTCCTGGACTGGACAACTGGGATGGGTGCGGAATACGGAAGTCACCGAAGTTGCGTGTAATTAAAATACTTGCACGAGGCCATTTTACCCCATGAAATTATAACTAACAGAATCTTAACATCAATATATATCTACTTCTTTCACACATATTATGAATTAAAGTCCCCTACCGCTTTCTTTTTTTTTTTTTTTTTTTTTTTGCAAGCATTTGAAGAGTAATCTCAGGAAATACTGCAGGGTTTTTGATGCAGGTTTCACTAACAGACAAACCCGTTGACGGGGAAGGTATATAATTTATTACCGTCCGGCCGTAGAGTGTGCTGCCTGCGCGAAGAAAGGGCGGTCGCTGCTAAGATGTAAATGCGTTGCCCCCAATCAAAAGCACGAAACGTGTCTTGGCATGAAGAATACCCACATGAAAGTAGCTGGTTACTATCTTCCGTCAAATAATTCAATTCTTAACCACGGATGTCAACCGCCACTAACATGAAGAAATGAAACTCCGCCGACAGCTCTCGTAAAGCCCAACGGTACCGACCGACAATCGTGTCGTCCTCAATAATGGCGTCATCGGGTCGTAGCGTCAGCACATCGCTCACCTGGCTGTCTTCAGTCTTCGTGACCTGCAGCCACTACTGTTCGGTCGAGTAGTTCCTCAGTTGATATCACGAGGCTCAGTGCAACCCGCAGGTCAACAGCAAATGGCGGGCCAGATGGTCACCTATCTATGCGCCGATCACTCTCGATGGTGCTTAACTTCGGTAACTTGACGGAACCGGGTATTCAAAGCTGCACGATCGTTGACTTACATTGACACATTATTGTCATTAATTACCTCGACCCAGAATTAATTAGTGCCTAAATAAAGACTGCCCAGTTCGGTTAAATTTAACAGCATTTCAAACTTTGAACAGCTTTGCATACATTCAGAATTTACCACTTCATCGTACTAACGTTAGTTGTGTCTGTTAATGGTAGACATTAACAATGACGTATGATAGTGGATTTGTAAGTAGTTAAATAGGAGATCCTGGAATCGATATATTTAACCACCACACTTTTTTAAAGTAATAATTGTTAGCGTTTTGGCGCATACTTCATTATCACTTTCCCACTGTAGCTTTGTCTACGTCCATTCTCACACCTTCAGATGTACCTTCCACCTCCGAGTCAGCTAAGGACGCCTCCTCGTCAGCTAAGGACGGTTTGTGCCCGCAGGGCCATCTGCTGCCCAACGGAGTGTGAACGACCTGAGACGGTGCTGTTTATGAGCCATCCTGCGCGTGTTCCTTAACAACCCCAATTTGTTATACTCAAGGTGTTTCATTCGGGTTTTTAGTCACCTGTAAAGACTGCAATAAGGTGGCTAAAAGGTGTAAGGGAGACGTCATTCATACCTCGCACAAATTGTTTTCCGAAATGGAAGGTTCCGGGACAAAAAGTTTCCATTTGGAACAATATCGTTTTTCATGGATAGTAAATTTTACAGTTTTCAATTGCCGCTTAAAGAAATGAATTTTCGTGCTTATACGTTTGATATTACTGATGTTCACTATCTGCTTTGAGTCGCGTTTCTATAAATAAAGTTAATACTGCAGAATTTATCATAACATCTCACCAGATGGCGCTAATTTTCATCTGTTACATTGAACATGTTCATTTCAGTGTCAGGGTGGTCTCTTTTCTGTGCTAGTAACTTAAATTGCCAAGAAAACATTTATAGGTCTATTATTAACCATAGAAGATATAACGTCTCTTGAACTAAAAGCATTTATAAAATACTTCACTGAACCAATCACATATGAAAACGCAGATTAGTGACTTCATATGAAGGAGACACACAAACATGAAATTATAAAACTATTTTTAAATTCAGTACGAGCATACAGCAAAACGAAATATATCTTGCCATCCAAAATTAGTACCAGATGCGTGGCTCCTACATTTTAAGACTGTAATGCGAATTATTGGGGTACTTGCTCACCTGGTGCGTTAGTGTCTTAGCCGTCTGTATTGTAAATTACGCTAGTATTTTACACATTGGTATGTATCATCCAGACTTCTGTTTGTGATATTTCATAATTTATTCCTTTTGGCACACTGCTGTTGCTACAGTATTGTGATTGCTCATCTTATTATTTGCGTTGTGAAAGGAGGAAACTAAGACGCAACAGATGTTTCCACAATGGATATATTAGCTTCATATAGATATACCGGGTGTAACAGGTAAAAACGCAGATATTTCTACTCGGACTGAGGACACTGTACTGAATTGCATTACATCAGTATTTGCATCATTTGCAGACTAATAATTATGGCCATTGCAAGTCGTATGTTTTTAGTTTGGTTAGTACTTGTAAGTACATGTAACAAGAGTAGGCCACTAATACTTATTTTCCGATAGCTAGCAGGTCAGACGTTCAAGTGTGGATGTGCGGAAGCAAAGCGGTTAGTCCATACTGACAGGCGTAGTCCACTTTCGTGATGCAATACTGCCGTGCAGAAAACACCAGGTCGTAAACACTGCTTGATGCAGAGAAAAAGCAAGCAAAGCACTGATGTGTCTGTATATTAAGGTACTACATGTAAATATATATAGGAACGGGTGGTTTCATTCACGTCCTCTGTTACTGTTCCTATTATCTATTCTTGTCGATTATGACCATCGAATGTCTTCGAAAGGCGCTTTTAACACTGGGCATCGCGATTCTGAGTTCTGTGGCAGAGGCGTCAAGACAAGGGGTGAGTTCAGGGTAAGGAGAGGTATCACGACTTCCGCGTGGTGACACGCCCGCAGTGGCGTTGAGCAGAATGATGGTGAAATTATCTTACCAGTGTGGCATCCTTAAACCACGTTGCACCTCACATGAAGATCTGAGCTCTGCCCCCACCATTTTTTTTTTCTGCGCTCATCGACACTTCTGCTGTTTGAAGCTTCGCCGAAGCCCGAGGATGACGTCACAGTGGGTCATGGTTTTGCACCGTAGCAGACAAAGGTTGTAGGCACCTTAGAGCTAAATTTCGAGATTATTGGTGGCAACTGGTGAAAATGACGCGTTTATAAAGAAGGAACAGTTAATTTTGTTACGCAGTCGAGAGGAGTGGCCACGCTGTTCGAGGCGCCATGTCACGGATTGCGCGGCCCCTCCTGCCGGAGGTTCGAGTCCTCCCTCGGACATGGGTGTGTGTGTTGTTCTTAGCAAAAGTTAGTTTAAGTAGTGTGTAAGTCTAAGGACTGATGACCTCAGCAGTTTGACCCATTAGGAATTCACATACTTTTGAACATATCTTGCGCAGCGTACATTTTTACAGTTATCCTCAGTATTTAAGTTTCACGAATCTTTTGGAAATGAAAAAACTACCACACAATAAATGTGGCATATAGTACATGTAAAAATTTGACCGGAATCTTATACCAACGACTAAAAAAGAAAAACTGTGCGGTTTATACAGTGAGACAGAAATGTAAAACTGTGTCGAGGAAACCTCGCTAACTGACATACGAGATTCACAGCTACAAAAAATTATACCGGCAGCTCTGATGAACGATGTGTAATGTGGATACAGATGATACGAATGATGCTGATAGAAGTTTGGTCAAGATGACTCTGAAGTGTTGCCTCTTAATGTCACTACAACGTGGCTGGCGTATCTGCTATTCATCTCTCTCTCTCTCTCTCTCTCTCTCTCTCTCTCTCTCTGTCTCTGTCACTCACTCTCTCGAACTCTCGAAGGACTGGCCACAGGATTCGCATTCGGGTGGGCATAATTCAAATTCGCATCTTTTTATCCAGATATCCCAATTTGTTCAAATGGCTCTGAGCACTATGGGACTTAACTTCTGAGGTCATCAGTCCCCTAGGACTTAGAACTACTTAAACCTAACTAACCTAACGACATCACACACATCCATGTCCGAGGCAGGATTCGAACCTGCGACCGTAGCGGTCGCGCGGCTCCAGACTGTAGCGCCTAGAACCGCTCGTCCACTACGGCCGGCCCAAGTTTGTATATTACGAGGTTTTGTTACACCGTACTGTAAATAGCTCCAGTGGAAAGGCCACTGCCAATTTGCTTTCCTACCCATATGTGTGCTCCGTCTTCGATCACCTCTTTGCCGACAGAACATTAAGCCTTAATATTACTTCCACTTCCTCCATTCTTAGTTTATCTCTTTTTCTCCCTTCCAGTTCTTCCTGTCTTCCATCCTAATACATTCCTTTTTTACTTTCTCCCTTTACAATTTCTGCCTTCCTTCTGGTCATCCTTCTCTCACCCTACTTTCGTCCTATCTTTCCTCGCATCCTTCTTCGCGTCCCGTGCTAGCCTTTCTTCCTTCTATCCTACTTCCCTTCTATTCTACTTTGCTGCCTCCCTCCTTCCGTCTAAACTCATTCTGCTCTCATCTCTTTATCCCTTCCTCCCCCCTGTTTCCTCCCCTTGGTCTAGTGGTTAGCTCTACTACCTCTAGATAACCTGCTCGCAGGTTCGATTTCCGGGTGGGTCTGAATATTTTTCGCACGGGGAATGGGTGTTTTGTTGTCCTATTTATTTCACCTCACCCTCATTGAAGCACTAGTCGCCGAACAGGCGTTAAATAGAAAGATAGGCCGCCGAAAACCACCAGACGAGTTTTCTCAGCCAGTAATACCATACGACCATTTCATTTCATTTCCCTGCTGTACTCTTGTTATTTTTGTTCTCCTCTCCTGTTCTCCTTCCGATACAGCCTCTCTGCTCGTTCTCTCTCTCTCTCTCTCACACACACACTATCTCTCTCTCTCTCTTTCACTATCTCTCTCTCTCTCTCTCTCCCTGATGGAAGGAATAAGGACGAGGAAGATAGAGGACGAGAAAGACTGCAAGGAAAAAGAATCTGACGAGCTATTACTTCTCGTGAGTGGCATTGCTGCGATAGCAAGCTGCGATATGGACGCAGTGGGTGAATTTCCACGCACACGCTGCTGTTCACGAGGGCAATGTACGCTCACGATCGCAAAATGGATTTGTCTGGCGCGCTCCGGCCGTGCGCAGTGTGCGAAACAATAGGCCGGCGTGCGCTGGACCGGGTCAGCCAGCCGTTTTGTGCGAATCGCTGCCCCATTATTATTATTATTACCGCCGCGGCTGCCGTGACAGGCAATTAGGCGACAATGTGTGCGTCCAGGCGGCGATATATGAGGCTCTCCTGAATGTGGGAGGACCTAGGTCACACGCGGTGGAACAAGCGGTGCGGACGATGGGAACGTCGGCCTGGGGTAAGGACGGGTCAGTAGCAGACTGCGACGCCGGGGCTGTTTCTGGAACTTCACCGTGTATGTGGTATATACTTTCACACCTGTTCTGACGCGCATCCTCGTCTGAACCATGTACGTCTGCAGAAATGTATCAAAGGATCAAAGAAGTTTCTGAAATCGTCATTTGGGAATAGAGCACTTGAGGACCTTGTAGATGCCTCATTTGGCAAGAACTAAATCTGACAGGAGACACACAAAATTTATTTTGTCCGAAAATATGGGCAGTGATGAATGCAATGTTTCCTGAAGGTAGATTAAACCCTGAAAGAGACCATATTTAATTAATTTCATATTGTTAACGTGATTATTGTGGTAACCCACCTAATACAGAATCCACGTTCGATGCTAAAAGGTGATGATTCGTATATTTTTGCCATGGTATAGGAGGAGACCCAAGGAGGTGGTTTGTATGTGCAGTTATCTCGGCTCCGATATTTCTGCTGATGGTGATCGCAACCACGAAATCAAAACACATTTGTTAGTTGCCAGAAAGTCAATGCTCAACCTTGACAACGTTTTAAGGAGATTCGTCTAGTAACGCCTATGATCTTCCCGTCGAGATGTGAGCATCTGGGACCCGCCTAAAAACGGCCGAATGACGTGGAATAGACACCTTCGAATTGTGTTTTAGAGTAAACTCCTTAGAGTTTCAAGGAACGCAAAGAGAACGAATAGGTCAGTATTACAGCAAATAAAACTATATTGCTCCTAAGAAGCCAGATTGCTCCTAAGAAGGTCTTATTAACAAAATCTGAGATATTTTGGGTAAATTATAAGAAACGTGATTCCCTGGAAAAGACGCTAATGCCGGGGAAGAACGAAGGCACAAGGAGAAGAGAACGCCGAAGGATGACATGGATAGCTGGCATTCTTGCAGTACTGGGTTCCAACCCGGAAAGTCTGCGGGTGAAAATTCAGGACAGAAGAAAGTTTTGTGCCTTACTTCTTGAGCTCATGGAGGGCTGATATTGACTCAACGATTAGGGAGAGGGAGAGAGGGAGAGGCGGGAGAGAGAGAGTGTGTGTGTGTGTGTGAGAGAGAGAGAGAGAGAGAGAGAAAGAGAGAGAGAGAGAGAGAGAGAGAGACAAAAAGAGAAATATTGAGTTCTGGTTTTCTAGGCACCAGGCTTGCGCTTCATGTCAGCGTGGCGAAAAACTGACAGCTGCCGGAGGTAAACCGACCTACTCTGTCTGTGCTTGCCGAGTGGTACAGAGCTACCGTCCACTGGTGAGGGCTGCACAGCCATCGCCCTCGCCGTTCAGGTCGTAGTCTTTCTGAGGGTGAGCCATCGTACCGGGAAGAACGTTTGTATGCTGTAGAATTACAAAGGCGGTACCCAATAAATTGGATTTTTACTGGATAACTGCGGTCAGGAGAATGAATTGGTAAGAGCAGCTCAGGAATCATAGTGCGAAATATGCATCGTTTGAGTGACTGAATAGTGGCTCATAAAAGAAAACATGCACATTACTGCTGGAAAATTCACCGTTAAGTAACTAGCAGAGGGTTCATCGAACCTCTAGTTTATTTCTACACCATCTTACTTTCGAGCAGCGTACAGGGAAAACGGACGCTTAAATCTTTCCGTATCGAATCTGATTTCTCCTATTTTATTGCGATGATCATTTCTTCCTACGCAGGTAGGAGCCAATAAAATATTTACGCATTCAGAAGAGGCAGCTGGTGAGTGAAATCTAGTGAAAAGACATCGCTGAACCGAAAAATGAATTCATTTTAATGATCCCCATCCCAACTCAAGTCTCACATCCGGGATACTGTGTCCCCTATTTCGGGATAACACAAAATTAGCAGCCGTTCTGTGAGCCTTTCCGACGCTCGTCCCAAAGTCTCACAGTTGTCAGCTCTTGTGAGGACGATATTTTTCGGAAAGTCATATAGTATATCATTAGATTCGTTCATTCTACACACCAATGTGAACAGTTGTTTTTTTGGCCACTTCCCCCAATGATTTTAGAAATACTGGTATTATATTATTTATCCCTTCTGACTTTTTTGATATTAAGTCTTGCGAAGCTCTTTAAAATTCTAATACTCTAAAATCTCTTCTAAATCCACTCCTGGCTGTTCTATTACATCAAACAAATCTTCCCTCTCTTAGAGGCCTTCAATGTACTCTTTCCAACCATCTGCTCTCTCCTCTGGATTTAACATTCGAATTCTCGGTGCAGTCTTAATGTTACAACCCTTGCCTTTAATTTCACCAAAGGTTATTTTGGGTTTTCAGCGCCTTGCATTTCTGTATTACTTAATTTCCCTTAGCGTTTTTGTGCTTCCTTCTTTCATCGATCAACTGAAGTGCGAGGATTTCGTCTTTTATTCATGGTTTCTTTGTACCTATGTTTTTATTTCCAACTTCTATGATTGCCCTTTTAGAGACGTCCATTTCTCTTCAACTGCACTGCCTACTGAGCTATTTCTCATTGGTGCATTTATAGCCTTAGTGAAGTTCAAGCGTACATCTTCATTCCTTATTACTTTCGTATCCCACATCTTTGCGTATTGATTCTTCCTGAGTAATCTCTTCAACTGCCGCCTACTCTTCACAACTACTAATTTGTGGTCTGAGTCTATCTCTGCTCCTGGGTACGTCTTAGAATCCGGTGTCTGATTTCCGAATCTATGTCTGATCGTAATGTCACCTGACTGAAGTCTACCCGTATCTCTCGCTCTTTCCCAAGTAAACCTCCTCCTCTTCTGATTACTGAACAGAGTATTCGCTATTACGAGCTGAAATCTATTACAGAATTCAATTAGTCTTTCTCCTCTCTCATTCTTAGTACCAAGCCCACATTCTCCCTTACTCCTCTCTTCTAATCCCTCCCCTACAAATGCATTCTACTTCCCCATTACTATTAGATTTTCGTCGCCCTTTACGTAATGAATTACCCGTTCAATGCCCTCATATGTCAACTGGCGACATGTATGCCTGAACTATCGTTGTCGACGCTGGTTTGCTGTCGATTCTGATGAGAACATCCCTGTCACTGAACTGTTCACGGAAACACTCCCTCTGCTCTACTTTAGTATTCATAACAAATTACACTCCAGTTATACCATTTTCTGCTGCTGTTGATATTACCAGAAATCGTTGTCTTCTTTCCATTTCCTTTCACTGTCGCCAACTATAGCTAGATTGACCTTTGCATTTCCGTTTTCAGATTTTCAATCTTCCCTACCGCTCTAAAGCTTCTGACATTCAACGAACCGAGTCGTACAACGTTACCATCTCGTTGTTTATTCCATCTTTTATTCGTGTTCGCCGGCCGCGGTGGTGTAGCGGTTCAGGCGCTCAGTCCGGAACCGCGCGACTACTACGGTCGCAGGTTCGAATCCTGCCTCGGGCATGTTTGTGATGTCCTTAGGTTAGTTAGGTTTAACTAGTTCTAAGTTCTGGGGGACCAATGACCTCAGCAGTTGAGTCCCATAGTGCTCAGAGCCATTTGAACCATTTTTTTAGAGAGCTGTTAGCAGAATGAGGGTGACTTCTTACGATGGAAGTCTTCGGCCAATGCTGATTTTTTATTCAAAGTTTAAGCCGTGGTGGAGTTCGGACATGGGACCCACGACGTTTTGATTACTAATCAAAGACGCTACCCCTGGACCTGTGGGCTAGGGGTATACAAATACGAAAAAAGGATTACAGTTTCAGAAAAAGACCAACTGATTTCTTCAGAGGAAGGAGATTCACAAACTGAGAATCAGTAACAAATTGGTCCACCTCTGGTTCTTACACAAGCAGTTATTAGGCTTGACATAGATTTATAGGGTAATTGGATGTCCTTTCGAGCGACTTTGTGCATGAAATGATATTGACTGGGTTATAATTGTCTTCAGAGATGAGTCCTGCTTCGAACCGAGAGAAGACGTGTCTGTAGGCTTATTAAAACTGCTTCTCGTGAGATAAAGTGCGCTAACCGATCTTGAATAATATGGAATGACTAATTCCCTAGTTAAAGATTCAAAAACCTGAAATACGCTATAAAACGGATAAACGAAAATATATAAATGTCAACATATATAAACATTTTATGAAATTACTATGATTATTATCAGCTTTGTGACGTAGCAATGGAGTGATGGTGCTGGCGTTTACAGGTATACCTAATGACATTCCAATGAACAAAGTTTCATGCTCTTATTACACTCAAATATTTAAACAGAAAACTTTCCAAACATTCCTTATGCTGTTGGCTATGTTGACCTCCTTTTTGATTTTGACTTGGTGTGAATTGCTAGTGGTTCTAGGCGCGCAGTCCTGAACCGCGGGGCTGCTACGGTCGCAGGTTCGAATCCTGCCTTGGGCATGGATGTGTGTGATGTCCTTAGGTTAGTTAGTTTTAAGTAGTTCTAAGTTCTAGGGGACTGATGACCACAGAAGTTAAGTCCCATAGTGCTCAGAGCCATTTGAACCATTTTTTTTTTTTTTTTGGTGTGAATTGTGGCGTTCAGCCTACTAACATTTATAGAGCATGTCAGTGCAGCCTCCGTGGTCGATCTTGAAAATGAACCTGTAAGAGTTGGAAATTAGTTGCCTAATAAATAACTGCAACTTTTGACAGAAGCACTAATAAACGCTTTAAGGAATTTGTTTTGTTTTTGTAATCTATAGCCCAAAGATGATATTGCATGAATAGATCGGTTTACGATAGTATTTTCTTTGCTACATGTTATGGTACGTAAATCTTTCTTTTTGTGAGTTCGAATACGGAGCGTGAGTTATGTGTGTGTTGAGTTAGCATGGAGGTTGATCTCAAATGTTTTGTAAAATGAAACCAGTAAAGATACGTCCTTTCAACAACAGGGACTCAACTAGTGTTCACATCATTTAAGAAAATGAAGCCTAGCATCCCCTAGACCTGTGTATGAAGTTACATTTCAGAATCTAGCTTGGACATGGATTACGAGCCTACAACTTTCGACAACAACGAAAAACAGTAACAGATGAGTACTACGAAAACTCTTTATTTAAATTCTACCGTTGCTCTCTGTCTCTGCATTGTGTCAGTATCTCAGCGTGCCAAGTGCTGTGAAAGTGTGAGCAGCCGCCCAAATCTAAACTTACTTCAAAATTAGTGAGTCGATTTATGGTTATAGAGGGGTGGTGACAGTTGGAAGACTCCCAGGACGACGCTGCGGTAAGTTGATGATATTCTAGGTGCCGTTTTCTTTTCCTTGATGGCAAGCCATCGTGGGCCTACATTTCAGCAAAATAATTTTTGCCTGCAAACAGCGAGAGATTCTACTACTCGTCTTCGTACTTGCCGAACCTTGCCTTGGCAAGGTCGCCAGATCCCTCCCCAATTGCGAATGTTTGGAGCATTAGGGGCAGGACACTCCTGGAAACTCAGAATTTTGACGATGTAACGTGTCAGACCAAATTTGGTTACATACGCCTCAGGGGGACATCCAACAGCTTTATCATTCAGTGCCAAGCAGAATAATTGTCTGCACCAGGGTGAGAGTTGGATCTATGCGTATTGAGTTGCTCAGTTTCTGAAGCTCTTTCTCTTAAAGAAATCATTCAGTATTGGTGAAACTGCAATCGTTTGTTTGTCAGTAAATGTGAATCAGATCTACCGATTTCCCCCATTCCCCTACCCATTCCCATAATTTCTCCGTGCTCTGTTGTTTTTTGGCTTACTTTGTATTAGTATTCCAGTCTGATATTGCGTTTTCATGGTTTAGGGGGTAAATTTAAGGACAAAAACAGGTTCATGAATTATTCATGGACACACAGGTTTATAACTTAGGAACAGCGGGCTTCCAGTCTCTCAGCGACACAAAATGTGCACGACCAGCATGTCCAACTCACTTTCTCTGGAGTGGGCACGATACAGAGACCACCAGAATTTTCCGCTTCGAGCCCCCATGCAACAAGAGCAGAGATCTCCAGTGGGGAAGATATTCGGCCCGTCCCTTTCCCCTTCCCCCCTTCCCACGCACAGTGGTGGCTCAGAGACCACAGCCCAGCTCGCTACCGGACGCGAGGTTGCTACAGCAGCCGTCCCCTCGACTGCCCCGCTGATAAAACGACGAGGCAGAGGTCGCGCACAGCCAGCGGCTAGATTTCCCCCAGGAGGCCTGCGCGCAGATTGGCCCCCACAATGGCCGGATTATGTGGCGACCCAGCGTGGGCCGGAATTTTGCGCGGCACGGCGGCCGGCCCTATTTCTCTGCGCGTGTGACGTCGTCCTTATTGATTGCAGGGGACGCCGGCCGGACTTTGCGCCGCCCTTTATTAGACGGCTTGGGCCCTCCGCCGTCCGCGGCTGCAGCACTGATGAAGAACCGATTCAATTTGTGCGGCGCGCCGTCGCCGCCGGCGTTGTAGTGGTGGTAGTTGCTGTTGTTGTTGTTGGCCAGCTGATTCCATTAGCCTCCGGGGCTGAGGTTGCGTAACTCGGCCGCGGGCTCACGCCTCCTCCGGCGGGGATAACGCGGTTACCCCGGCGGCCGAGAAACCCGCAGGCCGTGACCGGCCTGCCGCATGGACCGACGCCGGCTCCCGACACACACGCTGCTGCGTTCCGGCGTGCTCTCTTATTTCTCGCGTCAGTTGAACATTTCGAACCGGCCCTTGTCTTCAACCCGCTGCAACAGTTCCACTCGTCATTACCACCAATTACGTGATTATGTGGCATCCTCCTAACAGCCAGACGAGACACGAACTCTCTAGGCACGCGCCTAGAATTTTCTTTACAGTCACCTTGCGGCTACTATACTAGTGTTTGTAACCTTCCTCTACCTAATCAGCACACTGGATTGCGATATAATTGACCGTGAGCGCGTATAGCTAATGAAATTTTACAGTGAAGGAAAATACACTACTGACCATTAAAATTGCTACACCACGAAGATGACGTGCCACAGACGCGAAATTTAACCGAGAGGAAGAGGGCGTCGTGACATGCAAATGATTAGCTTTTCAGGGCATTCACAAGGTTGGTACTGGTGGCGACACCTACAACGTGCTGACATGAGGAAAGTTTCCAGCCGATTTCTCATACACAAGCAGTTGACCGGAATTGCCTGGTGACAAGTTGTTGTGATGCCTCGTGTAAGGAACAGAAACTTGTACCATCACGTTCCTGACTTTGATAAACGATCGGATTGTAGCCTAACGCGACTGTGGTTTATCGTATTGCGACATTGCTGCTCGCGTTGGTCGAGATCCAATGACTATTAGCAGAATATGGAATCCTTGCTGGATCCCAATAGCCTCGTATCACTAGCAGTCGAGATGACAGGCATCTTATCCGCATGGCTGTAATGGATCGTGCAGCCCCGTCTCGATCCCTGAGTCAACAGATGAGGATGTCTGCAAGACAACAACCATCTGCACGAACAGTTGCACGTCGTTGGCAGCAGCATGGACTATCAGCTCGGAGACCATGGCTGCATCACAGATAGGTGCGCCTGCGATGATGTACTCAACGATGAACCTGGGCCCACAAAAGGCAAAACGTCAGTTTTTCGGATGAATCCAAGTTATTTTTACAGCATCATGATGGTCGCATCCGTGTTTGGCGACATCGCGATGAACGCACATTGGAAGCGTGCATTCGTCATCGCCATACCGGCGTATCGTCAGGCTTGATGGTATGGGGTGCCATTGGTTACACGTCTCTGTCACCTCTTGTTCGCATTGACGGCACTTTGAACAGTGGACGATACATTGCAGATGTGTTACTACCCGTGGCTCTACCCATCATTCGATCCTTGCGAAACCCTACATATCAGCAGGATAACGCACGACCGCATCTTGCAGGTCCTGTACGAGCCTTTCGGGAAACAGAAAATGTTCTACTGCTGCCCTTGCCACTACATTCTTCAGATCTCTCACCAATTGAAAACGTCTGGTCAATGGTGGCCGAGCAACTGGCTCGTCACTACTCTTGATGCACTGTGGTATCATGTTGAAGCTGCATGGGCAGCTGTACCTGTACACCCCATCCCAGCTCTGTTTGACTCAATGCCCAGGCGTATCAAGGCCGTTATTACGGCCAGAGGTGGTTCTGGGTACTGATTTCTCAGGATCTATGCACCCAAATTGTGTGAAAGTGTAAGCACATGTCAGCTCTAGTATAATATATTTGTCCAATGAATACCCGTTTATCATCTGCGTTTCTTCTTCGTGTAGCAATTTTAATGGCCAGCAGTGTAATATTCGGTAGTAGGGGGAAGCATACAAGAGACCCTTCTGAAAGAAGAATCTATTCTAAACCTCGTCTAAACGCCATTGATAATAATTTTGGAATGTGTGTGATATAGTGTAATCGCTTACGAAGCACACAGAAGGGGAGTGGGAGGGGGTTGGGAGGGTAACACATAATATTTTTAATAGAAAAAATACTGGTGATACAAAAATATTGATTAGAAAAAAAGGAATTATTAAAAGGTAGCCAGTCCACCAGGGCAATGAAACTCGAGAATATTAAGAAAGTTAAAAGCAAAGAAATTCAAGCAAATAATAACTAGCGTGAAAACAGAAAGTTGTCACTCTTTTCCACAATACAGCTGTTCACGGCCGGCCGCTGTGGCCGAGCGGTTCTAGGCGCTTCAGTCCGGAACCGCGCTGCTGTAGCAGCAGGTTCGAATCCTGTCTCGGGCATGGATGTGTGTGATATCCTCGGGTTAGTTAGGTTTAAGTAGTTCTAAGTTCTAGGTAACTGATGACCTCAGATGTTAAGTCCCATAGTGCTTGGAGCCATTTGAATTTTTAACTGTTCACGAGGCAATAAATGAATCTGAAAGCACTAGGTTTGCAGTTACTTAATTTGTCATACTAAACTTTGAACTTAACTAGCAATAGCGAATACCCTGTTCAAGAATCACAAGAGGAGGAGGTATACTTGGAAAAGGCCGGGAGATAGGGGAAGATTTCAGTTAGATTACATCATGGTCAGACAGAGATTCCGAAATCAGATACTGGATTGTAAGGCGTACCCAGGAGCAGATATAGACTTAGATCACAATACAGTAGTGATGAAGAGTAGGCTGAAGTTCAAGACATTAGTCAGGAGGAATCAATACGCAAAGAAGTGGGATACGGAAGTACTAAGGAATGACGAGATACGTTTGAAGTTCTCTAGCCCTATAGACACAGCAATAAGGAGTAGCGCAGTAGGCAGTGCAGTTGAAGAGGAATGGACATCTCTAAAAAGGGCCATCACAGAAGCTGGGAAGGAAAACATAGGTACAAAGAAGGTAGCTGCGAAGAAACCATGGGTAACAGAAGATATACTTCAGTTGATTGATGAAAGGAGGAAGTACAAACATGTTCCGGGAAAATCAATAATACAGAAATACAAGTCGCTGAGGAATGAAATAAATAGGAAGTGCAGGGAAGCTAAGACGAAATGGCTGCAGGAAAAATGTGAAGACATCGAAAAAGATATGATTGTCGGAAGGACAGACTAAGCATACAGGAAAATCAAAACAACCTTTGGTGACATTAAAAGCAACGGTGGTAACATTAAGAGTGCAACGGGAATTCCACTGTTAAATGCAGAGGAGAGAGCAGATAGGTGGAAAGAATACATTGAAAGCCTCTATGAGGGTGAAGATTTGTCTGATGTGATAGAAGAAGAAACAGGAGTCGATTTTGAAGAGATTGGGGATCCAGTATTAGAATCGGAATTTAAAAGAGCTTTGGAGGACTTACGGTCAAATAAGGCAGAAGGGATGGATAACATTCCATCAGAATTTCTAAAATCATTGGGGAAAGTGGCAACAACACGACTATTCACGTTGGTGCGTAGAATATATGAGTCTAGCGATATACCATCTGACTTTCGGAAAAGCATCATCCACACAATTCTGAAGACGGCAAGAGCTGACAAGTGCGAGAATTATCGCAGCTTAAGAGCTTAAGAGCTCATGCATAGAAGCTGCTTACAAGAATAATATACAGAAGAATGGAAAAGAAAATTGAGAATACGCTAGGTGGCGATCAGACTAGCGTTAGGAAAAGTAAAGGGACGAGAGAGGCAATTCTGACGTCACGACTAATAATGGAAGCAAGGCTAAAGAAAAATCAAGACACTTTCATAGGATTTGTCGACCAGGAAAAAGCGTTCGACATTATAAAATGGTGCAAGCTGTTCGAGATTCTGAAAAAAGTAGGGGTAAGCTATAGGGAGAGACGGGTCATATACAATATGTACAACAACCAAGAGGAAGTGATAAGAGTGGACGATCAAGAACGAAGTGCTCGTATTAAGAAGGGTGTAAGACAAGGCTGTAGCCTTTCGACTCTAGTCTTCAATCTGTACATCGAGGAAGCAATGATGGAAATAAAGGAAAGGTTCAGGAGTGGAATTAAAATACAAGGTGGAAGGATATCAATGATACGATTCGCTGATGACATTGCTATTATGAGTGAAAGTGAAGAAGAATTAAATGATCTGCTGAACGGAATGAACAGTCTAATGAGTACACAGTATGGTTTGAGAGTAAATCGGAGAAAGACGAAGGTAATGAGAAGTAGTAGAAATGAGAACAGCGAGAAACTTAACATCAGGATTGATGGTCACGAAGTCAATGAAGTTAAGGAATTCTGCTACCTAGGCAGTAAAATAACCAATGACGGACGGAGCAAGGAGGACATCAAAAGCAGACTCGCTATAGCAAAAAAGGCATTTCTGGCCAAGAGAAGCCTACTAATACCAAATACCGGCCTTAATTTGAGGAAGAAATTTCTGAGGATGTACGTCTGGAGTACAGTATTGTATGGTAGTGAAACATGGACCGTGGGAAAACCGGAACAGAAGAGAATCGAAGTATTTGAAATGTGGTGCTATAGACGAATGTTGAAAATTAGGTGGACTGATAAGGTAAGGAATGAGGAGGTTCTATGCAGAATCGGAGAGGAAAGGAATATGTGGAAAACACTGATAAGGACAAGGGACAGGATGATAGGACATCTGCTAAGACATGAGGGAATGACTTCCATGGTACTAGAGGGAGCTGTAGACGGCAAAAACTGTAGAGGAAGACAGAGATTGGAATACGTCAAGCAAATAATTGAGGACGTAGGTTGCAAGTGCTACTCTGACATGAAGAGGTTAGCACAGGAAAGGAATTCGTGGCGGGCCGCATCAAACCAGTCAGTTGACTGATGACAAAAAAAAAAAAACTTTGAAAGCTGTAACTCAAATTTTGTTGCGTAAAACATGATTTTTAATAACCTGATCGCAACGTATCCAAAAATTTCGAAAAGAGCATGCAATTTATTTGTAATTATTGAAAGACTGACTTGAATTTGCTTCAAGAAAATGAGCAACTGAATTTACTTTTAACATAGGAGCAGTAAGGTGCTTGCTTACCAAGGCAGCACAAGTCACTCGCTTGGCTAAATACAAAATAAATGAAATTGCGCACCCTTAATTTGTGCTGTATCTATATTATTAGCTTTCCAGAGAAATTTTACGTTACTTTGAGTGAAGTTAATACACAAAATTCTAAATCCATTAAGACTCTGTTTTGAAAAACAACAATGAACAGTGCTGGCTGGAGTGGCCGAGCGGTTCTAGGCGCTTCTGTCGCAGGTTCGAATCCTGTCTCGAGCATGGATGTGTGTGATGTGCTTACGTTAGTTAGGTTTAAGTAGTTCTAAGTTCTAGGGGACTGATGACCTCAGAGGTTAAGTCTCATAGTTCCCAGAGCCATTTGAACCATTTTGAACAATGAACAGCTACTGAGGCAGCAAAATCTAGACTGAAACTGATCATTAGCAATGAAACAAAACTAGCAGCAAACAATTAATTTTCATATTTTTACGGTACTCGGTGATTGCGTGGAAAGGAAAGGGATTGAGCTTGGTAATAATATCTGAGGACAATGAGGCTATTATTCATGAAAATTATTATAGGTTGTGAAACAAATGTCACTGTACAATGTTAGTTATACTTTATCAGTTAACAGTGTCGTAGATATGCGGACGACAGAGAATGTAGCCGACGACAGTGCTGAACTGCTGCTTGTTGCGAATCTCGAGTAGTTTCCAGAGCCATGGATAATTATGAGACAGGCATAGTTGGAACTGTAGCTTCTTCGCCAGTCCGTTCCGACCGTTCTCTCAATACTCGCAGGTTAATGATGTAGATACGCCAGCACCGCGTCTGCAAGAGCGCCCGACAATCATTCCGCACTCTTTCATGACTCAAGCTGCTCTGTTTCCTCCGTGTTTGCAGCGCCACAGAGCCTCTCCATACACAAAGATAAACAGCGACACAGCTACTGCCATTTTGTTGGTGCTATAGATACTTTTAAATAAAGTTCCCTTGGCTATTACCCTGCAGTTTTCAATATTTGCATTATAATTACAGTTAGTTACAAACATTCACAAATAAATACATTATTATATCCATTACATATTAAACATAGTTTTCGTAATAAAGCCTACAGATTCAGATTAGATGTACAGTACAGGTTATCAAAGGATATCAAACGGCGAACATTTTTGGATGGTACAGAAGTTATTTTACCTGCATTTTCGGTGTTACATGTTCCTCACACACAGTCAGAAGACATCACATGATTGTGCAATAATTATTCCGTCTAGACTGTTTAACTATTACAGTGTGCACATTATCAGTTTCGGCAATTCTTTGCCATCTTCATCTACAGTAGTGGCATTAATTCTGGACATTTTGTCGACATTCATAGAATATTACATTCAGGAGATTATCTTAGTTGAAACATACATTAAATTTATTAGAGGCTTTCAGGAAACACGCGTAAATGTCCATTTATTGAAAACTCGAATATAAAAAAATAATTTAATTTAATTAAAAATCTAACAGAAAACTCATAACAAACAATTTCAGAAAGTAATAAGTTATTTGGTAGAAGCGCAATTGCGATGTTTCTCTTTACTTCGTGGAATATCCTTTGATTTAATAATTGCCTCGATTCTGCGAGGCATCGAGGCTACCAAATTTCAGAGATCTGTCTGATCACTGAACCATGGCTTGACGATGGCTTCTAGCAGATCCCCCCCCCCCCCCCTTGTTACTAGGATTTCGTCGTAAAACCATAATTGTCACCCTTGACCACACGTTCAGCCGGATTGGGATCAGAACTGTTCTCAGGTCAAGTCAGCAAACCCTACGACGGTCAGCGAATAATTTCTCATTTATTCTAGTGTTGTGGCATGGTACACTGTGTTGCTTATACAATTCACGGATAGAGAGCAGTAACTACTACAACAAAATTTCTGATCGGTACTTTTTGGTGTCATTGTTGACCTGTAACACTTGCAGACGTCCAGTACCGTGTCTTGCCAAGCAGTCCCACACCATGACACTGATGGGATGCCCTACAGCAGCAGTGGTGCATTTGGGCAACAAGGCTTCACTAGATCGACGACAGACGAAGCTATTCCTTCATTTTCAAATATACTGGTCTTGTCTCGTCACTCCGAATGACTGTAGCCCACTCTTCTTTCGTCTAGTCCCGCTGTTCCACAGCCCATTCTATACGATTCTGCCTCTGCATTTTGTTCGGAAAACGGCTCTTCCTTGGAGTCGTCAACCACAAACTGTTTTCAAAATACTTCCATCTGATTGTTCGATCAGAAACTTAAACGTCTGAAGCCTTCAAGATTGCATTTATATCTTTTGTGATACGCAGATGATCTGACCCAGAAAAACAGGAAATTCTATGAAAGTCTTTCAATATTGGATTTCTGCCGGATCTAGGAGTTGTTTTGGTTGACCAGTTTTCTGATAACGCTTACCGGCTTTCCTCACAGCAACTTTGTAGCGATTCCAAACAGCCTTTCTATTTTTACTCCTAACTATAATCTCCTTTACGGAGTATTACAACTTATTCCTTTTACCTGGTGAACAATCAGCACTTTTCGGTAGAGGGACATTGTTTTCATTACTGTTTTCCGTCTCAATTTAGCTCACTTTATAGAAATGTTACACTCGAATAACAAAGTTACAAAAATGATCGCAACGCTTTTTCTCGCTGAGTACAGCAATAATAACAGTCATTTATTGTTCGTGTTGACGCACCAGAACAAATTAATTAATCCCACTACAGTACCTTTACACCACTACCATGCAGTTCACGACTGTGCCGGGTAGAGGGTTCACCGAACCACCTTCAAGCTTTTTTTCTACCGTTCCACTCTCGATCAGCGCGAGCTCTGATTTCTGTTGTTTTATTATGATGACATTCTTCCTTATGAGGGTGGGCCCTAACAAAATATTTTCGCATTCGGATTAAATTTCATGAGGAGATCCTGCCGCGACGAAGTACGCCTTGGTTTTAATCATTGCCACACGAAGTCACGTTACATATCTCTGATACTGCCTCCCCTATTTCCCGATAATACAGAACAAGCTGATATTCTTAAGCCTTCTCGATGTCCTCCGTTACTCTTATTTGATAAGGATCCCATACCGCCCACCTACACTTCAGAAGAGGACAGAAAAGCTAGTGAGGGTGGTCTGTTAGCAGATATGTTGCATTTTTTCAAGTCTTCTGCCAGTAAAACGCTTTGCTTTGCTTTTCCCGCTACATTTATCTACACAGTTTTCCCAATTTAAGTTATTCGTGGTTGTGACACGTAAGTATTAGTTGAAATGACAGTCTTTAGATGTGTGTGATCTATCGAGTAGCCGAAAATTATTGATTAGTTTTTAGTGCTTAAGTGAACGACCGCACACTTTTCGTTATTTAAAGTCAATTAAAAGTTTTCTTGTCAAAGAGATACGTGCAATTGTTTCTGATAATCTTGAGGCTTTACGAGACACTAAATAAGAGCACCATCTGCGAACAATATAAGAAGGCTGCTCAGATTGTTTCCTAAATTGCTTATGTAAGATTAGGAACACCAAAGGACCTAAAACACTTCATTAGTGAACGCCGGATAGCACTTCACTTTTACTCGAAGACTTTTTGTCGACTAATACGCACTGTAACTTTTCTGAGAGGAAATCACAGATCCAGTTGCACAATTGAGACAATAGTCCACAGGCAGGCAGTTTCATTAGAAGTGGCTTTTGTGGTATGGTGTCAGAAGCATTCTCTCGACATCTACAAATATGAAATTAGTATGTCATACACTGTCTATGGTACTCATTACTTCGTGTATATAATAAGCAAGAGCTGTCCCACGTGAACGATATTTTCTGAATCGATGCTACATGTCGAGAGATCATATCTTGGAGGTAATTCATAATGTTCTAGTGTAGCGTACATTCCAAAATCCTACTGGACATAGACATCAGTGGTATGGGTATGTAATTCAATGGATTACGTCTGTTTCTTTTCTTGTGTGTTCGTGTGGTCCGTGGAACTTTCCAGTCTTTAGTTACGGACAATTCATCGAACTAACCGTCGTCCATGATTGCTAAGTATGGAGCTATTGTATCAGCATACTCTGAAAGGAACCTAACCGGTAAAAGATCTGGAATGGCGGACGACTTTTTTTTCCCTGTTGGCAACTGTTCTTTATTATGGAATGTTCTTTTCGTCTTCTTCGGAAAATAGCGCTTCGTACCTTCATGGCAGATTAAAACTGTGTGCCGGACCGAAACTAGAACTCGGGACCTTTGCCTTTTGCGAGCAAGTGGTAGAGCACTTTCCCGCGAAAGGCAACGGTCTCGAGTTCGAGTCTCAGTCCGGCACATCGTTTTAATGCGCCAGGAACTTTCATATCAGCGGATATTCCGCTGCACAGTGAAAATTGCATTCTATTGCTTAGCAAGTGATGTAATGGCACTGTCACCCGTTGACGTTTACGCTAAATTTCGAGCTTCAGCAAAAGAGCTCTAACATCTCCAATGTCTTTTAGCAAGATTTTGAGCGAATTTTTATCTGCTTTTTTCGGTAGTTACCTTTATTTTTTGTCATTTCCTATGTTTCGGTATTCAGTCTCGCTACAGCGACCTTGTGGTTATAATCCTCCCTACTTGCTCAGAATTATTCGTTGATAACAGGTCAAGTGAATTTTCGCAACCATTTGAACTTCCAATGAGCTCCCGAATTTATTGTGCAAAGTAATTTTCGGCGAAGGCCTTCAGTATCATTTCGGACGTAGTTTTATGCCTACTACCGACTTTAAGCATGTGTTTTCGCCAACATACCGAGGGCAGATTGAAGTCCCCGTAAACTATGTATGAGAGGGGTACATACTGAAAATATTCAAGCCTTCATTGAACTGTTCAACAACTTTATAATCTGAGTCGCTCTCGATAAAAACAGCTAATTATTAATTTATTCCAGTTGTCAAATAAAAATTCTACTCGTTCCCAAAAAATGGTTCAAATGGTTATAATCACTATGGGACTTAACATCCGAGGTCATCAGTCTCCTAGACTTAGAACTACTTAAACCTAACTAATCTAAAGACATCACACACATCCATGCCCGAGGCAGTATTCGAACCTGCGACCGTAGCAGTCGCATGGTTCCGACTGAAGCGCCTAGAACCGCTCTGCCACAGCGGCCGGCTACCCGTTCTCACTCGAAATTACCATCTACTTCGATTTCGCTACAAGGTAAACCAATTCTACCCGAATAAACACTCTACCAACATCTACATTTACTCTATCCTTTGTTTGTAAAAATTTCTGCTGACCATATCTCTGGTTTAGCCAGTTTTCAGTACCAATAACGATTTGAGTTTCAGTATATTTGTACTAGCACTTGGAGCTCTGGTTATTTCCCTCTACTATTACGACAGTTTACAAGTACAATCCCGAATTTTGCTAGGTGCCCTGTGTTTAACCTGTACGCATTTTAACAGAAACACCTTCTATAATTTTACGAGAGCTTCAAACTAAAGAGTCCGCCCAGTCCACTCCACTCCATACAGCCCCGCTACGCTTATAGCTGCCTCCTGTGCGTAATAGAGCCTGCCATATTAAGCGGAACCCGAAATTCCACCAGTCAATTGCGCAAGTCAAGCAATCTGCAGCTTACACGGTCGCTGAACCATCTGAACATCCTACTCACACCGTCCACTCGGGTCTCCACAGGGGACTTGCAGTCGGCCCTGCCGGTAATGATACAAGTGGTGGGTTCTGGCTTCATTTCACACGCAAGGCTAGGAGGTTTTACCACATTAGTCGTCGGAAACCAGAGAGAAATCCAAAGCGACATATCATGTGTACCGACATGAGCCACGACGTACAGTTGCCTGCAACCTGTGCTCGTTATGGCATACAAAGGACCCGTTCCATATCTGTGATGACTAGCTCCCTCACGCCCGCCCCCCCCCCCCCCCCCCCCCCCGCCGGTGCACAAAGCGTACACACACGAATTCTTTTCCTGATCTATAACCAGTAATAGCTTCGTCATGATATATACACTCCTGGAAATTGAAATAAGAACACCGTCAATTCATTGTCCCAGGAAGGGGAAACTTTATTGACACATTCCTGGGGTCAGATACATCACATGATCACACTGACAGA
The DNA here is from genome assembly GCF_021461395.2 of Schistocerca americana. Lineage (NCBI taxonomy): Eukaryota > Metazoa > Arthropoda > Insecta > Orthoptera > Acrididae > Schistocerca > Schistocerca americana. Next base: position 770,117,248 of record NC_060122.1, on the reverse strand, counting down.
ACCACAGGCAACAGAGCATGCACAATGTCGGCACTAGTACAGTGTATATCCACCTTTTCCAGCAATGCAGGCTGCTATTCTCCCATGGAGACGATCGTAGAGATGCTGGATGTAGTCCTGTGGAACGGCTTGCCATGCCATTTCCACCTGGCGCCTCAGTTGGACCAGCGTTCGTGCTGGACGTGCAGACCGCGTGAGACGACGCTTCATCCAGTCCCAAACATGCTCACTGGGGGACAGATCCGGAGATCTTGCTGGCCAGGGTAGTTGACTTACACCTTCTAGAGCACGTTGGGTGGCACGGGATACATGCGGACGTGCATTGTCCTGTTGGAACAGCAAGTTCCCTTGCCGGTGTAGGAATGGTAGAACGATGGGTTCGATGACGGTTTGGATGTACCGTGCACTATTCAGTGTCCCCTCGACGATCACCAGTGGTGTACGGCCAGTGTAGGAGATCGCTCCCCACACCATGATGCCAGGTGTTGGCCCTGTGTGCCTCGGTCGTATGCAGTCCTGAATGTGGCGCTCACCTGCACGGCGCCAAACACACATACGACCATCATTGGCACCAAGGCAGAAGCGACTTTCATCGCTGAAGACGACACGTCTCCATTCGTCCCTCCATTCACGCCTGTCGCGACACCACTGGAGGCGGGCTGCACGATGTTGGGGCGTGAGCGGAAAACGCCCTAATGGTGTGCGGGACCGTGGCCCAGCTTCATGGAGACGGTTGCGAATGGTCCTCGCCGATAGCCCAGGAGCAACAGTGTCCCTAATTTGTTGGGAAGTGGCGGTGCGGTCCCCTACGGCACTGCGTAGGATCCTACGGTCTTGGCGTGCATCCGTGCGTCGCTGCGGTGCGGTCCCAGGTCGACGGGCACGTGCACCTTCCGCCGACCACTGGCGACAACATCGATGTACTGTGGAGACCTCACGCCCCACGTGTTGAGCAATTCGGCGGTACGTCCACCCGGCCTCCCGCATGTCCACTATACGCCCTCGCTCAAAGTCCGTCAACTGCACATACGGTTCACGTCCACGCTGTCGCGGCATGCTACCAGTGTTAAAGTCTGCGATGGAGCTCCGTATGGCGCGGCAAACTGGCTGACACTGACGGCGGCGGTGCACAAATGCTGCGCAGCTAGCGCCATTCGACGGCCAACACCGCGGTTTCTGGTGTGTCCGCTGTGCCGTGCGTGTGATCATTGCTTGTACAGCCCTCTCGCAGTGTCCGGAGCAAGTATGGTGGGTCTGACACACCGGTGTCAATGTGCTCTTTTTTCCATTTCCAGGAGTGTAGTATAAAAATTCCACCTACCAACTCTGAGCATCATAAAATCGTATAAAGTACGTGAATGAGCTACATTCGTACACCATGTCGCAATATACTGAAAGAGCCTTTAATGCATGACGACAAGATGTATAATTCATTGCCATTTTTTATATGACTTGACCTATTATAAGACGAAATAGCGTATCGTAAAAAACAAAACACACACACACACACACACACACACACACACACAAACACACACACACACTCGCTCATTCAATCACTCACTCACATTATACAGGGTGAGTGACCTAACGTTACCGTTGGATATATTTTGTAAACCACATCAAATACTGACGAACCGATTCCACAGACCGAACGTGAGGAGACGGGCTAGTGTAATTGTTTAATACAAACCATAAAAAAATACGCAGAAGTATGTTTTTTAACACAAACCTACGTTTTTTAAATGGAACCTCGTTAGTTTTGTTAGCACATCTGAACATATAAACAAATACGTAATCAGTGCTGTTTGTTGCATTGTAAAATGTTACTTACATCCGGAGATATTCTAACCTAAAGTTGACGCTTAAGTACCACTCCTCCGCTGTTCGATCGTGTGTATCGGAGAGCACCGAATTACGTAGGGATCCAAAGGGAACGGTGATGGAACTGAGGTACAGAAGAGACTGGAACAGCACATTACGTCCACATGCTAACACCTTTTTGTTGGTCATCTTCACTGACGCACATGTACATTATTATGAGGGGTGAGGTACACGTACACACGTGGTTTCCGTTTTCAGTTACGTAGTGGAATAGAGTGTGTCCCGACATGTCAGGCCAGTAGATGTTCAATGTGGTGGCCATCATTTGGTGCACACAATTGCAATCTCTGGCGTAATGAATGTCTTACACGCCGCAGTACATCTGGTGTAATATCGCCGCAGGCTGCCACAATACGTTGTTTCTTATCCTCTGGGGTTGTAGGCACATCACGGTACATATTCTCCTTTAACGTACCCCACAGAAAGAAGTCCAGAGGTGTAATAGCAGGAGAACGGGCTGGCCAATTTATGCGTCCTCCACGTCCTATGAAGCGCCCGTCGAACATCCTGTCAAGGGTCAGCCTAGTGTTAATTGCGGAATGTGCAGGTGCGCTATCATGCTGATACCACATACGTCGACGCGTTTCCAGTGGGACATTTTCGAGCAACGTTGGCAGATCATTCTGTAGAAACGCGATGTATGTTGCAGCTGTTTGGGCCCCTGCAATGAAGTGAGGACCAATGAGGTGGTCGCCAATGATTCCGCACCATACATTTACAGTCCACGGTCGCTGTCGCTCTACCTGTCTGAGCCAGCGAGGATTGTCCACGGACCAGTAATGCATGTTCTGTAGATTCACTGCCCCGTGGTTTGTGAAACCCGCTTCATCAGTAAACAGGTAGAACTGCAACGCATTCTCTGTTAATGCCCATTGACAGAATTGCACTCGATGATTGAAGTCATCACCATGTAATTGCTGATGTAGCGACACATGAAACGGGTGAAAGCGGTGACGATGCAGTATGCGCATGACACTACTTTGACTCAGTCCTCCGGCTCTCGCAATGTCCCGTGTACTCATGTGTGGGTTCATGGCAACAGCAGCTAACACACCAACTGCACCCGCTTCTCCTGTGACGGGCCTGTTACGGACCCGTTTGCGTGCTACGGCCATACCTGTTGCATGCAGTTGGCGGTAGATGTTTTGCAATGTGCGGCACGTTGGATGCTCTCCGTACGGGTACTGTTCTGCATACACCCTGCATGCTTCAGCTGCATTTCGTCGACACTCGCCATAGATGAGTATCATCTCCGCCTTTTCAGAGTTCGAATACACCATGGTCACAGTTCCTACAACACTACACTATCACAGACGTCTGGTAACACGGTGTACTACAGTTAGTCTGCGTGCGGAGACGAATGCAGAATAACAATAGCAGCAAGCGCTACATGCGGACACTGCGACAGCTAGACCAAACCACAACAGTGCACTACAGCCACACTCGTAAACACGGTAGTCGTCGTAAACATGTCCCTGCAGATGCTGCTCGCCGACTGTGGCCCGTGTTTGTTACAACACGCAACTGAACGTCGAAGATTTCAAGCGTCAACTTTAGGTTACAATATCTCCGGATGTAATTAACATTTTACATTGCAACAAACGTATTTGTTTATATGTTCAGATGTGCTAACAAAACTAACGTGGTTCCATTTAAAAAAACGTATGTTTGTGTTAAAAAACATACTTCCGTGCATTTTTGTATGGTTTGTATTAAACAACTACACTAGCCCCTCTCCTCACATTCGGTCTGTGGAATCGGTTCGTCAGTATTTGATGTGGTTTACGAAATATATCCAGCGGTAGCGTTAGGTGACTCGTATATGCCAAATGAACGAATGTATTAAACCAAACAATGAGAGTAACAAAGAATGATTCTTTATCAGTTGTTATAGCCTCATTGACATTTTCAAAGTTTACGGAGTATTAGAATTATAGCTTTTTGCCGACTATAAGTGCGTAGTGGACGCAAGAAAAGAGTGAGTAGAGAGAGCGTAGTTAAATAACACCTCGGCCTAAGAATATAGGATTAACCTGAATTGGAGTTCCAGTGTCTTACCATCTAACCACTGTATCGCGTCGCTCAGGGGCCGATTAAAGAATAACCACAAAGCCTTTGTAGCATTTGTTAACCGAAAGACAACCCTAGATCTTGTAAGATAGAATCAGATGCTCATAAATTTCGAGAAAGAGAAGGTCATGTCAAGAAGGTTGTATGTGAAGGTAGCACTTTATCGACACTGTTTTGTAATCCGTTCTTCGAAGAAATAAAGGGAGAAACGAAAGAAAATTTTGTGAGAGGGATGAAGGGACTGGATGGACATCCGGGATGGATAATGTAACTTGGGTTGCCTGTATTAAAGTGCGCGAAATATTTTCTGGGATAGTCTTATGTACTTTGACCACTCCGCTGAGGGGTCAGAGGCGGAATAGATGCTTATGATGAAGTCTATTCAAATGAAGTTATATAATTTCACACGAACAGTGCATACTTCGATAAAAATATTTTATATTTATAAGCCATTGCCGTGATCATGAGGAATAGACAGAGAAGATGTACGTCTGGAGCAGGGAATCGTATGGAAGTGACACGCCCACCACAAAATATCCGGTGAAGGTGCTAGAGGAAGCATTAGACATATCGTACTGCGTAAGAAATTGGATAGACAAACTACGACAGAGATGAAGAACATGTGAGGAAAGACTGTGGAAGACACTTGCCAGAAGAAAGGAGTGGACTGGTGGGACATGAACTGCAGAAACCGGGAATAGCTAACTTGGCGTTGGTAGGAGCAGTAGAGGGTAAAAAGTAGGGACGGAAAAATATTAGAATATGAAAAACAGACCACAGAGGAAGATGTGTGTGGTACACACAAACACGTGAGACACCGTAAAACCATTCAAAAGAAGAATAAAACAATTCAATGTAACACAAAAGTATCTTAAAATCTCAATACCCAATATATCTAAATACTTACTCAGGTTCTCTGCCGAGAACGGCAGAGCGTACTTAGAACTATTTCGATCCATAACTTTGCCACTTAAATTTCCTAATAAAACTAGGATTGTATAGATATCAAACTGCCTCCAGACACGCCATTAAACCTGTTGCCGTAATACACAGGAAGTATAAACTTGTCAGTCAGAACATTATGACCACTAAACTATTATCGACATAAAACCGTCCAGGCGATACCATCTGTTACGATTGATGTCATCAGTTGTTACGGTGACAGGTGGCCAATGCTAAATAGAAACATACATTGCAGGTTTGGCAGTGAAGTCAGTAAGGAGCTGGCTGCATCGTCGGTACCTGCAACGAGTGAAATAATTAGTAGTCGTTGGTAAAGAATAATATATATATAACACTTAACTTGTACTACAGGCTTCTTCATATGCTGCATATACAGGGTGTCCCAGCTATCTTGTCCACCCAAAATATCTCTGGAACAATAACAGCTATTGGAAAACGACTTTCACCGGTATCAATGTAGGGCTGGGGCCCATGAATGTACATATTCGGAAACATTCTAAAACGAAAGCATATGTGTTTTTTAACACAAACTTATGTTTTTTTTAATGGACCTCCTATATTTTTTCTTCAGCAATCCATAGCATGACAAAGCACATACACAATGGCGTTGATTGCATCGCAATATTCCCATTACATCCCGAGATATTGAGACGCGAAGTTGACGCTTGATACACCCGACATGCGCTGCGAGCGCACGTCCTGAGGCTCAGGCGTGAACCCCATGCTGTCCGTAATCGCGATGTGACTGAAATGCGTAATCACACTTCCATACATATCAAGAGGGACACTTACTTGTCAATCACATCGCGATTACGGGCAGCATGGGGTTCACGCCTGAGCCTCAGGACGTGCGCTAGCAGCGCATGTCGGGTGTTTCAAGCGTCAACTTCGCGTCTCAATATCTCGGGATGTAATGGGAATATTGCGATGCAATCAACGCCATTGTGTATGTGCTTTGTCATGCTATGGATTGCTGAAGAAAAAAATCTGGAGGTCCATTTAAAAAAAAAACATAAGTTTGTGTTGAAAAACACATATGCTTTCGTTTTAGAATGTTTCCGAATATGTACATTCATGGGCCCCAGCCCTACATTGATACCGGTGAAAGTCGTTTTCCAATAGCTGTTATTGTTCCAGAGATATTTTGGGTGGACAAGATAGCTGGGATACCCTGTATATAATTACAAACATATCTAGAGAGGCATTACTTAAGCCATACTTGGCTAAGCGCCTTGTTGGAGGTCGCTTCTTATCAGCTGATGGCTATGCTACATTCCTAGTTGACGTCCCGAGCAAGAGTGGACGAGAACTCGCTAGATACTTGTCACAAGCCGCGGAGCGGCGCTAGTCTCAACTCGCGGGTCCAGCGATACTAGTACGGACCGCGGTCGATATCTGCAACCACTAACAAGTATGGTATCGAACGTTGATACTACACCATCGTCACCGGGCGGTGAATGACTGCTAGTCAGACACACGCACGGTGCATGTAGTACCAGTGAGCGTGCTGTCCGTGTGTAGAATGGGGAAGGCGCGCGATCTGAGTTTGACTGAGGGCAGATTGTGATATCCCGGAAGCTCGAACGAGCTTTTCGGAAGCTGCATGACTTGTCGGGTGTTCAAGGAGTGCTTTGGTCGGTGTCTCAAACACTTGGCGGAACCAAAGTGAAACCATGTCCAGACGTCGTGGGGTCGGGCGGCCAACCTCATTACAGATGTCGGACGTCGTTGGTTGGGCAGACTGGTGAAACAGGTGGCGAACTGTGGCGGAACTAACATCAGACTTTAATGTTGGGCAAATTACACGTGTGTCTGAGCACGCAGTGCACCGAACACTCCTAACGATGAGCTTCCGCAGCCGAAGACCCAAGATTGTGCCAGTATTAACACCACGATATCTGCAACTAAGGCTAAAATTGGCACGTGTCCATCGGCACTGCACGTTGGCACAGTGGCAGAGCGATTCATGGTCTGATGAATCCCAATACCTTCTTCATCATGCCGATGGGAGGGTGCGAATCCATCGTCTTGCAAGGGAAAAGCTCCTTGACATCTGTATTGCAGGACGGAGACAAGCTCGCAGCGGCTCTGGGTAACATACACCTGGGCATTGGTTGGTTCAGTGGAGCTAGTGCAAGGCACCATGACGGCCATGAAGTATCGTACACTGGTTGTAGACTACATACACCCCTTCATGACGACCACATTTCTCGACGGCAGTGGCATTTTTCGACAAGATAATGCACTACTTCACAAGGCCAAGAATGTGATGGAATGTTCTGGATGATCAGTGTATTTTATGGTCTGTCAGAAATTTTATTTCAGAGGCCTTAAGTGTCAGGTTCTGTTTTCTAACTTAACCATTTCAAAGATGTTATGCATGAATACTGATGGTCTATGAAAAGAAAATATCTAAACTACGAAAGATAATAATTTATAATTTTAAATAGACCGAGATGTTGCATTTTGAAGCAACGACGGTAAGTGATGTATGATTACGTAGGGGAAGTGGTGGCAATATGAAACACTTTCTCTTATAAAGTAAAATACTGAATTTGAAATGTGGCTGTTCCATCAAAAAATGTCACCTTTGTTAGTTACATACCTACTACAAAGGAAAAATGAAAATTTCAATAATTAAAATAGATTTTTGACTTACTGTAAATTATAAGCATCGCACTTGAGAAGTGGGATGGTAATATGAAAAAATATTTCCCCTTCACATTTTTCTAACGAAATTATTAAATTATATACCGATCTCAAAAGGAAGACGATCGCAAAATTCACTGTATGTCTGTAGTTGTTTCTGTAAGTTATGAACCACAATTGCAACTTACAGTTTAATATTCTTCATAAACAAAGGTCACAAATAAACGCTTCAGTCTCACACCCTCTGTATAACACATGAGCCATTCCCCGACGTATGGCACACAGAACCTAACGTTCTCAACATTCTGACTTTTAAATTGTCTCACCACAAAATGGGGTTTGTTTGTTCAATGAAGTGATGGAGTGAGCTTAGATTACCAAGGTGAATGTGACGACAGTATTGAGATGGCAAACATCCAGGCTCCAGCAAAATGAAAGCTTCATTCTTAAATGCTTTAAATGGTATTTATATTCCTTAGTTTATCATTGGTTTTAATTAAATGGACAGCCACCTTTTGACTCTTTCGGACTTGCAGCGGCTTGTTGCCTATGCTACATCATATTGGACAAGAAGCCAAATTAAAATAAATGTTGTCTTATCATTCATTTATCATCGCTTTTGAATTAATGTTATGTGCAGGCAGCATACTACTCAGTTTAAATCAATTTCATGACTGTAGCTTATTGTTCAGAACAACTCAAATTTATTATTGTATAACACTACATAGTTATACCATCAGGAAATGGATAAATGTTGTCCTGGTCACCAGAACTCAGTCAATTGATTCCATCCTTTTATCATAATGGGACCTACTTCACGTACCATACTTTGAAACGTAAATGCTGTTTGTTGGTATTTATACTGTGTATTGGTATTAATATGATCACAGTAGTTTTTCTGATAAGTATAAATACCATTTTTACGTTCATAACTCGGTAGGCTTGTGATATCAGTAAAACAAGTTAGTAATAGTATGAATAGTTACCGTTGACCTCTAAAGCACTCGACTTCAGAGCCGATTTTGTGTTCAGATGGCATTTGCCAGCTGTACGTTTATTCTTCTGAAAGATTCTCATATAAATAAGTAATTAAAATTCACAGTCGAGTTTCCTTCATTATAAATTACAGAATTCATACTGAAGTCGTTTGTCAGCATATTTACAGCTAATTCTCGTCCTCATCATACATGTAAGGAAGCAGATTGTCTTGAATTCAGTTTCTAGTTGTGTGTAATTTTATTAATTATGTGCTGTGAAATGCTTCTTGTAATTAAAAATGAAGATTGCAGTTAATACTGCTTCAAAAATTATCTCTAAAATGTTAGCCGCTAAGATAGCAAATTATTTCCTCTGATGGTGCACATGTGGGATGGTTATTGAAAATACGTAACATGAAGAAAACAGTTTAAGCAGATACCTGAATCCAATACGCTTTTGGTCGCGATCAGTCTGACAGTCGTGAATTTTTTTTTAAATCTATAGGACTGACTTTGTGGAGGTGGCATGGTTCCATTGGAGATGAAGTTCTGGGTGATCGTTTAGAGAACTGCTGGGAAATGGCTACAGAAGAGTACTCGAAAGATTCCGAATTTGGAGGAGACTCCGATGCAGATGATGCAGCTACTATTCCTACTGTTTTTGAACAGATGGTAGTCTGGGTAACACAGTGTTAAGAGAACCAGTGGGTGAAACGCACAAATGCAGCAGATTGGGTAGACCGTCTGTGCTTGAAGAAGCATGTATACTGACTGATATTAAAGTGGCTGAAACGTGGAGTTATAAGAATAGTGCAAGGTTGGTTGTGATCCCCATCCTTTGGGAAAAATCAGCTTCCTTCCCAACGTTGCTAATTTCCTGCAAAATTGTTTAAAGTTTTCCAGTATGAGTTTTGTGCTCCTGATTCATTAATATGAATATTTACCACCCAAAAACTCATGGTGGCCCTAGAAATACATGAGAGATTGAACAGTTCAGTTTATTATTATTCCCAAAGACTATATGCTAATATTTATTTTATTGTTATGATGGATAAAACGTTTCGCCAACTAAAGCGTAACATATGCAATTTTCACCATCTTGTTGATAATTACGTACAGTTTTCTGCACAATGGGGAGTCAAGGTTGTTTTAGTAATTTTTACAGTGTTTGAGATTGGAGTTTTTGGTAAAAATCCTGCAACTGGATAGCGCAGCGCGGGTGTGGGAAGGAGATAGATACGAGGTCATCGTTTAGCCTGTGCGGCAGTATCAAGGAGCGGTGAAAAATCAAAATCCATTTGGTCGGTCGATAACAATTGGGAGTGGCCCTTCTAACAATCTCATCACGCATAACTGCTACTCGACGATGACGTTGACATTAATATCACATCCTGTGACTATCGTAGGCAGAGCGTATCACTTTCTTGGACAAATGACCGCATTTGGCGTTTGTGAAGAAAATAGCCAGAGCTATTATCAGTAATTACTCGTCTATAACGTTTTTCTGCCTAGTATTTGGAGATGAATATATGTTAAGAAAGTAAATCCACAATTTTGATCAATAATGTTTTATCAGAATTAAACGTTATGTCAAGCAATGTGCAGGTCAATACGTAGAACATTCTACAACAGTACTTCTTACGCCCAGTCAATTGCACTGCGGATCCTCGTAGGGTTCACCAGGCTATGAGTTTTGTTTTGACAAGAGAGAAGTGAAATTAATATCGCTGAACAAACAATGCAGACTGTTTGTTCCAGACAAAATGAATCAGTTTTTGCAGGGTTCTAATATTCTCGGCGTTTCATCCACTTTTCCGTCAGCGGTCAGACTTTAATTAAAATAACACTGTAAATATTTGAAATAATGCAGTCACATATTATTTGTTGACACTCTGCCAGTAAATTTAGCTTTAAAAAGAGGCAGAAAATGCTGATTTCTGTCTCAGCGATTTATCTTATTCCCATATTCAGCTGAAGTCATCTGATAGCAAGTAGTGCAACTGGGAAAACTTACTTTCTAAATAAAATTTAGATAACTCCAATTAAATATCGTAATTCTGGTTGTCGTAAACGCTGGTTAGCCTGCTCCATGAGTCTTACAACAGAAGACAGTTGTTGCGTTTAGTAAGCAACCAATGAGTAACCACGTTCTCAGCCTTAAGTTTGCCATTGTAACTTGCACTATGGTAGGAAACATTTCAGATAATGTCTACATGTATAGAATCCGTAAATCCATTTCCTCAGGGCTCTTTTCCCGTCTGCTGTATACTGATGATGTGTATAATAAACTCTGACAAGAGCCATGTGGGCTCACACCCATTTTATTCCTGTTATCCATGATGATCGTTTGCCGTATTACCGGAACAACCACTTTATAATTGTTTCAAGCCGAATTTGCAGTTGTGGTGATTTACAAAAAGTATATGCAGTGAATGGTGAGAACGTAGTCGTTAAAAAAATTATAACGTGTTGTTTTGTAGTGAACTCTAAAGCTATCAACTTTGCTATCCCATGACATGGAGTTTACGAATGAGATCACCCCACTCTGTGAGCCAATAAATTAATAACTAATACGATAGTACAGTGAAATCAAATAGAAGAAGATTATGAGATTAAAGGATTGATATGAGAATGGGACAGAGTAATTAGAGGACTAAAATATAAAATGTTTGCTTTTATTATAGCACCTTTTACTCAAACTGCAAATCTGGGGGGCATTTGACTGAGCAGGTACACGACTCGATTATTTAGGGGAAGAAGGGCGGAGAAATGAATAACCTCACTATTCTTCCTAAACACTTGTCGTATGTTGAAGCCTGCTGCAGGTGCTGAGTAGGTACTGTTCCTCACCTCATGGTTGTGAGGCACGCATCGGCAGCTCTCCCCGGTGGCGCGACTTCTCGCCGAAGCCCCGCTCACGTCTCCACGTTGACTGCTCCCCGTGGGTTGTGTAGCCGAAGAAGCGATATCACGGACCCGTGAGCCGGGAGTCTGGCATAGTCGAGTGCTTCATTTCCAAGCACTAGACCGTAAGAGGTCGTCCATTTAACATGAAAAAACAAAACGAAGTAGTCACAGAGTGATATGAACATATGAATGGAAGTAAGAATCAGATGTGGTGCTACAGAAGAATGTTAAAATTTATGTAGACAAAGGCATGCAGGGAGGACGTTCTCAGCAGAGCCGGAGAGGAAAGGAATATATGGAAAACAGTGACAAGAAGAAGTGACGGGATGCTAAGACGTCATGGAATAACTTACACAGTATAGAGGGAGCTGCAGAAGGTAAAAACTGCAGAGGAAGACAGAGATCGCAATACATCCAGCAAATAATTAAGGACGTAGGCTGCAGTTGCTACTCTGAGATGAAGAGGTAGGCACAGGAGGGAAATTCGTGGAACAGTGGTGGATTCGTAGATTTATTTCTGGAGGAGGCCGAGTTGATACTATAACACATACAAAATGTTACATCATCTTATTATAAACTTATTATTGAACAATATGAAACACGTAACTTTGGAACACTCCGTTGTCTCAGGGATGTCGTGTATATTTGTAACTCTCAGTGAACACAAACATATTACTTGATACAGTACTACAGTTTTCTATAAACTTTTCTGCATAGTCTGTCTAGTACAACTCTCGCACTAGTGACTGCAGAGAGATGATGCTGTCGTCGTTGGAGATGTCTGCAGACTCGATTGAGAGGCACTCCGCCCTGTCGTAAGCAAGCACGCTAAAATGACTGCGCATGAAACGCTTGAGGGCGTGGCTGTGCCGAAATCGCACATTCGTCATTGTGTTTGACAGTGACTGTGCTTGATCGAGTTCTGTCGCGTGGCACCAACCTTTCCTTGGGATCTCGTTCTGCGGACGACACCACAGAACGTCCGAGTCCTCTTGCTTTCGCAATGTCTCAGGTATTATCTCTTCACTTCCCATGACTCTCCTTATTACACAGACTTCTCCAAGTTTTTCTCGTCTCGTTGTTGGCACTGACAGACTATACTTGAATGCTACACAATGACTGACCGCGGCTTCGTGTGCCCCTTCACCCCCCTCCCCCCCCCCCCCCCCCCCCGTGCAAGGTAGAAATTTTCTGTCTTTTCTGAGCTGGCGTCTTCCTCACCACATGTTCACTGTCGAAACTGTTCCCAGCGTTGGTAAACAATCAATCCAGCACGTTGTTCCGATGTTTTTCCAAATTCCTTAGTTACTTTGAAAGCAGCGGTACAACACTTATTTCTAAAGGTAGTATCTGCGTCAGGCCTGTACAGTCTCATGTTTGTACTTGTCTAAGAATTTGCTGGCGTTAGTGATTTGTAAGCAACCTTCTTACTGCCAAGTAAACATTTACTTAAGCAGCAGGCTGATTCCTCATCCACATTTCCATAATTCCACCCGCCTCTCTGTGTGGATTCCTGGCACTTTGTGTCTACGCTCCATCTGACAGCCTGAAGGGCTCCATGAGTTATAGGCACTGTTCTCGTTTTTTAAGGCTGACCTGAACTGCTGCACCAAGCCATCTATTGCACATGCTTCCATGTGTGCGTTCTTCACGCTTTCTGTCTACGCTCTACCTTAGCGCCTGCAGCAATCCACCAATTATCAGCATCTTTCTCACTGTCCTGCAGAATCTTTTCAAGATGTCTATCCCTAGCAAAGCCGAGGGCACCAGTACGGTTGCAGGATACCACCAAGTCCGCATCTCTAGAGGACGCTGTTTAAGGTCGACTCCTTCCTGGGCCTCTGGCGCCGGGAGCTGGCGAAAATTTACCAGCAGAGGTATTACAACGTGGATCTCGTAACCAGCAGCGTAAAATGTTTATTTACCGCAAAGCATAAATGAACTTCATGTTGTATGCTTCGCATAACCATCAGAACTCTATCTGTCTCTATTTATCTCATGTACAGGTGAAGAAAGAGAAGAAGTCTCTAACTGAAGTCGATTGTAGCAAACACCCCCAATCTTAATAAACTATGTCATAATGTAATGGAGATAGTTGTAAACAGACTTGTATATTACGAAACACCTACTTGAGTATCAAGAAGCTTCTCTTTTCGTTTCGATTTTTGTAAGAACGCAAAAGAACCACTCTGAGTGTGGAAACTCTTTTTGTTCTTCTGTACAATTGAAGAACATTCTGTACCGATCACCTCAGCTGTTTGGTACCTTAGGAATTCACACACATTTGAACATTTTTTAAACAGATTTCGTCTTTCAGTTTCAGAGTATTTCCATGATTCTTTTGTGAAAAGGTTTAACCTTAGCGTCAACAAGTATTATATCACTGTACACTCCCTTCAAGCGCTTTCGGGTACCGTTAAAAAGTTATCGTTCTGTTTATAAAAATCACACGTTCCTCAGTACCTCAATCGATACGCTTTAACACATACCAAAGTACAGGTCCCTTAGCGTACTATTATTTACCGGAAACCTCCTTTTGATACCTGGAACCGTTCATGAAATAAAAGTGGTGTTAAATGTTACTTATCTCATCCCTTAGCCCACTATCATTTGCCAAAAACCTTCTTTCGATACCTGGAACCGCTCACGAAGCACAGGGTATTCAAATGTAGCCCGACTGAGTAGATATGATTGGACGTCGGTGTTTGCGCGTAACCACACCCAGTGATGCGCACACTACGTGTCCGCCAGCCACGTGATCCAGACCGATTCCCTGGAGCACATTTACACCATCTTCCCGCCTGACAGTTGTTAGCAGTGATCAGTATGCTATTACTTTGTGTGGGCAACCCTCAAGTCTAAGGTGTATTGCAGTAACCCCCGTAATCTTCTACAACTGCAGCAGAACATTTCGGATGAGACTGCAGCAATTCCAGCAGTCTAGCTTCAAACCACCTTCAGCAAACTTACTGAATAGGGCCCACAAGTTACAATAGATGAATGTTGGTCAATTCCAACATCTGCTACGGTCAAATTACTATCGTATTTCTTTTCTTCTGCTGTGTTTCTTTGTACCTTGGGACTGTGTTCTCCGGGCTACTTTTATTTCGCCTACCCTGTAAAAGGATTGTTACGTCGTCGACAGTGTGCTCTCTGGCTCTGCCTCATGCCTTACGCTTCAGCCTTGCCGACCCCGGTGAATGGCATCGCTTGACAAGGCGCCGCAAGATCGCAGCGAAACCTCTTCCGGTCGTGCGGTCTGCCCGGGGATCGTTCGCTGATCACTTTGAATGCCAGTGCAGTTTCATGAACTGCGTGCTGTGTGGAAGCATGTCTGGCTGACTGCGTTTAGTTTGTATAGTTACTAGGTCTGGCTATGTAGCTTTGTTTCCTTACCCCTTGGCCACATGGAGTAAAAATTTCGTGTCAGAATTGAGAAGCACCCATAAGCCTTGCTCATACTGTGGCATCAAGCAGTCAGCCTTGAAGATGAGTGGTCTGCCAAGCGAGTCGATTTATTCTTATCTGTAGAGCAACATCAATGACTGATTATCAGCTCTAGTACCCACAATTAAGCTACAAATTATTCTCCTGTTTGAATATTACGCAACGGAAACGGATAATGCACATCTGACTATTGGGAATTTACACAACTCTGATTGTTCACTACGCTCTGGCAATACCAACTTTTTCTTTCTTACCCAACGGCTTTCATCAACACGCGGCCATCGCACTGAATATGAATGGCGCACATAGTATAAATTCTGGTTATCATGACTGCACACCATTCGAATAACAAAGCCACCAATCTTTCTCTTTTCACTATCTTTTTTATTCCAATAAATTCTATTATGATGCAAAGATCACCTAAACACACCACTACATTTTATACAACAATTACACATGAGAAACTCAGCCCAGTGGGCATGGCTTTAAATTGGTGATTCCCTATCTTATGGTCTCGTAATTATCTAACGCTACAGTGCACTTTCTGGGTAGGATGGTGGATCTTTTGCTATATCTCACACTTCGACTCTTACACCCATCATCATGAAAAGTTACTCCAGACCGAGCGGTACAAAACGGAACATGCATAACCCACTGCCTCTGAACATATCTTGCTACACTCCCATGCAAACCAAACCTACTTATATTACATGAAATACATCACATTGGCTACATAGAATACATCACAAGGAATAGTCTCAACGTCAGAATTACTTCACTTTCAGCTTTCCCACTTCAGTTAGTATTTATCCCAGTTTCACACGACACTGCCCCACTTCGTAACTTTTCATTCATACTACGAACTCTGGAGGATATATGCACGTCTTCTTGTGCAATGCAAGCCAAGTGGCGTTGCTGGATCGACGGCTGACTCACCTTGCTGTGTATTAGAGTTTGAATCTAGCGTCACACGGAAATATAACACTCAAAGTAATATTAAGATCATATTCGTCACACACGCGAGTCCTCAACTGATACCTTGGACGAGTACTTCTCTTTATCCTTTGTCTCATACACAGATTGAGACTAACACAGTACTCACCACGTGGAAATGCTTGTCTCTAATTTCAAGTCCTGCACACGCCATTACTTAAATATTTCCAACTTATAGTACACATACCAGTAGTTCAGCTTAACACTCGGAAGTATTTCAACTTAGTACTAGCATATCAAGTATTTCAACTTAGTACTAGCACTCGCAAGTATTTCAACTTATTGCTATATGTGGTTTCATTGTGACCGTTGGTCACTTCCGAAGATTACTACGATCCCCTTAATATTACCTGCCTATCATTTAATTCTCCCCCCAAAAGTTCCTGAAATAGAGAAATAATTATTCCAAACTACTCTTAAGTATTTCACATGCATACCATCTCTCCACTCTTGTCTTTACGGAGCACACCTAAGACAGGTCTCACCAACACAAGATCCAGCGCCAGAGTGCTGAAACGTGGCCATTCTTCAGGTCATCTCGCACCTCCGCCGAGGTGGGGGAGCACCATGCTACCGTATTGGTCAGCCACATTTCAGGTGCTCAAAGCTCAGGTAAATTTCATCTCTTTGGTTCCACAAACGGTGACCAAAGTACCGTCTCAAAGATGATCATATATTGCACATTCACTATCTGCGGTTAGCAGACGACCATACATTCATTCAATTCACAGACCTCATCAAATTGGATGTAGGGATTTATTTTGTGGGAATGCACATGTGATCAATTAAATAAATAAATATATTTCCTTCTTTCCTACACTGGTATCCGGATTCGGTGTATTAAGTGAAATTGAGTTATATTACAAAAAAATATGTTGTTCCGACAAGAATAATGAAGACTGTTGGACCTATTTTCAAAGTCGGGTGGTACTGTACCCTTTCAGAATTTACAGAGAAGCGACCCTGCAGCTGGAGTTGACGTTAAGAAGCGATGCAAAATACTTATACCAACCAACTTAGCAGTAATTAGCATTATGAGGCTTGTACTTTAGAAGCGGAATTGATGGGAAGTTCAGAGTAACAGCCACGATTCGCTGGGCTCCATCTGATGATTCTGAATTGCTTATGAAACAGCTACGCACATTATTAAAGCTTTTAACTCATAGAGTGATGCAACGTAACATTAAGTGGAATTTTAACTTGTAAGTTCAACGCAAACCTGTTATACAGTTAGAACAAAGTTCCTTTTTATTTCACGCAATCTTTCTCACCATTTGCAGTTGACAACGTTTCTAAAGACAGAGATTTGGGAACATACTGCATAAATATTCGCTACTTAACTACAAGCCTAATGAATTAAAAAGACATTGAGGACAAAAAATTAAAATAAATGAATAGTACATCTTAGCGCACCATTAAGATATACACAACACACATGGCGGCAGTCAAAAATATATATTCAATTAAGCAACTACAGTTCCCAAGAAAAGCGGTTTGAAACAAGTCTATTACACTGCAATTACAGTTCCTTTTAATTTATTCTCTGCAAGTGTTCGTGCGGATACAGAGATCACCTGCCATTCTGATAAACATAGCATTTCATTTTCCACAGCAGAACTTTTCGACGAAGGGACATTCATAACACTGGCTAAATTGCTTGGCAAATACCTCGTTTATGGCGAGGACCTTGGCGAGCGACTGCCTGCAGTGTTATCGCTTGATACGCACCAACGTTACGATCCGTCGCTCTTACGTGAGGCGCTTTGGGTACACAAACTTTCAGTGCAGCTCTGCAGGCGGCGGGGATTTCGTTAGGCGGACAGCAGACGCCGGCAGTGGCTCCTCTCAGGGTGTCAGCCACACCCCTCTTCCAGACCTGCCGGAAGCCGTAACTTGATCACGCCAGCTGCCGTGGGCTGCTTCCACAACACAACAGGGGTCAGCAGCTGCCGGGGCATTATCTTTGTGACTTCACTGCTGCCACTTCTTCCCGTCGTTAACTCGCACTGTGGACAACCATGAGACGGCTCAATATCCATCTGCTAGGAAGAGCAAGGTAAGCCTGGGCAATTGGAGACTGTACGTAATTCATTAATGCACATTTGATGTACAATTTACTAAAATTACGAGGATCACTCCAAAAGAAATGCACACTATTTTTGTAAAAATACAGTTTTCATTCTGCATGTGTGAAAGTTTTACGGTGTGTAGATACATCCTTCCCGCTTGTTTCCAAACTTAGTTCAACCTGTTCCCGTGGGTGGCGCCGTAACAGCATGTCTTCAAGATGGCTGCTACACTTGATATCTGTCAGAAGCAACGTCCTGTCATAGAATTCCTGTGCTGTGAAAACGAGACAGTGGGTAACATCCAGAAGAGGTTGAAAAAGGTGTATGGAGATGCTGCTGTCGATCGCAGTACAGTTAGTCGGTGGGCGAGCAGGTTGATGAAAGCGGACACGGCAATATTGAGGATTGTCCTCACAGCGGCAGGCCTCGTACTGGACACACTCCAGACAATGTTCAGAGAGTTAACGAATTGGTGACTGCAGACTGACGCATCACAGTGAACAAATTTTCACGCTACGCTGGGGTAGGGGAAGGAAGTGTTTGCAGAATACAGAAAGTGTTGGCGTCGAAAAAGGTTTGTGCCATGTGGGTTCCCAGGATGTTGACAGTGGCTCACAAAGAAACAAGGAAAACGGTATGCAGCGAACTTTTGGAACAGTACGAGAATGGTGGAGATCAATTTCTTGGAAGAATTGTGACAGGTGATGATACATGGCTCCATCATTTTTCACCAGCGGCGAAGAGGCAATCAATGGAGTAGCATCATGCAAATTCACCAAAAAAAAAAATTCAAAACCACACCTTCTGCTGGAAACGTTATGGCTACGATGTTTTTCGATTCCGAAGGACTCTTGCTTGTGGACATCATGCCAAGTGGAACCACTATCAATTCTGATGCATATGTGCCAACACTGAAGAAACTTCAAGCTCGACCTAGTCGTGTTCGATCACATCGCCAGCAGCAGGCTGTTTCACTGTTGCACGACAATGTACGGCCGCCGGCCGCGGTGGTCTTGCGGTTCAGGGCGCTGCAGTCCGGAACTGCGTGACTGCTACGGTCGCAGGTTCGAATCCTGCCTCGGGCATGGATGTGTATGATGTCCTTAGGTTAGTTAGGTTTAAGTAGTTCTAAGTTCTAGGGGACTGATGACCACAGATGTTAAGTCCCATAGTGCTCAGAGCCATTTGAACCATTTTTGAATGCACGGCCGCATGTCAGTCTAAAAACCATGGAAGTGATCATAAAACTCGGATGGACAACACTGAATCACCCGCCTTACAGTCCTGACCTGGTTCCACGAGACTATCAGCTCGGTACCGGCTTCTGTTGAAGTTTCGAGAACATACCTTCACCGAAGAGTCAAGCAGTATATTGCTCCCTCCTACGCATATCTCGCGAAGAGACCATGAGGATAAAATCAGAGAGATTAGAGCCCACACAGAAGCATACCGACAATCCTTCTTTCCACGAACAATACGAGACTGGAATAGAGGGGAGAACCGAGAGAGGTACTCAAGGTACCCTCCGCCACATACCGTCAGGTGGCTTGCGGAGTATGGATCTAGATGTAGATGTAGATGTAGAACTGAAAGACTCTCTTCGTGGTACAAGGTTTGAAGATGATGACTCCCTTGTGCACGCTGCCAAACAGTGGCTCCAACAGGTTGATCCAGAATTTTACCGTGCGGGTATACAGGTGCTGGTTCCAAGCTGGCGTAAGGCAGTTGAGACGGATGGAAATAATTTGGAGAAATGAAAATATTGCTCCTAAAGGATGTATCTACACACTGTAAAACTTTCAGACATATAGAATAAAAGATGGATTTAAAAAAAAAATAGTGTGCATTTCTTTTGTAGTGACCCTCGTACAAAAATTCACATAACTTAACTAATCAGCAAACTTAAAAGGATGGTCCCCCAGAACCAAAGGGTAAAGTTATCAATTTCCAAATTGAGAGCACTGCAAATCAGAGATTTAGATATGATGAAATTTACCAAATATTATTTACACCACAGAGAATTTGAGAGTAAAGGTACATAATCTTAACGGTGTAGTCCTTAAATAAAATGAAGTAACACTTAAAACTTTAAAGAGCGCGTGAAATAATTTACGTAATGGCACAATAAAACCCAACGGAAACTTAACTTAGCACACATAGTGACATTTAAATCAATCTAAACAGTGTTTTAAGAAAAGACGTCTACAACTGTAATAAGAAATTTGAAGGCGAAACTTCTGGTTCTTCAGGTGATTCGCACCGCTTACAGGAATACCAAAAGGTCATAACTGCCGCATTGTTAGGAAGAGGTAATGATATATTGCTGTGCTCATATGATTCACAGTGCCGCTGCAAAAATCATATAAAGAATCGAAACAACAAGTGCAGAGATCATGTCATGCATCTTATGGTATACTAGCGCAAATAATGCGATAGATATAACCTCCTGAAGGAGGGCACGAAGTGCCTGAAACCGATTAAGAAAGTAATTTTCTTTTATTTAGCTAGCAGCTGATTATTTCGATGTATACAGCTACAGTTGCTGAAGATGAATAAAATATTATACTATCCCTCTTAATAGATATCGATAACACGAATATCGCGCTAGAATCATTTGGGACCGCTCTATCGAATGGGCATGTAAAAGAACGCTTTAAACACCATTTTATTTAGTAACGGAAAGCTGGGCGTCGCGTGAAAGACATGATGAGTAATATTTATTTGGGCTGACCAGCTACACGAGATAAAACGAACTTCGAATATCTGCCGAAACACAAGAGAAAATGCACTTGACGATTTGTAGAAGGGACTGCCTGCGTGGTCTAATACCCAAAATCTTTCATTCAAACTGAAGCTTGCTGTGGGGAGGCTTTGGGGTGAATTTCCCGACGGATCGGCCTGTGAATGGGCGGCTTTAGGAAGCAATGCCCCAGGTCTATGATTCCTAGCAGTAGGCAGGCAGTAAAAAATCAGTTGCCTTGTTATCCAGTCCTTTTGCCTCTTTCACGTGTACTATCGAATTGCTCGGCATGTCAAAAAGTACTGATCTTCCATCAGGATTGCCAGTATGATGAAAGGGGTATGAGTAACACTTTCACAAATCAATGACGTACCGTTGGAAGTTAACCAGTATCTCCCAGAAATTTTGGTGGCATTCTTTGTGTAAGTGTAGTACTTTGTCTGATAGAAAGGCCATTCTACGCATAAATCGCCGATACCAACAAATACTTGCAATAAATTCTCTGTGTGGCATGTTTAAGAGATTTGTGATTTCCAGTGCCTTCAGCCGGAATATTTGTCGTGAGGTAGGAATCCCATGTTTCTCTTACACTGCGAATAGGAAAGAACTTTAGCCTGAAGTTCCAGATATTTGCCAGTTTCGAGCCCCTGAATGGTCTTCTAACTGAAACTGCCTTTTTCCTTTTTTCTTCTGATGAAACTCGATGTCGTACGTCAGATTCGTCCAGTCCATACTTTCTCCAGCATCTATTAGTTGTGGATTTGGCATAATGCACAGCAGATAGCATCGTAATTGCGTCGAATTCCTTGGCTTAATCATACTTCTCGTTCTAAATGGATTTTCATATCGGCATAAATCAGGCTTTTTTACCAGTACCCAACTGAAACTGAATTATAAGTTAACGATACAATGTCTGTTATAACTACACAATGCTAATGCCAGTAAGATACCGATAAAAATTTGCGTTGTTGTGTAATAAAATGCCTTGCCTCCACTTTAGGTTACAGACGCTAGTTATATTGTTACATATGAGCATTTTTTTTAAAGCAAGGGTTTATGAAAGGATTATGTAGTGGATAAAATCCACACTATAACTTTTAAAGGGTGAAATTTGGATGAAAAGTACTGCTCATTTTCGGGAAAATACGGTAGTTAGTTTACAGGAGGGAAAAGAGAATTCTTTGTGACGAGTAGTTTTGTATAAATCTAGCTACACTGGTGTCTTGGGGAATCGATTACTCTGTTTAGCACACGTCTTGATGCTACAGTGCTGTCTGTGCTGACCTCTTGAGAAGGAAAGCACCCCATCAAATTATGCAAATAAATTTTGAAAGAACTGATAGTGCCACGACCGTGCTTACGACTTATTGATATGACAATTAATAGAAATTGCCAAATCAGTCGAAAAATAGGTACCAGACCTCGCACATAGGTATATTGAGGGGAGGGATCACACAATGAGAAACAGAAACAAGTGGCCACCACAACACTCAGGGTATTACTGTAAACATCAATCTGGGTTACCCACTGATATACCTGAATGAACATTTAATAATTAGACAAGGTACTATAATTGTAAAATCTAACCTTAGCACAGACGGGTGGGCACGATAAGAGCATAATTATGAGAATATTTTGCGGATACGACCACTTTTTAGTTGGTTACAGAAAGAACATGGAAAGATAGATACAAGCATCGATAATATCGTTAAAGTAACTAACGAAAGCAATGAGCTGGCTGCGATACGGTAAAACTGTACGACTGTTTCTAACCGTGGTTGCAGCACTGTTCCATCTTACGAGGTCGCCTAGGGTGAATGCGGCAGGCAGCAGCGGCAGTGGCTGGAAACTCTCACTTCCGCCAGTCCTCTGTACTCACTACTGAAGAGGAGGAATCCTTCTTCACTGATGCAAAAAAATCACAACGCCAAAAAATAAGTCATCTAGAATAATGAAACTTCGGTAATACATTGGTCTATGTAACATATTTAAGTGATTAGCATTGCAAGATCGCAGGTTAATGTAAGCGTGGTATAAGCCATTTCAAATGTGAAATTCTGGAACATTAACAATCGCTACAAGCCCCAGAAAGTTGAATGCAATGACGCAATCGTGCGTACATTGTTTTGTACAGATCCCAGGCGTTAGTTCGTGGGATGGATTTTCATGCCTGTTTCACTTGGTCGACAGTACATGGTCGGTGACGCCATTTGTGGATGATCGAGGGGAAAAAGAAATAAGGCCGGCCGCTGTGGCCAAGCGGTTCTAGGCGCTACAGTCTGGAACCGCGCGACCGCTACGGTCGCAGGTTTGAATCCTGACTCGGGCATGGATGTGTGATCTCCTTAGGTTAGTTAGGTTTAAGTAGTTCTAAGTTCTAGGGGACTGATGACCTCAGATGTTAAGTCCCATAGTGCTCGGAGCCATTTGAACCATTTAAAAAAATAAGTCGATAGTATAAAGCAACTTTAAAAACCAATTATGATATTTTTCAGTGGCAGGAGATACTACAATTTATGAATTTCTATCGAAAGTAGACAAAGCCTTTGTATTTCAGTCACATGCGTTTCTTCAACAGTTTAATTTGTGTGAAGACGCCTATCATATTACGTTAATTTCCACAACAGGATGTAATATTTATGTCTGTGAATAGAGAAATGAAATGTTTAACTAATTTTCAGGTAGAAGAATTTAAGTAATTTCGGAAATACTAATGTAGCTGGAAGAACCTAGCACATGAAAGCCATAACTTGTTGAGTGCAAGGACTGGCTGAAGAGGTGAAGTGAGGCCCGAAAACTTTTTCAAGAAACATTAAATCACGTGTTTGGAAACTGACATGACCCTGGATCGAATCTCGGTCAGACCACAGATTTTACGGCCTTCGCAGCCTTCACCTCTCAACGCTGTGAAGAGTAGCCAGAAACAACACGTGGTTCGAGTTCCACCTGAAACTGTAGGTCCTATTTTCCCAGTTGCACAAAAGCACTCTGTCATCAGGCCATAAGTGGCCCATCGGGACCATCCGACCGCCGTGTCATCCTCATTGAGGATGCGGATAGGAGGGGCTTGTGGTCAGCACAACGCTCTCCTGGTCGTTATGATGGTTTACATTGACCGGAGCCGCTACTTCGGTCGAGTAGTTCCTCAGTTGGCATCACGAGGTTGAGTGCACCCCGAGAAGGGCAACAGCGCATGGCGACCCGGATGGTCACCCATCCAAGTGCCGGCCACACACGACAGCGTTTAACTTCGGTGATCTGACGGGAACCGACGTATCCACTGCAGCAAGGACGTTGCCTGGTTACATATCTGGGGTACATTAGAGACACCCAAGCCGCTGAAGTGGCATCCAGTTGAAAGACGTACACCAGGCTACTGAGCTACACGAAACTACACTCACCCTTGCTAGGTTTTTTTTATTAATTTTGTCTCGAAATTTTGTGAATTGGCAAGGTATGACAATACAGAGTGACGCGTTTGAGACGTCAGAAAAATAAAAGACTATATTTCATGTTTTATGCATCGCTTTAGTATATTTCAATTATTAGTGTATCACCCTACAATCTACTAGTTGTTATTATCATTAAAAATCGAGTACTTCAACAAGTATAAACCTCAAACACCGAGTCACATTATGACTGAAGCTTTACAATACTTACGTGTTTAGACATGGGATGAAGGCATCTACTATACGCAAAAGGAGTATGTATGCTCGTATGCAGACCTAATGACACATGCACTGATTTATTCTGACTGTGTGTTGCTCTTGAATAGACACGATTATACGTAGACCCCAAGCACCACATCCTTTGTATACTAACTGTATTACTAACTAAAAAATTTAAGTACATACCGTAACACGTCTGTCTACCGTGGTATATTGGTAATTGGCTAGTCTTGAACTAAACCCAAGTTGTGCAATGAGCATGACCATCAAGCACCGCGTCCTCTGCGTATAGAATTCTTATTAATGGATTAGTATGTTAGTATGCGTAAGATATTGTAATTGATTCTGTACCAGTTTCATATGATCTCTTAATTTTTTACTTCTCGCTATAGTGGTGTGATTACAGTTGTGTGTGGTTTGGATTCATGGGTCAGTCCCCACATTGTAAGCATAGGACCTAATATTTTTTTCATTATTTTCTCTTTTCATGAGTCAACATTAAATCTTGAGTTATTTAATAAACATAAACAACTAGCGCCACATCATTTATATACAACATTTTCATTCACGTATTAGGAAATTATATAAAATATGTCGGCATTTGGTACCATATCACATCTGATATCTGCATGTACCTTGTGCCCGCTTAAAGTAAAGCCGGCCGTGGTGGCCAAGCGGTTAAAGGCGCTACAGTATGGAACCGCGCTGCCGCTACGGTCGCAGGTTCGAATCCTGCCTCGGGCATGGATATGTGTGATGTCCTTAGGTTAGTTATGTTTAAGTAGTTCTAAGTTCTAGGGGACTGATGACCTTAGAAGTTAAGTCCCATAGTGCTCAGAGCCATTTGAACCACTTGAACTTAAAGTAAAACCTGGAGTCCTCCAACAAGTATAAACGTCGAGCACCGACACATACTATAACAAGGAGCTTTGCGATACTCATCTGTTTTCACAGGGAATGAAAGCATGTACAACCCGCATCTTGAATATGTATGCTTGTATGAACACCTAGTGTCTCATGCACTGATTTATTTTGACTGTCGAGTTGCTCTTGAATAGACACGCTTTCACATTGATCTAAAGCACTACATCATTTGTATATCTGATATAAATTTTGCTCTTCATATTATGAATGTAATTAAGTAAAGCCCGCAGCTCGTGGTCGTGCGGTAGCGTTCTCGCTTCCCGCGCCCGGGTTCCCGAATTCGATTCCCGGCGGGGTCAGGGATTTTCTCTGCCTCGTGATGGCTGGGTGTTGTGTGATGTCCTTAGGTTAGTTAGATTTAAGCAGTTCTAAGTTCTAGGGGACTCATGACCAATGATGTTAAGTCCCAAAAAAAAAAGTAAAAAACATGTTTATCTACTGTAAATCGTCTGTCTGCTACCATGAATTTACTGGTGGGTTTGGAAGCTCATTGCGCCAATTTAAACTAAAAACTAGAAGTTATTGTGCACCTTAAACTAGACCATGAGCTTTTGTGCACCTTAAACTAGACCATGAGCTACACAATATTTTTCCGTAATCCGCTATGAAGTTAAACTGACATGTTAACCCATAATACTTTAATGCACGCCCTTCACTTAGACCACGAGCACCGCATCGCTGGCGCATATGACACAATATAGTTCATTTTACATGGTGCGAAGAATTTATGGAGTGATTTCGTATCGTCCACGGCTGCAGCCGATATTTGTCTTGCATTAGTTGCTTTGATGACCTACTTCTGTCAGGCCTTTTGATATAGCTCTGGGATGAAGGGTAATATGAACTACATTTATCGTAAACTCATTCTTTCAAAAAATGACTTAATCATAAGTTTACATGTAATGGATGACAATGTATGCTTAACGTAAAATTTTCGTTTAAAAATGACACTATATTTTCAAAACATATTATTCTTTAAATCTGAAATTTAAGATGTTACGTAAATTGTCTCAAGATAATTGTAATGAGATTGGAGAGCAGACATAATTGCAGTGTGGCGCATGTATCGAATTTTATCGATTATCGGACACACCTACGTAAACAACTGTACACTTATTTATCTGTGAAAATATTTTAATAGCCAAGTAACCACTGTGGTGTCAAGCAATTAGTGGATACTGAGGCAGCTGCACAACGTGTTATATGTTTTAATTGTGTTGTTTTATTTCTGTCATGCTGATGTTCCCTGGCACTTTTTATTACACTTTGACGCAACATCAGTACGTGACTTCCATTGTTGTAATAAGAGCTACATCTAACAATGTTGCAACGGACGTTCTAACGTTGAAGTAGTGTACACAGTGGTAATATGAAATCGGTAGACAGATGTATGGGGATAGCTGTTATGGGCACTATGATAATAGTAAAATAGCCACTGGTATTTTCGTGACCATTTTGTTTACGTCCTCTTTCTAAAATAACATCATCAGATTCATTTAAGGAAACACCCACCATACGATGTACTGAGGTAATTTAAGTGTGCCATATTTGTTCCTGTTGAATATGGCTCACTTGACTCAGTACTTTGTATGGTGTGTGTCCCCTTGAATAAATCTTATGATGATATTTTCGGAACACGTCATTAAAAAGAGTGGTCATAAAAATATCTGTCTCTATTTTACTTTTAACATAGCGTCCGTAATAGCTATTTCCATACTTATACCTACTATCATAATGGGCGCACACTTTTCACGATTTTACATCGCAGATGCAATATATGAAATCGTGTATGTTTCAGCAATCTGCACTTGGGATGTTTGTTTTCGCAACCTTCAGATCCGGTGATGACAGCGAACACCTGTCGAAACCGGTCACATTGATAAAAACAATTTCTAGCTATCTTGGCAGACTTGATTCTTCAAGAATAATATACAAGCAACCACACAATTTTATTGCTTACTAACGGCAAGTACATGTGTACAATTTGAAAGTGTTGTTAATAAAAATTCTCTATTTAAACTAGACTGATTGCATGAAAGTTTAGTGGTAAAAATAAATGAAAGTCGCCAACCTGCATCTGACTGCGTCTGTGGACTTAGCTCATGCACTCCTTCCCGTTTAGCCGATAATAAAACATATATTCAACTCAGCCGTAGTGCAATGGCATAAAATTGTCATTCTAGATAACTTTACTCATTTTGGCCCTGTTTGTTACTTAATAAAAATTCTGTCCTAATCTGAATAATTTACCAACTGTGCAATGGCATATAGATTATTTTACTCTGATAAATGAAATTATTAGCTTCACTCATGGGAACTTTACATTAATGTACCTTTTGATTCAATGCAAGCACAGGATGCGGAGAACGACATAAGGTGTGAGATGAAACTCTAATTTTATCTAAAAAATATTTATTGTTCAAATTTTTAAGGCACATGTGGAAAACTAAAAAAAACTTCTATAGCATGGATTTACGAGAAAGTTTCACAAAACGCTTATTGCATCAACAATGGGATTTCTATCTAGCTTTTAGACATTATTTAACCAAAGAAAACCTATTTTATTAATTATTCTTTCTAGTTTCCCCAGGTATGTGCCGAGTTTCGCTCAATATATAGCTTTTTATGTGCATAGCGCCAATTCTTACTTTGATGCTGTCATGACCCGGCTGCCTCCTGCAGGCATCTAGCTCCGACTCGAAACACGTCTGCTGTCTCTGCGCATCTCCTCAGCACTACTCAAATTTTTACCGCGTGCACCTAGCTGTCTTAGCTGTCAAAGATCTTACTACTCGAAGATGTACTACTCGTCCAACCTTGCGGTTGGGAACTATCGACATTTTTCACGGGCTCTATCCTGATCGAATCTCAGCACATACATTTCAAATTGTCACAGTATATTAACACCCAACATGTTCACCACTGCGAATTGGGCATGTATCATATCCTGTGTCGATGTTACTCCACGTGGCTCACAGCATTTCTAGAGCGATTTGCTGAAAGGCCGCTGTAATCTGTCTCCGTAGGTCGGTCAGATTTTGTGTTCTTTGTGGGCACACAGTTGACGTATCTCCATACACAAAAAACTGTAGGCACTAGGTCGGCGGTATAAGGAGGCCATGGGATAGGTTCAACACGGCTACAACAGCGATCATTGAATATCTGATTGTTCCAACACTATGAGAGCCAAAAGCCGTGGAGCACCGTCCTGTTGATAGGTGATGGAATCCAGCATCCCATCTTCCTGTGATTGAGGGATCTCATTCTGCTCTATCATTTCAAGGTAATTGAAGGTAATTGACGGCACAAAGAGTCTTAGCTGCAATAAAAGAAAAAACGATAACGATGTGCTGACCTCTGGAAGCTCGCAGGGTCTCTATGACACTCGAAAATTTCGCATACCATACGACCTACTGAGCAAGTTGTTGTGGCTTAATGACCAATTACACTTAATAATCGAAACGCAGTAAGCGTATCAACTTGTGCCTGCTTCATACAATATGTTTCTGATATCTGTTGTTTGCACTGTTGTCTTGCCTTTCGGGGCACGGCCAGTTATTGTAAATCCCGTCCTTTCACATACGTTCTGAAGGAATTGTTCAGCAATATTGTTGAGTGGTACTTAAGATAGGTGAATAAATTAGTGAAATCAATGTGAAGTAGAAATTAGAAAATAAATGAAAAACTTAGTTTAGCTTAGAAGAGTTACACACGGGCAAACAGCGGGCAGAGCAGCAGTGACAGAAGAGCCAATGATCATGAAGTCAGCACATTCTGGAGAAGCCATCGCCCTCCCCACATAAGCAGAAGTAGTCGATTGAGCCGTCAGGGCATCGCCTGACAGGCTCACGTCAAGAAGATTCTTCAAGAAGCTTTTCAACGAGACACAAGAGGCCATCGCCCTCCCCACATAAGCGGAAGCTGTCAATTCAGCCATCAGGGCATCGCCCGACCGGCTCACGTGTTTCTAAATTGTCACATGTGATCAGAGGCCCTCGCCTACATTCCAAGAGCCAATGACTGACGTTAAGATGATTCTTTGAGAAGCTTTTCAACGTGACAGAAGAGGCAATGACCGTGAACTCGTTCACCTCCAGTGAACTCACGTGAATAAATACGCAAGACGCAATGGGCCCAAAGAGAGTAGCAGTAGTTTTCAGTCAGTTTCGGTGCTGAAGACCGTCATGCAAGAAGAGACTACATCATACACAGACGCACCAAGTCCGCCGCTGTAATGGAATAGCAAGCAGCAGCAGCGGCGCCAGAAGACAGAAGTTAAAAGGTATTTGAAGACAGATTTTTACGTACCCGGGTGACTCGTGAGGACGGGAAGGAGACGGCCTCACATCAGCAGTCGCCTGTGAGCTTGGGATGAAAATTTGACAGCCGAAGACTGGCAAGCTGGAGTCCGTTGTTCCAGTCCGGGGCACTGGCCTTCCCCCGCCGCGCCGCTCCGCTGGCCGACGCACAACACTGACATACGCGGCAGCTTAGAGAAGAGAAACACTGGGACGCCACATCCAAGGTATCAACATCCGATCCACGACTTCGCTCTTAATAATTGAACGGGCCATAGCACGATGCGCGTCTCCAGTCAACTGGGCGAGACGGCGACTCGAGATACACACCGCCATGAGTAATCAGACGCCGCCGCTGCCGCAGTAGAAGGCTTCGCAAACGACACAGCTGCCGTTCTCCGAGCCAGAAAATCCAGTAAGGAAACAGTTGTACAAAACTTTCAATAAAAGTTATCTTATGTAAAAATGCTGTTTCATTCTACTCATACCCGAGCCAAGGAAGAACCCACCCTGCCCACATGTTGTTAAGAGAGAAAAATTGATTTATTTAGTATTTTCATCCTGACATAATGCTTCAGAATCAAGTGCCCTTTGCAGAAATGCTCATCCTGAAAATTGACTAGCATCAATAAAAAAAAAACCAGTTACATTTACTGTCAGAAGTCTTACAATATATACATTACCTTAATAAATAGACCTTTTTACTTTTCTGACGTCTTAAACGCCGGCCACTGTGGCCGAGTGGTTCTAGGCGCTTCAGTCCGGAACCGCTCAGCTGCCATGGTCGCAGGTTCGAATCCTACCTCGGGCATGGATGTGTGTGATGTCCTTAGGTTTAAGTAGATCTAAGTCTAGGGGACTGATTACCTCAGATGTTAAGTCCCATAGTGCTCAGAGCCATTTGAACCATTTTTTTCTTAAACAGATCACCCTTCATATGTAGGGTACTCACTAGGATATTATCCGGCAATAGGATTTTTTTTTCGTATTTATGGTACTTGATCTTAAATATCAAACTGCCAAAATCGTACAACGCAACTCTAAAAAAAGCTCGAGCAAATCGAATTTGAAATTTTTATAGAGCCCTTAATATCCCATGTCTGACCTGATAGCTGAGTGGTCAGCACGGCGTTCTGTCATGCCAAGAGGCCCGGGTTCGATTCCCAGCTTGGTTGGAGATTTTCTCCTCTCAGGGACTGGGTGTTGTGTTGTCCTCATTATCATTTCATCATCATTAGTGGAAGGCAACGAGAAACCACCACTGGAATCACTTTCCTATCCGCTCATGCCGTGGACCTCTCTAGCGAGGCTCCCCCATGACAAGACCTGCCGTAAGGCAGAACACAAATATCCTATAGGAAAGTTGTGATCCCACTGGGCGACATGGCAGTGTGATAGAATGTTTTCTTACCATTTCGCTGAGCTACGTCCGTTTATTAGTCATTATAAGAGTTTATAAAAGTGAACTTTAATGTGAAGCAAAAAATACACAAAGACAAAAATTATTTGTAACTTTTTTTAAATTTATTTGCAATGAAAACTGGAATTTTGTGTTTGATATGTAATTATAAATAAGAATCCATGTACGTCTCATAAAAGTGACAATTAGATATCTGTTAATTAAATTTGGCGAATTTGATATTTAAATGAAATCCGTATTCGAACCGAAATAATAGTTATTGTTGTTGGGGTCTTCAGTCCTGAGACTGGTTTGATGCAGCTCTCCATGCAACTCTATGCTGAGCAAGCTGCTTCATCTCCCAGTACGTACTGCAGCCTACATCCCTCTGAATTTGCTTAGTGTATTCATCTCTCGGTCTCCCTCTATGATTTTTACCCTCCACGCTGCCCTCCAATACTAAATTGGTGATCCCTTGATGCCTCAGAACATGTCCTACCAACCGATTTCTTCTAGTCAGGTTGTGCCACAAACTCCTCTTCTCTGCAATTCTATTCAGTACCTCCTCATTAGTTATGTGATCTAATCTTCAGCATTCTAATTACTGCCGAAATAATTTAATAATGACGAAAATGAGACTCTAATCAACAGCTGCCAGTCTACAGTGCTAGTGATTTTAGCCATCTGTTTGTATTTTACGCTTCACGGAAATGCTAATAGAACGTGCACATCTCTTTCATAATTTGCACTGGCGGGCGGTGAAGCATAAAACCTCTACGTGGCTGGCGAACATTCTACCACTTTTTCATACTGCCTGGCGTGAAAAATCGACCTCCATTTAGCATATTAAAGACGGTCGGAAAATTGCATCGTCCATTTTCTCGAGATTTCGAGAGTGTCATCAAATAATTTTGGAAGATCAGTATTTGAGTTGTGAACTTCAAGTATCATAAGTGTACAAAATTACTAAAAGTCGATAGCCGTGTGGTCTCTTTCATTAGAAAGCTGAGCTTTACGCTGGCAGTGTGGCAATGGTCCTGGGGTGCTGCTGGCCAGTCGATGGCAGTGAACATTTTAACGCAACGGCTTCATTAGTTTCGTAACGTTCACGTTGTTTTATTGCATTGTCCGCATCTCGTCTGTTGTCAGAGCAGTCGTTTAAATCCCGCAGCACAGCCACGCCGGGTAGAAAAGCACGAAGGTTGCAGAGCGGCGAAAGTCAATGATCGCATCGACCCGCGGCAGTGGGTGAATGGCGCACCGCGCGTTGCCTACCCAGCAGGGGTTCGGCCGCATCTCTTCCGCGCTGCGGCGCCGCGCCCGGCGAGTTACCGCGCCGCTGCCAAAGGCCCTTCCGGTCGGCGGGCGCGCACAAAGCGGCGGCCCGGTGGCGCGTGCGCTGCGTACGCCGCCGGCGCCGGCGCTGCGTGAGTGCGTGGCACAGCGTGGCGCGATCGCTGGCCGGCCGGCCGTCCGTCAGTCCGTCCGCGCGCAGCCGAGTCGTAATTAATAGTGGCGCGCGCACAAAGGCCGGGTCGTGCCAAAGCGGGCGCCACCTCACCTCACCTCACCCCGCCGCGCGGTTGCATCGCTGTCTCTCCGCCTCCAGGCGCCGGCGGCGGCCACTAATTGCGGGATGAGCAATTAATGCGCGGCTCGCTTAAATTACTCATTAGGCCCCCTGCTGCCTGGCGCCTGGCCGTGCCTCTTCGCGCCCCAATTGATAATTGCAATGGTTGCGGCCCCTGCCGGTAGAGCCCGCTGATAGTGAGTAGGTTGGCGAGGACGATTGCAGGGCACCCGGTCACCGTGTGTAGGGCTCGCGTCGAAACGGATCGAAATCCAGGCGCGCCCACCTGTCTGTGGTCTCTTTCATTAGAGGACGAGTCATCGTGCCATGCTGGAATGCCATTCAGGAATTATTCCTTGCATCACTATACGGTTAACACTGGACCTTTGTGCTGGCTTCCGAGCACGATGATGCTCGGCGGATCCGACTGCGTCACTTGGTGGCAACTTCACTACGGTACAGGATAGCTGCCCTCAGTATCAGGCGCAAACCCAGGATTCAATTCTAGTGAGGATCACTGTTATTGTTTCCTCTCGTCCCCCTATTACAACTTGCTGTCAGGCCCGTTACGGAGTCCCACACATGCCAACAATTGTGATAACGCAATGGACCGATTATTAGAAAAATAATGGCTGTAACAGGTTGCTAGAAAAAGAGGAGATTTACACAAGTACGGCGTGTCCCAGAAGCAGTACTCAGTATTAAGTAATATGACAGTGACGAATATATGAAGCAAGAAATCTACTAAATATGTGCTCTAAAATACATAACTTAAGAGCTATTAGAACTCTATCTCTCATACTGTGAAACAAAACTCTTCTGTTGATAGCTGTTTGCTTTCCGTAATATAGACCAAAACAAAAAAAAATTGTCAAGTAAACATGGCAATAAAATGTATATCTTAAGAGCTATGAGGACGTGTCCAGTAGAAGAGATGTATTTCACAGCAGCGAAGAAGTACAAGTACTCATAGCTCTTAAGGTGTGCGCTATAAGCCCATGTTTACTGAACACTTATTTTCCTGTGGTCCATAGTACCACCTCCCAAAATATGGAAAGCAAAGAGCTTGCAGAAGAAGAGATTTGTTTCTCGTTATCTAAGGTGAAGAAGTACTCATACAGTTTAAAGTTACGGATCTTAGAGTTCATGTTTACTGGACGTTTTATCTCTAATGACCGTTCCTCGTTTAGCTGTTCTCGCAATCTGAGAACCCAGTATCCCAAGGTAATAAAGGAACCATATTCTGCTCGAAAATTTCAAGGTAACAGACGACACAAACACTCTTTGCCGACCGCAGTGGCCGAGCGGTTCTAGGCGCTTCAGTCCGAAACCGCGCGACTGCTACCGTCGCAAGTTCGAATTCTGCCTCGGGCATGGACGTGTGCGATGTCCTTCGGTTAGTTAGGTTTAAGTAGTTCTAAGTTCTAGGGGACTGATGATCTCAGATGTTAAGTCCCATAGTGCTAAGAGCCATTTGAACCATTTGAACACTCTCCTCTGCAAAATAGAATGGGTTGATAACGTTGTACCGACGTCTGGAGAGTTCGCTGGGTCTCTACGACACTCGAAAGTTTCGCACACCCTACAACACATTGAGCGCGTTATTGTGGCATAAAGTCCCATTTCACTTAAGAATCGAGACACAATGACCGCGTTAACTTGCACCACCTCTATACAACGTGTTTCTGACCTATTTGCCCTGTGAAAACTGAACATTCCTCTTCGGACATCCCCCATGGAGAAAATATCGAATTAATCGCAGGACAGAGATTAGTCTTTGGTAGAAACCCGTACCGAGTGAGAAAGAAATCGGCAGTAGCATGGACTACATAAGTAAGAAGGGAACTAGAAAGTACAGCATCAGATATTGAAAAATCACAAAACGAAATATTTTAAAAAACATAGAGTATTAAATTGAGAGGGCACTCAAGGCAAGAGTGATAAGAAATCGTAAACAACATTGACAGATGGAAGGGAAAGACAGCACCGGGAGCAGATGGAGTAGTGGAAAAATACAAAACAACCAAGACGCAACAGAAAGTTTTTATGTCAATCTAGATGGTCAATACGCAAAAAACTCTAGACAAACAATTTTAAAGTATAAAGAAGTTGTTCGAAAGGAAAGATCCTTCACAGATGAAATATTTAAGTTAATATCAATAATTCGCAACGGAATATTAACTAGCAAATCTGTAACAGTATGATTTATTCATTTCGAGACAGCATTCGATTTTACAGACAGTAAAAGAACAAATAAACTCACTGGAGAATTTTCTGTTAGTGCGAAGTCAGCACAGCACCTAACTAACCTAAGGAGATCACACATATACATGCCCGAGGCAGGATTCGAACCTGCGACCGTAGCGGTCACGCGGTTCCAGACTGAAGTGCCTAGAACCGCTCGGCCACACCGGCCGGAGAAATGAAACGGATCTTCACCGGTATACAGTGTAAGTCACATTATGACACTACGAAACCGGGGCTAACTTACGAGATGTTGGCAGTGTGAGTCCACTTGTCAGTGTGACGTTGCACCTCCTCTGGCTTGGATGTATGTAGTGATTCCGTTGGGAAGTGTGTCAGTAACCATTGTATCCTTCTCAGGGGCAAGGTACCTCACAGCGGCTAGGGCTGGTCCTTGGCGTCTTGGATACTTTTAAATAAAACAGTCGATATCGCTTAATAAATTTCTTTATTTATTACGACGTTTGCCTGCTCTCATCATCCGACGTCGAAACACTTAGAACATGCAAAAGAATATTCAGTGTTAATAGTAAAAACGTCTTCCTACCAACTTGATAAGTCAACAAAAGCAGCAACGATAAAAACAACCAAATACCATCGTACGTTCATGAAGCACAAGATTTACTTTTTGATGAAACAATTCGTTGAGAAGTAAGTTCATACTAATATGTTATCTTAGTTGTGAAGAGCAGCGAAAACGACGTTAGGATATTTGCCCCTGAAAGATACATCTTACGCAAAGTTTTAATGGAACGAACTTATTTTAGTTAGTTATATCTTAATAAGATTGCCAATTTTTGACAGAAACTTAAGACAAAGTTTGTGTGGCAACCATCAGTACAGCACAATGTACGAAATTCTACCCGAAAGGTAAACGTGAAACACACTTTTCGTTTATTTTCCTTTTTCAATTCTCAGCCATGTGATCAATATGTATGAGTGCGGGCGGGCTGTATAATTTATATGCAAATCTTTTGTTTTCGTGTACAGAGCCCGGCGGGCCGGATTAAATGGACAAGCAGGAAGTGCGGAGATGGGAGTGCGCTGGAGGGGGAGGAGTACTGGGCTGACGCGCGTCGCCAATGCGGCGCCTTCTGGGCGAGAGCCGGGCTTGGGTGCGCACATCCGGAGGCAGCAACAGCGGCATCCGTTCCAGTCAACGCTCAACGCGTTACCAACTGGGGAAGACTACAATGATGTAACAAAAGTCATGGGATACGACCGAATACTGTGTCAGACCTCCCTTGGTCCGGCTCACTGCAGCGACTCGACGTGGCATGGACTATACAAGTCGTTGGAAGTCCCCAGCAGAAATACACTAGTGGCCATTAAAATTGCTACACCACGAAGATGACGTGCTCCAGACGCGAAATTTAACCGACAGGAAGAAGATGCTGTGATATGCAAATGATTAGCTTTTCAGAGCATTCGCACAAGGTTGGCGCCGGTGGCGACACCTACAACGTGTTGACATGGGGAAGTTTCCAACATATTTCTCATACACAAACAGCAGTTGACCAGCGTTGCCTGGTGAAACGTTGTTGTGGTGCCCCGTGGAAGGAGGAGAAATGCGTACCATCACGTTTCCCACTTCGATAAAGGTCGGATTGTAGCCTATAGCGATTGCGGTTTATCGTACCGCGACATTGCTGCTCGCGTTGGTCGAGATCGAATGACTGTTAGCAGAATATGGGATCGGTGGGTTCAGGAGTGTAATAGGGAACGCCGTGCTGGATCCCTACGGCCTCGTATCACTAGCAGTCGAGATGACAGGCATCTTATCCGCATGGCTGTAATGGATCGTGCAGCCACGTCTCGATCCCTGAGTCAACAGATGGGGACGTTTGCAAGACAACAACCATCTGCACGAACAGTTCGACGACGTTTGGAACATCATGGACTATCAGCTCGGAGACCGTAGCTTCTGTTACCCATGACGCTGCATCACAGACAGGAGCGCCTGCGATGGTGTACTCAACGACGAACCTGGGTGCAGGAATCGTAAAACGTCATATTTTCAGATGCATCCAGGTTCTGTTTACAGCATCATGATGGTCGCATCCGTGTTTGGCGACATCGCGGTGAACGCACATTGGAAGCATGTGTTCGTCATCACCATACTGGCGTATTACCCGCCGTGATTGTATGGGGTTACCTCTTGTTCGCATTGACGGCACTTTGAACAGTGGACTTTACATTTCAGATGTGTTACGACCCGTGGCTCTACACTTCATTCAATTCCTGCGAAACCCTTCATTTGAGCAGGATAATGCAAAACCGCATGTTGCAGGTCCTGTACGGGCCTATCTGGATACAGAAAATGTTCGACTGCTGCCCGGGCAAGCACATTCTCCAGATCTCTCACCAATTGAAAACGACTGGTCAATGCTGGCCGAGCAACTGGCTCGTCACAATACGCCAGTCACTTCTCTTGATGAACTGTGATATCGTGTTGAAGCTGCATGGGCAGCTGTACCTGTACACGCCATCCAAGCTCTGTTTGAGTCAATGCCCAGGCGTATCAAGGCCGTTATTACGGTCAGAGGTGGTTGTTGTGGGTACTGATTTCTCAGGATATATGCACCCAATTTGAGTGAAAATGTAATCACATGTCAGTTCTAGTATAACATATTTGTCAAATGAATACCCGTTTATCATCTACATTTCTTCTTGTTGTAGCAATTTTAATGGCAAGTAGTGTAGTAAGCCATGCTGCCTCTATAGCCGTCCATGACTGCGGAAGTGTTGCCGTTGCACGAACTGACCTCTCGATTATGTCCCATAAATGTTCGACGGTATTTATGTCGTGCTATCCCGGTAACCCAGTCACTCGCTCGAATTGCCAGAACGTTCTTCAAACCAATCGCTAACACCTGCGGCCCGGCAATATGTTAGGGAACAGGAAGTCCATGAATGGCTGCGAGTAGTCTCGAAGTAAAAACAACCATTTCCTGTAAATGACCGGTGTAGTTGGACTAAACGACCCAGTCATTACACGTAAACACTGCCCTCACCATTATATAGCCACCACCAGCTTGCACAGTGGCTTGTTGGCAACTTTGGTCCATGTCTCGTTGGAGAAATCACCACACTCGAACCCTACCTTCAACTCTCACCAACTGAAACCGGGGCTCATCCGACCATGCAATGGTTTTCAGATCGTGTAGGTTCCAACCGATTGGGTCACGAGCCACGAGAGGCGCTGCAGGCGATGTCGTTCTATTAGCAAAGGCACTCGCGGCTGTCATCTGCTGCCATAGCTCATGAATGCCACGTATCACCACGCTGCCTTAACAGATACATTCGTCGTACGTCCCACATTGATTTCTATGGTTATTTCATGCAGAGTTGCTTATTTGTTATCACTGAAAACCCTACACAAACTCCGTTGCTCTGTCACGTTATGAGACCTTTGGCGACTGCATTGTCTATGGTCAGAGGTAATGCCTGAAATTTGTTTTTCTCGGTTCACTCGACACACTGTGGATCTCGAAATGTTGAATTCCCTAACGATTTCCGAAATGAAATTTTCCAAGCGTCCAGCTCCAGCTACCATTCCTTGCTCAGAGCCTGCTAATTCCGGTCGTGTGGTCATAATTACATCGTAAGGTTTTCCATACGAATCACCTGAGCACAAATGACATTTCCGCCAAAACCTTCCCCTTTTACACCTTGTGTGCGCGATACTACCGCCGTCTGTATATGTGCATATCGCTATCGCGTGGCTGTATCACGTCAGTGTATGAGAAACTGTTGTGAAGACACCAACGACACATTACTCTGCTGAAATTCGCTTTTATTCGGCAAATAACTGTACTGTTATCATTTTCTCTATGTAAACGATTTGGGAGACGATCTGAGTGACCTCCTTACATTATTTGCAGGTGATGCTGTCATTTACCATCTAGTTAAGTCATCAGAAGAACAAAACCAATTGCAAAATTATTTAAGTATTGTATCTCTGCGATGTAATAAGTGGCAATTGACCCTAGCCCGCATCTCGTGATCGTGCGGTAGCGTTCTCGCTTCCCACGCCCGGGTTCCCGGGTTCGATTCCCGGCGGGGTCAGGCATTTTCTCTGCCCCGTGATGGCTGGGTGTTGTGTGCTGTCCTTAGGTTTGTTAGGTTTAAGTAGTTCTAAGTTCTAGGGGACTGATGACCATAGCTGTTAAGTCCCATAGTGCTCAGAGCCATTTGAACCATTTTTGAATTGACCCTATATAATGAAAAGTGAGAGTTCATCCACACGGGTACTAAAAGGAATCCGCTAAATTTCGGTAACACGATAAATCATGCAAATATAAAGGCAGCCAATTCGACTAAATACCTAGGAACTAGAATTATAAATAACTTAAACTGGAACTGTCTCATTGATAATGTTGGGGGAAAGCAAACCAAATACTGCGTTTTATTGGCAGAACGTTTACATGATGTCAGAGGTCTACCAAAGAGGCTGCCTGCACAACGCTTTTGGTCTTATGTCAAAGCGGTAGGTGGTTCAAAACAAAATGTCCAAACATTCTGTGACCAAACAGAGGATCACAGACTAAAGGCCGAAATAGTAAATGTCTTTTTCCAAACCTGTTTGACAGAGGAAGACTGCACTGCAGTTCCTTCTCTAGATTGTCAGACAGATGGCAAAATGGTAGATATCGAAATAGACGACAGAGGAATAGTGAAACAATTAAAATCGCTCAAAAGACGAAAGGCCGCTGGACCCTATGGGATACCAGTTAGTACGCGAAGGAACTTGCCACCCTTCTTGCAGCGGTGTACCGTAGGTCTCTAGAAGAGCGTAGCGTTCCAAAGATTGAAACAGGGCAGACTAGAAACCTACTTTGTAGGAATCAGCATGGGTTTCGAAAAAGACGATCGTGTGAAACCCAGCTCGCGCTATTCGTCCACGAGACACAGAGAGCCATAGACACGTTTTCCCAGGTGGATGCCGTGTTTCTTGACTTCCGCAGGGCGTTCGATACAGTTACCCACAGTCGTTTAATGAACAAAGTAAGAGCATATGGACTATCAGACCAATTGTGTGATTGGATTGAAGAGTTCCTAGATAACAGAACGCAGCATGTCATTCTCAATGGAGAGAAGTCTTCCGAAGTAGGAGTGGTTTCAGGTGTGCCGCAGGGGAGCGTCGGAGGACCGTTGCTATTCACAATATATATAAATGACCTCGTGGATGACATCGGAAGTTCACTGAGGCTTTTGCAGATGACTCTGTGGTATATCGAGAGGTTGTAAGAATGGAAAATTGTACTGAAATGCAGGAGGATCTGCAGCGAATTGACGCATGGTGCAGGGAATGGCAATTGAATCTCAATGTGACAAGTGTAATGTTCTGCGAATACATAGAAAGAAAGATCCTCTATCATTTGGCTACAATATAGCAGGTCAGCAACTGGTAGTAGGCATTAAGAGTGATTTAAAATGAAATGATCATA
Source organism: Schistocerca americana (assembly GCF_021461395.2). Taxonomy (NCBI): domain Eukaryota; kingdom Metazoa; phylum Arthropoda; class Insecta; order Orthoptera; family Acrididae; genus Schistocerca; species Schistocerca americana. The sequence goes on along the minus strand of NC_060122.1, from coordinate 770,076,996 downwards.
TAAAGTTGATCGTCAGTAAAGCAGATGCCAGACTGAGATTCATTGGAAGAATCCTAAGCAAATGCAATCCGAAAACAAAGAAAGTAGGTTACAGTACATTTGTTCGCCCACTGCTTGAATATTGCTCACCAGTGTGGGATCCGTACCGGATAGGGTTGATAAGAGATAGAGAATATCCAACGGAGAGCAGCACGCTTTGTTACAGGATCATTTAGCAATCGCAAAAGTGTTACGGAGGTGATAGATAAACTCCAGTGGAAGACTCTGCAAGACAGACGCTCAGTAGCTCGGGCTTTTGTAGAAGTTTCGAGAACATACCTTCACCGAAGAGTCAAGTAGTATATTGCTCCCTCCTACGTATATCTCGCGAAGAGACCATGAGGATAAAATCAGAGAGATAAGAGCCCACACAGAGGCATACCGACAATCTTTCTTTCCACGAACATTACGAGACTGGAATAGAAGGGAGAACCGATAGAGGTACTCAAAATACCCTCCGCCACACACCGTCAGGTGGCTTTCGGAGTATGGATGTAGATGTAGATGTAGAACGCTTGCCCGTCCTCTGCTCAGAGTACGCGGTGTGGGATCATTACCACATAATATTGACGGAGGACATCGAAAATGTTCAAAGAAGCTCGTTTTGTGTTATCGCGAAATAGGGGAGAGAGTGTCACGGGTATAATACGTGAGTTGGAGTGGCAATCGTTGATCCAAAGGCGTTTTTCATTCTAGCGAAATATTTTCAGGACATATCAATCTCCTTTTTCCACCCCATGTGAAAATTTTTGGTTGAAACCGCCTACATAGTGAGAAATGAACATCATGTAACGTAGGGGAAACGAGAACTCGGACGGAGAAATTGAAGAGTTCTCTTTCCCGCGAGTTGTTAGAGTGTGCAACGGTACAGAATTAGCTTGAAGGTTGTTTGATGAACTCTCTGCTAGGCGCTTAAGTCTGAATCGCTGAGTGGTCGTGTAAATATAGATAAGGACGTAGGGTGCCTCTGGAATAACAGTATATTATTGCAATTTCTATCTTTCTGTTTTTTATTTTGTTTCTTTTTTTATGGCACGCAGAAGTTTTTCATTTAGTTTTCGTAGAACCCTCATATAGATGTGGATGAGGGACTTAGCTGGTCAGTACCGCATAGAAAATGTATACCAACAGCCGTAATTCGCTTCATTAGCATATCTTCAGACATCACTGCGAAAAACGAATGGAGACATTCAAATATTGTCACACATAGAATAGGTAGTGTTCAGTTGTTTTGAGGGTGGAGTGTTCATATCGAATAAATACGAATCCACGGTGTGATACAGTATGTGCGTACCAATGACTGAATGTCTCTAACAGTTTTCCCACAGGAGCCTGAAGATGACGCTAATGAAGCATCGAAACTGAAACAAAATTAAAAGAGATATAAAAGATGCATTTAATCAAGAAATAAATTAGTTACAAACACGTAGTATTCAGAGATGACGGCTACAATGCAATGCTGTCATCTGAGATAATGTTTGTTGCAATCGCATGAACCGGTTAAAATTGTTAATGCAGGTCCATTGCGAAAATGTTTATCGCTGTACAATATTAACTTATGTGGTTTTAAAGACAATATTGTTCTGTCTTTGGATGTGTCTTGTTTTCCGGGGTCGTCGGTGTATATCAGATTCGCTGTAATATGAAACTGTGATTTATTGTCAAAGTTAAGATATTTGTAATTGGCCATCTTTTAGGTTATCTGGCACTCTGCCGTTTCTTGGAGTTTCTCTTACACAAAGTGGATGCGATAAAGAGCCAACAAAATTTTCAGCTTGGGGATTTTCCACATTGCCGGCCACGTGCTCCTTGTCTCATTACTAGCTGGCATGGAGTGTTCACTGCAGCCCGCCTTGAGCTCACGGCCCTCTAACATTGAGCCATACATCCAATTCATTTTAGGAGCTCTATGTGGCCGATCAGCCCTCCTACATTTAAGTAATGTTACACACCTCCAATCAATGTGACACATTAGACTGCTAATTTGGCACATTAAGTAGCACCAAATTTGATACATATAACGTAATAAATACGTACCTAACCTTGCATTGAACTACATGTTTTATGTCCATTTGCATGTCAGAAAAATAGAGGATGGTGTATGAAACAGCAGGTACCTCGTACCTCCTAGGATATGTCATATTATCAGCTTAAATTTTCTAAATCTTACATAAGTTATAAAATGACAGCACATTAATCGAATTTCAAAATGAAGACATAACGTTCATGCAACTTTAGAATCGGCTCAATCTCTCGAAAAGATTTTCAGCGCGTATGCGCTCACTTGATAGCAGTTTCTTGCTGTGACCACATCGTACCATTTCACCATCACCAACATAGCACGTGATCGTTGTTCTGGCGTCGAAGACCAGATCGTTCGCAGTTCAGCTGCCTCTGCAAAATTTCATGAGCTCTGGGCCACGTACTTCGCTGAAACATGCATCAATCCGCAGTCACCGTTAGTGTTGAAGGACGCTAGCAGTCGAACTACGACTGTGGCGCAATTGCCAGTAATCGAATGGCTCCCCGAATCCCGGTAGATCAGGCACTGAACGCCCTCCCCAATGCAACCGACACATTCACAAACAGGATGGCGAACAAAAACACTCTGCCCACGTTCCCATTAAGAAACACTTCTTTCGTGCTATGAAACTTGTTCGACACCATAAATCAATAAACTTTTTTTTCATTTTTCTACAATTTTGCCGCATCTAATTAAAAACTTTAAAATTGATACTAACATGATAAAATAACAAATATTATAGAACTACTCAACGAAATGTACCCCGGTAACTTAGCTTAGACCTTGCATGTACCTACATGTGTTGTCCTCAGAAGCATTTAAAATTTTATTGAGGTCTGATGACCTCCATACACAAAATTATGTGCGAAAAATAATTACAAATAAACCAAACATATTATACGAAATCGCCATCCAAAATACTACAAGTAACACATATAAATAACCCTTTGAAATTTCACCCCCATACCTTATGTACAATACACTCAGTCCTCTCTTATATAAATAACGAAATTAGCTTATACTTAAAATTTACGAAATTATTGTTTACACAAAATAGAAATGGCCCCAAGTTCTTTTAAAACATACGCATGAAATTTCACTTATTTATACACTTACATTAGTATTGGTCCCCCCGATGAACCATGGACCTTGCCGTTGGTGGGGAGGCTTGCGTGCCTCAGCGATACAGATAGCCGTACCGTAGGTACAACCACAACGGAGGGGTATCTGTTGAGAGGCCAGACAAACGTGTGGTTCCTGAAGAGGGGCAGCAGCCTTTTCAGTGGTTGCAAGGGCAACAATCTGGATGATTGACTGATCTGGCCTTGTAACAATAACCAAAACGGCCTTGCTGTGCTGGTACTGCGAACGGCTGAAAGCAAGGGGAAACTACGGCCGTAATTTTTCCCGAGGGCATGCAGCTTTACTGTATGATTAAATGACGATGGCGTCCTCTTGGGTAAAATATTCCGGAGGTAAAATAGTCCCCCATTCGGATCTCCGGGCGGGGACTACTCAAGAGGATGTCATTATCAGGAGAAAGAAAACTGGCATTCTACGGATCGGAGCGTGGAATGTCAGATCCCTTAATCGGGCAGGTAGGTTAGAAAATTTAAAAAGGGAAATGGATGGGTTAAAGTTAGATATAGTGGGAATTAGTGAAGTTCGGTGGCAGGAGGAACAAGACTTCTGGTCAGGTGACTACAGGGTTATAAACACAAAATCAAATAGGGGTAATGCAGGAGTAGGTTTAATAATGAATAGGAAAATAGGAATGCGGGTAAGCTACTACAGCCGGCCGATGTGGCCGTGCGGTTAAAGGCGCTGCAGTCTGGAACCGCAAGACCGCTCCGGTCGCAGGTTCGAATCCTGCCTCGGGCATGGATGTTTGTGATGTCCTTAGGTTAGTTAGGTTTAACTAGTTCTAAGTTCTAGGGGACTAATAACCTCAGCAGTTGAGTCCCATAGTGCTGAGCCATTTGAACCATTTTTAAGCTACTACAAACAGCATAGTGAACGCATTATTGTGGCCAAGATGGATACGAGGCCCACGCCTACTACAGTGGTACAAGTTTATATGCCAACTAGCTCTGCAGATGACGAAGAAATTGAAGAACTCTATGATGAAATAAAAGAAATTATTCAGATAGTGAAGGGAGACGAAAATTTAATAGTCATGGGTGACTGGAATTCGAGCGTAGGAAAAGGGAGAGAAGGAAACGTAGTAGGTGAATATGGATTGGGGCTAAGAAATGAAAGAGGAAGCCGCCTGATAGAATTTTGCACAGAGCACAACTTAATCATAGCTAACACTTGGTTCAAGAATCATGATATAAGGTTGTATACATGGAAGAACCCTGGAGATACTAAAAGATATCAGATAGATTATATAATGGTAAGACAGAGATTTAGGAACCAGGTTTTAAATTGTAAGACATTTCCAGGGGCAGATGTGGACTCTGACCACAATCTATTGGTTATGACCTGTAGATTAAAACTGAAGAAACTGCAAAAAGGTGGGAATTTAAGGAGATGGGACCTGGATAAACTGAAAGAACCAGAGGTTGTACAGAGTTTCAGGGAGAGCATAAGTGAACAGTTGACAGGAATGGGGGGAAGAAATACAGTAGAAGAAGAATGGGTAGCTCTGAGGGATGAAGTAGTGAAGGCAGCAGAGGATCAAGTAGGTAAAAAGAAGAGGGTTAGTAGAAATCCTTGGGTAACAGAAGAAATATTGAATTTAATTGATGAAAGGAGAAAATATAAAAATTAAGCAGTCAAAAAGGAATACAAACGTCTCAAAAATGAGATCGACAGGAAGTGCAAAATGGCTAAGCAGGGATGGCTACAGGACAAATGTAAAGATGTAGAGGCTTATCTCACTAGGGGTAAGATAGATACTGCCTACAGGAAAGTTAAAGAGACCTTTGGAGATAAGAGAACCACATCTATGAACATCAAGAGCTCAGATGGAAACCCAGTTCTAAGCAAAGAAGGGAAAGCAGAAACGTGGAAGGAGTATATAGAGGGTCTATACAAGGGCGATGCACTTGAGGACAATATTATGGAAATGGAAGAGGATGTAGATGAAGATGAAATGGGAGATATGATACTGTGTGAAGAGTTTGACAGAGCACTGAAGGACCTGAGTCGAAACAAGGCCCCCGGAGTAGACAACATTCCATTGGAACTACTGACGGCCTTGGGAGAGCCAGTCCTGACAAAACTCTACCATCTGGTGAGCAAGATGTATGAAACAGGCGAAATACCCTCAGACTTCAAGAAGAATATAATAACTCCAATCCCAAAGAAAGCAGGTGTTGACAGATGTGAAAATTACCGAACAATCAGTTTAATAAGCCACAGCTGCAAAGTACTAACACGAATTCTTTACAGACGAATGGAAAAACTAGTAGAAGCCGACCTAGGGGAAGATCAGTTTGGATTCCGTAGAAATACTTTAACACGTGAGGCAATACTGACCTTACGACTTATCTTAGAAGAAAGATTAAGGAAAGGCAAACCTACGTTTCTAGCATTTGTAGACTTAGAGAAAGCTTTTGACAATGTTGACTGGAATACTCTCTTTCAAATTCTAAAGGTGGCAGGGGTAAAATACAGGGAGCGAAAGGCTATTTACAACTTGTACAGAAACGAGATGGCAGTTATAAGAGTTGAGGGACATGAAAGGGAAGCAGAGGTTGGGAAGGGAGTAAGACAGGGTTGTAGCCTCTCCCCGATGTTATTCAATCTCTATATTGAGCAAGCAGTAAAGAAAACAAAAGAAAAATTTGGAGTAGGTATTAAAATCCATGGAGAAGAAATAAAAACTTTGAGGTTCGCCGATGACATTGTAATTCTGTCAGGGACAGCAATGGACTTGGAAGAGCAGTTGAACGGAATGGATGGTGTCTTGAAGGGAGGATATAAGATGAACATCAACAAAAGCAAAACGAGGATAATGGAATGTAGTCGAGTTAAGTCGGGTGATGCTGAGGGTATTAGATTAGGAAATGAGACACTTAAAGTAGTAAAGGAGTTTTGCTATTTGGGGAGCAAAATAACTGATGATGGACGAAGTAGAGAGGATATAAAATGTAGACTGGCAATGGCAAGGAAAGCGTTTCTGAAGAAGAGAAATTTGTTAACATCGAGTATAGATTTAAGTGTCAGGAAGTTATTTCTGAAAGTATTTGTATGGAGTGTAGCCATGTATGGAAGTGAAACATGGACGGTAAATAGTTTGGACAAGAAGAGAATAGAAGCTTTTGAAATGTGGTGCTACAGAAGAATGCTGAAGATTAGATGGGTAGATCACATAACTAATGAGGAAGTATTGAATAGGATTGGGGAGAAGAGAAGTTTGTGGCACAACTTGACCAGAAGAAGGGATCGGTTGGTAGGACATGTTCTGAGGCATCAAGGGATCACCAATTTAGTATTGGAGGGCAGCGTGGAGGGTAAAAATCATAGGGGGAGACCAAGAGATGAATACACTAAGCAGATTCAGAAGGATGTAGGTTGCAGTAGGTACTGGGAGATGAAGAAGCTTGCACAGGATAGAGTAGCATGGAGAGCTGCATCAAACCAGTCTCAGGACTGAAGACCACAACAACAACAACAAACATTAGTATTGGTTCAAAACAGTCTTGGTTGCAATTTTAGTTTCTTTTATTTCTCAACGACGGGTTTCGCTTTATTTAGGCATCTTCGGGTCATCTTTCTAGATAGACGCGAGAGGCACCAAAATTTGCATAACGCGTTCCCGTCACAGTAGCGAGTAACAGTAAGATGGGGGCTCAGGTAGTAAGCATATTGCGCCACAGCGTCGTGTTAGACTAAAACTGCAACCAAGACTGTTTTTAACGAATACTGTTAAGCACTGGTTTGTTGGTAAGCCACATATACACTTACATTAATACACGCCACTGTTTCACTCACAAGTTGCCACTCTGCCACCGTTGACTCTTACATATATCCCGCCAACGTTAATACGTTCTGAAACTCACTGTTTCCGTTTTTTCACCTGCTCAAAAGCGAGCCCTCTTTCCTCGTTCACCAACGGACTCTGTTGTTTACAGACAAAATTTGTGATTACCGCTGGAACAGCAGTTCTAGATTAGAGACACGGACATTCTCTCTCTCTTCATCATCACCACTCACTCCACTTACAGGATGCACATTTGTAATTGCACCCCACTCTAAACACTGTTCCCTCAAAAGATCGTTTTCAGCGTGCCTTCCCTTTTCTTCCATATTTATGGTACATATTATTATTTCAGAACAATCCTCAATCTCAATATCCACTCTCAGATTTTCCTGCTCAACTGTAGCTCATCTCTAGGATTTAAATCACCTTCAAAACCCACCGTTTCATCATCCTCGTCAGTAACAGATATACTGGTTGCTTCCTCTGATTTAACGAGGTCAGTAGCTGCAACATTGTCATAATTAACCACACCACTTACAACTTCGTCTCTCTTAAACAAATACTCCATTTCCGCCGAATCCCTGCAAACATTATCACAACTGACTCCATTACTATCTTCCAGTAATTTATAAGAATCATTAATTAAAACATACATTACATCCGTCGATACATTACAGAAATCACTTCCAATAACTCCGTCAACCTTCGCCGATACATTACATAAATTGTCACTATTGCATCGCTCAACATTAGAAATCACAGTACTCCTGAATTTCACCAACTCGAATCCGACACTGTCTCCTTCACATTTCCTCCCCTATCAGATGCCTTCTCCACCTTATGCTTTAACACACCGTTTAGCACACTTTCAGATTCACCCATCAACATCCACTCAAAATTTATGTTCTCATCAAGAGCAATCGGTTCACTTTCATGAACAGAAATAAGTGCACAAACTCCTTCCTCCGAGACCTAAATCAACAGCTTCGAGCTTCGGTCTTCGCAATATCAGCGCCTAAAACATCAACTTTACTTTCCTTAACACAAAATCACCCACAACCGCCGATACATAATAAAAGTCATCACCATCTGATGAGACAATTGCTACGTCGCCTTCACAAATACTTTCACATATTTTCGTCGATACAACATCTACATTATTTTCACCTGCATTACTATAATTGTTGCTACTGACTAGTGCCTAGAGAATTCGTCATACATTCCATCTCCACCAAATTCAGACCATAGAATCTTTCTCAAGCAAACAGTCCATCATTCATTTCCCTTTCACCAAATAAATTCCTCAGCCCGATATAATCATTATCAAATCTCTCAACAAATTTAAAAATTTCCTTACCCCCTCTTTATGTTTACGCTGCTTAAAATTATGCTCCATTTTACTCTTACTCGTTATAACCTACATCTCTAAGTTTGTCGCTGCTTTGCTGAATATCCGACAACCAAATAAATTATAAAATGACTTTTCCTTTTCATTTCAGGTTTATTTCGCCAACCCATGACATTACGCGATGTCTAATTTACCGACCTCTTGTTCTGGTGTTGCATTTCATGAGACCTATCATATCCTCGTTCCCGGCTTTGATTTACGTTACAGATCCCGTTTCCCCTTTGAAAATTATTATTACGTTGATAATTATTTATGTTACGATTATTATATTTTTTCTGGATATTACATTTGTTCCCGTACTGGTACCCACTTCTACTGTTTAAATTATTATGCTTGAATTTCAAAGCCTGTTCAAGTTTCTCAGTAAAACCTATAAACTCATCAGTGTCATTTAACGGAGTAGGGACAAGGTTCCATTGTAAATATACCAGTAAGACTGACTTGAGCGTCGTCATTTAAATCAGCACTCCCAGTGGACGATTTATATACGTCAGCTTAGAGAGCTCACGTACACAAAACTCTTGCATTGACTCACTTCCGTGTTAGTTACGACGTCCAATCAGGAATTTATTCTGAAGTCACGTTTGTTTCGCTTCTCTCCAGAATTTGTTCCAGAAACAATTCTCAAACATTTCGTAGGAAGTAAATGAAGCATAATTCAGCTGCCTATGATTGTGCATTGCTCTCTACATCTACATTTATACTCCACAAGCCACCCAACGGTGTGTGGCGGAGGGCACTTTACGTGCCACTGTCATTACCTCCCTTTTCTGTTCCAGTCCCGTTGAAGTGTATGTGCTGAGATTCGATAAGGGTAGAGCCAGTGAAAAATTTCGATAGTTCCCAACCGCAAGGTTGGACGAGTAGTACATCTTCGAGTAGTAAGATCTTTGGCAGCCAACAGAGCTAGGTGCACGCAGTAAAAGTTTGAGTAGTGGTGAGGAGATGCGCAGACACAACAGATGTGTTTCGAGTCGGAGCTAGATGCCTGCAGGAGTCAGCCGGGTCGTGACAGCATCAAAGTAAGAGTTGGCGCTACGCACATAATAAGCTATATATTGAGCGAAACTCTGCCCATAACTGGGGAAACTAGAAAGAATAATTAATAAAATAGGTTTACTTTGGTTAAATAATGTCTAAAAGCTAGATAGAAATCCCATTGTCGATGCTAAAAGCGTTTTGTGCAACTTACTCGTAAATCCAAGCTACAGAATTTTTTTTTTTTTAGTTTTTCACATATGCCTTAAAAGTTTGAACAATAAATATTTTTTAGGTAAAAAAAAACCTTCTGTAGCAAGGATTTACGAGAAAGTTTCACAAAACGCTTATTGCATCAACAATGGGATTTCTATCTAGCTTTTAGACATTATTTAACCAAAGAAAACCTATTTTATTAATTATTCTTTCTAGTTTCCCCAGGTATGTGCCGAGTTTCGCTCAATATATAGCTTATTATGTGCGTAGCGCCAATTCTTACTTAGAGGCTGTCACGACCCGGCTAACTCCTGCAGGCATCTAGCTCCGACTCGAAACACGTCTGCTGTGTCCGCGCATCTCCTCACCACTACTCAATCTTTTACCATGTGCACCTAGCTCTGTTAGCTGTCAAAGATCATAGTACTCGAAGATGTACTACTCGTCCAACCTTGCGGTTGGGAACTATCGACGTTTTTCACTGGCTCTATCCTGATCGAATCTCAGCACATACCTTTCAGCGTATGGTTCGCGGGAAGAACGACTGTCTGAAAGCCTCCGTGCGTGCTCGAATCTCTCTAATTTTACATTCGTGATCTCCTCGGGAGGTATAAGTAGGGGGAAGCAATATATTCGACACCTCATCCAGAAATGCACCCTCTCGAAACCTGGACAGCAAGCTACACCGCGATGCAGAGCGCCTCTCTTGCAGAGTCTGCCGCTTGAGTTTATTAAACATCTCCGTAACGCTATCACGGTTACCAAATAACCCTGTGACGAAACGCGCCGCTCTTCTTTGGATCTTCTCTATCTCCTCCGTCAACCCGATCTGGTACGGATCCCACACTGATGAGCAATACTCAAGTATAGGTCGACCGAGTGTTTTGTAAGCCACCTCCTTTGTTGATGGACTACATTTTCTAAGGACTCTCCCAATGAAACTCAACCAGGTACCCGCCTTACCAACAATTAATTTTATATGATCATTCCACTTCAAATCGTTCCGCACGCATACTCCCAGATATTTTACAGAAGTAACTGCTACCAATGTTTGTTCCGTTATCATACAATAAACGATCCTTCTTTCTATATATTCGCAATACATTACATTTGTCTATGTTAAGGGTCAGTTGCCACTCCCTGCACCAAGTGCCTATCCGCTGCAGATCTTCCTGCATTTCGCTACAATTTTCTAACGCTGCAACTTCTCTGTGTACTACAGCATCATCCGCGAAAAGCCGCATGGAACTTCCGACACAATCTACTAGGCCATTTACATATATTGTGAAAAGCAATGGTCCCATAACACTCCCCTGTGGCACGCCAGAGGTTATTTTAACGTCTGTAGACGTCTCTCCATTGATAACAACATGCTGTGATCTGTTTGCTAAAGACTCTTCAATCCAGCCACACAGCTGGTCTGATATTACTTTGTTTATCAGGCGACAGTGCGGAACTGTATAGAACGACTTCCTGAAGTCAAGGAAAATAGCATCTACCTGGGAGCGTGTATCTAATATTTTCGGGTCTCATGAACAAATACAGCGAGTTGAGTCTCACACGATCGCTGTTTCCGGAATCCATGTTGATTCCTACATAGTAGATTCTGGGTTTCCAAAAACGACATGATACTCGAGCAAAAAACATGTTCTAAAATTCTACAACAGATCGACGTCAGAGATATAGGTCTATGGTTTTGGGCATCTGCTCGACGACCCTTCTTGAAGACTGGGATTACCTGTGCTATTTTCCAATCATTTGGAACCTTCCGTTCCTCTAGAGACTTGCGGTACACGGTTGTTAGAAGGGGGGCAAGTTCTTTCGCGTACTCTGTGTAGAATCGAATTGGTATCCCGTCAGGTCCAGTGGACTTTCCTCTGTTGAGTGATTCCAGTTGCTTTTCTATTCCTTGGACACTTATTTCGATGTCAGCCATTTTTTCGTTTGTGCGAGGATTTAGACAAGGAACTGCAGTGCGGTCTTCCTCTGTGAAACAGCTTTGGAAAAAGGTATTTAGTATTTCAGCTTTACGCGTATCATCCTCTGTTTCAATGCCATCATCATCCCGGAGTGTCTGGATATGCTGTTTCGAGCCACTTACTGATTTAACGTAAGACCAGAACTTCCTAGGATTTTCTGTCAAGTCGGTACATAGAATGTTACCTTCGAATTCACTGAACGCTTCACACATAGCCCTCCTAACGCTAACTTTGACATCGTTTAGCTTCTGTTTGTCTGAGAAGTTTTGGCTGCGTTTACACTTGGAGTGAAGCTCTCTTTGCTTTCGCAGTATTTCCTAACTTTGTTGTTGAACCACGGTGGGTTTTTCCCGTCCCTCACAGTTTTATTCGGCACGTACCTGTCTAAAACGCATTTTACGATCGCCTTGAACTTTTTCCATAAACACTCAACATTGTCAGTGTCGGAACAGAAATTTTTGTTTTGATCTGTTAGGTATTCTGAAATCTGCCTTCTATTACTCTTGCTAAACAGATAAACCTTCCTCCCTTTTTTTATATGCCTATTAACTTCCATATTCAGGGATGCTGCAACGGCCTTATGATCACTGTTTCCCTGTTCTGCACTTACAGAGTCGAAAAGTTCGGGTCCGTTTGTTATCAGTAGGTCCAAATGTTATCTCCGCGATTCGGTTCTCTGTTTAATTGCTCGAGGTACTTTTCGGATAGTGCACTCAGTATAATGTCAATCGATCCTCTGTCCCTACCACTCATCCTAAACATCTGAATGTCCCAGTCTATATCTGGTAAATTGAAATCTCCACCTAATACTATAACATGCTGAGAAAATTTATGTGAAATGTATTCCAAATTTTCTCTCAGTTGTTCTGCCACTAATGCTACTGAGTCTGGAGGTCGGTAGAAGGAGCCAACTATTAACCTAGCTCGGTTGTTGAGTGTAACCTCCACCCATAATAATTCACAGGAACTATCCACCTCTACTTCACTACAGGATAAACTACTACTAACAGCGACAAACACGCCACCACCGCTTGTATGCAATCTATCCTTTCTAAACACCGTCTGTGCCTTTGTAAAAATTTCGGCAGAATTTATCTCTCGCTTCAGCCAGCTTTCGGTACCTGTAACGATTTCAGCTTCGGTGCTTTCTATCAGCGCTTGAAGTTCCGGTACTTTACCAATGCAGCTTCGACAGTTTACAATTACAATACCGATTGCTGCTTGATCTCCGCATGTCCTGGCTTTGCCCCGCACCCTTTGAGGCTGTTGCCCTTTCTGTACTTGCCCGAGGCCATCTAACCTCTCAAGACGGCTTTTAGCGAAGTTAGTCTTTGCCTCTTCCGTCATTCCTCTCACAAAACTATCTTTCCACGCAGCAATAAAATCAGTTGCATGGTATTTTGTACCAATTCCAAAACCCGTTGGCATTCCTGAATTAACCCACGGGTCACCTATCGTGGTAGTAACCTGATTTGTTGCTTAAGAATTTAATTCTGCCCTCGTGTCTTTAATCTGCTGTTCATCCTACACAGCTTCTTTACTTCATCTTGATTCAAAATGTTTTCTGTTTTTAAGCACCTCTTTTTCACATTGTTGTACTGCAACTGACAAAGTGTTAACAGATATACTGATCACGTCCTCTACCGCATTTGGACTGTGTACGCAAATTTTCAGTTCGTCCAGTATCTTTCACTATTTGTCACCAAAATATTTTCCTCTGTGTCGACTCTGGTGTTACCGAAGCCAACTGCCTCAGAAATTCTGCCTACATCTGCCCTTGTGGCTTCTAATATTGAATCAGTATGAGATTTAATTTTCTTCACCTCAGCTTTTAAACTTTCTGCTACACTTGTCTCTACCGAACCTATCTGTGTGTTTATTGAACGTGTCTCTGTACCCAACATTCCCATTTTAGATTAAAACTTGTCAGGATTTCCCTTAACCACGCCATTGAGTTATGTGTGATTACTTCTACCTTCTGCGATTTCGTCCTATTTGCTCTTCGAATGTCGTCAACACTACCAAGTTTATATTTTGGATTACGTGGCCAACTCACATTATGTGAATCACACCCGCTGGGTGATTGCTCAATCATTGGAAGCTCCATTACAGATGGTAACACAGTGGGCTTCCACGAATTAAGGCTAAAGATGGCAGTATTTATCTTATCGGTCATGTGGCTGTCTCTGCTGTACTGTTGCTGCCTGAAGTGTCAATGCTGCCGATGAACGCGAGGTCAAGGGTAGTTCTCGTGGCCGCCGCTTCCGATGTGCCACCGTCGAAAACGCAGCTGCTGCTGGTCGCTGTAGACTCAGACTCAGCATGCCTCTGCGTAACCTTCTTCTTCAGTTCCGTGGCCAACTTCCCCACATCTAGGTTTTGCTACCGATTCTCACGCACGCAGTTGCTGCAAAATCTCATGCTCAGAGACCCCACGAAAACTGCCAACACGCAGTAGGTTTGGACTTAGATCATAGAGTACTGTAACGTCTTATAATTACAATTTCAGTTCTTTGTTCTTCCAAACAGCAGTCCATATGAGCATACCAGTTGCGTCTTCATCTGCGGTTCCTCATACTCAAGGTACTGGTGCTATAAGTGTCTCTGTTTAAGAAGAACAGTTCGATGGAATCGTGGGATCCAGCCGCACAAGTGTGCTTTCATACCCAACAGCTAATTCGCTGCAAATAATAACCCGTAGCTGTGATACTGCAGTTAGATAGCCGATGCAGTAACTAGAATGGCGGGTTAATAAAATACACAGAAATATAAAATAAAAGATATACTATTATTTAATAAAAAGTGTTCTCTAACTAATGAAGACGACAGAGAATTACGTCGAATAATGTTTATTCAGGAAAGGACATCTAAAGTAAATAGGAAGTGGTGCTATGATATTGAGTCAAAATACAGAAAATACTCTTATCAAAAATAGTAAAGTTGCTTTCAGAGCACTAAAAGAGTGGGAGCAAAATCCCCAAAATAAATATTCATCAAAGACTCACGAAAACTAAGTCTATATCATGATCACAATACACAAAAAATCCTCCATCTCAAATTATTTCAGAGTTCAATATGATGATCCACGAAGTAAGACACGCAATAGAAAGATTAGTAATTCATACTCTGTCCATTTTCAGTTCCCTTAATCAAGCAGCAAAAGTTAGAGATCCACTCTGGAGCACATTCAGACCTCTCAAAATATGAAGTCCCTTCAAAAGTTGTGTATTGTAGCCGCAGTGCACCACACAGAATCAGTCACCTATGTGACCGTAATCATGCACATTATCATAGGTACGTATGCCTTCCTCCGACACCTGACACAATGCATCCAGAATCGCTCCCTTTAGCTGTTCACTCAGGAAGTCCCAGTCTCCACTTGACTCCTTCAGTGTTCTGCTACTACCTGCTTCTCCATTGGCTGCAGGCTGTCCTCACCAAAAATACATCGTTCATGATCTCTCAAAACATGACGTGACTCAACATGTCCAATTCCCGGACTAAACTGTTGTAACAGTTAATTTAAATAAACGAATTTAAATAAACAATTTAAATAAATTTAAATAAACAACACAAAATAAACAAATTTAAATAAACAACACAAAATAAACAAATTTAAATAAAAAATTTAAATAAACAATTATCTTAAACATTCAGTCACACTCAGATTATTCAAAAATGACTCGAAACACAATGGGAGTTATCATGTTACGTCATCAGTCCCCTAGACTTAGAACTACGTAAACCTACTAACCTAAGACATCACACAAATCCATGCCCGAGGTAGGATTCGAACCTGTGACCAAAGCAGCCGCGTGGTTCCGGCCTGAAGCGCCTAGAAACGCTCTGCCACCGCGGCCGGCTCAGATTATTCAAAATACTTACGAATAAAAGTTTCTTCATTAATAAATAAGGCAGCATTCTTGTACAAGTGCGCTTACGTTACATGACAACAGACTGTCGCTAAAAATTGCATGCAATTATTTATGGCGGCTTGCAGAAGCATTTTATGATACTAATTTTAACTGTGGTGTACGCTAAAGCATTTGACTGACCACTTTTAAATTAACACAGGTTTTTAATGGTACTTGCAGTCAACGTTTAAATAAAGTTATTGGCAAAATAGTAAATTGTTCATTTAATGAAAACACAATTGTACTAGTATGTAAGGTACCGATGCTGTGTTCATTTACTGTGTAGATGTAGAAAATATGACGCTCTGACAAACATCTTCTTTATAGAAAAACGTATTAAAGATATAATTAATCAAGAAATAAAATAGATACATATAAACAGCTTTCAGAGATGATGGCTGTAATGCAATACTATCATCAGAGATACAGTTTGTTACAATCGCTTGAACCAGTGAAAAATTGTGAAAATGTTTATCACTGTAAAATATTAAATTCTGTAGTTTTAAAGATAATATTATTTTGTTACTGGATGTGCCTTGTGTTTCTGCCATCACCAAGATTTTCATAATTGTTGTAATACGTAACTGTGATTTATGATTGAAGTTCAGAGAGCTGTAACGTGGAGATCTTTTAGATTGTCGGACACTCGGTCACTTCTTGGTGCAGCTCTGGCACAAAGCCCATGTGAGTGACAGCCATTCAAATTTTCACCTTAGGGATTTTCTCAGTTTCTGGCTACGTGCTCCTTGTCTCATACCGAGCCTCCACTGCGGCCCGTCCTGAGCATTAGGCCCACTAGCGTCCAAACATACATCAAATTCATCCTACCACATAGCAATTCTAGTCAAAAAATTAGCTGACCTGCATACACTTAACGTTGCACACAGAGCAGCCAGAAACAACAACCACGGTAGTTTATGAACGGTCAGAAATACAAATCAGACACGACAACACAAGAACAGAATTTAACTTTACGCTTACCGGAATAGAACAGAACTGAAGCACGAGGAGCTGAAAGCTATTCTTTTTTTTCTTTTTTCTATTTTTTTTAAAAAAGGAAATAGTCCACGTAAAACAAAGCAAGACCATGAGAAAACACTAAAATCCTAAAACGTTTGTTATTTCAGAGAAAGATTTATTCCCATAAGAAAATTAGGGAATAGTAATTGTGGAGTTCTGCCCACTCGTCGCTTATAGCATGCCTAAAGGATGCTCCATTCTCGGAATGCTATACAACAATTCAAGCAAATCACATTAATAGTTTTTATTACGAATAAGAAGATTGACGATATTTAACTCTGAATTTACAGCGGTGTCGCAAGCGATGGGCGACATGCAAACAATCAAAGTCCTTTACTGTATATAGGGTCCATGTAAGCAACTGATGTGTATCACACTTCACTGCTGTCGTACTGCTCTCCCAGTAGTGTGCTGATACTGTGCGCCAGAGGCTGTCAGGAGCGGCGCTTATATTCTCTTCGGCTAGAGGGCGCTCCTATCGTGGTTCTAACAACCTTCCCATAACAAAGGTCAAAAATTAATTATGATTGTAGTGTTGCACACGCTGCTAAATATTGCATTTTCGGGCAACAACAAAGTTATATTATGTCACAGGTATCATTAGAGCACAGTTAATAACGTCATTTCTTGAAATAATGAATAAACTAGGCACTCATCTTTTCGTGTTTCCCACGCTGGTCTCGTTGTGAACTCATGGCTCAATCGTCGAAAATCTAGGTAGTGATGATTCCAAGCTCGGATGCAAAGAGACCTAGGTCTTATTTTGCGATATTCAAAAGTTTTATAGATATGTTTCATAAACCATTCTCGAAGATTAAACTTTTGCAAGTTAGGACAATGGTGATGTAAAAAAGTAATCAGCACTCCGAATTTAAGTTACACTTCTTTTTTTATCACTTTTGTTGTAATATCACGTAACTCGTTCCAAAATATCACTTCACAATATAAAACATAATTGAAAATATTTTCCTCACTGTTAAAGTTCACATTTCATAAACTGACTACAATTTGCGTCTTTTTAACATGACGACCAAAGCTTTACTCTCTAATAACCGCTTACGCGCCCAAAAATCAGAGTTACAAATACGTCAAAGATCATAGTGACAAAAGAAAGAATGCACATAACAAAAATATCATTGCAATATATACATATCGATGTATCGAAGTACCTCTACATTAATGAAATCAAATCTGAATGTTGTCACAGAAATATGTTAACTATTTTACAGAAACACAGTAGAATATTGCTGGTATCGAGAGGTTGAAGTGAGGTGCCGTAATGGTTACGTAATTCAAGTACCATTGCATGGTGCAGTCCTTGCCAGCAGACTACTGGCTGACGTTGTCTCACCGCCTTATTTGCTCTTGCTAACTTCGTCTTTCTTGCCGGCTTTTGTCGATACGCCGGAAAATTCCTTCCCCCTCCCCCCCTCCCAACCACCACCCAACCAACAAAGCGAAGGACCGTCGTGGTGTAGGGAGTGCGACCAAGGCGGGGGAGGCAGGATTGTGGGCTCAACATCGGGCTGGAAGCTGTGGTTGCAGGGTACGCCAAGCTTCCGGCCGTAAGCCCGCCATCCGACCTGTCCTCTGGCGGAAACGTCCCCTGGAAAACGACCAGAAGGGTACGCGTCCACTTCCTGATGCCATGAATCAGATGAGGAAGGCGGCCACTGCTGCGTTGTGGGCGGGTCCAGCTCTGTCGGTAAAACGGGAAGAGGCAGAGGAGGCGAAGGCTCCGTCTCCATGGGGTCCTCCCGCAGTGGCCTTCGAACCCTTGGATCTGGGGGAAGAAACACTGCAAGATTATCGTGCACATGACAGATGCGAACTTGATTTTGATGGCGAAGCTGAAAGCCACACGGACCTGAAATAAGATACACGCAAGCGCCATGTCAACGGATGATCTCACCTCGCATCCACCGCCTGCTGCCCTAAAATCCCTGTAAAAGTCAATATCGTGCGGTGCAAAGCGATACTTGCGGCCTTCCTTCAGCGCCGGATGCTGAGGAGGGTCGAGCAGATGGAGCAGTGTCCGGTGGTGGGGTCCGTGACGCATTTCCGGAATGGTCGTCCATCTCGTGGGTGCGAACGATATGAGGAGAGAAACAGCTGCAATGCTTGATCACTGGTGTGTTTGGAGCGAAGTTTGGCCATCTACTGCTCGAGGGTTCTGACAAAACGTTCCGCTTCGCCGTTTGACTATGGATGGAACGGAGCTCACAGAATGTTGCAGATTCATGTGACGTTGACTGAGGTCCGTTGTCTGAGGGTATTACTTCAGGTAAACCTTCTACGCAAAAAATCGGTGACGACACCTGAATTGTGCTACGTGACGTTGTCGAGTTCATTGGCACAGCAAGATAAAACCTGCTGTATGAGTCTACCACAACCAACCAACGGTGGTTCCAAAAAGTTCTATGTGCACATGTTGCCATGGCGATTGCAACTTAAGCCAAGCAGAAAACTTTTGCGGCGGAGCGCACTGATTTTCCGCACATGCATCACTCTGTGCCGTCATCTGTTCTATTTTGCCGTCCATTCCCTGCCAAGTACAGTGTCAATGTTCATCTGTTCTATTTTGCCGTCCATACCCTGCCAAGTACAGTGTCAATGCGCTAACTGTTTCGCACGAAGAATCCCCCAGTGTTCTTGGTGAAGTAACTGCAACAGTTCTTTTTGCAATGCTTTAGGGATCAACACACGTGACTAGCCACTGTCATTCTGAAGAAGAATCGCACCTTTCTGTACAGCGAGGCTATGCCGTCTTGCAAAGTATTGTCGCACTACAGGGTTCTTCACACCATTCAATGAGTGAGGCCAAGATGTGCGAATGTAGTTGAGCAAAATGTTCAAATCTGAATCAGCTTCCGTGGCCTCTGCAATTTTCCTATAGTTCAGCGGAAAAGACTGAAGCAATTCAGAATCCTGAGCATTGATGTGATCCCGAAGATGCAGCAGAAGCGTCAAAGTCTGTATCAGGGCCAACCGGACGACGTGAAAGCGCGTCCGCATTAAAATGTTGAGCTTCCCGACGACACACAGCCGCGTACTGGTATTGAGACAACACCAAAGCCCATCTTTGCAATTTCTGGTCAGTTCCTGAAGGAACCGGCGTTGTATGATGAAAAAAGTAATGCAAAGGCTTGTGATCCGTTATTAAGTAGAATTTTCTGCCATACAAATAGTGGTGAAATATGGTGAAAAGATACACTGTACCCAAAGCCTCTTTTTTAATTCGTGGACAACACCTTTGATGCGAAAACGATAGGCCTGTCTTTATCACCAATTCTGTGCGTAAGTTCTGCACCGTGTCCGTAAGAGAAAGCGTCAACTTGCAATACAGCTGGTTTGGCATTATCAAAGTGAACTAGACATCGATCGCTGAGCAATGCACCTTTATGTTTTTGGAAAGCTATTTGGCACTCATCTGTCCAAAAAAATGGGACATTCTTGCGACGCAAGCAATGCAATGGAGCTACTATTTGTGAACCATTCGGTATGAACCGAATGTAATAGTTCATTTTCCCTAAGGCTGATTGCAATTCTGTGACACTGTGACGAACTGGCAAATCTCGTATGGCTAACAAATGCGACTGAAGAGGATGTACACCTTGACTGTTTATGACATGACCAAAATACCGCAACTCACTTTTAAAAAAATAACAATTGTCCAATTTACATTTTAGGCCTGCATCAGATAACACACGAAAGAAAGCACGCAAATTTGCAATATGCTCGTCAGGTTTACGACCTGCTACTACAGTATCGTCCAAATAGGTTGAACAATTTGGTACTTGCACAGTCAGCTGTTCCAGATACCGTTGCAAAATGGCAGGAGCGGAAGCGCTGCCAAAAGGCAAACGCAAATATTTAAACAAGCCGAAATGAGCATTTACTACATACAATTTTTTGATATTCTTCATCGAGCAATATTTGAAGATGGTCGTCAGCTGTTGTTGTTGTTGTTGTGGCCTTCAGTCCTGAGACTGGTTTGATGCAGCTCTCCATGCTACTCTATCCTGTGCAAGCTTCTTCAACTCCCAGTACCTACTGCAGCCTACATCATTCCGAATCTGCTTATTGTATTCATCTCTTGGTCTCCCTCTACAATTTTTACCCTACACGCTGCGCACCAGTACCAAATTGGTGATCCCTTGATGCCTCAGAACATGTCCTACCAACCGATCCCTTCTTCTAGTCAACTTGTGCCACAAACTCCTCTTCTCCCCAATTCTGTACAATACCTCCTCATTAGTTATGTGATCTACCCATCTAATCTTCAGCATTATTCTGTACCACCACATTTCGACATCTTCTATTCTCTTCTTGTCTAAACTATTTATCGTCCATGTTTCACTTCCATACATGGCTACGGTCCATACAAATACTTTCAGAAACGACTTCCTGACACTTAAATCAATACTCGATGTTAACAAATTTCTCTTCTTCAGAAACGCTTTCTTTGCCATTGCCAGTCTACATTTTATATCCCCTCTACTTCGACCATCATCATTTATTTTGCTCCCCAAATAGCAAAGTCCTTTACTATTTTAAGTGTCACATTTCCTAATCTAATTCCCTCAGCATCGCCCGATTTAATTCCACTACATTCCATTATCCTCGTTTTGCTTTTGTTGATGTTCATCTTATACCCTCCTTTCAGGACACTATCCATTCCGTTCAACTGCTCTTCCAAGTCCTTTGCAGTCTCTGAGAGAATTACAATGTCATCGGCAAACCTCAAAGTTTTTATTTCTTCTCCATGGATTTTAAGACCTATTCCGAACTTTTCTTTTGTTTCCTTTTCTGCTTGCTCAATATACAGATTGAATAGTATCGGGGATAGGCTACAACCCAGCCTCACTCCCTTCCCAACCCCTGCTTCCCTTTCATGTCCCTTGACTCTTATAACTGCCATCTGGTTTCTGTACAAATTGTAAATAGCCTTTCGCTCCCTGTATTTTACCCCTGCCACCTTCAGAATTTGAAAGAGAGTATTCCAGTCAACATTGTTAAACGCTTTCTCTAAGTCTACAAATGCTAGAAATGTAGGTTTGCCTTTCCTTAATCTTTCTCCTAAGATAAGTCGTAGGGTCAGTATTGCCTCACGTGTTCCAACATTTCTACGGAATCCAAACTGATCTTCTTCGAGGTCGGCTTCTATCAGTTTTTCCATTCGTCTGTAAAGAATTCGCGCTAGTATTTTGCAGCTGTGACTTACTAAACTGATAGTTCGGTAATTTTCACATCTGTCAACACCTGCGTTCTTTGGGATTGGAATTACTATATTCTTCTTGAAGTCTGAGGGAATTTCGCCTGTATCATACATCTTGCTCACCAGATGGTAGAGTTTTCTTAGGCCTGGTTCTCCCAAGGCTGTCGGTAGTTCTAATGGAATGTTGACTATTCCCGGGGCCTTGTTTCGACTTAGGTCTTTCGGTGCTCTGTCAAACTCTTCACGCAGTATCATATCTCCCATTTCATCCTCATCTACCTTCTCTTCCGTTTCCATAATATTGTCCTCAAGAACATCGCCCCTGTATAGACCCTCTATATACTCCTTCCACTTTTCTGCTTCCCCTTCTTTGCTTAGAACTGGGTTTCCATCAGAGCTCTTGATTCTTTTTTCTGCAAAGGTCACTTTAATTTTCCTGTAGTCAGTATCTATCTTACCCCTAGTGAGATAAGCCTCTACATCCACACATTTGTCCTCTAGCCATCCCTGCTTAGCCATTTTGCACTTGCTGTTGATCTCATTTTTGAGACGTTTGTATTCCTTTTCGCCTGTTTCACTTACTGCATTTTTTTCTTTTTCTCCTTTCATCAATTAAATTCAGTATCTCTTCTGTTACCCAAGAATTTCTACTAGCCCTCGTCTTTTTACCTACTTGATTCTCTGCTACTTTCACTATTTCGTTCCTCAAAGCTTCCCATCCTTCTTCTACTGTATTTTTCCCCCATTCCTGTCAATAGTTTCATTATGCTCTCCCTGAAACTCTGTACAACCTCTGGTTCTTTCAGTTTATCCAGGTCCCATCTCCTTATATTCCCACCTTTTTGCAGTTTCTTCAGTTTTAATCTACAGTTCATAACCAATACATTGTGGTCAGAGTCCACATCTGTCCCTGGAAATGTCTTACAAGTTAAAATCTGGTTCCTAAATCTCTGTCTGTTATGCTCTGTGCAAAACTCTACCAGGCGGCTTCCTCTTTGATTTCTTAGCCCCAATCCATATTCACCTACTACGTTTCCTTCTCTTCCTTTTCCTACTCTCTCCATGAGGGAGAGGGTATTACATTGCTGGAATATTAGCCTAGGATGGCTCGCCATGAAGGGCAACTAAAAGGGTCCTAGGATATCATCGACGTACCACTGTGCTGAAAGGGTGCCGGGGATGACAATGAAAGGGATCCTACTACGAAAATAAATGGCACCACACCCTATCATTTCTGGCTGGTAGGTCGTATGGAGGGTGTCAGCCAGGTTGGCATCCCACCATCGCCCCGGGCGTCTCCAGACACGTCTTCACTGCTCATCGCCACTCAGTTCGAAGCGAGACTTACCACTAAAGACAATTACACTCCAGTCAATGGGACTGCAGGCCGAAGATGTGTGTGGAGACGCTTCGGGGATTGGTGGGATACTAATTTGACTGTCGCCCGCCATACAGCTCGACAGCCGGTAGTAATGATCTGGGGTGCCATTTCTTTGCATAGCACACCTGGTAACTGCCACACCTACTCGCTTGTCATGTCTCAGACACTTTCTCCTCTACTTCGTGATAATACAAGACGAGCTGACCTTCTTTCAACTTTGTTTATGTCCTCCGTCAATCCTATTTGGTACCGTTCCGTTTCCGCACAGAAATACTCTAGAAGAGGGCGGACAATCGTAGTATAGGCCGTCTCCTTAGTGGATTTGTTGCACCTTCTAAGTGGCCGGCCAATGAGACGCAGTCCTTAGTTTGTCTTTGCCACAATACTTTCTGTATGATTGTTTCATTTTAAGTTATTCGTGATTGTAATCCTTAGTATTTAGTCGAATTGACAGCCTTTAATTATCGTGTGACCAAAATTTTACGGATTCTGTTTAGTACTCGTATGAGTGACCATACACTTTATAATGCTAACATCGATTGCCTCTTTTCGCACCATACAGATACTTTGTCCAAATCATTTCGTAGATTGTTTTGATCATCTCACGGCTTTACTAGATGATAAAAGATAGTATCATCTGCAAAAAATTAAGAAGGCTTCACAGATCGTCTCCTAAATCGTCTGTGTAGACTGTGAACAGCAGAGGGCGTAAAAACGTCTTTCAGAAATTTCAGCTATCACTGCTGCTCAGTTCGATGACTTTCCTGCAGTAGCTACGAACTGTCACCTTCCTGACAGGAAACAGGAATCCACATGTACAACTACGACGTTACTTCATAGGCACACAATGCTTTTAAGAACAGTTTATAGGTGATAGGATGGGATGATATTTATGATGACCCAAATGCTGACATAGCATTTAGTCTAATTCACGATAAATTCAAGTTATTACTCCGAAATTACCTTCCCCATAAGCTAGTGAGAAAGAAACCTAAGCAGCCTCATAAAAATCCTTCGTAAACTGGAAGGATTGAAGTACCTTGTGAAAGGAGAATGGATATGTATGTGTTGGTAAGAAAAAAAAAGAGAGATCCTGCAGTAGTTACCGCCCATAAAACTACTCAAAATTCCTAAGTAAAGGAACATGCGCAGTATGTGAGAAATCAGTAATTCCGAACAAAACACTACTGAATTAAATGGAAGTGCTATAAAATGAGTTACAAGTAGCAAATGTGTTTAATAGTCAGTTCTTAGATATAGCTGAAAATACAGGGCAAACAGTTCAAGAGGAAAAATACTCAGCGGTATGTTGGAAAAGAAACTCTTGTAAATTTCATTCATATGAATTTATCACCAACGTCTACCTCTGAAACTAACAAAATGGTGTATTATCTCAAAAATAAAAGCTAACATCGATTTGATGGTGTTTAGAACAGAGTACTACTGATTTGTTCCCACATAATAAGGCCTGTATTATCTGAAATGGGAAATTTATCCGTAACTCCAAGAATTTTTGCGAAGAGATCGAAATATGTCATTGTTAAACCACTCTCCACTAAAAGTGACAGGAGAGTCGGCGAAAACTACCAGCCTCTTTCACTACTGATCTTTTTTTCCAAAATTTTCCCGAAGGACTTGTTTCATAGAGTAGTGTCTCACGTGATGAACAATAATATCCTCAGCAAGTCAATATCCTCACCAAGTCACAGTTTGGATTTCAGAATAGTTGCTCTACTGAGAAAGCTACTTTATGTTCACTCACCAGATTTTACGAGCGTCAGAAAACAAAACATTACCGGCTTGTAGTTTCTGCGACTAGGCGTTTGACTATGAAGATTACAATATTTTCCAAGATAAAATAAAATTTTATGCAACTGGTGGAATAGTCAGCCAGTGAATAATGTAGTATCTAACCAAAATAATGCAGAAAGTTGCACATAGCAATTCAACCATTGTGGTTATGGGACATTATTTTGGCTGGAGAGAAATCGCGTATGGGTTTCTGCAAGGACCATTATTCGCTCCACTATTCTTCCCCACACATTTGAACAGTCTTCTGCCTGGTGTACATGAAGCAGAATTAGTTCCTTTGCTGATGACATTAATACTGTAATCAATCCAAGCGTATGTACAGAAACAAATGAAATGGAAAACTATGTTCTTAAAAGTTTGATTTACTGGTTTTACCGAGATTGGACTAATTCCCAATTTTAAAATGACACATCTTATTCAGTTCTGCACAACTAAAGTATTACACCACAGATGGTGAGGAAATAGTAAGTAGGGCGCAAATTTAGAAAAATGGTTTCCATATTGATCAGAATTAAAAATGGAAAAACCCCATTTTGGAACTCCTAATAGAACTTAGTTCAGCCACATTTGCATTTAAAATCATATCGGATCTTGGAGACAGACAAATCGGTAATTTGACATATTTTGCACGTTTTCATTCATAATATATGGAATAATGTTGCGGGGTAACTCATCTTTAAGAAAGAAGGTCTTCTTGCTCAAAAACATACTTTAAGAATAATGTGTGGTGCTCACCCAAAATCATCTTGTAGAAATCTGGTTAAGGAGATGCGAATTTTGATTACTGGTTCACAGTATATTTACTACCTCATGAAGTTTGTTGTAAATAAGCCGTTGAAGTTTTATAGCAGCAGTGATGTACATAAGGACAATATCAGAAGGAAAAATGAGACTTGCAACGTATTGAGAACATTGCACGGGTGCCATTGGTGGTCAGGTTCAACAACGCAACCTGCAGGCTTGCACATGCTTTTATGTTCAAGCATGCACTTCTCTTGGCGCTTACACATTTTCCTCCACTAGCTGTATTTTCTTTCAGAGCTATACACCCGACATAGAGTAAAAAATGCTGTCATTAATAATGATTTCTCAGCGGTTAAATGGCATATACTGTCCTCAAGTGAATACTGAAGCATTTGTTTGGAGGCCACAAAAGTTGAAAGCGTTTACAGGGAAAAACGTGAAAAACTCAAACAGTTTCAGCAGTTTATAGATGAAAATTTAAGCCGCTGACACAAAAAGAAAATGAAAATAAACGATTTTCCCTATTAGTCAGTATTTTCCAATGAAGGGTATCCACATACAATAACATGGAAGATGAACTAAAATCCAGTTTATAAATATGGAGTTCATTTTCGTGGCTACTGTAATCCAAAATCGTAGCAAAGCTTTTTATGTGTTGATGCGAGAAAACAAAATTTCGCGAAATTTGTGAGAGGACAAGCGGCGAGTAATTCCCATTAACGCAATATGTGGGCAGTACACGGCCGATGAATAAGTCATCCACAGCCAAATCCCCTCAGCTCTCTCACGAACACACACACACACACACACACACACACACACACACACACACACACACACATAGTGCCTCGATAAAGCTGCGTGTTTATGGCTGATGGGGATTTAGACCAACCCACACGCATTAATAAGATAATTTACTACCGAACATGCATACAAAGGCCACCGTAAACGAAATTACAATAAACTGCTACCCGCTTACGAAAAACGCTTCATAATTTCTTGCAGAGGCTGTTTGTGATTTTCGCGTTTTGCGATCAGTAGATCTAAGTTTCTAAACTTTTTTAATTTCGAAGTATAATCTGATAACTGCTTTACATTTATCAGGCGAAGTTCAGATTAGACAGTTTATGTCATACTTTTGCCAACTTCTAGTCGTATTAGTCACATTAAATGACGAGTAATGCCCATGTAAGTATTTCTCCGTAATTGCTTATATCAGTTCGAACTGCAAGTTTACTGTTACGAGTTACAATTAATTTTACCACACTACGTGTATCATATGTTTAAACTTTCATCACCGAGCCAAGTGGAGCAGTGATTAGCACACTGGACTCGCATTCAGGAAGACGTCTTTTCAAACCCGCGTCCCGCCATCCTAATATTGGTTTTCCGTTATTTCCCTAAATCGCAAATGCCGGGATGGTTCCTTCGAGAAGGCATGACCGACTTCCATCCTCATTCTTCCATAATCCGATGGGACCGATGACCTCACTGTCTTGTCTCCTCCCCAAAGTGAACGACATCAACCAAAACCTTCATCGCCAGATGGATGAACGTGAATTGATATAACATTTATGTGCACGACTTTGGGGTTACATGTGGCACTGTGTCCATAGGTCATAGTTAACTTTCTCTGCGTGTACATCACATACTCTTGATTTTGAGTAGCTAATGAAAGGTCATGTACATTTTGCTTTGCGGGGATTGATGAGCCCACCAATGAAGCTAATAAAAAATAATAAAAGTTTGCTTTTGGGAGACAAGGGAGTTGTATTATAGGTTCATATAATCTACAGATGTTACAGTGCCAGATGCAACAGATGTCCACATTAATCAACACGATACAGCAGCTACTGGCCAACACTGCACGCCCGACGGAACAAGCACTTCTACAGCAACACCTACTGCCATACTGCGTTTTCGAGAGTTGGCTTGAGTGACTGTCACAGTCTCAGCACCACCTCTTAGCTCACAACAGACCAGGTAGTGTGAAACTTCCGTATCTATTATCAACAGTAGGAAGTGCAGTGTTTAGACTCCTACAAAACTTTTTCCAAACGCCACTCCGAGTCAAATTGTTTATAACCAAGTGGTCGACTCGCTAAGAAAACTATTATGACCAACAATTGGATGTGGTAGTAGCTCAGTATCAATTCTTTAATTGCAAAACCGGCCAGAACAAATTAATCGCCAGTGGGTAACTGATTTGCAGGGTATGACAAGAAAATGAAAATTCAAATGTGCTTGCAGTGCTTTATATTCAGACTTGATGTTGCACGATGCGATCTTGTATAATGTACCTGATGTCAAACTCGGAGAACAGATTTTGAAACAGTCCGATCGATCATTTGAAACAGTCCGATCGATCATTTCAGCAGGTAGTGAAACTGCTAGATCAGGAAGTGCCTTGTCGGCTCATACATTTTAGCCAGCTGCTTGTCAGGTTGAGACCCTTGCTTGCCATCAGTTCGTTCCTCAATGACAGCTTACGCTAGCCACGGGGCCGGCCGGTGTGACCGAGCGGTTCTAGGCGCTTCAGTCTCGAACCGCACGACCACTGCGGTCGCTGGTTCGAATCCTGCCTCGGGCATGGATGTGTGTGATGTCCTTAGGTTGGTTAGGTTTAAGTAGTTCTAAGTTCTAGGGGACTGATGACCTCAGATGTTAGGTCCCATAGTGCTCAGAGCCATTTGAACCATTTTTTAGCTAGCCACGCCGATAAAC
Source organism: Schistocerca americana (assembly GCF_021461395.2). Taxonomy (NCBI): domain Eukaryota; kingdom Metazoa; phylum Arthropoda; class Insecta; order Orthoptera; family Acrididae; genus Schistocerca; species Schistocerca americana. The sequence continues at coordinate 770,048,610 of NC_060122.1, read as the reverse complement.
AACGCTGCATGCCGCATGAGCAGTTCGCTAGACAGGTGGCTACACAGGCGAGCAGAATTAAGTCTTGCCCTAGGTGTTATTCACGGCACAAACGCCAAGACTGGCCCTCCCGCAAGCCGCGGTAGCCGTGCGGTTCTAGGCACTTCAGTCCGGAACCGCGTGACTGCTACGGTCGCAGGTTCGAATCCTACCTCAGGCATGGATGTGTGTGATGACCTTAGGTTAGTTAGGTTTAAGCAGTTCTAAGTTCTAGGGGACTGATGACCTCAGATGTTCCGTCCCATAGTGCTCAGAGCTATTTGAAACATTTTGAACTGGCCCTCCCTACAAGCTCAGTGTTACACTTGTGGTAGGAAAGAACATGTACAATCCGTATGTTTGCAATGGAACAAATGTCAGAATATCTAGTCACAAGGCCCATGTCATTAATGCAGTATATTCAAAGTCTGCAAGAGGCATTCGCAAAACTGACATGTAGGTAGTTTCTTCAGTGATGTGCCAGTCAAACCAACTTATTTGTAGGAAACGTGCGAAATTTCACTTGGACACGGGTGCCTCTGTCACACTGCTAAATCGTCACACGTATGAGCTGTTAGGCTCCCCACGCCTATCTAAAATTAGCACGCAACTGAAGGCTTATAATGGACAAGATATTCCGTTCTCGGAAAGTGTACGCCTCCTGCCATGTATAGCCCACATGCTCGAACAGTGACTTTTACAGTGCTACAATGACATGAGTGTGAGAACATATTTGGTCTTGATTCTTTTGATTTGTTTGGCTTTAATATTCAGGACAATGTGTTGTCAGTGTCCGCATTCAAAAATGGCTCTGAGCACTATGGGACTTACCATCTGAGGTCATGAGCCTCCTGGACTTAGAACAACTTAAACCTAACCAACCTAAGGACATCACACACATCCATGCCCGAGGCAGCATTCGAACATGCGAACGAAGCACCCGCGTGCTTCCGGACTGAAGCGCCTCGAACAACTCGACCACAGCAACCGGCTTGTCCGCATTCAATGGAAACGACAAGCAACACAGTGTGATCAAAAGGATCCGGACACCCCCAAAAACATACACTTCTCATATTATGTGCATTGCGCTGCCACCTGCTGCCAGTACTCCGTATCAACGACCTCAGTAGTCATTAGACATCGTGAGAGAGCAGAATTAGGAACTAACGGACTTCGAACATGGCCAGGTGACTGGGTGTCACTTCTGTCATACATCCGTACGCAAGATTCCACACTACTAAACTTCGCTACATCCACTGTATCCGATGTGGTAGTGAAGTGAAAACGTGAAGGGACATGTACAGACAGCTATCCAGACCATCACACAAGAATTCTAAACTGCATCAGGATCCACTGCAAGTACTATGAGAGCTAGGCAGGAGATGAGAAAACTTGGATTTCATGGTCGAGCGTCTGCTCATAGGCCATACATCACGCCGGTAAATGCCAAACTACGCCTCGTTTGGTGTAAGAAGCGTACGCATTGGACAATTGTACAGTGGAGAAACGTTGTGTGGAGTAACGAATTACCGTACACAGTGTGGCGATCCGATGGCACGGCGTGCGTATGGCGAATGCCCGGTGAACGTCATCTGCCAGCGTGTGTATTGCCAACAATAAAATTCCGAGGCGGTGGTGTTATGGTGTGGTCGTATTTTTCATGGAGGGGACTTGCACTACTTGTTGTTTCGAGTGACACTATCACGGAACAGGACTACACTGATGGTTTAATCACCTTTTTGAATCCCACTGTTGAAGAGCAATTCGGGGATGGCGATTGCATCTTTCAACACGATCGAGCACCTGTTCATAATGCACGGCCTGTGGCGGAGTGGTTACACGACAGCAACATCCCTGTAATGGACTGTCCTCAACAGAGTGCTGACCTGAATCCTACAGAACACCTTTGGTATGTTTAGGAACGCCGACTTAGTGCCAGGCCTCACTGACTGACTTCGATGCCTCTCCTCAGTGAGCACTCCGTGAAGAATGGGCTGCCATTCCCCAAGAAACCTTCCAGCACCTGACTGAATATATGCTTGCGAGACTGGAAGCCGTCATCTAGGCTAAGGGTGGGCCAACACCATACTGAATTCTAGCATTACCGATGGAGAGTGCCACGAACTTTTAAGTCATTTTCAGTCAGGTGTCCGGATAGTTTTGATCATATAGTGTAGCTTGCTAAAAGAATTTCCGGAACTCTTTTCTGAAGGTTTAGACAAAGCTAATAAATTTGTTGCTCAAATTACACTGAAAGACAATGCTCAGGCAAAATTTTGCTGCAGAACTGCTCGATTGCTTTACGGGACAAAGTTGCCGCTGATCTTAAATAATTGCAAGATAGTGGAGTAATTGCACCCATATCAGCTAGTCAATGGGCAAGTCCACTGTTGTTTTCCCCAAACATTCAGGTCACATTGGCGTCTGTGTTGACTTTAAGTCTACATTCATCCCACAGACTGACATTGATTCTTATCCATTGCCACGCCGAGAGGATCTTATGGACAGATTGGGCGCTGGACTATACTTTTCAAAAGTTGATTTGCCCTGTAACACTAACCAAAACGTCCTTGCTGTTGTGGTACTGCGAACGGCTGAAAGCAGGAGGAAACTACAGCCGTAATTTTTCCCGCGGGCATGCAGCTTTACTGTATGATTAAATGATGATGGTGTCCTCTTGGATAAAATATACCGGAGGTAAAATAGTCCACCATTCGGATCTCCGGGGGGGGGGGGGGGGGGGCTACTCAAGAGGCCGTCGTTATTAGGAGAAAGGAAACTGGCGCTCTACGGATAGGAGCGTGGAATGTCAGATCCCTTAATCGGGCAGGTAGGTTAGAAAATTTAAAAAGGGAAATGGATAGGTTAAAGTTAGATATAGTGGGAATTAGTGAATTTCGGTGGCAGGAGGAACAAGACTTTTGGTCAGGTGAATAAAGGGTTATAAATACAAAATCAAATAGGGGTAATGCAGGAGTAGGTTTAAGAATGAATAAAAAAATAGGAGTGCGGGTAAGCTACTACAAACAGCATAGTGAACACATTATTGTGGCCAAGATAGACACAAAGCTTACGCCTACTACAGTAGTACAAGTTTATATGCCAACTAGCTTTGCAGATGATGAAGAAATTCATGAAATGTATGATGAGATAAAAGAAATTATTCAGGTAATGAAGGGAGACGAAAATTAAATAGTCATGGCTGACTGGAATTCAAGAGTAGGAAAAGGTAGAAAAGGAAACGTAGTAGGTGAATATGGGTGGGGGGGAAGAAAAGAAAGAGGAAGCCGCCTGGTAGAATTTTGCACAGAGCATAACTTAATCATAGCTAACACTTGGTTCAAGAATCATGAAAGAAGCTTGTATACATGGGAGAACCCTGGAGATACTAGAAGGTTTCAGATAGATTATATAATGGTAAGACAGAGATTTAGGAACCAGGTTTTAAATTGTAAGACATTTCCAGGCGCAGATGTGCACTCTGACCACAGTCTATTGGTTATGAACTGTATATTAAAACTGAAGAAACTGCAAAAAGGTGGGAATTTAAGGAGATGGGACCTGGATAAACTAACAACCAGAGGTTGTACAGAGTTTCAGGGAGAGCATAAGGGAACAATTGACATGAATGGGATAAAGAAATACATTAGAAGAAGAATGTGTAGCTCTGAGGGCTGAAGTAGTGAATGCAGCAGAGGATCCAGTAGGTAAAAGGACAAGGGCTAGTAGAAAACCTTGGGTAACTGAAGAAATATTGAGTTTAATTGATGAAAGGAGAAAATATAAAAATGCAGTAAATAAAGCAGGCAAAAAGGAATACAAACGTCTCATAAATGAGATCGACAGGAAGTGCAAAATGGCTAAGCATGGATGGCTAGAGGACAAATGTAAGGATGTAGAGGCTTATCTCACTAGGTGTAAGATAGATACTGACTACAGGAAAATTAAAGAGACCTTTGGAGGAAAGAGAACCACTTGTATGAATGTCAAGAGCTCAGATGAAAACCCAGTTCTAAGCAAAGAAGGGAAAGCAGAAACGTGGAAGGAGTATATAGAGGGTCTACAGAAGGGAGATGTACTTGAGGACAATATTATGGAATTGGATGAAGATGTAGATGAAGATGAAATGAGAGATATGATACTGCGTGAAGAGTTTGACAGAGCACCGAAAGACCTAAGTCGAAACAAGGCCCCGGGAATAGTCAACATTCCATTAGAACTACTGACAGCCTTGGGAGAACCAGGCCTAAGAAAACTCTACCATCTGGTGAGCAAGATGTATGAAGAGGGTCTACAGAAGGGAGATGTACTTGAGGACAATATTATGGAATTGGATGAAGATGTAGATGAAGATGAAATGAGAGATATGATACTGCGTGAAGAGTTTGACAGAGCACCGAAAGACCTAAGTCGAAACAAGGCCCCGGGAATAGTCAACATTCCATTAGAACTACTGACAGCCTTGGGAGAACCAGGCCTAAGAAAACTCTACCATCTGGTGAGCAAGATGTATGAAACAGGCGAAAGTCCTTCAGACTTCAAGAAGAATATAGTAATTCCAATCCCAAAGGAAGCAGGTGTTGACGGATGTGAAAATTACCGAACTATCAGTTTAATAAATCACAGCTCCAAAATACTAACGCGAATTATTTACAGAAAATGGAAAAACTGGTAGAAGCCGACCTCGGGGAAGATCAGTTTGGATTCCGTAGAAATGTTGGAACACGTGAGGCAATACATTCTGCTTTATGACAAGGCACTTTGTCACGCTGATATTACAATGGTCTCCAAACTGTTCCTCTACACAGTACACAATGCTGTAAAATGTATTCTTAACCAACTGTGTTTCAAATTTTCTCGAGTGTTATACTTCAACAGCACCTTCTTTGTACTTCACTGTTAACTCTACACATGATAACAGCTAATGTTCTCCAAGAATCCGCCAAACTCAAACCCTTCCATCGGGTAGCACAGGGTATAGCGTGATCCTCTGCTTAGTGGCAGAGTGGCGGAGCGAATTACCACAGGGTATAGTGTGCCCTCACGACTTACCTTAGAAGAAAGATTAAGGAAAGACAAACCTACGTTTCTAGCATTTGTAGACTTAGAGAAAGCTTTTGACAATGTTGACTGGAATACTCTCTTTCAAATTCTATAGGTGGCAGGGGTAAAATACAGGGAGCGAAAGGCTATTTACAATTTGTACAGAAACGAGATGGCAGTTATAAGAGTCGAGGGGCATGAAAGGGAAGCAGTGGTTGGGAAGGGAGTGAGACAGGGTTGTAGCCTCTCCCCAATGTTATTCAAACTGTATGTTGAGCAAACAGTAGAGGAGACAAAAGAAAAATTCGGAGTAGGTATTAAAATCCATGGAGAAGAAATAAAAACTTTAAGGTTCGCCGATGACATTGTAATTCTGTCAGAGACAGCAAAGGACTTGGAAGAGCAGTTGAACGGAATGGACAGTGTCTTGAAGGGAGGATATAAGATGAACATCAACAAAAGCAAAACGAGGATAATGGAATGTAGTCGAATTAAGTCGGATAATGCTGAGGGAATTAGATTAGGAAATAAGACACTTAAAGTAGTAAAGGAATTTTGCTATTTGGGAAGCAAAATAACTGATGATGGTCGAAGTAGAGAGGATATAAAATGTAGACTGGCAACGGCAAGGAAAGTGTTTCTGAAGAAGAGAAATTTGTTAACATCGAGTATAGATTTAAGTGTTAGGAAGTCGTATGTGAAAGTATTTGTATGGAGTGTAGCCATATATGGAAGTGAAACATGGACGATAAATAATTTATACAAGAAGAGAATAGAAGCTTTTGAAATGTGGTGCTACAGAATAATGCTGACGATTAGATGGGTAGATCACATAACTAATGAGGAGGTATTGAACAGAACTGGGGAGAAGAGGAGTTTGTGGCCAACTTGACAAGAAGAAGTGGCCGGTTGGTAGGACATCAAGGGAGCACAAATTTAGCATTGGAGTGCAGCGTGGATGGTAAAAATTGTAGAGGGAGACCAAGAGATGGATACACTAAGCAGATTCAGAAGGATGTAGGTTGCAGGAAGTACTGGGAGATGAAGAAGCTTGCATAGCATAGAGTAGCATGGAGAGCTGCATCAAACCAGTCTCAGGACTGAAGACCACAACAACAACAACAGTTAACGCACAGTCTCCTTTCGATCACTGCCTTCCCCGCATGCTGTATTTCCACTACAGAGCTGACTCAGGATCGCGACTAGAGCGAACTGTGACAAGAGCCACAGCTTGCAACAGTGGAGAGGGCCCAACGAGTGTCTTTGTTGCCAGCGCACATCGGCCAGCGTCCAGCGTTGACCCCCACTCGCCCTCGTCGAGCAGTGGACCGCCGGCGGACGTCAAATATTGACATTGGCGGACGCAGCCGCGGTATTTGCCGCAGATCTCCGCACTCCGGTCACCCCCACCACAGTCCCTGCCACCCTCTGTCGCAGTCCATTCAAGAAGGTTTCTCCCTACTCCTCTTAACAGAGGCTGGCGTCACTCTGTTAACAACTCTGCACCTCACGGTGATTCCGCGAGTGTCACCCACGTTATCTACATCTGTACAACTACTTCGCGATTCCTTTTCAACTGCATGCAGTTGATACATAGAACCACTTTCACACTATTTGTCTACAGTTTCAGTCTCGAGTAGCACGTAGGGGAAGGAAAATAACACTTACATCTGTTTTTCTCGGCAAGCTTTGATTTCGCTTATGTTACGATGATCATTTGTCGTTATGAAGTTGGCAATTAACAAATTACACTTTATAGCAAAAAAAAAAAACAAAAAACGACGTATTACGAAAGAATTATCCGAATTGGACAGAAATCGGTAGATGAGGTATACAGGGTGTTACAAAGAGGTACGGCCAAACTTTCAGGAAACATTCCTCACACACAAAGAAAGAAAATATGTTATGTGGACATGTGTCCGGAAACGCTTACTTTCCATGTTAGAGCTCACTTTACTACTTCACTTCAAATCACATCAATCATGGAATGGAAACACACAGCAACAGAACGTACCAGCATGACTTCAAACACTTTGTTACAGGAAATGTTCAAATTGTCCTCCGTCGCATGGAATCTTAGATGCGCGGATTCAGCCCGGGAGAATGGCGTATTGTATCACAGCCGTCCACAATACGAGCACGAAGAGTCTCTACATTTGGTATCGGGGTTGCGTAGACAAGAGCTTTCAAATGCCCCCATAAATGAAAGTCAAGGGGGTTGAGGTCAGGAAAGCTTGGAGGCCATGGAATTGGTCCGCCTCTACCAATCCATCGGTCACCGAATCTGTTGTGCATGAACCATATGTTGTGTCGTACTTGTAAAGGACATGTTCTAGCAGCACAGGTAGAGTATCCCGTATGAAATCATGATAACGTGCTCCATTGAGTGTAGGTGGAAGAATATGGGGTCCAATCAAGACATCACCTGCTCAAATGTTCACAGAAAATCTGTGTTGATGACATGATTGCACAATTGCGTGCGGATTCTCGTCAGCCACACATGTTGATTGTGAAAATTTACAATTTGATCACGTTGGAATGAAGCCTCATCCGTAAAGAGAACAGTTGCACTGAAATGAGCATTGACACATTGTCGGATGAACCATTCGCAGAAGTGTACCCGTGGAGGCCAATCAGCCACTGATAGTGCCTGCACACGCTGTACGTGATACGGAAACAACTGGTTCTCCCGTCGCGCTCTCCATACTGTGACGTGGTCAATGTTAGCTTGTACAGCAGCAACTTCTCTGACGCTGACATTAGGGTTATCGTCAACTGCACGAAGAATTGCCTCGTCCATTGCAGGTGTCCTCGTCGTTCTAGGTCTTCCCCAGGCGCGAGTCATAGGCTGGAATGTTCCGTGCTCCCTAAGATGCCGATCAATTGCTTCGAACGTCTTCCTGTCGGGACACCTTCGTTCTGGAAATCTGTCTCGATACAAACGTACCGCGCCACGGCTATTGCCCCGTGCTAATCCATACATCAAATGGGCATCTGCCAACTCTGTAAACATTGCACTGACTGCAAAACCACGTTCGTGATGAACACTAACCTGTTGATGCTAGTACTGTAGAGCAATGAGTCGCATGTCAACACAAACACCGACGTCAACATTACCTTCCTTCAATTGGGCCAACTGGCGGTGAATCGAGGAAGTACAGTACATACTGACGAAACTAAAATGAGCTCTAACATGGAAATTAAGCGTTTCCGGACACATGTCCACATAACATCATTTCTTTATTTGTGTGTGAGGAATGTTTCCTGAAACTTTGGCCGTACCTTTTTGTAACACCCTGTGTGTATACACAAACATCAAAGAAAGGTTTGCATCATCTAGGTCTCGAGAGCTCCAGAGTCTGTACAGATAAATGGAATAGAGATCAAGATAAACATCGTGTCCGCCCTTCTTATTGCTCATGAAAACCAGACATTACATACTGTACCACCTAACAGCGAGACCTGTGGAGTTGGATGTCCAGACTGCTGCATTCACTGGTACCTCTAACACCTAGTACCACGTCATCTTGCATTGATGCATATCTGTATTCCTCGTGGCATACTATCCACAAGTTAATCAAGGCACTGTCGGTCCAGATTGTCCCACGCCTGAACGGCGATTCGGCGTAGATCCCTCAGAGTGGTTGGTGGGTCACGTCGCCCATAAACAGCCCTTTGGAATCCATCCCAGACATGTTCAATAGGGTTCATATCTAAAGAACATGCTGGCCACACTAGTCGAGCGATGTCGTTATCCTGAAGGAAGTCATTCACAAGATGTGCACGATGCTTACATGAAGACGAATGCCTCGCCAATATGCTGGCGATATGGTTGCACTACCTGTCGGATGATGGCATTCACGTATTGTACAGCCATCACGGCGCCTTCCATGACCACCAGCGGCGTTGGTCGGCCCCACATAATGACACCCCAAAACAGCAGGGAACCTCCACCTTGTTGCACTCGCTGGATAGTCTGTCTAAGGCGTCTGTGATACAATATCCACAGTCAGCGTCTATCTTTAGGAGTTCATGGAACCGCGATGCAAAACTTTGTTTGATGTGTGTACAGACAAACAAAAGATTGCAATTTCAGAAAATAATGGATGGTTCATTCGAGAGAAAGAGCTTCACAAATTCAGCAAGACATTGGTCCACCTCTATCCATAATGCAAGCAGCTGGCATCGATTGGCAGAGATGATAGATGTCCTCCTGAGGGATACGGTGTCAAATTCTCTCCAATTCGAGCGTTAGATCGTTAAAATCACGAAATGCTTTGCCCATACTGCTCCAAACGTTCTCCATTGTCGAGACATCAGACGACCTTGCTAGTGGAGGTAGGGTTTGTCAAGCTCGAAGTCAAGTTTCGTGTGTATTTTGGCTACAATAATGCGTTAACTACTAGACAGTAAATTAGCAGTGGTTTTGTGCACCACCATCAACTTTAGTGCACTTACTGCTGGACAAAGACCTCCTAAAATTCAATACGCTTCAACTGCAGCCCATATATTTTGTAACTATACGCTATCTGGTCAAAAGTACTTGGTCACCTGTTGGTGGATGTAGTGGATATGTCCATCCTTCGTCTTTATGATGGCCTGAATTCTGCTGAGGACACTTTACATCAGATTTCTGCATATCTCTGGAGGAAGAGCAAAAATTACATTCTAACTCGACTCTGAGTTGTCCCACTGGATTCAAGTCAATATACTGGGCAGGCCAGCCCTTTTAGGAATACTGTTGTTTACAATCTATTGCCTCGCAGATGCTGCTTCACGACAGGATGCGTTGTCATGCTGATACCAATATCTTCTCCGAAGTATAACTCTATGCAATACAAAATGCTATGAATTTATTTACACCCTTCCACATTTAGCGTTTCATTGAGTGCAGCAAAGAGATCACACACTAACCAATGAACAAAAACACCCCAATTAAATTGCAGGGGCTGTTCTTCAATAGAGTGTGGATAAGTTGGAAAATTCAATCAGTCAAAGACCGTGTCCAGATGCGGACAGTTGCGGTGATCATGGTGACCCGAAGCGAGAAATGGAGCAATCCGGGTGCGAGTCTCGGTCTGGGGCAAATTTGTAACTTTCCCAATGACGCATTTCAAATCTCAATAGCGGCTAGTATCTTATTTTTCCTTTGGGCCACCTACTTGCCTAGGAACGCCAGATGAAAGTTGATGTCGTCAAGCCCTGAATGAAAATTGCGCAACGGATAACTGGGAAGGAGAGCTTGAGAGCGCTACATAGAATGTGTGTCCTTTCTGTACGATATTGGGCAAGGGGCTGGAGGGCTCATATGCTGATGTATCGGTCCCTGCATTCTATATCTTTAATTTTAAATGAATTCCTTTGACTTGACTCCTTTGTGATTTTTAGGGTACGTTAAAGATTGATGACAATTAATTATTTATTTATTTTAAACACTATCACTCGACTTTACAGCGATTGCAGTAATTGATCCAGGTTACCGATATTACAATTTTACAACTTACAGCTCGGGTGTTTTATATACTAATCTGCGCGCACATTTCTAGGGCCAAGACAGAATTTTGTTGGCCAAATGTATACCACCAAAGTCTCCCAATATTTTATGTGGGACATCCACTATGTGAGGAGGATAAAGGGCAAACTGGGGACCACATACATTAACACAGGGGGTCAAATTTCGGAAATAGAACGAGAACATTCATTTCCTTACACAATCCGAAGCTGGAAATAAAAGAATTAGTCCAAATATTCAAATACCTCTCTTCCACGTGTGAACATCGAGACAGACGCACTGAACCCACGTCGGCATACTTTACCCGTCTTCTGTAACACTCCCAGAATATCGCTGGCTCCCGGAAGTCTTGCTGGGCCCCGGTGGAGGGGATGGACGAACCACTTGGCCGTGACCAACCTTTCCACCCCAACTCTTGTGACACTGGAACGTCTTTGACTTTGGCCAGCCTGTGCTGTCTCTCTGATCCCCTATCCAGGAGTAAGGTTGGCGCTACTGTGTTACAGAACTTCTTCCCAACTATGACTTGGCCACGCTTAATGAAAAGGTGTGAGGAGGATTAGGAAAGTTCACGTGCAGATTCACATATACGTACAAGAAATGCATAATACACGACACATATAAATATGTATTATGAAGCCCGACACATTTCTTTCCACCCGTCCACATTGGTTCTGTGGCACCCGCGGCCGTCCAGCGTGGCAGAGTGGTGGAGTGGACTACCACAGGGTATAACGTGATCCTCTGCCTAGTGGCAGAGTGGCGGAGTGGATTGCCACAGGGTATAGCGTGATCCTCTGCCTAGTGACGATGCTCTTTAATTCATCTCAAAATTAACATTGACTACAGAAATCTTAACGTACGAGGAGCAGCTTGAGCATTACACCTCACACATTGAAAGTGAGGTATCTAAATGTCTTTGGAGGAAGTGCAGCACTTTCTTCCTCAAGAAATGAAGGCAGTTATGCTGGACACTATGGTCTCGAGCGAAGTCGATTTACAAACTCGTCCCAAATGTGTCCCATTAGGTTCAGATAGGGACTCTGAGAAGGCCATCCCATTTTAGGAATGCTGTTGTGGGTAACCTATTACCTGACACATTCTGCTTTATGACAAGGCACTTTGTCACGCTGATATTACAATGGTCTCCAAACTGTTCCTCTACACAGTACACAATGCTGTAAAATGTATTCTTAACCAACTGCGTTTCAAGTTTTCTCGAGTGTTATACTTCAACAGCACCTTCTTTGTACTTCACTGTTGACTCTACACATGATAACAGCTAATGTTCTCCAGGAATTTGACAAACTCAAACCCTTCCATCGGGTTGCACAGGGTATAGCGTGATCCTCTGCCTAGGTGCAGAGTGGCGGAGTGAATTACCACAGGGTATACTGTGATCCTCTGCCTAGTGACGATGCTCTTTACATCACCTCAAAATTAACATTGACTACAGAAATCTTAACTTACGAGGAGCGGTTCGAGCATTATACCTCAGACTTTGAAAGTCGCGAATGATTCTTTTTGATGTCTTCTTTATTTTTTTTTTTCTGTCACCCTCTGTGATACTCGACTGTCCTGTCTGTCGTTACATGAAGTCTGCCTTGCCTCGGTTTAGCAGTGCTTGTTGCAAAGTGTCACACAAATAATACAACTTACGTTGAATTCCTGAAACAATTTCGGTTAGCTTCATATGTCGCACGACATAGTTACGTGAAACTAAATTAATTTTATTAATATGCAGATGTAATACACTACTGGCCATTAAAATTGCTACGGTAAGAAGAGATGCAGATGATAAACGGGTATTCAGTGGACAAATATTTAACACTACAACTGACAAGTGATTACATTTTGCCAGCCGAAGTGGCCGTGCGGTTGAAGGCGATGCAGTCTGGAACCGCAAGACCGCTACGGTCGCAGGTTCGAATCCTGCCTCGGGCATGGATGTGTGTGATGTTCTTAGGTTAGTTAAGTTTAACTAGTTCTAAGTTCTAGGGGACTAATGACCTCAGCAGTTGAGTCCCATAGTGCTCAGAGCCATTTGAACCATTTTTTTGATTACATTTTCACGCAATTTGGGTGCATAGATCCTGAGAAATCGGTATCCAGAACAACCACCTCTGGCTGTAATAACAACCTTGATACGCCTGGACATTGAGTCAAACAGAGCTTCGATGGCGTGTGCAGGTACAGGTACAGCTACCCATGCAGCTTCAACACGATACCACAGTTCATCAAGAGTAGGGACTGGCGTATTGTGACGAGCCAGTTTCTCGGCCACCATTGACCAGACGTTTTTTTTCAATTGGTCAGAGATCTGGAGAATTTGCTGGCCAGGACAGCAGTCGAACATTTTCTGTATCCAGGAAGGCCCGTACAGGACCTGCAACATGCGTTCGTGCATTATCCTGCTAAAATGTAGGGTTTCGCAGGGATCTAATGAAGGGTAAAGCCACGGGTCGTAACACATCTGAAATGTAACGTCCACTGTTCAAAGTGCCGTCAATGCGAACAAGAGGTGACCGAGACGTGTAACCAATGGTACCCCATATCGCCACGCCGGGTGATACGCCAGTATGGCGATGACGAATACACGTTTCCAATGTGCGTTCACCGCGATGTCCCCAAACACGGATGCGACCATCATGATGCTGTAAACAGAACCTGGATTCATCCGAAAAAATGACGGGTTGCTTTTCGTGCATCCAGTACACCATCGCAGGCGCTCCTGTCCGTGATGCAGCGTCAAGGGTAACCGCAGCCATGGTCTCCGAGCTGATCGTCCATGCTGCTGCAAACTTCTTCGAACTGTTCGTGCAGATGGTTGCTGTCTTGCAAACGTCCCCATCTGTTGACTCAGGGTTAGGGACGTGGCTGCACGACCCGTTACAGCGTAGCGGATAAGATGCCTGTCATCTCGACTGCTTGTGATACAAGGCCGTTGGGATCCAGTACGGCGTTCCGTATTATCCTCCTGAACCCACCGATTCGATATTCTGCTAACAGCCAATGGATCTCGAGCAACGCGAGCAGCAATGTCGCGATACGATAAACCGTAATCGCAGTAGGTTAATATCCGACCTTTATCAAAGTGGGAAACGTGATGGTACGCATTTCTCCTCCTTACACGCGGCATCACAACAACGTTTCACCAGGCAACGCCGGTCAACTGCTGTTTGTGTATGAGAAATCGATTGGAAACTTTCCTCACGTCAGCACGTTGTAGGTGTCGCCACCGGTGACAACCTTGTGTGAATGCTCTGAAACGCTGATCATTTGCATATCACAGCATCTTGTTCCTGTTGGTTACATTTCGTGTCTGTAGCAAGTCATATTCGTGGTGTAGCAATTTTAATGGCCAGTAGTATAAATAAGCCTGCATTTTGTGAATATAAACTACTAACACTCTCACTAGTGGTTACTCGAAAGTAATTTCACTGACCCGAGCTGCGAGATGCAGTTCTGACGGTAAGGAGAATTTTTGAACGGTACGTCATCCTGCTCGGCTAAAAATTTCTCGCCACAGGATACCTAGCAGACACAATGAGACGCTGGCGCCGCTGTGCAGGCCGCCGGCAAAAGCAGCTTTTGTCCCTGCTTTTAACGACGACACTTCGGAAATCGTTTCTACAGGAACACGGCGGGAGATCCCAGATAAAATGTCCGGAGAGACCTACCTCAGAACATTGGTGACACATTGTAGCCACCAGCTGTAAGACTCGTATGAAGAAAAAGCTGTTTGTCTCGGCTTTACGTAGCAGCAGTTAAACTCTGCCCTACGAAAGAAACGAAGTCTGTGATAGGCTATAAAAACTCTTGTGGGTGGAGTTATATCGAGAACAAATGCCCTGACAAGCCAGAAAGGAAACACGTGGCGACCAGCTTTCATATAGGCCAATTGCTGACAGAGTAATTGGGCTCTTCTCTTGCAGAAAATCGTCGAGTGCTTGAGAAAGTTTGAGAGTCATTTTGTGAACAGTTGTTTACAGGCTCGCCTTAACTCGTAAGGAGTTCAACTGCAAAGACTCCTTGTACGGATAACTGCACCAAGCACTGACAGTTAACGCTTGCAAGCGATTTGAAGGCAACAACGTACACGCTGTTCCAGCTAAATAGCTGGTACCATGCCAATTAACTTACCTAGGAAATAAACAGGAGTATTGGTTTTACCGAAGACGTAGGTAATGTATCCGACTGATTTTTAACGGTCGAGAGGGATTTAGAATAGATTCTCTGGTTCACAGCTCGCGCTAACAGCCGCCACTGATGCCACCGACACGAGGTAAACAAACGTACCCTCACTCCACGCCAGTAAGTGATATTCGTTGACACTCGGAATTGCGGTCGTCTCCGTCTCTCCCATTTTTTTTTGTACAGTCAACCATGATCTGTAGTTAAACATATTCACGACTGTCGGGCCTAATTGAAGCTGAAACTTGAGATGTCCGATCTAATGAAAAGGACTGATCAGCCACTCTAGAGTTATGAATTGTTTTAATTGTGTAATTCTCTTTGATTGCTCTTTATTGACCCCCATTCAATTTTGGGTATTTTTGTTGTGCATTTTAGCGTAATTGATATCTCTGGCCCCAACTAAAATGAATTATTTTGTGATTTTATTGCCCCCAGACGTGGACATCAACCATCTTACCATTAAATAACCTTACAATAGTTAGGAATTTCGTCTGACAGTTGTGAAAACCCAGTATCAATATTTTACTATCCTGTGCGTAATTTCGCTAACATTGCTCTTTCATGAAATACTTAGAGAAAAAATAAACCTTAATAACGAAAATCTAAGATTTTCATTTTTGCTAACATACAGTTAAGCCTGAACTCGTGTACTAATTTCTGTTAGCGATAATGTTTCCTTTACAGGCTGTGTAGTGGAACTGACATTGAGATCATTGTCTGATTGCGTCACTGTCCATACTGTTGCACTCCTCTGAACTCTGCATGTGTGAGATGGTATCTTCCCACCTTGCAGGCTGTAGGCTCAACAGCAAATTCCTAAAACACTCACAGCGCGTCCTTGCTCAATTGTGGTAGGAACATAGATCAGAACCAGTGTCACACGTGTTAGATTGTTCCTTCGCGTTTCCACTTCGGCAGCTTCACTGGCCTGAAATCTGCTTTATGCATCCGTTACGGAGGTGGTAATCTATGACTCATCCACGTTCGAAGTCACCACTCCTGACTGAACCGTTCAGCTGTTATACGGTTTCTCTTGTGGCAACACACTATTCCTCACCTCCTTTAATGCTGCTAGGACGCCTCACGTGACATCTACTGGTCAGTTCCTCATTACATGAAGATTTTCGGATAGTTTTGATCACATAGTTTGCGTATTCATCTTTATCTTTCACGTTTTCCGATTTCATCCAACCACTTTCCATCATTTCGTTGTGCTGATCTTTCAGTATCTCTTGGAATCTAACAAAGAACTCCTTTGATCAATGTAACACCCATCCTTGTTTGCAGCTACACCGTTTCTCGCTTCTCAACATTCACAATGTACAGTCTTTCCTATCCGACTCTTGGATATCGCTTGAGTCCATAGCTCCCAACACAAGTAACCCATTTTCTACGTTATCGACCTTGTTTTTCTTTCCCCCATGGTACCCCAGTATTTATCTTATTTGATCATCTACTACCATCCATTCCTTCTAAGTCATCTACCATTGCGATTTCTTTCTTATTACGTCCCACATTGATAATCTCTCTAATTTTCTCAAATATTGACACTCAAGCGCTTTATCCCCAGCATTTCTTTTCCGTGGGTAGCTGTTGACTGTCTCTCTCTTTGTTATTCGCTAAACTTCTTACCCGTCTGCTATTGTTTCGTATCTACTCATTATAGTTTTATTTGTAACATTATTCCTCAGAAAATCTGAATTTAGTTTGTGGATAACACATTTCCCTCTCCCAGTTTTATTTCTAAGCACTATATCTTCCAATTCGCTATGATAATTGCATCTAGCTGTTCAAAAGAAATGCATTTAATATTTAATATATCAGCATCTTCATTGTCATATACTGCACTCATTTTCGTTTTTGTTTATTATTAAAGATCATTTGTCATATTTGCTAACAGACCCCTTAGATTGCAACTAGAGTCGTCTTTATTCTTTATCTTCGGCTAGACATATACGAATAGTAGGGACCATATCATTTCACACTGACATTTGCATAAGGCATCGGGTACTTCTCCATGTCTTTAATACTTCTCCGAGGTACCTTTCAAACACTAGAGGAGCAGATAACTGTCGAAGCCCTTTGATAATTAGTAATTCGTCTGATAACATATTATCCGGTTTCACTGAGCTGGTGCATCCACTATATTAGGCTCAAACTGTATTATTTAGAGCATCAAGTCACCATTACTTAACGGTGCTGTGCTGTAGGCCTTTTCTAGGCTGACGTATCTTCCATGGACTGCTTGCCTTCTTTTAATACTTTTAACATCAGTTCTTACATTGTGAAAATACCATCTAGATACAAACAATCTGTCCTGATTGGTCTTCTGATTATTTAAAATATTTTGAAGTTCTGGTTTTCAGAGTCTAATAATAGTTTTCGCATTCCTGGGAAGTAGTGCAGCTTTTTTCTGAGGTATTCTGTAAGTCTCGAGCCCTTTATTGCCTCCTGGATAAATGTCCCGAGAAAAGTAAGGATAAAAATTTCGGTTACACGATAAATCACGCAAATCTAACGGCTGTCAGTGCAAATAAATACCCAGTAATTACAAACATAAAAGGTTCAATTGCAACTGTCACACAGATAAAGTTATGGGGAAGGCAACATTGAGTCTTATTAGAAGAACACTTGGAAGATGCAACAGGTCTATTAAAGAGAGTGCCTCCATTACGCTTGTCGTCCTGTGGAAGAGTATTACTGTGAATCCTGTGATCCTTGCCAGATGGGGTAGGGGGAGGATATCGAAAGAGTCCAAAGAAGGATAGTTCGTTTTGTGTTACGGCGAAACAGCGGAGAGACTCTCACGCATATTATAAGCGAGTAATAGTGGTAAGCATTAAAACAAAAGCGGTTTACGTTGAGGAGAGATCTTTCCACGTAATTTCACCCAACTTTCTGCTCTGAATGCGTGACTATTTTATTGCCGACAGCCTTTGTAGAGAGAAATGATCATCGTAATGAAGTAAGGAAAACCATAGCTAGGACAGTAGAGAAATATTCTGAAGCTCATTCGGAGAACCACCTGCCACGTACGTAAGTATAAATTACAGAACACTCATGTGATTTAGATGTTTAATGTTCCACTTTCAAAACTCTAAAGGGAGATAACCACTGCTCAGGATGACGTTAAATTTGAACAACATATTAATGACGCAAAGGGAAACGTCGCCGAACAAGAAAAAGTATTAAACGAATGTTTGGCCAATAGATGGCTCTGTAAGAGTCAGAAGATGTACACCAACAAATCCGCGGCACACGTGTGTTCCACAGTTTGCGTCCGAGGCGCCCAAAATGACTCTCTCCAAGGAGGATTGCCCGCTGCTGGTATAGCTCTTTTCCAAGGACGGTGACTTTGCGTCAGTAGCCCTGCCCAAGTTCCGGACACTCAAGCGTATGACAAAAGGCTCTGGATCGATGTCTGCTAAGGGTCTGGAGAAAATGAATACAGAATCCTAAAAGGCAGGTTCTTTTGAAGGGTAGTATGGCAGAGGAAGGAAAGCAGTTAATCCGACGACTGTCGAAAAAGTGGTCACAGCATTCCTGGAGGGGCCGAGTGGTGGCGTGCAAACATGCAATCCACGGGAACTGCCCGAACGTTGGCCATCCCAGCGATCACGGTGCATAACGTATTGCGAAACATCCTGCACTACTATCAATACAAATTCACTCATGTTCAGAAGTTTCTTCCCGATGACCTGCCAGCAAACGTTTGCTCTGGAATTTCTTGTTCGCTTGGAGGTGGACAATAAATGGTCATAGGACATTCTGTGCCCAGACGAACCCCATTTCCAT
The DNA here is from genome assembly GCF_021461395.2 of Schistocerca americana. NCBI lineage: Eukaryota > Metazoa > Arthropoda > Insecta > Orthoptera > Acrididae > Schistocerca > Schistocerca americana. The sequence goes on along the minus strand of NC_060122.1, from coordinate 770,030,045 downwards.
CTCCAAGGAAATGTCAATACACAGAAATGCAGAATTTGGGCAACGGAAAATCCGCTCGCACATCAACGTTACCATTTCATATTGAAAAGCTGACTGTGTAGAGCGAGTTGACGCTACCGTTAATCGTAGGACCGTATTTTTTCGAGATGAGTTCTGCGGCTCCTGTTAGTTGCACCGTCATTGGTAAACGCTATGAGGGTTTCTTTGTACGAACGTCATTCGAGTCCTTCGACAGCGTGGATGTGTGGATAGAATCTTATTCATGCAAGATGGTGTTCTCTTGAGCGCTGCAAAGCTTTTTCGGAAACGCTAGAATTATCAGTCGTCATTTCCATATAGCCTGGCCAGAACACATAATCTTAATCAGTGTGACATCTGGCTGTGGGGCTGTGTTCAATGCTCCGACTGCGATCGTAACTGATTTGAAGACACGCATTTCGCAACGCACTCCAAACGTGACCCATGAGACATTCTGATCTGTTGCGGAATATGCTGTTTCTCAGTTTCAGCTTGTGGCAGAAAACGGTGCACGACATATTGAAAATGGCTTGTACCAGTCCTACGACAGAAACTGGTGACACTTTGCTTTTAATGACGTTTTTTGCCACAGGACAATTAGAAACAGATGATTTTTCACATCCGATAAAGTGCTACCTTGCCGTGGTGGATGGGCTTACCTAACTAACAATGTCACAGCTGTTGACTGCCGAACTTGTGCAGTGATGCACACTGAACGGTACGGATGGTGTGATGTGTAACTCAAACACAGCCGTCGTATTGCTATTCATCTGTCATTTGTAGCTGACACCATTTACGATAAGATGCATAGAGCGCCACCTATTGTTCGAACACAAACACACACACACACACATATATATATATATATATATATATATATATATATATATATATATTCCCTTTCTACAGATTTACGAAAAAGGAATATTAATTATGGACACTCGTTATATGTAAAAATAGGGAGTAACATCCCGTAGACGAAGAAGTCTCCAGAGACGAAATGCAAGCTCGGATGGAACATAGACGTGAAATGAAATCCGCCGTGGCTTTTTCAAAGAAATCACTCTAACGCTTGGCATAGGTGATTTATGTAAAGCAGGATAACCTAAATCTCAATCTGAATCACATTTTTGTCCAACAACAAGCCAGCTTCTTATTGCTTCACTTCTTCGCTCGGTATTACAGGCCGCGGCCATTTCATTTGCAGTAGTATTAATTACGTCTTTATATTCTTCCCTGATCCTCTTATTTGATTTCTTGTTCCTCCAGACGGTTGCCACATATCTGCGTTACGTTTATGCAGTTATTTTAAGTGCATGTGAATGTTTTTCATCAATGTGAAAATGAACATTTCGGAGTCAAGTAAAAATTATGGAATGAAACAGGTGTAACTCCTGGAAACGCCCCAGGGGTTCTGGAAAAGGGATTCGTAATTTTGAAACGCAGTGTACTTGAAACTAAAGACAAAATATTGTCACTTAATATGGCGCTCTGTAAGCAAATAATTCGACTGACCTAGAATTTGCAGTCAAGGATAGCGGAATACAAAATTTATGTTACGTGTTGCATAGTACCTATCCGATTCTCTTCTTCTTCGCATCAAAAATTAGTACCCCATTGCCATAAGGCATAAATGGTAATACTCACTCCTTTTTAACTTTCTGTTTTGGTCATGTTACGAGCTTAGAGGACGTGCTGAAAAGTAATACCTCCCAATTTTTTATTCTCAAAATCGCTTGAGATAGACTTTCTCGCTTCGCTGACGCAAGTTGGTTCAAATGGTTCAAATGGCTCTGAGCACTGTGGGACTTAACATCTTTGGTCATCAGTCCCCAAGAACTTAGAACTACTTAAACTTAACTAACCTAAGGACATCACACACATCCAAGCCCGAGGCAGGATTCGAACCTACGACCGTAGCGGTCGCGCGGCTCCGGACTGAGCGCCTAGAACCGCGAGACCACCGCGGCCGGCGACGCAAGTTGCTAAGTGGCTTTGAACTGTTACGTGTAACACGGCGATGTGTATTGTAATTATGTCGATACGTGAGAAACATCTTGCTGTAATCCCTCAGAAAATTGAAAGCATGAATTCGAAGAGTTCGTCCACACGTGGAGCAGCCTCCCTTCAGTATGACAATACCAGACCAGACACGAGCGCTGCGACATCTGTAGTAACCCGACGTCTTGGGTTGACTCTCATCGATCATCCTCCATACAGTCTCGACCTCGCCCTGTCAGATTCTTATCTGTTTCCAAAACTTGAAGAAAACATTCAGTGCAATCAGAGGGCAGGCTGTGGCTCCGTAAACAACGTCAAACATTCTGCAGTGACGGTATCAACGAACTGGTCCCTCTTTGGGAAGAATGTATTCGTCGCCGGACTGACTATTTCAAGAAATAAATATTTAGACAAGAGAAACAAAGATGTAGAATGTTAATAACGTTAGTTTTATTTTAAAGTCCTTATGAGTTTTCACATAAAGGATTACTTTCAGTACGCCCTCGCATTAGATAACGAACCCTAGGCCTTTTTCTTTTTTACTCGCGATTCTGTGTATATTTTCTGCTGTTCATAGCAATCGTTCTGTTCTACTATCACATCTGTCACTCCATAATCATTTCCAGATGAGATCAATAAAGCTGCTTGAGATATAAATAAATATGAAAAAATATGGGAGCCATTTAGATATGGCAGTGCTAAAGTATTTCCAGAACTTCTGAAGACGAGAGCAGCGTTTCAGAACTTGGAGGAAACTTTAAATGTTCGGAGTCATAAAGCAGATATAGGACAAGGAAAGTTATGCCGTCAGCCTACTCTGCCCTCCATCCTACCCCTCTCCCCCTCTAATATATAGGATATTCGCTAAAATTATCAAGTACTACTCAGAAAAACACATAGAATTTTAATCGCACAAGGAATACACATGGTTATGGAATTAATCAGTGAGTATGTTACCCCTTTACATGGGTTTCACAGATTTTGAGAAACTATGTCAAACTGCATATTTTCTAACCGCTCTCCAATAACAAAATATTTATTCACCTATTTTAGAAAATTGACTAATAGGTATATAAATGAGTACTGCAGCATCCATTTGACTTCTCATGACAGTGGGAAATGCAGAATTAAAGTAGGTGATAGCTCTACGTGCCAAGTGGCTCTTAGGAAACTAAACTGGAAACAACAAAAAAGTACGTATTAAAGGGGCATATTTGAGGAAACTTCGGTACGCTGATAACATGTCGTTGTTGGCCTCTAATGCTGATAAACTACAACAACCAAGAAATTGGAAGTTTGAAAGTGGGTCCTCAAATGGCTTTCAGTAGTACCAAAATAATATATTACCAACAGATCAAAAAGAAAATAGTCCATGTTGAAAATAAGTTCATAGAAATCTTTGAAGAGATCTTGGTATACAGGGTAGTTGGTGACAAGGTGAGACAGACAGAGAACGAAATGTTAGTTCACGTTGACACTTAAACGTCACTCCTCTGGAGCGTGTTTCACTCAACAGAATTAACACTATGAAGTACCAGATCAGTCTTAACCTAAACCTTGACTTCCACACTGCATCTAAAATTCATATTTTTACATTTGTCCCACTGAATAAAGGTATAATTAATAAATATGGAGACAGAGGCTTTGTAGAACTGTGGAAAACTGTGGCGTTGTCCGAAACGTTAAAGATAAGAAAAAATCAGAAAACCATTCTATGCTGTTCTGCCGCTGTTGCTGAACTTTGAAATTGAAATATTTTGGCGCAGTTTGCAGTCCTCACTTAAAAATGTTTGTCCCTTTAGGTTAGCTGCTTTAATACTCATCGTATGGTCGTCAGGTCAGGAGTTGGTAGCCTGGACTGGAGTGATTTCCTCTGGTGTGTGACGATAACTTGAGAGAAGGCGGCCCTAGAAACGCAACAAAAGTTTAATTAAACAACCAGCTACCGCTTCGCCTCGGCGTGGAACTTGCAGTTTCTTGGCCTCCATTACCGTTTTCTGTTATACTCCAGGGCGAAATAGTGCTAGCACCTCGGGGAAATTAACTCTAGCCTTACTGAAAACTGTGACTTCAGTAGTGTCTCACAACGGTGCTGTGTAGGCGAAGACTTGTCCAGAGAAGTGAAGTAATTAGAAGGAACCTAAATTAAGCACTTAATCTTGCATAGCATTGCATCATCAGCGTTTTGTGGACCCCAAAGTTTCATTATTGCTAAGAACAAATTGTCAAGCACGTCAAGTTTATTTAGACTTCATTGTTTTGGTAGACCGTTCAGTGACAAATGTGGGGCCTCTTAGTGGCACTACGTGAGTTTGTAACACCTCTTTGTTTACATTTAATTTACTAAGATGGATGATGGGAGACTGTGTTGTTCGAGAAGGTTTTAGCATTTTCCTTGGCAATAAAATACTATTATAAATAACTAGCAACTTGTACCGTTGTTAAATCTGGAAAAAATATAATAGTCAAATGTCAGTCTGTAAGAATGCAGAAATGGTGATAAGACCCCCTCTGCGTTTAAGACCCCCATTTGACAGTGGCCGAAAGCTCGTGAAATTTTAATCGCTCAATGCGGCTGGAAACTTGCGAACGTTTTATTCAAATCTTAGCATTAACACAGACCTGTTTTGTTGCAGCTGTACTCTTCAGTTTCCCTACGCTACTTCATCCTTCGCAAGTCTCTTCACCTCTGTATAACTATTGAAACAGACATCTGCTCCAAGCTGCTTGCAATCCTTGGTCTCTTTCTACAAATTTTTTCCCTTCTCACTTCCCTCCATTACCAAAAATTATTATTTTTAACTCCTCAGAACATAATATATAAGCCAATCGGTTCTTTTAGTTAAGTTGTATCATAAAGCCCTTCTCCTTCCACTTACATGCAGCAACTCTTTAGCAGTTACCTGACCTACCCATCTTATCTTCAGCATTCTCCTTTAATATCAGATTTCAATATCTTCTTTTCTCTTCTTGTCTCCACCATTTATCACACACATTTCAGTTCCATATAAGGCTACATTATGTTATGAGACGGTTTTTCGGAACAGTCCTGTAATATATGCAAATTCATATAAATTTATATTAGGACCCACTCTTGATCTGAATAATTAATTAGTCAGAAAAATAAATTAATATCAAATGTACGAGTAATTGTAATCACAATAATCTAAAACAAATTTGCTTGCTGCTTGGAAATAAGGGGTGACGAGGACACAAAAGAAAGGGCTGTAACAGTCAGGGACCCTTCTGAGTCCTTCTTAGGCCAGAGGAGGGCGGGGGCGTTGCTACAGCAAGGCCCAGCTTGCCACACTCCACAGCGTCGTTGTTCAGAAAGACAATAGTTAGAATATCATCTAGCGACAGCTCGCACCAACGTTTTTACAATGTGGGGCGAGGAGGAATTTTTAGCAAAAGCACTATTCTCAGCCAAACGTAGCAAGCCGACTTTTGGAACAAATGCTGGAGATAGCTATCCTGCAGGTGAAAACAGAGGCCCAAGATACGGCTTGGAAAACCGTGAGATGCAGCCGAACGTGTAGCTCTTACAGTAAAGTTCCTTTAAGGACGCAATATCTGCATACATTGGTTTATCTAAATTTTCTCCAGAGTCCCAGAGTGCGCGAGGCAAACTACCTCCTTGGCCTAGGAGAGACCTATCAATAGTGAGAAATTACTGTTTTCAGGTAGAATTCTAGAAAAGAAACCACTGTTAACCATGTAAAACATAATCCAGAGAAGAGGTACCCGCTCTCTGAGGTGCATTTTGATTTGTTCGAGGTTGGAAGAGTTAGAAAGCAGCCAGTCAATATCTAAATTCTTACTGCACTTTGTCGTATTTACAAAATGTTCCTGGTGCACTGTGTTACAAGAAAAATATTGACTATTTCCATCGTTATATAAATTTCCAGAAGTAATTGGCTTTTCCTTTTGTTTCAGGTAACACCAGTAACACCTAACCGAGCTACCTGATGCTGAACAGGGTACTCGCTCCCGTGAACCAACTTACTGTGAGTACGGTGCTGCTACGCAACAACAAATACTATTTGCTGTCTGCTACTGCAGTTTCGTCAGATCCGCTTGTAAACTGGAGATACGAGGAAACACTCGAATAGCTCCTGTAGATGCTCTCCATTCTTTAGGATATTCTGGTTCGTTTACTTCTCCACTTCACAGTGTGCCTGAATCAGCCGGATGTCTAAAATCCAGCAATGTAAAATAGTACACCGCAGAATGTGGCAATCACTGCACACTGTTAGATACCTGTGTCACATTCTTTCGTATATCAGTTTTTTATGGAAAATGGGACGATGACTGTTCAGTTTCTTTTTAAAATTCCTTTACTGAGTACAAATGGTTTCGGTGCTACACTCCATCATCAGTCCCTATGTATAAAATTTTGACTATAACATTAATCATACAAGAAAAAAAGCAATGTCGCAATAAATGCTACCGAATACTCCTTCCTTAATAACTATGTTCCGTGCCAATCGCCAGGACGTAGCCACATTAGATAGACATAGGGGACTCGCAGTGTACTTCTTTCATGAACACGAGTACAATGAATCCATGTCTTGAACACTTATCTAGACAGCTGACTATCCCGGAACCTGGTTCCAATTGTCGGTTGCCTATCTAACTGTTTCTAGGGCCAACAAAACTTTTATTTTCAGAATTTCGTGTAATTATTGACAGAATTTAAAAATTTCGAATCCTGTCGTAATCCACTCATTAAAGGATATAATCTTATGTTGCTGGATAACCCAGTAACACAACTATTACGGTTAGAAACAGACAGCGTAACAGCAGCCGAGCAAAAATCCTGACTTTATTCATCCACTGTTTGAGAATGAGAGCACTTAGTAGCTTTCAACAAACTTTAAGCATAATTTCAAAACTTTTCTAAACTTCTTTTAGCTTACAAGATTAACGTTAAGTATTTAACACATTCAGTCGTTTCTAAAGTATTCAGACGTTTGAAGCTGATATATACATAGAAGTTTGATTCTGTGAAGAATCAGGTTACTGGAATGTACTGTTATGATGGTGTACAGGCAAAATGGGCTGTGCAGTGGCAGTGGTGGGAGCTGCGGAAGGGAGACATATTTTAGCAATGACACAATTTATTTATAACGGCTCTTATCGCTACAATTATCAAACATATTCAGTAAAACGTCTCCAAATAGATTCATTAAAATGTGCAAAATAATTATAGAAACCTTAAATGGTTCCTATTCAATCCATTTGGAAAGGAATGTCAGAAAATTTGCTTAAAGTGAAATTCCAGTACCTACTGTACAAATAATTGCAAATTAGGTCACACTTCGGGCGTACACTACAAAATTTCAAAAGCCATAATTGGGTTGTGGCTCGAAATTATGTAAATCCTCGATTATAGAACGAAATACTGGGAACTCCGAAATCATGACATAAGATACATTACATTACCTTCGCAATTAAGATGTAAGTTCCACTACATAAATTAAATCCATGGTGCACGAGCATCATAGGTATAGAAATCTGGCTGTACAGAGCATTGTAATCAATAACTGAGATCTTTATTCATGAACACATGTGTCACCTAAAATAATGGTTTAATATCAAGCAGGAAGCTCATAACAAAAAAAAAAAAAAAAAAAAAAAAAAAAACAGAACACTTAGACGCTTATTCAGGAAAGGTAGTGCAATCCTTAACGCTGAGAATCTGGTAACTTAGTAATCAATACTTTAGCAATGTCAAAATTTATCTGCCCAAAAATTTCCAAAAACTATATTTGCAACATCATTTACCGATGCAAGTAAGTTTGGGAAGGGCAGCGAGCAATGTTTCGTCTACGTAACGAGTATGTTCACGTACACGTTCTCGCTGGGAAGTTATTTTCGTCTTTCAGTTGATCTATCTGCAGATAACTAGGTTTGTATGATGTTGTAGACTATAGTGCTGTAGAATAAAGTAAATGCAGAACTTTCTGGCTTCACTGCCGTTTAGTCAGCAAAATACGAGCTTGTGGAGTATCAGTCCACATTTGTGATTGTATTCATGACTTCGTAACAGGGAACAATCAGCTTGTCACCATATAAAGGACAAGACTGGCAGATGTAAATCTAATTTCTGGAGTTAGATGATCGTTATTCGTCATGATATAGTTCATAACGTCAGAAGCTGCGTGAAACTTTTTGCAGACTATGCTGTTGTGTGCGGATGGTTGTAAGACCAGATGAATGTAGCAAGATGCAGAAAGATTTGCGGAGGATCTGTGCTTAATGCAGGGATGGCTGGTGAACCTCACATGTAAAGTATTAAGCATAAATAGCCCTTGATATGGACAAAAAGTCACTAAAGAATTAACAACTGTAAAATTAAATATGCAGGAGTAACCTTTCAGAGCGACCTAAAGGGGAATGACCACACAAGACTAATTATGGGAAAAACAGATGCCTAAGCGAGTTCCAATCCGAGAATCTTAAGAAATGAGGTTCATCCTCGAAAGTAGTGGGTTAAAAAACGCTTGTAAGACAGATTTTTGAGCGTTGCTCAGTAATCTAGTATCCTTAAAAGGTTGCATATATAGAAGCACTTGCCCGTGAAAGGAAAAGCTCCCGAGTTCGAGTCTCAGTTTAAGTCTGCCAGGAAGTTTCAGTACTTTGTCGGTAGCCGACGAAGGCAAACTTAGCCTTCATTTACTCCTTTATTTGGATTTGCAAGCATTACATAAATGTGAGAACAGTGGAAGCAGATTGGGATGGTACAGCAGCACCTGCGCAGCCAGGGGAGTAAAGTAGGCTGCCACCCTTGGGGACGTTTCAAGAACGAATGCGCCAGGATAGGCGCAATTCAGTGGCTTGCTGGCCACTGGACAATCTTTGAAACGACGCACTGGGGCTTCTGGATTATCATCGACAAACACAGGCGACATCTTCCGTGGCACAAGCCCCTCACTCGCAACAACCTTGCAATCTCCGAGTGGAAGGAGGAGGAATTATTATTAGCAGAAGACACTATTGTCCACAAAAAGTAGGAAGCTAAGTTTTTCTCTGGAAACCACAACATGCCACACATAAACATCGCAAAAGTGGAACGGGCACCCTCAGTTTTAGGCTTTAAAAAATGTGAGATACGGTTGGACTTTTGAATTCACACAACACGAAATGTACGCACAACAAAAGAATCAGAGAAATTTGCTAATAAATTATTAAACTAGACTTTGCCGATAAGGACCCGCTTCATTGTTCACAGAGAGAATGACATAACCTTCTTCTGTGTTACTACAGTAAAAGACATTAAAAACAGCAGTGTGTGGTTTCGTTTTAGTAAACTTCCGATCAGAAATATTTTTATCTTTATGAGATGCCACTGTTAGACTTCTCCACTGAGAGCAGCTGACAGCCTACCGCTCCCAGAGCTGATGCATCAAGGGATTTAGAGAAATTTCGGTCTGATTTGCACTTTGCGGTTGGCGAGGGTCGTTGGTACGGCTAATGACAGATTCTGCGGACACTTCAGCCTCCACCTACAATTTATAGTGGTGAGACTGTGCTGCAACCAAGGGACAATGTGTAGGAACTTTAAAGACTTTTAATAATATTTTATTTTTTTGAAATTCCACTTTAAATACATGTATTTAGTTTCAACGAACTCTCTGCTTTCAACTCAAACCATAGGTGCAACTTATTCCCTTCTATAGTACTGTCTGTCTTTCCAGTTAATATCACGACAGCAATTATCTCATTTATGCGTTATGGGAATCTCCCCCCCCCCCCTCCTCCGCCAATTTCCATTGATTGTCAACTACTTTATAAATAAATGTATCGGAATAAGCTGAAATAATTGTGATTCTTGTTTCTTTTAGTAGTCATTGGATTCCTAATTCATTATTTCGGAGGGTGATCAATTAATGTGTCAGAAACAGGGCACGTTTCCATAAATCTTTTTCGCCAGCCCCCATGCCAACTTGCAACGGGCAAGGGGGAGGAGGAGGGAATGATAATAGAACGAGATGTATCATCCGTGGAGTATGAGTGGAGATCTAAAAAGGGATAGGATGTTCATCCTTGACTGTAAACATTACTTAAGCAATCACGATTGTATTTTCAAGTGCAAGATCGCTTCCCAGTGGAGGATGTCATGTATACGCTCTGATCAAGAAAATTTTACATCAACTGACATGCTAAACATTTCATGCTCTCATAAATGCTGTCCATGTTAGGGAATCCAACAACGAACTTCAAAAATTTCAGGAAACCAGCGTACTGCCACATACACATTCATACTGCAATACCAGGTGGAACTCCAAATAGAGCCAGTATGAGGAGATCCTCCAGCATGCCAAACACGACAGAAAAAAACAAAAATCAACAATAATTATTTATAAATAAAACCAAACACGTGAATACACATTCCATAGATCCCAAGTAAAATGGTCCTTATGAATGTGGAATAAGCAAAAAGTAATCTTAAACGAATTTTATTTAAAAGGTAATGCATAACTTCTCGCAGAACATGCAGATGTTCAGTACACCAAGGTGGAAATGATAATCCTTAGACTGTTGTAGCCATCCATTATCAGATAGCAGAATCATTTTACAATACTTATTGACAATGATGATCGCATTACGGCACAGAATTTGTGTAGTAGTCGGATTGTACTAATATTTGACATTATTAGTAACATACAATCCACTTGGTTCTACCCAGAGATTCATCGACTGGATAGGGGTGGGCTACTAATAAATCCTATAGGCTCCTCTTAAACTTAATTTATTGACAGTTAAACTTTTTATGGCTATTAGCGAGTTATTTGAAAGTGTGTTCCTCATTAATGTAGGCTTTTCTTCAACAAAGTAAATGATTTTCGAACTTTGTGACGATTATTCTTATTTGTTATATTGATTACATGATCCGAGCTGTAGTTTTGAAAGAAGAAATACATTTTTAAAGTCAAATTTCTTTAAGTAGTTTTTGGTATCTGTAGTTCCCTAAACAAGCCATTGCAGGAAAGTCCTGAGTTAAAACCTTAAATAATTCTTATTAAACGTTTTTGGACTTGGAAAACTATAGAATTCTACCATTGAAAGTTCTGTATGATATTATGCAATGAAAGTACGCACAGTGTGCAAGCTTTTTTAATGTTAATATCTACGTCTGGCAACATTCACATTGCAAACAGAGATGTTCTTAGGCACTTCAGCAGTTCTGTGGTATGTTCTTCCCAGTTAAATTTATTATAAAGTTTAACACTGTCAACTTTCCTATCTGTTTGTCATCACGTTTTAAGGATAGGGAAACCTCTTACACTTTCTAAAGTGCATATAGTGTAGTTCCTCAACATTTAGTGACACAGAAATGGCTGAGAATCATTTGTTAATGTCCATGACAATTTCATTGACCAATCTCTCTAAAAATGTGTTATTTATTGTAATGATGTATATATGCAGGCTGGAGCAAAAGATGAAAATTTGTACCAAGGCCGGGATACGATCTCGCGTCTACTGCTCACTAAGGAAGATATGCTAACCACTACGCCATTCTGACTTAGTGGCTCTGCATAACTGCAAACGCACATACTCCAAGGCAAGCTTCCATGCTTAATATAAATTCCTATTCATGCCATATCCCACATTTCATTCATCGCTTCAGTCTGTACAGTACTCGTACATCATAGATGTCTAAGACTAGAAAAGGCTTCTGGAACCATATAGGTTCATTTGATTTATTGGGCTCTCTGTATCATCTGCATGTAAAACACAATTAGGATTTGGTAGCTTTAAAGATGAAGGGTCATAGATGGACACAAGAAAAAGAAAGGGGCGTAAGGTATAACATTGTGGGACAACGCATGTAATTAGTTCCCAGTTGGGCGATGCATGATACCTTAATACATGTCTTTTTCCTGATGACACCTTTTGTATTCTCTCAGAGATATAGGATTTGAACCAATTCTGAAGATTTGCCATTCAAGCAATAGTAGTTTTACAATCAAGTAATAAACAATTCACGTTTATGGTCTTCCAGCGTGATTCACCCACTCTCGTTTCGTACGGGGTTAACCAAGTACGTTTCAGATAGTTGTTATTCTGGACAGAAAGCAGTGTCTTCAGGACGACACGTAGCTAGGATATGGCCGGATCTTGCACAAACTGGCGCAGGATGGTTACAACGCGTGATACCAGATCAAGTGATGTCGCCCAGGCCTTTGATTCGTATTACGCGAGACACTTTATCACTGACGCCGCGATGACATTAGGCTTTTCATGTACTAACGTACTACAGACGTACCAAGAGAAGTCGAAGCAACTTCTAGGCATGTCAGGTTGCAATACTATCACAGCATACAAGGGAAAGAATGTTCGAAATATCGTCTGTCACAATATCTACAAAGAGACGCACAGTGATGCTACGTGTGGTTTATATATGGAAGTCCAGTGCGTCCGCTCCCAATGCTCATAACTCAATTGTAGTCAACCTACTTATCTCGAGTTTGATAGACGGTCGCGAGCACTAAAGCTTGTGCAGTAGACAGTACACAACAATGTGGCTAGCGGTTAGGTTTATGAGCTAAGCGCAATGTGAATATTGGGATGCCGACTAATTTTGTTTTACTTGTGAAATCGAAAATTCCCGGGTTCGATTCCCGGCGGGGTCAGGGATTTTCTCTGCCTCGTGATGGCTGGGTGTTGTGTGCTGTCCTTAGGTTAGTTAGGTTTAAGTAGTTCTAAGTTCTAGGGGACTGATGACCGTAGATGTTAAGTCCCATAGTGCTCAGAGCCATTTTGAATTTGAAATCGAAAAATTAATAAAACTGTTTATAGAGTTAGTCTATCGTTGATATACGTAACAAGATATCCGGTAATTAGCCATTAGTTTCCGAGCGCAGCAGAAGTCACCAAATGCTCCACATAATCTTAGAATCCACATGAGACCGCACAAGTATGTTTCCGAGGCAACTTTAATAATTACTTCCGTTTTTACCCAGAGTTGCACTTCACACATTAGTTCGCGCATTACCGCCCCCTAAAACCGATCGTAGAATGCCTTGGATTAGTATAAAGTCACCAAGTACGTCATCAGATCAATTTATTGGCAAATTGGTCCTAGTTGACATGAGATCAGCTTTTACACGTTATCTGTGTGTTACCGATCATAGACTATTAGAGAGCTACCTTATGAGTTTGGCGCCTGCCCTCTTAGGGTGCATTTGTGACTGGCCCATCTTTTCCATCAATAAACACTAACAGTAACTAAGATTTGTAATTATCATTTACTAACGAATTCATTGATACGGAAATTATTATTATCAAATTCTCAAACAAGTAAAGTTTCCAGTACGTTTGGAGCTGTTTGGTAACATTTAAACAGTAAATATAAATTTAAAAAGATAAAATTAAAAAAGATTGGCTTCTTGGCTCCCAGCGTTATAGGTGGATCCTCACAGTTTCTCTTTGTTGCAGTATAATATGGCTCTTGCTCCCCCGGCCGTACTCACGCTATATGACCGTCTGACGGTTCGTTCGATGAATTTGTCTTGTGATCCTACCTACTTGCTAGCTTCCCGTCTTGAATCATACACTACTGGCCATTAAAATTGCTAAACCAAGATGAAATGCAGATGATAAAGGGGTATTCATTGGACAAATATATTATACTAGAACTAACATGTAATTACATTTTCACGCAATTTGGGTGCATAGGTCCTGAGATACCTGTACCCAGAACAACGGCCTCTGGTCGTAATAAAGGCCTTGATACTCCTGGGCATTGGATCAAACACAGTTTGGATGGCATGTACAGGTACAGCTGCCCATGCAGCTTCAACACGATACCACATATCATCAAGAGAAGTGACTGGCGTATTGTGACGAGCCAGTTGCTCGGCCACCATTGACCAGACGTTTTCAGCTGGTGAGAGATATGGAGAATGTGCTGGCCAGGGCAGCAGTCGAACATTTTCTTTATCCAGAGGGGCCCGTACAGGACCTGCAACATGTGGTCGTGTATTATCCTGCTCAAATGTAGGGTTACGCAGGGATCGAATGAAGGGTAGAGCCACGAGTCGTAACGCATGTGAAATGTAACGTCCACTGTTCAAAGTGCCGTCAATGCGAAAAAGAGGTGACTGAGACGTGTAACCAATGGCACCCCATACCATCACGCCGGGTGATGCGCCAGTATGGCGATGACGAATACACGCTTCCAATGTGCGTTCACCGCGATGTCGACAAACACGGATGCGACCATCATGATGCTGTAAACAGAACCTGGATTCATCCGAAAAAATGACGTTTTGCCATTCGTACACCCAGGTTCGTCGTTGAGTACACCATCGCAGGCGCTCCTGTCTGTGACGGAGCTTCAAGGGTAACAGCAGCCATGGTCTCCGAGCTGATAGTACATGCTACTGCAAACGTCGTCGAACTGTTCGTGCAGATGGTTGTTGTCTTGCAAACTTCCCCATCTGTTGACTCAGGGATCGAGACGTGGCTGCACGATCCATTACAGCTATACGGAAAAGATGCCTGTCACCTCGACTGCTACTGATACGAGGCCGTTGGGATCCAGCACGGCGTTCCGTGTTACCCTCCTGAACCCAACGATTCCATATTCTGTTAACAGTCATTGGGTCTCGACCAAAGCGAGCAACAATGTCGCGATACGATAAACCGCAATTGCGATAGGCTACAATCTGACCTTTATCAAAGTCGGAAACGTGATGGTACGCATTTCTCCCCGTTACACGAGGCATCACAACAACGTTCCACCAGGCAACGCCGGTCAACTGCTGTTTGCGTATGAGAAATCGTTTGGAAACTTTCGTCATTGAAGCACGTTGTAGGTGTCGCCACCGGCGCCAACCTTGTGTGAATGCTCTGAAAAGCTAATCATTTGCATATCACAGCGTCTTCTTCCTGTCGGTTAAATTTCGCGTCTGTTGCGCGTCGTCTTCGTGGTGTAGCAGTTTTTTTGGCCAGTAGTGTAGAAAAAACAATGTAATAAACTTGGGTAGGGGCACGGCATAAACGCCACACAAGTTATAATCAGTGCCACAGCCGGAACTACCAAAAATAGCACACTTGTCTCACCAAAAATGAGTCGGCTGAAGTATGCTGCCAATATTTGGTTACTTGTTTTGCACGTAGGCACTGGACATACTTCTCTTGCCGTGTTCCCGGCCATTATCGCATCAGGATGTCGTGGCGCAACTGTAATATAGAAGGTGGATTGTTGGGTGCCTCGATTTGAAAAGACTACCACTAACAGAGCGAACTTCGACGGCAACGATGTGGTAAAGAGAGGGCAGTGGAAACGCAGATCACACTCCGCAAAATCAGTCTCCCAACAGCTGATATGCAGCTACACCATCCACAATTATCTCTTCGCTGTGACTTACAGAAGCCGCCACTCCACCCCATCGGTAGACGTCTTCTTACTTGTGCTCTACTTTACGACTTGTCATGTATGCCACAGAGTACAGACATTAACATGGACGCATGAATTCTTTCACTGAATGGTGGAAACATGAAAGAACGTTATTTGCAATGGCGAGTTGTTGGAAAAGTTAGTATACGACTGCAAGGTACTGGTATACCTAAATCCGCACAGACCGACGCCTGCACCTCGCCAATGCGGCAGGGTTTGGCCTGGTAGGAAGGAATTCTTGTGTGGTAGGTCCGATAGAACAGACACCACGTCTTCATACACTTCTGGAAATGGAAAAAAGAACACATTGATACCGGTGTGTCAGACCCACCATACTTGCTCCGGACACTGCGAGAGGGCTGTACAAGCAATGATCACACGCACGGCACAGCGGACACACCAGGAACCGCGGTGTTGGCCGTCGAATGGCGCTAGCTGCGCAGCATTTGTGCACCGCCGCCGTCAGTGTCAGCCAGTTTGCCGTGGCATACGGAGCTCCATCGCAGTCTTTAACACTGGTAGCATGCCGCGACAGCGTGGACGTGAACCGTATGTGCAGTTGACGGACTTTGAGCGAGGGCGTATAGTGGGCATGCTGGAGGCCGTGAGGACGTACCGCCGAATTGCTCAACACGTGGGGCGTGAGGTCTCCACAGTACATCGATGTTGCCGCCAGTGGTCGGCGGAAGGTGCACATGCCCGTCGACCTGGGACCGGACCGCAGCGACGCACGGATGCACGCCAAGACCGTAGGATCCTACGCAGTGCCGTAGGGGACCGCACCGCCACTTCCCAGCAAATTAGGGACACTGTTGCTCGTGGGGTATCGGCGAGGACCATTCGCAACCGTCTCCATGAAGCTGGGCTACGGTCCCGCACATCGTTAGGCCGTCTTCCGCTCACGCCCCAACATCGTGCAGCCCGCCTCCAGTGGTGTCGCGACAGGCGTGAATGGAGGGACGAATGGAGACGTGTCGTCTTCAGCGATGAGAGTCGCTTCTGCCTTGGTGCCAATGATGGTCGTATGCGTGTTTGGCGCCGTGCAGGTGAGCGCCACAATCAGGACTGCATACGACCCAGGCACACAGGGCCAACACCCGGCATCATGGTGTGGGGAGCGATCTCCTACACTGGCCGTACACCACTGGTGATCGTCGAGGGGACACTCGTTCTACCATTCCTAGACCGGCAAGGGAACTTGCTGTTCCAACAGGACAATGCACGTCCGCATGTATCCCGTGCCACCCAACGTACTCTAGAAGGTGTAAGTCAACTACCCTGGCCAGCAAGATCTCCAGATCTGTCCCCCATTGAGCATCTTTGGGACTGGATGAAGCGTCGTCTCACGCGGTCTGCACGTCCAGTACGAACGCTGGTCCAACTGAGGCGCCAGGTGGAAATGGCATGGCAAGCCGTTCCACAGGACTACATCCAGCATCTCTACGATCGTCTCCATGGGAGAACAGCAGCCTGCATTGCTGCGAAAGGTGGATATACACTGTACTAGTGCCGACATTGTGCATGCTCTGTTGCCTGTGTCTATGTGCCTGTGGTTCTGTCAGTGTGATCATGTGATGTATCTGACCCCAGGAATGTGTCAATAAAGTTTCCCCTTCCTGGGACAATGAATTCACGGTGTTCTTATTTCAATTTCCAGGAGTGTATAACTGATTCACCTAAATGGGAAATGGATCCACCTTTCTTCAGTGCGGATGAACAGGTACGTCCGACGTCCAGTTGGAGTCTCAGAGGAACGAGCATGGAGGAAATGGACAGGGATTGCGGACAGACTGCGCTTAATAGAGGTGTGGGTCGGCCGTGAAGAGTGTGGTGATAGTACGCGCATTTGCGATAATACTGTGTTCCGGATGGTGCAGTGGTTAACGCATCTGGCTAGTAATCAGGAGATCCTGGGTTAAAAGCCCGGTCCTGTACACACTTCCAGGGTCGTCTTGAGAAATGCAGACACCTCTCCGACACTCAGTAATGTTTCTGTACCATTCAACACACATCTTTCAGGAACACCCAGTTGCTGTTGTAGTTACAGTATAGCACAATTCCCTTGCAGCCGGCTTATATTATTGAAGCCGTTTTGGAGCCGTGATTCGGCAGAAGTCTGCGTAGCCTCACAGATACTAGCTAGCTAGGAAGCATCAAACAACAGAAGTCGATTGGCGTCGCCTTCACTGAGCCAGTAGGTGCCTGTGTATTGACTCCTGTACACAGTAATCTCTGCATATCCTCCATTCCTAAATCAGTATCTGGACTCCAAGCAGATTAAGCATTTTTTATGTGAAGCAGACTGAATCCTGACTCCCGTTTTCCCTCGTCTAAGTTTCTAGCCCACTGAGTTCCGCTATCCTTACAAAAGGTTCTACCAGGAGACCTTTCTCATATAGCCACCAGTTCCCAACGTCTCTGAGATAATTTCCCCATTACGAGGCGTAGATTATTAGGCTGTATCACGTTACTAGTCAAATGTCTTCTTACGCAGTCGACGTTTCTACCATTCTGCTGGGATCTTCGTCAGGATCTTTTCATTAGCTGACTTGTCGATTCCTTATGCCTTTCGGACCTGCCACGCACAGCTACATGGGTAAAATTGCAGTCCTGTGAGAAACAACTCTGCAGGAATCTCTGCTTCGTATACAACTCAAAGCACATTGGCATCTGGTTACAGACTTGAGCTACTGTCTTAAAAATTGGAAATTTTCGAGGTAGCTGATCGGGAACATGTGCATCGAGGAAAAAGTATTACCATCTATTACGTTTTGACAAGTGAAAAAATGTGTTTCTTCTTTGTCAAAAAATCATTGTCGTTTTCTCTAATTTCACTGTAAGAATGCTTTAAATATCGAAGATAGTCCGCAACCACACAATCTTGTGGCTCCTACGTTCTTGTGGTAATGAATACAAAAACTGCTTACCTGTCTACGAATGATTCTGTTAATGTCTTTTTCATAAAAAGACATTGATTTCGAAATTTCCATTTCAAGTTCAACGGGGTGTATGAATGGGTTTTCTAATAATATTCAGCCTAAACAAATGACAGTAATAGAAAAAACTCTTTAAAAATATATCAGTTTCGTGTCAGAGATGTAATTGATCCCATTTTGGTTTTACTCCTGGGAGAAATTTTCAATATACGCCTCAGGGGTAATTACTCTAGTTCGTGGTAACCCCAGGGAATGCCGGACATTTGCCACACTTGCCTCTTCGCCAGGTAGCAATCCCTCAGGTAAAGGCGCCCTTCCTCGTACTTCTTCTGTCCGCTTTGAAAGCGCCGTCTCCACATCTTACTCGATACGTAAGGGGCATTGTTCTTCGACATCTTGGCGAAATACAGAGCTTCTTTTCCGAAATCGAAATATTTATAACTTTTGGGAAACGAAAGCAATACCGACGATTATGTCAGTATGTAATTAGTTCTGCCAAGTATAAATATAGACCCTCTGTCTGTACGGTAGCTTCCTTTCACTCTTACTGATTGCGATAGAAACAGTCCATCGGCAGGGGACCTACAAGAAAGGAACGATGTAAATGGAATGCGAATGTACGCTAATCATTTCTTTTTGATCTCTGCATTTGTGCCTACTTTAATTACTACAACTGATCCCCCGTGGTACACAAAACACGACAGAAAGCTGTTGCAGGAGCACCGAAATTTTCTGCGGATTTCCATGAGAGATGCATTTAATAGTTTCCGCGAAGAAAACCTCTCTAGAAATGTGGCGGAAAATCCAAAGAGATTCTGGTCCTATGTTAAGTAAACCAGCGGAAATGCTCTGCACCTTTACTGCGCGACGGCGATGAGGAGGAGTAGGGGGAGACAAGGGACCCAACCCTTCGGAACAGGTAAAATCGTGGCAAATGTCCGGCGTGGCAAATGTCTGCACACCAACCCCAGGTTACAACCATTCTGCGTCTAGACTGCTCTGTTAACAATGCTTGATCCACGCTGCTTGCAGAATTCTGCGAGGCCGGAGAAAAGCACGGTAATTCCACAACAGCCGAGATTTTTGCCGGCTGGAGTGAGCAGAGTAGTAAGAGCCACATTTAGCGCCGTCTGGCCGTGTACAGCGTTGCACACGCCACGCTTCTGGAACGGAGGTGTGCGCTTGTAAAGCGAGGGCGCGGTAATTGCACGTGTGCTCGCCAGGCGGCTCCGCTGTCGCGGCGCGCAGCAGCCACCCCTGTGAGCCACGCTTCCCCCCAACCACCACTCTTCCCGCACAGCCCACAGGACACCTGGAGCCGCTACTGTGCGGGCTTTCCGCTCTGGGAGACGCGGAATTTGTTTCCGCAGAGTGCGGCCAATTTTGGGAACTCGTTGTCGCGGCCTGGGGGAACGCGGGAGTTTTTGTCGCGGAACGGTGAGCGCGGCGGCGTCGTTAATCGCCCGTGCTGCGTGCAGCAGCAGCCGAGGCGCCAGCCGTTAATTCGTGGCGCTGCACGGCTCGTGCTTCCATAGAGGCGCCCTAGGCTGGAACACTGCCGCGCTGCCAACGTCGGAGCAAATAAGCTGCGACAGAGAAAACGAGAGTCTTACCAAAAGACGGTACTTCATCCGGTGAGAAACTGTAGCGAAGGACGTAGGAGGAACTCACACGTCTAACAAAGATTTCCACTAAGGTCAATACTCAGCTACTGCAAGGTGCATATTAGGTAGCATAAAGTGGCAAGTAGATATTGGTATGATGTACAGGAGTGGACAGACATATGGGAGCGCCAAAAACACAAAGCATTACCATTAGTTTACTCATGTTGAGCGTGTAGGGGCGATCTTTAGTGATCACCCAGGAGAAGAACAAATTGCGGCCATAATGGCATCGTCAAAACATATCAATAGAATCAGCATAGCATCGTGAACTAGATTTAAATGTTTATATGTTTTGACGATGTCATTATGGCCGTATCACTTTAAGACATTGTGTAAAAAAGATTTGAAGATGGTCATTACAGACTGAAACCGGTCATCATCTAAAGAATTCGTTTGTGATCAGAGACTGGAATAAAAAAGCATTTTATAGTATTGGATCACTGTTTGTACACGCGATTATGTCGCAGTTGGTGTAGACGAAATTCATAGTCGAGATCGCTATAAAAAACTTTTTTCCAGATAACCTGTTTCGTTTAAACTAAGCTAGCACCTCCAGATCTTCATACAGGTTATTAAACTTCTCATCAAAGTAGACCATGAAGGACCAATGCCTCTGAGATCTGGTATCTATGGTGGTCGGGGCAGATGCGACAATTCACTGTCACACTCACAAAACCAGTCTGGGACTATCTGAGCTGTTTAAAAAACCGGTCCTGTCATTTTGGAACAAAGCATCGCCGTCAGCAAACAAACTTTGTACCATGGCATGCACCTGATTAGCCAAACGGCGACATGATAACAATTTTTTCATAATGTGAGGCCACAGTCATAATATATTTCTTTAATGTCAGTACCGCCATTAGACTGTTTTTGAGTCAAGATGGCATAATCAGTGATAAAACAAAGTAGTAGGCTTTGCCAGAAATATTGACCCTTAGACAATGTGTCTAATAGTGTATTTTAAATACGACAGTATGCCATCTTAGGCACTGTATGACACTTAAAACATTTGATAATGGCACTTTGAAGCCGAAATCGTGATCGTGTAAATTTAACACTGCAAGTAAAAAAAAGAGTCTAATGGCGGTACTGACATTAAGGGTGATATGATATCTTGCAGAATTACCATGGGACTATTGGAATACCACGATACGGCTCCCCAAATCATAGACGTACCCTCGCCATGTTTCACACTTACAAGGGAACCTCCCCATCGCATCCCCCTAGATTTAGTTGTAAGTTGGCACAGTGGATAGGCCTTGAAAAACTGAACACAGATCAATCGAGAAAACAGGAAGAAGTTGTGTGGAACTATGAAAAAAATAAGCAAAATATACAAACTGAGTAGTCGACGTCTAAAATAGGCAACATCCAGGATACTGTGAGCTCAGGAGCGTCGTGGTCCCGTGGTTAGCGTGAGCAACTGCGGAACGAGAGGTCCTTGGTTCAAGTCTTCCCTAGAGTGAGAACTTTACTTTTTTTATTTTCGCAAAGTTATGATCCGTCCGCTCGTTCATTGACGTCTCTGTTCACTGTAATAAGTTTAGTGTCTGTGTTTTGCGACTGCACCGCAAAACCGTACGATTAGTAGACGAAAGGACGTGCCTCTCCAATAGGAACCGAAAACATTTGATCGCAAGGTCCTAGGTCAACCGATTCCTCCACAGGAAAACACGTCTGATATATTCTATACGACATTGGTGACGGCGTGTGCGTCACATGACAGGAATATGTTGTCGACCCACCTAACTTCTACACTTGGCGAATGGGTAAAAAGATTCTTCTACCTTGCCCGATTTAGGTTTTCTTGTGGATGTGATAATCACTCCCAAAAAAGTGATGAAAACATAAGAGTTTGTCACATAAACTGCAACAAATGAATGCAACAGTTTCACAGTCACACAGTTTTCCCTGTGCTCTGTCAAAACATCTGTTTTTAACGTTTTCAAATTTTTCCGTGTGTAGACCGTCAAATCCTGCATATGTCCAAGCAAATCTGAACATGTCCTGGAATTTTGGAGAGCGAAGTTGATTATGTGCGAGTGCCTGAACTTTGATAATTGTCTGAAAATAAAAAAATTAAACTTGTTACTCAAGGGAGACTTCAACCAAGGACCTCAGGTTCCGCAGCTGCTCACGCTAACCACGGGACTACGGCGCTCCTGGGCACACACTATCCTGAATGTTGTCTATCTTGCGCATGGACTACTCATTTTGTATATTTTGCTATTTTTTTTCATAGTTCCACACAACTTCTTCCTGTTTTCTCAATTGATCTGTGTTCAGTTTTTCAAGGCCTATCCACTGCGCCAACTTATAGCTAAATCTGAGGGGGGTGCGATGGGGAGGTTCCCTTGTTAGTACACAAGCTCGACCAGAAGTGGGGAACACTATAAAGCAAGACTCATCTGACCAAATGAGTTTCTTCCATTGTTCCACAGTCCAGGTTTTATGGTTTCTGCACCATATTATCACATTACAAGTATTTGTACACTCAGGTGACATAAAAGGCATGGGATAGCGTTATGAACATGTAGCACATGGCGGTACTGTAGCGTTCACAAGTCATTGACGGAACTGTCATTTGTACTCAGGTGATTCGTGTGAAAAGGTTTTCGAAGTGATCCTGGCTACACGGCTTCAATTAACAGACTTTGAACACGGAATGGTAATTGCAGCTAGGCGCATAGGACATTCCACTTCGGAAATCGTTAGGGAATTTAATATTCCGAGATCCACAGTGTAAAGAGAGTGTCGAGAATACAAAATTTTAGGCATTATCTCTCGAAACAGAGTACGCTGTGAGCGACGGCCTTCACCAACGAACAAGAGCAGCCGCGTTTGCTTAGTTATCTTTGCTAACAGACAAGCAACACTACTTAAAATAATCACCGCTTTCAATGTTGGACGTATGCCGAATGTATCCGTTTGGACAGTGCGGCGAAATTTGGCATTAATGGGCTATGGCAAAAGACGAACGTCGCGAGCGCCTTTGCTTACAGCTAACATCGCCTCTCCTGGGCTCTTGACCGTATCTGTAAGACCTTACACGACTGGGAAACCTTGACCTGGTCATATGAGTCCCGATTTGTAATAGTAACAGGTGACGGTAAGGTTCGAGTTCGGTGCAGACGCACGAAGCCATGGACCCAAGTGGCCAACAAGCTGGTGGTGGCTCAATAATGGTGTGAGCTGTGTTTACAGGGAATGGTCTGGGTCCTCAGGTCCAACAGAACCCATCATAGGTTGGAGATGGGTATTTTTGGACTTCGTGACCCTAAAGAACGATGGAATTTATATGGATGACAATTCTTCATCACAGGATCACAATTGTTCGCAATTGAGTTGAAGAATATTTTGGACAGTCCGAGAAAATGATTTGGCCATCCAGATCGCCCGACATGAATCACATCGAACATTATGTTACTTAATCGAGAGGTCAGTGCGTGCGCAAAATCCTGCAGCGCCAACATTTACGCAATACAGGTAGCTATAGAGGCAACATGGGTCAGTATTTCTGCTTAGGACTTCCAACAACTTGTTGACAAGAAGTCACGTCGAGATGCTGCACTACACTGGTAAAAAAAGGAGATGTGACACGATATCCCATGACTATCTCAGTTTATCTCTCATCAGTGTTTTTGGCACTGCAGCCATATCTGCATTCCCCTGCTTCTGTGGCTCCCTTCGTGTTGTTCCTAGGCGACAGACTTCACAAGTGCGACATTCAGTTTTGCATTGATGTTTTTTTTTCGTCTCAATCCTTTTCTATGACCGTCTGTCACAATCAGGCATCATACACTTTCGTCAGCATTGTGACGTAGCGGACGAAGTGCGGTGTAAATCTTCCGTACGGTGCCTCTTCAAATACGGAACAGTTCAACTACCTTGCTTACGGAACCACCTACCGCAAGAGCACCAAGACTTCGTCGACTTAGAATACACTTAGCTCTGATATAACACACTCAAAACTGCCCAGGATAAACTCCTTACTACGATTGACACTTGCAACGCATTGAGGACATTGCACAAATGCCGTCCGTCATCAAATACAACAGCACAACCTGAAGGTTTGAGTAGCCTCTGCATTTACACTGAAGCGCCAGAGAAACTGGTATGGTCATGCATATTCAAATACAGGGATATGTATAGAGGCAGAATACGGCGCTGCAGTCAGCAACGCCTATTTAAGACAACTAGTGTCTGGTGCAGTTGTTAGATCGGTTGCTGCTGCTACAATGGCGCGTTATCAAGATTAAAGTGAGTTATAACGTGGTCTTATAATCAGCTCACGAGCGATGGGACACAGTGTCTCCGAGGTAACGATGAACTAGAGATTTTCCCGTACGACCATTTCACGAGTTCACAGTGAATATCAGGAATACGATAAAACATCAAGTCTCCGACATCACTGCGGCCAGAAAAAGATCCTCCAAGAACAGGACAAACGACGACAGAAGAGAATCGTTCGTGACAGAACTGTAATCTGTCCGCAAATTGCTAAAGATTTCAGCGCTTAGCCACCAAGTGTCAGCGTACGAACCATTGAACGAAACATCATTGTTATGGGCTTTTGGACCCGAAGGCCCACTCGTGTACCCTTGATGGCACCTCGCCTGGGCCCGTCAACACCGACTTTGGACTGTTGAAGACTGGAAACACGTTGCCTGGTCGGACAAGCCTAATTTCAAATTGTATAGAGTGGATGGACGTGTACAGGTATGGAGACAACCTCACGAATCCATGGACCCTGAATGTCAGCAGCGGACAGTTAAAGCTGGTGGAGACTCTGTAATGGCCTGGGGCGTCTGCAGTTGGAGTGATATGAGACCCCTGATATATCTAGATACGATTCTGACAGATGACACGTACATAAGCATCCTGTCTGATTACCTGCATCCATTCATGTCCACTGTGCATTCTCACGGACTTGGGAAATTCCAGCGGGTCAATGCGACACCCCATACGTCCACGAGTAGCTCCAGGAACACTTTTCTGAGTTTAAACACTTCTGCTGGCGATCAAACAACCCAGATATGAACATTATTGAGCATATCTGGGATGCTTTGCAACGTGCTATTTATAAGAGATCTCCAACCCCTCGTACTCTTACTGATTTATGGACAGCCCTCATGAATCAGTCATGTCCCTCCAGCACTACTTCAGACATTAATGGAGTCCATGCCACGTCGGGTTGTGGCATTTCTGCGTGCTCAAGGGAGGAGTGGGGTGGAGGGGTGGGTTGGGGAGGGGGGGGGTGACTGTGGGCTTTACACGATATTAGGCAGGTATACCAGTTTCTTTGGCTGTTCCGTGTATATTCTAGCATGCACTTCTGGTGTCGTTCCCCATATATTCTGTCATGTACTTTTACAGTACAGACATAGATGTGGGCACAGGAGTCTGTAACGCCGGAAATGCATATCCTCCTATTTCCATCTATTGTACTATTATTTTTTTCCTTGTTTTGTTACCTCAAGATATGACATTTCTGTCTCTTTATATATTGTAATTGCTTTACTGTTTGTATATATATTTATGCATTTATGTCGATGTATAATTGGTTTGTTTCGTAAATATTATTTGTATTTTTACGCTGGGTCTTGCCTAGGGAAAACTGCTATCGAACGATTACATCGATAGGTCGTGTGAAGACTCAAAGTGTGTAGGATCTTTGGTAGTGTTAACTCTGCCGCGTGGAGCGCGGGCGGAGCAGTCGGAGTGTGGCGGGAGTAGCGAGTGGAGCAGGTGTGTTGTGTGACGCTCCCGCGAGTTGCCGCGCTTTCGGGGTTTGGCGGCATGTAATTGCGCTCGACTTGCGATGATAGTTTCTGACATGGTGTCGCGGACGGGAAACATTAACTAGCGCACATCAAGAGCCCGTTTCGTCTGGTGACCGTGTCGAGAAGAAGGCGCGCCAACATCCAGCTTCTGCAACAGCGACGGCCGACAATGAGTGACTGTCGCCACCTCCTCGACCGACGGCTTCAAACCTTCAATCAACCGACAAGGAAGACTGGACGCACGTAAAGTTTTAGAGCTGTATGGCAGACCTCAGCTTTTAATCTTGTTCCATTTTCGTAACTATAATTACAGCAACTTAGCATGAACGTTTGTTGCTCATTGTCCCAATTGCATCACCAAGCAGAGTCCCTTCCTTTTCCGAAATGAACCCGAGTGTCGTTGAAATTCAAACGCCAGCATTAAAGTAATATAGCTAACTCGTTTTCACTGCTTTAATTTCAAAGTTCAATTATGGCATTAATAGCTGGCTACAATATTCAGATTACACAAGCACGAATTAAGAGTGCGAGCTTTGTTACCGTATTTTAGCTTACCTGTGACTGCAGCTCAGCTTGGTACGTACTAAATTTTACTATTGTTAATTGTTCAGAATCATTTAATTCAAGTTCAAAGTTAAATCTCTTCTTTCTAAATTGCGTAGATTCAAGTAGCTTTTGAAATGATTGTTGAGGTAGTCCAAGACTAACCGTATTTTACTGAATTTCGATGTGCTTCAGAAAGAAAGCTCACTATTAACTTCAGTCACTAAATTAACTTTCGATTTTCCGGTTTTAGTAATTCTTTTGCTAAATTAAGTCAGAGTGTAGCGAAATTTATTACTTCTGACAAACTTTCAGTTTTCACACTACACGTGTCAACCTTCAGTTGCCACGCTTCTAGTGCTAATTATATGTGTAATTACCTTTCTTTTTCAGTTACTATAGTAATTGTCCTTAGGACTGGCGACCGTGATTTCCCCAAATCTCAAATACCTAATTACCGCTAGTTAATTGTTAATGTAACGGCTGCACATTTACTTTCTTTATTAACTTTACCCCTTTTCAAAATTAATTTCCACCAGTTTCATTAGCACATTTCCTTTCATTTAGATGTAACCCTTTCCTCCCTCTTTACCGACAGGTTAACTTCGGTGACGATTGCTTTTCCAAAACTCCCATTAGGTACACGCGGTTTCATTTTTCACTGTCATTAAGGTCGGTAAGAGAGGGGGGAGGTTACAAGTCCCATTAAATCACGTTACACACTACCTGAAAAGAAAGTGAAGCACCCAGAATATATGATCGGATGTCAATGTAAAGTCGTAAACGTACAAACCATTGGCGGATAGCCGAGTACGTAAATGAATAGACTTACAACCCTCTGCAGAACAGCCACCAGAGTCATTAGCGTTCGTCGTGTAAGGTGTTGTTACCATCACTGGTAGCGTATATAAGGGGCGTGAACAATATCAGGTGTTGAGTGAACGCTGTCAGATGACGCCTACTCATCTGAGCCATAATTTCCTCAGCTGACATAGTTGTGTGTCTCCATTTGGCCAGCTGTCTGAATTGTGCAATATCCTAATTTATCAGACATTCGGATATGACAGTGGCATGGAAAGGTGAGAGCAGGTACACTCGTCGTCAATGTTTCACTTGACAGCCCACGGCAGTATCCCAGTACCGTTCATCAAGAACGTCGTATCCCCTTGACATCTGCGCCTATCATCCAAGAAAAAACAATGGACTCCCTGAACAGTCTGTGACAACTGTTGCGATTGCTCAAAGTTTAGTAGCTGCTGGCTGAGGGAATTGCTGTCACGCGTGTAGACTGCCGTTAGCACAACACAAACGGTTGCGTTCGGAGTGGTGCCTTGGTCGGGAAGCATAGCACTCCGTCTTCAGGCCACAAATGGCCCATCGGGACCATCCGACCGCCGTGTCATCGTCAGCTGAGGATGTGGATAAGAGGGGCTTGTGGTCCGCACACCGCTCTCCCTGTCGTTATGATGGTTTTCTGTGACCGGAGCCGTTACTAGTCGGTCGAGTAGCTCCTCAATTGGCACCACGAGGCTGAGTGTACCTCGAAAATGGCAACAGCGCATGGCGACCCGGGTGATCACCCATCCAAGTGCCGGCCACGGCCGACAGCTCTTAACTTCGGTGATCTGACGGGAACCGGTGTATCCACTGCGACAAGGCCGTTGCCCCGGGAAACATAGTCTGCTGGCGAATAGCGTCGCACTGTCTTCTGCGAAGAATAGGGGGTCTGTACTATCCTGGAGGAGCATCGTCGGCGATTACGGCCCGGAGAGATGTATCACTCTTCCCGTGTTTTGGAGAGGCGCGGTGGTGTTACTGCTGGTGTCATGGCGTGGAGAATCAAATGGTTCAAATGGCTCTGAGCACTATGGGGCTTAACATCTGAGGTCATCAGTCCCCTAGACTTAGAACTACTTAAACAAAACTAACCTAAGGACATCACACACATCCATGCCTGAGGCAGGATTCGAACCTGCGGCCGTAGCAGCCGCGCGTTTCGTGACTGAAGCGCCGAGAACTGCTCGGCCACAGTTGCCGGCTGTGGAGAATCATTGGATATCACTTCAGGTCACAGGTGGTAGTGAGCGAAGGAGTTCTGATGCCACAAAGGTACGTCCCGTACGCCCTGCATCCTCATGTGTTACCGCTATTGCCGTAGTATCGTGGAGCCATTTTCAAACGAGGTAATGCTCTCCACACATAGCACTTGTGTCTGTGGACTGCTTTGTGATGCTGCGGTACTCCTGCGGCCAGCAAGCTGCCACATCTGTTTCTCATAGAACATGGGTAGGCTCAGATCTGACATCAGCTCTGCCCCAGTGCCAGAATCCAGTATATCAAGCAGCAGTTACAACGCTTTTCGTATATCTGTCATCCATGGGAAACTGGACGACGACTGTGCGAGGATTGGTGATATCACCTTCAGCTGTGTCTTTTTAAAATTTCTTTATTCATTGTGACCTGTTGATTTTTTTCCTGTTAGTATTCGAATATTATTGCCTTCGAGTCGTACGATTGTGTTCTGCTTTATGCCACTATATATTGTCTAATACAGGTATCTCTTCCGACATGCACTACACTATATCATCTTCGTTTCAAGTCTTGCTTTCAGTATTCCTCTAATGATGAATTTGTTTTATGTGTGACCCACGTGCGCTACGTGGATGTGAGTTCTTTTAAAAGTTAATAACAGCGCAGTATTTCCTTGCAATGAGCCAGCTACGCATTTCAAAATGTGCTTAGATTTCGTAAGCCTTTAGGTATTTGTCTTCGTCTGTGAGAGGTTATTTATTTTGTGTTACTATGCATGTGCCGCAAGGATACTTTTTTAACTTTAGCAATGAGTGTGTTTCCTGCGAAATGTAGAAGGCTGTTTGGTCATGTTTGACCGGCGAGATTGTAGGGCTTTATAAAAGGGTTTTGTTTTTTTATTCTATTCTGTGGTGACGGGAAACTTCATTTCTGTGGTGAGTAGAGAATATTTGCGGTTTACTATGGACGGGAAGCCAGGACGTAAGAGTTTTGTACGCTGTGCTGTTGTCGGGGCTATATGATAATGCTTCTTATTTAAGAACCCTTTTCACCGGATTTTATTTATGTTAGGCACAGGTAGTGGAAATTCGTAATCTGTCGCTGCTTGTGACTAACTTATGACTGCTACGTTGCACGTATTGTCGGTGAGTTGTATTTTACATTTTCATACTCGTTGACTTTTGCTCTCTTATACACTCCTGGAAATGGAAAAAAGAACACATTGACAACGGTGTGTCAGACCCACCATACTTGCTCCGGACACTGCGAGAGGGCTGTACAAGCAATGATCACACGCACGGCACAGCGGACACACCAGGAACCGCGGTGTTGGCCGTCGAATGGCGCTAGCTGCGCAGCATTTGTGCACCGCCGCCGTCAGTGTCAGCCAGTTTGCCGTGGCATACGGAGCTCCATCGCAGTCTTTAACACTGGTAGCATGCCGCGACAGCGTGAACGTGAACCGTATGTGCAGTTGACGGACTTTGAGCGAGGGCGTATAGTGGGCATTCGGGAGGCCGGGTGGACGTACCGCCGAATTGCTCAACACGTGGGGCGTGAGGTCTCCACAGTACATCGATGTTGTCGCCAGTGGTCGGCGGAAGGTGCACGTGCCCGTCGACCTGGGACCGGACCGCAGCGACGCACGGATGCACGCCAAGACCGTAGGATCCAACGCAGTGCCGTAGGGGACCGCACCGCCACTTCCCAGCAAATTAGGGACACTGTTGCTCCTGGGGTATCGGCGAGGACCATTCGCAACCGTCTCCATGAAGCTGGGCTACGGTCCCGCACACCGTTAGGCCGTCTTCCGCTCACGCCCCAACATCGTGCAGCCCGCCTCCAGTGGTGTCGCGACAGGCGTGAATGGAGGGACGAATGGAGACGTGTCGTCTTCAGCAATGAGAGTCGCTTCTGCCTTGGTGCCAATGATGGTCGTATGCGTGTTTGGCGCCGTGCAGGTTAGCGCCACAATCAGGACTGCATACGACCGAGGCACACAGGGCCAACACCGGGCATTATGGTGTGGGGAGCGATCTCCTACACTGGCCGTACACCACTGGTGATCGTCGAGGGGACACTGAATAGTGCACGGTACATCCAAACCGTCATCGAACCCATCGTTCTACCATTCCTAGACCGGCAAGGGAACTTGCTGTTCCAACAGGACAATGCACGTCCGCATGTATCCCGTGCCACCCAACGTGCTCTAGAAGGTGTAAGTCAACTACCCTGGCCAGCAAGATCTCCGGATCTGTCCCCCATTGAGCATGTTTGGGACTGGATGAAGCGTCGTCTCACGCGGTCTGCACGTCCAGCACGAACGCTGGTCCAACTGAGGCGCCAGGTGGAAATGGCATGGCAGGCCGTTCCACTGGACTACATCCAGCATCTCTACGATCGTCTCCATGGGAGAATAGCAGCCTGCATTGCTGCGAAAGGTGGATATACACCGTACTAGTGCCGACATTGTGCATGCTCTGTTGCCTGTGTCTATGTGCCTGTGGTTCTGTCAGTGTGATCATGTGATGTATCTGACCCCAGGAATGTGTCAATAAAGATTCCCCTTCCTGGGACAATGAATTCACGGTGTTCTTATTTCAATTTCCAGGAGTGTATAATTATACGATTTACTACTCCCAGTGATCAATATTATTACTTTGTGGCCATTTAGATTCACGATTACTGCTGGTACATATTCTCGAAGGTTAATCTATTTAATGACTCTGAGCAGCTTAACCGTTTGTAGCCATATGAGATATACTGTTAATGTAATAAACGGAGAGAATAAACTATGCTATATGTATGATTTTCTTCACCTAATGATAACATGCTTAAATGAGTTGTCACATCATTTTCTTTGTTAAAGAAACAGTATTTGATAGCGTTTATTGTAAAACTGTTTTTATGTTTCTTTTATGAGTAATGTTGACCTCACATTGATGTACATAGGGTCGCACTGAATAAAGGAATTTTAAAAACACACGGCTGAGTGGTGAGCCAGTTTGTCTCATGAGTTGGTACAAAGATTTATGTCCCTCTACCCAACCAAATCCAAGTGGAAGGAACGTGATACTGATCAATGGCCTCATACTGGAAATTTGACTCGATTTCGTAATCTCTGAAAAATATTGCATGTCCTCTCTAACCGGGAATTTTCATTTAGTTTCCTGTTCATGTTCTGGTTGCTTAATTTTTCTGTCAGGCAGTGTAGTTGAGTTTCCGCTTCTGTTCAAATGGGTTTGGACGAAATTTTAGTGACCCGGTGAAGAAAGATCACACTGGACTCTTAGGAGCGTTGTATTCGTAAGTGCTGAAAAACTGGCACCACACAATCATGTGACCGTGTATCGATAATATTTTGTATACAGGGTGGTCCATTGATCGTGACCGCGCTAAATATCTCACGAAATAAGCATCAAACGAAAAAAACTACAAAGAACGAAACTTGTCTTCCTTGAAGGGGGAAACCAGATGCCGCTATGGTTGGCCCGCTAGATGGCGCTGCCATAGGTCAAACGGATACCAACGTCGGTTTTTTTAATAGGAACCCCCATTGTTTATTACATATTCGTATAGTGCGTAAGGAAATATGAATGTTTTAGCCACTTTTTTCGCTCTGTGATAGATGGCGCTGTAATAGTCACAAACGTATAAGTACGTGGTATCACGTAACACTCCGCCAATGCGGACGGTATTTGCTTCGTGATACATTACCCGTGTTAAAATGGACCGTTAAGCAATTGTGGAAAAGGTCGATGTGTTGATGTATGGCTATTGTTATGAAAATTCCCAACGGGCGTGTGCTATGTATGCTGCTCGGTATCCTGGACGACATCTTCCAGGTGTCCGGACAGTTCGCCGGATAGTTACGTTATTTACGGAAACAGGAAGTGTTCAGCCACATGTGAAACGTCAACCAAGACCTGCAACAAATGATGATGCCCGAGTAGGTGTTTTAGCTGCTGTCGTGGCTAATCCGCACATCAGTAGCAGATAATCTGCGCGAGAATCGGGAATCTGAAAAACGTCGATGTTGAGAATGCTACATCAACATCGACTGCACCTGTACAATATTTCTATGCACCAGGAATTGCATGGCGACGACTTTGAACGTCGTGTACAGTTCTGCCACTGGGCGCAAGAGAAATTACAGGACGATTACAGATTTTTTTGCCCGCGTTCTATTTAGCGACGAATCGTCATTTACCACCAGCGGTAACGTAAACCGCCATAATATGCACTATTGGGCAACGGAAAATCCGCAATGGCTGCGACAAGTTGAACATCAGCGACCTTGACGGGTCAATGTATGGTGCGGCATTATGGGAGGAAGGATAATTGGCCCCCATTTTATCGATGGCAATCTAAAAGGTGCAATGTATGCTGATTTTCTACGTAATGTTCTACCGATGTTACTACAAGATGTTTCACTGCATGACAGAATGGCGATGTACTTCCAAAATGATGGATATCCGGCGCATTGCTCGAGTGCGTTTGAAGCGGTACTGAATAGCAAATTTCATGACAGTTGGATTGGTCGTCGAAGCACCATACCATGGCCCACACGTTCACCAGATCTGATGTCCCCGGATTTCTTTCTGTGGGGAAAGTTGAAGGATATTTGCTATCGTGATCCACCGACAATGCCTGACAACATGCGTCAGCGCTTTGTCAATGCATGTGCGAACATTACGGAAGGCGAACTACTCTCTGTTGAGAGGAATGTCGTTACACGTATTTCCAAATGTATTGAGGTTGGCGGACATCATTCTGAGCATTTATTGCATTAATGTGGTATCTACAGGTAATCACGCTGTGACAGCATGCGTTCTCAGAAATGATAAGTTCACAAAGGTACATGTATCACATTGGAACAACCGAAATAAAATGTTCAAACGTATCTACGTTCTGTACTTTAATTTAAAAAACCTACATGTTACCAAATGTTCGTCTATAGTTGTGAGCCATATGTTTGTTACTATTACAGTGCCATCTATCGCAAAGCGAAAATAGTGGTCCGACTAAAACATTCATATTTCTTTACGTACTACACGAATATGTATTTAAAAAAATGGGGGTTCCTATTTAGAAAAACGCAGTTGATTTCGGTTTGACTTATGGCAGCGCCATCTAGCAGGCCAACCATTGCGCCATCTGGTTTCCCCCTTAAAGCTAGATAACTTTCGTTCTTTGTAGTTTTTTCGTTTGACGCTTAATTCTTGAGATATTTGGCCCGGTCACGATCAATGGACCACCCTGTATATGTGAGCTGGTTATGCGAAGTCATCACTGGACGTGAGAGAATGGCAGAAATGAGTTGTCGTGTTTGGACGTGCGCCTGAGCACGCCTTGAATGAAACTGCCTGACTAATCTACAAGGAATGATGTATAAACAATAGTCGTAAAAAAGTCCTACACTAAAGACGAGTTCAGTCATTTTGAATCAAAATTGATTTAAAATACCTCAGGGATTGCTACCGTCAGTGGGTGCATGTCCATCTTAACCAGTTCCCAAAGCAAAGCTTCCTGAAGGATCTGCATGAAACGGACATTTGGAGTCTGGTACCGCGCAAAAGGCCACTGTTCACTGCAGAACATATAGATACACGTGTTCAACAGAGAAACTGGTTTGCAGCTGTCTATGGCGGTACAGGGCGGTCAACGAGTATGGATTTTGCCTGTTGTCGTATGAGACAACACGTCCAGAGCATCGAATGCTCTATTATGTGTTCATCCTGCAGTGTGTGGAAGGTGTAGTCTACTCGCACCGTGATGTTTCGGAGATGTTTTTCGTACTATTACTTAGGCCCAATCAATCACGTTACAATGAACATCAAACAGGCTGTTTATTTCAGTGTTCTTGTTGCCCTTCGCGATAAGTGTGCTTCCATCTTCCATATAAGAATAGCTTTATTCCAGAGCGGAACGCCTACGTTCTTGGTATGTCGCACATTGACTTCCCCGGTAAGTCACACAGGTTTAATGTGACACAAAATTTATGGGATATTTGCAGCAGCGAGTGAAACTAGTAATAAATGTCCCCACAAGAATGTTACTCTGTGTGATCCTCCCATGAATGAATGGCTCCAACTGAATGTGGCTTTCGTGGAGAAAACGTATGGACTCTTTCAACGGAATGACTTGGGCAAAACGACAATTGCTGTAAAAACTTTGTCAGGGCCAAAATAATCGAACTCGTGTCTCTGCTTATCTGTAGATAATTGACAGTTTCTGAAAAAACGACATTCAAATTTTTCGAGGTATTTTCCTCGTACTGTATCAGTCTTTTACCGCACGGTATCCTCGTACGAAACGATAGCACATTGATTAGTATCGCTGCTTTTTGATTTTGCACCTCCTGTTAGAAATCTGATTATTACGTTTATTTTGGTTATTCATTTCTATACCCATTTCTGTAGAATATTACTACTTGAAATTTTTCCAGTGTATGTTATTATAAGGCTGTACTTATTCGTCAACTAATTTATGTCCGAGGAATCAATTTTAAAACAATGATAAAATTATTTGAAATTGTTTTCGGTGAAATTCCTGTAGTGTATCTTGAGTCACAATCAATTTCAATCTCCACTTCTAGGAAAAACGGTCCGTTGTGCATTATTTTTCAGGAAATTATTTCCAACGACGAAATTTTCTCCAGTGTTAACGCAGTTTCTTTCCCTAGGGAGAACGTACGAAGAAATGTCACTGTGGTAAATCTGCCTTCTTGCGATGCACGTGGTATTCGGAATATCCGTGTTTCGACTATTTCTACGATCTGTATCATCCAAGAGAATGTACCAAACCTTCCTGAAGAATAATCATATGAATAAAATATAAAAATTAGTTTAAGAACTGGCATGAGAATGAAATATCAGAATGTGAGAATGTAGAAGCTTTGTAGCCCCTCAACACACCACACACACATATATCAAATAGCAAAAGTGTGACACTTACAGTGATATCCAGTTGTAACTTTACAATTAATATAACGCCATTTCATCCCCTCATTTGACAAGAAACATGCGTGTAGTAACCTACTACAGGCATAGGTAAATATATGAAAATAACTAAGATAAAATAAAATGAAATATAGAAAAACAATAGTCGGGTTTCGAACAATTGGAACAAAATTAAGAATACGAGAGGCTAACAACTGAGCCAACACTATGTACCAAGACGTCATGGGTATAAAGGACCTAAAGTATCTCGAAATTACATTGAAATGTTTGACTATCGTTTTCTTTCCCTCAGATACAGTCGAAGCTATACGGATAAGACGAGACTCATGTTCGGCTATTTTGACCCCTCATCCACTGAGCGAAGTTCCTGGAAACTCGGTGTGATGGCACTTGCCGTGTTCTCTTCGTGCGCCCATTGTGAAGGCCAGTGATGGAACGAAGCGTTATTAGCGTGACTAATTACTTATACGGTGTGCTTAAACGAGCGAACGGCCCTGCTTTATCTCAATTTGTAACTAAAGTGTCATTTTTGAATGTCAGCGTCTACCTGTGTGGAGATTGGCTGTACCCGCTCAAGATAAAGAAATGTAACATTGTTAAGCGACAGTTTTTTCCAAAACTGTCCTGTCACTAATACATTATAATATAAAGACCTTTAGATCGGAATTATTAATCAACACTGAGAAATGAAATGCATATTAGTATCTTTGACTGTCGGTAGTTCAATATCTCCACTTACACTTGTTATGTAGCCACCAGGAAGCACATTGGGACGATCTGTCAGCCCTCGGGAGAGCAGCTATGCTCCATAACCTGGTAGAGCTGCGACAGCAGTGTGATCCCTAGGGACAGTAAAGTAATTTTTATAGGGCTTTAGTATTCATAAGCCTCACGCTTTTGTCAGATAAGTCAAGGTTTTACGTTAGAATTATCATTATTGTCAGGTGATTTACAAGTCAGTTTAATGCCACAAATCGAACTGCTTGTGACTCTTGTTTTATTTGATAGTCATTGAATTCCTAATACATTATTTTGGTAGGTCTCTAATTAATCCGTGTTAGATAATTCGGCCAATTAGCATGCTTCTAGATTCAGAATGTCCCCTTGCAACGTACTACGGAAAAATATATGGAACTAAGTGTTACTGTGTGATATACCTTACGTGAAGTCACGTATGTGAATTCACTGGAAACAGTCTGATCCTTTAAATAACAGGAAGTATGCATACGGAGTGATTTAAAGTGTACGAAGACGTAATAGTACGAATACCCAAAACTAATCGTAAGAAAGAGTACACACTGAAACTCATTGGAAGAATCTTCAGAAAGTGTAGTCTCCCACGAAAGACGTAGTTCGCAATACTCTCCTTCGACCGATACTTTCAGACTATTAGTCAGACTGTTGCCATTACCAGATAGGACTGTTTGAGAGAGTAGAGGATTTCCACATAGGAGCTTCCCGTTTTAAAAAGCGTACGGTGTGATATACATGTTTTTCTGCAACGTATACCTCCCGATAATAAACTACGATGATAAAATTAAACAGAATGAGCCTCCCACGTTTACCAGCTGCCCTTATTCCCGCTCGCTATTGGAACAAGCAAGTAGGGGAGTAATCGTGTTACACAAAGTTACCTCCGCTGCATCTTATATGGTTTCTTGCAGAGTATATTTGTAAATATAGAAAGACATATTTAATATAAATATTGTTTGAATGACGCTCAGAATACCATTACGTTTAGGTCTATATACTTTGCTTCACTATGAAACATTCTAATGGAATATGAACCATTACTGCTCGCTCTATAAAATAATTCATTGAAGCTGAATAAAGGCTGAACCTATTTTTGAGTCTTTTTACCCGGTGATAATTTATCGAATGACAAATTTACTGCCAGTACTTCAAAATGATTTACTGAAAGAACATACTAAGTGCCCGGTGGATCAATAGATGAAGATGATGATATTTCGTGGTTATCATTCTACCTCCTCGTTTGTTAGCGGATTGATTTTCTAATTGCAAATATCCCAATGACATTACAGTCTAATGAAAATGATCTAGGTACCGCAGTATACGACTTTGCAAGCACCACTGTTTTCGTTAATTTCTTGTTGCTTACAATATATTGCAACTGCGCAAATTTTTCTCATAATGTACATGACATCATGTTTTGTGCCCAGCAGACATTATTATCAGCATCTAAAGGCCGACACGCTTCTTTATTTGCCGCTTCTGGCTACGTTATATGCAGTTCAAAGGCAATACCTTCCGGCGTCTGACGATGCCTGCAGTCCACTGGCGCGTTATGACGTTTCATTACTTGCAAAAAATGAAATAATGCGAAGTAAAAACGCAATATTTCTGATTGGAGGTTGAAAGCAATACACTGCACTCTACTCCATGCTGTGAAAGTCTATTCAAAGTGGCCCATGTTGTACATCAGAAGTTACGGGAGTGTATTTTGCACGTCAAAGGCAAACAAATTATTGACTGCCGCGGCTATAAAACATAGTATCATCGCAATGGAGAGCTGGTACCAATTATGACCGGCAAACTTTTGGTATAGGGACGTGTCAGCCCTCACATGAGTAGTGAAGGTTTTTTTCGTCGCGCGCACGGCAGCTTTCACTAATGTGCGGAAGTGTATTTTCTGATGCCTGACATGTCGCAGGTACCTGTGCTGCTGATTGGGTTGCAAGGGAATCCCATTTCCAAGGTAAAATTGAAAAATAAAATTCTTAAAAGTCTCAATAATAGTCAAGTGGTTTCGTCAATTTAGCAAACTAGTCAGGACAACCCTTGAAAATGAGATAAAAGGATGAATAACTCTTTGTAAACATGTCACCTAATTTTTAAAATTACTTCATGGTACTGCTTCGTAACTACGACTGACTATATATTTTTAGAGTTGTAACTTACATCTGTCTGGCAGTTTAAAGGCGACTAAAGCATGTTATCATGAGCTCCCTATATCTTCATCTACATACGTACTACGAAAGAGGTGATCACGTATCGATTTGGTGGTAGGAAAATTCCTGCATGAACACATATATAAATGCGGAATTTAATATTTCGATTTTCTGCCAAATGTCTTCAGTTTCAATACCCATGAAAAATTTGCTGCAAGGTTTGGACTCGTCAGGATCTGCTTATTGGTATTATTGTAGGCTCCACAGGCACCTTCCCTGCCGATATAGCCGGCCGAAGTGGCCGTGCGGTTAAAGGCGCTGCAGTCTGGAACCGCAAGACCGCTACGGTCGCAGGTTCGAATCCTGCCTCGGGCATGGATGTTTGTGATGTCCTTAGGCTAGTTAGGTTTAACTAGTTCTCAGTTCTAGGGGACTAATGACCTCAGCAGTTGAGTCCCATAGTGCTCAGAGCCATTTGAACCTGCCGATATACTAATTGCTATTAAGAGTTATCTGTTACGTTTTCCTCATCCTCTATTTTAGTGACTGAAACTTTAAACTGCAATGGGTATCCGACATCTTATATTTACTTGACTTACTATACTTTCTATGATGTCTTTGTAGTTTAGTTACAGTTATTCTGGGTTTGTCGGATTTAGACTATACATTCTCAGTTCGTGTTAATTGCTGTCAGTAAGCTATACTACCGAAAAATACCCTCCTAACTTTCTTGGCGGCGTTTTTGCTGTGGTGAGCTGTGTCCATGCAGTAGGCTCTTGGTTGCGACTCCGTCACGCTCTGGTGACACTCTCGACCAGTTCGGACCTGTCTGTAAACATAAGGTCGTGACCAACCTTATAGTGATATATCACAGCTGTACATATGATTGGTTTAGCGGATCCCACTAAATAACGGTACTAATTGTAAGAAGATGGTCAGCACTTGATCGTCACTCCACCTGTCCGGCCGGGAGTCGAAGTTGTCCGATAGTGAAAGGAAAAATTTTTTTCAGGCCAGTGCTCCACAAAACAAAAAATTGTACACTGATTTATTTCCGTGAGGCAAACCACAGTTACATAAGAATTGAACACGAGTTCCACCGGCACTTAAGAATTTTATGAAATACACAAATGCACCAAATTTAGAACGATAGTTTTGTCTTTTATCACTAAATCCAGACATGCACCTAGCCTGGTAAGATAGGGTAATCTTGCTATTTTTTAAAGATATAAAATCGAACATATATGGAGAATAAGTGTATAAAATATACATAATAGTAAAAACATGAAAACATAATACTCCAGACTAAACATGAAACATGTAAAAACAAATTCTATACAAATATTAATAAAAATCTGATAATATTAAGTAAAAGAGATACACACATCAAAAAAGTATTGTATCACTCGGTTCCGAGAGCTCCTGAACCTGTACAGAAAATTGGAATGGAGATCAACATAAACATCATTTCCGCCCTTTTTATTGCTCTTGAAAGCCGCACATTGCATGTTG
This sequence comes from Schistocerca americana, assembly GCF_021461395.2. Taxonomy (NCBI): domain Eukaryota; kingdom Metazoa; phylum Arthropoda; class Insecta; order Orthoptera; family Acrididae; genus Schistocerca; species Schistocerca americana. Next base: position 769,990,275 of record NC_060122.1, on the reverse strand, counting down.
TACAACCATACATCGAGACCTTCAGAGGTGGTGGTCCAGATTGCTGTACACAACGATACCTCTAATACCCAGTAGCATGTCCTCTTGCATTGATGCATGCCTGTATTCGTCGTGGCATACTATCCACAAGTTCATCAAGACACTGCTGGTCCAGATTGACCCATTCCTCAACGGTGATTCGGTGTAGATCTCTCATAGTGGTTGGTGGGTCACGTTGTCCATAAACAGCCCTTATCAATATATCCCAGGCGTGTTCGATAGGATTCATGTCTGGAGAACATGCTGGCCACTCTAGTCGAGCGATGTCGTTATCCTGAAGGAAGTCATTCACAAGATGTGCATTTTGGGGGCGCGAATCGAAGTCCATAAGGACGAATGCCTCGCCATATGCTACCGATATGATTGCGCTATCGGTCGGAGAATGGTATTCACGTATCGTACAGACGTTACAGCGCCTTCCATGACCACAATCGCCGTACGTCGGCCCAACATAATACGACCCCAAAACAGCAGGGAACCTCCACCTTGCTGCACTCGCTGGACAGTGTGTCTAAGGCGTTCGGCCTGACCGGGTTGCCTCCAAACACGTCTCCGAAGATTGTCTGATTGAAGGCATATAAGACACTCATCGGTGGAGAGAACGTGATCCCAATCCTGAGCGGTCCATTCGACATATTTTTGGGCCCATCTATACTGCGTTGCATGCTGTCGTTGTTACAAAGATGGACCTCGCCGTGGACGTCGGGAGTGAAGTTGCGCATCATGCAGCCTATTGAACACGGTTTGAGTCGTAACACGACGTCCTGTGGCTGCACGAAAAGTATTATTCAAGATGGTGGCGCTGTTGTTAGACTTCTTCCGAGCCATAACCCGTGGATAGCGGTCATCCACTGCAGTAGTAGCCCTTGGGAGGCCTAAGCGAGGCATGTCACCGACAGTTCCTGACTTTCTGTATCTCCTCCATGTCCGAACAACATCGCTTCGGTTCACTGCGAGACGCCTGGACACTTCCCTTGTTGAGAGCCCCCCTGGCAAAAAGTAACAATGCTGACGCGATCGAACTGCGGTATTGTCCGACTACGCATGGTTGAACTACAGATAACACGAGACGTGTACCGCATTCCTGGTTGAATGACTGCAACAGATCGGCTATCGGACGCCCTCCATCCAATAGGCGCTGCTCATGCATAGTTGTTTACATCTTTGTCCAGGTTTAGTGACATCTCTGAACGGTCAAAGCGACTGTGTCTGTAATACAATATCCACAGTCAAATCTATCTTCAGGAGTTCTGGGAACCGGGGTGATGCAAAACTTTTTTATGTGTGTATTAACACTTAAGAACCTTCGAACAGGTAAAAACTAATCGCAATACCAAAGCAGTATCCCATATGCACACATAAAATGTCCCTAAGCCACAATAGCAGTGATTTACAACTCTCAGGGCAGCAACAATCATGAAAAACACAACAAGAGCCCCAGCTCACTACCACGCCATTAAAGAAGAAAATCCTCCAGAATGAGGTTTTCACTCTGCAGCGGAGTGTGCGCTGATATGAAACTTTCTGGCAGATCAAAACTGTGTGCCGGACCGAGACTTGAACTCGGGATCTGGCAGAAGTAAAGCTGTGAGGACGGGGCGTGAGTCGTGCTTGGGTAGCTCCGTTGGTAGAGCACTTGCCCGCGAAAGGCAAAGGTCCCGAGTTCGAGTCTTGGTCCGACACACAGTTTTGATCTGCCAGGAAGTTTCAAGAAAATCCTACTTGGTAAGTTAAGTAAAGGATAGCCGACTTAAAATGGTTCAAATGGCTCTGAGCACTATGGGACCTAAGATCTGAGGTCATCAGTCCCTAGAACTTAGAACTACTTAAACCTAATTAACCTAAGGACATCACACACATCCATGCCCGAGGCAGGATTCGAACCTGTGATCGTAGCGGTCGCGTGGTTCCGGGCTGAATGGTCTAGAACCGCTCGGCCACTGCGGCCGGCGGATAGCCACTATCGTGCTGTAACTGCCATAGATCGAAAGAGACATGTCACTCGACTATGAGAGACAGTATAACTTCAAGCGATTGTTTCAAAAATACTCATCATCTGTATTTGTCTTTCATGGTCTACTGGCAGCATAGTGACCGAAGCACGACTAGAGAACTGGTAGCTTCTTACAACTAACCACCCTCGGTGTCTTATTGTTACGGCTCTTCCGACTACATCATGTTCAGGACGGCATTTCCTCAGATGTAGTCGACAAGTGTGTCTTGCGCAGTGGCGTTACTAGAGAGGCGTGGCGCACTGTATCCTCTAGGCGTGCGGCCTTGTTTTCTGACCACCGAAGTCACGAAGGCTCCGAGCTCCCTAATCGAGGAAAATACAGTGAAGTCAGGACTACGGAACCAGCACTCCGAAATCGGACAGGCGGAGCACGTGGCGCACACAGACTGGAGGTTGTCGAACTCGTTGCTAGGTTACAACATCAAAGATATAACCGAGGGAAACCTTTTGTCAGTATTAATTTCCGAGTCTATACATGGTTCACAGCCATACTTCTTTTTAAAATTTTGTTAGTCATCAGTCTTCTGACTGGTTTGATGCGGTCCACCAAGAATTATTCTCCTATGTGAAGCTCCTCAGCTCAGAGCAGCACTTGCCACCTGCGTCCTCAGTTAATTGCTGGGCGGATTCCAATGTCCGTTTCCTTCTACAGTTATTGCCCTCTTTAGTTCCCTCTGGTTCCATGGAGGTCATTCCCTGATGTCTTAACAGATGTCCTATCATCGTTACCTTCTCCTTGTCCGTGTTTTCCACATATACCTTTCCTCTCCTGTTCTGCACAGAACCTCCTCATTCCTTACTTTGTGAGTTCTCCTAATTTTCAACATTCGCCTGTAGCACCATATCTCCAACGCTTCGACTCTTTTCTGTTCCTGTTTTTCCACAGCCCATGTTTCTCTACCACACAATCCTGTGCTACAAACGTACATTTTCAGAAATTTCTTCCTCATATTAACGCCTTGTTTGATACTAGTAGACTTCTCTTGCCCAGGAATGCCATTTTTGCCAGCGCTAGTCTACTTTTCATGTGCGCCTTGCTCCGTTCATCATTAGTGAATTTGCTGCCTAGGTAACAGAATTCTTTCACTTCATCTTCTTCGTGACCGTCAATCTTGATGTTAAGTTTCTTCAGTCTTGCTTCGATTTGCTCTCAAATCCATTTTCTGTACTCATTGAACTGATCATTCCATTCAGCAGGTCACGTCATTCTTCTTCACTTTCACTCACGATAGCAATGTCATTAGCGAATTGTATCATTGATATCTTTTCACCTCGAATTTTGATTCCACTCCTAAACTTTTCTTTTATTTCCATCATTTCTTCTTCGATGTACAGACTGAACAGTAGGAACGACAGTCTGCATGCCTGTCTTACACCATTTTTAATCCGAGCACTTCGTTCTTGGTCGTCCACTCTTACTATTTCCTCACGGCTCTTGTACATATTGTATACTACCCGCCACTCCATATAGCTTACCCCTATTTCTCTCAGAATTCCGAACCTCTTGCATCATTTTACCCTGTCGGTTGCTTTCTCCACGTCGAAAAATCCTGTGGACATGTCTTGAGTTCTGTTTAGTCTCGCTTATCATCCGCAATGTCAAAATTGCCTCTCTGCTGCCTTTACCTTTCCTAAAGCCAAACCAATCGTCATGTAACATATTCTAGATTGTCTTTTCCATTCTTGTACTGTCTTAAAACCTATGTCATCTTCATGTAACCTTTATCCATCACATTTACTTTCATTGTCAAATTTTCATTGTCGGACAAAAATGCGATGTACCCGAAGACATTATCGGATATCAACATAAATTCATGGATGTACCCACAATTAGTGCGCATGTAAATGATTAGATTTGCGAACTACATCTCTTTTTGACGAGCAGAGAGCTTTAGTTATGATCGTAGCCTACGTAAGGAGCGTGGACAACGTGCGATACTGAGAGATTACTGCGAAGGGGCATAGATGCCACCTACTTGTGAGAGACAGCATTGTCAGCTCCTGGCGAGTTTGAGAGGGCCCTCATTGTTGACTTTCATTTCACCATATGAATGAATCGTGCAGTTTCCAGATTTGAGGTCATTCGGATGTAACTGTGGCCGGAATTCGGACTGCTTGGGAACGTTAGGGTAGGCATAATGGTTGTTAATGTTTCCGTCGACAGCCTCTGACCACGATGGGGGAGGGGGGGGGGGGGGTGGATCAGCGTATTGTGCAAGAAGCACATCGTAGTCCTTTCACATATGTCTTTCATCGGAGAAAGAACATGCAATGGATTTCCTGCAACATTCCGCATTATCCCGCACCATTGATCAGAGTCTATCAGCACCTAGACCAGGCAATAACCATGTCATGAGTACACTGCACGTAACACCAAAGTCCAAAGGGGAGCGTTTGGTGTGGAGCCTTGACCAGGAAGTGTGGAATGGAGATGAATGGGACCGCGTTCTGTTCAGTGATGAATCGCAGTTCTGCCCTATTCTGGATAACTACCGTTGAGGGATATAGCAACAGTCTGGGAAAAGGTCACTTTCTTGGAATGTTTCGGGAAAGCAAAGCACTGTTACTCGTGGCGTCGTGGCGTTGGGAGCCGTCAGGATTTCAGATCAGGGCTGGTAGTGATTGTGGGAAATTTAATGACACAACGGTATGTCACGGAGATCCTTCTTTCTCATGTGTTACCTATCATGTGAAGCAGTGTGGTGCTACTTTTCAACAGGACAACGCTCGTCCATACACGTCATGTGTCTCTTAAAATGTCTGCGTGACACTGTGGAACTCCTGTGGCCAACGTGGTCCCCAATTCTATCTCCTATAGAACGTATGAGACGAGCTTCGACGTAAATTCTGTCTCGGTGCCTGTATCTAGGAACTCAAGGATCATTTACTACAGTTCTGGGCCAGATTGTCTCATAAAACGGTACAACCCCTATATGGCCCTTTCGAACTGAATCATTGTATGTTTTCTGTTCAGAGGGGTTGCAATGTCATAGTTGTTTCTATGGTCTACGGTTCGAATACTTGATTTGATGCAGCTCTCCGTGCTCATCTATGGCGTGTTAGCCTTTTAATCTCTGTATAACCACTGCAACATGCAACCAAGTAAACGTGCTTGCTGTAATAAAGCCTTGTGTTCCCATTGCGACATTTATCCATGACGCTACCCTCCATAATCAAATTAACCATTTATTTTTGTCAACACTTCCATCCATTTTTACTCACTTCGAGCCATATACATTTCATTCTTTCCCGATAAGTTTCGATACCTCTCCAGCAGTTATCCTTCATAGGTATCTAGTCCTCAGCATTTTTGTGTGGTATTATATTTAAAAAAACTTTTACTCTCTTCGTCGTCGTACCGTTTATAGTCACGTTTCGTTTCCCCGTAAAACTACACATTAGACATATGTTCAGAAAAGATTACCTGACTCTTAAATATATACTCAGTTGAAATGTATTTCTCTTTTTCAGTGGTCTTTTTTTCTTTCTAACTGCCGCCAACTTTCAATACCCTGTAAAAATCTACCATTGTCAGTTATTTAGCTTAAAAAATAGCAAAAGTCGTTTGTTGTTAGTACAATAGCGTAGGCTTCCGTGTTCTGTGTCATTGTCATTAAAACCTTCTGGCATTACTGCCGCATCATCTTACAAAGTTGTTGATGAGATTATCTGCTAATTTCACAGTCTCATTTCCTAATCTAAATCTTCCAGTATCACTTAAATGAATTACAGTACCTTCGTTTTGCCTTCTTTATGTATTTATTTTGTAATATCCTTTCAAGACACTTTGTTGTGTCTGCGATTGCAGAGACCAAACGCGAACGATATTCCTGAATCTATTTTTATTGGGAAAAACCAATAAACAAGAACACTGCTGAGTCGACAAAGCAGTCGAAAACAAGACATAATGTAAGCAAGAAACAAAGTATGGATCACACTGCGGATGTTATAACAGGAGAATAACCAAATAAAATGTTTTCCTCACAAGCCTATCACCCGAGAAAGTCCGCCAAAGAAAAGACGGAAACAAAACTGCTAGAGAGCGGCCGGCACAGCATTACTACAACGTAAGTGGTTCAGGGAGACCAGACCACCGCTACACGACACTCTCAAAGTCAGTCCGAAGCAACCAATCCTCACAACCAGGGACTACCAGCAGATGAAACGCGTGGGTGTTGCGATCGGGATGGCAGATCCCAACAGGTCCGGGCGGCGCGACGAACTGCCTTCTGGATGGCGGTGCGCCGGCTTATAAGGCCGGTTGGCGGATGGATCTTCTGCCACTATTTTTGATCACGTGCGTGACGTAGGAAAATAGTCCGCTTTTGATCGTGGCGTTTGGCGCTGCTGGCGATCCACGGTGCTCGCGTAGCGGGCCCTGGCGGCCGTTGGCTGAGATAGGAGGCTGTATTTTTATCTCCGGCAGTGGCCTAGGTCGTATCGTAAACGTCTGTTTTGATTTCACTAGCTGTCAATAAGGCCACCCGCATCTCTGTTTTGTCATGCGGGATGCCGAAGTAGAAGGCGAACAGGACCGACGCTGCACTGGAAATGGAAATGAACGTTTGGCATCATTGGCCGGCAAGCCCTTTATGGGGCATGTCTTATTACATTCGACACCACATTGGACGACCTGCGCGCCGGATGGGGATGAAATGATGATGAAGACAACACCCAGTCCCTAAGCGGAGAAAATCCCCGACCCAGCTGAGAATCGAACCCGGCCCCCTTAGGGTGGCAGTCCGTCACGCTGACCATTCAGCTATCGGGGAGGACGACGCTGCAATATCCATTCGTAATGTAAAAAGAAAAACCACTGCAGTAGCTTATTATTTGCTTTTGTATTAGCAGTTTCGTTCAGCAAAGTAGGACGTTTTGAGATGTTCATCGCCAGATGGCAACATTGCGAAAGTTCTGAGCTAGGCTCAAAAGAATTATCAAACAGAAACTTCCGACGAGTTTCCATCAGACGAAAAAAGCGCTCTCGCCGTCGGAGTGGAAAATAGATAGTGGAAAGTGTCACACAAAGATGATACACATTAATTCCCAACGGTCGCTGAGCCTCTAAAAAGCGATGACTACTTTCACTAATCATTATGCTAAACTGATCTTCTCACGTGTTTTGTCAGTTTTTAGGCGAGTATTTTATAATGAAGGAGTTAAACATTGACAGAAGTTTTCCGTTGAGTCCTAATATTCCTTTATTTTATGACATTTTAGACGGATTTGGCGCTTTTACAGCAGCAAGAAAATCTGTTGAACAAACTGAACGGATTGGACCGTCAGGAAAAGTTTTCACTTGGTATACAGAGTCTCCTGCAAACGACAGTGCAAATCATAGCTGTCACCCTCTGGAAAATAAGCTTCTCCGCTTGCGCCAACGCCCGTGTTATTGCATGGAAACGCCTTCTTATTGAGAAAAAGTATGGCACAAAAAAGACGATGAAGGAGCGGGCGGAATGAGTATACCGTGCTGCCGCGGACAGAAGCGAAGAGAGATAGGGAATGTGTGAGAGAGAATTAGCATGCTGTTTCTTTTTCCCGTTTCGGAGATTTCTCTCTCAGTGCGCAGTCTTTTTGAAGGCGGATTTCGCCCACAGCTGCCGGTTTCCGGCAATTTAGTCGCAAGTTAGGAGACGACCCACTTCCCTGCGCTGCTGCCCACCTGCAGAGCGCCACCTCGTGGCAGAGGAGGTGAGGGCGGTGGAAAGAGAGGTCGGCACCGGAGGCGGAGGGCGAGTTAGCCCTTTGCAATTCCGATAAACAGTTTGCGCGGGGCGTGCAGACGACAGGCGGGCCTCGCCGGCAGGTGGGCGGCGGGTGTGTGGGTGTGTGGGCTGCATATGCAGCAGACCTCGCAGCAGCGGCCTCTGTTATGGAAATGCGCGGACATCTGTCGGCGCGCCGGCCGAAGCCTCTGGCCCGGACTGGCTCGCCAAACCCCGCCGGTCCGCCGCCCACACAGCGCAGCCGGCACATTGGGACACTGTGTCGCGCGCTGCAGATGACACTCGCGACCGCCTGCTCGCACAACCTCCTGCGCTCCGCCACACCCCGACAACTGCTTGTATCGAGGCTGCCGAGCGGATACAGCCTCGACTATCTGATTAAGGGGAAGCTGGTGTGTAGTAATACTAGAGTGATCGCGACCCTTAAGCAACAGCCACGGATTCGGCCTTGGGCCTTTTCCCACTGGCATATTCCTGCCTACGAGGCAGTACGTGTACATGTGGTCAGCATGTCGCCGACTACCCCAGCCGTCAGTGTCAGTAAAAATAAAGATGCAACGTACGGGGGGTTTATTGCAAAATTATCGATATATTTAAAACTATCTATTGGTAGTCTTAGTCTCGAAATTATCACTACACTAATTATTAAACAAAAATATGGTGACTGCTAGCTACGAAATCAATAATGCGGTGATTAGCATATGATACCAAATTAAGATTTATTCAGAACAGCAATATTTCTAGCATAACATGACAATACAATACACTCGCTAACCTAACTAGTCTATTATTGGCACAATGTATCCTCTTTTCCTAACTACTTAAGTCAACACTGAACCCGCAAGTGACTCTATTGCAGTTCTGCCTGAACGGACACAGACTCAGAGAGCGCCAGTCAAAGAGCTAGCGGAATACGAATTCATTTAGAATTACAGTGCCTTACTTTGGCTGATGATTGCTAATATCACCGTAATTCTCCGTGATGATTACGACGGTCGGCCCAGCCAACGTCGTGATGCCGTCTTTTCAGTGAGCGTGCTTGGCTTTAATCTCCAACGTGGACGTGGTTTGCACCCGTAAACTCCTGTACGTAAGCGTTCAATTGCGGTGTCCGTCACTAGTCAATACTCAAGCTACTTGCACCTATGCCGAGAGTAGTTGGTCGACTAAAGTGTAAGGCAGCAAAGGTACACTTCAGATTGTTTGTGAACACCACAAGTTAGTACAAATCTGTTTCTCTGCTCAGAGGAACACATAATGCTACATGTGTGGAGTCGTATGCTCTAAACTATTCAGACTTGGAGAATAACCACTGGACTCAATGCCGGTAACTTCTCCAACCTACTTCTCTCCACGCTCTCCAAGCAGGGCAGCCAGACACCGCGACTGCGCTTCGCCACAGCCGACCCCAGAGTCCTCCTTCAGAGTTTTTGGAAACTGGCCGTTCTTCACCGCATGGATCCGTGGACGTTGGTAGCCAATCACGACACAGACTTCCATGTATCCGTGCGCGTCTGTACCCAACCACGACAAAGAATTCTCCCGCGGTTACTGTTGCCGCCAAACTTTTAACACGTATCTCTATGCGCTCTGCGCCAACCCCGCCACCGTCTTCCATAAATTTTCCACTGTGGCGCGAAATCGTCTTTCTCTCTTTCGTATATAGTATCTTCTCGCTTCTTGTTGTGATGGCCCAGCCTCTCCGAACGTCTTTGGTAGTCTGAAGTGCCAGCCGACAAAAGGGGTCCGGACGCGGCCTTCCCGTTAGTTTGACATGACATAAACACCTTCCTTAGGGGTTCTGGTCGTGTTACAGCGTCTGAGCCCATCTCGTTAGTCTGACATGACACACAAAACTTCTCTCCAACCGGTGGGCCAATTATCAATTATTATTCGGTGTATTAGTACTGATTTAGCATCATCTAAGGTGCAAAATCTGCTGCCTTACAAAGAAAACGAACCACCACATCCGTATCATCAAAGAAATTTACGAGATCTGTTCAAAAAATTCCGGAAATTTACCTACAATATTTTTCCACACTTACATTTTACTTACTGAGTCTGTCGTCCTTCGCAATACTCTGCTCCACAATCGATATACCGGTCCCAACGCCATTTCCACTTCCGGAAGATATCTTGGTACTCCTCTTGCTGGATCGCAAAAAGCTCCTACTGCGACTTTTCGTTTATCTCGTCTGTCGTCGCAAATCTTCGACCTTTCAACTTTGGAAATAAAACAAAATGCTTAGAGGCCAGGTCTGGAGAGTATGGAGAATAAGGCAGCACGGTGATTTCGTTTTCCGTGTAGTAGTCACGCGCCAACAGAGATGAATGTGCGGGTGGATTTTCGTGATACATTTCAGGCCGTTTCCTTCTCATACTTTCTCGCAGGAGTCGCAACTCTTCCCGATCGTGCCATCGATTAACAGTTCATGAATTGATGAACTAATCCTTCAAAGTCAAAGAAAACTATCAGCATGGCTTTGACGTTTCGCCTGACCTGAAGAGTTGTTTTCGGTCTTGGAGGACCTTTCCCGACTCGTTGTGAAAAGTGAACCTTGGTCTCCGCATAATAACCGTAGACCCACGCCTCATTCTTAGTTATGGTTCTCTTAAGGAACATCTCGTTCTCATTTGCGCGATCCAAAAACTCTTCACAAACTGCGAGGTGAAGGTCTTTCTGGCGTTAGCTCATGAACTGTGGAACGAACTTGGCGGCAACCAGATGCATTGCAAGAAGCTGTGTCAAGATTTCGTGACACGATCTCATGGAAATATTGCATTCTTGTGCAATCTCTCTGACAGTCGGTCTTCACTTGTTACGCGCAGTTTCGTTGACTTTCCGTATATGAGCGCCGTCGGTAGACGTCGAAGGACGTCCTGAACGAGGGTCGTCTGTAATTTCCGTCCGGCCATTTTTAAGCATTGTGAACTACTGGTAACAATGTGTACACTTTAAACACTCATCACCGTACGCTTCCTGCATCATTTTCGTTTTTCTCTGTAAAGTTTATCTTGAGTTTCACGCAATTTTTGATGCAGACGCGCTGCTCCTCCAACTCTGCCATCTCGAAATACACAAATTGTGTGACACAACGTCCTACAGCACTGAACAGTAGCTGTCAGACATACAACAATGGAACTTCCAGCAGTTGCACGTTTAGTACAGGCGTGTGCAGGGATGCCAAACGCATTTCGTTCCAGCTCACCATTGGCGCGAAATTACGAATGTTTCTGAATTTTCTGAACAGACCTCGTATTTCAAACGACCAGTTTCGGAGGCGTGCCTTACGCCAACTTCAGGTCAACTGATGTATGCAATCCACGAAGACTAGTATTGTGTGTGTTCTTCGATACAAGGGCCAATGATGAAAGTGGACATAAAAATGGCGTAAGGTGTTGCGCGGGAACTAGTCGTTTGAAAAATTTTCTTTGATGATAGGCTGTAGTGGTTCGTTTCCTTTACGCAGTGTGAACATTAATAAAACCGACAAGCTGCAGGGACGGGTTTCTGACTGGAAATCGAGGATAAAAGATCCTGTTAACATGTGTCTGGAGATGCATTGTGGTCTCGGGAAAAGCCGCTGATGAATGAATGTTCATCTGACCAAGAGCCATGGGTTCCTTGTGTGGTGCAGGTTGTATGAATGACACCGCGTACTGTAAGCAGCAGAGTGGTCCAGTATCATGTCAGGAACAAGCCGAGATGGTGTTTCAGTGTGGCTAAGCAGATGGAAATGGTCGAGAGGAAGAAACCGGTCCTCGAAATCTGGTGTACGCTCAGTCCGCAGCTTCCTTGTACTTTCGTCTGTCTGAAAGGACCCATGATTACACAAACGCCATAAAGGGCTTGAAATGTTGTGTGATGTGGTTGGTGTCTATGACAGTATTTGGTTTGCTATAGCTGTGCTATCTCTCGATGGTTCCATCTGTAGGGCATACGCAAACACCATTTCGGCTTGTTCCCGACATAAATACCTGGCCATTCTGCTGCTCACAGTGTGCTGCGTCAATCGTACAGCCTGCAACACGCAGTAAACACATTGCACATTGTCAGAGGGACTTTGATTCGTCAACGCGAGAAAGATAGACTTTCAGAAGTTGTCGCCAGTAGTTGGATTCAGATGATACTCTGCTTCTTTATTCAAGCACATCTGGTCTCACAAGGCTCAGTGGGGCTCCCTGCCTCAGAAGAACATCTGACGAGGCATCGGTAATCCAAACCTGGTACTTTCGTATCGGAGGCAGTGGCGCAAACCAAATCCGATGGTCCAATATAAAAGTAGTTTAGTAATGTAATGTTCCAGATCCAACTTCTGTAATAGCTCAAGGACAAAGTGTGCCATATATAGAGTCTCCCAGGAGGAGTGGTCAATACGTCTACATATTCATATTCTGCAAGCTTCCAACGGTGCATGGCATCGTCACTTACCACTACTAGTAATTTTCTTTCCTTACTAGGGAAGAACGCCTGTCTTAAAGCCTGAGTACGAGTCCCAATTTTTCGCAACGAATATTTGTGGTCCTTACGCGAAATGCCCGGGCGGCAGTAGTATCGTTTTGCAGTTAGCCTCAAATGCCAGTTGTCTAAACTTCAGCGCCGGCCGCGGTGGTCTCGCGCTTCTAGGCGCTAAGTCCGCAGCCGCGCGCCTGCTACGGTCGCAGGTTCGAATCCTGATCGGGCATGGATGTGTGTGATGTCCTTAGGTTTAAGTAGTTCTAAGTTCTGGGGGACTGATGACCTCAGATGTTAAGTCCCATAGTGCTCAGTGCCATTTTTTCTAAACTTCAGCAGTAACGCGTCCCGAAAACAGCATCGTTTTGCCTCCAGGGTTTCCCATTTGACTTCACGAAGCATCGCTATTATACTTGCATGCTGATCGAATCTATCGGCAACAAATCTAACATCATGCTTCTGAATTCTTGGAAGTCTTCCTTTAATCCGACCTGGTGGGGATCCTAAATACACGAACGGTACGCAATAATGAGTAGCAGTAGCGCTCGATATGCTGTCTCCTTTATGGATGAGCTACACTTTCCCAAAGTTCTACCAAAGAAACGAAAACCAGCATTTGCCTTCCCTAATACCGCCACGATATGCCCATTCCATTTCATATAGATTTGCAACATTGCGTCAATAATCTGGAATATGTTAGGAACGCTCATTTGAGACAAAAATCTTCATTTTGTAAATACATCGTAACCATCAGTTGTTTATTTGTCCCATTAGTCATCTACAGGTTTCGGTTATTAACCATCATCCAGGACGCAGGGTACAACAGATTACTTAAAAGCATCCAGTATTCCTTTGACACTGAACAATATCGATATTATCCAATGCAATTGTACAAACACCTGACATAATTTTTCTTAGAATACTGACTGACATATCTTGTACCAAATAGACAAATATCAGAGTAAAAACAAGATTATAATCGTGCACGTTGAAAATGAACTGATGGCTCATCTGCTTCATGTCATTGTAGTGTCACTTGCACAAATTGAACTTGTACCAGATAAGGGTATTGATACTTTGTGTTGATATTGTTCCAGAAGCAAAGTCCTTTTTTAAATATCAAGACTCCTGTGTCGATTTATAAGATTCGTTTTTGAAACTAAATGAAAATGTCAAAGTACGCGCTCCAGTTGTTTCACCACAGGGGGAACGATTTTCTAACTACAGGCGTCTGTTGTCCAACAACAGCCATCCCGTTACATTCAAGAACCTCTCCATGCTACTGTCGTTCACTGCAATAGCTGTAAGATGGCTATACCAAGAATTTTCGTAAGTCTTGAATAGATGAGGGTTCTTAAAGACAAACATAGCGATTTTAAATTAATTATCCTTTCTGTAATTTTAGTTCCAAACTCTTATAAGCTTTCGTTATTCTAGTTCATATGAGAACTTAGTTTGAGAATGAGACTTCGCGGATAATTAAACCTATGTGCTATACTGAGACTCGAAGTCAGGAACTTTGTCTCTCGCGGGCAAGTATTGTCAAATAGCTGAGCTACCCAGTCACGACTCGGGAACTGTGCTGCATCTGTAAGTTTCGCAGGAAAGATTCTGTAAATTTTGGAAGGTAGGAGATGAACTAATGGCCGGAGTAAATCTGTGGGTAAGGGTCGTGAGTTCTGCTTGCGTAGCTCAGTCGGTTGTCGATCACCATGCACAGCAAGTCACATGCCAATAATACACAGCAGGTAACTTTGTCGAGCTTTGTCGCCGACTCTACCGTGCCAATGTTGGGGTCGTCCTGGACTTCCATTCTGTCGCCTTGCACATCCCACGCGCCCTCTCGTTTGATTAGGGGATTACATTAATGGAACCTTTCACCTCCGAGGATACCACTACCGCTATTTAAAGGAGCTAGTTAAAGGAGCTTACTCCTTCGATGTCATTTCCCTGATCCTGGTAATTCCCGACTACAATTTTTACTTAAAAAAAATGGTTCAAATGGTTCTGAGCACTATGGGACTTAACTTCTAAGGTCATCAGTCCCCTAGAACTTAGAACTACTTAAACCTAACTAACCTAAGGACATCACACACATCCATGCCCGAGGCAGGATTCGAACCTGCGACCGTAGCGGTCGCGTGGCTCCAGACTGTAGCTCCTAGAACAGCTCGACCATCCCGGCCGGCAATTTTTACTTAATTATATCTACATCTCCCTGGCGAAGAACAAGTGTTGAGACACCATGCAATAATTCTATCGTATTAGAGCGAGCTGTAGCTGGATAAAAACTCTTGGGGAAGACGGAGACCGGAATATACCCGACAAGTAATTGAGAATGTAGGATGCAAGAGCTACTCTGGGGTGAAGAGGTTAGCGCAAGAGTGGAATTCGCGGTGGGCTGTATTTAACTAGGCGGAAGACTGATGATTCAAAAATTAAACTGTCAGAGATGTTGCTGTTCATAAAGCAGTGTCACGACAGAGTTAATTCCTAGATTTTCGGACGAATATTTCTCAAATGACGTTCAGAATCGCAATTTCTTGAAAGGCAAAATGAACTACGCACTGATTTTGTCAAATGATTGCTGTTACTATACTGTTAAGACGTTATACTTTATTGTTATTATAAATGAAATCCTAGGAGTCTGTGTCACTTTTAAAGTGAGATTGACTTAAAGTTATAATTGGTGGCTTCGTCGGGGGAGTGGGAGTGGGAAGGAAGACGGATTAGGCAAACTGCGACATTCTGCCCAGAGCGAAACCCTGGATATGCACCTGCTACTCTATGGCAAACTACGAACTGCAGCAGTTGCTCAATTGTGGTCTTCCGGAACGCTGTGCCCTGTACTCTCAGAGCAGCTCGTCGAGAGCAGCTAGACTTGTGAAAAGATCTCGCAAACAGAGCACCACTTTTGTTTCGACAACTCGTCATCGCCGGCTACGGTCCTCTGTGGAGACGGCAGACCTGCGCCGCTCGCGGAGGGCAGACGCAGGGCAGAGCAGGCCGGACAATGGCCGGCAGCGGCAGGTAAACAAAACGCCATTGTTCCGCGCGGACGCTCCTCGGCGACAATGGCCGCTGCGCCCTTTGTTTGCCGCGGGGAAGTCCCTGAGACGGTGACTGCGCGGATAGACGATCCCTCTCCACTGCACGGTCTCCTCGCTAGTCCTGCTGCCGCTGCTGCTGCTCCTACTACAGCTAGCGCTGGGGACGCCACACGTGTGCGCTGCTTCAGACTCCGAGGCACGTCCACCGCTTCGCTGCGGATGCGGCACACCGTTGCTCTCTTGCAGCAGCAACTACTGTGTGTTTCCTTGGATAATGTAAGACGAGTGTCAAATGTATTAGCCGAGGCAGAAGTTCACACGGGTTAGTCGTGGCACTGCCATCAGCAAAGGGGCGTGGGTGGGGGGGGGGGGGGGTTCGATTGGGGGAGGGAGTGTTGGGAAGGGTGGCACGGGCCAGCTGCCCCCAGTAGAAGTGGGAATTTACATATTTTACGAATATGAGAAAGGGCCTGCAACTGCAGGGCCCTGTCCCTTCTTCTACAGCTCGCTCTAATACCATGGAATTATTGTATGGTGTCTTAACACTTGTTCTCCCATCCTGTCCCCTCTTCTTGTCAGCAATCCCTGTACGTTCCTTCTTCGCCGATTCTGCGGAGAACAGTTTCATTTGTCATCTTATCAGTCCACCTGATTTTCGACGTTCTTCTGTAGCACCACATCTCAGACGCTTCGATTCTCGTCTGTTAAAGCTTTCCCTCTACCCATGACTAACTACGACGCAATATTTTGCTCTAAATGGACAACGTCACAAACTTTTTACTCAAGTTAATGCCGATGTTCGCCTTGCAGATTTGCTTTTCGTATTCTACTTGCTTCGCATGCCATGTATTATTTTACTTGGGATGTAGCACGCGTCTCACACTTATCCCACAACGTGGCCGCTAATTTTGGTTGTAAGTTTTTCACTAATATCATTTTATTACTTTAGTCTTTCTTTGGTTTACTGTAAACCCATACTCTGTGGTCGATAGACTATTAATTCCATGCAGTATGTCCAGCAATTCTCCTTCGCTTTCACTGAGTATAGGAGTGTTATCAGCGACTCTTGTAACAGATATCCTCATTTTTAATCCCACACTGTAAGGTTTCTTTTATTCCCATCCTTGCTGCTTCAAAACAGAGACTGACTAGTAGGATCTTACACCGTTTTCAATGCGAGTACAGAGTTCTTGGTCATCCATTCAAAATGTTCTTTCTTGGTTATTGTACACATTCTATATTATCGTTTTATCCTATAGTTTACACCACTTTTTCTAACCTTCAAACACCGTACAACATTTTCTATTGTCGAAAGTTTCGTCTTACTTTTTCTTATGTTTAGCTTCCATCATCAAGCATAACATCAGAAATCCGCTCCGAATCCTACCCTCAACTTTTTTTTCCGTTCTTCTGTATTCTATACGCGTTATCAATTGAAATGCATGAGCTGTTAAGCTGATAGATAGGTTCCGCATTTATGTATCCTTGTGGTCTACAGTATTACGTGGCTGTTATTTTTCCCAGAGTCTTATGCTACGTCTCCTGCCTCATAGATCCTACACACGAACCTGCATAATCCTTTGGTTGCGCGTCCAGCAACGATTTTAAAAATTCTGGAGGAATGTTATCTAGTTGCAGTTGAAAGTATTCCAAGACGTCTTCACAACTTAAAATCGTAGTGATCAGATACCATTATTAGCACTGCACTTAATGCCACAGTTGTGAAGAGAAGTCTGCCAACCGTAGCTTCTGGAGCCTGAAACTTTGTGAGAACGCTGTCTGTTATTTCCCACTATCTTCGTAGAAGGTAATGTAATTCTTTTCTTAGTAGCGGGCCTTTGCCTTTTTCTCTGGTCTTACTCAGCTACCTTTGGTTTCTCGGTTCCGCCAGATGAGTCAAAAACTGTGTTGGAGTTTTCGTTAGCAGTTGGTACAGTTAGTCAGAGAATGTGCGTCTTTATTTGATTCGAAGCTGCCAGTCAGTCAGAAAACTCATCCACGAGGAGTAGCACTCAAGCAGGCACTAAAAGGGGTTATAGATCAAACATAGCTTGTATTTTTCTAGAATTCCTTGCCATTTTACAGACGCATAATTTTTATGCTCTCTTTATTCGCCGAAAGTTAGTTAAAATTTGGAAATAATTGCATGAAAAGTAGGAAAGTTTATAGAAAATATTTCTTCTTTAGGGGGAAGGGAGACTCTCGACGTCCATCATCCAACTCTTTCTTCGATCCAGGCTTCTACTGAAGTCTGTTCCGAAATTCTCTGTTCACTCCTCACTCACTATCGGACCGGTGTATCCTAGGTCACAGTTCGTAATGATAGACGGTAAATCATCGCGTAGAACAGAAGCGATATCTGGTGTTCCGCGTGTCATAGGCCCTGTGCTGTTCCTGATTTACATAAATGATCTAGGTGACAATCTGAGCAGACCCCTTCGATTGTTTGCAGATGACGCTGTAATCAGACGTACAATTCCAATTACGAAATGATCTAGAGAGAATTTCTGTATGGTGCGAAAAGTGGCAATTGGCACTGAACAAAGAAAAGTGCGAGGTCATCCACATGGGTACCAAAAGAAATCCGATGAATTTTGGGAATACGATAAATCGCACAAATCTAAGGGCTGTCAATTCGACTAAATACCTAGGAATTACAATTACGAGCAACTTAAATTGGAAAGACCACATAGATAATATTGTGGAGAAGGCGAAACAAAGACTGCGCTGCTTTGTTGGCAGAACACTTAGAAGATGCGACAAACCCACTAAAGAGACAGCGTACGTTACCCTTGTCCGTCCTCTGCTGGAATGTTGCTGCACGGTGTGGGATCCTTACCAGGCAGGATGACGGAGAACATAAAAAAAGTGCATAGAAGGGCAGCTCGTTTCATGTTATCACGCAACAGGGATGAGAGTGTCACTGATAAGATACGAGAGTTAGGGTGGCAGTCACTGAAACAAAGGAGGTTTTCCTTGCGGCGAGATCTATTTACGAAATCTCAATCACCAACTTTCTCTTTCGAATGTGAAAATATTTTGCTGACACCCACCTATGTAGGGAGAAATGATCATTATAATAAAAATAAGAGAAACCAGAGCTTGGACGGAAAGATTTAGGTCTTCCTTTTTCTCATGCGCTATTCGAGAGTGGAATGGTAGAGAAGTAGTATGAAAATGGTTCGATGAACCCTCTGCCAGGCACTTAAGTTGGAATTGCAGAGTAACCATGTAGATGTAGGTATAGATGTAAGTCACACAAACTCCAAACCTGTAGAGTTAAGAGTACACTATTTGATCAAAACTATCCGGACACTCCTAGTTAATGGGGAATTGACCACTAAAAGTGACGAGAGGCGGACACGTCAGTACAAAAGGTGGCGGGGATTACTTTTTTGCCAGCAGAGAAGCAGTAACAGCACAATAGATGGGTCAGGAGATCTCACTAACATCGAAAGTAGACTAGCCACTGGGTGGTACCTGAGTAACAAAACTTAACAGGGATATTTCATACCAACAGGCCAAGTGGACTGTTGCTGCTGTGATTGTGAAAAGGACCGAAGCTAACCTAAGACCTGGCGCACAGATGGGGACCGTCGCGGATTGTAAATGATGGCATGAAATCAGCGGAAGGAAGCAATCATGAATTCCAAAGTGCTACCAACAATCCAGCTAGTACAATTACTGAGCGTGGGGAATTAAAAAGAATGGGGACATTTGTCGAGCAGCTCGCCATAAGCCACACATTCCTGCTGTCAGTGCTGCGCGATGCTAAAGATGGTGTTAAGGAGTGACTCCAGTGGGCAGTGGGTGACTGGAAACGAGTGATTCGGACTGATGAACAGCGCTATACCATGTGCCCCGATGGAAAAGTTTGGGTTTGGCAAATACCTTGAGAACGTTGCCTACCGCCATATGTAGTGCGAACATTGCAGTACGGAGGAGGTGGTGTTGAGGTAAGGGAGTGTTTCTTGGTGTTTGTGTGTTGTCCTCTTATTGCGCTTAAGAAAAAGCAACATGCGGAAGGATATAAAAATATCTTATATCGTTGACTATTGCGTTGAACACAACCCCTCTTCTAACTATAACGTAGATCCCTCGAACAATCAACTGTGTCCAGTTCTTGGAAAAGGGCATAGATCTCAGCCATCTACATGAAGGGTAGTAGAAGTGATCCAGAAAACTACCATCTCATATCCTGGACATCGATTTGTTGTAGAATCTTAGAACATATCCTGAGCTCAAGCATAATGAGGTACAGAGTGATCTCATCAATGACAACCAGCATGGATTTCGAAAAGAGCGATCACTGAAACCGAACTCGCACTTTTCTCATATGACATACTGAAAGCTTTGGATCAAGACAACCAGGTAGATGCGGTGTTTCTTTATTTCCGTAAAGCATTTTACACACTACCGCACCTACGCTTATCGTACAAAGTACGATCAGATGGGGTATCTAGCGAAATTTGTGACTGGATTGAGGAATTTTTAGTAGGGCGGACAAAACGTGCTATTTGTGATGGAGAGCAATAGTCAAATGTAACTTCGCGTGTGCACCATGAAAGTTTGTTGGGACCCTTTCTGCTAATTTTGTGTATTAATGAACTTGCAGACGATATTAATAGTAACATCTGGCATTTTACAGACGCTGTACTTATCTGTAATGAAGTACTGATGAGAGAAGATGCGTAAATATTCAGTCAGATGTTGACAAGATTTAAATGTGATGCAGAGATCGGCAACTTGCTCTAAACGTTCAGAAAAAACTATTATATCGGTGAGCCACTGTTGGAATCGGCCAACTCATACAAACAACTGGGTGTAACACTTTGTAGGGATATGAAATGGAAGGCTCACATAGGTTCAGTCTTCCGTAAAGGAAGTGGTAGACCTGAGTTTATTGGTAGAATGTTGGGGAAGTGAATAAAACGTTCTCGGTTTTCAAGCCGCGTCAATTCAAATTAAATCCTTGAGCTTTCGATGACCATTTCCGCCATCGTCGTCAGGAGTTCACTGACTGGCGGGTAACGTTGTAATGAGCACCATATGAGCGCCATATGAAACACAGAGAGCTTGACGAGTCGGCCATAGCGAAGCATTGCCTAGAAAACGGACATAAAATCAGTTCGAAAATACAAAAGTGTTGCCTCATGCATCTACATACTGGGACTGCACTATAAAGGAAGCGGCCGCTAGCTGCCCGGGTAGACTTACGCGCGCGCGCCACATTGGGTCTATCTGATTGGCTACTGATGATGTTATCATGCCTATACAAACGAGAAACCGTAGCAGCCCCGGCAGTCAGTGAACTCCTGACGACGATGGCGGAGATGGTCATCGAAAGCTCGAGGATTTTATTTGAACTGACGCTGCTTGAAAACCGAGAACGTTTTGTTCATGTATGCCGTCGCGAAAGACTCCGAGGACACATACTGGGGAAGTACAATCAGTCTACAAAAAAAGGATCGCTTAAAAATCATGCGTGCGACCGGTTCTAGATTATGGCTCAGGTGTGTGGGATCAGTACCAGATAGAACTAGCAGGGGATATTGAACGTGTACAGAGAAGGGCAGCACCTATGGTCACAGGTTTGTTTAACCCGTGGAAGAGTGTCACAGAGATACTGAAGGAACTGAAATGGCAGACTCTTGAAGACAGTCGTAAACTATCCCGAGAAAGTCTATTAACAAATTTTCAACAGGCTTTAAATGATGAATATGCTACAACCACCTATGTATCGATCACATAGGGATCGTGAGCATAAGGTCAGAATAATTACGGCACACGCAGAGGCATTTAGACAATCATTCTTCCAGTGCTCAATACGTGAATGTTGATTTGCAGAGTATAGATGTAGATGTAAATGTAGATGTAAAGTACAGGAACAGATTGAAGACGATGCTTGTATCAGCAGTGCACATTGCACATTGTCACACAGCAGCATCTGTGAGAAAATGGTTTGTCGACAGTAATATTTCCGATACGACTGGCCTGCCTAGAGTATCCACGTGACTTCCCACTTGGTGCATAAAACGCGAGAATTCCACGGCGAACGTGTGTGACGTTTACATGCTTTGCCCACAATATTGTACTTTCCCGCATACGTCGACATAGAAGCACGTTCCCAACTGCCGCATCATTTCACTCGCACACTGTGATGTCACTGTCAGCAGTACAGCAACAGTGTCTGTAGGAAACTCGCTGGTGGTTCTCTCTCCGGATAATGTGCCACTCTCGTTGCGGAATATTGTCAGTGAGGGACGAATTGTGAAACTCACTTGCCGAAGCCCGTACGTGTAAAAAAATTAATATGCGTACTGGCGAGTAACTGGCTCCACCATCAAGTCTAGCCCGAGAGGCCGGTATGCCGATATGCTGGCACGCTATTAACAGGCGACTGCCGCTGACAGCAACACCCCAACTAGCGGACTCTGCGGAGGACACGGCCAGCCCTTCACATCCGCTTCAGATGCCGAGGCAGCCAAAGTTAGGGTGTGCCAGGAACCTCCAGCGCCTAATAGAGAGCGGGGAGCGGTCGTTCCCTGAGAACTGGCCCATCAAGCCGCCCGCCGCAGCGGCAAACAATGCGTATAGCCTGTAGTGTGCGGCTAAAATACTCCTGCAACTCTGGTACGTTATACCAAAAGAACTGTCATCTTGTGAAAAGTGAATTTCTGCTCTAATACATGACCAATCCCCTCAGATCGTGTTAATTGCGACACTGCTTTCCATTTTGCATGTGGTAGCTCCTTTTTTACTCTATGTACAGAGCAGCCGTTAGGAGGTGGCAGTAGAACAGTTTCAGAACAAAAACGATCTCAGTTGCTAAATTCTTTGTGTCAGTATGTCAATGACACGTCTCACCCTTCTGGGGCATCATCAGATTGTCTACAAAAACAAGAAACGAATGAGTTAGATAAAATGGAGGGAAAGGGTACGTCCCATCTTCCACTGTTACACAGACAATGTGAAATAAAAGTAATTAAAACTTACGTAAAAGTAACTGGATACGTCCCCCATTAGTCATAAAACCACGTATAATGTAAAATAAACACCCAGGAATCGGGTATATAATCTCTCATGAAACATCTAAACCATGAAGTGGGCCCAGTGAAAGAAGAGAAACGAAAGTATCAATACGTGGAGGAAATTTTTTTTACGTTTATCGTATATTAGCTTGAGCACACCAGCCGGCTTGGCCACGCTAACAAAACCGCGGTACGAGCCGCCCATATCAGAGTGTCTGTATTGGCGCATACACAAACATTACTACGATGTAAGTTTCCTTTAATTTACGTCTATGGTCACAAACTTTTTATTAACAGATTACCAGTTTCTGTCTATCATGACCATCATCAGATCTGTTTTATAACAACAAAGTCCTAATGTAGTGCAGCCATTAGGACTTTGTTGTTTAAAAACAGATCTGATGATGGTCAGCATAGAACCGCGCGACCGCTACGGTCGCAGGTTCGAATCCTGCCTCGGGCATGGATGTGTGTGATGTCCTTAGGTTAGTTAGGTTTAAGTGGTTCTAAGTTCTAGGGGACTGATGACAACAGCAGTTAAGTCCCATAGTGCTCAGAAACATTTGAACCATTTTTTTTAATGATGGTCATTATAGACCAAAACCGGTAACCTGTTAACAAAAAGTTTGTGATCATAGACGTAAATTAAAGGAAACTGTTTTATTCGCGACAATGTCGCAGTTTTTGAAATTTCTATGATAAATTGAGACACAGGTGCCGCGTACAGTGCGGTATGCAGTACCCAGGTGACACGTATGACCGGCTTAAGTGCGTAAATTAGGGATCAAAATGCATATAAGCAAACCAGTACAGACGCATAAAAGCCAAAAATAAAATAAAATAAAACCACTCCCATATAACGCGCAAAGAATAGATAAAATGATTACGTGAAAAGCAACGAATCAAACTTTATCATTAAAACTCCGTCCCACGTAGTAAAACACGTAAATTTTGGAGTACTTTCATAGCGTATGCATTCTCAATCGAGAAAACTTCAAGATACTAGGACCGGGGGCAGTTTCAAGCATCGGTAACAAGAGACAACAATATTCCTTGTCGTTGTGGTTGTTGTTGTTGCTGTGGTCTTCAGTCGAGAGACTGATTTGGTGCAGCACTCCATGCTACTCTATCCTTGTGTAAACTATTTATCGTCCATGTTTCACTTCCATACATGGCTACACTCCGTACAAATACTTTCAGAAGCGACTTCCCGACACTTAAATCTATACTCGACGTTAACAAATTTCTCTTCTTCAAAAATTATTTCCTTGCTTTTGCCAGTCTACATTTTATATCTTCTCTACTTCGACCATCATCAGTTATTTTGCACCCCAAATAGCAATACTAATTTACTACTTTAAGCGTTTCATTTCCTAATCTAAATCCCGCAGCATCACCCGATTTAATTCGACTAAGTTCTTCCTACCTCTCAAACAAAAACCAACAAATTGAGAGTGATGCTGCAGACATAAAATAATCATTGTAGCAAAATTCGGAACACTGGTAACATTGTATTATCATAAATTTGATTACTGCTAACTGACTGATGTGTCACGTATCTAGCTACTTTTACGTAAGTTTTCACTACCTTTATCTCACATTGTCTGCGTAGCAGTGCGTGATGGGATCATGCCCTTTCCTCCATTTGTATTCGTTTCTTGTTTTTTCAGACAATTTGGTGATGCCGCGAAAGGGTGAACCGCGTCATTGACTTACTGACATTAAATAATTTCGCAACCGAGACTATTTTTGTTCTGAAACACTTTTAAACCGGTTACTGTGACTGACTGGCACAATGGAATGGGAAATTTTTAGAGTATATCAGTGGTTAGATAAAGCATCCTTTGAGGCTTTTCCAGCCACTATTGTTACATTTAAGCAGTAGCAAGACGTTAGCTGCAGAACTGCCAACGAAAGGAAGAAGTGGAAAACATTAAAAATAAGGGGGAGGATGACAGGATGTAACAAGTTAGTATATAGCTTCCTTGGCACTAGATGGTGCTGCAGAGGGTAAATGCTGTAGGGGAAGACAGAGAATGGAACATATCAAAAAATAAATCAGAAGGTTAAGTACTTCATTGTGCAACTCACAGTAATCTGCCTTATTTTTCTGGAAGGCAATCGATTTCGGTCCAGAATCAGACCTTCTTCGGGTCTCCTCACCAAGATAGACAAAACTAGATAACACACAAACCGTTATTCGTACTGTAGGCATTACACATTGTTGCAAGATAATACACACAAAAACGGTTCAGCTGTGAATTTTCCATTGCAGTGCCAAATGCGTCTTATAGAATGATCCATTTTTATTGTCAGCCGTCTGACAACAACAGAGACGGTGTTTAGTCATACTGCATAACTCACCCTAAAAGGATTATGTAGTATGACTCAAAACTTTGATGTACGTAATAAAGTTTTCGATAGCGTTGAGTCATGAAGTACTTTTTAAATAAGTGAACCGCTATTGGACTGTCTATTATTATTGTATTCTATTGTATCCATATTTTGGTTTTTATGCCATTATCAAGTACAATGCTAAACGTTGTTAGACCATTATTAAGTCATATCTGTTAAGACAGTCTAAAGCAAATAAAAAGGCCGACACATATCTTGAAGATGTACCTGTCGAAGACATTCTTTGACTTAATAATGGTCTAACAACTTTTAGCTTTGTGTACAACGCTGTATCACATTCACTACAAGGTGAGTCGACAAGAGAAGTGAATCAGACACAAAATTACCCTTTATTATGGCAGGAGAGGCCGTTAGGGCATGACGTATGAGGATCTCTAACACTTTCTAGGAGGAGACCATGCACGCTGTAACTGTGACTGCATGGTACAGCGCGTATTGGACCACAGTCTCTGTAACAAAGTATGACTGAATAAATGATGTCTAATATGGAAACCATGGAGTTGCGGACATAAGTTCATTAGACCTTTTCCTTTCCGTGTCGTCTCATCGTTCAATCCCTAGAATTTGCACACGGTGGACAAAATCACCCTGAATATTAATGCGTTTCACTGTTCGCTGTATTGGTGTGTCTCAATGTTAACCGCAGTTTCAGGAACGTACATTATTATAATTTACTTTTATATTTTCCTATGTATATTTCTACATGTTTGGACGCCGCTGCAAGAACGATTCCGCGAAGACTGACGTAAACTACTTTATAATACTTCATGACTGTCTGTTGATCAAAACGGCTTGTTAGCAAATATTTAACTCATGAGCAGCTCTTGATGGGTCTTACAGATGACGTTTTTTATAATGTCTAAGAGCTCTGGGCCACCACCTGCTTAATATGTAAGTACTACTCCTGTTGTACCGGTCTTTTGTTTTTCTCTTTGAGTGTAGCGAAGAACTTCCCGTAACTTTCTACCATCCATCGATTTCATTTCCCTTATCTCTTTCACACCAATGCGTTTCCCGAAACATCTGCTTGTGTTTCTGTCTGCCCTCGGAATTACCATCAGGCACCTCTGCACTTTCCGCTGAGCAGCCCTGAGTTTTATAATCTCTTACCGCGTGTAAAAACCACGTTTCTCTGCCGTAAGTAAAACCTCGTAACAAACGCTTCTTGTTAACGCCCAGTTTCGTACACGATGGAACCTGCGTTTTGAACGCAGCACTAGAGACAATTTCTTACGTCTGTTTTTTCTGTTGATGTCCATCTGGTTGCAGTAGCTGCTAGTTATCATTCGTGATACGTTGTAACCGCCTGACTAAGAGTGCCTCAATTCTAAGACAGTTTTCGCTGAATAAATGGAGAGTCTCATGTAGTGAAGTTTGAGCCACAGTACAATTCTTATACTACGGAAATGCAACACAGAAGGTAGAGTTTGCTAAAACAGAAGTAGTATTTAAAGCCCGTTCTCCGTTAGTCACAACTTGCTGATGTGGAAATAGATATTCGACGATAGTAACGATAAATGACTAACTCTAGGAAACCGATGATGTAGAGGAATTGATTAAGATGTTGACTGGATAGCACCAAATCAAATTTAATAGATTGTTAGAAGTAAGGAGTACCAACTGTCTCATTTATCCATTATATTACGGTTTACCGATAATGTACAAAACACGTGTTTTATTTATGGCTAGTTAAATATGATTTATCATTTAGCTAGAGCGGGAACAATTTATTTGCGCTCAATTATGGAAAGTGAAAAACTGAACTTCCAATGAGCGTTTCCGACGGACAATCAAGGTGTTTCTCTGCATCACCTGTTTAAATATTTGATTCGCCCCAATCACTCTGCAGCCTTTGTGTTATTCAGACCCATCTCATTAACACTGTGCACAATGTAACACGTTCCTGCAGCACAGGAAAGGTATTGTCCAGCTAAATGCCTGCTTCATACTAACGCTTTCTTGTTGTACGCCCGAGCATTTGTCATTTGGATGTAACCCCTGACTGTAGCAGTTCGTTACTAAAATGAGTGCAAGAGACTACAGCTAACGATCTCTCTTTTCGAAAGGTAAAACTTTAATATAAAATTCAGTAGGATATTGCGTATTAAAGGAGTGAATAGGTAGCGCTTTAACAAATGTGTTCATGTGAAATAATTAAATGAACTCTTATGCTTGGAGAGCGCACTTTAATCGAGAAATTAAACTGATAGTTACAAACTATCGTGACAGCTAATCACCGAAGCAAAAAAGTGCCCCACTTTTAGTTTCATCCCTTTAATAACGATATCAATAGTACATTTATTTAATCCTACAGTATGCTGATAAAATGTGCAGGAAAGCCGCCTCGAAAGACATGGTGTCTGTTTAGGCTACTGAGCAAGAGAATCGAAGCGTTTTAGCTGTGGTGCTTCAGAAGAATGTTGAAAATCACGTGGACTGATAAGGAACGATAGAGCTCTCCACAGAAACGGCAAAGGAAGCAAAACAGCGCGGTGTGGCCGCGTGGATTGAGGCGCCATGTCACGAACTGCGCAGCGCCTCCAGCCGGAGATTAGAGTCCACCTTCGGGCATAGGTGTGTGTGTTGTTCTTAGCATAAGTTAGTTTAAGTAGTGTGTAATTCTAGGGACCGATGATCTCAGGAGTTTGGTGCCTTAGGAATTCACACACCATTGAACATTTTGAAGTAAAACGAAAAACACTGACAAGAATAAATGAGAGGAGGATAGGACATGTTTTAACGCATCAGGGAGTAACTTCCATGGCACTAGAGGGAACTATAGAGGTTAAAAGCTGCAGAGGAAGACAGAGATTCGAATACAGGGTGTACATAAAGTCCGGAAGCGCTTTCAATTATTTATTGCACAAGAACTAAACATTGTACAGATGTCATACATATTGCATTTTGAAGAGAAACTCTGAAAGTTATTTTACAAACATTCGATATGTGAACAATGAGTGACCCGGCAGATGTCAATACGGTAATCGAATTCTTACCATACCCAACCCAGCATGGCATCGTCGACTGTGGCAGTCGCTTCCCGTATTCTCTAACGGAGCTCTGCTACATCACTTGGTAGTGGCGGTACATACACTAGATCTTTAATGTGTCCCCACAGAAAAGTCTTACTGAGTGAGATCTGGTGATCGGGGAGGCCATTTAATGAATCAGACGTCCCCTTCTGTAGCACTGCCAATCCATCAATGTGGCAGCTCCGTGTTCGGGTACCCACGAACCTCACTATGAAAATGTGACTTAGTGCTGAAAGCAAAGGCCGCCTCTTGTATGTTGTACTCCTGTCTCTAGGCTGTCGAGAAACATGCTATCCGAACCCTGCTAAATAATCAACCGAGAGTCCGATTGCATTTGAGGCATCAGCCGTTGCTACAACATGTCCAAGTAGGAATATCGAGTGACAGTACTCTCGGCGAAGAAGAATCGCCCGTACAATTTTTGAAATGACAAGGCATTAAAACATTTACCTTTGGGGAATAACGCTCACATTCAGTGCATTCGTGTGGATGCTTTGTACCCCAAACTCCACAATTATGCCCGTTCACTTTCTCATTAGTGTGAAAAGTGGCTTCGCTACTAAACATTAAGCCATCAACAATACCATACCTATCCTCATTCAATAGTTGCAACTGCGAACAAAACACAAAACGCTTGTCTTTGTCGTCGTCATTGAGCTTCTGCACTAGCTCCAATTTGTATGGTTTCATAGACAGCTTCTGTCGCAGGACTTTCCACACTGTCATTGGAGCCATTTCAAGTTCACGGGATGCACGACGCACCGATTTCTTTGGACTCCTTATGAATGTCTCTCGTACCCGCTCCACATTCACTGCACTCACACTGGGACGTCCGCTTCTCTTTCCCGGGCACAAGCAACCCGTCGTAACGAATTTGTTGTGCCAGTGCTAAATGGCCTTCCTTGTTGGTGGTTTCTTACCATACTTGGTTCTAAACATCAGATGAACAGCTGTAGCACACTTGTTTCTGTCGAACTCCAACACACAGAAAGTTCGCACCGCACCTGAACTCGCTATGTTTGCGACTAGTGCTGACTATCGGCAAATTACCAAACTTCGCTGTGGCGGCGTACATTAAAAAAAAATTCTGGGTTTCTCTTCAAAATGACATATGTATGATACCTGTACAATGTTTGGTTCTTGTGCAATACATGACTGAAACTGTTGCCGGACTTAAGGTACACCCTGTATATGCAACAAACGATTGAGGAGAGGTTACTGCGGGGGATGAATTCGTGGCGTGCCGCATCCAGCCAGTCGATAGACGGGTGGCTCAAAACAAAATACATAAAATACAATAAAAGGGGTTCGGATAGCATGTTTCTCGACAGCCTAGAGACATACAAGAGGCAGCCTTTGCTTTCAGCACTAAGTCGCTATGTCTTGCCAACTGTGGTATGTGCTTGAATTCAGCATGTGCCAGGTACCAGTAACGGTTGGTTCCATCAGGACATCCCCGCCTAGGTTGGTACCCTGAACCACATCGTGGGAGAGATGCTGAACAGACAAATTTCAATGACGAACCTACACCACGCAACATCATTAAAAGACCACGCCGGGAATCGAACCCGGGAACCCGGGCGTGGGAAGCGAGAACGCTACCGCACGATCACGAGCTGCGGACCCGGGACGCTTAAGTTTGAAACTTCGCTCAAAGATGTGTATAACTTTCATCTGTAATGGAGCAAAAGCGTGGCGCCTTACTACGCCACCCTAGAGCTCAACGACGCTTCAAATTGCAAGGTGTCGGTATATGCGGAAAAAGGCTACAGCTTGAGACGCCCTGCTAAACCCGCAGGACAGGACAGCTAGTTTAAATTGTGGAAAGGCGCCAAAATAAGCGGCTGTCAGTTACACTGGTTCAAATGGGACTTAATATCTAAGGTCATCAGCCCCTAGAACTTAGAACTACTTAAACCTAACTAGCCTAAGGACATCACACACACCCATCCCCAAGGCAGGATTCGAACCTGCGACCGTAGCGGTCACGCGGTTCCAGACTGAAGCGCCTAGAACCACTCGGCCACTCCGGCCGGCGTCAGTTACACTCGAACATACAACTTTATTTATTTGACCAAACATTACAAAAGCCAAGAAAATTAAAAAATACACACTATTAATTTTTGGAAGTTAATAACCGGCTGAATACACCATACAATTTCATGCCTTAAGGGAAAGATCACTTTAATTTGAAATCGTCTGAAAGCCAATAACTTAAGACTCAAACCAAAATCAGAATTTTAGAAAGGCAAAAGGCCTTATCACAAACAGAATTAGGCTGAAGGCCCAAATGAAGGCCCATCACTTAACACTCAACAAAATTAAGTTTTTAAAGAAAAGGTCAAACGCCTTACGTAAAACAGTTTTTTAAATTAGGCTGAAGGCCCAAACAATCTTACGCCTTAAGGGCAAAACAACCTTAATTTAAAAATCGGCTAGAAGCCATACCCGCTACGGTCTCAGGTTCGAATCCTGCCTCGGGCATGGATGTCTGTAATGTCCTTAGGTTAGTTAGGTTTAAGTAGTTCTAAGTTCTGAGTGACTGATGACCTCAGAAGTTAAGTCCCATAGTGCTCAAAGCCAGAAGCCATACCACACGAACAACAACAACAAATAAGAAAAGGCAGTACACCCAATGGCGCTCAGAAGTTTCCGAGGGTCGGCCTGGGATTCAAACACTAACGCTCGCTTAGGTGAGGCAGGCAGTCGGCCCAACCATTCTCTATCCGACGACAACCCAACTGATAGAGAGTCAACGGATCCACCGACGAGATAACTTCCTCTCAACCCGGCCTGCACACGACAGGGAATTTATTGGAACAACGTAGAAAGTATTGGCGCCCACAACCAATTATACATAGAGCTGTCAAACTACACACCGTGCTAGACAGCGCCAACACGATGAGGAAAATACACTGCCTGAATTTACGTCAACGGCCAGGGCGGGTTACCGGAACGATAACGGCCACAGGGCAGAAGATTCCGTTGGTGCACTTCAATTCAAAATAACCAAGTACAGTTAAACTCCACCGGAGGATGGCTAAAATTTGCCAACTTGAAAACACACGTTGTTGCCCGCGGGAGTGTCCCAACTGCCGACAACGAAATCCAAACGACATAATGTTAACAGTCGCGACTTGCTGGTAGATTAAGTCAAAACTCAACCGTGTGTCCAGGATCAGTGAGCCACAGACCTCGTAGCAATGGGAACAGCACCACACACTCCGACGGCGGCCATGGCCCAACTACGCGGCGCGGAGATTTCCTCGCTGCTCCATGCCAACCGACCAACTAGTAGCACACAACACAGCTGGAAATTATAAGCGCCAGGCCAAAGATAGTACAAAGTGCGAATATCGATACACACTGCTGCTGCCACTCGCCGAGAGAGAGGATAACAGCATAATCTCGATAACCGCGGGAGACTAAACACAGAATATCAACCAAGGCTTAATCGAACGAATAATATGAGCCAGCCACGGTTCACAGCTCATAAGGTCCTTTGACGTGTAAGGCTGGTGAATGGTGTCACATTGCAACCAAATACCATAACAAATCTGCCCAATGACACGGTGGACGTGTCACACTAATGGAAGTCACAGTCCCTACTTCCTTCTGAATCCACTGCGGTGGAGGATAGAACCGTGTCGCACAGCGTTAAAACCATGCTGTTTTCTTATGAGTGCTCGGGGAAAACATTCCAGACACACCGCCGCTCTTAATCGGCACAAAATGCAGCACCAGGTAACGTAAAGGCCATGACTGAAGCCACACATTTCCCTCTGGCGTCAATGTCCTCACAATTCGCGCTCGAAAACGACAGTTCGCAGTGCGATGAGCAATAGGAAGACATTGTTTACCACCTTTGACACTGCTGACACTGAGTATGAACCTTGCAGACCCATATAGCGTGATCGCACCCGTTTTTGCCACAGTTTTTGCCACAGTTTTTGCTCTCATGTACAGGTTCGAACCACTACTGACCATTCGACGAAATCTGAACGTGATCCGAAACAGCTAGGTTGCTTATCAAGCGCCCACCTTTATTGAGAATTTTAAAATTGTAGCTGTACAGACAGCACTAATGGCGGCAGGACCAGGCGCCTGCAGACAACCTCTGTCGCCTCTACACTGTTGGTCTTGCGCCTTATAGTAGGCCACCCGAATACGAATGGGTCGAAACGGTTGCCGGCCTGCAAGCACCTAGTACCTCGTCAAGGGTTCTGTCTGTGTAAAAAAAAAAAAAAAAAAAAAAAACCATTTTTAAAATGTTTGCACCATTACAGAAGAAAGTTGTGCGCACCTTCGAGGTAAACTTCAGACTCAGGCGTCATAACGGATGGGAATTAAGCAGGTCACAAAAAAATGATCCCTTAATTCTGTTGTAGAGTCTGTAAAGCTGACAGCGTTTCTCGTTGCTCTAAGATCACTGAAGCAGTCGCTTTCTATCCTTCTCGGTCATCGTCACCGCACAAAATGTGAGCACTTTTTCCGACAAGTGAGCTCATCCTTTCATTGCTTTCCATGCAGCACGCTACGTCTTCCCATTCCCAGTTACGCCATTGTTATATTACTAGCTGTTGAAGACCAATGTGTTCTATGTTTTGTGTAAAATTTGTGAGTGTACTCCACTAAACTGTTCCAGTTAGTTTACACACAGCTTTGTGATAACTTCAGTATAGTGAAGATTCTAGTAGAACAGTTTCATCTATGTTCTCATTGCTACAGACAGCAGAAAACTACATCTGTTTGTTTTCCTCTTATAAATACGACTTCTTACTGACTTCAGCAATGGTACCAGGAAGGAGGTACATAAACCCTTGTAAGTCACGGTAGATAGGAAGTTCGCAGTCATCAAAGTTGCAGCGCTCGAACGTAGTGAAATTAATAGAATTCCTTTTGCGGGGGTAAATGTATATTAAAAATGTATATGTTCTTTTGTTGAAAATCGGTAAGTTCCTCGCAGACAGTTTTGAAGTTTTGACAAAACGTGTCATTCGAGCCCGCATGTGTTTGTGTGTACCTACTGGAGCGTCATTTTGTAATACACTTGTATAAATACGTGTGTAATACAGACAGCTCAAAATTTGAAAATGAAGTGCCATAATTAGTACTCTTGGCGTCTCCTACAACTCACATATTCGTAACATTTGGCCTCCTCTGTGTGGGGAAAACACCGTTAAACAGCGGTTAGTTTCGATATGATGTCTTTACCCTCATTATTCGTTACAATACATGTAATCATTCTCGTCGCATGTAAATTAATTTCACACGCACCCAGACGACTTCTACTTCCCCTTCACATGACATTATTGTCACGTCTTCAGATGACAAAATGTTGACCTAAATATGACTCAAAAATTGTTATTAGATCTTAACCAGGATGTTCAGAATTGACAAAACGTAGATTATCAAGTGAGGAATACGGACGTGTCAATACATAATGTCCTCAAAATCACCGTAAGAGTAAATAACGAAAGTCGCAACACAATCTTGACGTCATAAAGTACCCAGCAGTTGTCTATAGAGTAACTAGAGGAACTACAGATGGACATAAACCGAGAGTATGTTCCACAAAGGCATATTCCTTCGCCATTTAGAAACCCTGCTAGGAATAGCTTAGGTTGTATGGGAGCTACCTGATAAAAATGAAATCCAGAGTCAGAATGACGGCTTTCAAAGTCAAGCTGGTGAGGACTGATGCGTACATATTTATTACATAAGGTCCTATTAGGCGCGAAATGGAAACCACTGTAAAATCCGATGGAACTTTGCGCAGAGTTGTTGGGCAGTGCCTTTAATGTGCCTGTCGATCGTTTTATGTCGCTCTTTACAGTTCAGAACGCTAAGCGATGACGTAGAAATGCCTAAAATAGCAGTGTTTCCATCCAAGTGGGTGGATCTGGTGAGAGATTTCGCCTGAAGCTATGCAGTCCACATAACATAAAATGTCATGCGTCTCTTCCTTCAAGACATTTTTCAGACGCATTCTGCAGGGGTAATGAAGACGCTCCTGGAGCGTTTTCGATGGAAAATGTTTGATCACCCACAATACACCCCTTAATTAGCTCCCTCCGTTGTTCATCTCTGCTCAGACGAACCGCTGGCTACAAAGACAACATTTTATCACATACAACCAAGGGTAAACCAGTATAAGAACTGGCGGAAAGCACAGGCGGCTGCTTTCTGTGTCGAGGACCTGGTAAGTTTGTGCAACGCCATGGCAAATATCTAAGTCGGAGCGGTGACTGTTTAGAGAGGTAACTAGAATGTGTGGCTAACTGCTGCGAATAATTTTTTTTTTTTTTGTTTTTAGCTGTGGTTTTCATTTCGTCTCCGATCGGACCTTACTTTCCGAACAACCCTCGTACATCACGACATAGTAAGAAACAAGTAACGGAATACGGTCAACGAAGGTCTATTTCATTTACACCATCTTGCGAAACTTTTTCCACAGTCATATAACTTCATTACAGAAAATTATATCCAGTAGACATGTAACCTACGGTGCATATTTCGTCATCAATGGATGTGATTCTGTATGCAGGCAACAGTCTATGAACCTGATAGGTGAGTGTGAACAAGCGCGCAACAAACAATATCAGACAGTCATACACACGTATGTTGCACCAATCGAAAAACCTGAAAATGCCTATCTCCAAAACAAATGGATTTTTCAATGATGCAAACAGTCGACTTTCATGTGATAGTTGTACGAACAGTCCTATCCTGTGCAAATGTCCCGTTTAAATTTCTCCCCAGCCTAGACATTGCTCTGTGGCGATGTCTTTCGTTGTCGCTGGGCTGCCGACATCCATCGCACTCCTTGTCGGCGTGCGGAGTGATTCCATCGGCGAAGAGGTCGCTGCCCCTCTGCAGGTGGGCTGCGTTGTAACTGCTGAGCTCACTGCAACTACCTGTTAGTCTTAGTAACGCAGCTTATATCCTGAGTTTCACTGTGATATGAAACTGCGCACTACTTGTTCGACGTGGTTGTTGACTTGCAACATACCGGCTAATGCTAGCGATCTCTGTGTTGGGCTGCTAGAATGGCTAGCGGTGAACGTCCGCCTGGCGAGTAGGCCGCCCTGTGTAACCTGCGTTGCTAGAGGGAACGCTAGCTTGGAGTGGAATTCCGCCCTCTTGACTCGCGGTCACTACAACGTCCTTTTGGTAGCATTAGACCCTCCAACCTTCTGGGAACACTCATGTGGCTAAGAGTCTTCCCCAATCATTACGAACAGTAATTGCCTTCAACAGTAAATTGCCTTGACGTGGAACGCAGTCTTCTCTCCAAATCATCTCAGAGAATGATGCCTATAAAAAAATTCAAAGACAGAAAGTAATGGATGACAGATAAGATCAACACAAACTTATTTAGTGAAGTGTCTGTGTCGCAAGGTATTTATTTCTCCTCAACTGTAAATTAAATGTTTCAACAAACTACCATCATCACATACAGAACACATGCAGCTAAGAGGCACATTATTTATCGGGTGTCATAACCATACAAAATTTTCTCACTTGTGGGTGCACCAGCCCCTAAATTATAAACATATTCGTTGAATGTACCGCAGCTTCTCATACATTCATTCAGCAAATAACGCTTGAAAAATTCCATCTGGTCCCCACTGTTCTTTATTCACAAACGTAGAGCAAATGTTGAGCCAAATCGAAACCGTACGAAATAGTTTTAATCCATTTCGGCATCTACTGAAATTTGCATGTTCATTTTACTATCCACGTTTCACTTGACTGATTTAAATCCACGTCAGTCGTCTGGAATAAAACATATTTGCGGTTATGGTTTCCTGCTGTATCTAATAAACAGTTCACTCCAAGAGCTGTTGAAATTTGATTGTGCCGTCTGCTTACATGTTTTGGTGTTATTGCGTTACTTGACTCTGATGATTTTGGTCTAGTTTCCTTTTGAACTGCACCATCAAAAATATGTTGACGTAAAAATGACAAAATATTGTACTACTGAGGTTAGCTTCCCCTGTTTGTACCTTCTGTGCTTCTGTCGTGTTGCCAAATTACTTGCTAGAATCGGTTTCTACAGTGTTTAGAAATTTTCGCTATTGAGCGTGGCGGCCCAGTGGTCTGCAAATGGGACTTGTTATGGGGAAGTCGGCACTTCAAATCCCCGTTCAGCCATCAAGACGTAGGTTTTCTGCTAATTTCCCCAAATCGCTCCAGGCAAGTTACAGGGTGGTCCTCTGAAAGAGGCTCCATCGAGTTGTTTCCCCATCCTTTCATAATCCGAGCTTGTGCTCCGCCTCCAACCGCACCGCTGTCGATAGGGTGTTAAACTATAACCTCCCTTCATTCCTCTTTCTGATATTTGCTTTGCCGTATGTGTACTATAACATTTACACCGGTCTTCAAAATTAAACCAGCCACCGCTAGTTTCCCCACCTGTGTCTAATGCACGATGTAATCATACATATTGTCAACAAGAGGGAACAATAAGACTCTAATACTAAGATCGAAGTGTTCGGATTAGAAAGGGTGTAAGACAGGGATATAGTCTTTCACCTCTACTGTTCAATCTATACATCGAAGAAGCAATGAGGAAAATAAAATAAATTTCAAGAGTGGAATTGAAATTCAGGGTGAAAAGACATCAATGATAAGATTCTCCGATGACATCGCTATATTCAGTGAAAGTGAAAAAGAGTTGCAGGACGTGTTGAACGGAATGAATAGTCTAATGCGTACAGAATATGGACTGAGAGTAAACCGAAGCAAGACGGAAGTAACGAGAAGTATCAGAAATGAGAACAACGAGAAACTTGACATTAGAACTGATGATCACGAAGTAGACGAAGTTAAGGAATTCTGCTAACCAGATAGCAAAATAACCAACCTATGACATGACGGACAGAGCAAGAGGGACGAAAAAAGCAGACTAGCAATGGCGAAAAAAGCATTCCTGGCCAAGGGCAGTCAACTAGTATCAAACATAGGTCTTAACTTCAGGAAGAAACTTCTGAAAATGTACGTTTGGATAACAGATTGTGCAATAGTGGGACATGAACTATGGGTAAAACCAGAACAGGAGAGATAGAAACCTTTGAGATGTGGTGCTATAGAAGAATGTTGAAAATTAGGTGGACTGACAAGGTAAGAAATGAGGAGGAAATGAGCAGAATCGGCGAAGGATGAAAAATAAGGAAAACACTGACAAGAAGAAGGGACAGATTGATAGGGCATCTGTTGAAGCAACAGGGGATAACTTCCGTGGTACTTGAGGGAAATGTAGAGGGTAAAAACTGTAGAGGAAGACAGGTATTGGAATACATCCAGCAAATACACTCCTGGAAATGGAAAAAAGAACACATTGACACCGGTGTGTCAGACCCACCATACTTGCTCCGGACACTGCGAGAGGGCTGTACAAGCAATGATCACACGCACGGCACAGCGGACACACCAGGAACCGCGGTGTTGGCCGTCGAATGGCGCTAGCTGCGCAGCATTTGTGCACCGCCGCCGTCAGTGTCAGCCAGTTTGCCGTGGCATACGGAGCTCCATCGCAGTCTTTAACACTGGTAGCATGCCGCGACAGCGTGGACGTGAACCGTATGTGCAGTTGACGGACTTTGAGCGAGGGCGTATAGTGGGCATGCGGGAGGCCGGGTGGACGTACCGCCGAATTGCTCAACACGTGGGGCGTGAGGTCTCCACAGTACATCGATGTTGTCGCCAGTGGTTGGCGGAAGGTGCACGTGCCCGTCGACCTGGGACCGGACCGCAGCGACGCACGGATGCACGCCAAGACCGTAGGATCCTACGCAGTGCCGTAGGGGACCGCACCGCCACTTCCCAGCAAATTAGGGACACTGTTGCTCCTGGGGTATCGGCGAGGACCATTCGCAACCGTCTCCATGAAGCTGGGCTACGGTCCCGCGCACCGTTAGGCCGTCTTCCGCTCACGCCCCAACATCGTACAGCTCGCCTCCAGTGGTGTCGCGACAGGAGTGAATGGAGGGACGAATGGAGACGAGTCGTCTTCAGCGATGAGAGTCGCTTCTGCCTTGGTGCTAATGATGGTCGTATGCGTATTTGGCGCCGTGCAGGTGAGCGCCACAATCAGGACTGCATACGACCGAGGCACACAGGGCCAACACCCGGCATCATGGTGTGGGGAGCGATCTCCTACACTGGCCGTACACCACTGGTGATCGTCGAGGGGACACTGAATAGTGCACGATACATCCAAATCGTCATCGAACCCATCGTTCTACCATTCCTAGACCGGCAAGGGAACTTGCTGTTCCAACAAGACAATGCACGTCCGCATGTATCCCGTGCCACCCAACGTGCTCTAGAAGGTGTAAGTCAACTACCCTGGCCAGCAAGATCTCCGGATCTGTCCCCCATTGAGCATGTTTGGGACTGGATGAAGCGTCGTCTCACGCGGTCTGCACGTCCAGCACGAACGCTGGTCCAACTGAGGCGCCAGGTGGAAATGGCATGGCAAGCCGTTCCACAGGACAACATCCAGCATCTCTACGATCGTCTCCATGGGAGAAAAGCAGCCTGCATTGCTGCGAAAGGTGGATATACACTGTACTAGTGCCGACATTGTGCATGCTGTGTTGCCTGTGTCTATGTGCCTGTGGTTCTGTCAGTGTGATCATGTGATGTATCTGACCCCAGGAATGTGTCAATAAAGTTTCCCCTTCCTGGGACAATGAATTCACGGTGTTCTTATTTCAATTTCCAGGAGTGTAATTGAGCACGTAGGGTGCCATTTCTGAGGGAATTCGTGGCGGGCTGACTGAAACCAGTCAGTGTCCCTACGAGATGGGATTCGGGTCAATAGACAACCACGACAACGATGACGTCAGGGCACCTGTCAAATGGGGTAGTGTTTGCCGGCTAGTTCCACATACACAGTCGGTGCTAGTTCCACATACACAGACGGTGCAGTATGGCACAGAGAAGACGCCCACCAGACTCTGCGGAGGATGCCCATATCGCCGGCCGGAGTGGCCGAGCGGTTCTAGGCGCTACAGTCTGGAACCGCGCGACCGCCACGGTCGCAGGTTCGAATCCTGCCTCGGGCATGGATGTGTGTGATGTTCTTAGGTTAGTTAGGTTTAAGTAGTTCTAAGTTCTAGGGGACTAATGACCTTAGAAGTTAAGTCCCATAGTGCTCAGAGCCATTTGAACCATTTTTTGATGCCCATATCAAGGACGGAAGCACGATAGTCACAAAGTGATGTGACCCGATAGTTTGATGTGAATCGTTCTGTTGTTTCTCGGGTTTGGCGATAGTTCATAGAGATCAAAAGTGTATCTCAAACACCAGGGCAAGGTCACTTACTGGCATCTGACCTCACAGCATCCACTGGACGTCTTGTATCGACTCAAAGGTGTATAGAAGACTTTGGAAGAGTCGCCATTGTTGTCGGAGACATGCTGTATATGTACCTCCGACGCGTCTTCACATAAGGGAACGTCTAGAGTGGAGTCGACGAAATTCTGCCTGGACGGCCTAACAGTGGGTCAGTGTTGATTTCACAGAGTAGTCCCAGTTTGGTGAGGAGAGTGATTTTCAACTGATTCTCATCTGGAGGGAACGTGGAACATGATTTGGGGACCCAGACATTATAGAAAGAGGCCGGTACCGACGAGTATCCCTAATGGTGTTGACAGGGATTATGTTGACTAATGGAACACCTCTTCATGAAATTGTATGAGTGAGTCGGCAGTGCGTAGCTGCTGTCATGTATCGTGACGAGATCTTGGGACAACACCACTTTCCAATTATGTTGCTACATTTTCTCCCACTGCAAGACATTGTCTTGGCAAGAAGTATTGAAAGGCCCCCATTGATTGTAATGTTCTCTGAGTTTCTGGAACACACATTCCCTATCTTCAGCACCTGTTGCTTCTGTTTCAGCTGGGCTTCCCATGCTGCAGTAATTACGTTTCCATTCTAGTAAACCTTCCTCTAAAAAGACTCCAAGAGAGTAGGAGCTTAAGTACATCCTATGGAAATACGATATTTAAAATTGTGAATTCGTTGTTAAATACAGATTTAATACTTCAGGAAGTTTTTCCTTTTTTGTAATTCAACAGTGCTAATCAAGTGTTCTGTTTCACTCGAAATTATTGGACAGTAATTAATAATAATTATTGATGTACATACTTCTCTTTAATGTACAAGATAAACACATATTCAACGCCAGTGAAACTGAAACAAGTTGGACCTAAATCAGGTAATGGGTAAAGATAGCTTTAGAGATATAGCGAAATGGACAGTTTTTATGTAGTGACTGAAATTATAGAACATTGCAATGAATATGAATTACCTTTTTGCTCCAGATGCATTGATTCCTAAAAAGCTTTCGAACTAATTAAGCACAGCTTATTCTAACCGCTGTCCCAAAATAAGATATTCCTTCTGGCTCCATCAGTATAATAAGAAATTTATGCATCCGCTAATGGGAAATACACGATTCAAAGAGGAGTCTGGGGAGAAGATTTGATAACTACTCTCAGATTCGTTGAAGTTTTCAGATTCGTACGCTAGGGAGAGAAAGGGAATACATATAAGTGGAACAGACATGATTCACCTCCGTATTACAGGTATCAATAGACTATTTGTCTTTAGTGATGCTAAATATCAAATATGAATGGAGTAACTAAGTAGCGAAAGATTCAAAGGATGCCTGGAAACCGACAACAATAAGTTCATAATCAGGTGCAATAAGAATATTGAAAAGAAAGCAGTACAAGTGTCCGTTGATAAAACAGTAAGAAATACAGAAGATACAGAAATCTTTACGTTTGTTTCGACGCGTTCAATATAGCTGTGCATGTGACAGTGAAATATCCTAAATGAGCCCAAAGTCACAGATATAACGAACACAGGCATTCGTAACCAGTTCCTGGCATCTTTCCTGAGAAAGGCCTTGCAGAATAACATCTATGTAATCAATAACTCGAAGTATAAGTGTGTGTACAAGTTTCTTTTCCAAGTCAAGAGGGAATATCTATTCATATTTTTGTATGGCATGGAGAGATGCCGACGTTTTCGCCCATGCTACAATAAAGTGCTCACTGCGATGCAGGTTTTCATTTGTTATTACTCCTACACTCTTTACTGAAGGCGAGTAGCTGGTATTGGTCCCATTTAGGGCTATGGATGACAGAAATTCCCGACATTTCTGGATGACGGGCCCACAATTATAAGCCAGTACCGCTTAGGTTTTAAGTGGGTTAAGCTTTACTCCACAGCCTGTAGCTATTTAGATAGTGCCCGATGTTCAGCGGCTTTTACTTAGGAGTGGATGTCAGTTGACGATGATAACAAAGATGATGGGGAAGAGTTAAAGAGGAGACCTTTTATCCCTGTATTGCTTAGCGATGTCTCCCAAATGGCGACAGTATATCGTACAAAACGGAGCGAGACTTCCCACGACTTGATGCGGTATGCAGTTTTCTGACCTAGGGGCGACTGCGTCCGCGCTTTCATTTCAGTTCTGTCCCTGTGGAGCTCACGTCAGGTGAAGTTATACGCACAGAAACGTTCATAAAAACAGAGGAAAAAAGAATGCTTCGCACGCTCTACGGCGTGGTGCCTATAAATGTCCCACTATGCGCCATTAAGCTGCTCGCTAAAAAAGAGGAAAAAATATATCCGAACGCTGGCAGAGATATTTAATTAAACAAAGCGCTACGTGTGTTCATAAATAAAGCAGCAGGCGGCAGCAACGGTGCTGTAAATTCTGAAAGGGAGCTGTGTGTGTGTGTGTGTGTGTGTGTGTGTGTGTGTGTGTGTGTGTGTGTGTGTGTGCGCGCGTGTGTGTATGTGAGTGCGTGCTTGCCTTCGTGAAACACAGAAGGGGGTGGTGGGGCGTTCTACGTCAGCAGGACCTGATTTGCACCGGCTGCTTTATGAAACATCGAGCCCGGTTTCTCGGTAAAATGTCGAACTGCACATTGTTGAAATTGTTGCCTGCATACATTATCAAAAGTATCTGGATAGCTGTTAGTAGACATTAATATGGGGCTGTGTGCAGCCTCCGCCTGTATGAGGGATTAAACTAACCTGGGCACATTTTCAATCTGGTGAAACTGAAAGCAGAGATCGTAGTCATGTTGGACGCACTGGAACACCTTTGCAATGAGCTATAACTTGGATTTCGCACCAGATTCTAGCGTCCAACATGACTACGTTCCCTGCTTTCAGTTTCACCACACTGAAAATGTGCCCAGGTTAGTTTAATCCTTCATACAGACGGAGGGTGCACACAGCCCCATAGTACACACTGTCTGTAAAACGTGTAGAGAATATAATTAGCATTGAATAAGTATAAATTATAATGTCACACCCCATGCAGTACCTATACTGCATTAACAGCGAAAAGTAATACGTGATACAAATTTTTTCCTTTCATCATTTTGTAGGGGTTGTCAGCGGAAAAAAGTTTCGTTAGCGTTTGAAATTATGTGAAAATTTTGTTGCAAGTCGCTAAGTGCACTCAGTCTCAAATACTGGAAGAACAAAATAATAATTCACATGTTGTAGGCTACATCTCTTTTTCACCTCCATCCCCACCCACATCTCTTCGATAGGTACGTGATTCTTACACCGACAGCGATTGCTGACTGACAGTAAGGTATATGTGTACCAAGCTTGGTTGAAATCGGTCCAGTGTTTCAGGAGGGGATGTACACAAACACACGCAAACATTATATGATATGTATGGATAATGAAAATTATTACTCTCACGAATAATAATGTGATTGAGTTCGTTGTACGAGAGTTGTCCAGAAAGTAAATTCCGATCGGTCGGAAAATGGAAGCCACAGTGAAAAACAAAAACATTTTATTTGCAACAGTTGGGGTACACCTTCCACCTACTTCTCTACATATTCGCCGCTCCAACTTCGAGTTTTGACGTAGTGTTGCATCAACTTTCCAATATCCTCGTCATAAAAAGCAGCTGCCTGTGCTTTCGGCCAGTTATCTGCACTGGTCTGCGATCCTTGTCTGTGGAAAAATTTTGTCTTCATAGGCAGCGGTTCTTGTGAGCAGAGATGAGACTCAGGGGGAGCCAGTTACGAACTGTGTTGTGGGTGATGAAACGCTTCTCATCGGAAACGCTGCAGGAGCGTCTTCATTGCCCCTGCAGTGTTCGGCCGAGAATTGGCATGAAGAAGGACCTGCTCGACAGTTGTGTTATGTGGGCTGCATGACACAGGCGAAATCTCTAACCAGGCCCTCATACTTGGCGGGAGACACTATTCCCTATGCATCTTTACTTGCTCACGGTTCACTCAAAATTGAAAATAGCGACGCGACACGACCGACGGGCATGTTAGAGACACTGCCCAACAAACCTGTGCAAAGCTTTACCGGATTTTCCCAGTGGTTTCCATTTCGTGACCGATCGGAACTTACTTTCTGGACAACCCTCGTTCCATATTTGAGATCACTATGTAAAGCTCACTGACGCCGGTGTTCTTAATACTCGGTGTTATGTTAATCTCAAGTTCTGCCAGTGTGTGCAGTCTGCTTTTATAGACCGTTCCGTCGACGTAGTCAGACAGGAACAGGTCTGAAGACGTTAAATCGGGAGAAAGAGGGCTGTTAATCCTTCAAAATAATTCTACCGTCAAAAACTTCTGTTATGGAAGGAATTGATCCGCTAGATGTGTGACAAGTGGCAATGTCTGCTGCAACCAACAATATCGTTCATGTGCCTCAAGAAGCGAAATAAACTGTGCAGTAATGTTTTGTGGCACAGCTCTGTCCACAGTAGCTTCAAGGGAAATAGGGCCCCTTTACTCTAAAATACGAAACAGTACGGTACTCTCAAATTTTCTGACAGTGCAAGGTGTTATCAAGGAATGCACATGGATTTTAGATGGAAAAAATTACTGTGTCCACGCATCTGCTAAAATGAAACAACTCGTCACCACTACAGAAAGAACTCTCCATTTCTGCAAGTCCACTGTTGTCAATAAATGATAGCGCCTTCTGTTCCTGTACACTACGAACATGATATGCACGAAATTTTAACGTCTGTGTCGCTTCCTGAACACTGCGGTACAAAGTTTCATACTGGACCGATAGTATCCTCAAAATTTTTGAAGACGAACACAGCACTACATCCCTGACCTCAGCCAGTCTCAGCATTCGTCAAAATGGTCCATCTCTTCAGTTCTCTTCTTATCTGCAACTGATCTGCATTGCGGAAACGGGCGCTTAATCACGTTATTGTTGAACTATTTGGCACTGTGGCAACATAAGCATGTGAGCGACTGGCAATATACTGAGCAATGCTCAAATATGAAATTTACACTGTCAAAACACATTAACGTATGCCCTTGCCAAAAGCATGAATAGCCATCATTTGCAGAGCACGCGACATGCAGGAAGAGAGCCAGTGATGTTCTGGCAGGTACAGGCAGGTATGTGGAGACAGGACGGCTCCAGCGCCGTGACCAGGTGCACTAGGTTTCTCGGTTGAAGATCCATGACGGGAACAACCCAATCAAGGTGGTCCAACAGGTCTCCAATGGGCTTAAATCTGGATAGTTTGGTGGCCAGGGGTGTACCGTAAACTCATCCTACTGCTATTCGAACCACACGTACACTGCACGTTGCATTATCCTGCTGGCTGATTCCATTGTACTGAAGGGAAACGTAT
Source organism: Schistocerca americana (assembly GCF_021461395.2). Taxonomy (NCBI): domain Eukaryota; kingdom Metazoa; phylum Arthropoda; class Insecta; order Orthoptera; family Acrididae; genus Schistocerca; species Schistocerca americana. Next base: position 769,945,833 of record NC_060122.1, on the reverse strand, counting down.
TGCATCCAGGGGTTGGCATAGTCCCCAAGGATAGATGCATACCTGTGACAATCAGAATGATGATATCGCCCAGGGAACGCCCCGAAAACAGTCCCTAGACCCTGATGCTCCTTCCTCCGGCCTAGATCCCTTGCTTTCAGGCGTGTTACGCCATACACACAAACGGCCATCTCTCTAATGGTGCATGGTTCATCTGAAAAGGTCATCTATTGCCACTCAGTGGACATCAAGTATTGGCTTGCAGATCTGAGCTCTCGTCGCCGATAAACAGCAGTCAGCCTGAGTACAAGAGCTGGACACAGGCTGCGGAGGGCCATACGATCGGTGGGGAGACACTGTTGGCAGCCACTTGGTTCATCTGGTCGGTCAGACGCTCAACAGTTGCGCGTCTAGTCGCTAGCACACATCTCCTCAGCCGTAGTTCACCCCTGTCACCTGTGGCTCTTGGTGCTCCACAGGTCCGCAGCTCGTGGTCGTGCGGTAGCGTTCTCGCTTCCCACGCCCGGGTTCCCGGGTTCGATTCCCGGCGGGGTCAGGGATTTTCTCTGCCTCGTGATGACTGGGTGTTGTGTGCTGTCCTTAGGTTAGTTAGGTTTAAGTAGTTCTAAGTTCTAGGGGACTGATGACCATAGATGTTAAGTCCCATAGTGCTCTGAGCCATTTGAACCATTTTTGTGCTCCACAGTGACCTCGGCGCCGGTTTTCGATAGCGCCGTTTGGCCAAGCGCGGTATACTTTAACAACAGCGACACACTCATGCTCATAAATTAAGGATAATGCTGATACATGGTCAAACAACACTCTGGTGGGCGGTTTGCGAGTTTAAATCAGCTCGTGGTATGACCATGTGGTGCATCTGACCTGCGGTCGTCGCACGGTGGCGCTGGGAGCAGTCCACATACCCAGAGGTGTGTTGCTGCATGTCAGAGTACGGTGCAGCGAGTAAATGTGCAGACGTTTTCAGTCGTGCTAATGGTGACTGTGTGTTGAAAATGGGTCAAAGAACACATATTGATGACGTTATAAGGGATAGAATACTCGGGCGACTAGAGGCTGGTCAAACACAGTATGTCGTAGCAGGGGCCCTCCGTGTTCCACAAAGTGTGATCTCAAGATTATGGCAACGATTCCATCAGACAGGAAACGTGTCCAGGCGCTACAGTACGGGACGTCCACAGTGTACAACACCACAAGAAGACCGATATCTCACCATCAGTGCCCTCAGACGGCCACGGAGCACTGCAGGTAGCCTTGCTCGGGACGTTACCGCAGCCACTGGAACAGTTGTCTCCAGACAGTCTACAGGCGACTGAACAGACATATTTTGTTCGCCCGGAGACCTGCAAGGTGCATTCCACTGACCCCTGGTCACAGGGGAGCCCGTAAAGCCTGGTGTCAAGAACACAGTACAAGTTCATTGGAAAAGTGGTCCCAAGTTATGTTCACGGACGAGTCCAGGTATAGTCTGAACAGTTATTATAGCCGGAGTTTCATCTGGCTTGAAACAGGAACCAGATACCAACTCCTTAATGCCCTTGAAAGGGACCTGTATGGAGGTCGTGGTTTGATGATGTGGAGTGGGATTGTGATTGGTGCACGTACATCCCTGCATGTCTTTGACAGAGGCACTGTAACAGGTCAGGTGCACCGAGACATAATTTTGCACCAGTATGTCCGCCTTTTCAGGGGTGTAGTGCGTCCCACCTTCCTCCTCATGGATGATAACGCACGGCCCCACCGAGCTGCCATCGTGGAGGAGTACCTTGAAATAGAAGATATCAGGCGAATGGAGTTGCCTGCCTGTTCTCCAGACCAAAACCCCATCGGGCACGTCTGGGATCCTCTCGGTCAACGTATCGCTGCACGTCGGCAAACCCATAGGACACTTCAGGGGCTCCGAAGGGCACTGGTGCAAGAATGGGAGGCTATACCCCAGCAGCTGGTCGACCACCTGATCCAGAGTATGCCAACCCGTTGCGCGGCCAGTGTACATGTGCATGGTGATCATATCCCATATTGATGTCGGGGTATATGCGCAGGGAACTGTTATGTTTTGTAGCACATGTGTTTCGGGAAGGTTTTCTCAACGTATCACCAATACCATGGACTTACAGATCTGTGTGTTCCCTACGTGCCTATGCTATTAGCGCCAGTTTTGTATAGTGCCACGTTTTACTTCACCACATTCTGCAATTATCCTTAATTTATGAGCTTGAGTGTATTTATGGACTTATCCGTTCCGGAGATGCGTCAACCGTTGGCCCTAAAGCCAATGATCATGCCCTTTTGGGAGTCGGATAAATCGCTCATTTTCACATTAATACAACGACCCCACTGTTCTATGCGTCACTTCTACACGCTTTGTATACCCTCCACTGCTAGTGCTGCCACCAGCCGTCTGTGACTGGTTACTGCACGTTGACGTGGAACATAGACGGTGGTCGCATTCATGTGACTGCGCGGTACTGCAGATGACATGTGACCAATAACCCTTACATTTGTTATCGGCAAAACCTGTGATGCTATCTAGCGGTAGCTGGTCGAACGAATGCAGTGAAACTTCTGTTTGCGCTGTGTTTCTCGAACAAGCGACTATTTGGTCGCACTGAATTTTATTCTATTGTCATTCTGTCTGAGCATTTAATATTAATTATTAAACCTGATATTCCACAAGTGTGTGCGTGTGTGTGTGTGTGTGTGTGTGTGTGTGTGTGTGTGTGTGGAAGGGGATGGGCGAGAGAGAGGGGAGAGAGGAACGAAAGAAGGAGGTAAGGAGAAGGGCAGATAGAGTAAGGGGGAGGGAGGAAGGGAGAGAGGGAGGGAGAGAGAGAGAGAGAGAGAGAGAGAGAGAGAGAGAGAGAAGTATGTAGGGATTAAACTGTCATTTTGTGTTCTGCGTATCATTTCTATAGGATAAGCGACCACAACTAAGCCAGGGCTTAGGAATTTCGGCTAAGCTCAGAAAGAGAAGTTTGTCACCCGGTCCTTCCCTGCAGTCTGGCAAACACTAAGCAGACTGGCTCAATTAGGGAAGCGGATTGCCTCTGTTAAAGCTCTCATCTAGCCTCTCACAGTGCTGGCATGTGTCCTGACACACACACACACACACACACACACACACACACACACACAAGAATAAAAACCGAATACGGCGACGCGTCTGTCACAAAGGGCATATCGCTGCGCATATCTCAATAAATAGCGGAGCCGCAAATGACAATGATGACGCTTCATTATCCCTCCACAAAAGCCTGATTTATGGCGCGGATCAAATTATACAACGTGTCGGTGGGACGCACTAACAATAATCGGAAACCACAATGAAGCTGTCAGTGAATAAATGATTTAGCACTGTGCAGAAACATGGTCCAATTATACCGTGTTTAGCGACCATGTTTTAGCGTTCAAGGCACTGAAACGAAGAGAAAAGGATGCCTGAGACACACGAATACATGTCGGTTTTCTTTATATATGACTTTATATTCTTTATCCTTTTTATTTTGTAAATTGAGCTAGACTTTTGAATTAGGCCCCTTTTGCGAATAAGACGACTAAGAAATAAATTTATGCATTTTATAACAACCTGTGAAATCCTACTTCATGTTCCTTCTGTTACTGATCGATTGTAAATTATGCTCTTATTTATTGCGAACCACACTCCACTTTTTCTTCCATCTCGTTCCCTTAAATGGTACAGAACATTTCCTTCGTTTAGTGTTACACATTGCTCCCCTTTACGGAACACTTCGCCTTGATAAAAAAGGACCATTTGATTTCCTCCAATTCCTTCTCAATATTACTTAGTCTGTGTTCTCAAATGATGGGCACATATATACGCTATGTGATCAGAAGTATACGAACACCACCAAAAACATACGTATTTCATATTTGGTGCATTTTGCTGCCATCTACTTCCAGGTACTCCGTATCAGCGACCTCAGTCGCCATTAGACATCGTGAGAGAGCAGGATCGAGCGCTCCGCAGAACGCACGGGCTTCGGACGTGATCAGGTGATTGGGTGTCACTTGTGTCATACGTCTGTACCCGAGATTTCCACACTCCTAAGCATTCCTAGAACCACTGTTTCCAATGTGATTGTGAATTGGAAACGCGAATGGACACGTACAGCACAATAGCGTACAGGCCGACCTCATCCGTTGACTGACAGAGGCCGCTGAGAGTTGGAGAGGGTCGTAATGTGTCGTAGGCAGACATCTATCCAGACCATGACACTGGAATTCCACACTGCAGCAGGGTCCACTGCAAGTACTGTAACAGTTAAGCGGGAGGTGAAAAAAACTTGGATTTTATGGTCGACCGGCGGCTCATAAGCCATAATTAGTCGAGTTTTGAGGAGACTTTTCTGACAGTCATCCTACTTTTGAACAAGCACTCATCGAAGATGTCAGAACGAGGCACATAAACATATTATGTAACACATAGTATCCCTCTATGGCTTCGGTCAGCACAGGAGAACGGCGAGGGAATTTTTCATACGAAAAAGAGTAATATATTAAAAAACCAAAAACCCGCATCGATTGCGAAAAAAGGACCTAGTGTTAAGTGTTAACCCAAAGAGTAAGGAAGGGTCATCCCACATACCCGAAACTACACAGACGGAAAAAATATCGCAACACCAAAAATAATTAATATAGGGTAATGAAATTTTGGGAATACATTTGGCTAGGTAACATATTAAAATGATTAGTATTGCAGGATCACAGTTTAATGAAGACCCCAGATAACCCATTACAAATGTGAAATGCTGGTACATTAATACCCGGTGTAACCGCCATATTCCCGAATGCAAGCATCCAAACGTGCTTGCTCTGCGTCACACAGGTGACGGGTGTCAGTTTGTGGGATGGAGTTCCATACCTTTTGCACTTAGCCTGTCAGCACACGGACTGTTAGCCGCGCAGGATAGCCGTGCGGTCTTGGACGCCTTGCCACGGTTCGCGCGGCTCCCCCCATCGGAGGTTCGAAGCCTCCCTCGGGCATGGGTGTGTGTGTTGTCCTTAGCAAAAGTCAGTTTAAGTTATATTAAGTTGTGTGTAAGCCTAGGGACCGATGACCTCAGAAGTTTGGTCCCATAGAACGTACCACAAATTTCCACAATTTCCATACGGAAATACTGTTTGCAGATGATGTTGGATTTATCGTCTGATGACGTCCCATATGTGCTCCACAGGAGACATATCTGGTGGTCGAGTACGCAAAGATGACATGTCGACACATTGTAGAGCTTGTTGGGTTACAACAGCAGTGCGTGGACGAGTGTTATCCTGCTGGAAAACACAGCCTGGAATACTATACACGATTGACACCAAAACACGTCGAATCACCAGACTGACGTACAGATTTTGCTGTTAGTGCGCGGAATAACCACGAGAGTTCTCCTGCTGTCATACGACATCGAACGCCATACCATAATTCCAGGTGTAGGTCCAGAGTGTCTAGAGACAGAAAGGTTGGTCGTAGGCTCCCTTCTAACCAACAGGTGGCCACCACTGTCACCGAGCCAGAATCACCTTTCATCGGATAACACAGCAGACGTCCATCCTACCCTCCAATGAGCTCTCGCTTGACATCACTGAAGCAGCTAATGGCGGTGTTTGGGGTCAGTGGAATGCTCGCTATTGGGCGTCTGGCTGGGAGCTGTCCTTGAACTAACCGACAGTTTGTTGTGTGACTGTGTTGCACCTGCTGCTCCGATTGCTGCTGCTCATGAAGTGTGATGCGCCAGAGCCATACACCGAACACATTGTTGTCCCTCTCGATAATGCCACGTGATCCTTCCTAGCCCGATTTCATCCGACCGTACATTCTCGTGACCACCTCTGCCAGCAGTAATGTACAGTCGCTACATTCCTGTCAAGTCCTCCCACAATACCACAGAAAGAATATCCAGCCTCCGAAGCTTACATTCTGTGAAGAGTGTTGGATGTCCAACCATATAGCATCTAGTTGTAGTTTCACTGTGCTTCTTCTTTCCGTAGGTGCTTACGACAGTAGCACGTGAACATTTGACCAGCTGAAAGGTGGCCACACTGAGTCACAGCGCCAGAGATTGCGCCAAAGAGAATTATTCAGCCGCCTCCACTGGGGCAGTAGTAGTTCAGAGGTTGCCGACAGTAGTGGTTCAGATGTTGCCGTGGGCAGTGCTTGTTCAGAGGATGTCGATAGTAGTACTAGTTGAGGGCATGTCGTGTGCAGTTGTTCTGTTGGGCGAGATAGCAGAGGCTGTTCGATTGGGGATGTTGTAATGATAACAGTGTAGTTTTTCGTCAATATATATGAAGGTAACAGAAAATTTTGTTTATTTCTAATTTCCTAAATAACAATGCCTTTGGGTCGCAGGTTAAGTCAACAAAGCATCTTGTTTGTGTTCATTATTAGACTGTAATTCAGGTTTCTATGTGCAATTATAGTATTTCTGTTTTTTTTAATTACTTAATTGTAAATGGTGTTTAAAATATCTTGTCGTATTGAGGAAGAACCCCGCCAGATGTGTACGTTGAATCACACTTCCACACACAGAACAGTTACACTTGTGCTTTGTTGTTTCGTAGCTTTCATAGTTGTGTTGACGGAAATTTCCTTTCATTCTTTGTTGTTATTCTATGCAGTCAGATTACGTACTAATACTACTCAGGGCCAACCGGTTACGAGACTTCGTAACCGGACATACAGCTACTACAAATTATTTGCATTATATTTAATTAAGCCCCCATGCACAGCTTCTCCGTTTTCGGGAGACTCATTGTAGGGTCTACGTAATAATAACCTGCCCTTTGTGTAAGTCGCGTGTCTCAAAGGATTTCCCCATTTTCAGCCCATATCTCCGCTAGGGTGGAACCCAGTCCGTGTCTGCTCCGCTTACGTACTTTTGTTACCACATCACATGCCCGCAACGCTACCAGGCTACATCCAACATCGCGGTGGGCAGTACTCATTATGTTTTGGCTGATAAGCGTAGTAATAGACATACGTAAAGGCAGCGCCCGTTATGAGATAACGCCCGATTGGTATTCAGCACAACTGAAGTAGAAATAGTGCGGGTACGACCTTAACTGATCAAAGCTACTAGGGAAACTACCATGTTCTACACTTACCTATGATGGTCTACGGTAGCCTAGTTACGAACGATGTCTGCTGCTGATTTACGCATTTCAATATTTTGGCATGCTTATGTGAAAAGAGCTGGACATCATGGGTGTGTCAGTAAAGTCTGACGCTGCAACAAGATTATTTGAAATGATCTTTTTTCTGTGTTTAGTACCACCGCTGCTGATATGATATGCACGTCATTGCAATAAATGAAGAAAGAAATAATACGCCATGCTCAGAATTCATTTACGCAATTCATTATTGATTATTACTCAACTTCGCAACAAATCACCCTGGATTGTCGCGGCTGTGTTCCCCTTCCAAGACTGAAAACGAATTTCCGCGTGCGGTTTTGTTTCGACTGCTAGAGCGGCGTGTTACTTACTTTATACCTTGGATGCTGCGATGCAACCAACGCGTTCCAGTTAATGAGTCCTTCCTGATTAAGAATAACTATTCGGGTGTGAGGCATTGGACTATGGAACGAGGATTCACGTGTGCAGTAGCTGCTCGGTAATTAAAATTACACGATGTGCTTCACAAAACAATAGAGCAAGTAAGCTATCACACATGAAATAATTAACTAGAATTTTAACGTGAAGACAGGAGCAGTTACTAATTGAGATAATAATTGCGCCACAATTTTGGGATGACTGATGATGGGACAGTAACACTACAGATGAACACATTAGCTGGAATAGTTGCACCTATCTGCATTCACACTCACATCAGAAAGAAAGCCATGTAAATAACTATTAATCACTTATTAATTATATGATTAACGGGCATTGCATTGATAACCCATTATGCACTGTATTAAATGGTCTTTTAGTTTTAAATGGAAGAGGAATTTATTTATTTCTTATAAAATGTCTGCCTAAGTCTACTGTCTAGTTTATATGTGAAAGACAATATTTAACTGAACGTGAAGTAAAAATTGAAATCGTATCAAATATCATTTTAATCCCATAACATGCAATAACAGTCATGTTTTCACTTCACTTTATTCACCATAGTGTCTATAATCCTTAATAACATCTTTGGCACTTTACTTATTGAAGTCAAATTCATTATATATTCCACAGGTAGTTGATTACCAATGAGGCGACACAAGACGTGAGATACCATTTAATATCGGGTTGGAACTCCTTTCTCCCGGTGTAGTGCAGCAACCCGACGTGGAATGGACCCAGCAAGTCGTTGAAAGGCCCATGCCGAAATATTGAGCCATGCTGGCTCTACGGCCGTTCACAATTGTGGAAATGTTGCCGGTGCAGGATTTTATGTACAAACTGAAACCTCAGTCATGTCCCATAAATGTTCGATAGGATTCACGTCGGACGGTCTGGGTGGCCAAATCATTCGTTCGAATTGTCCCGAATGTTCTTCAAGCCAATCGCGAACAGTTGTGGCCTGGTGACATGACGCAGGGTCATCGATAAAATTTGCATAGTTGTTTGGGAATGAAGTCCATTACTGGCTAAAAATGATCTCAGTTGGAGCAGAGGGCCCAATCCATACCATGTAAACACAGAGCACACCATTATGGAGCCACCACCAGCTTGCACAGTGACTTGCTGACGACTTGGCTGTGCGACACACTCGAACCCTACCATCACCTCTTACCATGACAAATCGGGAGTCATCTGAAAAGGCCACGGTTTTCCAGTCATCTATGGTCCACCTGATATTGTCACAAGTCCAGGAGAAATGCTGCAGGCGATGTCGTGCTGTTAGCAAAGGCAGTCGCATCGGTCGTCTGCTACCATAACAGATTACTGCCACATTTCGCCACATTTTGCTAACAGACACGTTCGTCGCGCGTCCGACATTGTTTTCTGCGGTTATTTCACGCAGTGTTGCTTGTCTGTTAGCACTAACAACTCTACGCAAACGCCGCTGATCTCGATGGTTAGGTGAAAGCCGTCGGCACTGTGCTGTCCGAGGTGAGAGATAATGCCTGAAATGTGGTATTCTTCCCGGCACACTCTTGACACTGTGGATCTAGGAACATTGAATCCCCTAACCATTTCCGAAATGGAAAATCCCATGCGTCTAGCTCCAAGTACCATTCCGCGTTCAAAGTATGTTAATTGCCACCATGCACCCATACTCATGCCGGAAACATGTTCACATGAAACACCTGAGTACAAATGACAGCCACGACGATGCAGTGCCGCATTATACCCTGTGTACGCGATACAACCGCAATTCCGTGTATGTGCGTATCGCTTTCCCATAAATTTTGTCACCTTAGTGTGTTTGCTACAGGGAGATCAATTATTATTTAGATACAGGGTGGCGCACGAAATGTGTTACCATTTTGTTTTTGAATATAAACTTTATTGTCAATACAATCTGAAAGGAACATATACTACAATGAAGAGCCGTCCATGGAGATTTGTTATAACTCAGCACATGCTCAATATGTCCACTATTTCTTTTCCTAACTTCCTTCAAACGAACACTGAAGTTAGTGATTACCCTACGGCACATGTCTTCCGTAATTTCACTACAAGCTTGAAGAATAAGTCTTCTGAGCTCCATTAAATCACGTGGACGTGTCGGGAAACTTTTTTTTTCCTTTAGGTACCCCCAAAGAAAAAAGTGACATGGATTGGGGTCTGGACTATTGGGGGGGGGGGGGGGGGGGGCAATTTTGTCTGTCATTGAAGCGACCTGGAAACCTGAGCGAAATGATCCGCATGTCGAAACGCTCGTGTAAAAACTCCAACACAGTGTTTGCAGTATGTGGCCTTGCTCCATCTTGCATGAACCACTGCGTGTTGAAGGGCAAGGCAGTAGCAAGAAGCTGTGGAATGAAGCTATTGCAAAGCTGTTCACAGTTTCTTCAAAGAAAAAGCGTCCAATAAGCCCGTGACTGGAAATTGCTGCCCACACTGTAATTCTCGGAGCATAATGTTGTTCATGAAGCACTTGTCGGTTTTCAGTGGCCCAAAAGCGTACATTTTGTTTGTTAACCACACCGTCTAAATAAAAATGCGCCTCGTCTGAAAACCAAACGTTGTTTAGAGTTTCTTCCCTATCCTCGGCCCACTGAGCAAACACTAGTCTCTGCTGCTTGTGTTCTTCAGTGAGCTTCTGTGCACAGGTCATCTTGTATGGGTACATATGGAGTTCACTTTTAAGAATGCGTTGAACGGAGCGTCTGGATATTCCCAGTAGCACTGCTGCCATTCTGCACGATTTCCCGGGACTTCTCTGTACAGCAACTCGTACCGCTTGAATATTCTCCGGCGAACAAACAGGCTTAGGCCGAGGTCGCTTCGCTTCCAATACTGTTCCTTCTTGTACAAATTTATCGTACAACCTGTGGATGGTCGTCTTGCAAGGGACCCACTGTGTGCTAAACTGTTGTCGAAAACGCCTCTGAGTCATAACAAGGCTTTTCGTTTCATGAAAAAGTAACACAATTGCTGATCGTTGCTGTGTCGTCAGTCTTCCGTTGTGAGCCATTGCTGCTTACTAGTCTCCTAGCGGCAGTATCATTTCGTAACTCATTTGTTTTTCCAAGCTCTGCTGGTACTGTTGTAGAGATCCCAGCGGGGTATCTAATGTGCGTCGTAAATTGTGAAAGAAACAATTGGTAACACATTTCGTGCGCCACCCTGAAATTCTTTTGTGTTAGTTGATGTTAAACGCATAGCTGGCATAAATCTTCTACTGTAACTGTTACAAACGAACCAAATTTCAGGCACATGGAATATAGGATGGGTTTGCACACACTGCTTACATAAAGAAACGCACGCCCAGTTGCAATGAACAAACAAATAATATTTAAAAATAAAACACAATACTTGAGAGAGACTGGGTTCACAAACCAAAAGGTAATTTTGCACAATGGTGTCCACTGATTGTACAGCGCTTATAATAGGGAATATTCAGTCTTCAGGTGCTTAAGGGAGCAATTAATTTGCCCCTGATGGAACTGCTTCACAGCTGCGTCCATTAAAGCTTTTGTGCTATACAACAGCTTGTAGTCCATGTAAGCCGCTGAATCCATTGTAGAAATAGCCAGACACCATCCATAGGGTACGTTGCGATGTCCGTCACTGCAAGGCTGGTTTTTAAATAACTGTAAGGACAGAGTCAACATACTCCGTACTCACGATGTACACCTGATAGGCCTATATATAAACTGTCATACCAAGTAACGTAGTCCCTGAGGGCCGGAAACCCACAGAGGACGAGGTTGTCTTTGCCCAAGGCGTACGCAAAAGCACAATGGTAAACATTGGCTATTTAAATACAATGGAAAGAGACATGCCGAGCACTACTTCCTGCAGGGGGAGCTTGAACCACGGCCTGCAGGAAGTGTCACTACGTCAAAGCCTGACTGGCTGGACACAGCTATTTAGTGGCTAGAACCAGGCCCAAAGTTCAGTTCGCGCCGGATGCCGACCCTTGAAGATTACGTCTTCGTCTCGGAATTGGACTGTTACTAGTGTGTGAGATTGTTACCATGAACCTTTGTGGAAAATTAGAACTTTTGTTTGGCTCAATTAGGAGACTTTTTTCGTTATTGTTACCGTTCGTTTTTATGTTGAGTCGTCAACCTTCTGAACTTACATCAATATAATTTGTGTTTGCTGTTGTTGTGGTCTTCAGTCCTGAGACTGGTTTGATGCAGCTCTCCATGCTAATCTATCCTGTGCAAGCTCCTTTATCTCCCAGTACCTACTGCAACCTACATCCTTCTGAATCTGCTTAGTGTATTCATCTCTTGGTCTCCCTCGACGATTTTTACCCTCCACACTGCCCTCCAATGCTAAATTGGTGATCCCTTGATGCCTCAGGACATGTCCTACTAACCGATCCCTTCGTCTGGTCAAGTTGTGCCACAAACTTCTCTTCTCCCCAATCCTATTCAATACCTCATCATTAGTTACGTGATCTCCCCACCTAATCTTCAACATTCTTCTGTAGCACCACATTTCGAAAGCTTCTATTCTCTTCTTGTCCAAACTATTTATTGTCCATGTTTCACTTCCATACATGGCTACACTCCATACAAATACTTTCAGAAACGACTTCCAGACACTTAAATCAATACTCGATGTTAGTAAATTTCTCTTCTTGAGAAACGCTTTCCTTGCCATTGCCAGTCTACATTTTATATCCTCTCTACTTCGACCATCATCAGTTATTTTGCTCCCCAAATAGCAAAACTCCTTTACTACTTTAAGTGTCTCGTTTCCTAACCTAATTCCCTCAGCATCAGCCGACTTAATTCGACTACATTCCATTATCCTCGTTTTGCTTTTGTTGATGTTCGTCTTATATCCTTCTTTCAGGACACTGTACACTCCGTTCAACTGCTCTTCCAAGTCCTTTGCTGTCTCTGACAGAATTACAAGGTCATCGGTGAACCTCAAAGTTTTTATTTCTTCTCCCTGGATTTTAATACCTACTCCAAATTTTTCTTTTGTTTCCTTTACTGCTTGCTCAATATACAGATTGAATAACATTGGGGAGAGGCTACAACCCTGTCTCACTCCCTTCCCAACCACTGCTTCCCTTTCATGCCCCTCGACTCTTATAACTGCCATCTGGTTTCTGTACAAATTGTAAATAGCCTTTCGCTCCCTGTATTTTACCCCTGCCACCTTCAGAATTTGAAAGAGAGTATTCCAGTCAATATTGTCAAAAGCTTTCTCTAAGTCTACAAATGCTAGGAACGTAGGTTTGCCTTTCCTTAATCTTCATTCTAAGATTAGTCTTAATGCGAATTGTCAGTCACAACATAAAAGTAGATTCCGCGAATTAGATTTTTACGCAGTTTACCAAGGCTTAATCCGTGTTTCCACAGATGTTCTCATAAACAAAATAGCTCTGAGCACTATGGGACTTACCTTCTGAGGTCATCAGTCCCCTAGAACTTAGAACTACTTTAACCTAACTAACCTAAGCACATCACACACACCCATGCCCGAGGCAGGATTCGAACCTGCGACCGTAGCGGTCGCGCTGTTCCAGACTGTTGCGCCTAGCTGGCGTTCTCATAAACAACTTTTCACCAAGATCCTTAAATAACGATCAATGATAGGTGGGATTATATCGCTTTCTTTGTCCAGCAGCACACCACATAAGTTACGAAATAGATATTTCTTTACAGAAATTATTAACTCGTTAGTTACATAAGTATTTTTACAATTACGTTTAATTTTTTGTTTTATACATGAAAAAATTTAAGTATTAAACATCTTAATCTTTAACAAACATTATTTAGAACACAATAAAAATTGCATCTCATTAATCCAAATCTATGGCGCTAGGTAGCGGCACATTGCAGTACAGTAATACCGAGTCAAGAAGCATTTCGTTAATTCGCACAACTGCCTGTACATGTAGAAGGTCTATACCCAACTAATACTCATACTGGTACAAACATTATGACTGATAGTCGGCGCTATTTATACACGTTGTCAGCTCACATACTTATCTCGATGGAAATGCGTGGATCGTTACAAGGTTGCAATTAAAAGACTATTCCTCGTACTAAGCCGGAGGATATCACAAATCGGAAACTAATCAGGAGCAGCCTTTGTCGGCCTAGCCGAGTTATTTGTTTTGCGAGTGTTTCTTTGGATATTTATACACCTTCTTCCTTTTAACTGCACTCAGCCCTGTCGCTACGACCACGCGGTTTGAGTTACGGTATGTATTTTGCGCGGCCTGCAGCGCCGTTTATTAATGTGGAAACAGTGACCGCCGCCGCCGCTGCCGCGCTTCCACACTGTCACCCGACAGGCAGATATATAGGCCTCCGGCTGGGCGCGCCGCGCTGGAATTTCATTTGTTGCCCGCTGGAGCAGGCATCTCGCGCCATCCGTCGACGTCCACCCCAAAGGGCCGGCTACAGCTCCCACTACTGTGCCGTGCCCACGTGAATGCGTGCGTCGCTGGCTGCACGCCTGCATATCTCAGCACGTGGCTTTGTCTCAGCTTTAGTGCACAATCCTCAGTGCCACGCATGATTCACGACACCAAAAGTCGTCTCGTGCTTATTTTAAATGTGTCCATAATGAGCGCACTTACCTCTGCTGTATTGTGTAGGGGTGTGATACACCCATGATGACGAATTTACATAGTTAACAGCTAGGTGACATGTCGCACTCCTTTGTGGTTTGAACTAGCTGCTACGAGATGTCAGTAGAGTGGTAAAGGTGCGTTTTTGTAACTCTATTTGAGAGTTGGACTTCGTGCGCTGCTACTCAGACAAGTTGAAACAAGCTATGGATTGTGAATCCTCAACACCCAATTTCCTCCCATTATAAAGAGACGTCCAGGTAGCTATTTCATTGCATTTTTATGAGTAGGCCGGCCAGGTTGGTCCAGCAGTTCTAGGCTCTACAGTCTGGAACCGCGCGACCGCTACGGTCGCAGGTTCGAATCCTGCCTCGGGCATGGATGTGTGTGATGTCCTTAGGTTTAAGTAGTTCTAAGTTCTAGGGGACTGATGACCTCAGAAGTTAAGTCCCATAGTGCTCAGAGCCATTTGAACAATTTTTATGAGTATTTTTCCTAAGATATATTTGATCCCTTAGTCAACAGCAAATATTGTTATATATGGATTGTTATGGGCCAGAAGGGACCAAAGTGGAAGCTTTGATTGGTCACGTACCCATCTTTCAGGTGTCGTTGGCGATGCCTAACAATGAGCCACACCATTAAAGTATTGCAATCTCTTTTTATATTTTCTTATATGGAAGAAATTGTTTTGTTTACAGATAAGCGCATTGACAGTCAGAGAGTGATGCAGTGACACGAAAACGTACTAAAATTTATAATGAAGCACGAAATGGTAGCACTGGACTCCTGTACTTAGTAACAACCTACAGGGCAAGTAGATTGAATATGGAATACCTTTGAGCATCTGATGGAGCTGGGATAGTGATTTTTTGGGCTACTATGTCCATCCAAAGATTCAGATTACCTTTGCGCTGTACTCGTTTTGACGACCAAGAAACTCGAGCACCCATGAAGAAAGTAGGAACATGGTCTCCCCTTACATGCGTTCTTGACCAGTTTGTAACGTAAGAAGCTTTATGTTACACTGGGTGAGAAACTAGAAGTGTATGTCTCACTATGTGTAACTGCTATGTGACTAACAATTAATAAACTGTATCGATTTTATTGTCACTGTGTGTTAATACTACACAATTAACCACTAATTTCAAAGTTAAAATATTGAAAATAGATTATGTATAATATACCCCACACACCATCAGCATTAGAATTCCAGACCACGCCACTGCAGGGTTAATTAGTCAGAACGTGCTGCCACACAGGTTTTCTCATTCCCTGATCGCTTACCGATACGTCTGACAAACGTCTCTCAAAGAGATTCCTCGTGCAAGACGCAGGTTGCTTTACACACAAGCATTGTCTTGTAAATCGGAAAGGCAAGTACACTATCTTATCAAAAGTTTCCAGGCATCTATAACTGGGCCATTAATATGGGGTGTGTCCTCCCTTCTCCTTTGCGGCGGCTTGAAATCTACTGGGAACACTGTCAATCTGATGCCAGAGTGTCTATGGAGAAATGTTAACCTGTTCTTCCTCAAGATCCAAGCCCAGAGACAGTTCTGCGCTAACTTATCCCAAAGGTGTTTCATTGTGTTCAGGTCGGAACTCAGAGCCGGACAGTCCATTTCAGTAATGTTATTGTCCACAAACCATTGCCTCACAGATGCTGCTTTATGACACAGTGCATTGGAATACTGAACCAAACTAACTTCGTCTTCGAACTGTTCCTTCATTGTGGAAAGCACATCAAGCTGTAATTTGTGTAAACATTCTTTCGAACTTAGCGCTTCTTATTGGCAATAAAGGGAACATAATATAACCACGAGAAACACCTCCAGCTGTCGTAATACCGCCTCCTTCGTACTTAACTGTTGCCGCTCCACATGACGGCAGGTACTCTTCTCCAGGCATTCACCAAACCCAGAACCTTCCACCGGATTGCTGCAAACTATATCGTCATTCATCACTCATTCATCACTTCAAATCTCTCGTCTTCAGTCATCCATTGTCCAGTAGCATCGCTCTTTGCACCACCTCAGGCACTGATTACAGAAACGTGGTTTACGAGGTGCTGCTTCAACGACGTATCCCTTCCTTTTTAATTAAACACGAAATCGTTGTGCTAGTTGGTATACTGGTACCAATGTGCAACCCACGAGTGATTCCTTCAGCTAGCTGACAGCGTGTAATTATTTACAGCCACCCTGGCAGTGCGCGAAGGTCGCTGTACGTCAGTGCGTATCTGTCTGGTCTTGTTTTTGCTGTGGTTCTTGCTTTACGAATCCATTTCACAATCATCTGCACAGCTCTAAAAGAAGTGAAATATGCCTGGTGGTTTACTTCGGTGATATCTAAATGATTTTCGTATGAAAGCTTGCGCCAGCTGGAACTGGCGATGAAAGCTTGTGTTGGATACATTTGTGACGTTCGCTATTTCGACCGTATCACTCCCGCCTAAGATAATTATCACGGCTACGTGCTGAAAAGCATAGAGATTATCACCTCCCTGTGTTTCCTCTACTGCCTTCTCAACCGTAGCACTTACTACAGTTTACTTCCAGTACATTACTCTCTAAAGAGCACAGGAGAAATGTTTATCCTCAACAAAGTAAAACCCATTATATACCAACATTTTACACTACCATCTTCTGAAAATCAGTTTTTTTATCATGAACCAGACTTTCGAATGATATTCCTCAAAATGACAGAGAAATTTACGTCGTTTCGAATTTCAAAAAAATACCCTGTAGTCCACTTATGACAGTGGCTGTCTTTTACATATACGTACTTGTCAACCGAAGGTCCCCCAACACATTTCCTTTCCCTTATCCACAGAGATCTGTATTGAGAGTCTACTCTTTCTTACAAATTATTGTCTTTGTGTCATTTCAGTCTTGTCCTCTTTCATTAGACTTTTCGTTCCTGTTAATAATAAACGCATCTTCAAATGTGTTAAAGTAATTATTATTATTCATTTCTAATATTTGTGTCTGTATTTTATAACTGTTCCCACAAAAATTATTGTCCCAAGAACTACTGATAATGTTCTGTAATATGTTTTGGAATCGTTCGTTGCTGTTACGAACAGGCCTTAAAGCAGTAATCTGATCAGTAAGTAAACATCAAATAAACAAGATGCCATGATATGATCTTAACAAAAATATGTTAGAACTAGAAAATATTTTTTGACTAACAGAAAATAATGCATCACTTTAAAAAAAAAAGCACTCCGTCTTCAGGCCACTAGTGGCCTACCGGGACCATCCGACCGCCGTCTCATACCCAGCGGAGGATGTGGATAGGAGGGGCGTGGGGTCAGCACACTGCTCTCCTGGTCTTTATGTTGGTTTTCTTTGACCGGAGCCGCTACTATTCGGTCGAGTAGCTCCTCAATAGGCATCACGAGGCTGAGTGCACCCCGAAAAATGGCAACAGTACATGGCGGCCTGGATGGTGACCCATCCAAGTGCCGACGACGCCCGACAGCGCTTAACTTCGGTGATCTCACGGGAATCGGTGTATCCACTGCGGCCAGGCCAGTGCCCAATGCATCACTTTGGACGCCAAAATGTCAATATTAGGTGAGGACAACAACGGCTAATAGGACTTGATGTGGAGGGAAGGCGATGCTCTTTTCGGAGGACACTATTGAGAAAATTCTGAGAACTGGCATTTGAAGCTGACTGACACGCCATTTGCTTCCGCCATCACACATTGCGGATAAGGATCACGAATATAAAATACGAAAAATCTGGGTTCATATGGAGGCATATAGATAGCCGGTTTACCTTCGCTCTATTTTCGAGTGGAACAGGTAAGAAAATGACTAGGAGTGGTACAGGGTACCCTACGCCACCCGCCTTATGGTAGCTTGCTGAGTATCTAAGTAGATGTAGACAGTTACTCAAGTAACATTTTAAAAGGTCGTTTTCCAGTTATTTTATGCCTGCCATAAAAGTGTTCTTTATTGAGTAATATGTTTTGTACAGTATATGTTAAATGAGACTACTATTTTACAGTTTCTTTAATAATATTCAGATCTGTCTGGAAGCTGGTCTTATTCAGTCATACCATTGTCACTCAAACTAACATATCAGTAATATAATAGTAATAGTAAGTGCTTATTGTACTTGCCCGCTAGATGTGCTGAAAATTTTTGAACAACCTCACAGTTAGAACTCATCTGTAACACAAAGTTCTTAATACGATGATTTGCTTTCAGATTGGTCGAATATATCACCCTTGTCCACCTCTTCCTGAAACGTCTGCACGAAATTGATTAAACTATTTCAGTGTGGCATGATTCAAGCTTCTCATTTGGACGCCGCCTTACAGCCTGTCAATGCAGTGTGTGTTGCCTACCATCCAGCCATCTGTTCTAAGTGAACGGTGGTAGGTCAAGTTGCTGATTTGCTTTTAAAATGTTTTTCTCCACATAGAGGCAGTCATTCTTAGGATTTTCTTAAATCATACCCTCAGTCTACTCCAGTAGGTAGTATGCTGCATACCTGGTTAGTAGACCCTGCTAGTTGGGTGAAATCTTGTCATTCCACAGCTGCCGAATACTAAAGTGCGCCTAGCGTTGATTGAAAGTGTCAGAGAACATTTTGTCTCTGATAAGAGATGTTCCCCATGACTGATATAACAGCCCGAAGTAATGTGTGTTATGTGGAAATAGCTCATAAAAATTACCACATTTCAATAAAATGTAGTTCCATTTGTCACAAAAATAAACATAATTTGTAAAAAGGAAATGAAGAACGCAAATGTAAATGACTGCGAAAATTTATCTGACTTGAGTGGTTGGTTGGTTGGTTGGTTTGCGGAAGGAGACCAGACAGCGTGGTCATCGGTCTCATCGGATTAGGGAAGGATGGGGAAGGAAGTCGGCCGTGCACCTTCAGAGGAACCATCCCGCCATTTGCCTGGATTGATTTAGGGAAATCACCGAAAACCTAAATCAGGATGGCCGGACGCGGGATTGAACCGTCGTCCTTCCGAATGCGAGACTTGAGTGGTATCAAGAGGGCCAGGAGATCACGAGTAATCGTATGTGGTAATCGGATTTGCATGAGAACTAATTACATGTAGTAATGCGTAAGTTTCCATCTCAGGCTTCTTACTTTTCCATTTGAATATTAATGACTTTGGTCAACAACACTACAAGATTCCAGGGTACCACTGTTTGCAGACAAGCACTTCAAAAAATAGGAAACCAGTTACAGTTTCGAAATATCAGTCAATGAAATTTCTGTTCGTCTCATTGCGTAGGTTTCTTTAATTACATTCTGTACATAATATAGCAGTTATTTCTCTGTATGGTCCAAGTTTCATCGAGCTGCATTACTCCAGACTAACACTTTATGTGAAACTACTTTCGTGCTTAAGTTTTGCGCACCAGTATATATTTCTTTCTCAAACCAACTGATCAGCTCAATAGCTTGTGAACAGTCACTAAGATTTTAACTACTAAGGAGGGATTTACTAGTGGTCAAGTCCTTCTATTGCACTGATGTGTTTCTTAGTAGAACCATTGGTGTATATACTATTAACAGTATCCAAAACGATAGTATTATGTAAAATTTGTTACTTAAATCTGAGTTCTGAACGGCTTCGGTGCTTTACTGTCGTCAACGTAAATACGTAGTGTAAACTAATGATGTGTTTGATGATGCATTGCTAGAAAAGCCAAAGAAATATCGTACCATTCTCTATTATACACATACGTGTTATGTGACAAATTTTATTATTAAATCTTAGATGAACAATTAAGATTTCGTGACGGATCCACGTGGGCCATGTCACCCAGTAACTGTGGAAGGTATATTACAATAGTTCTTTTCGTTGTAAATATGTGTACTGTATTCTCATAACACGTTGTACGTCCTTGAGGGTATTCTCATCGTGGATCTTTGGAATAAAAGGTGTGTCTAATTAACTGTTAGGTAAAAGAGCCAAAGAGTCTTTCGTTACCCTGCCGATCACATGAGCTTTGAATGTTGAAAGCGGTATATTAATGCAAACTCTATCTGTATACGAGCATGTATAGGGGTTAGTCATATCAAAACCAGACAGATTGAAAAAGTAAGTAAATTGCTTATTATTTCAAAACTAATCACCATAATTGTTAGTTTATTTATGCTACTATGAGACAAGATGGTAAATTCCCTTCTTCAAAAATGTTTGTGATTGCCAAAGGAACTATGATTGCACCCAGGCGTGCACATCTTATTCCGAACCAAATCGACAGTCGTGATTGTCTATCTTCAGGGTTCCAGAAGTATGGAAATCGCATGGGAAGAGATCGGGACTACATATACGAAGTGTAACACCTTCCCAGCGGAACTTCTGCGGCGTAGTCGAAACAAGTCGTCCCATCCATATATTGGCAAGGTCCCTCTAACTACGTTTCGCTGGGAACACCTCATATATCATATACCCAATCTAGATCGCTCCTCATGCGATTTAGATATATTTAGAGCCCTGGAGAGAGACATTTGTGCCCGTCAATTTTCTTCGGATGAAGAAATGCACGTCTGGGTGAATCACTGTTCCGTAGACAACCTCAAACATTTTTCCACGTAGGAATTAATAGTCTTGTCTCATAAGGCGATAAATATATTAACAGTTATGGCTATTACTGTTGAAATAATAAAGAATTTAATTTTTAATATTAACCATGCTATGCTTTTACGGTAATAATTAGCAGTATTCAGCTGTAATTTTTATACTCTAACTCAATAACGCGTTTAGAGAGAGAGTTCTCTCATCATTTGGTGTAAAACTTCGCTCATGAGGTTAAAACTCAGTAAAGGGTACGAAGACTGCCACGTGGGGTAGCCGCGCGATGTGTGGCGTCCTATCGCGGTCCATGTGGCTCCCCCCCCCCCGTCGGAGGTTCGAGTCCTCCCTCATGCATGAGTGTATGTGTTGTGCATAGCGTAGGTTAGTTTAAGTTAGATTAAGTAGAGTGTAGGCTTGGGGACCGGTGACCTAAGTAGTTTGGTCCCACAAGACCTTACCACAAATTTCCAATTTGTACGAAGACTCATCTGCTGTGGGCACCAAGAGTGTCAAGTTGATGCCTATCCAGAACTGCGAGGGTTGCTGCGAACTGGCATGCCCACGACTTACAGCGTGAGCGCAGCTGTTAACTCGGCCCTAAGGCTGTTCTATTGGTCGCCTACATTTCCTAAGTGTAAGGTCGTTAGCTTATACCTACTTCGCCAAAGATGCATTGCAAATTCATGATTATGTTTCTGGCTTAAAAATAATTCTGCAACGGCGGTAACTAATCTCATGCTGTTGCCATTACCTTGCGCGTTCAGAATATTTCCTGGTTCTTTTCATGAACCACGATCTCCACTTCTTCCACAAGTCAAGTTTGCTCCATGTCTTTTTTTCCCCCACGTCTTATTCTATTCCTTTAAGGGGATAGCCTGTTTCGTATAATTGAGCCGCAACAGCTGATTTATCATAATTACCCAATCTGAATGCATCATTGTCATTGAATCTGATCAAAAATCCTCTCCGTCCAACATCCTTTGCATCTCAGGATGCGCACTGAATTTTGTAAACACCCGATCTTTCAAACTTATTTGTCTTTTTACCGACATCATGTTTCAGGCTACACCTCACTCGAATGTTTGCCTGCAACATTATTTTCACAGCATGCAACTCCCAGAGTTCCGCTTAAGAGTGAACTTAATACTTTTGGAACGTAATTAACGGGTTTGTGGCATAATGGTGTAAGTCGGATTTGGGCGAAAATAAATTCAGCACTATGTTATGTAGTAGAAACTGCTCTTTTTTCGGATGGTATAGTGATATATTTTTTTTGTATGTACAGTAGCAGCAGAAGTTCTACTGTGAACTGGTTTGTATCAGACATGTTATTGCAAAGTGAAGTAAGTCTGACTTGGAACACAGTTCCATGAAATAAAATTAGATTTTTTGTTCCACTAGCCGGAAGTTTTCTTCATTATTATTATTATTATTACTGTTATTATTTTGAAGAAAGGTTTTTTTTTATTTCAACTTTATCAAAACTTTTTTCTGGTAAGTTCTGTATTGCAACAGTGTCTAAACTGTTCTCAGAAAGTTTTGTATGATAACATTGTCTAGTCTGTATTCAGACAACTTCTATGTTATTTTATTCATCATGCTTAGAGAAACACACAAAACAAGGGGTTGGTACAAGAAAACACAATATAATGTACAGTGAACCCTGTAGTGGACAAAATAGAAGTTTTAAAACGACATGTTTCTTCTTTGAAACCTGTGACAGATCCGCTATATCAACTGGGTATTCTTGACCATATTCTTATGACAATTGGATATTCAAATCTTCCAAACAATGCTGATTTTGGCTCTGTGAAACTCCAGGGAAAAGGGTACACACCGTGAGAGCGGTATGAAATTGCTGATCAATCGCGAAGAAAGGAGCCATTTCCAGTAGCACAGATGAAGCAAGCAGAATCTGTATCGACGGCATCTTTGCAGAAGGCAGTAGTTAGCAGCAAAGCTAATGAATTACAGTGCCCGTTATTTTAGCTTCAAATTTATAAAAATATGGAACATATGAACCTGCAAAGATACATTCCAAAGAAGGGACTTCTAGTCCAAATCAACAGAATAATACACGAACCACCGTATGGCTAAATATGACCTGACAGTAATTTGAAGAAAAAGACTTGTTAGACTTATTACCAAACATCCCTCCTGTTCAACATGTGTTTTTACAGTCTCTAAAAGAAACCTCTGAGGACAAAGATGCCTGGGGCGTATTTTTTTAATTCAAAATGATATTCATGCAATTTCTACACAATTATGACTATAGTATTACAATTACTACACTTAATATGTGCCACAGTATTAATACTTTTCCTTATTAGACTCAACATTCCTATAGGTACTTCTATTAGGCTTTCCTTATTTTTCTACATAATATTTCACAAAACATTTCATTTCTCAAATTGAGCAGAATTGACTTTCTCCTTTATGACATAAAGTCTTAAGAATAGAAATAACCAGTCGCCAGCGGCATAAATTTTTATTACATTAACTTCTTAATTAGTTTCGGCAAATTAATTTGCCCCTCAGAAGATCACACAATTATGCTTACATCGGAAACAATCGCCAAGCAAACGCCTACCAAATATAGGTATACAATGAGAATTTAGTGATTACCAGTGTTGAACCACAATTAACAGCAGATTAATAACGATGAGTGTTCGGTATTAAACAGTTTATAAACGTAACTTCGTTATAAAATTTTACATAGTGCTGTCAGCTGAAAGCTCGTATCCAGCGGCCGGCCTCTACGACAAGATACTGAAAAATTCTATATAGCGCTGTTTCTCCATCGGCCAACGGCGCCACCATCAGATGATTGTTAAGTAAACCAGATCATTGCACCCTTTCTTTAGCCCTTTTTACAACCTATATCATTTTTGTCTAAAAATATATACACTTTATTAGGACATTACGTAAGGTCTTAGAGGTGTTTTATTTCTTCAAGACTGATAGACAATTACATTTTGACTTCCGTTATAGACATGAGCGGCCTCATTGTGTTTTGCCTTCGTAAGTTTCCAGACACACTAGTGTTCGCTGTTTCTTATACAGGGTATAAATCTATAGTTGACAAACCAGAATAACTCGAAAAATAAGCTTCACACGAAAAAAATGTGTAGAATCCAAAGCTGATTATTTCCGAGGGGTACATCTGCTGGTGCTAAAATTAGCCCGCCTGGGGGTGGGGTGGGAGGCAGCTTTAAAATTTCAAATGGCAATCTCCATTGTTTATTGCAGAATCAGATCTACATAAAAAAAAACTACGTACATTTTGTCTTAAAAATTTGTTCTGATTCTTGGTAGTTGTCGCTGGAATTCAAGAAAATCCACGTTCTCATTGTTGCGTGGAAAGTGGTTACTGATAGATAAAAAATACTTATTTACTTCGTAAATTTTGATTCGCTAAAACTAAAACTCTCCCTCTCTCCCCATTGGATGGGGTTTGACAGAGAGGCATTAGAGTTTTACGAATGTTGAATCAAATATTAATATTTTATTTATTATACGGTAATTTTTGGCCACCATATCTTCGCATTTTTCCGCCATTTTTAACTGCTTGACAGTACCATGTAAAAAATTTTAACGAAGGTACGTTTATAATCTGTTTATTATTGTAAGCTTATTGTTATTAATCTGCTGTTAGTTGTGATCCAACAATGATAATCACTAAATTCTTGCTCTGTACCCATTTTTGGTAGAAATCTATCGCCCAAAGTTTTCTTTCCGATGTAAGCTTAATTCTATGTTCTTCTGAGGACGGCAAATTAATTTGCCGAAACTAGTTGAGAAGTTAATTTAGTAAAAATTTTATTGGAGCTGGCGGCTGATCATTTCTAGTCTTAAAACGCGCTTCACAGCTGCTGCTTGACAGCCATGAATATAATTTTATGCCATATCGTCTTTCAGTTATTACTGTAGAAACAGATTACTTACTTTTCCATCTGTCTAGTTTTGATTTGACTGCCCTTACAGATTTAGAAAGCTGCCATTGCCAAAATAATTCCACGTCGCTATCGTCCGACACAGCTACATTGAAGGTTCGCCTGTCGAGACATTTTAAAAGTTTTCCCTGATTTCTGCAACACGTCAAGAACAGAAATGTCTTCTGCCAACGAAGCTAGGCTAGGCTGTGACTACACTGGGCTGGATATGTAGTCCAGGGTTTTGGCGCGTCCGTCAGCGGCAGCAGCAGCAGCAGCAGCAGCAAATGGATTCCCCTACAATATGCGTATAGATAGATTTTTTTGCCGGCAGCCGGGGAAGGCGTCGCTTTATGCGCATAAATTGGAATCGCTTTCGCCATATTTCGAGGCGCCTTGCGGCGGCGCGAATATTAGCCTGTCGCGAGCCGGCGCGGGGTAGTCATTTCACAAGGCGCGCCGCGTTTCACAAATTCGGTTTGGCTGCCGCTGCCGCTCCGTTCCACTCGTCGCCGGGCCGGCGGCTGCCGGAGGCGTAATTTCCGGACGCGCGAGCCGCCGATTGGCTGCCGCCGAGGCGCCGGCGACCACTCGGAATGACACGAGGCGCCAACGGCTGCACGGCGACCGCTTCCGCCACCACTCCACGGTGTGACGTCTCTGACTGGCAGTGCCAAGACCTGTACTGACATTTAGTTAATTGCCTGTTCACTTCATAATGATATTACACGTTTCATCTTGATTACGAGGGAGGATCGGAAAGTCACATACAATAATTTTTTCTCCCCTGCTATTGCAAAATGGTTCAAGTCATACCTCGCTAACGGGAAGCAAAGGGTGTCAGTGCAATGGACTAGTGAATTAAGTCATCAGTCACCATCAGAATGGGAAGAAATTACATGTGGTGTCCGATAAGGATCCATCTTAGGGCCATTGCTTTTTCTTGTGTACATTAATGATCTCTCATCGGTTACACGGCCAGAAGCAGACTTCGTTTCTTTTGCAGATGACACAAGTATTGCAATAAACAGTAAGTCGAGTGTAGTTCTAGAAATATCTGCTAATTATATTTTCATGGATATTAATAAATGGTCTGAAGACAACTCACTGACATTAAACTTCGAAAAGACTCACTATATGCAATTCAGAACCTATAAGAGTTTTCCACCCAGCATATGCATATAGTATGAAGAAGAGCAGATAGAAGAGGTTGACAGTCTTAAATTCCTGGGATTACAGCTTGATAATAAATTCAGTTGGGAGCAGCACACCACAGAACTGCAGAAACGCCTTAACAAATCTGTATTTGCAATTCGAGTGTTAGCAGACATAGGCGACATAAAAATGAAAAAGCTTGCATTCTTTGCCTACTTTCATTCCATAATGTCATATGGTATAATATTTTGGGGTAACTCTTCAAGTCAAACAAAAGTTTTCAGAGTCCAAAAGCGTGTAATACGTATTATTTGTGGGGTAAATTCACGGACGTCCTGTAAAAACCTCTTCAAAGAACTGAGTATACTAACTACTGCCTCTCAGTATATTTACTCCTTAATGAAATTTGTCCTAAATAATATATCTCTCTTTCCAACAAACAGCTCAGTTCATACATACAATACCAGGAACGAAAATGATCTGTACAAGGACTTAAAAGCACTTACTTTAGTTCAAAAAGGGGTCCACTACTCAGAAACACTCATTTTCAATAATTTGACAGAAAACATAAAAAATTTAGTTACAAATAAAGATCAGTTTAAAAGGAGCCTGAAAGACTTACTAGTGGCCAACTCCTTTTACTCCATTGACGAATTTTTTTATAGAAACAAATGATGTAGTATATATTCACACTATTAGTATTGTTATTTCAGCTAATAAAAAAAAAAATTGACATGTTCACATCCACGAGAATCTCCTCAGCACGGATCTACGGAACGAAAAACTAATCTAATCTAATCTCGGCAGCTGGAATCTTGCAATTTCACAACGCTATGGTTCGAAGTTCCCCCACAGAGCGTTTTTTTGTTTTCATGTAAATCTCTTGCGAGAGAAGCCTGAACTACGAAACAAACATGGCGCGCTTGTTACTACCGTCAACTCGTAAAGACCAGCGAAGTGTAGTCCGATATATGTGCAACAAAAGCCCTGTGAATTTCACAGGGAGCACCTCTTCGTGAGAAAATCACCAAAATTGGGTGGGAGGTGCTACAGCATCCACTGGACCTAGCACCGACAGATTTTCTTCTGTTTGGTACCATGAAGAAATTCCTGGCCGGCCAGAGGTGTGCGAGACATGCGGAAATGACTTGTACAAACAGAATATTTACAGGATGGTCCATTGATAGTGACCAGGCCAAATATCTCACGAAATAAGCATCAATCCAAAAAACTACAAAAACCGAAACTCGTCTAGCTTGAAGGGGGAAACCAGATGGCGCTATGGTCTACCCGCCAGATGTCGCTGCCATAGGTCAAACAGATATCAACTGCGTATTTCTTTTTAAATAGGAGCCCCATTTCTATTACATATTCGTGTAGTACGTAAACAAATATGAATCTTTTAGTTGGACAACTCTTTTCGCTTAGTGATAGATAGCGCTGTAATAGTCACAAACGTATAAGTACGTGGTATCACGTAATATTCCGCCAGTGCGGACGGTATTTGCTTCGTGATACATTACCCGTGTTAAAATGGACCGTTTACGAATTGCGAAAAAGGTCGATATCGTGTTGATGTATCGCTATTGTGATCGAAACAGGAAGTGTTCTGCCATATGTGAAACGTCAACCACGACCTGCAACAAATGATGATTCCGAAGAAGATGTTTTAGCTGCCGTCGCGGCTAATCCGCACATCAGTAGCAGACAAACTGGGCGAGAATCGGGAATCTCAAAAACGTCGGTGTTGAGAATGTTACATTAACATCGATTACACCCGTACCACATTTCTATGCACCAGGAACTGCATGGCGACGACTCGGAACGTCGTGTACAGTTATGCCGCCAGGCGCAAGAGAAATTACGGGACGATGACAGATTTTTTGCACTCGTTCTATTTAGCGACGAAGTGTCATTCACCAACAGCGGTAACGTAAACCGGCATAATATGCACTATTGGGCAACGGAAAATCCACGATGGCTGCGACAAGTGGAACATCAGTGACCTTGGCGGGTCAATGTATGGTGCGGCATTATGGGAGGAAGGATAATTGGCCCCCGTCCGCAGCTCGTGGTCGTGCGGTAGCGTTCTCGCCTCCCACGCACGGGTTCCCGGGTTCGATTCCCGGCGGGGTCAGGGATTTTCTCTGCCTCGTGATGACTGGGTGTTGTGTGATGTTAGTTAGGTTTAAGTAGTTCTAAGTTCTAGGGGAGTGATGACCATAGATGTTAAGTCCCATAGTGCTCAGAGCCATTTGAACCATAATTGGCCCCCATTTTAACGATGGCAATGTAAATGGTGCAATGTATGCTGATTTCCTACGTAATGTTGTACCAATGTTACTACAAGATGTTTCACTGCATGAGAGAATGGCGATGTACGTCCAACATGATCGATGTCCGGCAGATAGCTCGCGTCCGGTTGAAGCGGTATTGAATAGCATATTTCATGACAGGTGGATTGGTCGTCGAAGCACCAAACCATGGCCCGCGCGTTTACCGGATCTGACGTCCCCAAATTTCTTTCTGCGGGGAAAGTTGAAGGAAATTTGCTATTGTGATCCACCGACAACACCTGACAACATGCGTCATAGCATTGTCAATGCATGTACGAACATTACGGAAGGCGAACTAATCGCTGTTGAGAGGAATGTCGTTACACGTATTGCCAAATGCATTGAGATTGACGGACATCATTTGGAGCATTTATTGCATTAATGTGGTTTTTATAGGTAATCACGCTGTAACGTCATGGGTTCCCAGAAATGAAAAGTTCACAAGGGTACATGTATCACATTGTAAGAACCGAAACAAAATGTTCAAATGTACCTACGTTTTGTATTTTAATTTAAAAAACCTACCTGTTACCAACTATTCGTCTAAAATTGAGAGCCGTATGTTTGTGACTATCACAGCGCCATGTATCACAAAGCCGAAAAAGTGGTCCAACTAAAACATTGATATTTCTTTACGTACTACACGAATACGTAATAAAAATGGGGTTTCCTATTTAAAAAAATGGTTCAAATGGTTCTGAGCACTATTGGACTTAACATCTATGGTCATCAGTCCCCTAGAACTTAGAACTACTTAAACCTAACAAACCTAAGGACATCACCCAACTCCCAGTCATCATGAGGCAGAGACAATCCCTGACCCCGCCGGGAATCGAACCCGGTCCTATTTAAAGAAACGCAGTTGATATCAGTTTGACCTATGGCAGCGCCATCTAGCGGGCCAACCATAGCGCCATCTGGTTAGGTAGGTTTGGTTTACCATGCATGTTTAAACCTTGACAGCGTTATGTAAACTGGTGACCAAAACGTTATGACCGCCTGCTAGATAGTGTAATGCTCCACCCTTGGAACGCAATACAGCAGCCGCTCTGTATGTCATTGGTTTAACAATTCAATTAGTGGTTTCAAAAAGGTATGACACCAGAAATCTCTGCAGAGGTCATGCAGTTCTCATAATTAAAGTGGCCGGTGGATTACGGTGCAAAATGCCTTAGATATCTTCCATCAGGCAGATTCGTGGCCAAGATACCAACGTGAGTTGACTTGTTCCTCAAACACAACTGGCCTTCTATCACAGAAAGTTATCCTGTTGGAAGTTGCTATCACTGTCAGCGGCAACAAAAGATACGAAAGGGTGCAGGTAGTCTGAAATAATGTTCACGCAGTCCACAGCTGTAATGATGGCTCTTATTCCTACCAAAGGTCCAATGGAAACGCAGGCGAATCTTCCCTGTAGCATAAAGCTACTCGTCCCCAGCATGTGTCAGTAACTGTTGTATCTGTCGCTAAGTTGATTGCTCAGCACACCAGGCAGGTCGACCGGGCAGCCACCCAACCATGGGCACGTGCGTAAACGACTCTCATAAACATCGAACTTCCTTGGTATAGCATGGGCTGTTTACTTTTGGCCTCTTCAGCGTCTGGCCCGCCAACCTCGCCGAGAGGCAGCTTTCTTGTCGAGGCAGAGAGCGCTGTCAGCGGGGCACTATTTTCCTACGCCAGGTCGCGTGACCTCGGGGCTCCACGCAAATATCCATCCGCTCCCGATTATTTAGGACACCGCTGGACCGTTCGATGTCAGTTAGCCCTACGCCTCAAGTCGGCAGCCAGCATTTCAGCTCCAACGCAACCCGTTGGCATTACCAGTAGTTTCATCTCAGAGCTCCAAGCCAATAGACCCAGCCTAGTTCGTCCTGGTCCGCACCGGCAGCACGTCAGCCGCCATACGCCGGCATCACCGTCCCTGTAACGTCACAGTCTTCCCGCCGCTGTCTATCACTACTCAGGTGTTCATCATGAAGGAAAATTACAGATAACATCATACGAGAGATATTTATGTTGTTTGTAGTTGTGTGGATATTCGTCTAAGGACATTATGATCGAATTTCGTTTCGTTAATAAAGTTATCCTTTCCAAAGTGTCTTCGATCACTCCTCAGCGGATACGTTAGTAACCGTAGCACGTTACACGTTTAGAGCAGCCGTGCATCAGCCTGGTGTAACAAGAAACGTGATTCATCCGGACAATTGGCAAGATTTTGTTAATCCACGGTTCAGTCACTAGGATCCCGACCCCTCTGTATTCATGGTAACGTCGTAGCCTCAAAATGGGAGCACGCAGCTGTCTGCTGCAGAGCCCCATGTTAGCAATGTGTGTTCAGCAGTGTGCTTCAAAACATTTTCGTCTACTACAGCATTCTACATCTACATCTACATCTACATTTAAGTGCCTGGCGGAGGGTTCATCGAACCACCTTCACAATTGTCTATTATTCCAATCTCGTATAGCGCGTGGGATAAACACCTATATCTTTCTGTACGAGCTCTGATTGCCCTTATTTTATCTTGGTGATCGTTCCTCCCAATGTAAGTCGGTGTCGACAAAATATTTTCGCATTCGGAGGAGAAAGTTGGTGATTGGAATTTCGCGAGAAGATTCCGTCGCAACGAAAAACGCATTTCTTTTAATGATGTATCATTTCTGTGACACTCTCTCCCATATTTTGCGATAGTACAAAACGTGCTGCCTTTCCTTTCTTCTACTCTGTCATTAGATCTGCCACAGATCCCCGCCCAAATGCATTGCAGAGCAGGCAAAACAGGTAAGCTTCCCACACCCATGTTCTGTAACGAGGCGTGGATGTCCGACACTTTGTCGCCTAACGTAAAATCAGGTAAATAGAAACAGTTTTCCACTTAAAGAAGAACGGCGGTTTTAAAAAGAAAACTGAAAGTCAAAATTATATCGCATTATTGTGCCTAACTTTAAACTTATAATTCCTTTTGAGGCGTAGTTCATGAACTTACAACATAAAAAAGAGAGGACTTAACGGTTCAATTCACCCCACAGACAGGGGCTAGTAGAAGCAGCAGTGTTAATCTTCGTACTGTTTCGTTTGGGTAAATAGAGATTTGTCAAATTCTCTTTTGGTTCTAGGAGTATAAGAAACAATATCTATTTGGATGAAAACGGGTTTTGTTCAGTAGAAAACTAATAATATCCCATAAATTTCGATTATTTTATTCTGTTTGACAAATAAACAGTCCTATATCCCTAATTACGTTATTTTAACATTAAACAGATGAACTATTCTTTGTTAACACATTAAATGACTGACATCATCTTTAGAGATTGGCCTGGAGCCAATAGTACTCGCACTTTGAGGGTTCTGCACAAATTTAATTACGTAACAGAAAATTCATCCGTTCTCGGAATCGAGAATCTTGGCTACTTTTGTATGCTGTCTACATTGATAGTGGCAAGATATCAGTTCCAGG
Organism: Schistocerca americana; assembly: GCF_021461395.2. Classification (NCBI taxonomy): domain Eukaryota; kingdom Metazoa; phylum Arthropoda; class Insecta; order Orthoptera; family Acrididae; genus Schistocerca; species Schistocerca americana. The sequence continues at coordinate 769,914,227 of NC_060122.1, read as the reverse complement.
AATACCAAGGCATTTGAAGAACGTTTTAATTATAAGTTTGAAGTCGGACAGCAAGTAACGAAAGGATATTTTTTTGTGTCGTATAATTAATAATTAACGACTGTCTGATTTTTTTTCCTTTACCTGTACTGAGAACCTTACTTCCCCCTAATTTCATGATTCTAGGTCAATGGGAAGTGCCCTGTAGGTTTTGATGAGTCAGTTTGTATCAAAATATTTGACTGGAGGTACTTTCTGATTACATTGTCTTAGGAGCTGAAGATTTTTGCACCGTCATAGGGCCATAGATTTCACTACTTGACATAAATTGCAACTCAGTAAGTCTGCCCGTTCCTCAGAGAAAGGGGCGTTAACAGACGGACAGGTAAGCAGTCGGAGAATAAATGATTGAAAAGGATTTTTTTCGTGTGATATAATTATAAATTAACAATTTTCGGTTTTTTCGTTTACTTATACTGTGAAACCTCGCTTCTTGGCAAATTTCGTGTTCCTAGACCAACAGGAAGTACCGTACGGTTTCGGTGAGTGTGCTTGCAAGTATCAGAAATATGTGACATAAGTAGCTGTATCTTTTGATTACATTGACTTAGAATCTTCACCTTTATACTCCGAGAAGGAACCGTAAGCTTAAGTATGCGAGATAAATGTCAGCTCCATATGTCTACCCGTTCCTGAGAAAATGGGATTTTAAAAGTCGGACACACAGGCAGACCGACAACAAAGTGATCCAGTAGGGGTTCCGTTCTTATCGAGTGAGCTACGGAACCCTAAACATAATCAGGTATTTGAAAAATACAAGTCGTACTTATGAACATCTCCTTGGCCACAAAAGTGAATGTGTTTATTCGGCTTCGATTCTTTCAGAACGTACCAACATAGCCGTTGCCTTGTAAATAAATATTTTACATGCATAGAATCTAAATAACTGTGTAGTTTTTCCATATACTCTGATCACAGCGTAATCTCCTGTGTTGGGAACAGTGCCACGTCGTTCTTGATTTCTTATGAAGAAACACTGACGGTTACTGTTTCTATTCATACCACAAATGTCGAATACCTTACCTTTTCGTTATAAAAACCATTCGAAAGCCTAGATCACCCAAAATGTTTTTTATTCAAGCCAGCCGGTTTCAACAGTCTTAGCTGCCATCTTCCGGTTGTCTTGAATAAAAAATATTTTGTGCGATCTTGGCGTTTGTATAGTTTTTACAATTAAAACAGATCGCCATTCAGTACTTTCGTAATGAAGAAATCCAATCCTTACTGTTTCAGTCAGCCGAAACACAAGTCAGATTAAAAATGAATTTCTGGTTCACGAAATTAAATTGCAAATTAGTTCTCCAGGTATTTTAATTAACAAAACACAATGTAGCTTTGTATTTACAGATTCAGCAACTCATTCGATAATTAAAATTAAAGTTCCCAGTATCGCAATTATTTGTTCCTGTGTCCCTGTGTTGCAACATATGATCCATTGAATTATACATTGTATGTAGATTTTGGCACTTCTGTTTTAGTCATGTTTCAAAGATTTTTGTCAATGGTTACATTGCTTACGGTATTGTCATATAACGCCTATTAAACCGAGAGCACATTGTGATTTGCAGATACATAAATGGTGCGGTAGAAACATACATTTTGTAATTGATGCCTCGGATTTTTGTACAAATATTGCTTTTTAGTGTACCTTAATTGTAGTTTTGGTTGTTTTTATCTTAAATTATCTTTGTATGTTATGTTTTATATCGACTGAACATCTTTGTGGTGTTAACGTTGAGGCTACAAGTACTTTGGTTACTCATGCTTTGTCCAGACTACATATTTCCATTTACCTGCGGTAGAAACATACATTTTGTAATTGATGCCTCGGATTTTTGTACAAATATTACTTTTTAGTGTACCTTAATTGTAGTTTTGGTTGTTTTTATCTTAAATTATCTTTGTATGTTATGTTTTATATCGACTGAACATCTTTGTGGTGTTAACGTTGAGGCTACAAGTACTTTGGTTACTCATGCTTTGTCCAGACTACATATTTCCATTTACCTGCTGTGTATGCATGACGAAGGTCTGAGAAAATTATTGTTCTCCTGTATTATTATTCATGAAATTGAGAGTTAATGTAATTTTCTGGTTCAACATGAATGACATCTGAGTTGCAACAGTTTTTTTTTTATAAGTTATGTTTTATAAATCGTGTCTGTCTGACGTTTTGCACATTGAGATCTTGATGTCATTTCTGTTTTCCGACGTTGGTTCAGGTCCCAGAAGATAGTCGTTGACCGAAGGCGGTAGAAAATAAATAAACTGTTCTAATGCAGTCAAGTGTCATGAGTTTCCTGAAACATATATCCGCTGCTGACAACTGCCTGAAGAAAACACTACATATAAAAAAACGATCAACAGCCCTCTGAGCAACATAACAGTAACAGAAATTTCGTTTCCCATAGCTTGTAGTACAGTACTGTAGTGCATCTTGAATAGCTCCTCTCTCTCTCTCTCTCTCTCTCTCTCTCTCTCTCTCTCTCTCTCTCTCTCTCATAGCACAAACAGCTAAAGCTGCATTAATTCCAAGCAGATTCACAAACCAACTCAATTAAACAAAATATTACACTACTGGCCATTAAAATTGCTACACCACGAAGATGACGTGCTACAGACGCTAAATTTAACTGACAGGAAGAAGATGCTGTGATATGCAAATGATCAGCTTTTCAGAGCATTCACACAAGGTTGGCGCCGGTGGCGACACCTACAACGTGCTGACAAGAGGAAAGTTTCCAGCCGATTCCTCATACACAAAAAGTAGTTGACCGTCGTTGCCTGATGAAACGTTGTTGTGATGCCTCGTGTAAGAACCGGAAATGCGTACCATCACGTTTCCGACTTTGATAAAGGTCGGGTTGTAGCCTATAGCGATTTATCGTATCGCGACATTGCTGCTCGCGTTGGTCGAGATCCAATGACCGTTAGCAGAATATGGAATCGGTGGGTTCAGGAGGGTAATACGGAACGCCGTGCTGGATCCCAACGGCCTCGTATCACTAGCAGTCGAGATAACAGGCGTCATATCCCCATGGCTGTAACGGAACGTGCAGCCACGTCACGATCCCTGAGTCCCCAGATGTGGACGTTTGCAGGACAACAACCATCTGCACAAACAGTTCGACGACGTTTGCCGCAGCATGGACTATCAGCTCGGAGACCATGGCTGCGCTTACCCTTGACGCTGCATCACAGACAGCAGCGCCTGCGATGGTGTATTCAACGACGAACCTGGGTGGACGAATGGCAAAACGCCTTTTTTTTTTGGATGAATCCAGGTTCTGTTTACAGCATCAGGATGGTCGCATCCGTGTTTGGCGACATCGCGGTGAACTCACATTGGAAGCGTGTATTCGTCATCGCCATACTGGCGTATCTTCCAGCGTGATGGTATGGGGTGCCATTGGTTATACGTCTCGGTCACCTCTTGTTCGCATTGACGGCACTTTGAACAGTGGACGTTACATTTCAGATGTGTTACGACCCGTGGCTCTACCCTTCATTCGATCCCTGCGAAATCCAGCAGGATAATGCAGGACCGCATGTTGCAGGTCCCGTACGGGCCTTTCTGGATACAGAAAATGTTCGACTGCTGCCATGGCCAGCACATTCTCCACATCTCTCACCAACTGAAAACGTCTGGTCAATGGCGGCCGAGCAACTGGCTCGTCACAATACGCCAGTCACTACTCTTGATGAACTGTGGTATCGTGTTGAAGCTGGATGGGCAGCTGTACCTGTACACGCCATCCAAGCTCTGTTTGATTCAATGCCCAGGCGTATTAAGGCCGCTATTACGGCCAGAGGTGGTTCTTCTGAGTACTGATTTCTCAGGATGTCTGCATCTACATTGCGTGAAATGTAATCACATGGCCGGCCGGAGTGGCCGTGCGGTTCTAGGCGCTACAGTCTGGACTCGGGCGACCGCTACGGTCGTAGGCTCGAATCCTGCCTCGGGCATGGATGTGTGTGATGTCCTTAGGTTAGTTAGGTTTAATTAGTTCTAAGTTCTAGGCGACTGATGACCTCAGAAGTTAAGTCGCTTAGTGCTCAGAGCCATTTGAACCATTTTGTAATCACATGTCAGTTCTAGTAAAATATATTTGTCCAGTGGATGCCCGTTTATCATCTGCATTTCCTCTTCGTGTAGGAATTTTAACGACCAGTAGAGTACTTATGCGACTTGCGCCCAGAAAATTTCCTGCTCCAGTGATATTGATCATGTCAGGATATCTTTGTGTCAGAAAATATTTCGTCTGCTGAATTTTGACGAAGTAGTAGTTGCATTATGAACAAATGTTCACTGTCATACATAGAGGTAACTTTCAGTACATGTTTACCTCATACGTAGTTGTATAGGAAAATAGTGGCAAGTGAAAGTAGTAAATAATTTGTGCAATGCAAAAACGGGTGGCAACAAAAAAAGCACATACAACGTGGTGATCTTCATAACGACTACAAACAGCGTCGGCTACACGCGCGTCAGTGGCGAGGTACTCCTATCGCCAGCTCCAGAGGGTCTCAGAGAGGAGGCAGAGGACGCACCTGCTGTGACCTCATTACGTCACGCGTTATGAAGAACGATAGCAGTGCTACGTCTCGCGCTGATTACCCTAGGCGTCGGGGTGGAGGACGAGAGGGAGAAAAAACGCGACGCCCCGAGCAGAGATGCGACCGAGGTTCGCAGGGGGCCGTGATGGCGCCTCCGGGTCCTTATCTGCTAACGCTGAGTAACGCGGCACGGCCATTAGGCGCCGCCGCCTGCCGGTGACAGCCGACATACGTTCCTCTGTCAGCCGCGGCCGCAGTCGGGGTTTTAAATCTGCCTCGCTGAAAAGGTTTACACATCGTATATTCTGCAGTGATTCAGGCACTGGAAAGAGAGGAATGGGACGGAGGGAGGAAGAACACGAGCGGTACGTCGCTTTATGTCTCCGTCAGCTAACGTCTGTCTGACTCAAGCTAATATACTGACTAACATTGGAGCTGTTAAACGCTGACAGTCTTCATCGACCAGTATTAAATTGAAAGTTTAATCATTTAAGGATAGACAGGTTAATGAACGCCCTTGCCGATTGACAGACAAGTTTTCAAAATGTTGACTGGAATACACTCTTCGAATTTCTGAATTTTCAGGGGTAAGGCTGTTTTTGTGGTCTTCAGCCCCAAAACTGGTTTGACGCAACTTACATCTTACTCTATCCTTTATCTACGAACAGGTTCTGCGATCTACAGTCTTCTGACTCTGCTTACTTTATTCATCTCTGAGTCTCCCTCAACGAATTTTACCCCTCACACTTCCTTCCAGTAATAAACTGGTTGTTCCTTCACGTCTCAGAATGTTACCTGTCAACCTATTCCCTCTTCTAGTCAGGTTGTGCACAAAAATCTTTTCCTCCCAATTCTGCTCAATATATCCTTATTAGTTACGTTATCTACCCGTATAATCTGCAGTACTCTTCTTAGAACCACATTTCAAAAGCTTCTGTTGTCTTCTTGTCTAAACTCTATATCGTCCCTGTTTCACTTCCATATGTGGCTACACTCGATACAAATACCCTGAGAAAAGACTTCTTGGCACTTGAAACTTTATTCGATGTTAACAAATTTCTGTTCTTCAGGAAAGCTTTTCGTGCTATTGTCAGTCTACATTTTATACCCTCTCTACTTTGGCTGTCATCAGTTATTTTGCGGCACAAATAGTAAGTGTCTTGTTTCCTATTGCAATTCCCTCTGCGTCACCTGATTTAAGATGATTGCGTTCAATTATCCTTGCCTTGCTTTTGTTGATTTTCATCTTATATCCTTCTTTCATCCCATTCAGCTAGTCTTCCAAATCCATTGCTATACAGGACAGAATACAATGTCATCAGAAACATCATAGTTCTTATTTCTTCTCCATGAAGTTTAATTCCTACTGCAAATTTTTCTTCGGTTCCCTTTAGTGCTTGCTCTATGTACAGATTGAACAACAGGGATAGGTTACAACCCTGTCTCATTCCCGCATCAGCCACTGCTTCCCTTTCATGCCCCCCGACTCTTACAACTGCAGTCTAATTCCTGTACAGGTTCCAAATATATTTCCTCTCATTTTATTTTACCCCTGCTACCTTCTAAATTTTAAAGACAATATTTCAGTCACCTTTCTCTACGTCTATAAACGCTATCAACATAGGTCTGCCTCTCCTTAACATGTCTTCTAAGAGAAGTCGTAGGTCAGAATTGCCTCAAGTGTTCCTTTATTTCTCAGGAATCAAAAATGATATTCCCCGAGGTCGGCTTCTATCAGTATTTACATTCTTCCGTAAAAAATTCGTGTTAGTATTTTGCAATCATGAGTTACTAAACAAATAGTTCGGTAATATTCACACCGGTGAGCATCTTTCTTTGGCATTGAAGTTGATATATTCTTCTTGAAGCCTGAGGGTATATCGCCTGTCCCATACAGGGGAAAATGCAGGCAGCGAGAAAATTATCTAAAGCTTGGACGGAAAGCAGACTGTGATCATAAGAGTCGCAGATTGTGGAAGGAAAACATTGGTTAAGTACGGAGTGAGACGGAGTTTTAAACTCCCTCCGATGTTATTCAATCTGTGCAATAAGCGACTATAAAGAAAGCTAATCAGAAATCCGCAGAAGGAAATACATTTCAGGAAGAAAAAATAAAAACTTTGACTTCTGGCGGTGATATTGCAGTTCTGTCACAAACAGCATAGTGCTTGGGAAAGCTGTTGTATGACATGAAAAGAGGTTATAAGGTCAGCACCAACACAGGTAAACCAAGTGAAACGGAATAAAATCAAGTAATGCTCAGGGCATTAAGAACTGCAAACAATGGCCATCAAAGTAACTTAACATTTCCAAAGCAGAGAGGATTTAAAATTCAGGATGACTACAGCACATCTGAAACAGAGGAACAAGTGTTATAATTCCTACACCCACTAAGCTTTCACACTTGTGGCAGTTAAATTCCTTCAGTCCACATGATTTAATTAGTTCACATGTTAATAACACTCTCTAGACTCGGAATTTTTTAAAGAAAAAGGACGACACGCTAGTGAACGAACAGAAAATAAGTAAAGCGAACAGCACGTGCATAAGAATTTATCTTTAAACAAGACCCTCCCAGCTCAGATTTTGAGCTTTGTAACTTAGCGTAACATTTATAAAACTTAAAAATCAGAAGACAATGTTATACACCACATAACTTGTCACACATAATTAATAACAGCAGAAGTACTTGTTTAAATTAAAGACCGAAAAGTTATATAACACTTCGTAGCCACTGCTGTGGTTCAGAATTTTAGATAAGTGTAATACAGCAATCACCAGGTTAAATCTGTGGCCAATATACCAGTTCTCGCAAATGGGCCACGTACATTCACGCGCCACGCCCACAGCCTAAGAAGCAGCATCAACACTGGCACAGAGATGTGTCCATCACGACTTTAACCAAGCCGGAGTGCTCGCAGCTGCTAGTTCCGGTCAAATTCTCTTGCCCAAGCCAAAACACTATGAGTACCGACACGAATTCTCGGAGCACACTGGCACTTCCAAGTACACAAACTATGGGGAGTTCGCACACCTAAGAAACAGTTTCCAATTGCGGGGTGCACAGTAGTAAAAGGTTGGAACGTAGAGGCTGCATTTTCTACATTTCACTGAGAAGAGTGAATACACACATCAAAAAAAGTTTTGCATCACCCCGGTTCCCAAAAATCTTGAAGATAGACGTCGAATGTGGATATTGTATCACAGACACAGTTCGTTTGACTGTTCAGAGATGCCACTAAACCCGCTCAGAGATGTAAAAAAACCATGCATTAGTCGGACGGAGTCCGACAGCCGATCAGCCCCAGTCATTCCACCAGGAAGGAGGTACACGGACCCTGTTGTCTGTAGTTCAACCACGCCTAGAGTCAATACCGCGGTTCGATCGCGTCCGCATTGTTACTTTGGGCCAGGAATGTCACTCAACAATGGAAGTGTCCAGGCGTCTCAGAGTGAACCAAAGCGATGTTCGGACATGCAGAGGATACGGAGAGACAGCAAGTGTCGATACATGCCTCGCTCAGACCACCAAAGCGCTACTACTGCAGTGGATGACCGCTACCTACGGATTATGCCTCGGAGGAACCCTGACAGCAACGCCACCATGTTGAATAATACTTTTCTTGCAGCCACAGGTCGTCGTGTACGACTCAAACTGTGCGTAGTAGGCTACATGATGCGTAACTTCGCTCCGGACGTCCATGGCGAGGTCCGTCTTTGCAAAAGCGACACCATGCAGCGCGGTACAGATGGCTCCAACAACATGCCGAATGGACCGCTCAGGATTGGCATCACGTTCTCTTCACCGATGAGTGTCGCATATGCCTTCAACCAGACAATCGCTGGAGACGTCTTTGGGAGCAATCCAGTCAGGCTGAAAGCCTTAGACACACTGCCCAGCGCGTGCAGCAAGGTGGAGGTTCCCTGCTGGTTTTGGGTGGCATTACGTACGCCGCTGGTGGTCATGGAAGGCGCCGTAACGGCTGTACGATACGTGAATGCCATCCTACGATAGTGCAACCATATCGGCCGCATATTGGCGAGGCATTCATGGACGACAGTTCGCGCCCCATCGTGCACATCTTCTGAATGACTTCCTTCAGGATAACGACATCGCTCGACTCGAGTGGCCAGCATGTTCTCCAGACATGAACCCTATCGAACATGCCTGGGATAGAGTGAAAACGGCTGTTTATGTACGACGTGACCCATCAACCACGCTGAGGGGTCTACGCCGAATGGCCGTTGAGGACTGGGACAATCTGGACCAACAGTGCGTTGATGAACTTTTGGATAGTATGCCACGACGAATACAGGTATGTATCGATGCAAGAGGACGTGGTACTGGGCATTAGAGGTACCGGTGTGTACAGCAGTCCTGACCACCACCTCTGAAGGTCTCGCTGTATGGTGGTACAACATGCAATGTGCGGAAATAATGTTAACGTTGATCTCTATTCCAATTTTCTGTACAGGTTCCGGAACTCTCGGAACCGAGGTGATGCAAAAGTTTTTTGATGTGTGTACATACGGATTGATAAACAATGTGCTCAGTTCATTGCGTGCACTGCTATCCCTAACCCACTCAACTACAAGTTAATGTCGATGCCACCACGTGCTATCATAGTACAGCATACTTCTATCTGCGTTCCCTTACATAAATCCCGCTACGCTGTAGCACACTTTACAGATAAGCGAATTCACTCACTATATAGTAAAATTAGATAGGACATCGGTATATGTTGCAGGTATAACGATAGAAAAACATATTTTGTGTGGTTCTCAATGAGATATAGTACATTAAGTTTTGGATTTTATCCTGGAGTAATCTATTTGAGACACTGAGAACGACACAGCACATCATCGTCGATTGTGAGACTGTATCAGTAATTCGTTCATGTTTCTGACATCTCTTGATCTTATGGTGGGGTCAAGTTTTCCTGTACTGTAGACCCATATTGTACGTATATAGCTGCCTCACTGCTTTCTCTGATAATCGTTTAAATATGAATGGTCAAAGACGGTGTGCTTTTGGCCTTTATAGTTCTCAGCAACTCATTTGTATCCTACTCAAGTGATCTTGTTGGTAGACAGTACTACTTGTATTTCATCATTTCCGGAAACGACAGTTTGTGTTTGCAGTTGGTTTTTTACTGTACACGAATCAGCACCCCTGTGGAGTGTCAGCGTGAGTTCTGTTGAATCTAACAGAAAACAAAATTGCCAGGAAAAGTTAGCCGCAAAGGGACTCTTGCATTCTAGACCGGATCAGTTGCCTGAGGAAATGACGAAATCAAATAAGCGCGACTACAAGAAAACATTTAACAAGAAGCGTATAATAATTGTAAGTTGTTTTGTTTATGCAACGTAAGAATATCTGATTTTCAGACCGGAAGCGATTTCGTAACTAATACATTAATTAGGGATCTTGTACAATTTTTTGAAAAAATAATAATGCATGAAAACTCCCACTTTCACAAAAATATGAGACGGAGGGTAGTAAAAGCTTAAACATTTTGAGACGCCATGCTAAACTCACAGGACAGACAGGTAGTTTAAATTGTGGATAGTTTAAGTTGTGGAAAGGGGCCAAAATAAGCGGTTGTCAGTTACACTGGAACATACAACCTTTTATTTGATCAAACGTTACAAGAGCCAAGAAATTTTTTTAAAAAATGCAGCTTTAGTTTTGGAACTTAATTAGCTGCTAAATGCGCCGTACAATCTCATGCATTAAGGGCAAGACCAATTTAATTTTAAAAAACCTGAAAGCCAATAACTTAAAGGCCAACCAAAATCAGAAATTTAAAAGACAAAGCTTTATCATAAAACAGGTCCTTAATTATGCTGAAGGCCCAAAAACTCTGACACTGCCGGCCGGGGTGGCCGAGCGGTTCTAGGCGCTACAGTCTGGAACCGCCGAACCGCTACAGTCGCAGGTTCGAATCCTGCCTCGGACATGGATGTGTGTGATGTCCTTAGGTTAGTTAGGTTGAAGTAGTTCTGAGTTGTAGGGGACTGATGACCTCGAAGTTAAGTCCCATAGTGCTCAGAGCCATTTGAACTCTGACACTTTAAGAGCAAACTATTTAAATTCAAAATCGGCTGAAGGCCCAACACTTAAGACTCAATAACATTAATTTTAAAAATGCCAAAGGCTTTTTGTAAAACAGTTTTAAATTAGGCTGACGGCCCAAACCATCTGATGCCTTAAGGGCAAAAAAACCTTAATCTAAAAATCGGCTAGAAGCCATACGAGTAGAAACAACAAGTACAAACAAGAAAAGACAGTACACCCGAGGGCGCTCAGAAGTTCCAAGGGTCGGCCTGGAAATCAAACACTAACGCTCGCTTAGCTGAGACAGGCAGATAGCCTAGCCTTTGTCGATCCGACGACAACCCAACCGACAGACAGTCAACGGACCCACCGACAAGATAACCTACGCTTCACACGACCAGCACACAACAGGGAGTTCAACGGAACAACGCCGAAGGTACTGGCGCCCACAACCAATTATATATTGAGCTTATACAAGGGCTGGTGCACTTCAATTCAAATAACCAAGTTCAATTAAACTCCAATTTAGGGTGGCTAAAATTTGCCAACTTGAAAACACATGTTGTTGGTCGTGGGAATATCCCAACAGCTGACAACGAACTCCAAACGACTCAATGTGAACATTCACGACTTGCTGGTAGATTAAGTCAAACCTCAACTTTCGTGTCCAGGATCGGTCAGCCACGGACCTCGTACCAATGGGAACAGCACCACACACTCCGATACCGCGCAGAGGCCGCCAGTGGGCCCGGCCAAACTACGCGCTGTGTAGATTTCCTCGCTGCTCCACGCCAACTGCCCGCACACAGCCCAGCCAGAAACTATAAGCGCCAGGCTAAAGATAGTCCAAGGCGCGAACATTGATACACACTGCTGCTGCCACCCATAGAAAGAGAGGATAACAGCATAATCGCGATAACTGCAGGAGACTAAATACAGAATAGCAACCAAGGTCTAATCCAGCACATAGCATGAGCCATCCATGGCTCACATTTCCTTCTTGCTATTCTGTAAATAACTATTTACAAAACTACAATCTTAAAAAAAAATTCTTCCTTTTTGCAGACAAGTTATGCATATTTATTATGATTATGATTATGATTATTATTATTATTATTATTATTATTACTAGTAATGACACTGGCTGAAGTCGTATAAATATGTTGATAACCCCAACTGTTACACAGCAGATGCTATTAATTTCTCACTGTCATATTTACCTTGATTTAAAAAATTGTGACCACCCTGCTTGTATGTCTACGAGGCGCCACTGTTCTTCCAACAGGATGCTTGTCCCTATCGGCTAGAGTCTTGCTACAGTGGTTCGAAGAGCACGGTTCTGAGCTTACATTGATGTTTCGGTTGAAAAATTCTTTTTATTTGAACTTCATGAAGCAACCCCAATGTATGGGAATTGGTCAACGCTTAGATTTCTGGTATATCTCCGGAAAAAAGGACTTACTCAGTCCATGCGGCGCAGAATCACAGCTTTATTACGTTCCAAAGATGAACGGTATTGATCAGGTAGTCATAATTGAGTCGTGTCGCGGATCGATAGGTCGCTTCACGCTCTCGGTTGTATTCGTCTTTGGCCAGCGGCCGTGGCTGGTCTCACTCTCTTGAAAATCGGGTGTGGGACTGGGAGGTCGGTCGAGGATGAGAGCCAGGTGTGGTGTTGGCTCGAGGAGCCTCGAACTCCGCACCTCTGGTTCGTCTGCGTAATCCTTTCTGTTGCACAAGAGGCTTGCTAGCCGCGGGGACGCTGACAGATCACAGAGGCACAGAGGGAAAGGCCGCATGGAGTAAGCCGTCTGCCGTTTACCGCAGTAGCAGCTCTTCTTGCGGACAGCTAACATCAGGGAGTGAGTCCTACCATCAGTGAAAGGCGGCTCTCACACCGACGTCAGCATGTATTTTCTAGCAGCTTGCCGGATTTCTTTACGGGTGAGCGCGTTACAGAACTTTCCCAGTGACTAACGTCGCAATGTCGCACGTTGTGGTCTTGCAGCAAGGAAGTTGGCTGTGCGACCAATTCTCTCAGTCTCTTCAGTGGCTATGACCGACAGTGCTGTGTATTCTGCAGCTCGTGTGACTCATTGGTGGAGATTTGATTTTCTGGGGCCAGCCAAGCATGTTTTAGATAGTTAAATTATGTGCAGTGCAACTCAGCCTCCCTTAGAATTTCTGATTTTTCTAATTATGTTTTTGAGAGCTGTTCTCTTTTAAATTTTGTGATTCGTAAAACACTTCTGCAAATGCACTCTCCACTTGTGCTTCGTTTGAATTGGTTCTCTGATCAGAGTAATTTGTAACAGAAATTTGCAAATCAACACTGCTCCTTCCTGCTGTCTTGACGGGAGGTGCCTTTTGCTTGATACAGTAACTCGGGGAGAAGTAACCTCTACCTGTTGTTCACACGGCGAAGGCTGTTCCCATGCAATAGGCGCTGGCATATCCCTCACTGTTTAAATAACTCCATTTTTGTTAATGTATTAATTTGCCTCTACTACAAGACCAAGTGCACTTGCATTTATTTAAACCATTTTCGTTCAAAATCAAATTTAAGTTCTTTTTGAAATTTCTTGTTGAAGGTTAAGCTTTCAGTTCTTGTTTAAGCGTATATGCGTTCGTTGAATCTCGGACATCTTGCTGTCAAATTTTGGTGCTTGTACATTTGCACCATCTGATTTTGTTGGTAATTACCTTCAGATGCGACTTTTGCTTGCCGTTTCGAACACACATGCGCCATTAGAAATTACTGGAAATTAATTGCATTCAGTTCAAATTTAACTAAATTTCCTTTACTTCACGTCTACGATCACAATTTTTTTTTCTGTCATCAGACTACCGGTTTTGGTCTATAATGACAATCTTCAGATCTGTTTTCTAAAAACATGTCCTAATGTAACGGAGCCATAGTGGCACCGTCAAATGCTAAAAACAAAATCACCGCCAGCATCATCAAATGATTCAAATGGCTCTGCGCACTATGGAACTTAGCAGCTGAGGTCATCAGTCCCCTAGAACGTAGAACTACTTAAAACTAAATAACCTAAGGACATCACACACATCCATGCCCGAGGCAGGATTCGAGCCTGCGACCGTAGCGGTCGCGCGGTTCCAGATTGAAGCGCAAAGAACCGCTCGGCCATTCCGGCCGGCTCCAGCATCATCAAATGTATATAAATAACAGTATATCCAAGAGTCATCTTGTCAGTAGCACTACTGTTCAAAGCAAACATGGTCATTAGTGACCGAAACTGGTAGTCTGATAAAAAAAAAAAAGACGTGAAGTAAAGGAAATTTATTCTACACTCCTGGAAATGGAAAAAAGAACACATTGACACCGGTGTGTCAGACCCACCATACTTGCTCCGGACACTGTGAGAGGGCTGTACAAGCAATGATCACACGCACGGCACAGCGGACACACCAGGAATCGCGGTGTTGGCCGTCGAATGGCGCTAGCTGCGCAGCATTTGTGCACCGCCGCCGTCAGTGTCAGCCAGTTTGCCGTGGCATACGGAGCTCCATCGCAGTCTTTAACACTGGTAGCATGCCGCGACAGCGTGGACGTGAACCGTATGTGCAGTTGACGGACTTTGAGCGAGGGCGTATAGTGGGCATGCGGGAGGCCGGGTGGACGTACCGCCGAATTGCTCAACACGTGGGGCGTGAGGTCTCCACAGTACATCGATGTTGTCGCCAGTGGTCGGCGGAAGGTGCACGTGCCCGTCGACCTGGGACCGGACCGCAGCGACGCACGGATGCACGCCAAGACCGTAGGATCCTACGCAGTGCCGTAGGGGACCGCACCGCCACTTCCCAGCAAATTAGGGACACTGTTGCTCCTGGGGTATCGGCGAGGACCATTCGCAACCGTCTCCATGAAGCTGGGCTACGGTCCCGCACTCCGTTAGGCCGTCTTCCGCTCACGCCCCAACATCGTGCAGCCCGCCTCCATTGGTGTCGCGACAGGCGTGAATGGAGGGACGAATGGAGACGTGTTGTCTTCAGCGATGAGAGTCGCTTCTGCCTTGGTGCCAATGATGGTCGTATGCGTGTTTGGCGCCGTGCAGGTGAGCGCCACAATCAGGACTGCATACGACCGAGGCACACAGGGCCAACACCCGGCATCATGGTGTGGGGAGCGATCTCCTAAACTGGCCGTACACCACTGGTGATCGTCGAGGGGACACTGAATAGTGCACGGTACATCCAAACCGTCATCGAACCCATCGTTCTACCATTCCTAGACCGGCAAGGGAACTTGCTGTTCCAACAGGACAATGCACGTCCGCATGTATCCCGTGCCACCCAACGTGCTCTAGAAGGTGTAAGTCAACTGCCCTGGCCAGCAAGATCTCCGGATCTGTCCCCCATTGAGCATGTTTGGGACTGGATGAAGCGTCGTCTCACGCGGTCTGCACGTCCAGCACGAACGCTGGTCCAACTGAGGCGCCAGGTGGAAATGGCATGGCAAGCCGTTCCACAGTACATCCAGCATCTCTACGATCGTCTCCATGGGAGAATAGCACCCTGCATTGTTGCGAAAGGTGGATATGCACTGTACTAGTGCCGACATTGTGCATGCTCTGTTGCCTGTGTCTATGTTCCTGTGGTTCTGTCAGTGTGATCATGTGATGTATCTGACCCCAGGAATGTGTCAATAAAGTTTCCCCTTCCTGGGACAATGAATTCACGGTGTTCTTATTTCAATTTCCAGGAGTGTATATTCGGGTCACTGTTCAGTTCGCGACCATGTCGCAGCTTGTTAAATTTAACAGTTTTCGAGAAAGAGATTCTTGTTGTTAATCGCAGTATCTAAGATGTAAATCTGATCAGTTATTGGACACGCTTTATACTTCTGTGTTTTAGAATGAGCTGGCGTCTCAGTTCCTTGACCTGTCTAGCATGTGAAGCGTCCGATTATTCGTTAGCGTCGGAATTGAAACTTATACCTTCTGACCTCACTTGATATTTTTCGTTATACTGTTAACTTCTAATTATTTGTCAAGCACCTTGGTCGTTCTACTCAAGTGTATTATAAATTTATTTCTATCACGAATAGTGCTCAAGCCCTGTTTTCCCAGTCCTTCCATCTCTAAGTCAACCAGCAGCAGGTCGTGTTTCAAAATATATTGTCTCGATAGTGTAGATGCTCAGCTGTTGACACAATTTATCATACTGAACACTCATCTCCATGCCACACAAAACTCCAATTGTTGAGTTCGTTACAAGACTGCGTTCTCGTAAGTTACACTACTGGCCATTAAAATTGGTACACCACGAAGGTGACGTGCTACAGATGCGAAATTTAACCGACAGGAAGAAGATGCTGTGCTATGCAAATGATTAACTTTTCAGAGCATTCATACAAGGTTGGCGCCGGTGGTGATACCTACAACGTGCTGACATGAGGAAGGTTCCAACCGATTTCTCATACACAAACAGCAGTTGACCGGCGTTGCCTGGTGAAACGTTGTTGTGATGCCTCGTGTAAAGAGGAGAAATGCGTAATCACGTTTCCGACTTTGATAAAGGTCGGGTTGTAACCCATCGCGATAGCGGTTTATCGTATCGCGACATTGCTGCTCGCGTTGGTCGTGATCCAATGACTGTTAGCAGAATATGGAATTGGTGGGTTCAGGAGGGTAATAAGGAACGCCGTGCTGCATCCCAGCGGCCTCGTGTCACTAGCAGTCATCCGTATGGCTGTAATGGATCGCGCAGCCACGTCTCCATCCCTGAGTCAAAAGATGGGGACGTTTACAAGACAACAACCATCTGCATGTACAGTTCGACGACGTTGCAGCAGCATGGACTATCAGCTCGGAGACCATGGCTGTGGTTACCCTTGACGCTGTATCACAGACAGGAGCGCCTGCGATGGTGTGCTCAACGACGAATCTGGGTGCACGAATGGCAAAACGTCATTTTTTCGGATGAATCCAGGTTCTGTTTACAGCATCATAATGGTCGCACCCGTGTTTGGCGACATCGCGGTGAACGCACATTGGAAGCGTGTATTCGTCATCGCCATACTGGCGTATCACCCGGCGTGATTGTATGGGGTGCCATTGGTTACACTTCTCGGTCACCTCTTGTTCGCACTGACGGCACTTTTACAGTGGACGTTACATTTAAGATGTGTTACGACCCGTGGCTCTACCCTACATTCGATCCCTGCGAAACCCTACATTTCAGCAGGATAATGCACGACCGCATGTTGCAGGTCCTGTACGGGCCTTTCTGGATACAGAAAATGTTCGACTGCTGCCCTGGCCAGCACATTCTCCAGATCTCAGATCTCTCACAATGGTGTCCGAGCTACTGGCTCGTCACAATGCGCCAGTCACTACTCTTGATGAACTGTGGTATCGTGTTGAAGCTGCATGGGCAGCTCTACCTGTTCACGCCATCCAAGCTGTGCTTGACACAATGCCCAGGCCTATGAAGGCCGTTACACGGCCAGAGGTGGTTCTTCTGGGTACTGCTTTCTCAGGACCTATGCACACAAACTGCGTAAAAATGTAAACACATGTCAGTTCTAGTATAATATATTTGTCGAAGGAGTACCTGTTTATCATCTGCATTTCTTCTTGGTGTAACAATTTAATCCTTAGTAGTGTATTTGAATACTAGATGCGCCGGGAGAAGCTTACATTTCTTAGTTATAGGTCTCTAATATTCTTTGTGAGGCAGTGCTCGGCAATCTCTCGTTTGTTTATATCTTCATAATTAATGTTCTGCTAAATATTGTGACACTGCGCATTATTTCTCCACCATTCGTATTTCCCTTGACGTTACTGTTATCCAGGAAACACCTCACCTGTGATTATCAGCTGATTACTTCAATGTTTACAGACACCTGCTTCGTGAAATATCAGCCGACGCGTTGACAGCGGCAGTTTCACCTACTGGGTGTAGGAGGTGTGCGACGTAAAGTTTCATTAGCCGCCTTCGTGCGAAGCACTGCGCGACTTACAGCAGCAGCGGTGGCGGCGCACGCCTTTCGTCTGGAGCCGCTGCCACGACGTGAGCAGTGCGTGGCCCACGCCGCGCCACGGACGCGTCGCCGCCCACCTGCGGCCCTTCTCGCTGTTTAATTACTTCTGAGCGGCCGTGGCGCGCGGCGAAGGGCGCAAGTTTGCGAGAGGGCCGCTCGGCTTTAATTTAAACAGAGCGTCACGCGGAGGGCCGCCTTAATGAGCACATTAAATATCAACAAACTTGCTGCAATTTATAAGAGTAAATAGCGGGTGTTAAGGCACTTACGCCCTACAAACTAACTTGCTATATTGATTTTCGCGGCCTTCCAGTGGGGCCCAGCTACCCTTGTAATAGCACTTAACAGGTGCAAATATTATCTAATAACACTGCTTAGATGCAAGTACTGTATCATTTTCGCCTGAGCGCAGCAACAAGTACTTACTGGGAATTATTCATTTACACCAGGCGGTGGCTGCTTGGCAGTATCCAGGTATAATTTACATCTACAGGTATACTCAGCAAAACAGTGTGAATTGCTTGTTAAAGGAATCTTCGGATTTTAGCATGTATCAAGGTTTTTTCCAGTTCTATTCATCTATTGCTGCTGAAGTGGCTTTGTTCGTACCGTAAATCTAATCTAGAGACTGTAGTTGTTGTTATTGTAGTGGTTTTCAGACCGAAGACTGGTTTTATGCAGCTCTCCATGCTACTCTACCCCGTGCAAGCTTCTTCATCTCCCACTACCTACTGCAGCATACATCCATCTGAATCTGTTTAGTGCATTCATCTCTTGGTCTCCCTCTACGATTTTTACCCTCCGCGCCGCCCTAAATTGGTGATCCCTTGACGCCTCAGAATATGTCCTACCAAGCGATCCCTCCTTCTGGTCAAGTTGTCCCACAAACTCCTCTTCTCCCCAATTCTATTCAATACCTCCTCATTAGTCATGTGATCTAACCATCTAATCTTTAGCATTCTTCTGTAGCACCACATTGAGAAAGGTTCTATTCTCTTCTTGTCTAAGCTATTTATCGTCCACGTTTCACTTCCATACATGGCTACACTCCATACAAATACTTTCAGAAACGACTTACTGACAATTCAATTTATACTCGATGTTAACAAATTTCTCTTCTTCAGAAAAGCTTTCCTTGCCACTACCAGTCTACATTTTATATGCTCTCTACTTCAACCTTCATCAGCTATTTTGCTCCCCAAATAGCAAAACTCCTTTACTACTTTAAGTGTCTCATTTCCTAATCTAATTCCCTCAGCATTATCCGACTTAATTCGACTACATTCCATTATCCTCGTTCCGCTTTCGTTGATGTTCATCTTATATCCTCCTTTCAAGACACTGTCCATTCCGTTCAACTGCTCTTCCAAGACCTTTGCTGTCTCTGACAGAATCACAATGTCATAGGCGAAACTCAAAGTTTTTATTTCTTCTCCATGGATTTTAATTCCTACTCCGAATTTTTCTTTTGTTTCCTTTACTGCTTGCTCAATATACAGATTGAATAACATCGGGGATAGGCTACAGCCCTGTCTCACTCCTTTCCCAACCGCAGCTTCCCTTTCATGCCCCTCGACTCTTATAACTGCCATCTGCATTCTGTACAAATTGTAAATAGCCCTCGATCCCTGTATTTTACCCCTGCCACCTTCAGAATTTGAAAGAGAGTATTCCAGTCAACATTGTCAAAGGCGTTCTCTAAGTCTACAATTGGTAGAAACGTAGGTGTGGCTTTCCTTAATCTATTTTCTAAGATAAGTCGTAGGGTCAGTATTGCCTCACGTGTTCCAAAATTTTTACGGAATCTAATCTGATGTCCCCCGAGGTCGGTCTCTACCAGTTTGCCCATTCGTCTGTAAAGTATTCGTGTTAACATTTTGTAGCCGTGGCTTATTAAACTGACAGTTCAATAATTTTCACGTCTGTCAACACCTGCTTTCTTTGGGATCGGAATTATTATATTCTTCTTGAAGTCTGAGTGTATTTCACCTGTCGTATACATCCTGCTCACCAGATGGTAGAGTTTTGTCAGGGCTGGCTCTCCCAAGGCTATCAGTAGTACTAATGGAATGTTGTCTACTCCGGGGGCCTTGTTTCGACTCAGGTCTTTCAGTGCTCTGTCAAACTCTTCACGCAGTATCATATCTCCCATTTCATCTTCATCTACATCCTCTTCCATTTCCATAATATTGTCCTCAAGAACACCGCCCTTATATAGACCCTCTATATACTCCCTCCACCTTTCTGCTTTCCTTTCTTTGCATAGAACTGGGTTTCCATCTGAGCTCTTGATATTCATGCAAGTGGTTCTTTTTCTCCAAAGGACACTTTAATTTTCCTGTAGCCAGTATCTATCTTACCCCTACTGATATACGCCTCTACATCCTTACATTTGTCCTCTAGCCATCCCTGCTTAGCCATTTTGCACTCCCTGTCGATCTCATTTTTGAGACGTTTGTATTCCTTTTTGCCTGCTTCATTTACTGCATTTTTGTATTTTCTCCTTTCATCAATTAAATTCAATATTTTTTCTGTACCCAAGGATTTCTACTAGCCCTCGTCTTTTTACCTACTTGATCCTCTGCTGTATACATCATCTAAAACGTGCACCTTAAATATTGCAGAAATGGGAAGTGCTATTGATGTGCGGTTTTCACAGAATGAATTGGTAGTCAGAGGCTCGTATTGTTAGCCATTCAGTAGATCTTAATAAAACGTAGAAAGTTTAATTTTTGTGCAGACATACACTTTTTTGAATGGAAGTATGCCTGTTAACATTATAATACTAAAAGTAAGCTAAATTTGCATGCCAGTGGTGGTAATGGCAGGAGTCTAGTGCGAGTAGTTTACGAGACATCCTTCAATTTGAAAAGTTCTCACAGCGACACTCGTACAATACTTGTGGTGGCACACTAGAGAACAACACAAGTCCATACACTAGTTATCTGGATTCTTGCCTATAACGAGACAACTGTTCAAAATGACCACCTGCAGCGGCAAATGGTTAAAATGGCTCTGAGCACTATGGGACTTAACATTTGAGGTCATCAGTCCCCTAGAACTTAGAACTACTTAAACCTAACTAACCTAAGGACATTACACACATCCATGCCCGAAGCAGGATTCGAACCTGCGACCGTATCAGCCTCACGGTTCCGGACTGAAGCACCTAGAACCGCACGGCCACCGCGGCCGGCCCCGCAGGGGTAGTACAGGCGTCCAGTCTGCATACTTACAAGAACTTTAGCGGAGATGTTCGAGCAGGTTGCAGTAATACATCGTAGCTTATCATCGGGTGTAGTTGGTATGTCCTTGTAGATATTGTGTTTCAGCTTTCTCCACAGAAAAAAGTATACAGGCATCAAATCCAGGGAACAGACCGACAAAGGAACGGACCCTGTGCGTCGAATCCAACGATTTGGAAACAATTTACGAAGATATGCTGTGGCATTTCGTGCACTATGGGCTGGACAGCCATCATGTAAGTACGAAAGGTTCCTCTTAGTCTTCAGAGGAATGTCTTCTAGCAACCGTGGAAGATGGCCTGTTAGAAGGCTGCGATAATTGTCCTTTTTGGACGCAGTTGATAATGCCATCACGGTGGTTCACGTTTCCGTATATGCCGCAACCACGCCAGAAAGTCATAAATGCCGCACTAATCCCTCGCTTTATAATGTCGATGCCTATGTGCCTCCATCGGAGTCGCGGTATGCTGCTTATACGCCTTCGATTCTTACGTCGAACCACCCCTTCCATGTGCTTAATCTTTTATTGGCAAAGAGCAATAGAAACACAAACCGAGGTATCAGGGTGGGAAAAGTAATTGCCCTGTGTGAACTATGATCCCTGTACCGCTAGCAGTCAGCAACGCGGCTTGTTCGTGCAGCGGTTCCAATCGCGTAGCGCGGCATAAGCAGAGATAACAATCGATCGCGGCCAGCCTGCCGCGCGGCCATCTCGTGATTTACGAGAGCGCAGCTCCGGTAATTCCCCGCAGGCGGGGCTTATTGGGTGGGGGGGGGGGGGGATGGAGGATAGTACGGGGGTGTTCGCCACACTCCCACACCATAGCTGCGGTGTGCGTAATAACAACCGGCGGCATCAAAGCCGAGCGCGCCAAAGCCACAATACTTCATTATTTCAGGTTTAAAGTGGAGTGGCGGTAACAAACCGGCGCTGCGGATGCCCCCGGATTTAGGTCTCTGTGGCAGGCGCAAACTGGCCGATATGTACGTACAGCCGGCAACAGCGCTGCGTAAAGAGCGTGTGAGCTGTAAGCTAGGCGCTTCTCTGTCAAGCACAGCAGCGCATTGGAGTGTAAACAAACTGTCGCTCCGTTAGTTATTATTTGTGAGGAGGGCTTGTCATAAAAGATTATCACCACGAAAAAATAAAGTTGCGTAATCAGATTCCAGTACTTCAGGTGAAGCTGACACTCAACACAACGATTGACTGGAGTCAATATAGTCAACCACGGAGTTGAGCATCAGCCTTACCTGAAGTACTGGAATTTCTTTTTTTTTCTCTTTACTGTTATTTCATCCCTGTCGCCCCATACGGGCGGGTGTGGGTAGTCAGTGGATACAGCCACATGAGAGAAAAAAATTTTAAAACGTAGCACAAAAACTGTACATTGCGGTTGACCAAGACGAATGTCTAGCTCAATAAAAAGACAGTTTTTCAGCTCCATATGTTAAAATATAAGAGGCTGGTTTGTTGATTAATTAGACGAATTGAAAATTAGAGTTGCACACGAATATATAAAAACAGATGGACAGTTGTATAATTGAACAGGTGGAAAGTAGACGTTTCGACTGACTGAAATAGATAAGTAAGTAAGTGATGTGATAAGTCGATGTCGATTGTGACGGATGAGGGTATTATGGACACGTAGGATTCGTGGTAGAGTGTAGGAGGGAGCTTGCGTGAATTAATGTTTGGAGGAGGGATTTGGGAAGAGTTAAGAGGGATGCGGTTCAGAACCAGTAGAAAGTTCAAGTTCGAGAGCTGACTACTACGTTTACAGATTATGTGTGTATCCAGTTATGCTGGCCACTGATGCGATGTATATAGCGATCGTATCAACCCCTTCCGCATCTACTACAGCCTGAAAATGGCGCAATGACGCCCCGAAACTGGCTGCAACAACATAAAATCATAACGACGGTTGAGGCCGTTTTATTGTCTCACAACAATAGAAACTGAGTGGATAGGGGAAGGGATATCTGCCAAGGAATGGGTGATAAGAATCTCCTAGATCTAGTAGGAAGGATATATATCAGGGCACATTTCATGGCCGGTTAAAGGAACAGACAGGGGATCCAGTACTAGAATCAGGGTATATTTCATGGCCGGTTAAAGGAACAGACAGGGGATCCAGTACTAGAATCAGAATTTAGAAGAGCTTTGGAAGACTTGAAATCAAAAAAGGCAGAAAGTAAACATAACATTCCATCGGAATCTCTAAAATCGGTGGGAGAAGTGTCAACAAAACGATTTTCACGTTGGCGTGTAGAATGTATGAGACCGGCAATATACGAGTACTATGAAACTTTCAGAAATACATCCACACAATTCCCAAGATTGCAGGAACCGGCAGTTAAGAGAATAATCGAACAATCAGCTTAAGAGCTCTTGTATCCATGTTGCTGACAAGGCCGGCCGGAGTGGCCAGCGGTTTTCTGAGGGATTACAGCAAGATGTTTCTCACGTACCGACATAATTACAATACACATCGCTGTGTTACACGTAACAGTTCAAAGCCACTTAGCAACTTGCGTCGCCGGCCGCGGTGGTCTCGCGGTTCTAGGCGCTCAGTCCGGAACCGCGCGACCGCTACGGTCGCAGGTTCGAATCCTGCCTCGGGCATGGATGTGTGTGATGTCCTTAGGTTAGTTAGGTTTAAGTAGTTCTAAGTTCTATGGGCTGATGACCTCAGATGTCAAGTCCCATAGTGCTCAGATCCATTTGAACCATTTTTGAAGAAATATGAAAGTAACGAGAAGTAGCAGAAATGAGAACAGCGAGAAACATAACATCCTAATTGGTGATCATGAAGTAGATAAAGTTAAGGAATTCTGTTGCCTAGGTAGCAAAACAAGCCATGACCGATGGAGAAAATATGAAGGCGGAACAAGACAAAAAGGAGACTAACATTGGCAGTAAGCGCATTCCTGGGCAAGAGGAGTCTGGTGGTATTAAAATATGGGCCTTAGTTTTAGGAATAAATTTCTGCGGAAGTACGTTTGCAGCACAGAATAGTATGATAGTGAGACATAGACTTTGGGATAACAGGAAAAGAAGAGTGCTACAGAAGAACGTTGAGGTAAGAAATGCAGAGGTTCTCCGTAGGCGAGGAAAGGAGTACAGGGAGCTGGAGAGGGTAAGAACTGTAAACGTCCACAGGGACTAGGATACATCTAGCAAATAACTGAGGACTTAGGTTGCAAGTGATAAGCTGAGGTGAAAACGTTAGGAGGAAATGGCTCTGAACACTATGGGACTTAATATCGGAGGTCATCACTCGCATAGAACTTAGAACTACTTAAACCTAAGTAACCTAAGGACAACACACACATCCATGCCCGAGGCAGGATTCGAACCTGCGACCGTAGCAGTCGCGCGGTTCCGGACTGTAACGCCTAGAACCGCTCGGCTACCGAGGCCGGCAAATGTTAGGAGACGAATTCCTAATGGGTCGTATCAAACCTGTCATAAGACTGATAAGTGAAAAAAAATGGAAGGCACTTAACTTTTCTTTAGGAGAGGTCGTGGAAGTGTAGTGTCGGAGGAATGTAGGTGTAGAGGCGCGGCTGAGTACCAGGATCAGTGAGCATGGGTCGGGGGGGTAGGGGGGACTATCTGGTGGGTAGTGTAGGAGACAGGTAAAGTAGGAGATGAAAACATGAAAGTCTCGTCGGGTTTGCTGCCGGATCCTAAAATCAACTTGACTCGATATTTCGGCGATCCAACTGTTCGCCATCTTCAGGAAAACGCTGCTTATGCTGATGAGCCCCGCTGAGAACTGACGCCAGGTTGCAAATCGACGTCCTATATAGGCCACCGTTCAGTACACGGCGCATGCGCCGCCCATCACGGTTTCTGCCTTCCAAAACAGGGAGGTGGCGCCGCCCTTAGTGAAACACTGCTGGCAACGATATATCGCAATCAATGCCGCACCGAAGAACGTTCAGTTTTGATGCGAGATAATACAGGATTCCACGTTTTGCTAAGAGGAAACCCATTGTCTCTGTTGATTAAATTATCAGCCAACCTAATTTCAATCACCTCTTTATACACACTGTTCCAAAAACCGGAAATGTTGGCAACCACAAGAGTTTCCTCAAATTTGTGGTTACCAACATTTCCGGTTTTTGGAACAGTGTGTATAAAGAGGCGATTGAAATTAGGTTGGCTGATAATTTAATCAACAGAGACAATGGGTTTCCTCTTAGCAAAACGTGGAATCCTGTATTATCTCGCATCAAAACTGAACGTTCTTCGTTGCGGCCTTGTTTGCGGTATATCGTTGCCAGCAGTGTTTCACTAAGGGCAGCGCCGCCTCCCTGTTTTGGAAGGCAGAAACCGTGATGGGCGGTGCATGCGCCGTGTACCGAACGGTGGCCTATATAGGACGCCGATTTGCAACCTGGCGTCAGTTCTCAGCGGGACTCATCAGCATAAGCAGCGTTTTCCTGAAGATGGCGAACAGTTGGATCGCCGAAATATCGAGTCAAGTTGATTTTAGGATCCGGCAGCAAACCCGAAGACACTTTCAAGACTTATTACGCCGGGAAAGCCTACGTAATCACAGGAGTCGAAGAGGTGTACAAGGGAGAGGAGGAGGGTGGAGAATTTTATAAGTTGGTAGAAGATGATGGTGTGGGAGGGTAAGCGGACACTAAAGGCTAGGATGAGCGCATAGCGTTCGAGGATCTGTAAGACGTGATAAGAGGAGTGGAAGACCATGCCAGATTAGCGTAACAGAGAAAGGGGAGGATCTGGGATTTAAGATATGTAGGAACGTGGAAGGGTATAATCCTCATGTTCGGTCGGTTAGAAGTTTTAGTATTTTTAGTGTATTGTGGGATTTCTGTTGAATAGTTGGGAGATTGTGTGTAGGAGGTATTTTAGTGTGCTAATTAACCACATACGACGTAGTAAATGGTAAAATTCGTGGGGAGGAAGCTATGGGTGATTCGGCCTGTTAGGGTTGATTTTGTGGCGCCACTGGTTGTAGCAGGAGGTGAAGCGATTGAGGTTGTGCTGGAGGAATCATTGGGATTTGTTGACGGTAGGACGGATGACGAGGAAGGTGGTGTCCTCGGCATACTGTAGGAGATGAACAAGAGGAGGTAGCTCTGGCGTATGGAAGTTGCATATCAGACAGGCGGTTAGAGAAAACGAATACGATGAGACGGACATAATGTATTGCAAGTGTACAGGTCTGGAGCTTAAAGAGGAGACCGGAATGCCATACACGTTCATATGCTTTTAAAGACCAAAGGTGAGACAAAATTGCGGATTTTCGGTTTTTGATTTGGTGTGATAGGAGACGAAAAGGGTACAGGAGTTGGTCATCAGAGGAGAAACTGGGACGGAAGCCATATTGGTGGAAAAGAATGATAGATGCTTTTGTAGCTGTTTATGAATACGTCGGCATAGGATGAGCTCAAAAACCTCGCTAAACATGGGCGAGAGGTTGATTTGGCTGTAGGAGGAGGCGTCATTGTCAGATTTATTAGGTTTGAGAATGAGGAGGATTCGAGAGGTTTTACACGGCTCAGCATGGTAACCCGTGCGAAGGATTACATTACGAATGGTGCTTAGGATTTCTAGGAAGAAAAGGAGGCATTCTTTCAGGTGTCTGTAGGTTGTTCAGTCGTGTTCGGGAGCAGTTTTGCGTTGGCTATGGAGTACCTGTTGAGTATCTTGTGCAGCGATAGTCCAGCACAGCCTGTTAAATCAATATAAGATTTTGTTTGAAACCACGAGAATTGACGCATCAAAACTGTTGTGAGTCTGTGACCAGGGACTCAGTTGATACTAGACTATGTGAAAAGAACCGGTAATGCACGCAAGAGTGAATTAATGCGAGTGATGGCTCTGCAAGCAAAGCTGTACAGACGGTATAAACATAACCTATAAACAAAGAGTGCGCCGCCACAGTACATGTAGTTTCCGTGATGTCATCATGACGTAATCAAACCAGTCTTTTGCCATCGTCTGAGGACAGAAATGGAAGCCCTTTCGGGTTCTACGTTTCACCTATAAATACCTCATCTGCCTCATTCTCAGTTACGCCAACTATGCCTGGACCTCTGCCTCTCCTAAATTCTCTAAGACCCCTGAAATCCTAGAAGTACATGTACACCACCTCACCTTTCGTATCTGCCAACCCACCTCAGTTCGCATCTTGCATCACTCATCCAATTCCCACTCGTTCTGCTCTTCCTAGAGCGCCTTCGGATTCGATACATTTATCACAACACGATACATTTATCGTAACACCCATTCCCAACACCCAACTTTCGAACCATTAATAACCAGTCCAGCTAGCATACTGTGTCACTAAACCTATGCTCCCTCATGCCTAAAGCTCTCTTGCCGAAATTTCAACCAGCTACTACTTCCCTACAAAGAAATCCGTCCCGAATTTCCGAATTTTCTCCCCTTTCCAACCTTAGTCACAACACTGACCTTCACGCCATCCATCCATTTCCTGTTCTCCCTTCATTCTCCTTTCTGACGTTTAGTCGTTACCTGTGATTCTGCAGGGTCTCATAGTCATTCTCATCATTGCACCCTTATCTTGACATTTTCACGAATCAGCAGCACCACTATACCATCTTCGTATCATTCACATTCATCAGTGACTGTTGTTGTTGTGGTCTTCAGTCCAGAGACTGGTTTGATGCAGTATCCTGTGCAAGCCTCCTCATCTTCGAATAACTACTGCAACCTACGTCGTTCTGAATCTGCTTAGTGTATCCATTTCTTGATCTCCCTCTACGATTTTTACCGTCCACGCTTCACTTCCCTTCAGTACTAAATTGGTGATCCCTTGATACCTCAGAACATGTCCTACCAACCGATCCCTTCTTCTAGTAAAGTTGTGCCACAAACTTCTCCTCAGTTCTATTCAGTACCTCCTCATCAGTTATGTGATCTACCCATCTAATCTTCAGCATTATTCTGGAGCACCGTATTTCGAAACCATCCATTCTCTTCTTGTCTGCATTGTTTAGCATCCATGTTTAACTTCCATACATGGCTACACTCCATAAAAATACTTTCAGAAAAGACTTCCTGACAGTTAAATCTATAATCGATGTTAACAAATTTCCCTTCTTCAGAAACGCTTTCCTTGCCATAGCAAGTCTACATTTCATATTCTCTCTGCTTCGACCATCATCAGTTATTTTGCTCCCCAAATAGCAGAAGTCATTTACTACTTTAAGTGTCTGAATTTCCTAATCTAATTCCCTCAGCATCACCTGATTTAATTCGACTACATTCGACTAAATTCTATTCCGTTCAGCTGCTCTTCCAGCTCCTTTGTTGTCTCTGGCAGAATTACCATGTCGTCGGCAATGCTCGGAGTTTTTATTTCTTCTCCATGGATTTTAATTCATTCTCCTAATTTTTCTTTTATTTTCTTTGCTGCATGCTCAGATTGTGTAACATCGGGGATAGGCTACACATCTGTCTCACTCCCTTCTCAACCACTGGTTCCCTCTCGTGCCCCTCGACTCTTACAACTGCAGTCTGGTTTCTATACAAATTGTAAACAGCCTTTCGCTCCCCGTGTTTTACACCTGCCACCTCCAGAATTTGAAAGAGAGTATTCCAGTCAACATTGTCAAAAGCTTTTTCTAAGACTACAAATGCTAGAAAAGCAGGTTTGCCTTTCCTTAATCTATGTTCGTAGGGTCAGTACTGCCTCGCGTGTTCCAAAATTTCTACGGAATTCAATCTGACCTTCCCCGAGGTCGGCCTCTACCAGTTTTCCTTTCATTTGTAAATAATTAGTGTCAGTACTTTGCAACTATGACGTATTAAACTGAGAGTTCGGTAATCGCCCGTCAGCACCTTCTTTCTTTAGGATTGGAATTATGATATTCTTCTTAAAGTCTGAAGGTACTTCGCTTGTCTCATACATCTTGCTCATCAGATGGAAGACTTTTGTCATGGCTGATTCTCCCAAGGCTATCAGTAGTTCTATCTATTCCTGGGACCTTGTTTCGGCTTAGGTCTTTCAGTGCCCTGTAAAATTCTTCATTTAGTATCGTATCTCCCATTTCATCTTCATCTACGTCCTCTTCCATTTCTATCACATTGCCCTCAAGTACATCGCCCTTGCATAGACCCTCTACATACTCCTTCCACCTTCCTGCTTTCCCTTTTTTGCTTAGAACTGGTTTTCCATCTGAGCTCTTGATATTCATATAGGTAGTTCTCCTTTCTTCAAAGGTCTCTTTAATTTTCCTGTAGGCAGTATCTTACCCCTAATGATACGTCCTTCTATATCCTTACATTTGTCCTCTAGCCATCCCTGCTTAGCCAGTTTCACTTCCTGTCGATCTCATTTTTGAGATGTTTGCATTCCTTTTCGCCTGCTTCATTTACAGAATTTTTTTTATATTTTCTTCTATAATCAGTTAAATTCATTATCTCTGGTGTTACCGAACGATTTCTACTAGCCCTCGTCTTTTTAACTAACTGATCCTCTGCTGCCTCCACTATTTCATCTCTCAAAGTTAACCATACGTCTTCTACTGTATTTCTTTACCCTGTTCTTGTCAACTGTTCCCTAATGCTCTCTCTGAAACACTCTACAACCACTGGTTCTTTGAGTTTATCCAGGTCCCATCTCCTTAAATTTCTATCTTTTCCCAGTTACTTCAGTTTTAATCTGCAGTTCATAAACAATAAAGTGTGGTCAGAGTCCATATTGTAACTAAAATATAAAACAGTCAAACAAGTTTGAAAAATTACGGATGTTTTTCGTGTATTGTCTTTTTAGAGAAATGTCGTCTATTGTCATTTGCTTTACGCAAAAATCGTACATTTTTTCCACCAATGCGGATTTACAAAATTATCTGTTACTGTATTAATTTTATATACTTAAACCATCTTTAAAATACATGTATGTAGAGATGAAAGAGTACCGTCGGCTACTGTAGTCTGTGATAAGTGTAGACTACGGTAGTTTATCTAGTGGCCTTCGTCAGTTTAGATCGTAACCGCATTACCTGTACATTAAGTGTGTTACATACCTATGGGGCTTTACCTAAAAAAAAAAAAAAAAAAAAAAAAAAAAATGGCTCAGAGCACTATGGGACTTAACTGCTGAGGTCATCAGTCCCCTAGAACTTAGAACTACTTAAACCTAACTAACCTAAGGACATCACTCACATCCATGCCCGAAGCAGGATTAGAACCTGCGACCGTAGCGGTCGCGCGGTTCCAGACTGACGCGCCTAGAACCGGTCGGCCACATCGGCCGGCGCTGTACCTCATTTCGAGCGCTTTTGTTGCATACGTAATCAGTGTCTTACTATATTCTCTTAGAAACTGGAAGCAGTGAACCATCTAGAAACTGATTAAGGCTATAAAAATGACCATCTAACCTCGGAACATTTGTATTCTACATAGGAACCCTCCTGTCTGCGGCTTTAAAACAATGATCATTCATAGCAAAATTGAAACTGTCGACGTTCCATTCAGGTTTTATTCGAAAATTGTTCATTTGTATCTTGAAACAGAAAGATGTTACAGTCAAAATTTAAAGAAAGTAATACTTGTGTATTACATAGAGCCAGAAACTGCAATTTCCAAAAAAAGAAAAAATATATTTAAATAAAAAAATGAAAAAGTAATTTTTAAAAATGCGAAAGAATAACATATTAACACTTCTTTAAAACATGTTTCTGTTATTTATATACATTTCCTGCTCTTATAAAGAGTAACAGGAAGCTCTTGCCTTAATGTGTGTTGAAGAACGTTCTACTGATAACAAAACAACAACACTAATTATATAGATTTTTTTTATGTTCTATTATTTAAATTGCGTTTGCATCAATAGCAACTGCTTTCGTTACACACAAGGAAAGACATTACCCGAGGAACTAATTTTTATCACTTATAAAATGCACTTCATATTGCATGAGGATATGAAATACATAATGGACTAACGCTGCACGATGGGCAGTTCTAATTATGAGGAAAACAAAAACAAGTCGTCGGCTTCCAGTTTCTCTCTCATACAATTAATTTTGTTTGTTTCCCTACCAATGCTACCATTACCAGCGGTAATCCTACCATCTGTTACTTCGCTTCTGTGCTACACCAAAACTAACTAAACATAGTTTTGATAAACTGCAACTTCAAGTATATATAACCTTTGACTACAGAGCGGTTTTCATACGCTGCCAGCCTGCCCCGATCATGAGGAATTGAAATAACAATGAAGTAAAATAGAAACAAAGTTCAACGACAGTCACGCTTAGCCTCTGACGACAATGATGGAGGGAATCTTTGAAAATTCGGGACTTTAAAAGGATATGAAGGGGTAAGTGGACCGACAGCTTTTTATTTAAGGACTCCGT
Source organism: Schistocerca americana (assembly GCF_021461395.2). Classification (NCBI taxonomy): domain Eukaryota; kingdom Metazoa; phylum Arthropoda; class Insecta; order Orthoptera; family Acrididae; genus Schistocerca; species Schistocerca americana. The sequence goes on along the minus strand of NC_060122.1, from coordinate 769,882,954 downwards.
CGGGAGACACTTCGTTGCCATAAACAGTGGATCTTCTACATTATGTTAGAGGAGGTGAACCGGCTGCTGCTGCTGTGGTGGTGGTGGTGATGATGATGATGATGATGATCATCATCATCATCATCATCATCATCATCATCATCATCATTTTATCAACTTGTTTATCGGTCGCATTCGTGCATCTGTGTATAGGACTAATTTCATTGGCGCTGGTTTCAAGTATTACTCGGCCCTACAGTGATAACTTATTGCGTTTGCGTGGTAATAGTTTTAGATTTCCGCGAACCGTTACCATGTTTCTCTAACGCACGGAGGGCAGTGTAACGGTGGCGCTTCCTCTAGCTCCGCTGCCACTGAATTTCCGCGCGCCAGTACCGCTTTCGCCGAGTCACAGTGTAACGGCCCGATGCCTCTCTGCCGAGGGCGGTCGGCGAGATGCATCCCGCGCCAACGACGCATAAAATTTTACACGCAGCCCTCGCAGGCTTTGTATTGGCTGCCTTCGCTGTGTGGCTGGCAGCAATACACGCCGTTTGATACGGCCTCAGGGAGGGGCGACAAGTATCCTACGCGCAGCGGGTCGACACCAACTTGTGCACGCGCTATCGTGCTGCAACAATTTTGACGGAGGCTCCTGTAGTACATTTTGGCTCAAACCTGTGTAATCATCAGTACATTCCTTTAAATAGCTTGAGGGTTGCGTTGAAATCCGGAATCCACTTTGCACCGTGGGAAAGGCGCTGGCGTCGCTTTGCGGGGAAGCGAGATAAAAACAATGATTGTGACTGTCGCAGCGAGAGGACATTTGTGACTAGAACGACATTGATTCGGAGAATCACAGTCCACTGAGTAGTAACACCTGGCCATGGGAAACTAGCCACTGCATAGAGATGGAGCAGCACGGAATGACACACCCATATCAGTCATCGGAGTTCAATTCTACTCGACGTCCAGACTGCTTAGAATCGTTATTGTCTCGGATGCGGCAGATCGGTTCAGTAAAGTTCGCACTTTTCGCTCGAACGACCTACAAATTAAATTACGCGTTCATCCTGTAAATGCACAATAGATAACCTTTCGTTGTTTACTTTAATTTCTGATGTTGAAATTTTAATTGCCAGCAGAGAATACCCAGATACACATCTACATCTACACCTGCACTCTATAAACTACTATAAACAGTGTGGCAGTGATTACTTCCCCTGCACCACATGGTTAGGGTTTCTTCCCGTTCCATTCGCGAAAGGATCACAGGAAGAATAATTTGCTAATTATTACCTTGCGTGCACATTCCCAGTATCCTATCAGTCAACAAAAAAAAATCTTCTACCTCGTTTACACAAGATTTCATTTTATTTCATACCCTTACAATTTTTCACCCACCCTAGGTTTTTTGAGTTGAGTAAGTTCAACAGTTACAGATACTTTTGCCAAAGTATACGTTCTCCGTAAGGTACTTTAGCATCAGTGGTAGTGGGTATTTAGGGTAGCCTACGTTTACTGTTATATATGTTAAAGCTGTGCAATAAGATAAATTGCAAATAAGAAAATTATGTTACACGAACATAAATAGAGACCCAGACTCAATAGCTACTCTTTACTGTGAGTACATCTTATCCCTAGAACACAAAAGATATAAAAATGTTACATTGCTACTAAACCATAGTAAATTTTGCTTCTCCAAACTTTTTAAAAGAAAGTCATAATTTATAGGTTATACACTAGTTAATTACAATAATTAGATCGACAGTGATATGTTACATACAAAACAAGTGTAAAATGTTTTATTGCTCAAAACGTTTTTGGGAAAGAAGTCATTACTTATGTTGTGCGGTAGTCACAAATTATTATATTTACCAGAATTCAAAGTGTGCTTTACGCGCTACATGAGTAGAGTCTTCTCATTTCTTCCACGGTCGCCCAGGGATTCCTATTCCAATTCATTTATTCCCTCATATGGTGCTTCAAAGTTAGGTCTAAATCACTGTCATCTGCTCACACAACAGTATCTTCTTCAAGAAAATCTTCCTCTTCACTAAATTCTTCATCGCCTGTCTCTTTATCTACTTCTTCAAGCACATCACCGAGTACATTACTGTCAAAATCAAACTCAGCACCATGCATGATGTGCTACATACAGTAGAAAAAGACAAGATTAGCACGGATAAAAGCCAGTGTGATAAAAATTAACACTTTTATAACTGTGACCGCATGATATGTCCCCTAAAATGCCAATTAAGATCATTTCTAAATAGGAAAAAGGCGCACCACTACTAAAATATCGTAATATCTACGACAAGTTCAAATGGTTCAAATGGCTCTGAGCACAATGGGACTTAACATCTGAAGTCATCAGTCCACTAGACCTTAGAACTACTTAAACCTAATTAACCTAAGGACATCACACACATCCATGCCCGAGACAGGATTCGAACCTACGACCGTAGCGGTCGCGCGGTTCCAGATTAAAGCGCCTAGATCAGCTCGGCCACCTCGGCTGGCTCTACGACAAGTGCACCAGTGTCACAAAACCTCTGGAGTCAGGCAATAAATAATTCACCCAATGTTAACAACAAAGTTGGCATGAAAATACTCAAGAACACATGTTGCTTATGTATCCTGATTGACGGGAACATCGGAGATAAAACAACTCGAACCGCACATTTAACGAGGGTTTAGTAATTTGGGATTAATACTCAGAAGGCGCACATTCTCTGTGTTTTAGCAGATAGTTATAAGCACGTTTTTGCAGTGCGCAGCTGGATTCACTCCAAACAAATACTGCTAACCGCGTAATTCATGCGATGCCAAGTGTCGACAGAAAGCGTCGGTGTGTCTGCCGTTACGAACAAAATTATATTTAGAGCTGCATGTTACCTGCCCGTTAGACAGAGAGGTCCCAAAATTAGTACAGTGCGATATTGGAATTACCCATGTGCGTCAACAGCGACAGTAAAAATGAAGGGAATATCCGGTACTAAAACAGCGAACGACCAGCGCTATTGCACGGCGGTAGCAGTCAGCACGCGTCTGGGCACTCCTGTAGTACTGGATATATTTCATGTGTTACTGTCATTATTAACATATACTGATTACTCCAATGTCGCACTGTACTAGTCTGGGACCATTATGAAACTAGCACGTAATATTCCGCTTTAAAAATTATTTTGTTCATAACGCGAAACACATCGACGCTTTCCGACAACAGTGGACGTCGCAAGAAATACACGGTTAGCGTTACTTACTTGGAGTGATTCCTGCAATATATTGCAAAAACAAGGTTGCAGTTATCTGCCGAAACAGTAGAAGAAATTCGCCTGACGACTCTTAAGAGGGACACTCGGAGTAATTGGATTGCGTGGTTGCTTTGACCACCAACATTTTATTAATTTCTTGACCGTGTCGAGGACTGGACATCTGCAATAGGACTAGTAACTGATAGAAAATATCTCGTCAGCGTTTTCGGTACAAATCTTAAGGGCAACTCGGCAGCTGGTAGATTTCGGTTCACTAATAGGACACTGAGGAAATGCAATCGCTACGCAAAGGAGATTCATTACAAAACCCTCGATTAATCCATCCCAGAATATTATAGCCGTCGTTATTATTTCCAGAGAAATATGCGGGCTGAGGAAATAAACTACTGGCCATTAAAATTGCTACACGAAGAAGAAATTCAGATGATAAACGGGTATTCATTGGGCAAATATATTACACTAGAACTGACATGTGATTACATTTTCACGACATTTGGATGCATAGATCCTTAGTAATCAGTACCCAGAACAACCACCTCCGGCCGTAATAACGGCCTTCATACGCCTGGGCATTGAGTCAAACAGAGCTTGGATGGCGTGTACAGGTACAGCTGCCGATGCAGCTTCAACACGATACCACAGTTCATCAAGAGTAGTGACTGGCGTATTGTGACGAGCCATTTGCTCGGCCGCCATTGACCAGACGTTTTCAATTGGTGAGAGATCTGGAGAATGTGCTGGCCATGGCAGCAGTCGAACATTTTCTGTATCCAGAAAGACCCGTATAGGAAATGCAACATGCGGTCGTGCATTATCCTGCCGAAATGTAGGATTTCGCAGGGATTGAATCGAGGGTACAGTCACGGGTCGAACACATATGAAATGTAACGTCCACTGTTCAAAGTGCCGCCAATGCGAACAAGAGGTGACCGAGACGTGTAACCCATGGCACCCCATACCCTCACGACAGCTGATACGCCAGTATGGCGATGGCGAATACACGCTTCCAATGTGTGTTCACCGCGATGTTGCCAAACACGGATGCAACCATCATGATGCTGTAAACAGAACCTGGATTCATCCAAAAATATGACGTTTTGCCATTCGTGCACCCAGGTTCGTCGTTGAGTACACCATCGCAGGTGCTCCTGTCTGTGATGCAGCGTCAAGGGTAACCGCAGCCATGGTCTCCGGGCTGTTAGTCCATGCTGCTGCAAACGTCGTCGAACTGTTCGTGCAGATGGTTGTTGTCTTGCAAACGTCCCCATCTGTTGACTCAGGGATCGAGACGTGGCTGCACGATCCGTTACAGCCATGCGGATAAGATGCCTGTCATCTCGACTGCTAGTGATACGAGACCGTTGTGATCCAGCACGACGTTCCGTATTACCCTCCTGAACCCACCGACTCCGTATTCTGCTAACAGTCAATGGATCTCGACCAGTGCGAGGAGCAATGTCGCTATACGAAGAACCGCAGTCGCGATGGGCTACAAGCCGACCTTTATCAAAGTCGGAAACGTGATGGTACGCACATCTTCTCCTTACACGAGGTATCACAACAATGTTTCACCAGGCAAAGCCGGTCAACTGTTGTTTGTGTATGAGAAATCGGTTGGAAACTTTCCTCATGTCAGCACGTTGTAGGTGTCGCCACCGGCGTCAACCCTGTGTGAATGCTCTGAAAAGATAATCATTTCCATCTTCTTCCTGTCGGTTAAATTTCGCGTCTGTAGCACGTCATCTTCGTGGTATAGCAATTTTAATGGCCAGTAGTGTATATTGTATGATTCCTCTTGGAAACTGAGATGTCTGAATTCTAATAGAAATCCTCTTTGCGATGCATAATGCCTCTTTTGTAGAGTCACATCAGTTAAATAAAAGAATATCTGCCCGAAGTGATTCTCCCGTGATTACTAAGCAAACCCATCTCAATAGGCACTATTCATCTTTAGCTTTCTTGTACCTCCCACGTTAATTCAATTGGGCGAGCATCCTAGGCTGTCGATAAATGTTAAGAAATGGTAGAATGAGAGTTTTGTTAAGCTACCTCCCTTTTAGGTGAGTTACATTTCGTTAGAGTTCTTGCTATGAATCTCATTCTGAGATCTTTCTTACGACTAGCATTGCATTGCAGTTTCTGGAGGTTCTTTTATTGTACTGGCGGACTGAGTTTATATGAAAACGTTTCAACCTTCAGTTTTCGACTGTACTGTACAAAAAACTGAAAAGTTCATCTCTGGCGAACCGTTACTATTAGGAGGAGGAGGAGGAGATTAGTGTTTAACGTCCCGTCGACAACGAGGTCATTAGAGACGGAGCGCAAGCTCGGGCGAGGGAAGGATGGGGAAAGAAATCGACGGTGCCCTTTCAAAGAAACCATCTCGGCATTTGCCTGAAGCGATTTAGGGAAATCACGGAAAACCTAAATCAGGATGGCCGGAGACGGGATTGAACCGTCGTCCTCCCGAATGCGAGTCCAGTGTGCTAACCACTGCGCCACCTCGCTCGGTTCGTTACTATTAGGTTCCTAACATAAAAATCACTTGAAAATATAAACGTTCCAGCACGGAAACTATAACCAGGGCCATAAAATATACGTCTGAGTGCATAATGAAATTTTCAACTCACTGCTACAATCAAGTTACACCCCTCTAGGCGTTAGACATAGAAACAAAGAGTACTTCACAATAAAACTAAAAATAAATGAATTTTGCAGCTTCACTCGCCGATATTAAAAATTGCATGTCACTTAATGTGATTGGAATTAAGCAAATTTTCTCATATCAACACGTGGTATAAGGACTAAATGTCTGCAGAAAATAATGTCAACTAGAATCTTTATAAAATTTACAGATAGGTTGTCTTTTGTGACTATACTCCTAATATGTTTAATAGAAGCGTGGCACAATAATAATCCGGTCAATCCAGGAGAAATGTAAAACGACGACTACTGAAATACAGTTCATTTCTAGTCTTCATTCTTTATGGAATGGAGGCCAGCTGTCACCACCGCGTTTCTTGATCCACAACTATTATTCCGCCTCTCCGCTGAAAATGTGTTGGTCTTCCCAAGCGTTTTGGTTCTCCGTGGCAGTTCTTACTTTCTTTGCATGCAACAGATTATCACACAACGACCAGTAAAAATGTTTTCATGCCCATTGCCGCCCTACTCGCAGTACTCAGAAACCATTTGTAATACATTATCCTAGTTGGAACTGATACCCTAGGTGGTAACTAAAAAAGCTGTTACAGGATCACTTCCAATCGCTTTGTGGGCACGTGGCAATTTCCTGTGCCTTATCGGCCATCACATAATCGTACAACAATGGGTCTTTTCACTTATAAATGTGAAAAGTCGCTCATAGTCGCTTCATCGTCATTGACGATAGCATCTCCGTGGCTCACAGCCGCCCTTTATTTTATTACGTGAAAGATTACTGTCTTTCATAGAATGCACGTTATTAATGTCGATTATTTACACAAGATACATGATCGACTTCGGAGTGTACATTCCATTATCAAATGTATCTAGGAAGTGTATACCGATGAACTGAAATACGTTCAAGCATTGACAGTCACTCGTATCCTGCCACACCACTTTACCACGTAGGTAGACTCTCGTATGATTAACAGATATGTTTTTGAGTTCTATGAAAACTAAAGTGATCGTGGATGTTTGCCAACGGGAAAAAGTGTGCAAACATGCTTGTTGTCTGATGTTAGACTTTATGGCGCGACCTACTGTAAGTATGGATTTCATACGTGTCGCCAACCGTTTTCGCATAAAGTTCCCTAATTTCGTCAATGTGGTCAAGTGGTGAGGCGGGTTACGTATAGTTAGCGGCTATTCATACATAGATGTATGAGGGTTGTAATTTCAGTAGTGCCAACTATTTATTTACAGCTCGTAAAAAACAGATACGTGTTTCAATGTTTTACTGACCTTCAAAGTAGTCACCAGTATCGTGTATAACCCGTTGCCAGCGATGTGGAAGTTGTAGGATACTCTTAGCAGTGCCAGTTGTGTTGACAGTTCGATCGGCGCGGTATATCGCCCGACGAATTGGTAGCAGTTCTGAGGCGAATGACGTGAAGTGTTTCCTTCAGTTTAGAAATCGGGTTGAACTCACGAGGGCTTAAGTCAGGGGAGTGCAGCAGGTTGTATAGCACTTAGCAGCCCCATCAGTCAAACAAATCAGTAACAGCTTGCACTGTACGTGCTTGAGCATTGTCCTGTAAAATGATGGTCAGGTCCTGCAGAAAGTGTCATCACTTCTGTGTCTATGTTGTCCATTGTTGGACACAACCTACGATCAGCTTACAGAGAAAAGTGATGACACTGTCTGGAAGACCTGACCATCATTTTGTTGGACAATGCTCAAGCACGTACAGTGCAAGCTCTTACTGATTTGTTTGACTGTTTGGGTTGCTAAGTGCTGTACCACCAACTGCACTCCCCTGTCTTAAGCCCTGGTAAGTTCAACAAGATTTATATTCTGAAAGAAACACTTCACGGCATTCGCTTAAGAATTTCTGCTGATTTGTTGCGAAGTAGACCGAGCTTCTCGAACTGTCAACACAACTGGCACTGCTAAGAATATCGTACGATTTCTACATCGCTGGCATCAGGTTATACACAATGCTGGTGACTACTTTCAAGGTGAGTAAAATATTGAAACACTTATCTATTTTGTACGAGCTGTAAATAAATAGTTGCCACTATTAAAGTTCTAATCCTCGTATGTCAAAAAATGGCTCTAAGCACTAAGGAACTTAACATCTGAGGTCATCAGTCCCATAGACTTAGAACTACTTAAACCTAACTAACCTAAGGACAGCACACACATCAACGCTCGAGGCAGGATTCGAACCAGCAACCGTAGCAGCAACGCGGTTCCGGACTGAAGCGCCTAGAACCTCTCGGCCATAGGTGCCAGCCCCCTCGTATTTCATCCAGTCGAACTATAATAGTTTCCCACATACATTTGGCGATGGAAGAATGAGTTTTCTCAAATCGACCATGTGCCTTGCATCAATAACCAACATAAAAAAATACAGCCTGTTTTCAAACTAACAACTGTATATTTATGTTCACTATACACTGGCTGCTCCTGTGACGATATCTGCAGGTCTTTCTGCATTTACCTATAGATTTCCGCAGTTGAATCTTTTCTACAGTGCTTGACAAAAACCTGTGAGGCACCCAGAAAGGAAGGAGGAAAGGAAACGATACGTTACAAGTTGAGAGGGTGTGTAATGTTGTTTCAGTGATTAGAGTCTAGTTTATAGACAACTAGGCAGTAATAGCTCTCTTATCGGTATGACGTCGCTCCCACTCTGACCTAGACACACGCAGTGATTCGGTTGGGAAGTGCGTGAGAAAACCGTTGTCTCCTCTCCTGAGGCAAAGTAGCACACAAGTGTTGTAACTGGTCTTTGATACGCTGGGTAGTCGCACTGGACAAGAGTTAACGTCCGAGACAGTCCTACACATACACTTAAGAGCCAAAGAAACCGGTACACCTACCTAATATAGTGTGGGATTCCTGCGCGGAAGCAAAAGTGTCGCAACACGACATGGCATGGACTCGACTAATGTCCAAAGTAGTGCTGGAGGGAATTGACACCATGAATCCTGCACAGCTGTCGATAAATCCGTAGGAGTACGAAGGGGTGGAGATCTCTTCTGAACAGCGCGTTGCAAGGCATGCCAGGTATGCTCAATATGTTCATTTCTGGAGAGTTTTGTGGCCAGAGGAAGTGTTTAAACTCACAAGAGTGCTCCTGAAGCCACTCTGTAGTAATTCTGGATTTGTGGGGCGTCGCATTGTCCTGCTGGAATTTCTGAAATCCGTCGGAATGCACAATGGACTTAAATGCGTGCAGGTCATCAGATAGGATGCTTACGTACGTGTCACCTGTCAGAGTCGTATCTAGACGTGTCAGGGGTCCCATATCACTCCAACTGCCCACGCCCCGCGCCATTACAAAGCCACTATCTTGGACAGTCCCCTGCTGAAATACGGGATCCATGGATTCATGAGGTTGTCTCCATACTCTTACACGTCCAACCGCTCGATACATTTGAAACGAGACTCGTCCGACCTGGCAACGTGTTTCCAGTCATCAACAGCCCAATGTCGGTGTTCATGGGTCTAGGCGATTCGTAAACCTTTGCGTCGTGTAGTCATCAAGGGAACACGAGTGGGCCCTTGGCTCCGAAAGCCCCTATCGTTGATGATTCTCTGAATGGTTCGCATGCTGACTCTTGTTGAAGGTCCAGCATTGAAATCCGTAGCAATTTGTGGAAGGGTTGCACTTCTGTGACTTTAAACGATTCTCTTCAGTTGTCATTGGTCCTATTCTTGCCGCAGCGATGTCTGAGATTTTCTGTTTTACCGGGTTCCTGATATTCACAGTACACTCGTGAAATGATCGTACTGGAAATTCCCCACATCATCACTACCTCGGAGATGCTCTGTCCCATCGCTCGTGCGCCGGCTATAACACTACATTCACACTCGCTTAAATCTTGATACCCTGGCATTGTAGTCTCAGTAACCGGTCTAACAACTGCGCCACACTTGTTGTCTTATATAGGCGCTTGCGCCATATTCTGCCTGTTTAAATATCTATGTATTTGAATACGCATGCCTATACCAGTTTCTTTGGCGCTTCAGTGTATGTCCTATCGGGGCAGACAGGTTGACCTTGCTAGCTACGGGAGTACCTCAATACCACGTAGACCATGAAGAGACGCGACACGTGTAGGCGAGAATTGTCCTGTTGAAAAAGGGCACCACAGTGCTGTCGCATGATCACGCAGTATGTCTTTGGCGAACCTTTCCTTCAACTTCTGCTGACCATGACTTGAAGTAGTACGGAGTGACTCCCTAAGCCATGACACCTGGGGTAACACTGCCATGCCACTCCTAAACACTGGGATAGTGGAGAATCACCATTAGTTGGTGAAAATAATGCGACACCTTTCATGCGCAGTCCATGCTTCGCGGTCTCGGATCCCAGTAGAACGTAGCCGTTGTTAACGGCAGGCTACAGATGGTGCTGAAATTCCCGGCTGCTGCTGTGCTCCATTCAGAGGTGGGGGATGAGGCAGATTGTTGCACATAGTCCACTACTTGTTCTTGGATGACAGTCGGAGACGCGAAAAGGCTGCGATGTGATTGTTGTACAATAAGGCTATCTTCCTTTGTGATGGACAGATGTGTCCGACCGGATCCTTTCCGACGATTTTAACTCGAATCATTTTCATACCTGCAAATGGTGCGTACGTGTACAAAGTTACAATGACTTCCGGTCATGTCTTCTTGAGTGTGTGTGTGTGTCAGTGTAGATTGTGGAATAAACTGATATACCATATAACATATACAATCATGTGGTGAAAATGTCATCCATAAAGTATGAGTTCCGTGTTAATACGAGATGAGCTATATTTATGAACAAACCAATCGTACAATATCCCTCAGGCATCCAACTGGATATTTACCCACTTTCACATTCAGCGAGTAGTAATTCCCCTTTATACTACACTTACTCGCTTTCGTTTTTCAGATAACAGTATATTCAACAGGTGCAAAACAACGCATGATGGACAAACTGATGGTGACTTGGGAAGCAGAGTAGCACAGAGAGTATTCCTGTCCGTAGACAACCTACTGCCACCACACACAAGCCTTAATTAAAAGTGAAATTCCTAAAAATATACCATTAAAACTCTGTAGTGTATCAAAATCAGTATTGGGCTGTTGGGAACGCGAAAGGAGAGCAAGCGTTTGAGATTTGGTGTGTACGTAAATTTAAGTGCAGTGGCAAAGCATAATCAATGACGAACGAAATATGTGGAAACTGCTAATCAGAAGAAAGAATGACTGATCAGCTGTGCGAGGCACCAGGGAAAGACATCCGTGATACTACAGGCAGCTGGTAAAGTGGGAACCTGTAGGGAAAGTCAGAGTAAGTTGAACAACAGAGAACGATCGGTGTCAAGTGCTAAAATGGTTCAAATGGCTCTGAGCACTATGCGACTTAACTTCTGAGACTGCAGAGCCTATAACCGCACGGCCACTCCGCCGGCTGTTAAGTGCTGCTCTGAGATCAACATATTGGCACAGGACGAAAACTTGTGGTGGGTCTCCTCGAAACACTCGGATGACTGATAACCGCAAATCCTCTGCTTCAAAGATTTCTTACTTTCGGCCAGTAGCGTTGTGTCATCTACACAACCTGAAAGTTGAACCACTTCTCAATGCACTTTTATCCCTGTTTCCTTTCAGTTCGTCCATGAGCAAGTGTAAGTTGATTCTAAGAAGTTAAATTTAAAGATCTTTGTGTTTGACAGATATCATACGTATCGTCCACTTTTCATCCTTTTTATTTTGTTTCTGGAGTTTCGTAGACACGTAAAAACTTAACACTTTGTTGTCCCTCTGTCCGATAGTCGTTAATTTGTACTTATATCACACGAAAGTCTTGGAGTTCCCGGGATCTCTTGCCAATATCCACATCGACAACAGGCAAAAATGTTCGATATTCTCGATTCTAGTGATTGATGAACTCTTCGTGCACGTAATTAAGTTTGTACGGAACCATTAGAGAGCGAACCTACTCGGACGTGGACAAATTTTTCTATAGCCATGTCCAGTTTAGGTATCAGAATCACGTTGAGACTATAAGGAAGGATAGTAACACAGCAACCAGTCGAAATTCCATTAGAGTGGTTATCCTTTTTTTTTTTTTCATGCGTATCCAGACCGCAGCTACAAAAAGACATCTTCAGAGCATCCGAGGGAGTTACTATCCAAGAAGCTGGCAGCAGTGGATGCTACTATATGACTTTACTGGTTTATATGCAGCAGGAAGAGTTTCCATACCCTACAGTCAAGACAAGATAGCTGGATACGCAAGAATAATACAAAAACCAGTGAGCTTTCGGCTGACTGCTGTATTCCTATCATCCCTCAAGGCTCATTCGCTTGAACAAAACGAAAAAAAGCAAAGATTGGAATTTTTTTTTTTTTTTGAGACAATAAAGAGACATGCAAAGGATTTGTTTGGGGAATGTGATTGATTATACTTTGAACTTTATTTAAGATTTTCAAAAAAAAAAAAAAAAAAAAAGTTGTGCCCGTAGTTATGGTTTGATAAAAGGCCTGCAGTGTGAAGTACGTAGATCATGTGCAGCGTAGCATCTCAAGAGTTACCTGAAATCAAAGATGGATAACATGAGTCGATACTACATTAAATTTATGGGAACTTGAACTTAACCACAATTAAATAACCTTATGTTTAATGATATGGTGTTAATTCGAACTTTGAGTTAGATTGCTGGTTTTTTTCACTCTTTGCAGCTTTACAAAGAATAGTTAATGTTAACAAATTTCATATATTATAGGTATAAGCTCCCAAAAAATTTTTCACTTTTGGGGTCAAAGGTAGAAGTTAATAGTTGAACCGTTTTATTTTATGCTGCACGCAGTCTTGGAAAATCGTTTCTCAAGGAAAACGTGTTTAAAGCTTAGAGAAAACTTTTGTATGTATATTATCTCAACAGCATAAAAACTGCATGCTATTATATATATCTGATGTCTCTGAACACAGAGCTAAAGTTAGATTTACAAAATTTGAAAAGGCTAATCTTGTAAAGTGTACCAAAAATTATGTTTTGAGCAATTTTCATCAAAATTTGTTCACAAAAAAAGTTTCCGTTGCATACGTTTAGTTTGCAATTCCAGTACCTATACCACCCTTCCACTAACTGGAATTTTTCCTGGGAAGCAATTCCCTCGTTCTTCTTGGCGAGAAAAGCCTATCTAGCTGAGCTCGATTTTCTGCGTTTGGCAGCCTGCACACGTTGTTCGTAAGGTTTTTCAGCGAATATGTTTGCATGCATATTGCAATATAAATCATTTTGTGAACGTGCGTCACGGTAGGACAAGTTTCCTGCCTGGGCCGGAACTCTCCGGTGTTGCGGCCACATGTAGTAAGCGTTGCTTGACACGGTGGAGAATGGCAAAACAGAGGCACACCGGCGACCGAGGCGTTGCGAAGTAGGCAGGTACAGATAGCCTTGCTGATAGCAGCAGTCTACCAACCGGCTGATGCAAGGACGCAGGCAGGTCGAGCGCCGAGCGAAACATGGAGAGTGCTGAGTAAGGAGAAGTGAGGCCAGCACGGTAAGTTACGCTGCAATATTCTGTGGGAGTTATAACAAAAAGCTACCACCGAGGATAAAAAACGTCCTCCTGCCGGATATAAATAGTGGAGCGCAGGCACAACGGCCATTAGGAAGCAGTTCGGATCTGAGGACGGACGTGATCCGTGTCCGAATGTTCAATCTTCGTAGGTGAAGATTTCGGAAGTCTGTTCCAGCTCGCAGGTCGCAGGAGTCATCCACTCGTCGCCAGATGTCAGCTTCAGCTCTGGGGGTCGTCACCATGGCTGACTAACTACAGCGAGAACTTCCAGCCAGACCGGCCACAGCGCTGTCTTGGTCACAGGCGTCGCCGGGGACTGACGCCCGGACTTCACGGCAACCTGGCCCCACGGCGCGTGGTCCGTCCATGACGGGACCTCGCGGACGTCGCGACTGACGGCTTCCCAACCGCCAGTGCAGCAGGCGTCGGCAGCTGACCTCACGGCGACGCGGCTCCGTGGGCGTGCCGTACTGGGGCGCCGGGCGGAGAGCAGTTCATCTCTTGTCTTCAGCGGAGCACTGGTGGCCTGAGGCTTCCGAGTGCGAAATGCGGCGCGCGTTGCGCGCATTGTCGGAGAATCTACACAGCAGCAGCTAGGCGGAGGGATCCGCAGGGCTGGGCCGACACCCCCGGGATAACAAGGCCGTCCAGCAGTGTTAGTGACGTCACACTAAGCGGCCCATAGCCGACGCAGCAGTCCACGGACACCTCCGTACAGACGCGCCTGATGCTAACGATCTTCTGTCCGTCATACAGAAAGGAGCGAACTATAATTCGAACCAAAGACCAAATTATATATATTCTTGTAAACAGCATAAAGGTTCATAACGAAATACCGATTACATATACGGGCAGGAATAGGTTCTAGAACTCCTGTGAAAAGTGTTTATCTTCAGTACCAGAATGAACATCAAATTGTCAGGTTTTCTAAATAGAAAAGCACTTTATTAGTAACAGAAAGCAATAATGAGACTTGCAGTTGGTGATTTCTACGTGGAAAAGGTGTAGAGAGATTGAAAATGGTAAGTAAAGAGAGCCTCAGCCTTTTGCTCACATTCTTACATGTAATGCACTTGGTTCTTTTTCGTTTCCTTACCTTTCATAACATTTTTAATATTGTTTCAAGAAGTGTATCTTCAATAGCAGAGTGAACTTCAAATTGTCAGGCTTTTCTTAAAGGAAAGAGCAGTCCCTTGGTATCACAGTGAAAGACAGAATCTTGTGTTCAGTGATGTCTATGTTAAAAGGAGAATATTTGATATCTATCTTTTGTTTCCATTCTTTATTACTGGGGATACACTTGTAAAAATTCTTGAAAAGAGCTGTCACCATGAACATATGAGTAAATTCACAATAGTCGTGTGTTTTATGAGATAAAGCGAACTCTTGTTACCTTATTGTAAACGAAAGTTGTTAGGGTTTTGCTATGTATGACAGTGTTTAAGATAATTTACTTTCAGTGTAATAGCTTGAAAATATTAAGTCCTGCTGTCAGTTGGCATTTGTCACCGGCTGTATGCGAGTTTTAAAACTAAATAGTGTTCTGACAATTATAAAATAATGGCAAAGTTCCTCAATCGATAAAACTTATTCCTGCCCGTATATGTAATCGGTATTTCGTTATGAACCTTTATGCTATTTACAAGAATATATATAATTTGGTCTTTGGTTCGAATTATAGTTCGCTTTTTTCTGTATGACGGACAGAAGATCGTTAGCATCAGGCGCGTCTGTACGGAGGTGTCCGTGGACTGCTGCGTCGGCTATGGGCCGCTTTGTGTGATGTCACTAACACTGCTGGGCGGCCTTGTTATCCCAGGGGTGTCGGCTGACCACTGACGACGAGGGAGAAATTGTAAAGAAAGTTAATAATTGTAAAACTCCACGCCGTCTCAGTCTTTGGCGCAGCCACTGTGTCTGCTGCTAACAAGTAGTGCAGAAGTCGTAACACCTGCTAAGAGCGTACGATAACTGCCGTGACACTGCTTCGAACAATGGACTGTAGAAAGTTCTGTTACGCAAGGATTAAAAATCCTTTTCGTCACAACGTTTCAGACACATATACCATCGAAAATATCGATAAGAAAAGAAATCGAATTATCGGTAATTTTGAATGAGAACCTGGCCGTAAATTAATCTACTGTCGCTCTGCACAACGCTTCCGTTACGCAAGGATTAAAAATCCTTTTCGTCACAACGTTCCAGACACACATACCATCGAAAAAATTGATAAGAAAAGAAATCGAATTATCGGTAATTTTGAATGAGAACCTGGCCGTAAATTAATCTACTGTCGCTCTGCAAAACGCTTCCTTATGAAATCAAAGTTGGTTACATGTGATGACGTAAACTACAGACTAACATGTGAACTGGGATCCGAGGAGAGAAACAAGAGGAGTACAGGTGTCTCTGTGCTACGGTGATCATTGCCAGACATGTGTTGGCGATGAAATGTGAAGAGCCGCCGAGGCTGGTGTGGCCGCAGTCACCTCGGCGGCGCAGGTGATGAAATGCACGGTGGCTGGCGTCTGCGGCAGGCCGCGGGGCATTAATCTGCGCGGGTGGCAGCCCTGACGGCCGGCCGCATCACCGCCACCACCTGCCGCTGCTGGCCACACCCCCACTCCACGGCGACCGCGGAACGGGCGCGGCGCGCCACTGCATAACTGGCCAGGAGTGAACGACGGTTTTATTCATGTGGGCGTGCCTCCGAATACTTTACGTGGAAACTCTTAACGTTTTCTAAACAGACCAAATGTTGTAAACATTCTCCATATCACAGAACGACTGTTAGAACAACTGAACTGGGCATTAGGAAGTTGTTTAGAAGCAACCTAAAGATGTCTATGTGCGTCCGCACCCTTGTTTCCGCTGTTTTCACACGTTAATTTTGTCATTAGAATCCTATTCTAGACACTTACACTACTCTACTGGGCATTAAAATTGCTACACCAAGAAGAAATGCAGATAATAAACGGGTATTCTTTGGAAAAATATATTATACTACAACTGACATGTGATTACATTTTCACGCAATTTGGGTGCATAGATCCTAAGAAATCAGTACCCAGAACAATCACCTCTGGCCGTAATAATGGCCTTGATACGCCTGGGTATTCAGTCAAACCGAGCTTGGATGGCGTGTACAGGTACAGCTTCCCATGCAGCTTCAACACATAACACACTTCATCAAGAGTAGCGACTAGCGTATTGGGACGAGCCAGTTGCTCGGCCACCATTGACCAGACGTTTTCAATTGGTGAGAGATCTGGAGAATGTGCTGGCCAGGGCAGCAGTCGAACATTTTCTGTATCCAGAGGCCCGTACAGCACCTGCAACATTCGTTCGTGCAATATCCTGCTGAAATGTAGGGTTTCACAGGTATCGAATGAAAGGTAGACCCACGGATCGTAACACATCCGAAATGTAACGCGCACTGTTCAAAGTGCCGTCAGTGCGAACAAGAGGTGGCCGAGACGTGTAAACAATGGCACCCCATACCATCACGCGGGGTGATACGCCAGTATGGTGATGACGAATACACGCTTCCAATGTGCGTTCACCGCGATGTCGCCAAACACGGATGCGACCATCATGATGCCGTAAACAGAACCTGAATTCATCCTAAAAAAAAATGATGTTTTGCCATTCGTGCACCCAGGTTCGTCGTTGAGTACACCATTGCAGGCGCTCCTGTCTGTGATGCAGCGTCAAGGGTAACCGCAACCATGGTCACCGAGCTGATGGGCCATGCTTCTGCAAACGTCGTCGAACTGTTCGTGCAGATGGTTGTTGTCCTGCAAACATCCCCATCTGTTGACTCAGAAATCGAGACGAGGCTGCACGATCCGTTACAGCCATGCGGATAAGATGCCTGTCATCTCGACTGCTAGTGATACGAGGCCGTTGGGATCCAGGACGGCGTTCCGTATTACCCTCCTGAAGCCACCGATTCCATGTTCTGCTAACAGCCATTGGATCTCGACCAACGCGAGCAGCAATGTCGCGATACGATAACCCACAATTGCGATCAGCTGCAATCTCACCAGTATCAAAGTCGGAAACGTGATGGTACGCGTTTCTCCCCCTTACACGAGGCATCACAACAACGTTTCAACAGGCAACGCCGGTCAACTGCTGTTTTTGTATGAAAAATCGATTGGAAACTTTCCTCATGTCAGCACGTTGTAGGTGTGTGAATGCTCTGAAAATCTAATCATTTGCATATCACAGCATCTCCTTCTTGCCCGTTAAATTTCGCGTCTGTAGCACGTCATCTTCATGGTGTAGCAATTTTAATGGCTAATGGTGTATATAACTGCTTCTCAAGTTGGCAGCCCTATTAGAGGATGCGCTTTGTGATGCTCTTATGTTACCTTTGTATATCTTTGATTTTCGGGCTTTGCTTTCCTACAAACATTTCTTGTAGTTTGAGTAACTACTATTATTTCATTCTCTAAAGTTATTATGCCTGCAATTTGGTATAATGTGTGACAATTTTCAGGTGTAAAGTTGTAGACCCGTTAGGAATCCATTCTGACTTTAATATGAGGCCACAAATGTTAGCAATTGATTCCATGAGAGTGGCCGAAGCTGAGAAGTGGTTCTCTGAGGAAACTAAAAGCAGGAGTGGCCGAGCGGTTCTAGGCACTACAGTCTGGAACTGCGCTACCGCTACGGTCGCACGTTCGAATCCTGCCTCGGGCATGGACGTGTGTGATGTCCTTAGGTTAGCTAGGTTTAAGTAGTTCTAAGTTCTAGGGGACAGATGACCTCAGAAGTTAAGTCCCATAGTGCTCAGAGCCATTTTCTGAACAACAAGAAACAGGAAAAGGAACAGATAAGATGAGAAACATATAAACCAAGAAGATGATATTGGCTGTAATCTATCAGGACTAACGGAGGTGACTCTTAGATAAACTGTAGCTTTGAACTGAATTTCCCGTTAATTAAGTTTCCTGGCATCTTTATTTTATGTACATTAAATCTACATGAGTTAGAGTTCTAAAACTGTATGTGGTGTTTCAGGATACTAAATGGAGGAAATTAGACTATAGACACTAACATACTATCAACATAACGGAAAATACGTACTGATTAATTATAAAAATGTAGCCTTAGTTTCGATCATCGCACGTAAATACTTCTAGAATAAAAACTTGTGGCCGAAATGACAAGATTGTATCCTTCTCTTTAGGTAGATAGATTGTTAATGTGTACTTAAAAGTTTCAAGCATTTACATAAGATAGTCTATGGAATAGTACAGATATTCCAAGTAAGAACCCGCATATAAAGATGTAATTCACTTCTCTTCACATAAAAAACTGTTATAAAGTGTAAGCGCTAATGTGGTTAACAATGTATGAAAATGTTCAGCAAGAAACATTCCTATTGTCCTACAATTTACATCCCACTAAGAGTTCACGTTTTGTAGTAAGAGCCACGTAAACTGTATGAGAATCGTCCCCTCCCCCCCCCCCCCTCCCCCACCTCGTAGAACGGCTCCAGAGGTTTAAAAAAGCCACATGTAAACGATTCCAAGCAACCACCGTTTGGAAGTTAAGCATTATTTCTTAGGCTTAAGTCTAGACACAGCTTTCTTCACACAATTGTAGAAATTAAATATCACCGTCCGCTTGCCTAATAGAACTGTGGTGAAACAAGGCAAGTGGAAGCAATAACCAAAACCTAATGGAAGAAACCATTGCTGGTTTCCAGCAATCCTAACTGACGTCGAAAACTTTGAACACACTGCTGACTGGAGTGAGACGGTGCAAAGAAAACTTGAAACGGTGGGATTACGTTACTGGAGGTGCAGCTTACGATTGTAGAAAACTTCAAGATACTGAACTAGTCTTGGACTGCCTGAAGTTGTCTGAAGCTGCATGTTGGATGACCTGGTCCCAGCAGATGCTTCAGCAATCAAGAATGCCGAATTGCGGTCTTCAAAATCAAACCTACATGTATAAAAACTTACGTATTTATTGTATATACGGTTTTAATTTCTAAATAACTGTATGAACTGTCCTGGGTACAAAAATAATAGTAATAATAATAATAATCTTTATTGTTTGTGTCTACACGTTTAATTCTCAACATAGCCACCACAGAGACGAAAACATTTCTCCCAAAAAGGGACCAGTTTTTTGACATCATAATTATAGAGTTTATGACTGTTGATAAAGCATAAAACCGATTTATCACTGTCAAAGTGTAGTCCTCGAAGGTGTTCTTTAAGTTCAGGTAGCAGATGAAAATCGGATGGGGCCAAGTTGCGACTGTATGGAAGATAATCGATGACAGTGAACCAAATGCGTCGGCTTGTTGCAGATGTCTGAGCGCTCGTGTGTGGTCTGGAATTTTCATCCTGAAGTAGAAGGTGCTCTATGGGCCCACTAACTCTTCTAATTGGAAACTCGTCTGCAGCACACAATTTCTCACATACCGGTATACCTGCATTACGCAGCGTCTTCTTACACGCTAAAATTCGGAGAGCTTTCGTGGCAGAGGGCTGCAAATATGTAGACATGAAGAATACAGATGTAGAATGTTAATAACGTTTATTTTACTTAGTAAAGCTTTAAGGCTGTTCACATAAAAAAGTCGGAGGCATTACTTTTCAGCATGCCCTCGTATTTGTGGGAATGAAACCATCCTCTTACAAATAATACCGTTGTGCCCAAGGTCCTGAAGTGATTTGTTCAGAGGTTGCTGGAACACTTTTTACATCCAGAGAACAATAACTTTGTTAATAATTAATAGGTCTCCATTGCTGTCAGACTTGCGTTACATCGCAAGCATGCTGCTGCCGGCAGTGATGGAACAAGTGACTGGTTTAGAAAACCGGTTGGACTCGCACCATATCGCAAGTGCACTACTGCTGGCCGTGATGGGACAAAAGACTGATTTTAAGCCCGGTTGGCCAGACGGTTGGTGTTTCGCTCTGTCGGTGTTTTTAGTCGAATGAAACAACAGAATGAAACAAGTGTCTGCTGCCATGTCAGCTATATGAACTTTTTCACTCAGTCTCCATGTTTGAGTGATTTTATTTGCAGTTTCTCAGCCTTTTTGATTGAACATGAACCATGAGTAGGGTTGCCATTTTTTTATTTTTTACAGAGAAATAACGTGTCTCATTTCAGGGGAGATTAATAAAATATGTATTTCTGAAAATGAATTTTTTTTTTTAATTTACATATTTATTTACTTAAATACGAATTTTTCTTATTACTGGCACTAGATACGGGTTATGGTTGCTTTCACAAGTTTAATGACTGGCACCACATTATAAGCTTCTATATAGATAAATGAAAAAATATAAATTTATTGAGCTTTCTCTCTTTCCGCTGGTTTGTACCCATCACAGACAATTTTCTTTAAACAAATGTTAATGTAACGTCTACAGAAAGTACATAACCCTCCAGCAGGCGCACAGTTATTCATAAGAAGAGCTTTGTACACATGTGAGAACAGGTGTCATTATGTCACAAGGGTAAACATGTGTCCGCAAAATCACGGTTTAGTATCAGTTCAACGAAACAACGACAAACGAAACTTACATTATTTGAGCTAAAGGCCTGTTTAATTCGACAATAATGAAATAAATTTTTATTCTATCACACTGTTGCCACAGACAGGCGTCACCGCACAGCAATCCATGAGAAGCATTGAACATCGCAAATGTATCAGATTCAAGCCAATCTCCCATTCGATTACTGATTATCACGTAGACAGTTGCCTCATTGTGGGATTCTACTGCTGTCTCGTAATTTGGCTCATTTTCTTGCACGGACCGTGAATTTTTTCTCACTCTGCCTGCTGTTTATTTTGTGTTATTGCTTCTCACGCGTACGTATCACAACACAATTTATTAATGCGTTATCAGAAGCAATGATAAAGGAATAGATATGGACTCACAATGGTGAAACAACAATGGAATGGTGCAAAATAATTTTGTTTGTGGTTGATGCACTTTATACATAGGCGTATCCATTCCAGAATAAGACGATTTCTTAAACTGCTCCAGGACTTATCACTTGTCTTTAACCTTTTGTTGCCTGACGGTACTTAAAAGTACCAGTAAGTTTTGACTCTCATTATTTTCTCGTGGTGCAGTTTTCGTGATCTGAGAGCCTGTCGGTACGTAACAGTAACTCTGCTCTGCTGTTTCATAGATGTTATTGTGCAATTCATAAACCTCTCGCGCTGCTGTGAAAACAGAAGATTGTATGTGCTTGTTTCCATGGAGTTGCCTGAATTTGTGCGAAATTTATTGAAACTTCCGTTGAGTTTTCCATTGTACGTACTTACCTTCTTTGTTTTTAGCTACAAAAATATGTAGCACCAAATCTGTGTTTTAAAGATACCAGTGGAAAACTGGCAATGAATAATGAAGAAAATTGTGAAATATTAGCAAAATATTTTGAACAACTCCTCAACTGCCAGGAACCTATTGAAAAATTACCAGCCAACACCCCAAACACAGTAAACAATAATTCTGAACCCCTATGCCTCATAGAAATCAGAGAAATCATTAAAAACCTTAAAAACAATAAAGCACCAGGGGAAGACATGATAATTGCAGAAATGTGGAAAAGTGTGGATAATACAACTCAAGAAAAACTACTGGGAATAATCAATGAGATTTGGAGAACCGAACGTATGCCGGAAGAATGGAAAACTGCATTAATCCACCCCATCTTCAAGAAAGGGGATGAAACCGATGCAAATAACTACAGAGGGATATCTTTACTTCCGGTAACGTATAAAATACTATCTAAGGCCCTACAAAACAGATTGGAGAAACAACTTGATCAAGAAATTGGTGAATACCAAGCAGGCTTTAGGAAGGGAAGATCTTGTGTGGAGCAAATTTTAAACTTGAAGTTAATTATTAAATGTAGACGATTAAGAGGAAAAGACATCTTTATCACGTTTGTTGACTTCAAGAAGGCGTACGACTCCGTTGACAGGACAACCTTGGTTAACATCCTTAGTGAGTTTGGAGCAGACAAGAAAACAGTCGCAATCGTCAAAGAAACACTTACGGATACCTATGCAAAAGTAAAGTTCCGTGGTGAGGTATCCAGACCATTCAAAATCAGATCAGGATTAAGACAAGGAGATGGGTTGGCACCTACTCTATTCAACTGTGTGTTAGAAAAAGTTATTAGAGAGTGGAGGAAGAAAACGACTGAAGAAGGAATACAAAAAATCAGATTAGGAAGAATAAAGGATGGATTAGAAGTAGATTGCCTCGCTTTTGCTGATGACTTAGCGATTCTGGCAGGAAGTTTGGAAGAAGCAGTCAAACAGATCAATATTCTGAATGAAACAGCAGAAAAAGCAGGACTGAAAATCTCCTTTGAAAAGACAGAGTACCTAACCAATGTAATAGAGGCACCAAACAATATGATTACAAAGTATGGCCAGATAAAGAAGGTTTCTAATTTCAAATATTTAGGGGAAATCATCCAGCCCAATGCTTCAGATAAAGAAGGAAATAAAACAAGAACAAGAAAAATGGAAATGGCATTCCAGCTAACAAAGAATGTGTACAACAAGAAGTCAGTATCAATTAACGCAAAAATAAGGCACTACAACACTGTGATTAAGCCAGAGTGTCTGTATGCATCTGAATGTTTGGCAATGAACACTAACAAGGAAATGGAAGCTATAGCAAAAAAGGAGCGAAAAATCATTAGAAGAGTACTTGGGCCGAGGTTTGAGAATGGGACTTGGAAGCTTAGAAGTAATAGAGAAGTGTATGACAAAATTGAGAAAGTGGGAGATACTATGAGGAAGAGAAGAGTAAGCTTTTACGCCCATTTGAAAAGAATGGATGATGAAAGGCTGACAAAGAAAATATTCATGTTTTTTGACAAGAACCCCAGAACCCAAATTACCTGGTTCAAAGAAGTCTAGGCAGACTTAGAGGAGATGGGTATAGGAGAAGATGATATAACCAACAGACACTTAATGAGAGACAAAATTCAACATTTTGAAGGATTTGAAGTGAAGAAGAGAAGAACTGGAGGAACAGTGTGGACAGAAGACCGAAGGGAGCAGCACAGAGAGAGGATGAAGACATATTGGCAGAAGAGAAAAGAGGAGGTGCGCAATAGGAGAAATGTACATTGAAAAATAGTTGTTTAACGCGGTCCCTAGACGGCCAGAATCGGAAAAAAAATAGTTTGAAGCTTTACGTTACAAGTGAATGACATAAAGTGGAAAATATAAGGCGGACTTATTAGTACCGTCAGGTTGTGCGAACACTTTATTGTAGCAACAATGCGTTACCTCTCACTAGTTGTTCTGTCCACTTTTTCTCACACAGAAATCGGTAAATACATTTGCCTGTGGAACAATTAGAACAAACAGGATAGGTTTGCCAGGGAATTTACCTAAAGAAAAATGTCTAAATCCAATCACAGAGTCATCTTTAGACCTAACAGTATTTCAATGGAAGGAAAATAAAGTAGTGTATTTTGCGCCAAACTTCCATGGCACTGAACAGAGCGTAGAGACAAGAAAACAGAAAGATGGAACTAGTATGACTATACCATATCCAGTTATTGTGATTACAATAAAAACATGGGTGGTGTGGATCATGCAGACAGATTACGATCAAAGAAATGGTGGCACCGTCTCTTCTGGGGAGCAATAGAAACTGCTTTTGTCAATGCTTACGTCATTTTCAGTGATTTACATGGAGCACTGCCACTGCTGGAATTCAGGCGTGCTGTGGCAGTAGGGCTAATGAATGAACATCAAGTGCCAAATCTCAAGAAGAGAAACATCTTGTAAAGATGAAATAACTCCCCCAAAGAGTAGGAATGATAACTTTTCTCTTCCGAAGGATGTACGTCTTGGCAACCGAGGAAACCATTTTGTAGTGTTCAGTTGCAAAAGAGGACGATGCGAAATGTGTGCGAAAAATAAAATTCAGTCGAGACCACATTCACAATGTAGTACATGTAAAGTGTATTTGTGCTGCAATAAGAAAAAGAACTGTTTCCTACTATTTCATGAGGTATTACTAAATATGTGATATGTATATACTGTCAGAAATGTATAGCTAAGTTACTATGTATTGTGAAGTTGCTCTAGAATAAATTGATGCGAAATTTAAAAGAAATTCAGAAATGTCATATTTCTGTAAATTAATTTTGAAATGTAAAAATATTTAATATTTATGTGGAATAAAGTACAAGTTATAAAAATTGGAGCATTTTTCTGCGAATGTTGTGATTCTGTCCATGGAGTCTGACGGTACTTCTGAGTACCAGGTGAGAAAAAAGTTGTGAAAAATAAAATAAAATTTTACAAAAAATCCTACCGTCATTTGAGGCTACAATAGCATAAATTCTGCAAAGAAAATGTTAAAAAGTAAATTTTTTTCTTATGTCAGGCAACAAAGGGTTAAAGCATATACTGTCACGTGCTAGGAGTATGCATCAAGGCGAGGGATGTCTTTATGTGATTTGAGGACAGATGACTGGCACATATACTATTCATATGAATGGGTGGTGTCTGTTCTTTTGACATATACGGAAGAACAGACGTGCATTCACGTAGTTGATTCGCCTCAACGGGCACTGAATCCACGACCTCCACTGCGGATGCACATCTACGTTCGACCTCCACTAGAAATCTAGAATTAGTGAGTATGGAGGACAAGGATGGGAAACGCACATAGGTGGCGGTAGGTGGAAATTCGAATCGGCCGGAAGCGTGCCGAAGTAGTCCGCACAACTGTTTAACAACGCGTCCGTTTGGCGCAGTGGTAAACGCTACTCTCTACCAAGCAGCAAATCCCAGGTTCGAGTTCTGGTCTGGTACACATTTTTCACTCGTCCCGGCTGATTCCGCATAAAGTCCTGATGCGGCTGATATCATTAGTTTCTTCCCTTTCTGTTGTATCGGCGACCGGAACGGTCGTGGGGTTGAAGTGACGGAAAGCGCGGCGGGACCCGCGGAGCGGCCCGCGAACAACACGACGGGAGAGGACGGACACGGCCAACGAAGGACAGAATGAACAACAACAAGATCGAAACAACGAAGTCACAAGAAGACCTAACAACCACGTCCACTCGTACAAAGAACTAGAAAGTAAATAAGCTGTCTAGGGCGAGGCAATGCGTCCAAAGACGTACGCAAGGTTAGCCTGGTAGCTGAGCGAGAGGCAGGTGCTTACAAGGGAACCTCCCCATCGCACCCCCCTCAGATTTACTTATAAGTTGGCACAGTGGATATGCCTTGAAAAACTGAACACAGATCAATCGAGAAAACAGGAAGAAGTTGTGTGGAACTATGAAAAAAATAAGCAAAATATAAAAACTGAGTAGTCTATGTGCAACATATGCAACATCAAGGAGAATGTGAGATCCGGAGCGCCGTGCTCCCGTGGTTAGCGTGAGCAGCAGTGGAACGAGGGAATCTTGGTTCAAGTCCTCCCTCGAGTGAAAAATTTAATTTCTTTATTTTCGCAGCTATGATCTGTCCGTTCGTTCATTGGCGTCTTTGTTCACTGTAATAAGTTTAGTGTCTGTGTTTTGCGACCGCACCGCAAAACCGTGCGATTAGTAGACGAAAGGACGTGCCTCTCCAAAGGGAACCGAAAACATTTGATCGCAAGGTCATAAGTCAACCGATTCCTCCACAGGAAAACACGTCTGATATATTCTATACGACACTGGTGACGGCATGTGCGTCACATGACAGGAATATGTTGTCGACCCACCTAACTTGTACACTTGGCGAATAGGTAAAAAGATTCTTCTACCTTGTCCGATTTAGGTTTTCTTGTGAATGTGATAATAACTCCCAAAAAAGTGATGAAAACATAACAGTTTGTCACATAAACTGCAACAAATGACTGCAACAGTCGCACAGTTTTCCCTGTGCTCTGTCAAAACATATGTTTTTAACGTTTTCAAATTTTTCCGTGTGTAGACGTCAAATCCTACATATGTCCAAGCAAATATGAACATGTCCTGGAATTTTGGAGAACGAAGTTGATTGTGTGTTGTGTGGTGTGTGTACCTGATCTTTGATAATTGTCTGAAAAGAAAAAATTAAAATTTTCACTCGGGGGAAGAATCGAACCAACGACCTTTGGTTCCACAGCTGTTCACGCTAACCACAGGACCACGGCGCTACTGAGGTACTACAATCCTTAATGTTACATATCTTAAGCATGGACTACTCAGTTTGTATATTTTGCTTACTTTTTTCATAGTTCCACACAACTTCTTCCTGTTTTCTCGATTGATCTGTGTTCAGTTTTTCAAGGCCTATCGACTGTGCCAACTTATAACTAAATCTGAGGGGGGTGCGATGGGCAGGTACCCTTGTTAGATACTCGATCGGGGTCGCCGCTATTGGCCGCTGGAGTCACGTGTTCCACTGTGGAGCCCTCACACTAAATGATGGCCAGGAGGAGCGCGCCGCCACAGCTTACGGCGTGATGGTGCAGAGACCTCTAGGGGTCTTCAACGTCCATGACGTCTGCCGGGGATTCAAATTCCGCGGCGCACGGTAGCAGACTTTCCTTTCCTTTCCTTTCCGCCCCTTCACCTTCAATTTACATAACATATACCACTGCCATGTTTGCGTGTTGGAAATCTGAGACGGAATCCTTGTGACGGGTTGTTGGAACAGATTTTCCTGCAGCTCCGTAGTGGCTGAGCGAGGTGGCTACACACTGGAGACATTGTTTCTGCACTATTCTGTAAATATTCGTAACCATCTTGATTCGAGATCAGCGCCGAAACCGCGCCGCATCAAGGAATCGGCCCAATTTTCCGTTAACAGAGTGACGTCAAAGAAGACCTAAGATGTGCACTGATCAGCGAGATTATTATGACGACCGACCTACTATCGATTTAAGCTCGTCCAGGCGACAGCAGTGTCACCTGCCGAGGAATGACTACTAGTCAGACACGCGCACGTTGCATGTACTGTCAGTACGCTTGCTGTCTGTGTGTAGAATGGGTAAGACACCAATCTGATGACAGATTGTGATGTCCCAGAGGCTCGGCAGAGCGTTTCGGAAACTGCACGACTTATTCAGTGTTCTAGAACTTCTGTGGTGAGTGTCTCGAACACGTGGACCAAGGTGAAACCATACGTCGTGGGGCAGGGCGGCCATCCCTCATAATAGACGTTAGACGTCGTAGGCTGGGCGGACTGGTAAAACAGGACAGGCGGTGAACCGTAACGGAAATAACATCAGACTTTAATGCTGGTGTGTCTAAACATACAGTGCACCGAACACTCCTAACGATGCGTCTCTGCAACCGACGAACCATGCATGTGCCAGTGTTCAGACAAGGTCATCGGCAACTACGACGGAAATGTGCACTCGACCATCGGCACTGGCGCAGTGGCAGGGCGCTGCATGGCCTGATGAATCCAGATACGCTCGCGGTAACATTCACATTGGCATCGATGGGTCCAGGTGAGCTCGTGCAAGGAGGACTATCGTACTCTCATTGCAGACAGCGTACATACCTTCTAACAATACCACCACTCGCAAAGTAGGTTAGACATCAGATTAATAATGTTGCCCACGCAGCATATGTTCGCTTTATCGGGCAACAACAAAGTTATTGACTGTGGATGGTATCGTCAGAATGAAAATAATGAAATCACTGTAAAAAAAAAAAAATCAATTTTGGCACTTATCTTGAATGGATTCCCACGTAGATTTCGTCGAAGTTGATATGGCTCATCTTCTTGATTCTAGGGTGATTCCATTTTGACTGCTAGAAGGTCCAGATCTGTATTTTAACAGTATTTGAAGACCTAACAAATGCGTTTTTCAGGAAATTCTTAATGATCAAACAATCCCAGTTCAGAGCAATGGTATGGTAGAAATAATTTTTGACTTGGTGTTCACGATCCACATTTTTATTAAACTTCTACTAAATTCACATATACTTCTTCTTAATTGTCACATCATCAAGAAAACAGTTTTGTATCAATCTTCATATATTTAATTTCCACGTTAACCAAACACAAGACTTGACTGTTCTTTTACAAAGCGAAATAACAACTTAACTTCTGCAAAGTGAAACAAAGACTGCTCTGTGCGCATTCGCGCCAAAACGGTTACAAGTAAGTAAAAGATTATGACAGTCTCACAGAAATGAATACACACAAGAACCATATCACTGTAATATATAGATACATCGGAGTACCTATACATTAATAAAACCAAATGTGAATATTGTCACAAACATATGTCTGTTACTTCGCAGAAATCTAGTACGATATTACTGGTATCGAGAACTGGGGTTGGAGTGCCGTAATGATCACGTAAATAAAGAACCATTACAACCTCCATGGCGGTCATGTTTCCTGACGGTAGTGGCAATTTTCAACAAGATAATACGCCATGTCACAAGGCCAGGTTGTGATGGAGTGGTTCAGGGAACACAGGATCGAGTTCCAATTAATGTTCTGGCTACCCAACTCACCAGATCTGAACCCGATCGAACACGTCTGAGATATGATATACGACTCAACGTGGCGCCAGTGTTCATCACCAACACCTCCCCCCTTCCCCCCCCCCCCCCCCCCCGATATTTTAGTGTATTAGGTGACTTGTGTGTGCAGATTCTCTCCAGCAACG
This sequence comes from Schistocerca americana, assembly GCF_021461395.2. Classification (NCBI taxonomy): domain Eukaryota; kingdom Metazoa; phylum Arthropoda; class Insecta; order Orthoptera; family Acrididae; genus Schistocerca; species Schistocerca americana. The sequence continues at coordinate 769,853,843 of NC_060122.1, read as the reverse complement.
TAACAAGGCCTCTCTGCTTCCATGCCACAACGCATCGCCGCTGTTATTCGTACCAAAGGTGTACATCCCGGCCATTAGGTAGGTGGTCATAAAACTGGCTGCTCAGTGTAATTACAGTTGTGGCTAAAGCTCCAGTATTACTCGTCGCGCCGCGCGGAGTGACCGCGCGGTTTGAGGGGTCATGTCACGGACTGCGCGGCCCATCCGCCGGCGGGTCGAGTTCTCCCTCGGGCATGTGTGCTTGTGTGTGTGTGTGTGTGTGTGTGTGTGTGTGTGTGTGTGTGTTTAGCATAAGTTTATTTAAGTAGTGTGTAAGTCTATGGACCGATGACCTAAGTAGTTTGGTCCCTTAGGAATTCACAAATTTCTCGTCGCTGCCTGCATTATTAATAAACAGCTCATTTGAGTGTCAGACAGTGATTTTAGGAATCCTACAGAATTCTGTAATGAATTAAAAGCCCGTACCCAGGTTCCAGTTGCTCCTCTTGCCCCCGCTCACGGTTACCTATGTGACACACTTAGCGAGCACAGTATCACTGACCCAGCGTCCTCAGTGCTTGATAATCGATACTTATCTACTCGCGACCTGTGTGAGCAAATTATAACTGAGAAAGAGGTCGTTACACTTGTATGAACATCAAGAGCTCAGATGGCAACCCAGTTCTAAGCAAAGAAGGTAAGGCAGAAAGGTGGAAGGAGTATATAGAGCGTCTATACAAGGGCGATGTACTTGAGGACAATATTATGGAAATGGAAGAGGATGTAGATGAAGATGAAATGGGAGATAAGATACTGCGTGAAGAGTTTGACAGAGCACTGAAAGACCTGAGTCGAAACAAGGCCCCGGGAGTAGACAACATTCCATTAGAACTACTGACAGTCTTGGGAGAGCCAGTCCTGACAAATCTCTACCATCTGGTGAGCAAGATGCATGAAACAGGCGAAGTACCCTCAGACTTCAAGAAGAATATAATAATACCAATCCCAAAGAAAGCAGGTGTTGACAGATGTGAAAATTACCGAACAATCAGTTTAATAAGTCACAGCTGCAAAATACTAACACGAATTCTTTACAGACGAATGGAAAAACTAGTAGAAGCCGACCTCGGGGAAGATCAGTTTGGATTCCGTAGAAATACTGGAACACGTGAGGCAATACTGACCTTACGACTTATCTTAGAAGAAAGATTAAGGAAAGGCAAACCTACGTTTCTAGCATTTGTAGACTTAGAGAAAGCTTTTGACAATGTTGATTGGAATATTCTCTTTCAAATTCTAAAGGTGGCAAGGGTAAAATACAGGGAGCGAAAGGCTATTTACAATTTGTACAGAAACCAGATGGCAGTTATAAGAGTCGAGGGACATGACAGGGAAGCAGTGGTTGGGAAGGGAGTAAGACAGGGTTGTAGCCTCTCCCCGGTGTTATTCAATCTGTATATTGAGCAAGCAGTAAAGGAAACAAAAGAAAAATTCGGAGTAGGTATTAAAATTCATGGAGAAGAAATAAAAACTTTGAGGTTCGCCGATGACATTGTAATTCTGTCAGAGACAGCAAAGGACTTGGAAGAGCACTTGAACGGAATGGACAGTGTCTTGAAGGGAGGATATAAGATGAACATCAACAAAAGCAAAACGAGTATAATGGAATGTAGTCGAATTAAGTCGGGTGATGTTGAGAATATTAGATTAGGAAATAAGACACTTAAAATAGTAAAGGAGTTTTGCTATTTGGGGAGCAAAATAACTGATGATGGTCGAAGTAAAGAGGATATAAAATGTAGACTGGCAATGGCAAGGAAAGCGTTTCTGAAGAAGAGAAATTTGTTAACTTCGAGTATAGATTTAAGTGTCAGGAAGTCATTTCTGAAAGTATTTGTATGGAGTGTAGCCATGTATGGAAGTGAAACATGGACGGTAAATAGTTTGGACAAGAAGAGAATAGAAGCTTTCGAAATGTGGTGCTACAGAAGAATGCTGAAGATTAGATGGGTAGATCACATAACTAATGAGGAAGTATTGAATAGGATTGGGGAGAAGAGAAGCTTGTGGCACAACTTGACCAGTAGAAGGGATCGGTTGGTAGGACATGTTCTGAGGCATCAAGGGATCACCAATTTAGTATTGGAGGGCAGTGTGGAGGGTAAAAATCGTAGGGGGAGACCAAGAGATGAATACACTAAGCAGATTGAGAAGGATGTAGGTTGCAGTAGGTACTGGGAGATGAAGAAGCTTGCACAGGATAGAGTAGCATGGAGAGCTGCATCAAACCAGTCTCAGGACTGAAGACCACAACAACAACAACAACACTATGCAGTAGACTATGACCAAAGGAATTTCGCCATGTTACTTCATTGCTAGATCGGTAGCTCTAGCCAAACAGCTCATCAGCGAAGCAGACCCGTTACGTTCCCGCCTTACTGTCGTCGATGCGTAAATATTTTACAATGAAATATCTACAATGAAAACTGCTGAATGTCATGAGACTATGGCAGGAAATGACCCCATGACTGTTTATGAAAGTACTGTTAAGCTAAACCAATGTGATATATTCTCCGGAGTTCACTAACAGCTGAAGTGTTTGCGATAAATCTTCATACCCACACGGAAAAAACTGAAACTCCAGAGGCAGTGAATAAGGGAGTTGACCGACGGGAAATATAAATTGTGCTGTGCTGTGTACACTTTATTGTATCGGGCAGGTAAAGCGCTTTGTGGAGATGTCATACAGGAGGAAATTTTATCCTGTGAAAACCCGTTGAAATTTCCAGTTAGATTGACTCACAATACCAGCCCAATCCGACGAATGTTGACTACATATAGAGAGATAAAAGGTTGTTCACCTCGCAAAATGTTTGTCTTTGGCCACAGAATTAATAAATCCCAATTGAGAGTCAGCCATACCATTACAATATAGAGCTATTATAAACTGATTCATTCGTTTGAAAGTTCTATGTTTTTCAAAGTACCACATTACAAATGTGATTGTTGATAAATGAATAGAACCACAGACTCACCGAGTTTGCAATGTGCCCACCATTAGGCATTACTAGTGCAGCGCATTGACAAAATGGCGATAAAGGAAGGAAAGAAATTTTGTGTGTTGGAATATGCGGAACTTTCCATTTACCTGATAAGGTTAATCGCCACAATCTGAGGGTGTGTGGTACTGAAAATGCTTACGAAATTGTGGCACGTGAACGACATTCGCTGATAGTTACTCTTTTCTGGTACTGTCGCGGACGTAGCTGTAAGGGCCTTGTTTCCTTCTGTGAGAAGACTGTGAGGGGTATCTCTTCACCTGATATGTTGCAATTGTGATCTGAAGTTTTCCCGGCGTATTTCCAATTTGAACAGTTCTCGGGTATCCGACCAGGTAGCGTCGTAATTTCTTCACAATATTTCGGCAGACGTACAAGCTGCCATCTTCAGGTGGTTCCTGACGAATGTTGTGCTGTTCCACTCGGCGCCATATATATACTATCCGTTACCCCCTCCACCGTTCCTCTCCTGGTGTCTTTGGTGCGGCCGGCGTGGAGATACTGGAGGTGGTGGGGGAAGCGGCGCCTGGGTCTGAACTGGGGTCTGCAGTCTTCCTGCTGCCGCCGTCGAGGGCGGTCCTCGATCTCTGGGACCGCATCTTTCTCTCCAGGCTGAGTGCTTGGTTCCAAGCCTGACTAAGTTGAAGGCCGCTGTCTTTATTAATTAGATCGTCCTGTATTCGAATTTCGATGGCCTCTTTAGTAACCCAGTCGCAGAAGTAGGAGGATTGACAGAGCATTTTTTTTTTTTCATAGTCCATAGTATTGCCAGTCTTTATACAGGCAGTTGTGTTTCTTTCCACAACTGACTGCTGATTCCGAGAATTTCTTCTTCCAACAGGACGCGTCACCCCCTCATTAGAATATCGACGTTCGTCGCTACCCTGTACCCCAACGACGAACTTCCGCATTGCTGGATTGAACTTACCATCAAGATAATGTGGCTCTGTTCCCTTGACCCTCTCCCCAGGTCGCCTGACCTAACGACTTGTGACTTTTCCTTTGTGGCTTTATTACGAACCGTGTTTGCGTACCCTCACTGACAAGAACATTGGAACAGGTCAGAGAATGCACCAACAGTGCTGCAATGACTAGCGACAGGATGTTGCTATATAAGGTATGGAAGAAACCTAACTATCGCTTGGGCGCGTGTCGAGTGGTCAGACGTGCACTCATCGATTATTTGTACAGTGCTAAATGCAAACTTGGCGACTATGCAGTTCCATTTACGCATCAGACATTATTGTACTTGTAATGGACTGGAAAACACAGAACCTGTAAAACGAATGCATCATTTACGGTATCCTTGTATTTGAGAGTAATACTGTGTATTGTTATGACAAAACGAACACAATGTCTATCCTTTATTGTAAGTGACGCAGACAATAGACTTCGCTTCAGTGTTGAGATATTAGGAAACTGTAGCTCGTCTGCAAAAGAGATTGCACAGAAAATACATCTACAGACAACGCTTGAAAACTCAAGGGTACGAGACGCACATCAGGTCAGGATAACGGGGCCGACCGAGCCAATACAAAGGACAGAGTGAATACTCGAAGATTTGTTTGGCCTGGAAGAGAGAAAAATAAAAATATTGATAAATCTTAACTGGCAGACATTTTCAGTCTCTTGATAACCTAAGATGTTTGGACAGCATGGTTGTAGACCAACAGCGATTAATATAAATTAACTTAGTATTAAGAAAACAGTCTTTATCGCATTTTTAATTTATTTAATGCCAACTGGTTTCAGCCCATCGCAGGGGCCATCTTCAGGGCGAACATACTGTGAAATTACAATATATATCTAAGACAAGGCCAGTTATAACTATCTCAAAAGAGTGGATTAAGTAACTATAATGCTTTACCCACTGGTCGACTGCTGGTGGCGTCAAGTCTACCGAGGTGTGATAGGAGACTGTAAGGTATTCGACTTATGTCTGGGTTTATATAACAAGCTATGAGCACGTGAGCGTAAGCAACGCCTCCAACGGTGACCAATGGTAGAAGTCTAGGCTTAAAAATTGAAGTAGAAATACAATTTGTTTGAAGATTACAATGTAAAGAAACCATATTCAGTTTAAAAAACACTGTTACATAAATAAACGCAAAAAAGTATGAGAAAAAACTTTTCAACGTCAAATTTATAAAAGAATGTTAGTAAGTTACCTTATCTTCGTACATAATATACTGTGGGAGAAGGATAACAATTTCCTGTCTGTATTCTATTTATTTTGTGCTTATTTATATCCTATTTCTATTATTTAATAACGTAACAAGTTTACGTGTGCCTATCTGTAATCGTACATACAGAGCACACTAGTCCAGGTACTATGGACGCCGTTGCCATGGTAGCGGTCCAACATGGCTGTCCTCTCTGCTATGATGTTATCTGCTGCCTAGTCCAGGCCCTATGGGCGCTGTTGTCATGGCAGCGGTGCAATACGGCTGCCCCCTTTACCACGCTGCTGTCCGTCGCTAAGGCAACGATAGGACCGATACACACTTTGGAGGGAATCCATCGTCATAGTGCAAAAGATATTGGCAGCCTACACTGTGTATAGAGACATCCGCCAAAAATACGAACATTTTGTTACTATATTTCGTATGATTGTATAAGCTTTATTTAGTGAGTGACGATGAATTGATATTTATTTTAACGGATTTCGGTTGTCGTATTGCTGCCGGCCGGAGTGACCGTGCGGTTCTAGGCGCTACAGTCTGGAACCGAGCGACCGCTACGGTCGCAGGTTCGAATCCTACCTCGGGCAAGGATGTGTGTGATGTCCTTAGGTTAGTTAGATTTAATTAGTTCTAAGTTCTAGGCGACTGATGACTTCAGAAGTTAAGTCGCATAGTGCTCAGAGCCATTTGAACCATTTTGTCGTATTGCTGTTAGCTGCATAAAAGAAATATTTTCTAAGTAGTTATGTAATTGTCAAACTGTACATTATGCTGAGAGAAGTATAATCTATGTCCATTACTGGTTTATAGTATGTATATCATGATTATAGCACCGTCGCGCTACGTGTCACATAGGATTATCATAAAACTATGTAAAACTTAAAGTAAATGTCTTCAGGTTATAGTTAGATGTCATGTAACTAGAAAACATATGGACGTCAGTTACAAAGGAATACATAATGGCAATTGTCGTATATATAGGATGCTCATTCAAAAAAAAAAAAAAAAAAAGAAAAATTAAAATCAGAGTTGCAAGAAAGGAAAAGTATCATCCTTATATGCAAATAATACTTTCGAAAAGCTCGAAAAAAGTTCTATCGTAAAATTCCATTTGCTCATTCAGTAGAGCGGTTCGTTTCTGTTTATGGTTTATGAAGATCTCCAATTTTTCTAAAATATCCATCATCGGCCATTTTTGGGTCTTTTTAAGCCTAGACTTCTACCACTGGTCACCGCTGGAGGCGTTGATGACGCTCACGTGCTCATAGTGTGCTATATAAATCCAGATATAAGGTAAATTCCTTAGTCTCCAGCCACACTTTAATAGACGTGACGCCACCAGCAGTCGACCAGTGGGTAAAATATTATACCAGGGCTGTCCAGAAAGTAAGTTACGATTGATCGCGAAATGAAAATCAGAAATGTTTCATTTGTAACAGTTAGCTACACCTTTCAGCTACTTCTCTACGTAGTCACCGTTCTGACTCAGACATTCGTCGTAGCGTTGTACCAACTTTCCAATACCCTCATCATAGAAGGCAGTCGCCAGTGCTTTCCGTCAATTCTCTACGCTGGCCTAAAGCTAGTTGTCTGTGCCAAAATGTTGTCTTCATGGCCAGTGGTTCGTTTGAGCAGAGATGAAACTCTGTGGGAGACAATCACGGGCTGTATTGTGGGTAACCAAACATTTCCAATTGAAACGATGCAGGAACATCTTCATTGCCCCTGCAGAATGAGGCTGAGAATTGTCTTGAAGAAGAAACCGCACGACAGTTACGTAATGTTGGTTGCATAGCTTCAGGGGAAAATTCTCATCAGGCCCTCGTACTTGGCGGGAGACACTATTTTCTATAACATCTTCACGCGCTCACTAAGAGCTCAGGAATGAAAAGAGCGACATAATTCTACCTAGAGTCATACTAGAGACACTGCCCAACACATCTTTGCAAAGCTTTATCGGATTTTCGTAGTCGTTTCCATTTCGCGACCGATCGTAACTTGCTTTCTGGACAGCCCTCGTATTTACGTAATCCGCTATTTTAAGATAGTTATCATTAGTCTTGTCTAAGACATATATAGTAATTCCACAGTATGTTCGCACTGAAGATGGCCCCTGCGATGGGCTGAAACCGGTCGGCACCAAACAAATTATAAACGCGATTAAGACTGTTTTCTTAATACTAAATCTTGATAACCTGTTTAGAAATTTCAAATAATCGTCTTCCAGGAGGAAAACTACGAAAACTCATAAGTTTTCTACGTAGCAACCCTTTAGAGTTATGGAAACGAAAGCTTGATCATTCACGTATAGGCAGCCATTCTTCCCAAGGTGCTGCTGTGAATCGAATGGGAAGAGACCTCAATACATACTGAAGTACAAAGTATTCTCTGCGACTCACTTCAGAGCTATTCGAAGTGTACTGTTGCAGAGGTACTGAGAGAGGAACATCAGAGGCGTCTCGGCCTGCACTACTACAAACAAATCGGCGCAATAGAGCACTACCGGACATCGAGTAATGTCTGATAATGCCTTTGCTGTTAGGGAATAAATGGTGTTTGAGACTGAGAGATAAATGAAGGTATAGTAACTGAACGGTAGATAACGCAATAACAATTGCGCTGAGCGTGTGACTAAGGACGCGAACTCACGCCTGACACGTCTCAGTTGACACAGAGAGAAAACAATGCTTCACCAACAACGGTGAAGGCACATGTGACGTCTCAGCACAGCTGTGATGTGTCACAACGCACTCTGTAGTCAGGCAATCCTCAGGTTCCATTTTTGGGCAAAGAAAGTGGAGCACTTACTCGAATGTGCTGTAATCCTGTAAACAATTTAGTAGAGGGCTGAATACATCGCTCAGTTCTTATCGATATTTCCTAATGATATAAAAACGAGACTGGCGAGGTTAGAGCACAGAAAATAATATCAAACAGCAGTGCAGCACCAGTCATAATGTTGCTTGCGATATACGAGGTATAAGTGAAAAGGCGCCCACACAGGCAGTGAAAATTTTGTGAGCAAATATCGCGCGTATCGAATACAGAATTCCAATAGCTTGCGTTCAGGTTGCGTGGCTGGCACGTGGATTCCTCGCTGGGAAACATGCTGCAAAACATCGATTAATCGACGTATTGCTTACGTCATGCGTGCTCGGCGTGTTATTCGGTTCACCTTTTTTAAGCGTTCCTCTCTCGCTTCGTCCGGTGCAGATGGTATTCGTTCCCTCGTGGCAATGTTGGTATCAGCAAAAACGCCGAACCATCCGAACAAGTTTTATATTTCAAAACAGAAACGCGTCCAATGTCGCTCTTTTCATCAAATGTTATTGAAAAGTTGTTTTGCATCTCGCAGCGTGTGTGGTAACGGTGAATTGCAATCAACTGACATACGCCACACATTTGCTCTGACAGACTAAAAATGATCCAGCTATCGTGTATGTAACGTGGCAGTGGAAGTTTAAAGACTGCTAAAGTAAGCGAAAGTAAGGAAATGAATCGCAGGGATACATTTCCTGGTCGCATGGCACTGAATTCCGATTCAGAAGGACTGTTTTGTCAACATTAGTGGTGCAACTAAGGTCTGGTAGACCTGGTGAGGCAAAGGAAAAAGGAGGGTGGAAAAGAAGAGAGCAGAAAAGTCGAAATAGAAGAAGATGGATTTGAGGCTTTGATGGGAAACAAGCGAAGTTGCATGAAAGGAAGCCTGAGTAGTTTCAGATCGGGTATACATATAGGGTGTCTTTCCTAATAATCGTTGGGTGGTTTTCCTCTCGTGTTTCGGAAGATATTTGCAATTTCCTTTTTGCATCGTGTAGCCACAGTCAGGCCAAAGAAAGACTCCTCATTACGTATCCCATGCGATGACCAGCGCTGAAGGAAAGAGTTGCTTTGTTTCCCATTACAAACAAAATTATATTCAAAGTGGAATTTTCTTGCCTCAGAGTTGAAAAAAAAATTAAATAACAATTTTAACTAAAATATCATAATTGGCTTTGATTTAGTTTATAAAAACACATGATCTTTTAAATACTAATTTAATCACAGTGTTTGAGAGAAGCCACACAGCCTATCTTGAAGTGACGGTGTCAAACTAATTTATTACGCACGTTACACACTTTTCGAGTACTGTACTTATATTCCGTGTCCTTCCGCAGTGATAGCAGCGACGCATAGAAGTTCTCTGTGTCATTCCCGAAGCTGATGGCTAACTTTCCACCAAAGATGAATGTAAGAATGCTATTGGAGAACATCATCTTCATCGCTATAGCTCGGGTCAGGAATATCTTACTTGTTCTCACTCTCCTCTAGCCATGCTACAATTCGACCTTCTTGCCTCTGATGCATAATGATGCTAAAGTATAATGGAACTGCACGATTATTTCTAAGGCGCTGCAGTCATGGACTGTGCGGCTGGTCCCGGCGAAGGTTCGAGTCCTCCCTCGGGCATGGGTGTGTGTGTGTGTGTGTGTGTGTGTGTGTGTGTGTGTGTGTGTGTGTGTGTGTGTGTTTGTTCTTAAGATAGTTTAGGTTAAGTAGTGTGGAAGCTTAGGGACTGATGACCTTAGCAGTTAAGTCCCATAACATTTCACACACATTTGAACATTTTGCACGATTATTTCCTATCATATCAAAGTAACAGAGGCGCGAACCACAGTCGCTTCCAGACTTTCAGATTTTCATGAACTTCGCAAGTGGATTACACAATTCTGCCATCAACACGACCACTGAAGGATTAAAGTAAGAAAGTGGAAACACACAAATTTGATGAGTCGCATTGGTACAAAACTTGCTTCAAATTCATCTGTTCAGATTCAGCTACTAAAAGGCTCAAGACTAAAGTAATTTCCGTCTAAGGACAATTACTAATTCCATTTTGCCTTTTCAGAGCTCGTAAAGTAATGTTTGAAAAAGAAGTCATTTCAGATTTTGTTAGTTTCACTCTGGTACAGAAACCTGTTATTACATTTCTGGAATTATAAATCCACTATCTGTTACAAGTTTGTTGAACACTGTTTTCAAAATTCGTTGTTTAGGACGTGGTGACCGGTATTAGCAAATAGGTTTTCCAGCAGGAAAACTCTATAGGTTTGTTACTGTAGATTCTGCCCTTGTGGTGATTGCTGTCGGCGTGCTTCAGTGGCAGACAGTATCAGAACGATAATTACAGGTAACAGTGTAGCTTATGTTTTGTTTCTGGGCAAAACAACCCGATAGTTTGTTCACTAAATGCCCCGGAAAAAGTGCAATAGCCTAATTAATATTTAGACATGTACAAACATGGTAGATAATTGTAAGAGGGTCCGGTTTACTCTGAAGTTGTATTCAGATTGTTAATATTATTATTTTTAGTAGCAAGTTATGCTTTATTATAGAAAGTCAAAGTTCTATAACGGTCACGCTATTTAACTGGCGCAAACTGATACGTGTGTTCACATATTTTGAGCACCGACTAAGACGACTTGTTCATGGCCGCAAGGGAAACATTTGACAATATTCTAAACACTGTACCTCAAAGAATAAGAGTTGTAAAGCCAAGTAATGATTACAGCCTTTTAACAGATGTTTTGAGAACAATTTGATGCATGAACCATAGCTTTTGGTCTCACACTTCTTTCTCAGTTGTATTTTGTGCTGCAAGTGAAACAAAGCATTTTAATCATTTATGTACAGCGTAGGCACATGTATCTCGAAAAAAAAAGTAGAAGCTTGATTTTCTTCTCTGGAGGTTCTTAACGCAATTCAAATCAGACTTTTAAAAACATGTTTCTATCATAAATTATGGTTCACAAATCTTATTAATTATTGTCAAAACTTTGAGCTATTAACTGAGTTTTTACTTAAAAAGTCTTTAATTTTCAAATTTAAGTCATAAGAGCAGTGTATCTTATAGTTAAGTGTGTTTGGAGACAGTATACAAAATTTCAACCATCTGCCTTTAACAGCTTCACACGAATTTGTACCAGAAGATTAAAAACTTACACTTCTGGGAAATGCTAGTTAAAACCTCTTTCTCTAACCCCCACGCGTATCACTAATGCATCCCAGGCCCACATTTATCTGGTTTCTTGTGTTGGTCTCTCTCCCTTTTCTTTCCAGATTACTTCTTATTCTTGGTGGTATCCAACAGTAATTTCTCCGTTTCGAAGAGTCTCCTGCGGTCAAAGGCAATTGCGATTTTTCGTATATTCAATCCACCATGCACTTCCCTCAGTTCCATAACTTTAAAACTTCCCACTTTACCAGTACTGCATACATATGTCCAAAATATTTAGTACTACGAGAACAGTTTCTGGTATCCGTTCCCATATAGAGTTGTTGAAACTCTCATTTGAGTTTTGAGACCGACGATGTAATCACTTCGCTAATAATCTTGTGTCGTTAAGACATTAGAAAGTAAAATGTCATACAAAAACAAATCAGATCAATACTCTGATTTTAACATAGCTGTCTGCGCGACATAGCTCAGTAATCACGTCTGCTGACACTTTTAAAATCATTTAACCTTGAGGCTTTGCTCGTTGCAGTTTCCTCGAAATACCCTCTTGTTCAGTAAATTACAGAGAATTTTTTTTAGATAAAAATTTTAAAAATTCGATTTTTTGACACTTACTCGTGTCCTATTCTCCTTAAGTAGTTCGTGGACGGCCATAGCGATATCTATGCGGCAGTGCCTTACAAAACTCTTTAACCTCTCTGCTATTAACGGTGGTATGAGATATGCAAATGTGAGAAGGCTTAGGTTCAGAAGAGATGCAGTTACGTTGGTAATCTGTTCCACCGTGTTCAACCGCAGAAATGTACCACTCATTAAGCGTCTCTTGCACAGGGAAAAAGTGACTTTACAAATAGATGTATGTGCTCGTGTTCAGATGAGCAATTAGGGACAATCTTCACGTGTCAGCAACTCCGAACGCTGCAGAAAATTACCCTGCTCAGGCAAACACGAATGCGGGATTTTTCACGCGTCGCGAGGCACGAAGTGGTGAGGGCAGCGCAATCGCACTGGGGGGAAGTAAATCATCGTTTTTATGACTTACAGACTGGATAGCGAACTCCCTTTTACGACCATGTTATTTCCACAAAAATCTCACACCCTTCTGACGACCTATAGAAAGAAAAGATGAGAGAGTGAGAGAGCAATTCACAGCCAATGCTGGCGGAGAATGCGGTTTATGGTGGTCCCAGATATTCAGCAACCACTGACAATGCTATATGTCAGACGGAAGTGAGTGATAAGATGTGGGTAATAAAGTTACTCCGCAGTGCGTAACCGTACTGATTCGAAGCCACTGTAGTGAATCTGTCGTCAAGGCTAAGTTAATTTAGCCCTCACTTATGTAATTCAAACATCTTTAGAAAGACCAGCCATTTAACACCCACTGCTGGATAAAAGTTCCCTCCGACTTTGTCTGTGGATTGAGATATCAGCTGTATGCACCCGCCGGCCAGAGTGGTCGAGCGGTTCTAGGCGCTACAGTCTGGAACCGCGCGACCGCTACGGTCGCAGGTTCAAATCCTGCTTCGGGCATGGATATGTGTGTGATGTCCTTAGGTTAGTTAGGTTTAAGTAGTTCTAAGATCTAAGGGACTGATGGCCTCAGAAGTTAATTCCCATAGTGCTCAGAGCCATTTGAACCATTTATGTATGCACCCTTATTGCTGCAGTGTACTTTCCATTAGATAGTATTTCCTGTCTCCGTATCCACTGTACTAACCACGTGTTCGGCCTACTTGTATTACATTTTTATTACGCGGCAGAACTCTTCTTGCATTCTGATCTGTTCTCCGGCCCATTTGTTCGTCCTCTTTTGTCTCGTAACATTTTCCACCGCTCATGTCTTCATTGATTGCTAACCAACCGTTAATTTGGAACTATTTCGAAATTAAAATCCCATGCCACACTACCGTGAGTGATAAGTGAGACTAAACTTTATTCACTTCCATTGTCCGACACACATGAATTTTGACAGTGTGTCTAGTTTCCCAAAAGTGCTCCAAAAAACTTTTAATCGTCTATCTCTTTCTTATTACGTCCTCTTCTTATTTACTCGTCTGCAACTGCCATAAATGCAAAAAACAAAGAGAATAAATACCTCGTTCTAAGATTTTATTGTTAATAAATATAGTTTTATTTTTGACATGTTTGTTGTTCATTATGTAATTCCTATTATAACTAATTATAGACTTTCTTTTGTACTTGCAAAATTGAGTGTTTCCTCTCCTTATTGAAGATCAGCTGCACTAGTTACGCAACAACTTCAACATATGAAAGTTCTTCTGAGGCCTTCAGATAACTCGTACTCCATATTTTATTGTATTTGAGGATCCGGAAATTTCAGCTTGGAATGATGAGACTAGATTTGTTAATAAATCTCCGTGGCTGATCTTTCTTTCAGTTCTGAAATTTTGACTGTCCTGACGTATGCAACCTGCAGTATACTCACATTAGTTGAGTCAGTGACATTTCTTACAAACACGAGAAACTTCGAGAGGATTATACAGGCTCTGCTGAAGAAAAAACCGCGGCAAGAACTCACGTCGGGATAGACTATTAGAAGGCACCACAGAGCGTCGAAGTTACTGTTATAATAATAATAATAATAATAATAATAATAATGTCGTGTGATGAGGGCCTCCCGTCGGGGAGACCGCTCGCCTGGTGCAAGTCTTTCGATTTGACGCCACTTCGGCGACTTGCGCGTCGATGGGGATGAAATGATGATGATTAGGACAAACACAACACCCAGTCCCTGAGCGGTGAAAATCTCTGACCCAGACGGGAATCCAACCAGGGCCCTCAGGACTGGCAGTCTGTCGCGCTGACCACTCAGCTACCGGAGGCAAATGAAAATTCGGAGTTACTGTTAAAAAAGTAGGTCAAACCACTGGCAGCAAACGTAATGTTACTGTTAAAGCTCTAGGTCACACTACTTGCAGGAAACGTAAAGTTACTATTAAAACGCTGGATCACCCCATTGAGAGCAAATGCAACTTTACAGTTAAAACGCTACGTTACCCCACTGGCAGCAAACCTAAAGTGATTGTTAAAACGCTAGGTGCTTCCACAGGCAACAAACGTTACGTTAGTTTAACGGTAACGGAAGTAACGGGACTCCCTGCGTTCTGGATGTTAGAATAGTGGCTAAAGTGGCTACACCTCTCGCACGCCGTTACAGAACGCTAACGCAGCAACGACACAAATCTACTTTCATTTGCTACGAAACTTTTTCCCTCTTCGTTTATTAAGTAAGAAAGACGGAGAAGGCAGGGTTACTGAAAGGCATCATTATGGAACTGTTCGTAAATGTTCGTGAGTGGTGCCATGCAGCGGACGCAGTTTCGATTCCCGACTGGGTCGGACATTTTCTCTGCTCGGGTCTGAGTGTTGCGTTGTCCTCATCATCGTCGACAGCCAAGTCGCTCGGCGTGACGTCAGCTGAAAAGACTTGCAACTCGGCGGCCGAACCTCCCTGGGTGGGGACTCTCGGCCGTCAATGCCATACGATCATTTCATGTCATTTCATGTACGTAAATTTCGGATACACTGTGGTGATGGCGTTGCTACACACGCACCTACCATGTGATATGCGAACTGACAGAATATGCACTTTGCCTCTCATTCATCACTCTTGAATAAGACAAGCAGCCACACTATTATCCCTGATCGGAGCAGTTTCTCATTACTGCTCGAATATCGATGTGGGAAATTCAAGACCTATAAACGAAAAAAAAACTTGGGCATACCACGATAGTACAGCAGACGCTTTACCAGTCACAGTGTGGTAGAGAGCAAGAGGCGTAAATGAGACATACGATTTACAAAATAATAAAAATCAGCAGGGTTCTATCAGAAAAGTGTTAACTACGAGAACTGTGTTTTGTAAAATGTATCGGGCATCTTTTGTTTCTAACACTCTACGTCGCACGCGCGGAAGCATTATGGCCTGTTCAAGGTGGTGGGACCGTCGTTACTCTCGTTAAGCGTAGCTTTTAACATGGAACGGAATAACAGGTGAAAATTATTTATTCTTGGCGCTGTGTAATGCTGGATCAAAGCTGTGAGACGAAGTTGAGCTGTGGAACATAATTATTAAAATCTCTCGGTTGGCTTTGCCTCATGGCGTGATTAAAACAAAATTCTGACGGAGACGGAAGACCGAATTTTAATACCCTCTTTTGTCCAGCCGATCTTTCACCTTCAGTGCATTTCAATTCCGTGCTCCTTCTTTTGATTCGCAGGTTAAGGAGAGACAATTTAAAATACCGCAAAAGAACCATGTCTTCCAGATACCAGAACAGCTGTTCATTACTACATAGCTATACAAATTCTATATGGTGACCCGCTGCCTAATTAGCTGAGAGTTTTTTTATAATACGTCTTAGATTAATGAATACATCGCAACGAAATTTCACGTTTATTAACGTCACTTTCTAAGAAATGCCATAACAGTAAGGTTTGTGCTGAAAATATTTATCATCTGTATTTATGCAGGCGGACAACAGCACAATATTTCTTAATTAATCTGTACGAGCTCTTTACATTTATATTTCTTCTTCTTTCTTCGTTTGGGTCATCTAAGGACCACGCACCAATTTCACTGCTTCCTTCTTTGTTATTCTTTCTTTTTCCTCCAGTATTCTTTCATCTTTTCACCATGTATCCTTTTTCTCTCCTCGGACTATTTTGATCCTGTCTTCTTTTCGCTCTTGCCTTGGAAACATTCCATTTTTAACACTTTCCTCTTGAAAGTATTTCTGTTGCATCTTTTTCACATATGTTGTTTCTTTCCAAATCTTTCCTAACTTCTAGAATCCAGGCTATTGTTGACTTCTTATCCAAAAGAGATTTAAAAATCTGTTTGGTTAACCCGTCGCTGTTCATTCTGTATACGTGTCCTCTTTCATAATGTTCCATTTATGTTTTCTATGTTGCGATAAACTTTTTCGTAATTTCCATACCTCTGTATTTTTTGGTGGTCCAACTATTTGTCGAATGATTTTTCTTTCTAGGACTTTTAGTTTGTAGTTCAGTACTAAACATTCACTTGCATAAAGACATTCTGGTTTTACTATGTGTTGTAGTGCTGTATCTACAAATTTTTAAACAGACACCTTATGTTGAAGGCATTCCTAGCTATTCCATAAGCTCTCTCCATTTTATGTACTCTCCCTTCTATAGCGAATTTTTCTAAACCATTTTCTTGGACAATTTCTCACAAATATTTAAATTTATTTACCCTCTTTATCTGGCCAATATCTGTTGGTAGTGATTCCGGACCATTTATTATATTTATAACTTTTGTTTTTTCTACAGATATTCTTAAACGTGCTTTATTGGCTATTTCTTCTAAGAGATTGATTTGTATTCCAGCATTCGTTAGGTTTTCAGAAAGATTGACAAAATCATCCGCAAATGATAAACAGTGAAATTCATTACCTTTGTTTTTAGTTCCCAGTCTGATTGGTGATAGCTTCTTTTCTTTTAGTTTTTGTTTCCATTCTCTCACTATTTTCTCTGGTACACAGTTAAAGAGGAGTGGAGACAGGCCATCACCTTGTCTTACACCTGTTTTTATGTTGAATGCCTCCGATTCACCCTGAAACTTTACTTTTGATTTGGTGTCTGTGAGCGTTTCACGAATAGTGTTTGCTGACTTACATTTCATGACAAATTCTCTGATCACTTTATCTAGTGTTTCCCTATCAACCGAGTCAAATGCCTTTTTATAATCTACAAATGCTACAACTATGTCTTTGGAGCTTGTAAGTCTGTGAATAATTATGGACTTTAGGTTGACAATCTGTTCTGAGCAAGATCTGCCCTTTTTAAATCCACTCTGATATTCTCCCAATTGGCTATCAAGTATTGCTTCTACCTCGTTTAGTAGTATTGTTGATAATATTTTATAACCCACTAGCAACAAAGATATACCTCTGTAGTTATTTACAATTTGCTTATTACCTTTCTTGTGCAAGGGATGGATGAGAGCCACTTTCCAGTCTGCTGGTATCTTTTCAGTTTCTCATATTTCTTCAAATATGAGCTGATGGTTAGTTATAATTTTTATTTGAGACCATTTAATAAGTTCAGCTGTAATTGAGTCTTCTCCACTGGCTTTGTTGGTTTTCAGGGTTCATATTGCTTTTTTAATTTCTTCAGCTGTAGATGGTGAATCAGCTTCTGTATTTTCATGGAGATCGGGAAATTCTAGCTTACATTTTGGTTCTTCAGAGTTCAATAATTTTTCAAAGTACTTTCTTATTATTTCACAATTCTGGCCGTTGCTTAGGCCTACTTTACCAACTTCATCTGTGAAGCAAATACTTGGGTCTTGGTAGCCCTTTAGATGACTTTTAAACATCTGATAGAAATTCCGGGACGTATTTTTTACAAAGTTGTTTGTATGTCAGGAACTTGTGATTTCTCAAAAGATCTTTTAGCACTCTTTATTATTCTTGCTGTTTCTTTCATTTGTATTCTAAATGCATCAAGGTATTCAAGCTTCCCAGAAAATTTCCATTTCTTCCACTGTTTGTTCTTTCTGTAACTGCTTCTTCAGAGATTTCATTCCACCAGCCGGCCGGAGTGGCCAAGCAGCTCTAGACGCTACAGTCCAGACCCGCGCGACCGCTACGGTCGCAGGTTTGAATCCAGCCTCGGGCATGGATGTGTGTGATGTCCATAGGTCAGCTAGGTTTAAGTAGTTCTAAGTTCTAGGGGACTTATGACCTCTGGAGTTGAGTCCCATAGTGCTCAGAGCTTTTTGAACCATTTCATTCCACCAGACTTTCTGCTTTATTTTTATTGTCTCAAATGCATTTTTCGCTGCCCTGTTGATTTCTTTCGATATTTCTTCCCATTTCCCTGATTTAGTTCCTTTATTTTCTTCGTGAAAATTTTTTATTACCTCTTTGGTGGTGTTTAGCCTGTCTGTATTATATTTAACTAATTTTTGTTGTCTCTTTTGGTTTTTATTTTAGAGAAGTTTCAGTTTAATCTTAGTCAGGTAATAATCAGAATCAAATTCCATGTTTCTTGCTACTTTCACATTCGTGATTTCTTTAAAACTGCATTTAGAAATAGCCACTTGATTTAACTAGAACTCCTCTAGCATTGGATTCGGAGAGATCCATGTTTTTGCCTTTGTTGGTAATTTTTTGGTGAAGGTTGACATTACCTGTAACTGAAATGTTCTATAAAGACTGATTAAACTTGTGCCTTCTTTGGTTGTTCTTTTATGGACTGGATAATATGCTACTATTTTTCGAAACGATTTTTCCTTTCCTATTTGTACATTAAAATCCCCCATTAGCACAATAACATCTGATTTTGGAATTTTTTATATTTCTTCTTCTAGAAGTTCCGAGAATGCTTCTACTTTACTTGGATTTTTCTTACTGTCATCATTGCTGGGAGTATGTCCGCACCCGGTAGCTGAGTGGTCAGCGCGATAGAATGTGAATCCAAATGGTCCGGGTTCGATTCCCGGATGGGTCGGAGATCTTTTCCGCTCAGGGACTGGGTGTTTTGTTGTCTTCATCATCATCATCATCATCATTTCTACCCCGTCGACGAGCAGGTCGCCGAAGTGGCGTCAAATCGAAAGACTTGCACCCGGCGAACGGTCTACCCGACGGGAAGCCCCAGTCACACGACCTTTACATTGATTGGAGCACGACAATTAACAAAGGTAAACTGTTTATTTTTGCATTTAACTGTGAGAAGACATAGTATTTCTGAACTGGATTCGGTAATGTTATCTACTAAATTTTTATGAACATAGAAAGCGGAACCAAGTAATATTTTATTGCTGGTTTACTCTTAAAAATTCTATGGTTTTTGGTTTCTGTAACATTTCCATCCAAAAATATTGTTTCTTGAAAGGCTAAAATTTGTATTACATTCTTATATAAGAGAATTTAAAGTTCTTTTTGTTTACCAATTTTTAGTAATGAGTTTACACTACCGATGCCTGCAAAGAATTTCCTTTTGAACTTCAGTTTGGAAGGATACCAAGGACGCTCCGACTCATCCTTAATGCAGATGTTGGGACTCCCCAGAACCCTAGGTCCCGGTGCGTTGCATAAAGGAATGGTGGGTTCCCCTTTCGAGTTATCACCTGGAGTGGCGCTTACTTCTAGCGGACTTTCCATTCAGCAATTGAAATTGTACATTGTACATGGTAGGAAATAAATTCCAAATTAAGAGCGGATTGTTAGTCTGAAATGATTATTTTTCATGGTTTTCTGCATTAGGTTCTTCCGCTCTCTGTGCTGTTGGGAGTTAGGATTCCTCTTCTGACTTTGAGACAGTTGACCGGGCTTCGCCTGTAACCCTAGAGAGGGGCGCTCACAGGGTCATACCATCTGGAGCTAGATGGACCCAGGTTTTTTTGCGAGGTGTTACTCCTCCCTCTCCTCCTTCCTCATCGCTTGCAAGATGAGGCCCCGGGCTTGGGACCGGCAGTGGCGGAGTTACTTTTTTATGTAGTTTATATTTCTGTTAATTTCATATTTCAGAATCTGTTGCTTGTGTATTTTCTGAAGCACCATATGACCTCTAGGACTCCACTTCATGCCGTAAGAATTTCTGTCGTGCAGTTTGTTCATAGTACTAAGTTCTTCATTGTGTATACAAACTGTCTTATTCACTGTCTATGATCACAGATCTAAATATGACGGAAAGCACTCCGGCTTAGAGCCGGTTGGCAGGACTGAGACAACGCAACGTTGAGACAAGTGACATATTCATCATTTTCTGGACTCGCATTCGGGAGGACGACGGTTCAATTCCGTCTCCGGCCATCCTGATTTAGGTTTTCCGTGATTTCCCTAAATCGTTTCAGGCAAATGCCGGGATGGTTCCTTTGAAAGGGCACGGCCGATTTCCTTCCCAATCCTTCCCTAACCCGAGCTTGCGCTCCGTCTCTAATGACCTCGTTGTCGACGGGACGTTAAACACTAACCACCACCACCACCATCATCATTTTCTGAAGACTTCGTCAGAAGGTTGAATAGGATATTCGTCTAAACGTTGCGGTAGCTTAGCACTGCCACCGTCTGGAAACCCGAAGATAAGTAACTTCCTCCGACACGCTTTATGCACCCTCCGCTGCGTGTGCTGTCAGCTGCCGTCTTCGAGTGGTTACTGCGCATTGAAGCTGAACATGGGCGGTGGTAACATCTATGTGACTGAACAGTGTATATGTTTCATATTCTTTCATTGTTTCTCATATATTTGCAATATTTATAACATTAATATCGCACCACAAATTTGAACATGGTTCAAAAAATGGTTCAAATGGCTCTGAGCACTATGGGACTTAACATCTATGGTCATCAGTCCCCTAGAACTTAGAACTACTTAAACCTAACTAATCTAAGGACAGCACACAACACCCAGTCATCACGAGGCAGAGAAAATCCCTGACCCCGCCGGGAATCGAACCCGGAAACCGGGGCTCGGGAAGCGAGAACGCTACCGCACGACCACGAGCTGCGGACATTTGAACATGTTATGTAATTTATACGGGCTTACTGAAACAAAGAAAAGTGGAACGATAAGTAAATAACATTCCGTCACAACTTCAGGCGCACAAGTAAGGCTGCCAGAAGAAAAAAGACAAAATGCTCGCTGTGGGGAGCAAATGCGTTGAATCCGGAACCGGCAGCAAGAAATAGTTCTGTCGTCTGTCCGGTGCTCACGACACGCTGGAAAACCGCATGCTGGAAATAAAAAATTGAACCTCGAGATAAAAGAGGTTGTCAGGGCAGAGGCCGTTCCTAGTGACGTACGGGACAGTTGCACAAAACGCCTGTGGAAAGAGGAATGGGTGGTGGTCGTGGGAGGCGGGGGGAAGTATGTAGAGATAGAAGGCAAACAACACGGAGCGAGTTACGGGCTGTGGACTCCGTAAATCACAGGGCGTTCCTGTGAGTGTCAGACGCGATATGGGTCTCACATCTGGCCGCTACAGAAATGTCGCCCCTAGCGACTGCAGCAACCTGTGTCGATCAGGCTCCTGACCACGAATGCCGAATAATATCCAGCAATCAGCAGTCTGATTCGAGACAGTTGCCTTGAGGGAACAAGTGGTGCTTTATCACATCAACCGTAATAAATATTTAATTGAATAGGCAATCACCAAGCGTATTTTACTTTGCGGATGCAAAACACAGACAAATAACGCGTAGAAGAATCAACGTTTTTGGCGAACGAGGCTATCGTTTGATACTAAAGATATCGTGAGCAGCTACATGTGGCATCGAGTAGAGTTAATCCTTCCAGATGTTCGTTGTTTGTCCTGTGCGAAATACTACACTATCATCGTTTTGGGATGCCTCGTGTCGTAATAATGCTTTCGACTACTTTTACTTTACTGGACAGAAATTAGGAGTTTTACCTATACGGTTAACGTTCTAACTTACATCTGCTGTCAACTTCAGGTCTCTTGACAAGAAAAATAAGACAAAGCCAATTAAAAGCATGTTATATAATTATACACAGTAGCCAGAAAGGTGGGACTGAGGATCGCCTATAACAAGACAGAGATATTAAATACCACTGCTGACTGGGAAACACCGGAAGGCACTGTGCAAATGTTGGACAAATTTAAATATCTGGGAGAATTTATAACAGGAAGGAACAGGAGCAAGGAGGGAAGAACAGAGAGGATAAAGAAGATGAGGTCAGCCTTCTGCATGACGAGAGACATACATAATAAAAAGAATATATCCACAGAGGCAAAGTTACGCCACTGCAAGATAACGGTGAGGAATGCAGTATTATATGCTGACGAGACGATGACACTAGGAAGAAATGGGGCAGAACAAGTAGAGGAAGAAGAGAGAAAAATACTGAGAAAAATACTAGGTCCCAAAAGAGGTGGAGAGAGGTGGATGCGAAGACCTAGGGAAGGATTGTACCGGAACATGAGAACAATATCCGGGGAAATCAGACTCAAAAGGGCAAGGTTTGCTGGACATGTAGTTAGGATGAGTATGGACAGAATGACGAAGAGAGTGTGGGAAACAACAGGGAGGTCAAGGGGAAAGACAGGAACCAAGTGGGTTGTTGAACTTCGGAAGGACTGGTTGGAATTGGGGATCAAGGTCGAAGGAAAGGAAAATTAGAGGAACAAATATACACCGACCAATATGCCGGAGATCAATGACAGAGGAGAATACAGGAAAAGATTAGAGTGTCACCAGTGGAGCCGACAGGAGAAACGCAAACTGAAGATCTCGGAAGAAGAGCGGGAAAGAAGAAGAGAAGGAATGAAGAGGTTCTGGGAGAAGAAGAGGAAAATGCAGTCCACGAAGGGGCTATCCGTGATCCTACAGAGGGCGTAACGCAAGAAGAAGAAGAAGAGGATACACGGTCCAGTCACATTAACGTGGGCTCTGCCTAAGTTTCACATCAATATGGGATGACCACTCAGAGACGGCAGGTGGCAACACGATCAGTGGATGGTATGTAAAGCGCGTCGGGGGGGACGCGGCAAACAATGCAGTAGTTAAAATTTCTTAGACTTAAGCGGCGATTCGTTGTCGTCTCGTACAATCGGATGTACCGCCTGTGGTCACATCTTCCCAACATGATATATCGTAGTCATAACCAAGTGTGTTCATCAGGTGAGACTGGTAGCTATGCCTGGGCAGTTCCTTGTGTTCACTATGCCGTCCGCACCTGCCGTGGCTACTTTTCACGGTGGTATCTGTCTCCAGGCGTTACCTCTTCCGTCCGCGCCCATTGCGTCTGTCTTCTGCGATGGCAGCCATCCCATGACGTTCCACGAGGCGCGTGCCTAGAACTGTCGTGACGCTATAGATATTCCTTATGTTGTTATCCAGCTTTCTCTCGTGACTGTGTCCTCCACCTGGCGTTCTGAATTCGGTGCGCGCCTACGAGGTACGCTTCCTGCGGTATCAGGCTGCTGTTGGAGTTGCATGCTTTGGCTGCGCTGGTTGCAGCAATCTGTTGTGGCGGTAGCTGCCGTATGGTGTTTCGTGTTATGTCTGCTCCCACGTTGTATGGTGCCTGAGGTATCAGGTGATTGATGTTGTTCCGTGTCTTGTCGATGACCACGTGGCTGTTCCCCAAGAAGACAGTTGACGCCTTCTGCTCCGTGTGAGACCTGCATCTGTTAACTACATCCTTGGTGTTTTTCTGTCGTTTATGTAGGAATTCCAAAGCCAAATTCCACGCCGTACTGAGCCGGTATCCTGCTTCCCGGTTCATGAAGTTCCCCACTATCTTGATTTCAATAGATTTATTGATGCAACTATCATGGAATGTGAGGGCTCGAGTCAGGGTCGTGGTTCTGTCATAATTAATGGTGTGTTCAAGTTCCAGGTAATGTTCTGCTTTCGCCAGCAGCGATAGACTTTAGCCCCGGTAATTTCGACCCTGTCGGTCTCTTTCTGCCACATTCTACCGAAAAACTTGGGAGTTTGTAGAGGTTTCAGGGAGAAAATTAAACTGCAGATGAGAATCCATACCCGAAACCATCATCCAATGAAATAGCAAAGCATAGCATTCATAGTAGACAACGCCTCTCTGCGCAACAGTCAGCTCCATCTTCTCCACATTTGGTCGCGGCAATGAGATGCGATCGCCGAATAACAAATAGGTCGATTGCGAGACCTGCTATCCGGCCACGTAACAAGGTCACGTTTGCTGTCAAAGGGGTGGCCTATCAGCAGGCGCCATAGCCGCCGCCTATAGCTTCCTCCCCCTGTAGAGTCTTGGATGAGTTTTCAGAACATGAGAGACACGTGTTTCTATCTTCTACTTGTTCCACATAACAACCAGTACAATCCATCGAACTCTGTCATATAGTTTTGTAAGGATACACAATAAATTCCTCTCTTGTGCCAACCTCTGCAGCTCAGTAGTCGTTAGATATTTGCTGGATGTACTGCAATCTTTGTCATCCCTTGAGTTATTTATCTTCCGCAGCTCCATATAGTACCATGGAAGTTATTCTCCGATGTCTTAACTTATGTCCTAGCACGCTGTCCCTTGTTACCGTCAATATGTTCCACACATTCATCTCCCAGCCAATTCAGAGGAGAACCTCCTCATTTCTTACCAGTCCACCTAATTTTCAATATACCTCTACAGGACCAATCAAAGTCGCTTCGATTCTCTTCCTTCCCGGAATTCTCACAGAGCATACGTATGCTGGTAATGAGACTGCATTTAGCGTGCATCCAAAATCAGAACGACCATTAATGATAAATAGAATACTTTGTACACAGCCATAAGAGCCCCATAGGTTATCATCTCATAACCAGATATTTATTCCGCAAGCAGGAGAGCACACAATAAATTATTGAATGAACTACGTGAATCTGTTAAAACGTGATATCTATATTGATGATGAGCTTGTGATTAAATCCAAACACGGTTCGGCAGACACTATATATGTATTGTGCAACGCTTCAACGGTTATATTTTAGAGGCGTTGCGGTGTGGCTCGATTAATAAACAATCTCTCTAGGATACTGACGGCTAGTTTATAACCTTATATCCGAGACTAAAAAATTAGATCACTGATGCATTTACTCATACGTGGCCTGACAAAAATGTACCACTGAAAAGAATAAGATGAGTACGTGGCAGGGGCAGCTTCGTCGTCCGGCTAAGTGACTTACCTTACTTTTATGATACTGACCGCAACATGTATGTGTGACTCCTCATACGCATCATACTGAGGCAGCAAAAGTTAATAATCCACACTAATATGAATCACAAAGATTATTTTGTTTGTTACTTTGAGAAAGCGTGACACAGGAGCATTAGTCAGTCCAAGGTAAAGAAAATTGGAAGTTCGAATAAATTTCTGGTTTACTAGAATAATTACTACAACAAGGCTTCGCGTAAATTAATATAACATGTGTCATCTGCCACAATTAATAAAGTTACATTTGGCCTGATTCTTGGCTCGGCAATGTTAAGAACAATAAATAAATATTTCCCACCTGTTTGGTGAGTGAAAACAGTGACTTACTAAGCCCCGATCGCATGTTAAATATTGGACGCGAACGTAACCAATGTTGAATACCAACCGTCACTCTGCAACGTGGTTCATCAGGAAACTCCATCAGTCACACTTCCACTAGATACACGCCAAGCCGTAAGAAAAGGGAAGCAGTAATACCTTACCTTGGATCGCTGAGCACAATTCATACAGAGGAGAAAAATTTGCTTGACAAAATCGATTAAAAAACATAGCTTTCTCTCTCAAAACTAATACTGCTGTTGCTTTTAAAACTAACCAATATCATGTCCTCGTCTTCAGCTGGGTGGCAACATAATTATCAGATCACGGCTTGTCTGATACAAATTACTTCCAACTGACCTCTTCCAGCTCGGCACTGCCTGCTCGCACCACCTCACTACAACACGTAGTTGAAAAGCAGAACTGCACAGCACCGATTAACTCATAACAACATGCACTGCCTTACTTAGGAATCCCACTTATGACTGCTCACATCTGACAGCAACACACTGACTGCATTAATACAATTGCTTCCGTGTAACTGACATTACAACAGCCAACTCGTAATTTGCCTCCTTCTTTCCTTCAAATACGACGTGCTCACATAGCAGTACCGCGCCAGAGCCGTTCATTGGCTGAGGTACTCATTCCAAAGACTGCCTGTAAAACCTAAATGCGGAACCTGTTCATTAATTTACTGTATCAATACATTTTTATTTTGGATGTGTGATAGTAGTTTTGCTGATACTGAAGACAGTGTTGCAATACGGATTTTATTGCAATAGAGCCTCTCATAAATATTTTTTTTTGTATCTGAAGGTAATCAATGGGTCGACATAATAATTAATGAGAAATTATTTATCAGAATCTATGAACGATTCTGAAATGTGACTCTTTTCAACGGTCAACCACGATAGTAGGTAATAGTTTGTAAGCTGCCCCATGACGTGAACTGGAACTTGTGTGCCCTGAAATTACTTCCCAAGTACAAGTAACAGATTTAAAGAATAACACTGTCTGACGTGAATTATGATAAGAAGAGCAGTCTTACGCTGAAGTGCAGCAACCGGTTGGTGGTGGGGGAGAAATCGTATAAATGGTGGTGCCTTACTGATCATTAGGTATGAAATGAACTATGAACTTTTGTTAGGTCCTATAACCTCCGAAAATGTATGTTACTGTCGGTTACTGATCATCGGCTAGCAAGCTCTTTTATCTGAGGAATACGAGGAGTGTCTAGAAAGAAAATTCTTATCGGTCGCCAAATGGAAACCATAGTGAAGATCCGATAAAGCTATGTACAGATGTGTTGGGCAGTGTCTCTAGTATGCCCGTCGATCACCTCACGTTGCACTTTGCATTTCTGAATGCACAGTGAGAACCTTAAGATGAATACCAAATGGTGTCTCCCGCCAAGTATGGGTGCCTGACAAGATATTTCGCCCGATGTTATGCAGCCAGCATAACATCGGTGTCATGCAGTTCCTATTTCATGCTAGTTCTCGGCCACAGACTACAAGGACAATGAGGACGCCCCTTCAGCGCTTTCGTTGGTAAGTGTTTGATCACGCACCATAAAGCCCGGTCTTTGGTCCTTCTGATTTCCATCTCTCTTCACATGAATCGCTGGCTATGAATACAATTCTGGCACAGACAACGAACTGCAGACCAGCCTAGCGAAGTGGCGGAAAGCACCGGAGGCAGCCTTTTATAATGAGGGTATTGGGAAGTTTGTACAACGTTATGACAAATGTCTACACTGGAGCGGCGCCTCTGTAGAGAAGTAGCTGGAAGGTACAACATCCTGCTTCAAATGATACATATTTGATTTTCAAAGTAGTTTCCATTTAGCGACGGATCAGAACTTACTTTCTAGACGATCCTAGTATTTGAAGTGACAGTTGTCTGCCTAGGTTGCCTGAACGTCTCAGAGGAAAAATACTTCAGTTTCGAACTTACCTTATGACTTGTTGAAAGGTAAGTTCAAAGGGAACGCGCTGGTTCGGTGTGTCCTTTATATACCTGATTCTACAGATTGTGTTACTCGTTGAGCGGCTTCTTTCAGAAATCCAAAAGAATGCTGTGTCATATGACAAGATTATGACTCAGGCAAAATCGAAGCACATTAATGAATGGGAGTAGGCATATTAAACTGATTAAAGTTCTAATAGAGAACGGAAGCTACAAGACAATTCAACCATGATGGCTGTGTTCATGTACTGAAATGAACCAATTTTAGACTACAGAGTCCCTCAAAAACCGTAGACAACAGTAATACTCCACAAGGAGCAAATCGGTTATTCAGAATGAGACGAACTTTGTGTAAGTCATTGCGATTTAGGATGCTTATCAATGAAGTTCCGAAGAGTGATAACTAGAGGGGTCCAACATAACATGGCGGAGCGTAATGTAGCTATAACGCAGCGTGGCAAATAGTGTGCTGGAGTTTCTGCCAGCAGAAACGTGTCTCTAATGAAATCCATTGAACAATGAATGCTGTGTACGGTCCTGACAGTGTCGACATTAGTTATTTGCGACTTTCGGTTGTTCGTGGTCGTATAATGAAGGAAATGGTAACCTCAGTGTGAAAGAGGTCAGAGTATATGTCGGCTCCCGGCAATCGACGACAGTAAAGCTCAAGACCGTGCCATCAGCAGGTAAAGTCATGCTTACAGTATTGCAGGATGCTCACGGTGTGGTACATTTGGAATTCACGTGTAAAGGCAACAGCATAAACTCTGAAAGGCATTGCAAGACCCTCAGAAAACTGAAAGCGCAAAATCGAAGAGTTCGTCTACACGTGGAGGACCTTCTCCTTCATCATGAAAATGGAAGATCAAACACGAGCGCCGCGACATCTGGAACAACCGATGCCTTGGGTTCACTTTCATCGGTCGTCCTCCTTACAGTCTTGACATGATCCCATCAAATTTTCATCTAATAAAGGTTTCTCGGCTTCCGGCCACGTAAAGTGGTTTGAAACCCATAAGTTTCCGGCCTAGTACTCCTCGGCCTTTGTCAGGTGGTCACCTTTTGACAATGGCCAAGGAGTACTCGGCCAGAAACTCGTGGGTTTCAAACCGTTTGTCGTGGCTGGAAGCCCGATAAACCTTTATTACTATATATCCCAGTGAAACTGTGCACTCCTATAAATTTTCATCTGTTTCCAGAACTTCAGGAACACCTTTGAGGACATCACTTTGATAGTGATGAAATGTGTAAGACGTCGCAGTCTACTGACCTTCATTTCTTACATGTTCTGCCCTCAAAATCATGCCCTGCACATCAAGATGCTTCATTCGAACCCAAACTCGATAACATAAAGTCAATGTTGTATGAATTCATGTAAACGATATGCTATTGACAAGTGAGCGCACCGTGGTTGAAATACTTTCTGGCTGTCGTGCACACATACATTCCAAACGCGTCGGTCACAGAGGCTTTTAGTTCGGGAGAGAGGCCGCATAACGGGACGCCAGGCCCTTCAGAGGACGACCCAGCCCATGTCGGCCGGTGACCACCCACAGTGGACAGCGTGGGCCCGAGTGGGAAGGGGGAACAGCCCCGTGTTTGGCTTAAAAGCAAATTCCGCTACATTGTGTGGGAGCGGCCGGGCTACGCATTCTTTACACATAGCACGCAGTTTCAGAGATTCTCACAGGGAGACAGCAAACGCCAAATGCCAAAGCTACAAGTTTCTGGATTGGTCGCCTTAAAAGAAACGTCGTTCTCCCGTTTTAGAAGAGCAATGCTGATTGGCAGACGATATTTCTGACGCCTTGAGCTGAAGGAATAATGGAAGAGACCGAAAGATATACCCCTTCACGTCTAGCATGGAGAGGCGCAGTTCCGTTGTGGCTCTTGGAGCGAGAACACGTAACGAGAGCGTGCGCGCTCGTACGTGTACTCGAAAGAGCGAGGAACAAGTGTCTTCTCAGTACTTCACTGGGAGAGCACCTCTGTCGAGAGCGAATCAAAGGGCTACTCAATATCGAGTCCTTGCGATTAAGCGTTGTTCACTGTGTTGGCTGACACACTTATTGTGCGGTGTGAATGGACAGAGTTATAGTTAAACGCCTGTGAGCGAATTTTGAGTGGCATCACGGTGGACTGGTTATCTGACTGGTGTACCAAGCCAATAGTTAGACTAGGAGCGAATAGGAATCCTTGACTTCACCAAGGCGTAGGGAGAGTTTGATTGGCGAAGGTCAATCCAGATAAAACGAGAGTTATCTTATTTGTCAGCAGCGAGCAGTGCAGACAGCAGTAATCGCAGCTTACAGTATTGTGTGCTAAAGCAATTGAGACCCCATATTTCCTCCACAACAGTACACTTCACTGCATTTCACACGCGACAGCCTCGACCGTACCTAGCAACATTCTAAAAGTTGAGTAGGCGCTCCTCTCAGCCATTCTGGCAAGCCAAGAAGCATCTTAAACTTTGCGTAGAAATTTCATTAGCGAATCCTATCCTTGAAAGGTAACTTCACATTCCGAAAAGAACCAGGATATAACTTGCTCAATTCATAGCTAAAAGTGTCATTGTGATTTCTCAGAATTTTTGCAAAATAAATAATGACTCTGGTTAGTTTCATGTTTTTCTTACACGAACTAGCACTACTCTAGTATTCCCAAGTTCGATTCCCGGCGGGGTCAGGGATTTTCCCTGCCTCGTGATGACTGGATGTTGGGTGATGTCCTTAGGTTAGTTAGGTTTAAGTAGTTCTAAGTTCTAGGGGACTGATGACCATAGATGTTAAGTCCCATAGTGCTCAGAGCCATTTGAACCATTTGAACTACTCCAGTACCCAAGTATCCCACTAGTTACATAAGAAATTTTGTGAATTTTTGTGTCATTTCCTTACAGCAGACGACTCTAGAAGATATTTATTGCTGAAAGTTTTTCAGGCATTTCTCTTTAGAACGTTAGGAGCGTCTGTCTGACTTCTGTAGTAGTGTGGGGGTGGAAATTTCATCTTGCAGGAGCCACAGGGTAAAGGGTACATCTCAGATTAATCCGTTGCGCAGAATAACAGATCAACCCCACACCTCAGAAGTGGTGCAAACAGAGGTGAGGCTGTGGCTCTGTCAATAGCGTCAAACATTCTACACTGACGGTATCAACAAGGTTGTCTCTCTTTTGTGTATATAGATTGAAGTGGCAAATGAAAATTGGTACCAAGGTCGGGAATCGGACCCTGCTCTGCTAATTACTTAAGTAGGTGTGTTAGCTACTAAGCCACCTTGGCAACTGCAAGCCTCCCTCCTCGATTCGCCACTTACGTTCGATGCCGAGGTGCTATTCCAGAACACGGAGAGCCTCAGCAATTCTGTTCATGTGTAAGGCACAATTTACAGTAGACTGTGGCGGCAGTGAGAATTTGGATCGAGGGGGGGAGGTGTGTCAGGATAATGTGTGCAGTTGTGTGAACTGTTGTGCCAAGGTGGCTTAGTGGCTAACGCACCTGTCTCGTAAGCAAGAGCACGCGTTCGGTTCCAGACGTTGCTGCAACTTTTCACTTTCCGTTGCAGTCTATATACATAAAATCATACCTGTATGAGACCAGTAAAGCCTGTGAAAGTGTGTCATTTATTTTGTAAGAGTTGTCTCTCGTGGTGTTCGCCGCCAGGTTGACTATGTTGAGAAATAAATATGTAGACAAAAAAATTAATGTGTATAATGTAAATAAATTTTGTTTTATTTAAAAAGCTTTAAGAGTTTTCACATTAAAAAAGCTGTGGAGGCATCAGTTGTCAGCGCGAACTTGTACACTTGTCCTTAAGTTCTTCACGTGTGTGTGTATGATCATCCGGCGTGCCCCGGCGACTGCGACCCCGACCCCGTGGCCTACTGAACAAGTTCCGCGGTACCTAGGGCGGCCGCAATGCGCGCTTTGTCAGCCGACACCTCGGCATAAGCCAGCCGTGGCTGCTGGGTTAGGGGGGTGGAGGCAGAGGCAGAGGTGCGGGTGGGGCGGCTCGCTAAAATCGGGAACTGCGGCGATATATCTGGAATAGTGCGCCCTTTGTTCCGCGGGACAGGAATATGGCCGCCATTGAAGCAGCCGCTCCACTACATTTAGTGGCTGACGCATCGCAGCGCGCTGCAGCGCCGCGTGGATCGCTGCTCGTGGCCGCATCTGCGAGTGGAATGGAATGGGAGGGGAAACTGTGCTACGTCACATCTGCCCCCTCCACTCCCACCACTAACTCCATTCTACCCATGTCAGGCTCCACCTGTACGTTATTACTGTCCGGAATTACGTATGCAGTTCTCTATGTGTAGCAAAAATTATATCGTACTGTCGCCCCGCCACCGCTTCCCGCGGCTAGCACTAAGAATCTACAGGTGAATGATTAGTCTGGCGTAACGGTTATATATTACACTGAGGTGTCGAAAGTCATGTGATAGCGACGTCCACAAATACAAGGTGATCAAAAAGTCAGCATAAATTTGAAAACTTAATAAACCACGTAACAATGTAGACAGAGAGTTAAAATTGACACACATGCTTGGAATGACATGGGGTTTTATTAGAACAAAAAAAAAAAAAAACAAGTTCACAAAATGTCCGACAGATGGATCTGGACAGCTAAACGTCAGTGACTGCGCATGACAATCGTGTATAAAAGGAGCTGTAATGAGAGAGAGAATCTGATGCGCCATCAGTCGCAGCATGTTGACGTTACCTGAAAAGGCGTTTTTAGTGAAGCTGTGTTATCAGAATGGGGAATGTGCTAGTTCAGCGTTAGGATCCTATCGCCATAGGAAGGGGATTCGAATGGGTAAAGGTCCGTTGACAAATGCAGTTGTGGCGACAATGATTTCGAAGTTCGAAGCCACGGGTTGTTTAGACGATAGACCCCGTAGTGGCCGACCGAGCACAAGGCGTAATGCTGTTGAGACAGTTCAGGAAGAAATGGAGACTGTAGCGGATTCGTCTATGCACGGGGAAGTCAGCGCTCGTGCAGTCGCACGTCGCACCGGCATTCCATACACTACTGTTTCGTTGGCACTTAGGCGTACCCTTCGATGCTATCCGTACAAAATCCATCGGAATCATGAACTATTACCTGGCGATTTACTGAAGCGGAGGGCATTTGCGGTGTGGGCGTTTCAAAAGATGGCGGAAGATGACGATTGGTTGAGTCTGTCAACGCCCACAACTGCAGAATTTGGGCTACCGAAAATCCTAGAACTGTCGTGGAAACTCCATTGCACGACTAGAAAGTCACGGCATGGGTTGTATTTACCACATCTACCGTTATCGGGCCTTTTTTCTTCGAGGAAATGCGTGATTCTGGTTTTGTAACTGCTACCGTGACGGATGAGAGGTACACCGATATGTTACAGAATCGCATAATCCCCAACCTCACTGATAAACACCTGCTGAAACGTACGATGTTTATGCAGGGTGGCGATCCACCCCAGATTGCTAGACGTGTGATAGATCTCTTGCACGCGTCGTTTGGTGATGATCGTGTGCTCAGCCGCCACTTTCGTCATGCTTGGCCTCCCAGGTCCTCAGACCTCAGTCCGTGTGATTATTGGCTTTGGGTTTACCTGAAGTCGCAAGTGTATCGTGATCGACCGACATCTCTAGGGATGCTGAAAGACAACATCCGACACCAGTGCCTCACCATAACTCCAGACATGCTTTACAGTGCTGTTCACAACATTATTCTTCGACTACAGCTGTTGTTGAGGAATGATGGTGGACATATTGAGCATTTCCTGTAAAGTACATCATCTTTGCTTTGTCTTACTTTGTTATCCTAATTATTGCTATTCTGATCAGTCGGACATTTTTCGAACTTTTGTATTTTTCGGTTCTAATAAAACCCCACGTCATTCCAAGCATGTGTGTCCATTTTTTCCTCTCTATCTACATTATTCCGCGATTTATTCAGATTTCAAATTTATACTGACTTTTTGGTCACACGGTACAAATGGAGGTAGTATAACGTAACACGGTTAAAAGGGGCCGTGCATTGGTGTAGCTGTCATTTGCACTTACGTGATTCTTGTGAAAAGATTTCCGACGTCATTGCGGTCACACGACGGTTATTGCCCGCATCTCGTGGTCGTGCGGTAGCGTTCTCGCTTCCCACGCCCGGGTTCCCGGGTTCGATTCCCGGCGGGGTCAGGGATTTTCTCTGCCTCGTGATGGCTGGGTGTTGTGTGCTGTCCTTAGGTTAGTTAGGTTTAAGTAGTTCTAAGTTCTAGGGGACTGATGACCATAGATGTTAAGTCCCATAGTGCTCAGAGCCATTTTTTCGACGGTTATTAATAGACTTTTAAACAAAGAATTGTATTTGGAGCTGGAGGCACGGGACATACCATTTTGTAAGTATTCCGAGATCCACACTGTCGAGGCCGTGCCAAAAATATCAAATTTCAGGCATTACCTCACCACTTAAACGAAGTAGCCGACGGCCTTCACTTAGTGACAGAGAGCAGCGGCGCTTACCTAGAACTGTCAGTGCTATAACCAATAGACAAGTAACACTGCGTGAAATAATCGCAAAAATTAATGTGGGACCTACGACGAACGTATCCGATAGGACAGTCCGGCTAAATTTGGCGTTTATGGTTTACGGCGCCAGACGATCAACGCAAGTTACTTTGCTAACAGAACGACATCGTCTGCTGTGGTCCTCTTGCGCTAGTGACCATATCGGTTGGACGTTATACACCCCAAAAACAGTGGCCTAGACAGATGAGTCCCAATTTTAGATGGTAAGAGCGGATCTTAGGGATCGAGTGTGGTGCAGACGTAATCCAATGATGGACCCAAGTTGTCAACAAGGCACTGTGCAACCTGGTGGTGACTCCATAATGGTGTGGGCTGTGTTTACATGGAATGGACTGAGTCCTCTGCTCCAATTCTACTGATCATGGACTACTCGGAGACCATTTGCAGCCATTCATGGACTTTTATGTCCCAAACAACCACGGAAATTTTGTGGATGATAATGCACCATGCGATTAGTTTCGTAGAGCTTTCTGGACAATTCCAGCGAATGACTGACCTCTGAGATCGGCTGACATGAATCCCATCGAACATTTATGGGATATTACTGAGAGGTTGGTTCGTGCACATATTCTGCACCGGCTGTATTTTAGCAGTTACAGACGCCTATGGAGACTGCTTGGCTCAACGTTTTTGCAGGGGACACGACTTTGCGTCCCTGCGACGACGAGTTGCTGCGTATGCCGGGCAAAGGGAGGTTCACCACGATGTTAGAAGATATCCCATGACATTTGTCACCTCAGTGTATATAGACATTTCCTCGTCAAACAGTTTCTCCGTTAGTATATAAAAATCGTTTCAAAACCCCTACAGTGGTTTTTGAGATTAGTATATACATAAAGAAAGAAAAATGCGCCGTCGATCTTTAATAATATGTGTAGATATTTGCTTATCACAAGCGACCCACCCGGATAGTGGCTCGCATTAGCACACCTTTCTGGGATTCGTACTGATGTGGGTTTTAGGCGGTTTTGCACATCTGAATTCACGAATACCGGGCTGGTACCCACAATGATCCTTATTTACTGGTACGAGGGTAGGCGAACGCTCGATTTCATTTTACTAGGAGAATTTTCGGAAACTGTAGCTCACCCACAAAGGAGACGACGTATAGAACGCTAGTTTGACCCATTATTGAGTAGTGTTCCAATGTTTGTGATTACCACCCAGTCGGATTAAAGGGAGATATCGAAGCCGTTCAGAGGCAAGCTGCTCGATTTGATGTTGGCAGATTCAGTCAGCACACAAGTATTACAGAGATGCTGCATAAACTCAAAGGGGAATCCCAGGAGGGAAGGCGATGCAGGGATGACGATGCTCTGTATGCGAGGCTCTATTTCTGAAATCTAGAGAACCGGCATTTGAAGCTGACTGCAGAACGATTCTACTATCGCCAACGTACATTTCGCTTAAGGATCATGACGACTAGAGACTTTGGGGTCTGTAATGAGGCTTTTACACAGTCGTTTTTCCCTCGCTCTATTTGCGAGTGTAACGGGAAAGGTAATAACAAGGGGTGATATGTGGTATCCTCCGCCATATAACGTAATGCTACTTGCGGAGTATGTATCTATATATAGATGTAGAAGGTCATCATGTTGCTCACGTGGACACGTTCCTTCAGCATGCGAGGGCCACCAGAATAGAGTGACCTGCCTGTTCCCGCGACATGAGCCCAATCGAACCGGTGTGGGATCGATCGAAACGAACTGGTGTGGGAAGTCGACAATGATAGGCACTCTGTGTGACTTACACAAAATTGCCATTGAAGAGTGGGACACTTCGGTGGTATGCCTGTTTCTGGGTGAGGGGTATTCCGCCACGCACTGACATTCCATGGAAGTGCTGTGAAAAACTCACCATGGGAAACACATTATATAGTCATCGCGTTAGTGATTTATATATTTATTTATTTTCATGATCTCAACAGACTGTAAATGAACAGCCGGCCGAAGTGGCTGTGCGGTTAAAGGCGCTGCAGTCTGGAACCGCGAGACCGCTACGGTCGCAGGTTCGAATCCTGCCTCGGGCATGGATGTTTGTGATGTCCTTAGGTTAGTTAGGTTTAACTAGTTCTAAGTTCTAAGGGACTAATGACCTCAGCAGTTAAGTCCCATAGTGCTCAGAGCCATTTTTTTGTAAATGAAGACATATGTATGCCTGATGCAAAACATTTGTTGATGTCTGTCGAAAGACTTGAAGAAAGCGATCAGAACCCCTAATCAGGATCTACGGGCCAATAATGCAGTATCATCGTTACATGTAAAATTCGAAATTTTCTCGGCGAAACAACTATTCAAAAAGATTTCGGGCTTGCAGCCGATCGTCGTAAACTTCATTGCTCGATATTTCGGCTGGACAATTGCCAGCCACCTTCAGGTGAGCTGAAAAAGGACTGACGAAGACGTTCTCCGCTCCGTCTTATATAGTGCGCTGATGGTACTGCCGCGCATGCGTTGCAGTCGCGGAGACAGAAGGACCCCATGGCCCAGCGACAACGCCCTCGGTAGTGGAACTGCAATACTCAGCTGCCGTCGGTATTGTCACTGTCCGCAGCTATCGAAATCTTCTGGCGTCTTCGTGTCGAACAAATTTCGGAGATGACGGGAATCCACGAGTTATTCAATTGGTAACCAGTGTCACTGTTCATCAGATTTCCCGTGATGTCTATTTCAACGGATACTTTGATAATGGAGTCCCAAGAATTTGTCGCTGTGGCCAAAATCGAAGTTCTGTCGTACGCTATTGAATGTCCTTTGGAAATACAATGTTCCGCAACTGCAGACTCACTGCGTTGCAGTAGCCGAGCGCAACGTTGATGTTTCGTGCAACGCTCTTGCACTGTACGCGTTGTCTGTCCTATATGGGCCATACCACACTGACACGGTATTTTGTAAATTCCCGCCTTTCGCAGTAACAGATCATCCTGCACCGATTCTAGCAAATTTGAAATCTTAGAAGGTGGACAAAGAACCATTTTCACATGAAAATTATTAAGAATCCTCGCTGTTTTGAAGGAGATATTTCCAACGAAGGGAAGAAAAGCTATGGGGCTGGCTGGCGCGTTCTCCTCTTTATCCACTTCCCGGTCCCTGCCTCTAGTTGAGAAGGCCCTGTTAATTTGCCGGGTCGAGCATCCATTGTCTCTGAACGCCGTCCTTAAATGTGCAAGTTCCTTAGGCAAATTCTCTGCCTACGACACCGTATGTGCCCTATGCACAAGGGTTTTAAGTACACTCATGGTTTGGGATGGGTGATGGCAACTTGAAGAATGCAAGTACAAATCAGTGTGAGTGAGCTTACGATAAACAGATTGTCCCACCGAGCCGTCATTCTTCCGTTTAACTAAAACATCATTGTTACATTTCGTACAGTTCCAAAGCGACCAATGCCTCTCCGAAATGGTTGACTACACTACTGGCCATTAAAATTGCTACACCGCGACGATGGTGTTCTACAGACGCAAAATTTAACCGACACGAAGAAGGTGTTGTGATATGCAAATGATTAGCTTTACAAAACGTTCACACAAGGTTGGAGCCGGTGGCGACACCTACAGCGTGCTGACATGAGGAAAGTTTCAAAGCGATTTCTCATCCACAAAAAGCAGTTTACTGGCGTTGCCTGGTAAAACGTTGTTGTGATGCCTCGTGTAAGGAGGAGAAATGCGTACCATCACGTTTCCGACTTTGATAAAGGTCGGATTGTGGCCTATTGCGATTGCGGTTTATCGTATCGCGACATTGCTGCTCGCGTTGGTCGAGATCGAATGACTGTTAGCAGAATATGGAATCGATGGGTTCAGGAGGGTAATACGGAACGCCGTGCTGGATCCCAACGGCCTCGTATCACTAGCAGTCGAGATGACAGGCATCTTATCTGCATGGCTGTAACGGATCGTGTAGCCACGTCTCGATCCCTGAGTCAACAGATGGGACGTTTACAAGACAACAACCTACTGCACGAACAGTTCGACGACGTTTGCAGCAGCACGGACTATCAGCTCGGAGACCATGACTGCGGTTACCCTTGACGCTGCATCATAGACAGGAGCGGCTGCGATGGTGTACTGAACGACGAACCTGGGTGTACGAATGGCAAAACATCATTTTTTCGGATGAATCTAGGTTCTGTGTACAGCATCATGATGGACGCATCCTTGTTTGGCGACATTACGGTGAAAGCACATTGGAAGCGTGTATTCGTCTGCATCCACCATACGGTGCGTGGCGGAGGGTACCTCGTACCACAACTAGCATCTTCTCTCCCTGTTCCACTCCCAAACAGAACGAGGGAAAAATGACTGCCTATATGCCTCTGTACGAGCCCTAATCTTATCTTTATGGTCTTTCCGCGAAATGTAAGTTGGCGGCAGTAAAATTGTACTGCAGTCAGCCTCAAATGCTGGTTCTCTAAATTTCCTCAGTAGCGATTCACGGAAAGAACGCCTCCTTTCCTCTAGAGACTCCCACCCGAGTTCCTGAGGCATTTCCGTAACATTCTCGCGATGATCAAACCTACCAGTAAAAAATCTAGCAGCCTGCCTCTGAATTGCTTCTATGTCCTCCCTCAATCCGACCTGATAGGGATCCCAAACGCTCGACCAGTACTCAAGAATATGTCATATTAATGTTTTATAAGCGATCTCCTTTACAGATGAACCGAAGACGACTATCCGCCTTCCCCACAGCTGCCATTACATGCTTGTCCCACTTCATATCGCTCTGCCATGCTACACCCAAATATTTTATCAACGTGACTGTGTCAAGCGCTACACTACTAATGGAGTATTCAAACATTATAGGATTCTTTTTCCTATTCATCTGCATTACTTAACATTTATCTATATTTAGAGTTAGCTGCCATTCTTTACACCAATCACAATCCTGTCCAAGTCATCTTGTATCCTCCTACGGTCACCCAACGGCGACACCTTCCCGTAGACCACAGCATCATCATCAAACAGCCGCACATTGCTATCCACCCTATCCAAAAGATCATTTATGTACATAGAGAACAACAGTGGACTTACCACATTTCCCTGGGGCACTCCAGATGATACCCTCACCTCCGATGAACACTCACCATCGAGGACAACGTATTATCGTATCACCCGGCGTAATGGTATGGGTACCATCGGTTAAACGTCTCGGTGACCTCTTGTTCGCACTGACTGCCTTTTGAACAGTGGGCGTTACATTTCAGATGTGTTACTAGCCGTGGCTCTACCCTTCATTCGATCCCTACTAAACCCTACATTTTAGCAGGATAATGCACGACCGCATGTTGCTGGTCCTTTACGGGTCTTTCTGAATAGAGAAAATGTTCGACTGCTGCCCTGGCCAGTACATTCTCCAGATCTCTCACCAACTGAAAACGTCTGGTCAATGGTGGCCGAGCTACTGGCTCGTCACAATACGTCAGTCACTACTCTTCTTGATGAACTGTGTTATCGTGTTGAAGCTGCATGGGCAGCTGTACCTGTACACGCCATCCAAGCTCTGTTTGGCTCAATGCCCAGGCGTATCAAGGCCGTTATTACTGATTTCTGAGGATCTATGCACCCAAATTGCGTGAAACTGTAATCACATGTCAGTTCTAGTATAATATATTTGTCCAATTTATACTCGTCTACCATCTGCATTTCTTCTTGGTGTAGCAATTTTAATGGCCAGTAGTGTAGTATTTTGTCCAGTAACGTTTTACGTTTGGTGGAAGGATAATGAAAGGTCGAAAGGTATTTCGAGTGCTGTTCGGTACGAGGATAACCCGCTCTCGCTTTTTCAGCTCTCTGGCTCGTTCCTTTGTACGTCCGCTGTAGGCGTAATCATTAT
The DNA here is from genome assembly GCF_021461395.2 of Schistocerca americana. Taxonomy (NCBI): domain Eukaryota; kingdom Metazoa; phylum Arthropoda; class Insecta; order Orthoptera; family Acrididae; genus Schistocerca; species Schistocerca americana. The sequence goes on along the minus strand of NC_060122.1, from coordinate 769,814,245 downwards.
ACCTGTGCCCTCGCTGTGATCACGCAGTACACCAGTCCCCCGCTCCCGACAGTTATCGCATCCGGTATCGCCGATGCGCCGGACAAGTGGCGTCATTAGCCATCGTTAGTTGGCTTTTTCATTAGCCGGCTCGCGCAGCCGACAGCAATATGAGGCCCGGCGAGTAACGATGTCGGCCCCGGCGCGTTTTCCGCGCCGACGCGCGTCGCGCCGCGCAGAGGTCGCCACCGCCGCACACAGAGGCGGGGCGAGGCTAGCGCGCGCGCCGTCCGACCTGCGATCGTCACGTTTAATTATTGGCCGGCGCGCCGGAAGCGGAAGCGCGCCGCCACGGAGCAGTAATTGGCACCTCCGGTAATTGCCCTCCTCGCTCCAAATTAGTCCCTGCAGAATTCTGCCCGCCGGCCGGCCGTCTCCTCTGCCAGCAGCTTCTTCGCAAACCGCTGCTCTTTTCCCGCCCTGTCCGCGCGGTTCGGGAATGGTATCAGGTAGCACACATCCTCTAACAAATCCACTACCACACCCAGTGTCTACATACAAGGGATACCCCAGTGCGAGGTCGCAAGTTCAATTTTTGGCAAGGCCTATCTGAAAGTGTTGTGTTAACAGTTATAGTACGAGAAACGTTACCTGCTAATGCTTTAACAGTTGCATCAGAAGGGCGACAGAAAATGAGGGTCCAGGAGGTGCAGAGATAAACCATACATGGGATGTTGTTTTGTAGGGCGGGCAACCACAGCCAAACTTCGACATATTTTCAAAGAAAATTCTGCACTGGCTGTATGAATGATTTTTATTAAAGCTGCGACCGGTTTCGCTCCACTTATCGGTGCATCCTCAGGCAATCTGTACAAAAAATAATATAATGTCTGCGGCTTGTGGTCTTGCTGTAGCGTTCTCGCTTCCCGCGTACGGAGTCCCGGGTTCGATTCCCGGCGGGGTCAGCGATTTTCTCTGCCTCGATGTGACTGAGTGTTGTGTGTCGATTCATTTCATCCTAATTCACTCGCAAGTCGCCGTGGTGGCGTTAAAGAACTCGTGGAGCGGCGGCCGAACCGCCCCGCGAGGGGCCACCAATGCTATACACTCATATAATAATAATATAATAAGAGCTCATGTGAACTATTCGATCCCACAATTATGAGGTATAAGTTAAACTTCTAAATATCTAGTTTTCTGAATGAAATAAGAAAGTACTCACATACCCTATTTATGACATAGTAACGTTGAACATTGCCCTGTAGCCACTCCCCACCATTCACGTCCAATATACCATCATCTGCTGAAAGCGGTAGTTAAAATTTAAAAATCTATTTTAAAAATTTTTTAAATGATGGGAGCGTCAGTGACCTAGAAAATAAAAATTAATACGATGCTAATAAAACACCCCTAAACACAAACGACGAAGGGTGGTACATTATCAGGAACAAACAGCGAAATTAGGGCCATGTAAACATATCAGAACATACCGTGCAAGTTGAGAGGAGCCGCGCGGCAGCGGACACGGCCTGACTGACTGGCCGAAACCCGGAAAGCACTCACGCAGTGGCGCGAGAATCGCCAGAGACCGGATGACGTGTACAAGGTGTGAAGAGTGGGGGGCGCTGAACATTTTATAAAAAATTCCTTATATCTATTTCTTTAAAAATGTCTAATCCATATTGTATTGTATGTTAACCGGGGACCTAGAAACGTCGGAGAGGCTCCGTCCCCGCCGCAGCCGCAGTGGTTCCCAACCCCACGACGACTACCGCAGCCCACTTCACCCCTCCGCCGCCCCACACCGAACCCAAGGTTATTGTGCGGTTCGGCCCCCGGTGAAAGCCCCCCAGGGAACGTCTCACACCAGACGAGTGTATCCCCTATGTTTACGTGGTAGAGTAAAGGTGATGTATGCGTACGTGGAGAACTTGTTTGCGCAGCAATCGCCGACATAGTGTAACTGAGGAGGAATAAGGGGAATCAGGCCGCATTCGCCGATGCAGATAGAAAACCGCCGAAAACCCATCCGCAGACTGGCAGGCTCACCGGACCTAGACACAAATCCGTTGGGTGGATTCATGCCGGGGACCAGACGCTCCTTCCCGCCCGGAAAGCCGTGTGTTACACAACACGGCCAACCGGGCGAACCCTAATACCATATTAGGTGGCCAATATAAAAAAATGGGCAGTTAGTTAAAACCATAAGAATAATAAATTTTTGGTTCGGAATGCGAAAGGCTCGGAGTACGCATAAAAATATATTGGACAAAACCTACTAACAAGTAAGCTATAGTGGGTAAGGCTACCTGTTTATGTAATCAAAATTTTCTAAAAGACCCTTGTGCCTCAGATCGGTCTGGGCATTAATTCAGGAGCGAGGGGATTTCTTCAGAACTCTGAAGATTTCAGCCTCTTCCATTACATTATTTTTTGTTGAGATTGACTGCGGATGCACCGATAAGTGGTGCGAAACAGGCTGCAGATTTAATCAAAATCATTCATACAGCCAGTGCGGAATTTTCTTCGAAAAAGTGGCTTATATGGGATGTTCTGTTACACTTCACAAAATGGACTTCGTCGACATACAAGAAATGCCCAAGAAATGTTAAATTGCATCATCAACACCAAATGCAAATGGAACGCCACAGCGATCACAAAGGTTCGCACCTTCGAAATCGAAGGCATACTCCTTGGGAGTTACAAACCGTGCGGGATGTTCAGTTAGATATCCACACTTAAGATATACATATAGAATCGCTTTTGGTGCAGCGAGGTAATAACATGAAATGTAATGACAAGCAACCGAATGCGAAACAGACTCTTGTGGAGCTTATCGTGGAACTGGCTACCTTGTAAGGCATAGACGCTGACAGTATGATAATACGTTTTACAGGCAACGAATGAAGAAACATCCAGAGGCTGAACTTGTCCAGTGGCTCCAGGTGACGTGAACTGCATTGTCAAACACTTTTCGGTAGGGACAGTTTGCTCGACAGGGGTATAATTTTTATACGTAGACCAGGAATCAAGCACAAAAAAGTTATTTTGACCAGCTACTGGCCAAAAGCTGTGCTCATATCATAGTAGTTGTTCGCTTACGTGCCTTTTCCCACTCTTGCCTGCTGTGACGTAAATATTCCTTTCTGCCCTTATAAGATCGTGCACGCGAGAAAGATTTGTAGGGGGCAAAGAATGGTTCAAATGGCTCTAAGCACTATGGGACTTAACATCTGTGGTCATCAGTCCACTAGACTTAGAACTACTTAAACCTAACTAACCTAAGGACATCACACACATTCATGCCCGAGGCAGGATATGAACCTGCGACCGTAGCAGCCGCGTGGTTCTGGACTGAAGCGCCTAGAACCGCTCGACAACAGCGGCTGTCTCATAGGGGGCAGATAACTCCAACCTCTCACAGCACAGTAAATAACTTTCGAGCCAGTTTACCATCCAAATTAACAGTCGGCATAACTGAATACGAATGTGTTAAGGTATCGATGTTAGTTAATCTTGATACAATTCCCTTGGTACCTCTAATTTTCAGAATTCCTCTCATACGCACTTCCTCCTCAAATCCCAATTGGTCACAGTTGAAACAAATTCCTTACTGAACGACGTGATACGTTTGTTTATCTCATCTAAAAATTTTCTGGCGAACTCTACAGTTTGCTGTGCATCGTCAAGTTGAGTCTTTGAAATTTCGTTATCTTACGTCTTCCAGATCTGTAACACTGTTTGAAGTTATGCAACCATCCACCGTTCCCCTTGAAATCACTGTAATCTGTGTCATTCGCAGTTTGATGTGCATAACGTAGTAGGTCACTACCACGCACATCCTGTAAATCGTATCGAGCATCTTTGAGATGCGCAAACACCGGTTTTTGTAACAAGTGCACCTTGTCCTCCCTTGAATATCCGTAGTTTTTCTTACGCTCTAAGTGATCGTATTGCTGCAGACTTATTGGAAATCTGATCATAATTGTTTTTTAACTATGCTACGGGTGATTTTACACATACTTAATTACGTATCATCATCCGCTCCTTAGGTGACAATTACAATTTACTAAGTTCCACTGGAACTGGAAGTAGTGGTTGGGAAAGGAGTGAGACAGGGTTGTAGCCTCTCCCCGATGTTATTCAATCTGTATATTGAGCAAGCAGTAAAGGAAACAAAAGAAAAATTCGGAGTAGGTATTAAAATTCATGGAGAAGAAGTAAAAACTTTTAGGTTCGCCGATGACATTGTAATTCTGTCAGACACAGCAAAGGACTTGGAAGAGCAGTTGAACGGAATGGACAGTGTCTTGAAAGAAGGATGTAAGATGTACATCAACAACAGCAAAACGAGGATAATGGAATGTAGTCAAATTAAGTCGGGTGATGCTGAGGGAATTAGATTAGGAAATGAGACACTTAAAGTAGTAAAGGAGTTTTGCTATTTAGGGAGTAAAATAACCGATGATGGACGAAGTAGAGAGGATATAAAATGTAGACTGGCAATGGCAAAGAAAGCGTTTCTCAAGAAGAGAAATTTGTTAACATAGAGTATAGATTTAAGTGTCAGGAAGTCGTTTCTGAAAGTATTTGTATGGAGTGTAGCCATGTATGGAAGTGAAACATGGAGGATAACTAATTTGGACAAGAAGAGAATAGAAGCTTTCGAAATGTGGTGCTACAGAAGAATGCTGAAGATAAGGTGCGTAGATCACGTAACTAATGAGGAGGTATTGAATAGGATTGGGCAGAAGAGAAGTTTGTGGCACAACTTGACTACAAGAAGGGATCGGTTGGTAGGGCATGTTTTGAGGCATCGAGGGATCACAAATTTAGCATTGGAGGGCACCGTGGAGGGTAAAAATCGTAAAGGGAGACCAAGAGATGAATACACTAAGCAGATTCAGAAGGATGTAGGTTGCAGTAGGTACTGGGAGATGAAGAAGCTTGCACAGGATAGAGTAGCATGGAGAGCTCCATCAAACCAGTCTCAGGACTGAAGACCGCAACAACAACAACAAGTTCCACTGGTCCGACAGGTATGATGAAATATGTAGCTCGACGCCTGTTTCAGTATCAATGCCACATGTGACATACGTATCGTCATCATTGCACTTCCAGTGTGTATTGTCCGCACATTCGAGTGTATACGACACCACACATTCCACTCACTCATCTTGCAGAGGCGCCAGTATTTCATCTACCACTTCTTTCTCACTCTGGAAAATTCCTTGGCTTCCTTTCGGACGAAATGTTGATTTCGGCAACTGTTATTCTTGATATAATCCGATATTTGCTTTGTTCATCATTGCCATTGCTCTGCTTTGTACCAACAGCGCTAGGGCGGACGTCATGTAACTAGGCGCGTGAGGACTGGATGCGAAGTAGCACGAAAGTCACGTGATCTGCCGACAAATGAGAGTCAGTCAGCCATAGCGAGCGCCCGATTTAATGTCGTTCTGTGCGGAGCAAGTTTACGACTGGTTTTAGCATCGTGTGTGGTACTTTTTCGGAAGTTTCTGCAAGACATTGTGGTAATATGAGTTGCAACAGCAAATCTCACCCAGTATTACACAGGCAGGGGAGAGAAATAATATTTCGCGTGGACAGGAGCTGGAAGCGGCAGCCACAGCTGACAAAAAACCCAGCGTTGCCAAGTGCCAGGAACGAACAGCTGAGGCGTTGAGAACTGTACAACGGATCGCCAGTGAAGCCAAAGCATCTACTGAAGAGAACGAATAACCTATTTTTAAGCCGCCTAGTAAGTGCCGAAATCGAAAGAAATCCGTAAGTGAGCTCGACGATTTCAGCAAGAACGTGTTACTGCGCAAAATATTCAACATGTATAGCCAAGGTGAATATCCTATGGCAGATAAATTATCTTCCTACATGAAAGAAGCCGAAAGTTTCAACAGCAGCAAATCTACCATGCTCAGAATATTAAGGGACATGGGATTTAAATACAGAAAGAGCAATGACGGAAGAAAACTGTTCTTAGAAGTGTGTGAAGGTGTGTGAAATCCTATGGGACTTAACTGCTAAGGTCATCAGTCCCTAAGCTTACACACTACTTAACCTAAATTATCCTAAGGACAAACACGCACACCCATGCCCGAGGGAGGACTCGAACCTCCGCCGGGACCAGCCGCACAGTCCGTGACTGCAGCACCTCAGACCACTCGGCTAATCCCGCGCAGCTTCCTCTTAGATGGAAGTGACATTGTAACAGCAAGAACTGTGTTCTTGAGAGAAAAGCACGAGATAAAACAAGCCAGAAAATCACGTATTTATTACCTCGAAGAAACGTATGTTCACCAGAACCATTCAAAACCAATGTGCTGGAAGACAAGTGACGATGTTGGTGGCCTGAAGGTTCCTGTGGGAAAAGGGAGACGCCTTGTTGTGCTTCACGCTGGTTCTGCAGAGACAGGCTTCATACCAGAGTGTAAATTAATATTTAAAGCATCGAAGACGAAGGAACCAGATGACTATCACTCCGAAATGACCTACGCCGTCTTCAATCGGTAGTTTGTGCAACAGCTACTTCCGTACATGTAAGAGAATTCTGTTATTGTCATCTACGACGCAAGCATGCACTCTATACAAGTGAATAAGGCTCGTAGTTCAAAAACCAGGAAGGATGAAATTATTACATGGTTGTCATCTAATGGAATTCCTCACACAGCGTCACAGACCATGGCAGAGTTACTCAAGCTCGTAAATGCATAAAAGCCTAAATACCGCACTTACGAGATAGATGAACTGGCAAGACAGCATAGTCACCATGTAATCAGTTTACCACCATATCACTGCCACTACAATCCCATTGAGCTGGTATGGGCGCAAGTTAAAGCGCATATCTCGAAAGAAACAGCAACTTCGAAATGCTGACGTGGAAAGACTTACACATGAAGCAGGGGACAACGTAAGCATATCTGCGTGGGAAAACTGCGTCATACATGCGGAAACACTCCTGGAAGAAGACTTTAAAAAGGAAATCGATAGAGACTCGGTGATGCGGCCCTTCATAACCTACAGGCCATTAGAATTGCTACACCAAGAAAAAATGCAAATGATAAACTGGTATTCATTGGACAAATATATTATACTAGAACTGACATGCGATTACTTTTTCACGCAATTTGGATACATAAATCCTGAGAAATCAGTACCCAGAACAACCACCTCTGGCCGTAATAACGCCCTCAATACGCCTGGGCATTGAGTCAAACAGAGCTTGGATGACGTGTACGGGTACAGCTGCCCATGCAGCTTCAACACGATACCACAGTTCATCAAGAGTAGTGACTGGCGTATTGTGACGAGCCTGTTGCTCGGCCACCTTTGACCAGACGTTTTCAATTGGTGAGAGATCTGGAGAATGTGCTGGCCAGGGCAGCAGTCGAACATTTTCTGTATCCAGAACAGTCCGTACAGTATCTGCAACATGCGGTCGGGCTGAAATGTAGGTTTCGCAGGAATCGAATGAAGGGTTGAGCCACGGGTCATAACACATCTGAAATGTAACGACCACTGTTCAAAGCGCCGTCAATACCAACAAAGGTGACAGAGACGTGTAACCAATTGCACCCCATACTATCATGCCGGGTGATACGCCAGTATGGCGATGACGAATACGCGCTTTCAATGTGCGTTCACCGCGATGACGCCTAACACGCATGCGACCATAATGATGCTGTAAACAGAACCTAGATTCATCCGAAAAAATGATGTTTTGCCATTCGTGCACCCAGGTTCGTCGTGAGTGCACCATCGCAGGCGCTCCTGTCTGTGATGCAGCGTGAAGGGTAACCTCTGCCATGGTCTCCGAGCTGGTAGTCCGTGCTGCTGCAAACGCCGTCGAACTGTTCGTGCAGATGGTTGTTGTCTTGCAAACGTCCCCATCTGTTGACTCAGGGATCGAGACGTGGCTGCACGATCCGTTACAGCCATGCGGATAAGACGCCTGTCATCTCGACTGCTAGTGATACGAGGCCGTTGGGATCCAGCACGGCGTTCCGTACTACCCTCCTGAACCCACCGATTCCATATTCTGCTAACAGTCATTGGATCTCGATCAACGCGAGCATCAATGTGGCGATACGACAAACCGCAATCGCGATAGGCTACAATCCGACCTTTGTCAAAGTCGTTAACGTGATGATACGCGTTTCTCCTCCTTACATGAGGCATGCCGGCCGGAGTGGCCGCGCGGTTCTAGGCGCTACAGTCTGGAGCCGAGCAACCGCTCCGGTCGCAGGTTCGAATCCTGCCTCGGGCATGGATGTGTGTGATGTCCTTAGGTTAGTTAGGTTTAATTAGTTCTAAGTTCTAGGCGACTGATGACCTCAGAAGTTAAGTCGCATAGTGCTCAGAGCCATTTGACCCATTTGAACACGAGGCATCACAAAAACGCCGGTCAACTGTTGTTCGTGTATGAGAAATCGGTTGGAAACTTTCCTCATGTCAGTACGTAGTAGGTGTCGCCCTCGGCGCAATCCTTGTGAATGCTCTGAAAAGCTAATCATTTGCATATCACAGCATCTTCTTCCTGTGGTTCCATTTCGCGTCTGTAGCACGTCATCTTCGTGGTGTAGCAATTTTCATGGCCAGTAGTGTAATTAATCTTCACGATTGGGATTCGTCCTTATCAGACAGCGAGGATGAACACAATGCTTTGTGATACCTGTTGTAAGGGTTCCGTGACGCCACGAACATAAGTATTAGTATCCGACACCAAGGTCGATAGCAGACAGGAATCGATTGTCGAGTGCTGCAGGAGGCAGTGAACCTAGTGTCGAGTGAGCAGTGGTACTGGAGTACTGGGCAAGTGTGGTGGTCGAGTAAATTCACCAGAGTATGACAAATGAGTGCGTCCTCCTGATCGTCGTGGGGTGGATCCTCATAGATACTGTTGTGGCGTAGAAAGACAGCCACGCCACGGAAGTAGCCGAAAGGCACGCGTTTAGCAGGCAAGAGATAGGTCTGTAACAGGATACGTAATGAATGCTATAAAGAAAAGTACGTAGCTTCTGTAATACTTAACTTTAATCCATCCTTGTGGTACATCTGGAGATTGTGGCGATACAAGTGAGACTCTTTAGATACATGCAATGTTACTAATGGCGCCTTGCTAGGTCGTAGCCATAGACTTAGCTGAAGGCTATTCTAACTATTTGCTCGGCAAATGAGCGAGGCTTCGTCAGTGTAGTTGCTAGCAAAGTCGTCCGTACAACTGGGGCGAGTGCTAGTCCGTATCTCGAGACCTGCCTTGTGGTGGCGCTCGGTCTGCGATCACACAGTGGCGACACGCGGGTCCGACATGTACTAATGGACCGCGGCCGATTTAAAACTACCACCTAGCAAGTGTGGTGTCTGGCGGTGACACCACAGATACCGATTCGCAAGTGATATGAAACCAAATGTGACAAGTGCCCCGTCGGCCAGCAACAACTATGGATTGCAGTGAGGATTGTTGTGAATGTTAACCATCATCATTGCGTGTGACGAAGTACTTGACATCAGCAACTAATAAAAAGATATAACCGTAATTAGACGTGTTGGCGAAAGTAGCAACTGCCTCAGAATTTGTGTGTTCGTAGAAAATACAATACAGTTTGTACATCGCAACCTTTGCGTTCCTTAATAATAAACAAACTTACAATCATTCCACTATTCAGTCTCAGAACAGCCGCACTCGGTTGAAATACCCCCCAAACCACACCAGAAAAACCGATAGCCTTTCATTCATTAAGCACACGATCATATAATCATAATAATTGACTGTTTGGCAGCTTCAGTAAGTCACGCAAACACAATAAAGAATTTAAACGGGAGTGTTTCACTGTGACAGTACTGCAATGCTGCAGTAAGCATTTAAACATATAGCGTAAATCATAAGCTTGTATTATGAAACTTGAGTCTCGGTTTGCCTGGCTGGTAAAGTAATTATAAAAAGATTTTAGTTTCTTCCGCAATTTCGTTGTGGACTTTGTTTAAAGTTTGTCTTCAGTGATTACACTCGTCGATTTTTTACTGAATTATCCTTAAAATACGTATAATTTCGTTTGTATTTATGCTAGTCAGACTGCTGTCTTCATTTTTGAGAAAGTAATTCTTCTTGCTTTCCCGAAAATTAGTCCCAACATACAGCACGTGTAAACTTGTTTTATCTTATGTATGACAATAACTATGTACAATATACACAATATCAACAACTATAAATTATTTGTTGTCAGGTGTCTAGAAACAGAAAGTGCCTTTGGTTCTTTTAATAACGATTTTTAATGTATGACAGGCTCTTTTTATATTTTCTGAAATATGATTCATTCAGCTATGTGCTGAAAAGATGCTCTACATGTAGACTGCTCAGACGTTTGCTTAGGTCACTTAAAAAACTGGCATGTAAAAATTTCACATGTGGGAATATTTCCCCTGCAATCGAAATAAACAATTTTCACTACAAATGGCAAGCCATCACAGGGTGAACGTATTCTCTGGGTTCTACAGGGAGGCGGAAATACTCCTGTACAATATATGCCGCGATTTTTCCCAGTACTCACATGTATTGCAAAACATTTTATGTGTATTATAAAAATCGTTTGAGTATCAGTAGGTATACATTATTTCGCGAGGTTTCTTCTACTTTTCAAATTTTATTTTTCAAGGAAGCACAAGAAGATTGTATTTTCTGAGTTAGACTAGGAAAGATAAATAAACGTGCAGCAGTATTCCCAGTTACTCAACACGGTATTCTTTTGTTGATCGACAGACACAATAAACAATGCAAGTCTATCTATTATTTTTGCCAATGTTCATAGCTTTTTTATTTTCACACATTTTATACAGATCCATATTTTAAACGCAGACTATTCGATGACAACGCCTTTCTCACAAAGACGTATAGGTATTATTGCTCTCGTCACCTTTCCTGCATGCGCACGTACTTTGATGCGCGGCGGTCAGTAGCCGACAGTCGAATGGAGCGGTAATGTAGTGTCACCGCCAGACACCACACTTGCTAGGTCGGACCTGCGTGTCCCCACTATCATTGATTGTAGACCGAGCGCCGCCACACGGCAGGTCTAGTCTGGAGAGGCTCCCTAGCACTCGCCCCAGAGGTACAGCCGACTTTGCTAGCGATGGTTGACTGACTACATACGCTCTCATTTGCCGAGACGATAGTTTAGCATACCCTTCAGCTACGTCACTTGCTACGACCTAGCTAGGCGCCATATCCAGTAATTAGAATGAATTCTGAACAGACAATATTGTGAATCATGTACCGTCAAGAGCGACGTTCATCATTAATGGATTAAAGTTAAGTATCAAAGTAATTACGTCCGCTTTCTGAATTCTCATTCCTTGTCATGTTGTCAGAGACAGCAAAGGACTTGGAAGAGCAGTTGAACGGAATGGACAGTGTCTTGAAAGGAGGATATAAGATAAACATCAACAAAATCAAAGCGAGGATAATGGAATGTAGTCGAATTAAGTCGGGTGATGCTGCGGGAATTAGATTAGGAAATGAGACACTTAAAGTAGTAAAGGAGTTTTGCTATCTGGGGAGCAAAATAACTGATGATGGTCGAAGTAGAGAGGATATAAAATGCAGACTGGAAATGGCAAGGAAAGCGTTTCTGAAGAAGAGAAATTTGTTAACATCGAGTATAGATGTAAGATTCAGGAAGTCGTTTCTGATAGTATTTGTATGGAGTGTAGCCATGTATGGAAGTGAAACATGGACGATAAATAGTTTAGACAAGATGAGAATAGAAGCTTTCGAAATGTGGTGCTACAGGAGAATGCTGAAGATTAGATGGGTAGATCACATAACTAATGAGGAGGTATTGAATAGAACTGGGGAGAAGAGGAGTTTGTGGCACAACTTGACAAGCAGAAGGGACCGGTTGGTAGGACATGTTCTGAAGCATCAAGGGATCACAAATTTACAATTGGAGGGCAGCGTGAAGGGTAAAAATCGTAGAGGGAGGCCAAGAGATGAATACACTAAGCAGATTCAGAAGGGTGTAGGTTGCAGTAAGTACTGGGAGATGAAGAAGCTTGCACAGGATAGAGTAGCATGGAGAGCTGCATCAAACCAGTCTCAGGACTGAAGACAATAACAGCAACATGTCATGTTCCAGACCTCACGTCAGTATAGTTCTTCCCTCCTCACGCCAGCCTGCGTGAGCTAAAACGCGTGCATTTCGGTATTGTCTCTTCGGCGAACTACAACAGGTAAAGCATAGTGTGGCTACACTGCCGCAGCTGGCAGCTGGCTCTCCCCACCACTAACTGCACAGAACTCCCCCACCACCCGCCAAGATACGTGACGCCTCCCCAGCACTGAAGCACTGTTGTGAGTTACTGATCGACTAAGCGGTTATACTTCGCTCTGTATCCTCATGCTGTTTCTCACCATTAGATATTTGCAATTCTGTATCCTGTTGCTAATAGCAGGCAACATTCTGTTGCTTGGTAGGCAATTGTGGGGCGAGGAATGCCGTAAACATTACTAGCCTTTTGCGAGATATCACTGAAGGGGTTGTGGAAATACGAAAACTTTTTCGTATATACATTGAGACGTATTTGAAATAGAGGCAGTGGAAAGAAAGGGAAAGGAACAGGCAGGATATCATAACTCCCAGCCGCACAGGGCACTATGGCATTGCAATGGCGTAAGTTGAAATTTTATAGATGACAGATTCGAACCCGGATCCGACACTTTTGTAGAATGTTTGCCCTGACCGTCTCGGCAACTCGGAAACACCTTCTGTCCCACCAAAATTGTGAACTCACCGCACGCTGCATTGCGCTGGTCCCTCGTCCAGTGCAGCGAATACTCGCCAAATCTTGATTTTGCAGAGGTTTCAGCGATATCCGACACATGTCATGGAGTCATCGTACTCGATCATCTTTATGTAAGTCAGTGTTGTCTGTTATGATGGACATGCCGAGATGATTAGAGCAACTCGCCTTAGGAAGTGCAGCGTCCTGGTTCGAAACCCGGTACACGACAAAAATTTTCAACATTCGCCATTGCAGTGCTACATTGCTCTGTGCGGATGGGAGTCGTGGCTTCCCACGTACACATTCCCTTTCTTAACCCTTTCTCTATTTCAAAAACGTCATCGGTGTATCTACATCTGCATGGATACTCTGTAAATCACATTTAAGTGCCTGGCAGAGGGTTCATCGAACCACCTTCAAAATTCTCTATTATTCAATCTCGTATAGCGCGCGGAAAGAATGAACACCTATACCTTTCCGTACGAGCTCTGATTTCCCTAATTTTATCTTTGTGATCGTTACTCTCTATGTAAGTCGGTATCAACACAATATTATCGCATTCGGAGGAGAAAGTTCGTGATTGGAATTTCGTGAGAAGATTCCGTCGCAACGAAAAACGCCTTTCTTTTAATGATGTCCATCCCAAATCCTGTATCATTTCTGTGACACTCTCTCACACATTTCGCGATAATACAAAACGTGCTGCCTTTCTTTGAACTTTTTTGATGTACTCAGTCAGTCCTGTTTGGTAGCGATTCCAAACCGCGCAAAAGTATTCTAAAAGAGGACGGACAAGCATAGTGTAGGCAATCTTTTTAGATGGTCTGTTACACTTTCTAAGTGGCCTGCCAATGAAACGCAGTCTTTGGTTAGCCTTCCCCACAACATTTTCTAAGTGTTCCTTCAAATTAAATTGTTCGTAATTGTAATACCTAGGTATTTTGTTGAATTTACGGCTTTTACTTTAGACTGATTTACCGTGTAGCCGAAGTTTAACGCGTTCCTTTTAGCACTCATTTGGATGACCTCACACTTTTCGTTACTTAAGGTAAACTGCCACTTTTCGCACCATTCCGATATTTCTTCTAAATCGTTTTGCAGTTTGTTTTGATCTTCTGCTGAGTTAATTAGTCGATAAACGACGGCGTCATTTGCAAACGACCGAAGACGGATTCTCAAATTGCCTCCCAAATCGTTTATGTAGATAAGGAACAGCAAAGGACCTGTAACACTACCTTGGGGAACGCCAGAAATTACTTCTGTTTAACTCGATGACTTTCCGTCAATTACAACGAACTGTAACCTCTCTGACAGGATCTCACAGATCCAGTCACATAACTGAGACGATATTCCATAAACACGCAGTTTTACTATGGGCCGCTTCTGTGGTACAGTGTCAAAAGTTGAATGTATTAAAAGGTTTTGGTAGGTGCACAACTCGATCGAGAGTTTTACAGTTAATGCACTATGTAGTCCCTCAACGTAAGAACAAGTACGAAATTGGATATGGTACAGGACATGTGCATGCTAAGGCGATTCCCGATAAACGCGGGCAGTACAGTCTAGAAAGCTTGTAAGGGCGTTGTAGGGAACGTTGTGCTGAGAAATGATCGTTAAGAAAAAAAAATCTACATGTTGCCTCGTTTCTGAGTCATTTAGCATTGGAGGTAGCTAATAAGTTCACTGCTCACGCCAATTCAAGCAGCTGCACGCACTAAAATGCGAAAGCGCACAGATAGCTGTGGATCTACAAGTTACCACTTTTTGAAATTATCATTGCAAGTTAAAATGAGCCTTTTCCGGAAGACATAGACTGTATCAAAGTTAGCAAAAGCTACGTTTGTTCGGTTTGAGGAAGGCTGCTTGAATTTCCGACCTGATTTGCTAACTTCAATGCTAAATAACTCGTAAACGGCACAATGTATCGAATATTTTTCTTATCAATTATTTCTCAGCACAGCCATCTCTGCAAAACCTCTACAAGCTTTTCAGACTGTTTCTGACCACCCTGTTCAAGTTGCTAGCTGTGTTGCCTTCTAGCCTGCTGTCTTGATACTGCTGCTCTTCCGCCGTGGTTACATTCTGATGACGAAACCCACAGTCCCATCCCACGTAACCTGGGCCGCTATTATGGGCAACGCTCGACCGGTGTACCATGCGTGCATTGCCCAACAAGATGACTCGTCTGGCTCTGTCCAAAGCATCGGATACTGGCTCCAAGTTGATACCAATGGTTCACCTCTGCGCACCAGACTGCTCCGTGCTGTGACAGAATGCGTCCGACCATGGTGATGCTCTGCCGTGGTGTGGCACGGCGAAAGGCAACACCATTACTGACACCAGAAGTTAAGTGAGGCAGGGATACTACTGAGCCAGGAATCGCTAATTCACGGCACAGTTGATGAACAGCAATTTTGCCTTATAAACTTGGGTTTCACTGTAACACTATACCCCAAAATAACACGTTAAAAGCCACGTGTAACACCGTTATACGGGGAATGGCGCATACAGTATACACGTCATAAACGTGCCTACTTTCCACAACTGTTGTATAATGTTACCCATTTTACAGGATTTGACTGTGATGTATGAATAATGGATATGGATATTAGGCTATTAGTTCCTTCTCCTAACAGTTTTCTAGATTTTATAAATGAACGCAGTACAAATGAAATAATACTGAACCTAGGACCTTCCTGTACCGAGTTCATTAAGCGGTTTGTCTAATGGATTAACGTTAGCCGTCCTATCTTGGCAAAAAAAATGTTAAGTTTCAGAAGAGCATAAGAAGTAAATTTGGCATACTTTCTTGGTGCTTACTAACATAAATTCACAAACAAATACCGCGTGAGTCATAAATGAGAAAAAATATGTCGTGAAAATTGTCACACACTGAGCTACAAACATAAATTCGTTTTCCGCATGTTCCTATGTCAATAAATGACAATGTAATTTGAAATGCTATAGTGATAATTATAAAAGGTGGCCATTTTTATTTACGCACTGTCTTATAAGTAGATATAATGGTATCTGATACTCAAGTACTAATGGAAAGAAACGTAATGATGCTAAAGTGCTTTAAATTCTTGGTATGATTTAATCTATAAAACTTAATAATTCTCTTCCTGTTAATATTTAATTAATTAACTTACGTCGTTCAGATTTCGTAACGCTGACGGCGTTAAAATTTAAAGCTTTTCATTTCAGTCCCTGTTTTGCTTTCTTTCAATTGTTGCGAGCCAGCGATGGTGCAATGCTGTTCACTTTCAAGTCTACACATTTATAAAAATCAGGTCCATGAAACACTTTTGTGATCACGGTTGCGATTTAGACGGTATTCGCGTAATTGTACTGATTAAGAGTTATCGTTTCCGAAAGATGCAGGTTCGATTAAAGCTGTGTGCACTTTTGCGCGTATAATGAAAATATTCCTAACACGTCGCGTAGCAAAAACTAACGTGCGAATCACAACCGTGGTCAAACGAAGAAAATATATGACACAAATGTTCTTCGCCGTTATTCACGTTTAAACACCGCAATTTTCAGTCTTTAGAAATCACAAGACGATACACTTTAGAGATATTTGTTTTGAATAACTTGTATTTACCTTTTCTTATACAATATGGTGATTGTCAGCAAGGATTATCTCTCTCTCCTTTTTACAGCCTTTATACATTCACATTACATACGTCGATTAAGAAACATTTCTTTCTCTACTGACCAGTACGAGAACAAAAATCAGCACAGACAAAATGTCTTACATAGAATCAGTTCTCACTTAACAATCATATATAGTTTCGTAGTACAAACAGTGCTAGTTTATTCCGTGCATTAGAAAGTCTTTGATTCACTGAGCATGGGACTTAACAGCTGTGGTCATCAGTCCCCTAGAACTTAGAATTACTTAAACCTAAATAACCTAAGGACATCACACACATCCATGCCCGAGGCAGGATTCGAACCTGCGACCGTAGCAGTCGCACGGTTCCGGACTGCGCGCCTAGAACCGCGAGACCACCGCGGCCGGCTCACTGAGCACAAAAATTAAAATAATAAAATTATAATTACATTTTTAATATCGTCAATTCTTATTTACATCATAAAAATAAGGTTTGACATCGTCGTAATATTATTTTTCATCGTTGTAGCACTATAAATTGAATGGTAAAACTCTGGAAATATGAAGTAGACTTATGGGTGTTATTGTGCGCCGACATTGGCCAAGGGGATAGATCGGCAACAGGGCACAACATGCGAGTGTTGTAGGTAGTCCAGCCGCTCACGAGAAGGCGAGGCATGAGGCGTCAAGCGACGGTTTGCGTTACACTGCGAGAATGACAGCGCCCATATCTATCTCGTACCGGTTACGCTGGCCGGTATTATGTATCGTGCCTAGATGGAATAGGGAAAAGAATGTGAGGAGGGGCTGCACTACTGTACATGCATGTTTTACAATTTGGTTTTTGTGCCCCAGACTTAGTTTTAAGAAACAAGTACATAGATGCAGAATACAAAATACAACTACACAGGTATATGGCAATCAATACAAACGATTACAATATAGCTGCACAAATCGAAACTAACATAGAAACACATGACCAGAAGCTGCAGTGGCGGTTTATAAGTACTGTTCGGAATGGCGGCGACGATGTGTGTGGCGAAGTTGAACTCTTGGCAGGAAGGATTGCTGAACACGATCCAACATGTGTGTATCTCTTTGCGTAATATCACCGGCATGTTGTATTCTACGTTGAAGGGTGTTGACATCAACAATCTCTCCTTCATAAAACACAGATTTCAGATGGCCCCACAAAAAGAAATCCAGTGCATTCGGGTCTGGCGATCTTGCTGGCCATGCTACAGGGCTTCCACGACCGATCCATTTCGAAGGGAAGGCATTGTACAGGTGGCGTCGCACTGTACCGCTGAAGTGAGCGGAGGCACCATCGTGCATGTACCACAGGTTCATAGGAGAGGCCAAACTAACGTCCTCCAACAACGTAGCATCCAGGAAAGGCAGATACCGCTCTCCTGTAAGCATTTGTGGTAGCACATGTGGCCCTATGAGATGGTGATCAATAATACCACACCAGATATTGACACCGCATTGTTGTTGGGACCCTCGTATCACTGCGCTGTGCAGTGTGTCTTCCGCCCACTCGTGCCAATTATGCAAATTCACTATACCCTCCTTCGTGAAATAGGCTTCGTCGGTGAACAGTAAAGTTGCAGAAGTCCAGCCTCCTCTGGTAGTCTTCCGGCAATAATGCCTGTACCTTCTGCATGCGAAAGGGATGAAAATGGTTTCTATGGAGTACTCACATAACAGATTCTGACATTCCGACCGCAGTGGCGAGTGCCTGACGCTTATTGTTCGGTCCTCCGCAACAGTTTTTAACACTTTTTCTTCGTCATCCCCACTGTACGTCGACGGTCGGCCACGACCATTAAATCCTGGAGGCGCTACACACGCACCATACTCCCTTCAGCGCCTGTCCACAGAGTAAAACGTTTTTTAGGATGGAAGGCGCCGGATAGGAAACTTCTCGTGATACAGTTGCCTTGCAACGTCAGCTCTTCCATCTGCAAGCCCATAGGTGAGGTGGATGCCGGCGTATTCCTCGTTTGTGAAACTTGACCTGGTACTGTAGTAAGACTGCGACGCGACCGTTATTAGCTGTCGACACGGCGAGTATCGGGCGGAGTGAGCAGCGCAGAGGTGTCGTGAACCCGTCATTCACGCCGCGGTTATACTTTCGCCGTTGACCACTCTTTCCGCTTAAGGGACACACACTCCCTAACATGGGACTGTATACTCCGTTACCGCCGGCAACGAGTGATTCACAAATTCTGATACAATTTCACATACATTACGATAGGATTGGTTTTTCTCGTATCTTTCAAACGCAGTCGGATACAGATCAGCTCATTGGTGTGTCGTGTGTTGTATCTACTGGTGAATGACATGTCGTGATAGTGAGGCTCGTCGGTATCTCGTTCAATGGTTAACAGGTGTTTTTGTTTTACGTAGTCGGCCGGTGTGGCCGAGCGGTTCTAGGCGCTTCAGCCTGGAACCGCGCGTCCGCAACGGTAGCAGGTTCGAATCCTGCCTCGGGCATGGATGTGGGTGATGTCCTTAGGTTAGTTAGGTTTAAGTAGTTCTGAGTTCTAGGGGACTAATGACCTCACATGTTAAGTGCTATAGCGCTCAGAGCCATTTGAACCATTTGTTTTACGTACACAGTACACCGAGGAGAACGAAATTAACAACGGTGCGTCACGTGTTACGCATAGCAGTATGCGGTCTTCGACATATTATTCCTCATTTATGACTCCCCCTGTGTAACATTTCAGGATATGGTTCTGAGAGAGAAACAGGAATGTTTTAGCTGCTACACTCACATACGTACATAGTTTCTATCTAGAAAGGCTACGAAGTTTTAATCATCACTATGCGCTAAGAAAATTTCGCCAGGGGATACTATTATGTTTGCATTTTGTATAACCAACAAATTAAATAGCTAAATATTCTTATAGCGTAATACACGTATTTAAATTTGTTAAGACTCTTTGTTTATACCTTTATCTTAACAAATGATCTGTCAAAAATCAAAGTAAGGTGTGCTTCAGTGTTACTAAGCTACATAAACAATTTTCTTTTTATAGCTCTTTGCAATTTACTGAATCTCATTTATAAGTAAAAGAATTTTATCTTTACTTTACTCAAAAATTGGGCTTGCAAAACTTTGGTATTTATGCAATGCAAGTTCGTCCTTTTTCCAAAACGTATTTACTCATTTTCACTTTACTTACCATAAACAGATTTAGAACATTGAAGTCCTTAGATTTGTCTGAAAACATGTACTTCAGCACTTCTACTACGTAAATCATACAATACATTTACCTTCTCCTTAAAAGTTATTCCACAACTGTTATTTCCAGACAGTTATTCAGAGACGAAAATCAGCGCTTGTAGGTACTGAATAACACGCTTCAAATGCGTTTGTAACAAATGTACTCAGAATAATCAGACACCATTAAAGACCTTATATAGGCGAAAGATTAGAAATAAAATAACAGGATGATAAAAATTTATGTTTAACACAATAATTATTCAGAAAACGTTAATTTTGGATTAATGGTTCACGCTTCTACAATTATAATTATGCGGTTCGTAATCTGTTAGCTGTAGTCTTTGGGTGTGACGGATAGTAATGGCGGCTACATTACCAATGGTACGATGTACAAGTTCCTTGAAGTACGGACTAATTAATTCTTTTTGGCGTCTTTTTAACGTCCGTAACACAGCTCAACAACTTGTACCAAGGCCGTAATAATTCAGCAGTCCTCATCCGAGACTACCGTGCAACGACTTCCAAGCAAGGCATCGTCTGCATCTTTAACTGCTGCCTACCGACTGTGTCCCCTGGTTCCCGCTAACAGGTAGCGCTCCAAAAACCCAAGGCACATTTCACGCTTCCCACAGTAACTTCCTTACAGTACAAAAGTACATCTTTTACGTAACACACAACCTACACATTGCCCATAAGCGTGTACCCTTTTATACAGGTAACAATGTACACAAACATATAAAATTACATGCACGAACATTTTCATTTCGTTAGTACATGACAAATTATTGTTTACTAATTTAATCATTTCACATATTACTTTACCTAAGTTGCAAACAAACATTACAAAGCATTCTAATAACATCACATATGTCACACTTTCCATATAGTCTTTGCATACCATAGTTATATTACCCAAAATGGCAAAAATATTATAAAATACATGACCTACTGAATAAAAGTGTTACAAAGAAATGGTTCAAATGGGCCTTAACTTCTGAGGTCATCAGTCCCCTAGAACTTAGAACTACTTAAACCTTACTAACCTAAGGACATCACACACATCCATGCCCGAGCCAGGATTCGAACCTGCGACAGTAGGGGTCGCGCGGTTCCAGACTGTAGCGCCTAGAACCGCTCGGCCACTCCGGCCAGCAAAAGTCTTACACAACTTCGTTTTTTTTTTTTTTTTTTTTTTTTTTTTTTTTTTGTAATAGAGATTAGTCACCTGTCTGTAGTGTAGTCCCAGTCTAAGGAATGAGAACCTTTCATTACATTTTACATTATGAACGGCTTACTTTAGGTCAGAAGTGGTAGTTCGTATATTGATTCTTTTGTCAGTCTGCCTTTCATCACCAAGGTCAATATCAGAATTAGTTCTCGGATATATCTTCTTTGCTGAAACGAAATATCCTCGTTCAGTGTTTATTATTTGGCTGCATATATCAATAAAGGAGCATATACACATAGTACATAACTAAAACAATATTAATAACATTACAGATACATGACTTTGTTCATAACTGCGATGCGTATTCTTACCATCAAAAATAAAATTTAGTCATCATCTGCTCAAAAATTTGTTGAATTCACCTTGCCGGCTTCAGCAGATTAAGCAGTCATCTTAAGAAGTTGGATAGAGGCTTCAGGCATAGGTTGTTAAAACCAATAGTTTAGTGAAAGAAAAGTGTAACACGTATGTTAAAGCAATAGCTGAGCATCATAAAAACCACATACCACCGTTAAAGGAACAATGAATAGCGTCAAATAACAAAAAGCCATAATGTATATGCGATGAGTAGCAACCAACAACTGTCAGATAGCAAATAATACATAACACATGCGACCAACAGACTTATAAACTGAAGTGAACTATCACCCTTATATGTAAAGTAGAAGCACCAACATATACATAACCTTAATAAAAGTGTACAAAATCGGATTACTAGCATCCACTGAACTGTATAAAACCACATAAAAAGTGTTATGTAAGCACATAAAAAGACAAACATTGGATCGAATACTTAACGACCAATCAAGTAAAAAAAATAAAATACATGTAGAAGAAGCTAGTATAAGGCAGGTAAAGGATTCTGTTTCATTAACAAATGATGGTGGCGCCATGGGCCGATGGAGTAGCGGCAGATCAGTGAAATTTTCAGTAGCCTGTAGGCGAGGCCGGGAGCCGGATGCGAGTTAGCGGAAATGCAAGTTAACTGAGCTGCACTCAGGCTGCGATGCCGGTGAGTCGAGACCGCCGACCCGGAAAAGTGCAACGCATTCCAGACCATGTTTACAAGTTGACTTTGTGTGCGGAACTCGTGTCTGTACCTCATGTAAAGGATGATTAAAGCAGTACGACAAATACTTGGAAGTTAGTTGAATGATACGTGTCATCTTTTACTAATGCAAGGTACTAGTAGGATCAGCTTCGTAAAATAACTCTTTTCTGATTTCCTAATCCCAAGAATGGCTATGGAAGTAGAGCCTATTTTCGCTTGCCTCGAGCAAGTACCAAGCACAATATTACTGATTAGTGGGCCAAATTTATTTAAATATTAATTAATTAAACTAATGAAAAGGCGCCACCTCGCAGATCATTTGATGATTTAATACAATATCAATGCATATATTGGATATACAATAATCAAGAGAAATTTCATTGAAACATTATTAAAGGGGAGGTGCAAAATGACTATTTTAAGGTGACAAGGGAGTCGAGTAGCGCTGAGAGATGTAATAGCAACGAATTTAGCAATAATTAACATTTATTTTCTCATTAAAATATCACGCACATACACAGATATTAAAACACAATTATTTTGAATGCTGGCTCGTGAATCTTCACACATGGTGCGCTATACAACGTAATAACTGAACCAATACTTGTGGGAGCAAGTCAGCTAAATTACTGGTTACAATTTATCACGATCACACACGCCAAGTTCATAATGATTGCCGGCCGGTGCGGCCGAAAGGTTCCATGCGCTTCAGTCAGGAACCGCTCGACCGCTACGGTTGAGGGTTAGAATCCTGCCTCGCGGATGGATGTGTGTGATGTCCTTAGGTTAGTTAGGATTAAGTAGTTCTAAGTTCTAGGTCACTGATGACCTCAGATGTTAAGTCCCATAGTGCTCAGAGCCATTTTTGAACCATACTGAAGACTCACATAACAAAAGTTAGAATTTAGAAGAAATCTTCTCTGCTCCACATGTAAGCTCACTTTGTCAGAGCGCGACTGACTTTAGCGGTCAGTTTCAGAGAACAAAGCCCAGTCCTTAAATTCCATACAACTCGGTAATTTTGTAAATTAATTTAAAAAAAGACGAGCACATATACTCCGCGATGAAACTAATGCTTCAATTCGAACGCCAGAGGTGTTCACGTCGAATTGGAGGCTCACGCTTTATTAAGAAACCATGGGACAAACATTACACAAAGCAGAATGATATTTTCACTCTGCAGCCAAGTGTGCGCTGATATGAAACTTCCTGGCAGAGATTCGCAGAGGTTCGCAGGAGAGATTCTGTAAAGTTTGAAACGTAGGAGACGAGGTACTGGCAGAAGTAAAGCTGTGAGGACGGGGCGTGTGTCGTGCTTGGGTAGCTCAGTTGGTAGAGAACTTGCCCGCGAAAGGCAGAGGTCCCGAGTTCGAGTCCCGGTCCGGCACACAGTTTTAATCTGCCTGGAAGTTACATCACACAAAGCACACCATACATTCACACATGACACACTAAACTAACTAAACGTGTACAGCACGTGGCCGTACCGCTCGTCCGGTCAAATTGCAGTTTCACAAAAGATATCATCGAATAAACTGAACACTGATGAAATTAAAACCTTTCCCATACTGAAATAACTGGTGCGACATGATTATCAATGCCATACACACAGTGACTACCGGAAACTTAAACAAAGCTAACTCTTACATACTTCATCTTAGCAACGAGAGATACTACTCAGAGCATACTCACTCACCGGCATCCTAGGGAAGAGTAAAACTAACCTTCCCCGTCGACGAGGTCTATACAGCAGCCCGGAAGGGCCCAGAGGGAGTAAGCGGTTTCTGCCTCTACCAACCTCACAATGGGTGCTGACCAGTAGTCACTATTGCCTCTCTAACCCAACGAAACGGTAGTAAACGCTCTACACAGAGGTTAGTTAAACTGCCCTTAACATTCAAGGAAACCGCCTGGTAACTAAGAAAAGCCGAAGTGAAGCTACAGACAAACCACACATTCATACCAGCAGACGACCGCAGGGACAGGAAAGACATGACACGAATACATGATAATTGATTACACAGATACATACAGAACATAGTAATGAGTTTGAAATTGAAAAACACATTCTCCTTTGACGTTGATATGCCACTGTAATATCATGTACTCTCGTTCACCTTCCTCTCCAGTCGTAGTCATACCGAACATTTGAGTCGTTAAGAATTGTAGCAAACCCGAAGGTTGCTTTCCAAGATCAATGGAACGGTTCATACGGAGACTTTTCATAGTATACCGTTATAACCTCGTAATGTAGATATTTTAGATAGTTTGCCTGTGAGAACTGAACGCCGTTACACTTTTATGCTTCTCAACAATTCTACATTTGTTTTAATAAACTTCTTAATTTTTTACTCATCTTTGTAGAATACCTTCATAGCCCATCTCCTATCTGAAGTCGGCTTACGTATGATTTAAGCCTCTGTCAGAACTGCATAATATGACAGATTAATCTGTTGAAACCGGTCAACAGCACTTAATAAACTTTATGTGAAGCAGACATTGATTATTATTTAGGAGAAAAAATTGATAGTTTTATCCAATGATTATTCAAAATAATTTTCAACCTTAAATGGCAAAATAAGTGGTATGGAATCAGAGCGCCGGCAGCTACAGTTCGTTAGCCTGCAAAACATGGACGCAGACTCTTTTGCGTCGCTAATTAACAACGTAAACAGACGGGATTTGTCAGTTTCGTCTAATTACTGCCTTGTTTCATAACCAGCTCCGTATCCGCTATTTGCCGACAGGACATGCTAACCTCTACAGGAACATGCGTTTTAATTAGCTCTGCCTCGTTAGTCCGGCATTTACTAATTGGTTGACATACAACTACAGTTATAACGTGCTGCTAATTATTACTATTTTATCAGTATTACCATGTTATCAGGACAGCTCTCCCACGACTCTTAGAGATTACAACACACACTTTTGCCGCGACGCTGCAGACGGATGCATACGGTTCGTATATCCTGGCAGTTCAGTAAAGATTTTAACCAACCCAATTTCACGCACTGCGGACGTAGAGGCATTATAAGGCACATATCAAAAGACCTTGTATTAATATGAAATCCACTGCCCGCATCCCGTGGTCGTGCGGTAGCGTTCTCGCTTCCCACGCCCGGGTTCCCGGGTTCGATTCCCGGCGGGGTCAGGGATTTTCTCTGCCTCGTGATGGCTGGGTGTTGTGTGCTGTCCTTAGGTTAGTTAGGTTTAAGTAGTTCTAAGTTCTAGGGGACTTATGACCACAGCAGTTGAGTCCCATAGTGCTCAGAGCCATATGAAATCCACTTTTTCTCTACGGTATCTCATGGAGTAAGGCTTTCTTAAGGCAATTTAATGGAAATTGGCTGTGTGCCTGCCTATAGTATAACCTTCTGCCATCCTTCATGCTCTGAAACATGAAATAATTTTAATTTGCTTGAGAAAGTAGCGCTACGACACCGATAAAAAGTAGTTCAATGTATTTTTGTGTTATAATTTCCAGATTAGCAAGAAGATCTACACACACTGGAATAATAATTCGACATATCCTCGAGTATCATGTAATACGTCAACAAGTTTATTCATGAATTCCATATTCAGAAAGTATTCACCCACTGATAATTAGATCCTGTGGTACTACCAATTTACGGGGAAGATGATTACTATTCATTCGTTGTTTTCAATAACCCGCCAGAATCGCCATGTGCGTTAGGGTGCCGATTCCTGGATTCGGGGAGGTGCACCGACCCCGAATCGAATCCACCTGGCGGATTAAGGGAAGGTTCTTGTCGAGAGACACGAAAAATGGCTGGTATTTAGAATTTTTTCGCACAATAAATGTTTTTATTTAAATAAGGATTTTACCTGTTTGGCTGTTGCTGGAACCTATAAAAATAGGAAATTCTTAAGTTAAAATGAATTTGGGGGCACATGATGTGGTTTAGAAAACTAACTCGAAAAATAAAAATGGCAGCTAATAGAAAAACATTCGAATTTATTTATGTATAGTTCTAAGTTCGAATGTTTTAAAGAAACATTCTAAATTCGAATAAAAAAGCTCTCGCTAATGTTTCCTGAACAAGTTTCTTTTTCTTTGGTAATCAATAGAATTGTTTAATCATTTGAGGCCCAGAGCACTTCGCGTGTTGAAAAGCGTTTTTCGAGAAAAATGCGTTTAAAGTATGGAGTAACAAAGAAAATGTTTTTTCAAAACTTACTTTTAATCTTCGATCCCAGGACCATACGACCATGGAGGCATCTTCCTCTTCCACGAACATGCTCTGGTTCTGAATTTTTTTCAATCCGAGCTTCTTTAACAAATTGAGAAATTCCTCGCTCCGCAGCGACTACGCGTTTCCTGTTACGTAACTCCGCGAAGTTTTTGCTCTTTGTCCATATGACATTTCCTAACAAATGGTTCAAATGACTCTGAGCACTATGAAACATAACTGCTGAGGTCATCAGTCCCCTAGAACTTAGAACTACTTAAACCTAGCTAACCTAAGGACATCACACACATCCATGCCCGAGGCAGGATTCGAACCTGCGACCATAGCGGTCACGCGGTTCCAGACTAGAACCGCACGGCCACACCGGCCGGCCCGGCCGGCTTTCCTAACACGTTCATGGTTAGATTAATAACCTTCGTTGAATATGTCTCCAGCTATATACGCTGCTATTTCAACAGTCTTTGAAACACGATTAAGAAATTTCCATACCAGTTGCCAGATGCATCTGTTGAAGATCTAATTCATCAAGCACCTACAGCAGCCTATAATTTTGTCGACGCATGGTTCCATTCAACACGTTCTAACTTCTAAAACACATTCATAATAAAAAAAATTCTTTTTCAGGCATAATCTATACGTTTCAGGAATGCAAATTATGTAAAACATTTTTTTCAGCGCTCTCGACCAGTACCTTTCCTTAACAACGAAGACCAGTATGCCGGCCAGCATTGATGTGGTTTTTAGGCGGTTTCCCACATCCGACCACTGGAGACCGAACCGCACAATAACCCTGGTGGGATGGGTGCACTCCTGTGGCCTGTTGTGGGGTTGTAAACCACTGAGGGCTACTGCGGGGCAAAGCCTCTCCGTCGTTTCTAGGTCCCCGGTTTAATACGTACCTAGAGACCTTTAAACATTTGGTGTAAATAAAAGCGTAGTTTCATTAGAGTACTTGTCATTTTAAATAAGATAAAATGGTGTGACAGGTTATTTTTTTACTCGCAACTGAGGTTGTAAACCACTGTACGCAGCGTGCAGTGACACCTCGCCATACTTCCGCTAGGCGGTCGGCATTACGTTTATAACCAGCTTTATGGATTTCGCCTGCAATATTACCAACGACAACCACACAATTTATGTCATGATTCTAGCACAACTCGGAAACCTGAAAATGTTCAAAGAACGGAACTGGTCTAACACAATAAGTGTTTAATAATTCAGATGAGGTGGTTCTTATTAATAATTAAGAATAATAGAATTATGTTGCCATCCGAATAAGAGAGAAAAGAGCTAAGGATAGAGGAATGATGTACGTAGCATAACAGCCTTTCATTTAATTGGAGGCTTTTAATAGCCTCGGGTAAGGGAGAACACAAAAGTGGTGTTATTTATTTAATTATGATGCATATCGGTCCCCGATCCTTATCGTTCTGTTAAGGATCTTGAGTAGTTTTGGAAGTATGACTGATTTCTCGTTAGGCAGAGACAGAAAGGGAGTGGGTTGTGCAACCAACTTAATAGCTTCACTACTGCAGGAGGGATCTGCGACAATGCAGAAACAGGTGGTACTGTTCATGGTTGGTAACAGGTATGGATTTCCATCGCTGCCGTTCGGGAAGCGTGGCAGGGGGGAACGTTTAAAAGGGGGAGGGTGTAGAGCAACCGGGGACGTGCTGCTCCAGAATGTCGTAGTTGAGAGATGTATGGTTGGCGCTGTGCTGGACGTGTGAGCATTCACTTCTCTCAAAGGCGTCATTACTACCTAGACTATCGCTAGTGCTGGACTCGGTGATTTAATTCGCGTAATCATATTGAATTTCATTCGCTGATTCAGTCTAAGTACAATTTCAGAAGGCCTTATGCACTTACTTCGTTCTGACCTGATTGTCGATGCACGTGCGGTCCGATCTTACTTTAGAGTTAATTCATAACGTTCTCTTTCTTATCTTTAAGTTTCAATTATATAAAATCTGTTAATTTATGGGATATTTACATAAAGATAACCTGAGATGGAATTTTCATATCGAAGGTATACTTACATCACAGTTTTAATCTGCCAGGAAGTTTCATATCAACGCACACTCCGCTGCAGAGTGAAAATCTCATTCTGGAAACATCCCCCAAGCTGTGGCTAAGCCATGTCTCCGCAGTATCCTTTCTTTCAGGAGTGCTAGTTCTGCAAGGTTCACAGGAGAGATTCTGTAAAGTTTGGAAGGTAGGAGACGAGATACTGGCAGAAGAAAAGCTGTGATGACCGGGCGTGAGTCGTGCTTCGGTAGCTCAGATGGTAGAGCACTTGCCCGCGAGAGGCAAAGGTCCCGGTTCTAGGCGCGCAGTCCGGAACCGCGCGACTGCTACGGTCGCAGGTTCGAATCCTGCCTCGGGCATGGATGTGTGTAATGTCCTTAGGTTAGTTAGGTTTAAGTAGTTCTAAGTTCTAGGGGACTGATGACCACAGTAGTTAAGTCCCATAGTGCTCAGAGCCATTTGAACCAACCCTTTTTGCAAGCTGTAACGATCACCACATAATGTTGAATAAGACGTGCCTTCGTTCACCTGTTACCAATTTGTAGTAGGTCCCTAGTTACGTGTTACTTTTAGCAATTTTTCTCCTTGCATGCAGTTTATCTGTACTCACGGCACCGACTGCCTAATCACGTGCTGCTATTCCTGCCCCAGTCTTTATAACATTTCCTCCCACAGTATTATTGAAGGTATACTCTCGAGAGAAGGAGTACATGAGTGTCCTCGTGTAGTTATGAAATTACGTTATTCTGTGATCCCCAGAGTTCGGTATATCGAATTGCGTCTTAATAGTCGATGCCAATGAAATCCTTTACAAAATTTTCCTGCGTTATTTAAACTTAGTAGCGCCGCAGAGCGAATTTAACCTCACTCTGTGTCATACAGTGATGAGCACGTCAAAAGTCAAGGCTAATTATATGTGCAGCTCATAAATGTTAATAAATTCAAGTCAATCATAGATCTATTTTTTAATGTTTAGGAATCCCATATCAGTATGCGTGTCCACATATATTCCTTGAATGTATCAGGAACTGTCAGAGGAGCCACGTTTCTTGGCTCTCATGGGCGCACAGTTGCTCCCCCTTGTGTTTACAAAAATTTTCGTAACGTCGTGATCCGGTACAAATTAAATACTACTAGCACAAGCATTAACAGAATAGGGAGAGTACTTTCACTATGTTTGGAAAGTGGAGATATGCACTCAAAGAAAGAAAGGAAAAAAAGACGACGCACCACGAAGGAATTATCGGAATGGGATTGAGATTGGTAGAAGTGATGTGCATGTACAGACAAATCAGCTGTTACAATGTCAGAAAATTTGGATCATTTATTCAAAAGATAGAGATTCAAAAATTTGGTAAGTCAATAATGCGTTGGTCCATTTTGGTCGTTATGGAAGAGATTATTCGGTTTGGCATTGATTGATAATGTTGTTGGTTGTCGTCCTGAGGGATATTCCACAGCTGTCCAATGAGTCGCCAGACACATCTTCGCTGGTCATTGTGGATCATTTCTAAGCGGGACCCATCACCTAAGACAGAATTGCTCCAGTCAATCTGATTGCAGGCAGAAAGTGCCCGACACCACTTGAAAGGGGCGAGTTGGTGAACAGAGGTCACTAGTATTCGCAGCAAGGGACGCCGATAGCCCAGTCCCCTTTCTCTGAGCCGCGTATGAATGGTCCTTGCGCGTCACTGAAGCACCAGTTGCACGTCGGATGGGTGATTATAACGTATCCGGATCTCTGAGCGCCTCTCTGACGATTGCTCGGTCCTCCAGTTTTATCGTCTCCCTAGGTGTAGCGCTTCCTTCTTGACGCTGTGTTCGGACATGGCTCAGCAATTCCTGTCAGCATTGTCGAATAGCGGCATCGCTCCTATTCATATTTCCACTGTCTCGCCTATTACTCCATCCGCCTTCTCTGAGCCCTACTACAAGTCCTCTGGCAAATGCCGACAACTGCTTTCAGTGACCATGCGCCTGCTGCGAGACATGGTTTTTGTCTGAGTACACGGAATGAAATTCGCAAGGACTTTAAGCCCCGGTATCGACATGTCCCCTGTTTACTATCCTTGCTACTTGCTTGCGGGGACTGGGTATTTGTGTTGACCTCATCATCTCATTGTCATTGGGGAAGTGGCGAGATTGGAACTGTAAAAATTCAGGCTTTTACTGATGACCTCGATGTTGAGCGCCCCACAACATCTATCGCCCATAAAAATTAACAACGTTGTATTTTGTATTTTGCCAATACCTGTACGAATATTAATTTGTAACTATTTTTCTTCTTGAGTTTTTGTTCAAAAATGGCTCTGAGCACTATGGGACTTAACATCTGAGGTCTTCAGTCCCCTAGACTTAGAACTAGTTGAACCTAACTAACCTGAGGACATCACACACATCCATACCCGAGGCAGGATTCGAACCTTCGACCGTAGCAGCAGCGCGGATCCGCACTGAAGCGCCTAGAACTGCTCGGCCACAGCGGCTGGCGATTGAGTTTATATCCGGGACACCGACAGCCTATTGTTTCATTGTTATTCCAAAATATTTTATTACACAGCCGCTGCATTTAATAATGACCACCTATATCGCTCAAATTTCGAACATCTTCAGGATAGTGATGTCATTAGCCCAACGGCTTGGAGCAAGTCTTCCAATTGGACGCTGCTTCGGCGGCATGCTTGCTCCTGAACCAGCGGCATAAGCGGTCTTAATTTCAGTGATAGGAGAAGAATCGGTGTATTCAATGTGGTAAGACCTAGTTTCAGATTACTTCTAGTTGCGTACAACCCGTCAGTACTGTGTCCTGTGTGCAGCGACATATGAAAGCTTATGGAAGCAATAACATAGAACCATTCACTGTGCTCGTTGATGTCGGTTTAAGATAACAGACAATTAACGAAACCCCTCCGTCAGACATTCTGTATAATGTTATTTCCTGGATATAAATAGTTCAAATGGCTCTAAGCACTATGGGACCTAACATCGGAGGTCATCAGTCCCATAGACTTAGAACTACTTAAACCTAAATAACACATCCATGTCCGAGGCAGGATTCCAACCTGCGACCGTAGCAGCAACGCGGTTCCGGACTGAAGCGCCTAGAACCTCTCGGCCACATCGACTGGCTTCCTAGATAGAATTCTTTTACTTATTGCACTATCGTTGCAAAGTTGATAGTATTCCGTGATTTGCAATGGATACAATGAAATAATAATACGTCATATACTCTGAAGAGCCAAACAAACTGGTTTACGCATGCGTTTTCAAATACAGAGACATGTAAACAGGCAGAATAAGGTGCTGCGGGCGGCAACGACTATATAAGGCAACAAGTGTCTGGCGAAGTTGTTAGACCGGTTGCTGCTGCTACAATGGCAGGTTATCAAGATTTAAGTGAGTGTTATAGTCGGCACACGAGCGATGGGATACAGCATCTCCGAGCTAGTGATGAAGTCGGGATTTTCCCGTACGACCATTTTACGAGTGTACCGTGAATATCAGGAATCCGGAAAACATTAAATCTCCGATATCGCTGCGGTCGGAAAATGATCCTGCAAGAACAGGAATAATGACGATTGAAGAGAATCATTCAACGTGACAGAATTGCAACCATTCAGCACATTGTTGTACATTTCAATTCTAGGCCATCAACAAGTGTAACGTTGCGAGCCATTCAACCTAACACCATCGATTTTGGCTTTCAGAGCCGAAGGCCCACTCTTATACTCCTAATGACTGCACAACAGAAAGCTTTACGCCTCTGCTGGGCCCATCGACGCCGACGATGGACTGTTGATGACGGAAACATAATGCCTGGTCGGACGGGTCTCATTTCAAATTCTATCGATTGGATGGATGTATCGGGCATGGAGTCAACCCATGAACCCTGGATGTCAGCAAGGGACAGTTCAAGCTCGTGGATGGTCTGTAATAGTGTGGGGGGTGTGCGGTTGGAGATCGTTCCTGTCAGATAACCTGCATCCATTCATATCCATTGTGGTTTCTGACGGATTTGGGCAATTCCAGCAGGACCATTGCGACACTCCAGACACCCAGAATTGGTATAGAGTGGCTCAAGCAACACTCTCCTGAGTTGAAACACTTCCGCTGGCCACCAAACTCCGCAGACACGAACATTATTGAGTATATGTGGCATGCCCCACAACGCGCTGTTCGGTAGGGATCTCCACCACCTCGTACTCTTAGGGATGTATGGAGAGTTCAGCAGGATTGATGGTGTCACTTCCCTGCAGCAGTACTTCAGACATTAGTCGAGTCCATGCCATCTCGTGTTGCAGCGCTTCTTCATGTTCGCGGGCGCCCCACACGGTAAGCAGGTGCGCCAGTTTCTTTGGCTCTTCAGTATATACCTCTGATATAATGTCATTCTCTAAAATAATGACCGTAATCTGTAAAATTTTACTTTCACTGTTAGTTAATCGGTTTACAAAACGAGTTTGTGGTTCAAAATGGTTCAAATGACTCTGAGCACCACGGGACTTTAACATCTGAGGTCATCAGTCCCCTAGAACTTAAAACTACTGTAACCTAACTAACCTAAGGTCATCACACACATCCATGCCCAAGGCAGGATTCGAATCTGCGACCGTAGCGGACGCGCGGTTCCAGACTGAAGTGCCTAGAACCGCTCGGCCACCCCGGCCGGCACTTCAGGATGATGAACGATAATTTACTGTAACTATGTAAGTGCTAAACATAATTTTGCACTTAATATTACGTCTGGCCCATTTTTGTAACGTTACCCCACGAAGAATCACAAATTAATTAGATAGACATTTTCTCACAAAAATGTTCCACAAGTCGCAAAATGGAGATCAAAGCGAAAATCATACAAGTTTCGTTTGAACCAAGTAACTACATCTTCCAGCTGCACTAGTATTTGTAAAAAGTGACACAATGAAAACAGTGGTCTCCAACACGCCACGAAACGAGTACATGTAGAACAGTGGGACCATAATATGTGATTGAAATGGCACATAGGTAACGTGCACGTAGGCCCAACAACGCCCTCTTTTGTGTCACGGAACAGGTCAGTGATACGCAATGCTCAAATAGTCTGAAGCCGTCATACGAAGTGGAAACGTGTAACCAAAGGTCACCATAGGATAAAAGATCGGCAGGTGAGTGCGTTCGAACGGGACAGAACGATTGGCTTCCGGGAGGGGGTCAGTCGTTCCGTAACATTGCGGCTTCTACAGGGCACGCTATTTCAAAAGTGAGGCGTACATGGAACCAGTAGAGAGAAGAGGGTCATACCTAGCCCCGACAGGGTACTGGACAACATAGTGTGACTAAAATGCGAGATAACCGTCATCTTTTCGCCTTGCCATAACAGAGATAGCGCGACGTTGGAGCACTGCAACGGATGCGGACACTTCTGAGTCGACCTACGCCGTCTTCTGTGGGCCAGACTGGTCACACGCTTGCTATTGTGACTACTTGCACTGACCAGAACCCACAAACACAACAGACAGCATCAAGTGAACTTCGACACTGGCATGCTGAGTAGGAAAAGTAGTGTTCCGGACGAGTTTCACTTGATCTTGTCCTACAGCGATGGCGTCATACGCGTTTGACGCCGCTGAGGTGAACGCAGACCGGCAGATATTATTGTTGAGCGCCGTAGCGGACAACTGCCTGTAAACGCGATTTCGCCTCCTACGTCTTGAGGGCAATGTAAACAGCTACGCTTCATCAGGGAGGTGTCACTGCCTAAGACACTGTCCCTATTGCATGCTGTTTCCCATGCCATATTTCAGCAAGACAACGCTCGGCCGCATTTGGCGAGGAATGTGCAAGCCTTCCTCGAAGAACGACGGGTACCACTGCTTCCCTGGTCAGCCCCTTCACCTGACATGTCGTCCGTGGAGCATGTCTGGGTTATAGTCGGTTGACAACTTGACAATTCAGGTCCTCCTCCAGCCACACTTGACACTTTGTAAACGCGCCTACAAATTGCGTGGCAGAGTATTCCTCGGCAGCATATTCGTGCACTCTTTGATTCAGTAGCATGATGTCTAGCAGCTCTAACTGCAGCACGTAGTGGCGCTCCAGTGTAGTGAATTCCCACTGTCACTGTGCATGTAACGGTCTGTAATGCTAATCATGTGTGTAGTGTCATGTCTCTGATCAGTGGAATAAATTTCGTTGTGATCACATCTTTCGGTCATGGTGTTTCACTTTTTACAAATATAGGTTGTATAGTAGGTTTTCCTATCGAAAACACTGCAAAGCGTGTTCGTTGCCCCTGCAGAGTTCGGCCGAGAATTGTCAAGGAGGCTGTTGCCAATGGGCATCACTGTGGGGGTCCGGATGGGGGTTTGTCGGGGACGGCCAGCACGTCCCACGCATCCCCTGATCGGACTAAGACTGTGGTTGCCCTGGATACTGCCCGCATTGAGGCTGATCCCTCACCTGTGGTAGAGTGGGAGGTCGTTTCAAGGTGTGGCAGGGGGCGAAAGACATTCTGGAGGGCTGAACGGAAAGCCTCTCCAGTTTGTCTGACGAACCGGTTTCAGGCTCTGTCTCAGGCTGATACTGATCATCGGCCTGACATGGCTGCTTGTCCTGTTCCAGAGGTTGCCCCTCAGTCTGCAAGATCCGGGCAGTCGCAGAGGGTGGGCTTACTGGTAGTTGGGAGCTCCAACGTCAGGCGCGTAATGGGGCCCCTTAGGGAAATGGCAGCAAGAGAGGGGAAGAAAACCAATGTGCACTCCGTGTGCATACCGGGGGGAGTCATTCCAGATGTGGAAAGGGTCCTTCCGGATGCCATGGAGGGTACAGGGTGCACCCATCTGCAGGTGGTCGCTCATGTCGGCACCAATGATGTGTGTCGCTATGGATCGGAGGAAATCCTCTCTGGCTTCCGGCGGCTATCTGATTTGGTGAAGACTGCCAGTCTCGCTAGCGGGATGAAAGCAGAGCTCACCATCTGCAGCATCGTCGACAGGACTGACTGCGGACCTTTGGTACAGAGCCGAGTGGAGGGTCTGAATCAGAGGCTGAGACGGTTCTGCGACCGTGTGGGCTGCAGATTCCTCGACTTGCGCCATAGGGTGGTGGGGTTTCGGGTTCCGCTGGATAGGTCAGGAGTCCACTACACGCAACAAGCGGCTACACGGGTAGCAGGGGTTGTGTGGCGTGGGCTGGGCGGTTTTTTAGGTTAGATGGCCTTGGGCAAGTACAGAAAGGGCAACAGCCTCAACGGGTGTGGGGCAAAGTCAGGACATGCGGGGACCAAGCAGCAATCGGTATTGTAATTGTCAACTGTCGAAGCTGCGTTGGTAAAGTACCGGAACTTCAAGCGCTGATAGAAAGCACCGAAGCTGAAATCGTTATAGGTACAGAAAGCTGGCTTAAGCCAGAGATAAATTCTGCCGAAATTTTTACAAAGGTACAGACGGTGTTTAGAAAGGATAGATTGCATGCAACCGGTGGTGGAGTGTTCGTCGCTGTTAGTAGTAGTTTATCCTGTAGTGAAGTAGAAGTGGATAGTTCCTGTGAATTATTGTGGGTGGAGGTTACACTAAACAACCGAACTAGGTTAATAATTGGCTCCTTTTACCGACCTCCCGACTCAGCAGCATTAGTGGCAGAACAACTGAGAGAAAATTTGGAATACATTTCACATAAATTTTCTCAGCATGTTATAGTCTTAGGTGGAGATTTCAATTTACCAGATATAGACTGGGACACTCAGATGTTTAGGACGGGTGGTAGGGACAGAGCATCGAGTGACATTATACTGAGTGCACTATCCGAAAATTACCTCGAGCAATTAAACAGAGAACCGACTCGTGGAGATAACATCTTGGACCTACTGATAACAAACAGACCCGAACTTTTCGACTCTGTATGTACAGAACAGGGAATCAGTGATCATAAGGCCGTTGCAGCATCCCTGAATATGGAAGTTAATAGGAATATAAAAAAAGGGAGGAAGGTTTATCTGTTTAGCAAGAGTAATAGAAGGCAGATTTCAGACTACCTAACAGATCAAAACGAAAATTTCTGTTCCGACACTGACAATGTTGAGTGTTTATGGAAAAAGTTCAAGGCAATCGTAAAATGCGTTTTAGACAGGTACGTGCCGAGTAAAACTGTGAGGGACGGGAAAAACCCACCGTGGTACAACAACAAAGTTAGGAAACTACTGCGAAAGCAAAGAGAGCTCCACTCCAAGTTTAAACGGAGCCAAAACCTCTCAGACAAACAGAAGCTAAACGATGTCAAAGTTAGCGTAAGGAGGGCTATGCGTGAAGCGTTCATTGAATTCGAAAGTAAAATTCTATGTAACGACTTGACAGAAAATCCTAGGAAGTTCTGGTCTTACGTTAAATCAGTAAGTGGCTCGAAACAGCATATCCAGACACTACGGGATGACGATGGCATTGAAACAGAGGATGACACGCGTAAAGCTGAAATACTAAACACCTTTTTCCAAAGCTGTTTCACAGAGGAAGACCGCACTGCAGTTCCTTCTCTAAATCCTCGCACAAACGAAAAAATGGCTGACATCGAAATAAGTGTCCAAGGAATAGAAAAGCAACTGGAATCACTCAATAGAGGAAAGTCCACTGGACCTGACGGGATACCAATTCGATTCTACACAGAGTACGCGAAAGAACTTGCCCCCCTTCTAACAGCCGTGTACCGCAAGTCTCTAGAGGAACGGAGGGTTCCAAATGATTGGAAAAGAGCACAGATAGTCCCAGTCTTCAAGAAGGGTCGTCGAGCAGATGCGCAAAACTATAGACCTATCTCTCTTACGTCGATCTCTTGTAGAATTTTAGAACATGTTTTTTGCTCGCGTATCATGTCATTTCTGGAAACCCAGAATCTACTATGTAGGAATCAACATGGATTCCGGAAACAGCGATCGTGTGAGACCCAACTCGCCTTATTTGTTCAT
Source organism: Schistocerca americana (assembly GCF_021461395.2). Taxonomy (NCBI): domain Eukaryota; kingdom Metazoa; phylum Arthropoda; class Insecta; order Orthoptera; family Acrididae; genus Schistocerca; species Schistocerca americana. The sequence continues at coordinate 769,777,167 of NC_060122.1, read as the reverse complement.
GAGACCCAGAAAATATTAGATACAGGCTCCCAGGTAGATGCTATTTTTCTTGACTTCCGGAAGGCGTTCGATACAGTTCCGCACTGTCGCCTGATAAACAAAGTAAGAGCCTACGGAATATCAGACCAGCTGTGTGGCTGGATTGAAGAGTTTTTAGCAAACAGAACACAGCATGTTGTTATCAATGGAGAGACGTCTACAGACGTTAAAGTAACCTCTGGCGTGCCACAGGGGAGTGTTATGGGACCATTGCTTTTCACAAAATATATAAATGACTTAGTAGATAGTGTCGGAAGTTCCATGCGGCTTTTCGCGGATGATGCTGTAGTATACAGAGAAGTTGCTGCATTAGAAAATTGTAGCGAAATACAGGAAGATCTGCAGCGGATAGGCACTTGGTGCAGGGAGTGGCAACTGACCCTTAACATAGACAAATGTAATGTATTGCGAATACATAGAAAGAAGGATCCTTTATTGTATGATTATATGATAGCGGAACAAACACTGGTAGCAGTTACTTCTGTAAAATATCTGGGAGTATGCGTACGGAACGATTTGAAGTGGAATGATCATATAAAATTAATTGTTGGTAAGGCGGGTACCAGGTTGAGATTAATTGGGAGAGTGCTTAGAAAATGTAGTCCATCAACAAAGGAGGTGGCTTACAAAACACTCGTTCGACCTATACTTGAGTATTGCTCATCAGTGTGGGATCCGTACCAGGTCGGGTTGACGGAGGAGATAGATAAGATCCAAAGAAGAGCTTCGCGTTTCGTCACCGGGTTATTTTGTAACCGTGATAGCGTTACGGAGATGTTTAATAAACTCAAGTGGCAGACTCTGCAAGAGAGGCGCTCTGCATCGCGGTGTAGCTTGCTGTCCAGGTTTCGAGAGGGTGCGTTTCTGGATGAGGTATCGAATATATTGCTTCCCCCTACTTATACCTCCCGAGGAGATCACGAATGTAAAATTAGAGAGATTAGAGCGCGCACGGAGGCTTTCAGACAGTCGTTCTTCCCGCGAACCATACGCGACTGGAACAGGAAAGGGAGGTAATGACAGTGGCACTTAAAGTGCCCTCCGCCACACACCGTTGGGTGGCTTGCGGAGTATCAATGTAGATGTAGATGTAGATGTAGATGACACATGACAGTTACGTTATGTGGGCTGCATGAAATAAGGCGAAAGCCCTCAGCAAGCCTTCAGACTTGGTGGGAGGCATTATTTTATAAGCATCTCTACGTCTCACATTGCTCAAAGAACTGAAAAGTCCGATGTGACACAACAGATGGACATACTAAACCAGGGGTTCCCAAACTGTATTCCGCAGAACATTTGTTTTCCGTGTGAAGTGAATGAGAGTTCCGCGAAAAGCTATAACACGGAGTCCTTTTATCTGAGAATCTTTCTTGCTTTTTAAAATTTTATTGTGATATTTGAGTGATTAGTTATGATTTAAAGTAATCATTGAATGAAACAAATTTATCTCATTCTTTAAATTTTTTTAAAAATTTTGTTACCCTTCAAAACGGACGAGGTGTTCCATCGAAAGCCGGCCGTGGTGGTGTCACGGTTCTAGGCGCGCGGTCCAGAACCGTGCGACTGCTACGGTCGCAGGTTCGAATCCTGCCTCGGGCATGGACGTGTGTGATGTCCTTAGGTTAGTTAGGTTTAAGTAGCTCTAAGTTCTAGGGGACTGATGACCACAGCAGTTGAGTCCCATAGTGGTCAGAGCCATTTGAACGATTTTGTTCCATCGAAGTACCAGGATTCTGAAGAGGATCCGCCAGAGGAAAAGTTTGGGACCCCTGTACCAGACACACTGTGCAACGGATCTGCGCAAAACTTCATCGGATTTTTACTGTGGTTTTAATTTCGCGACGTATCGGGGGTTGGAGAAACATAACCCGCATAATTTTCTTTCCTTTCTTATGTTACTACCAGCCATATATGCCCCTTACAAACCGATCATTAACGTGGGAACGAGCTTTGTGCTTCACAAAGACCAAGTGTCAAAAAAACCCTCGTTATGTGGCAAAGTGTACTCTGTATACGCAACATGTCGTTTAAAAGGCGTTGCTTGGGATACTAGCAGCTTAAGTTAGCCTTTCGCAGCCGACCGATGTGGCCGAGCGGTTCTAGGCGTTTCAGTCTGGAACCGCGCGACCGCTACGGTCGCATGTTCGAATCCTGCCTCGGGCATGGATGTGTGTGATGTCCTTAGGTTAGTTAGGCTCTGAGCACTATGGGACTTAACAGCTATGGTCATCAGTCCCCTAGAACTTAGAACTACTTAAACCTAACTAACCTAAGGACATCACACAACACCGAGTCATTACGAGGCAGAGAAAATCCCTGACCCCGCCGGGAATCGAACCCGGGAACCCGGGCGCGGCTTAGTTAGGATTAAGTAGTTCTAAGTCCAGAGGACTGATGACCTCAGATGTTAAGTCCCATGGTGCTCAGAACCATTTTATTGACCCTTCACAAGGCAGGAAAACGGACTTTCTAGCTCTTCCACACGATTGCGCTGCTATCCAGTAACTATGTACTCATTCTCTTTGACTTTTTCCCCTGACAGTGTTTACCTTTTCCAGTAAAATGCGGTATAGAGCTCGTTCATTCTGTAGCTTTGTCCAGTACTGGGCCGGTGTTGGCGTTAAAAGAGGAACTTGGCGGTATCACAAGGTTGCCGCGGGCAGAGCAGATCGCAAAGTGTCGGCGCTACCTTTGAGCTGTCGCCGAGAAACGGCACAAAGGCGCCGTCCGCGCCGGCTGCTGGCGCTGCAGGGGCCCTCGCGGCCGCTCTAATGAGCGCGTGACGTCACGCGGACCTCTCCTCCGGCTGTGAGGGCGTCGAGTGGCAGCCGCTCCACGGTCGAGGGCGGTGCCGTGGGGGCAGCGACACAACACAACACAACGCAGAGCCACGCCGCGCGGCGTAGTACGGCGCCAGAGCGCTGAATGGGCGTCTCCCACATCGCACACAGTGGCCGCCTAACCCCTCGACTCAGCCCTATTTATTGTGTGTATATGGTACAATACACGGTCCAGTAACATTACAATGACCACCTCCTATGTTCCACATCGACGTGCGTAACCACTCACGCACTGCAGGTGGCAACACTGGCAGTGGAGGGCAAATAAAGCTTGTCGGGGAGACGCGGAAAATGGTACACTAATTGTGGTCTCTACATCTACATCTACATTACTACTCTGCAATTCACATTTAAGTGCTTGGCAGAGGGTTCATCGAAACACAAGTATACTATCTCTCTACCATTCCACTCACGAACAGCGCGCGGGTAAAACGAACACCTTTACCTTTCTGTTCGAGCTCTGATTTCTCTTATGTTATTTTGATGATCATTCCTACCTATGTCGGTTGGGCTCAACAAAATATTTTCGCATTCGGAAGAGAAAGTTGGTGACTGAAATTTCGTAAATAGATTTCGCCGCGACGAAAAACGTCTTTGCTTTAATGACTTCTATCCCAACTCGCGCATCATATCTGCCACACTCTCTTCCCTATTACGCGATAATACAAAACGAGCTGCCCTTTTTTGCACCCTTTCGATGTCCTCGGTCAATCCCACCTGGTAAGGATCCCACACCGCGCAGCAATATTCTAACAGAGGACGAACTAGTGTAGTGTAAGCTGTCTCTTTAGTGGGTTTGTTGCATCTTCTAAGTGTCCTGCCAATGAAACGCAACCTTTGGCCCGCCTTCCCCACAATATTATCTATGTGGTGTTTCCAACTGAAGTTGTTCGTAATTTTAACACCCAGGTACTTAGTTGAATTGACAGCCTTGAGAATTGTACTATTTATCAAGTAATCGAATTCCAACGGATTTCTTTTGGAACTCATGTGGATCCCCTCACACTTTTCGTTATTTACTGTCAACTGCCACCTGCCACACCATAGTGCAATCTTTTCTAAATCGCTTTGCAACTGATACTGGTCTTCAGTTGACCTTACTAGACGGTAAATTACAGCGTCATCTGCGAACAACCTAAGAGAGCTGCTCAGATTGTCATCCATGTCATTTATATACACCAGGAACAGCAGAGATCCCAGGACGCTTCCCTGGGGAACACCTGACATCACTTCAGTTTTACCCGATGATTTGCCGTCTATTACTACGAACTGCGACCTTCCTGGCAGGAAATCACGAATCCAGTCGCACAACTGAGGCGACACCCCATGGGCCCGCAGTTTGACTAGAAGTCGCTTGTGAGGAACGGGGTCAAAAGCTTTCCGGAAATCCATAAATACAGAATCAACCTGAGATCCCCTGTCGATAGCGGCCATTTCTGCAGAAATGGAGTGATTTGTCTTATATCCAGAGGGGCATGGCTCAAAATGGCTCAAATGACTCTGAGTACTATGGGACTTAACATCTGAGGTCATCAGTTCCCTAGAACTTAGAACTACTTAAACCTAACTAACCTAAGGACATCACACACACCCAACCCCGAAGCAGGATTCGAACCTGCGACCGTATCAGTCACGCGGTTCCGGACTGAAGCACCTAGAACCTCGTGGGCACCAAGGCTGGAAGAGGGGCATGATCAGTGGCTTCTGGGCCAAAAGTGGAAAAATCTTCGAGACGGCTAAGTCTGTAAAATGTGCGCGTGCTGCCTGGTTACAGTATCTACAGCTACATCCATACTCCGCAAGCCACCTGACAGTGTGTGGCGGAGGGTACTTTGAGTACCTCTAACGGTTCTCCCTTCTACTCCAGTCTCGTATTGTTCGTGGAAAGAAAGTTTGTCGGTATGCCTCTGTGTGGGCTCTAATCTCTCTCATTTTATCCTCGTGGTCTCTTCGCGAGATATACGTCGGAGGGAGCAATATACTGCTTGACTCCTCGGTGAAGGTATGTTCTCGGAACTTCAACAAAAGCCCGTACCGAGCTACTGAGCGTCCCTCCTACAGAGTCTTCCATCGGAGTTTATCTATCATCTCCGTAACGCTTTCGCCATTACTGAATGATCCTGTAAAGAAGCGCGCTGCTCTCCGTTATGTCTTCTCTACCTCTTCTATCAACCCTATCTGGTACGGATCCCACACCGGTGAGCCGGCCGAAGTGGCCGTGCGGTTAAAGGCGCGGCAGTCTGGAACCGCAAGACCACTACGGTCGCAGGTTCGAATCCTGCCTCGGGCATGGATGTTTGTGATGTCCTTAGGTTAGTTAGGTTTAACTAGTTCTAAGTTCTAGGGGACTAATGACCGCAGCAGTTGAGTCCCATAGTGCTCAGAGCCATTTGAACCATTTGAACCCACACCGGTGAACAGTATTCAAGCAGTGAGCGAACAAGTGTATTGTAACCTACTTCCTTTGTTTTCGAATTGCATTTCCTTAGGATTCTTCCAATGAATCTCAGTTTGGCACCTGCCTTACCGACGATCAACTTTATATGATCATTCCATTTTAAATCACTCCTAATGCCTATTCCTAGATAATTTATGGAATTAACTGCTTCCACTTGCTGACCTGCTATATTGTAGCTAAATGTCTGCAGCTCGTGGTCGTGCGGTAGCGTTCTCGCTTCCCACGCCCGGGTTCCTGGGTTCGATTCCCGACGGGGTCAGGGATTTTCTCTGCCTAGGTGATGACTAGGTGTTGTGTGATGTCCTTAGGCTAAGGCTAGTTGGGTTTAAGTAGTTCTAAGTTCTAGGGGACTGATGACCATAGATGTTAAGTCCCATAGTACTCAGAGCCATTTGAACCATTTTTGTAGCTGAATGATAAAGGACATTTCTTTCTATGTATTCGCAGCACATTACACTTGTCTACATTGAGATTCAATTGCCATTCCCTGCACCATGCGTCAATTCGTTGCAGATCCTCCTGCATTTCAGTACAATTTTCCATTGTTACAACCTCTCGATATACTACAGCATCATCTGCAAAAAGCCTCAGTGAACTTCCGATGTCATCCACCAGGTCATTTATGTATATTGTGAATAGCAACTGTCCTATGACACTCCCCTGCGGCACACCTGAAATCACACTTACTTCGGAAAACTTCTCTCCATCGAGAATAACATGCTGCGTTCTGTTATCTAGGAACTCCTCAATCCAATAACACAATTGGTCTGATAGTCCGTATGCTCTTACTTTGTTCATTAAACGACTGTGGGGAACTGTATCGAACGCCTTGCGGAAGTCAAGAAACACGGCATCTACCTGTGAACCCGTGTCTATGGCCCTCTGAGTCTCGTGGACGAATAGCGCGAGCTGGGTTTCACATGACCGTCTTTTTCGAATCCCATGCTGATTCCTACAGAGTAGATTTCTAGTCTCCATAAAAGTCATTATACTCGAACACTGTAGAGAAACTCTAAAAGCACAAAAAGGTACTTAGCTGCAACTTCGCACCACCGCCCAGCACCAAGTAAGCAGAGCTCAAGAATTTTTCTTCACGTGCCTTCCTTATCAGCAACAGCAACAACTTGGAACTGGAGCTGCACTGAAGAATACAATGAAGGCCAAAACCTAAAGGTTTATTCATAGACATGACTTTCACACGATACGTTATTAATTACAAGAAGAAGGATGAGTAACCGCCTACTCACTCACTTACTTAGGTTACCGTCTTCATTATAGTTACTGTCCCCATCAGCAGAATTCTACACATTTTTCAGTCAGAATAAAATAAAAGATGTTTCCGACGTAAAACGGACGTACATTATTACCTTCACACTGCAAGTATCTTTGAAGTGACATGAGGTTGCGGCAAAGAGTTAGTAGGCGATACAGGAAGGCCACTAAAATAACGGATTAGAGAACACGAACGCCGCACACAGTTAAAACAGAGTGTGAAATGGTACGCAGTGGAATGTCAGAAGAACTGCGATTAAGACATAGATTTCAATAACATATGTTTGCTAGCCAAGGAAACCAACATCTGTAGGAGAGTAGTTGGAGAAGCGCATGAGTGTTCCAAGAACGAATGTGTACAGCCTTCAAGCTTCGTGGTTTCCCATCATCAAGGAAGTAAATACGTGGCCACGCTCCGCGAGGAATACAAACCATGAGCAGGAAGTCACCTCTGCGGTATAACAGTAACATTTTGATAAACATTTCCACTCTACTGCTTCGCATTTTCCATTTTGTATCCAATGAAGATAGCCCACCAGTACCGGCGCCTAACGGCAAATCATTACACTAACGACACAAATCCTGCAACAGCGAGTCTAAACTCATCCCTATAAAGTTGAGTACTTAATCGGTAAATAGTTCTCCATCCATACTGTCTCAAGTAGCGAAACTTCATTTATAATTATCCTGCATGTCAGCAGTTCATATTCACGAAATGTGATATAAACACGATAGACATATCAGCTTTAGAAGATACCCCATTAACTGGTAGTACTGACCAGCCGCAAATCGAGATGTTGCTATTCTGCCACAGAAAGAAGTTACGCTTTAGGAAGTGCAGATAAATTCTACTACCGCAAGGTCGCAAATACACTATATGATAGAAAGTATCCGGACACCTGGCTGAAAATGACTTACATGTTCGTGGCGCCCTCCATCGGTAATGCTGGAATTAAATACGGCGTTGGCCCACCCTTAGCCTTGATGACTGCTTCCACTCTCACCGGCATACGTTCAATCAGGTGGCAGAAGGTTTCTTGGGCAACGGCAGCCCATTCTTCACGGATTGCTGCACTGAGGAGAGGTATCGATGTCGGCGTTCCAGAACATCCCTAAGGTGTTCTGTAGGATTCTGGTGAGGACTCTGTGCAGGCCAGTCCATTACAGGGATGTTATTGTCGTGTAATCACTCCACCACTGGTCATGAGTTATGAACAGGTGTTCGACCGTGTTGAGAGATGCAATCGCTAATTGCTATTCTACAATGGGAAGCAAGAAGGTGCTTAAAACATCCATGTAGGCCTGTGCTGTGATAGTAACACGCAAAACAACAAGGGGTGCAAGCCCCCTCCATGAAAAACACGACCACACCATAAAACCACGGCCTCCGAATTTTACTGTTGGCACAACACACGCTGGCAGATGACGTTCACTGGGCTTTCTCCTCACCCACGCCCTGCCATCGGATCGCTACATTGTGTATCGTGATTCGTCGCTCTACACAACGTTTTTCGACTGTTTAATCGTCCACTGTTTGCTCCCCTTCTACTAATCGAGGTGTAGTTTAGCATTTACTGGCGTGATGTGAGGCTTATGAGCAGCCGCTCGACCATGAATTCAGTTTTGTCGCCTCCCGCGTAACTATCATAGTACTTGCAGTGGATCCTGATGCAATTTGGAATTCCTGTGTGATGGTCTGGATAGGTGTCTGCCTATTACACATTTCGACCCTCTTCAACAGTCGGAGGTCTCTGTCAGTCAACGCAAGAGATCGGCCTGTACGCTTTTGTGCTGCACGTGCCCCTTCACTTTTCTACTTCACTATCACATCGGAAACAGTGGGTCTCGGAGTGTGGAAATCTCGCGTACAGGCATATGACACAAGAGACATCCAATCACCTGACCACGTTCGAAGCCCGTGAGTTCCGCGGAGCGCCCCATTCTGCCCTCTCACGATGTCTAATGACTACTGAAGTCGCTGATACGGATTACCTGTCAACAGATGGCAGCACAATGCCCCTAACATGAAAAACGTATGTTTTTGGGGGGTGTCCGGATACTTTTGATCACATTGTGAAGTAATAGTATGAATTAAATTACGTCCTATTCATTTTGCTGAAGTCGAGATATTGCTCCCAGAGAAGCAAGATAACTGGGGGCAGGATTGCATGTTGTCCCGTCGATAATCAGTGTACTGCTCTGTAAGGATATCAGCGCCCACAGCACAGGTTGTGGAAACGCGTACACAGCTAAACGTATATAATATTATCCTCAATGAAGTCTCCTCTACCCTGGTGTCGATTTGTTGCAAAAATGACTGTGTTATAGTTCTCACATTGCGTTCAGCATTAATTGTGAGCGTTTCTACTTGGTCGACACTGCAGGATCAGATGATTTCTACATTGTTATGATGACGGCAAGGTACATGATATTCCTTCCTAACAGCCACTAGAACATCAACAAAGCTAGCAGGCACTCTTCAAAACGGCAATCGTGAATACAATTGCCGAAGAACAGAACGTTCCTTGGCATCAAGTGCATATTGTTATCAGCTGCAGCTCCTAAACAAAACAGTTAAAATATAATAGCGTATATTAAGCGTTCATACGCGAATTAATTACCGAATACATATACCGCAAAACGTTCTTGATTGGTATTGGTGCCATCGCGGCTTCACACATCGTTAAAATCTTTCTTAAATTAACAACAGCTATACATGATATACCTACAAACAGCTTTCCACCGTTCGTGGCCAGTGTAATTGAACGATGGTCATAAAACTCAAAATTTACATTAATACAGATAAGAGGCATTTACATAAAGACTAAATGTATTAGATATAGTGTTACCAAAGGCGTTATGCCCTTACATGTAAGCAACTGACACATCAATATTTACATCTTTCGTAAGAGATACCATCGTATGGATGTTGCTATGACCCGGTACATGTCAATAGTATGGCAGCTGATGCTAATCACAACGTTCAAGAAACGCAGAATTCGACATATACTGATATGACATAAGTCATTGCATACCTACTAACATCGTGTCGCAACTTTTTTTCCTATTTTCACATCAACCACGGTAGTACGAATGACTCCTTCCCCAACGGCCCGCTCTTTTATACGTTGAGTACGCGTTACTACCGCCATCTGTGTATGTGCATATCGCTGTCCTAGGACTTTCGTCACTTGAGTGTATACACATGAGTGGCTGGTACTGTGGTGAAAAGGGGACTGACGGGCACTATGTTTTCACATGTTGCTTGAGGCGAAGACTTTAGTAGCTGGGTACATAATTTACATAAAATTTTCTCGTTATAATAACAATTTAAGGAATAAGATGTAATGTAATTCTAATTAATCAGATGACATCAATATAGCTCGTCTTATGGTTAAACCAAAAGGACTTTAACTTACAGAAATATATGTATTTGTACCTAATTTCCTATATTTTTGTAAGTGGATGTCGAACAATGGTACATCGAATGTACAAGATTACGATCAAATCCAAGAACCTAGGTATTGCATTTTTATGAATTTCCATGAACCTTGGACCTTGCCGTTGGTGGGGAGGCTTGCGTGCCTCAGCGATACACATGGCGGTACCGTAGGTTCAACCACAACGGAGGGGTATCTGTTGAGAGGCCAGACAAACGTGTGGTTCCTGAAGAGGGGCAGCAGCCTTTTCAGTAGTTGCAGGGGCAACGGTCTGGATGATTGACTGACCTGGCCTTGCAACATTAACCAAAACGGCTTTGCTGTGCTGGTACTGCGAACGGCTGAAAGCAAGGGGAAACTACGGCCGTAATTTTTCCCGAGGACATGCAGCTTTACTGTATGGATAAATGATGATGGCGTCCTCTTGGGTAAAATATTCCGGAGGTAAAATAGTACCCAATTCGGATCTCCAGGCGGGGACTACTCTGGAGGACGTCGTTATCAGGAAAAAGAAAACTGGCATTCTACGGATCAGAGCGTGGAACGTCAGATCCCTTAACCGGGCAGGTAGACTAGAAAATTTAAAAAGGGAAATGGATAGGTTAAAGTTAGATATAGTGGGAATTAGTGAAGTTCGGTGGCAGAAGGAACAAGACTTTTGGTCAGGTGAATACAGGGTTATAAACACAAAATCAAATAGGGGTAATGCAGGAGTAGGTTTAATAATGAATAAAAAAAATAGGAGTGCGGGTATGCTACTACAAACAGCATAGTGAACGCATTATTGTGGCCAAGATAGACACGAAGCCCACGCCTACTACAGTAGTACAAGTTTATATGCCAACTTGCTCTGCAGATGATGAAGAAATTGAAGAAATGTATGATGAGATAAAAGAAATTATTCAGGTAGTGAAGGGAGACGAAAATTTAATAGTCATGGGTGACTGGAATTCGAGAGTAGGAAAAGGGAGAGAAGGAAACATAGTAGGTGAATATAGATTGGGGCTAAGAAATGAAAGTACTACTGAGAGCTTCTTGTTGACTGAAGCAGTATTTTCAACCTCTGGTTGAAGGCATTATGAACCGTGGTTTTACTTTCAAAGAATATTCTTAATAATTTATTTTATTTACTAGCGAATCATCAAGAATATTAATCACACTATGAAAGCGTGGAAGTAGTTGCCAGGGAGTAACTGATGAAATCATAACCAAATTCCTTTTAACAAATGGGAATTATATTCACTTTAATAGTGCCTAACAGCAATTTTTAAAAGAAACAGATTTAATATTATAATCGCAAAGCACCCTTTAAAGATCAAGTTACAATTTATTCAAAGGCACAAAGAAACAAGTTTTGACTGTATGAGCTTTCGGGCAGAGAAGCTTGCCGCTCCCTTTTGACACTGCTGTAGTTACGACCGCTCACAGCAGCCTCTGGAAGACTACACTGGTGCAAATCTGCAACACACCACGTTACTTTAAACTAAAGTTTTAACAATTTACACATGCACACAAACTATGCACCCCCGTAGGAGGGATGGAAATGGTACAAAACACTAAGAATTACGATATTAACATTGCCACCGAAGGTACAACAAGTATTACGGTGAAAGGGTGGCAACTTTATATACTAAAATGATCATTTAAATAAAAGCCCATAAAATGCAGTCTTATATAAAATTCTACAAGGTTGGCCAAACAAGTTAAGATGCTCTATAGTACACAGATAGCGCTTCTCAAGATGATAGGCAAGATCAAAACATATTTCAGGAATTAGGCCATTGCACTCCAATCAATAAATTCGTTAACACACCAAATCCGACAAACATGACAGAGGCAGCTCCGAACGACAGACAGACATTAACAGCCTAACAAATGCAGACGAGAGACAGACTAGCAAGCTAGGGACGAGAAACTGACCCAGACTGACTGTGCCGAGTTTTTTTTTTTTTTTCTTTATTGTGATTTTAATACCTGTATAACAGGTAGGCTGGCAGCAGCACAATACGCCGCTCTTCAGCCAAAGATAGTACAATGATAAAACAGAGAAGACACATGAGTTGGAACAAAACAGCGGGGAAAAATCAGTAGACACACGAACATAAAAAACATGAAGCCGTTCACACTCGATGACAATCCACACTACAAACTGTTGACATGAAGCACAAACACTGAAGATGTCAATGGCACTGGAGAACGATGGAGTGTGACGGTGAACACTGAACACTAAACACGACGACACACACGAGACACTAATGGCTATGATCTCCGGCGCGCGAATGTCCACGTAGCGTGTGCGAGTCCGGGGACTTGCCAAGTGGGGAAGAAGGGTGAGGGGGGGGGAGAGGGGAGAACAAAGATGCCAACGGCTGAGGAGATGGGAGGAGGAGTAGAGGGACAGGGGAGGGGAAGCCCGGGGGAGGAGTGGGGAGAAATGGAGGAGGGAGGGAAGGAGGGAGAGAAGGGAGGGAGGGTGCCCAGAGGAGCAAACACAGGAAGAGGGAGGGAGAATCAAAGTTAGTAGGAGGGGTAGATGGAGTGGAGGAGGGCATCATCAGGAAGAGGGAGCTTGCCGAAGCCACCTTGGGAGAGGATAAGGAGGATGGAGAGATGGAGACTGGGTGGGACGTGGGAATACAGGTGCGGCAGTGGGCGGGGGTGGGAGCGGATGGGGGAGACAAGCGGGTGAGGAGGATCGAGTTTTCTGGAGGTGTACAGGATCCGTATCCGATCAAGGAAAAGGAGGAGGTGGGGGAACGGAATGAGGTCGTACTCTGGCTAGCTCATAGCGCCCCTTAGATGCACGTGAACAGGCAACCTTTCCCCTTTCCCACCAGATGGAGACACCAAAGCTGCGATAGCCACAGCGGCGCCACCGCCAGAAACGGAGGGCGACTGCTTCACACTACGCGCTGCTGCACGCTCTTCAAAACAGCAAATTTTTACCACGGCTCACACTGGATTAAAAAAAAAACACTGTCTGAATACGTCCAAAAATCCCAACGGTACCGATCGGCCGCCGAATCAATCTCAGTTCTTAGACGTCACAATATCCGTATACAGAAGGGCATGTGGTCAGGACACCGCTCTCCTGGCCGTTGTCAGTTTCAGTGACTGGTGTCGCCACTTCTCAGTCAAGTAGCTCCTCAATTATTCTCGCAGGGGCTGAGTGCACCCCGCTCGCCAACGGCACTCGGCAGACCCGGAGGGTGACCCATGCAAGTGCTAGCCAAGTCCGACAGCGCTTAACTTCTGATGGTAACCATGTTACCATTGCGGCAAGGTCGTTGGCTGAAGGCGTTAGATAGGCAACCAGCAATGGCGGATCTCGGTGGCGGTTTTTGACGCTCATTAGTGTAGATGGAGACGGCAGCAGGTGTGTCTGACCGGTGTCGGTGTCGGCGCGGTGTTGCAGGAGGCACGGTGGAGGTGCGGGCGTTCGACTCGCACCTGCGCGGTCCCAGCTTCCTGCTGGAGCCGCCGGCGCGGCTGGAGTTCTCCAACTCGTCGGGCGGCTGGCTGGACTGCTCGGCGAGCGGCAGCCCGCCGCCCACGGTGGACTGGCTGGCTGTGGACGGCGCGCCCGCTGCCGACGTGCCCGGCGTGCGGCGCGTGCTGCGCAACGGCACGCTCGTGCTCATGCCCTTCCCGCCCGCCGCCTACCGCCAGGACATTCACTCCACCGTCTACCGCTGCGTCGCCTCCAACAGCGTCGGCAGGCTCATCAGCAGGGACGTCCAGGTCCGCGCGGGTAAGTACGCTTCTGGACCGGTGATACCAGTAGAGCTTACACCCTATGTGCTGGATTAACTGCTGTATCTATTCCTGTCTTACATTTTTACCCTCTACACTACCATTGTAACATCCTGTTCCCTTACATGCTCCTGTACGCGAAAGAACTGGCCCCCTTTCTAACAGCCGTGTACCGCAAGTATCTAGAGGAACGGAAGGTTCCAAATGATTGGAAAAGTCCCAGTCTTCAAGAAGGGTCGTCGAGCAGATGCGCAGAACTATAGACCTGTATCTCTGACATCTATCTGTTGTAGAAGTTTAGAACATGTTTTTTGCTCGCGTATCATGTCATTTCTGCATACCCAGAATCTACTATGTAGGAATCAACATGGATTCCGGAAACAGCGATCGTGTGAGACCCAACTCGCTTTGTGTGTTCATGAGACCTAGAAAATATTAGATACAGGCTCCCAGGTAGATGCCATCTTCCTTGACTTCCGGAAGGCGTTCGATACACTTCCGCACTGTCGCCTGATAAACAAAGTAAGAGCCTACGGAATATCACACCAGCTGTGTGGCTGGATTGAAGCGTTTTTAGCAAACAGAACACAGCATGTTGTTCTCAATGGAGAGACGTCTACAGACGTTAAAGTAACTTCTGGCGTGCCACATGGGAGTGTTATGGGACCATTGCTTTTCACAATATATATAAATGACCTAGTAGACAGTGTCGGAAGTTCCATGCGGCTTTTCACGGATGATGCTGTAATATACAGAGAAGTTACAGCACTAGAAAATTGTAGCGAAATGCTGGAAGATCTGCAGCGGATAGGCACTTGATGCAGGGAGTGGCAACTGACCCTTAACATAGACAAATGTAATGTATTGCGAATACATAGAAAGAAGGATCCTTTATTGTATGATTATATGATAGCGGAACAAACACTGGTAGCAGTTACTTCTGTAAAATATCTGGGAGTATGCGTGCGGAACGATTTGAAGTGGAATGATCATATAAAATTAATTGTTGGTAAGGCGGGTACCAGGTTGAGATTCATTGGGAGAGTCCTTAGAAAATGTAGTCCATCAACAAAGGAGGTGGCTTACAAAACACTCGTTCGACCTATACTTGAGTATTGCTCAACAGCGTGGGATCCGTACCAGATCGGGTTGACGGAGGAGACAGAGAAGATCGAAGGAAGAGCGGCGCGTTTCGTCACAGGGTTATTTGGTAAGCGTGATGGCGTTACGGAGATGTTTAGCAAACTCAAGTGGCAGACTCTGCAAGAGAGGCGCTCTGTATCGCGGTGTAGCTTGCTCGCCAGGTTTCGAGAGGGTGCGTTTCTGGATGAGGTATCGAATGTATTGCTTCCCCCTACTTATACCTCCCGAGGAGATCACGAATGTAAAATTAGAGAGATTCGAGCGCGCACGGAGGCTTTCCGGCAGCCGTTCTTCCCGCGAACCATACGTGATTGGAACAGGAAAGGGAGGTATTGACAGTGGCACGTAAAGTGCCCTTCACCACACGCCGTTGGGTGGCTTGCGGAGTATAAATGTAGATGTAGAAATGCTATCACCATTATCGACAACAGTAAAACTGGTCATTACTGCCCACTCGAGACTGCAAAGATATGGTTAACAGTGCCGTGAATTATAGGGGAAAACCAAGATAATGTGAACACCTGTACTAACTTGGGAATGAATTATTAAAATGGGGTTGGACTCCCATTTGCCCGTAATACGGCTGCGATGATAGTCTACAGTGGAATGTTACGCCACTCTTCGATCAGAACCTCTTCTAACTCCTGTAGAGACGAGGGAAGCGGAAATCTGCTCCGGAGTCTGCGCTCAAGTACCGCACAAAACGGTTCGATAATGTTAAAGTCCGGGGACCGTGCTGGTCATGAAAGACGCTGCAGTTCAGCTGCATAATCCTCATATGACGATTCTACTGTCCTGACTGGTGGAGGGGAACATTACCGTCCTGAAATACGGCATCATTGTTGGGGAACAACGTTTGAATCGTGGGATGCATCTGATCACCCTAAATGTTCACATACTTGTTTGCTGTAACACAGCCTTTGAGAGTAACGATGGGACCAGCAGAATACCATGATATGGCTGCCCACATCATCACACTTCCACCTCCATGCTTAACCGTTGGAATCAAGCAATCAGGATTGTAGGCTTCTTTTGGTATTATCCAGACGTAAGGCTGGCCCGATGCTCACTCGTCGGATCATATGACTTGTTTCCATTGATCAGCCGACCTGGATTTATGCTCCTTACACGATGTTTTACGCTTCTTTCCTTTGGTTGTCATCACTAATAGTTTCGGTACAGCAGTTCGTCCATGACTATTCAGTTTATGGAGTTCTCGGCGAACAGTATCGATAGATAAGGGGTCTATTGAGTTCTGTAATCAATTTAGCTGGCGCAGTTTTGTATTGTTTTGATAAAATTCGTGTTAGCATACGACGATCTGAGTCATTTACTTTTGACTTGTGCCCACAATTACGTTTACACGGCGATGTCTTTCCGTGTTTTGTGTAGGCTGTCATGACTGTCGATACAGTTGCTCTTGAAACATTCAGTGGTTACCGATGTTCCAGCTAATCGGGCCCCCACAATCTGCCGTTTTTGGAGCATTGTTGGGTCTTTCATTGCAAGTCGACATCGACCTCTGAATGCAAATATCAAGTGTGCGCTACTCGTAAACAACCTGCACTGATGCTTAGTCCGTACTGAACACGCACAGTCCAATGCGACACGTGCCTTATCTGTGTTGTTGACCATCAAACATAATCATCCCATTACTACCACTGCTCACATTATTTGCCTATTCGTAGTACATTTGTGAATCGGGCATTGCAATTAACTCAACATTTCCACTGCCATACTCTTCCGACATTGTCCCTCATAGCCTATCTCGTAGGATATGGGAATCGCTCGGAGCTGCAATCAGTCTATGCTGGTGTGCTTCGATAACCAGGTAGCTGGTCAGCTTTAAATAATACACCGTGATATTTTCAGGACGCAGTGGCCTGCAAGTCTCAAGGCTATAATATGACAGTTTTCAGATATTCCGGGTTCCATTACAGCGTATTTATTAGCAAACATAGTAAAATAATTCATAACTATTCATTTTCATACAATTAATCTCAAAGTCTGCAAAAAATCGAGAACGTGTCCCACACAGAAAACTCAATGCATCCCAGTGCCGACTGAAATGTTTAGGGCACAATAGAAGTCTCTGGCACACTTCGAATTACACTCCAATGATTTTTACCTTGTCTCCAGAATTTTAATGCCATTTGTTTCTTAATATAAAGAGTTTACTCTATAGTGGAATTACGATAACAAAGCTTTATTAACACCTAGGCTTCCCCTAGTATTTAGAATGTGAAAACTGAACCCTAACACGTAACAGCTCGTATGAAAATGTCTTAGATCTTGCCTCAGTGTCGGTGCT
This sequence comes from Schistocerca americana, assembly GCF_021461395.2. NCBI lineage: Eukaryota > Metazoa > Arthropoda > Insecta > Orthoptera > Acrididae > Schistocerca > Schistocerca americana. The sequence continues at coordinate 769,759,911 of NC_060122.1, read as the reverse complement.
TTCCCTTACTTTAAGATCGCATGTGATATATACTCTTACGACTTGCTCAGGCTCCTCATCCGACTTTATTTTGAAGCACTACATAGCTTTGCCAAACTTACTGTCTGCCTGCGTTCCATTCGGTGAACCACCATGCTCGTTGCTACAACGATTTACATCACTGTTGTAGACAGGAAGCTATTCACCGTAACGGCAGTATTTCAATGCAGTGTCAAGAATATCCAATATATGATGTTAAAAATACGGGGAAACTCAAAAGGGGACAATTTCTGGGTGAAGGAAGCTTTCTTGAGCCTAGAGCTGAGGAGACGACCTTCCCTGTCCTCCTAAATCGGTTGTGGTCGGAACTTATAGGGTTTGCTTAAGGACTAGATGTTTCCCCATAATGGCCGGAGTTTCTAACACCTGATACAGAAAAATTTCTTGAAGTCCTGTGTGGAGAAAGCACCGTACACAAACCCTGTAAGCATGAGATGGAAATGATCGATGAAGAGACCTACATTCCGCTCTTGAATCTAATTAGCTGGAGTGCCTAAAGGATATGTCATTTCGTGGAGCAGGCCGGAGCTCATGAAATCGAGGATCCAGCCAGCAGCCCTTGATGTGGCACGCTGCAGATCCTCTGTGAAAGAGTCCGTGTTCGAAAGTGACTACTCTGCAGTTAGTGATCCTTCGTGATCGACGAGGTTACGTATCGGGTGCGGGAAGCCAGCACAGCATTCGAAAGAGCGTACATATACGAGGGCGTCGAATTATTCTTAAGGCACTTCGTTGCTTTTCTCGGCAAGCACTGCAGACTAGCGATCGTACACTATTATCAGGGTTGGTTGGTTGTTTTTGGGGAAGGAGACCATACAGCGTGGTCATCGGTCTCATCGGATTAGGGAAGGATGGGGAAGGAAGTCGGCCGTGCCCTTTCAGAGGAACCATCCCGGCATTTGCCTGGAGTGATTTAGGGAAATCACTATTATCAGGGAATCCTTCCGCCACGCTGGGTAGAATGTTTTCGATTTGCATCCATCTGCTTCTGTTGTGGCAGATTGTTCCCTCTTCACAGCATTCGATTTTTTATTACTCTCAAAGAGTTAGCGACCAATTCCAGGTGTTTATGAAGAGCTTGCTGTACTCTACAGAAGACGTCAAATTAACACGTTAGTGTGATTTAAGTTAACTTTCTATTCAGTCCCAACCATGGAAGGCACTGCTTTCTACGTAGTTCCAAGGACTCCCTGATTGTTGAGGACACCTAGGGGGTGTATAGGGCTTACACCTCAAAATTAAACCAAGGTTAAAGATCAAGATAAGTATTCTTCTACAACAAAAACACAAAAGTGAGCCAAGAGCAGCCTTCGCTGAAGTTTAATGATACATTTATTCAGACCTTAAGCAGTGATAATTAACATGTCCCTACCCAGTATCACACGAAAATACATTGTATTCGCCATAAAAAGTTTTATTATGAACGAAGTGTGTGTCACACATGTAATGTTGTTTATCGTAAGACAGCCAGTTACTTCGAAACACACAAACTTGAATCTTATTGAAGTGAGTGAACAACAACATTATCAGAGTCCCACAAAGTTAAAGTTTATTCAGGATGACAATTATTAAACTACATGAAACAAAACTAAATTAGTTACAAACTACGGCGTGCACACACTTTATTCAGCATGTAAACGTCACTACAGATATTCGAATTTAATTTACGACATGTTCAATGTGCCTGCCATCACTGGCGATGAAGTGGCGTAGACGAATAGTGAAATTCTGCGTGATCCGCTGAAGTCTACTGACTGGTTTGATGCGGCCTGCCACGAATTCCTTTCCTGTGCTAACCTCTTCATGTCAGAGTAGCACTTGCAACCTACGTCCTCAATTATTTGCTTGACGTATTCCAATCTCTGTCTTCCTCTACAGTTTTTGCCCTCTATAGCTCCCTCTAGTACCATGGAAGTCATTCCCTCATGTCTTAGCAGATGTCCTATTATCCTGTCCCTTCTCCTTATCAGTGTTTTCCACATATTCCTTTCCTCTCCGATTCTACGTAAAACCACCTCATTCCTTATCTTATCAGTCCACTTAATTTTCAACATTCGTCTGTAGCACCACATCTCAAATGCTTCGATTCTCTTCTGTTCCGGTTTTCCCACAGTCCATGTTTCACTACCATACAATGCTGTACTCCAGACGTACATCCTCAGAAATTTCTTCCTCAAATTAAGGCCGGTATTTGATATTAGTAGACTTCTCTTGGCCAGAAATGCCTTTTTTTGCCATAGCGAGTCTACTTTTGATGTCCTCCTTGCTCCGTCCGTCATTGGTTATTTTACTGCATAGGTAGAAGAATTCCTTAACTTCATTGACTTCGTGACCATCAATCCTGATGTTAAGTTTCTCGCTGTTCTCATTTCTACTATTTCTCATTACCTTCGTCTTTCTCCGATTTACTCTCAAACCATACTGTCTACTCATTAGACTGTTCATTCCGTTCAGCAGATCATTTAATTCTTCTTCACTTTCACTCAGGATAGCAATGTCATCAGCGAATCGTATCATTGATATCCTTTCACCTTGTATTTTAATTCCACTCCCGAAGCTTTCTTTTATTTCCACCATTGCTTCCTCGATGTGCAGATTGAAGAGTAGGAGCGAAAGGCTACAGCCTTGTATTACACCCTTCTTAATATGACCACTTCGTTCTTGATCGTCCACTCTTATTATTCCCTCTTGGTTGTTGTACATATTGTATACGACCCGTCCCTCCCTATAGCTTACCCCTACTTTTTTCAGAATCTCGAACAGCTTGCACCGTTTTATATTGTCGAACGCTTTTTCCAGGTCGACAAATCCTATGATTCTTCTTTAGCCTTGCTTCCATAGTTAGCCGTAACGTCAGAATTGCCTCTCTCGTCCCTTTACTTTTCCTAAAGCCAAACTGATCGTCACCTAGCGCATTCTCAATTTTCTTTTCCATTCTTCTGTATATTATTCTTGTAAGCAGCTTCGATGCATGAGCTGTTCAGCTGGTTGTGCGATAATTCTCGCACTTGTCAGCTCTTGCCGTCTTCGGAATTGTGTGGATGATGCTTTTCCGAAAGTCAGATGGTATATCGCCACACTCATATACTCTACACACCAACGTGAATAGTCGTTTTGTTGCCACTTCCCCCAATGATTTTAGACATTCTGATGGAATGTTATCTATCCATTCTGCCTTATTTGACCGTAAGTCCTCCAAAGCTCTTTTAAATTCCGATTCTAATACTGGATCCCCTATCTCTTCTAAATCGACTCCTGTTTCTTCTTCTATCACATCAGACAAATCTTCACCCTCATAGAGGCTTACAATGTATTCTTTCCACCTATCTGCTCTCTCCTCTGCATTTAACAGTGGCATTCCCGTTGCACTCTTAATGTTACCTCCGTTGCTTTTAATGTCACCAAAGGTTGTTTTGACTTTCCTGTATGCTGAGTCTGTCCTTCCGACAATCATATCTTTTTCGATGTCTTCACATTTTTCCTGCAGCCATTTCGTCTTAGCTTCCCTGCACTTTCTATTTATTTCATTCCTCAGCGACTTGTATTTCTATATTCCTGATTTTCCCGGAACATGTTTGTACTTCCTCCTTTCATCAATCAACTGAAGTATTTCCTCTGTTACCCATGGTTTCTTCGCAGCTACCTTCTTTGTACCTATGTTTACCTTCCCAGCTTCTGTGATGGCCCTTTTTAGAGATGTCCATTCCTCTTCAACTGTACTGCCGACTGCGCTATTCCTTATTGCTGCATCTATAGCGTTAGAGTACTTCAAACGTATCTCGTCATTCCTTAGTACTTCCGTATCCTACTTCTTTGCGTATTGATTCTTCCTGACTAATGTCTTGAACTTCAGCCTACTCTACATCACTACTATATTGTGATCTGAGTCTATATCTGCTCCTGGGTACGCCTTACAATCCAGTATCTGATTTCGGAATCTCTGTCTGACCATTATGTAATGTAATTGAAATCTTCCCGTATCTCCCGGCGTTTTCCAAGTATACCTCCTCCTCTGGTGATTCTTGAACAGGGCATTCGTTATTACTAGCTGAAACTTGTTACAGAACTCAATTAGTCTTTCTCCTCTTTCATTCCTAGTCCCAAGCCCATATTCTCCTGTAACCTTTTCTTCTACTCCTTCCCCTACAACTGCATTCCAGTCGTCCATGACTATTAGATTTTCGTCCCCCTCTACATACTGCATTATCCTTTCAATATCCTCATACACTTTCTCTACCTGTTCATCTTCAGCTTGCGACGTCGGCATGTATACTTGAACTATCGTTGTCGGTGTTGGTCTGCAGTCGATTCTGATTAGAACAACCCGGTCACTGAACTGTTCACAGTAACACACCCTCTGCCCTGAATTCCTATTCATAACGAACCCTACACCTGTTATATCATTTTCTGCTGCTGTTGATATTACTCGATACTCATCTGACCAGAAATCCTTGTCTTCCTTCCACTTCACTTCACTGACCCCTATTATTTCTAGATTGAGCCTTTGCATTTCCCTTTTCAGATTTTCTAGTTTCCCTACCACGTTCAAGCTTCTGACATTCCACGCCCCGACTCGTAGAACGTTATCCTTTCGTTGATTATTCAATCTTTTTCTCACGGTAACCTCCCCCTTGGCAGTCCCCTCCCGGAGATCCGAATGGGGGACTATTCCGGAATCTTTTGCCAATGGAGAGATCATCATGACACTTCTTCAATTACAGGCCACATGTCCTGTGGATACACGTTACGTGTCTTTAATGCAGTGGTTTCCATTGCCTTCTGCATCCTCATGTCGTTGATCATTGCTGATTCTTCCGCCTTTAGGGGCAATTTCCCACCCCTAGGACAAGAGAGTGCCCTGAACCTCTATCCGCTCCTCCGCCCCCTTTGACAAGGCCGTTGGCAGAATGAGGCTGACTTCTTATGCCGGAAGTCTTCGGCCGCCAATGCTGATTATTTATCAAAATTTAGGCAGTGGCGGAGATCGAACCCGGGACCGAAGACGTTTTGATTATGAATCAAAGACGCTACCCCTAGACCACGAAAAGGACTCGCATGTGTGTTCAGATCTGGAGATTATGCCGGCCAATCGAGGCTCATGCCAGTGGCCTCTTGGTACCCCAGAGCCAGAATGAGCTGTCCAAAGTGCTCCCCCAGGATAGCAAACACTCTTCTGCTTCGATGGGGTCGAGCTCCGTCTTGCATGACCACATTTTGTCGGAGGAATGTCGCACTGATTATTCCGTGACTGGACATTGCACACCACACAGTGACACATTGTGGGTGAAGAGACTTTTCGATCGGGAAATGGGAGTTCTCAGTCCCCCCAAATGCGCCAATTTTACTTATTGACGAATCCATCCAAATGAAAGTGGACTTCATGCCTAAACCAACCATACATCATATACTAATTCCCATCATGCCCCACAGTCAACTGTGCAGTTTTAACGTCCTAACGCAAACCGTTCAGAGGTTTTGACTATTTTATTTCAAATAGTTCAATATTGTCATCCTGTATGTTTGACCAAATTATAGTCCGAAATGTAAGGTTCCCCAGTTACTTGAACGAAGTTAAGTTCTGAAATGGGAACCAAAAGATAAAGTGCAGAGTCTTAGGCAGACGTTAAAATACAAACGTTGTAACGAAATCGCAACAAGTGGATTTTCTTGAGGTCTTACTTTGTTGACGAGGTCCCAACGAGAGAACCAGAGAAACTGTCTAAGTTTGTGCAAATACGATAGGCTATAAATAAAAGAGGAATTCAAAGAAAACAATTATTTTATTACCAGAAGTTTGCACACTTATGGTTACTTTTCAACATAATCACCAAAAAGATTGAGACATTTATCGTACCAGTGGACAAGCTTGGAAATACCCTCTTCAAAAAATTTTGCCGCCGATGATTTCAAATGAGTGCTGACATTGCTTTGAAGACCTTCGTTGGTTTCGAAGTGCTGCCCCCCTAGCCATTTCTTCAGGTCAGTGAAAAGGTGAAGGTCGTTGGGTGCCAGGTCAGGGCTGTATGGTAGATGATCGAAAATGTCCCATTGCAGTTGTTCAAGGAGCTGTTGCGTTGTGGCAGCAGTGTGTGGACGAGCGTTGTCATGGATCAGCATAATTCCTGAAGTCAGCATTCCTCTTTGTTTGTTTTGAATGGCTCTCCACAAACGTTGCAAAGTTTCTCAACAAGCATCTGCATTGATAGTGGTTCTTGGCTGCATAAACTCTAGAAGCAACACACTGTTTTGGTCCCAAAACACTGTGGCTATAACCTGTCTGTTGTTGAATGTTTGTTTGAATTTTTGGGTTTGTTGGAATTTTTTTGGTTTGTTTGGTGAATTTGGATGCATCCATTGTGATTGTCGTTTTGTTTCCGGTGTGTCGTACTGGATCCAAGTTTCATCTCCAGTAACAATCGATTTCAAAACGGTCTCTCCTTCATCATGATAACGGTCAAAGAAATTCAAAGCTGAAGCCATTCGGTGACTTTTGTGGGCGTTCGTCAACATTTTGGGGATCCAACGAGCACAAAGTTTTTTTGTAGCCTAAATGTTCACTAACGATAGTGTACGACAGATCTTGAAACTTCTGTAATTTCCACAGACAATGGAGTTATGGTGAACCTACGATTTTCTCTAACCATTCTTTCAACTCGTTCAAGAAGGTCGGTTCTGACGACAGACTTGCGTCCTTGGCCCCTTCATCATGCACGTCATTACGTCCATTTTTAAACTTTCGACACCATTCACACACACCACCATTCGTCATGAATTTCTGCTGCACTATTCCCTTCTGCTTGCAGAAACCGAATTCACCTTCGTAATTCACACTTGGCAGGAGCAACAACGACGGCAGCCACGTTTACGTGGCTGTAATGCAACGCAGGCTGATGCCTTGAGGTCGGCAATGGCGGAGTGTGTAGTGCGAGAATTGTGCAGTAGCCCACAGTGCATGTCCGCTTTCTGCCGCTCGTTCGCGTAGCTTCTATACTAAGGGATCGAAAGTTGAAGAAAAAAAAAAAAAAAGGCTTCGAGCTACCAGTAGTAAGTCCGACACCAACAAAGTGATGAAGAAATAGCGAAGCAGAGCAAACCAACATCTCCCGGCAGGCACTGTTATATAGACAAAGACCGGTCTCTCGATGACATGCAGAGTGGAGAGGAATCCGAGGTTGTTAATGGTTCAAATGGCTCTGAGCACTATGCGACTTAACTTCTGAGGTCATCAGTCGCCTAGAACTCAGAACTAATTAAACCTAACTAACCTAAGGACATGACACACATCCATGCCCGAGGCAGGATTCGAACCTGCGACCGTAGCGGTCGCTCTGTTCCAGACTGCAGCGCCTAGAACCGCACGGCCACTCCGGCCGGCCCCGAGGTTGTTGCCAGTGATGTTCTCACGAAGTCTTTCCGGGGCTGCTCGCTTTTCTGGAACCGAAAAGCGAGCGTAAATAATGGTTTCGTCGAGTGATACCACACGTGATATTGTCTCTACTAGATTCCCACGGAAGTACGAAATAGTTCAACCTCCACGCGGCAGTCATATCTACCCGTGCGCCTCGTTGAGTCCACCTGCTCGCTACTAGCTGTTGGCGGCTGCTGTTAGTGTAGTCACAGCAATAAACTTCTCGGTTTTCAAGCCGTGTCACTTTGAATAAAACATTCGAGATTTTGACTGCTGTGTGCGCGCCATTAAAAAGCCACTGACTCCAGTGGCTGTTGTGGTGTTCCGTTTAAATAGGCGCCTCTGGAACATTACAGAGAGGGCCACAGTGATGTCTGTGCGGGAAGGAGGGTTGGACAGCTCGCAGCAGCTCTGGCCCGCCACATAACTGGGTGACGACAAAAGCCGCAAGGAGCTGGCACTATGTCGGAAAATTACGCTCCCGTCTACAGGGATTGGTTTGGGTTAAGAACTTTTTATCTATCTTCCATTCATTCGCGTTGTCATGTCTGAATATGATGATCTCGATTTTTAAACCCCGTCTCTTACAATAAAACGCTCTGGCTTTCAACAGTTGTCTCCACTATCATCATCAGGAATAAAAAACCACTGGCTGCGGGGTTGTGACGGTGTTCCGCTTGAATAAGTGCTACAGCTGCGTTTGGAATATAATATTGAGGGTCGCAGTGACGTATGCGCAGAAGACCATTTTTTTAAAGGTCGTTAGGCAGTAAGGTATTAAATAGTACGTATTTCCCCTTTTCCGATTGGCCGCTACGGTCGCAGGTTCGAATCCTGCCTCGGGCATGGCTGTGTGTGATGTCCTTAGGTTAGTTAGGTTTAAGTAGTTCTATGTTCTAGGGGACTGATGACATCAGATGTTAAGTCCCATGGTGCTCAGAGCCATTTGAACCATTTTTGAACCTTTTCCGATTACTGGGTACCCCATTTTCACATCATGTCACCTTCGGTGCTGCCACTATCTTCCATTGCTTTGATCACATCCGCATTTAAATAACTCCCGTCCTTTCATTATTTTCAAAGCTTTCTGTGATTCTGTACAGATGATGGCTTTCTTCCTCAAGCAGATTTCTTATCTTACCTCTTCACAAATTTTTCAGCATCCTTTCGCAACATTCCAGTTCAAACATTTTGATTTTATTCGTTTCCCGTTTTCCACAGTGCATGATTTATTTCCTGACGTGCAATCTCAGACACTTATTTTAGTATAAATTGAAGCCTATGTTCGATCGTAGAAGGCTTCTCTCAGCGAGGAATGCCCACGTCCAGTATCTTAGTCTCCTTCTTGCACCCTCTTTCCTTCGTCCGTCAAGCTTTCTTTCCCTTCCAAGTCATGTTTGGGTTTATTGGGCTGTGCACAGCCGATAGCGCGTCTACACTTTTGTAAGCGTAATACTACGCTGTGCTGCTATGGCAGTATCTGTTGGTGTGCTTAAATCAGCAAAGCAGGTTGTTTTGGCATGCCACTAATGTTGTCAATATCATGCCTTTCATGCAGTACAGCCTGAATGCCAAAGACTGTAAAAAATACGATTTTGCCCATCTGTCCGCTACTGTTGAAGATAGGAGCTTGTAAACAGTGCCGATATTTGTGAGGTCTGCTGTTTCGGTGTCAAATTTGGTTGAAATCGACTCAGGGCTTTGGAGCATATCCGAGACGTACACATATACACTCTTTATATATGTATGGATCTGATAATGACTAAAATAAACAAAACCTATAACACTGTGAAATTATTAATTATTATAAAATTTCTGTACAATTAAAAAGCTCTAATTCAGAAGTACAATGACAGACGGTATAGACAATGTCTCCATTTGTCGAACTGTTGCGTGGATGACGGTGTCAAATACTCATAAATTAGCCGAGGAATAGAGCACATTTGAATGTGTGTTTTTTCAATTTTCGTCCCAGTGTGATCAAGGTTGGAACACTCGACACGCAACTCAGTGTATCAAATAAAGCAACAGGTAAAAGCTATCGGAAACTAACAGACTAGATGTTACTCAGGCACTAATGATAGGGATCGATTCGCAGATGTGTCGGCCATTTTCACTAGTACTTTGGTGCCTTCGTATATTTTTACTTGGTGGTAGGCTACTTTTCGCCTGAATTACTAAACCGGCATAGCTGTGGCACTGCTCAGTGAAAACGCTAGTCTTCATTGTCATATAAATTACAGTGTTGGAGAAGGAGGTGGGGACGATTAGTACACTTCGTTTTGTAACGTTAAAGACGCTGGCGTAAAATATGAATGCTTGTATATCGTAAAAACAAGTGTATCACTTAACAATAATGTAGTAATGCTTCTCATTGTGGACTTGGTGTAATGATAAATTCAGCTGTGTATTTTATGTCCTTTCATTATGGTTACGTCAGCTGTACCAGCAGACTCTACTCCCATGGCGGCACATGTTTCATCCAAGTTGTGACAACGTCCGTGTCCCGGTCACTTTGCTTGTCACTTCTTTCATGTCCTAACTGGCGGAAAACGATTTACATTTTTTGTTTCTTTAAAACTCCATGACATCGGTATTGTAAAATGTGCTCACACCTTGCCACGCCTTCTACAAGAACTACTTTAATGCAGCTTCGGGGATATTTCTAGTAAGCACTTTTGTGATTCTCTCATTTACAGAACTTACGAACACTGTCTACGAGTTTTCCGTACAGACATATGTCTACATTTCACTTACTTAACGAACTATGTAGTACATTTTGCATTGCATGTGTACGATGGGTGAGCCCCTAGTATTAGCAATCACTGGTGTGCAACAGTAATTTATACTCCCTGTACTTGCCACTCATAGAGGCCACATTTTGGCGCTTTCCAGCACTTCGTCGATGGCGCAGTAGGCAGTAAAGCAGCGAGGTGAAGTAGCTAGCACGTAGAATAGAAAACGGCAAGTGCAGTATGCATCTTAAATCTAAAACATCAATAGAAAAATGAGCATTCTCTAAGAGGAGAGTGGTACGGAAAGCAGCTTAGGAAGAAGTTTGATAATGTATTTTGTCTGGTTTGTCCTGTTATACGGCAGAAAAATTTTAACCTTGATGCAATGGGCTTTTGAAATATAGACATAGTGGGAATCCAGGAAGAAACGGATTGGCAGAATGGTAAAGAAGAGGTATTGTCAATGGTGGGGGAACAGAAACAAGTATTGGGTGTTACTTAGTGTAGAAAAAGAGATTAAATAAAGAATGTATTGGGAGGGAGTAAGCGGTATTTGAAGAAATGCTTTAGAATGATGTGTGGAGGAGAAAAGAAGTCAAGTAAATACAAGCTGATGAAGAAAACGAACAACCACGAGAAACAGAAAGAATGGTGACCGTCTCACACCTCAGAAAAACTGAACATGATAATATTGAAAGGATTGCCGGATTAAAAGTTCTTTAGGAGTTTTGAAGTACATCTAGGGTAATTAGAATTCTGGATAGTTAAGCCATGTTGCACAATAGAACATAAACAAAGTTGTTTTAAGAACGTCTTTCTCCTCCATTTTTAAAAACGAGTAACAAAGAAACTGCGCACTGTTGTATCGACGTCCACAGAATTACGCGAGTGTGATTATGTTGCGTCAAGAGACTCGTAATGAACGCGTCGCAAAGCGAGAAGAACAATACCTCATCCATTCCCGTTGATCACAATACCGGAACGTGTGAACGACATTTGTTGTAATCTGTGTGCACCCGGACGGTGCCTGTATTGACCAACGTCCGACGCAGTGCCGCTACAGAAAAATGGGTTGAACGCTTCGTCCTCTCAATAAGCGGATTTGATCGCTCAGAGATGAATGCTGCTTTTTATTCTCTTGCATGGTGACATATCTGCTGACATCCCATGAAATTTGCGGGTTTGTGAGTCGATTCTACATTGGAAGAAAGGGTCGAAGATTTTTGCCATCGTAAACAATAAAGAAACACACGGAATTTTTCTGTTCTGCTTTTGCTAGCTCCATGATGAATTTATTTTTCTACCCGTTTTAACACACCTGTAATAACTATAAAACAGTATTTGGTTACTGCATCTGCAATCAGTAATATATAGAGTAAGTAGATGCAGCATTTTCAGAAATTTATTAGATGTGCCTTAAAATTGCTTTCATTTTCATACCCTACTGGCCATTAAAATTGCTAAACCACGAAGATAACGAGCTACAGACGCGAAATTTAACCAACAGGAAGAAGATGCTGTGATACGCAAATGACTAGCTTTTCAGAGCATTCACACAAGGTTAGCGACGATGGCGACACCTACAACGTGCTGACGTGAGGAAAGTTTCCAACCGATTTCTCATACACAAACAGCAGTTGACCGGCGTAGCCTGGTGGAACGTTGTTGTGATGCCTTGTGTAAGGAGGATAAATGCGTACCATCACGTTTCCGACTTTGATAAAGGTCGGATTGTAGCCTATGGCGATTGCGGTTTATAGTATGGCGACATTGCTGCTCGCGTTGGTCGAGATCCAATGACTGTTAGCAGAATATGGAATCGGTAGGTTCACGAGGGTAATAAGGAACGCCGTGCTGAATCCCAACGGCCTCGTATCACTTGCAGGCGAGATGACAGGCATCTTATCCGCATGGCTGTAATGGATCGTGCAACCACGTCTCGATCCCTGAGTCAACAGATGGGGACGTCTGCAAGACAACAACCATCTGCACGAACAGTTCGACGACCTTCGCAGCAGTATGGACTATCAGCTCGGAGACCATGGCTGCGGTTAGCCTTGACAGACAGTGACGTCTGAGATGGTGTACTCAACGATGAACCTGGGTGCACGAATGGCTAAACGTCATTTTTTCGTATGAATCCAGGTTCTGTTTACAGCATCATGATGGTCGCATCCGAGTTAGGCGACATCACGGTGAACGCACATTGGAAGCGTCTATTCGTTATCGCCCTACTGGCGCATCACCCGGCGTGATGGTATAGGGGACCATTGGTTACACGTCTCGGTCACCTCTTGTAGGCATTGACGGCACTTTGAACAGTGGACGTTACATTTCAGATGTGTTACGACCCGTGGCTCTACCCTTCATTCGATCCCTGCGAAACCCTACATTTCAGCAGGATAATGCACGACTACATGTTGCAGGTCCCGTACGGGCCTTTCTGGATACAGAATATTTTTCGACTGCTGCACTGGCCAGCAAATTCTCCAGACCTCTCACCAATTGAAAACGTTTGGTCAATGGTGGCCGAGCAACTGGCTCGTCACAATACGCCAGTAACTACTCGTGATGAACTGTAGTATCGTGTTGACGCTGCATGGGCAGCTGTACCTGTACACGCCATCCAAGCTCTGTTAGACTCAATGTACAGGCGTATCAAGGCCGTTATTATGGGCAGAGGTGATTGTTCTCGGTACTGATTTCTCAGGATCTATGCACCCAAATTGCATGAAAATGTAATCACATGTCAGTTCTAGTATAATATATTTGTCCAATGAATACCCGTTTATCATCTGCATTTCTTTTTTCTATAGCAATTTTAATGGCCAGTAGTGTAAGACTGCCTGCAAAACTTTTTTTCTGAAACGATTAGCACCTGTCCATCATACAGTAGGATTAAAAGGAAGATGATATTACGTAAAGTATATCTTCTCAGCGTCGGCTTCGAGATAAACGGGGCACAGGCATGGACAATGATATTTCGCTGTAAAACAGAGGCGAGTCTGTCTTCCACGTGGAGGCTCCTGTAACAAAGGTAGCAGGGATACCTTTACTGACATTTTCTCAAACCTATTAGCGATAACTTGCGCTCTGGATCTGATTTGGTCTTAACACTTGAAATATAGGATACGTCTCACTGGCAAAGTATCATGCAGAGGGTGTATCACTGTCCCCTATCTTTTCCGCAAAATTCACCAAGGCCTTTCCTTTGATTTAACGTATATTATTCTTCGTATAATGGTCTCTTAGTAAGGCTGTAGGAAATGTCGATAATTTCAGCACAATTCGTCTTCTAGCCAATATACACTGTATCCGTTTCAGTTGTAAGCTTTCTTGTCTGTCAGCTCATTCACAAAGCATCAATGGTGGCCATTCATGTGAATGTAAGCAAGAGGTTGTGGTGGTACACTTCACCTGCACACCATTTCCACTTGTAAATGTAACCCACATAATGTGATGCCGTACCTTGTGGTCTTGGGATCGTCCGTCTCGATCCTCTTTAGAGTCATTAATCGACGAGTTAACTGGAACATCAGTTAATCAGAGCTTATCAAGGTGATGTACTTGGTAGGTGAACAGTAAGGTACGTAGCACAGTCACAACAATGGGAGCTGCTCAAATTTGGCTCATTAATTGACATGTGTTCCGCATTTAAGATATACATACAAGAAGGGAAACGAATATAAAGTACTAAAATCGGTAGTAAAGAGTGCTCGACTATCCAGGTTTCATATGAGATCAGGTATCAATTACAAGTATTACAAAATTCCATCAAAGAAGCCACTGTATGACGGAGAGGAGAGACAAAGAGAGAGAGAGAGAGAGAGAGAGAGAGAGAGAGAGAGAGATACTACATAGAGCAATAGAATTAAAGAAGAAAAAGAGATGTTAAATCAAAGGAAAGGCCACGGCGAATTTTGAGGAAAAGAAGGGCGACAGCGAAACCAGCTAATTTTCTCCCATTGCGATGTACAAGTTTGAAATTTCGCTGAAAAGTGCCTACAGCCTTCCTCTGTAACGGTGCAAAAGTTTTGTGATCTGCGACCCGTTTTGTTGCTCTTCATGGCAAGTCATCCTGAGCTTATGTTTCAGCAAGATAATGCCCGACCGCATAGATTTTCTAATGTTTGTCTTCGTGCTTGTGAAATCTATACGCTGACAAGCAAGGTTGCCGGATCTCTCACCAATTGAGAACGTTTGGAGCATTATGGGCAGGGACCTCCAGTAAGATCGGTATTATGACGACCTAACGTGCCAGTCGCTCAAATATGGCACAATATTCCCCAGGACATCCAACAACTCTGTAAATCAGTGCCAAGCCGAACCATAGGGGTCAGAGGCGGAAGATTTTCTAACCGAATAAATCAACAGATTTTTCCGACACTGTAATGATTCGTTTGTCTATACATGTACATGACATTTAACGATTTCCGTCCCATACCTTTTTGGTGTCATGTTTATTCATTTTTATTATTTTTTTATTTTTAAATTTTTTATCTTATTTTAGTTTATTTTGTCTTAGAGCGTATTATTGTTTCAAAATGGTGTGTGATGGTTACTTAGCAAGTCATCATCACAGAATTTGTTTGAAAAGAAAGGGAAACGAAAGTAATAAAGAACAAGGAAACTCGCTGGCCGTTGTGACCGAGCTGTTCTAGCCGATTCAGTTTGGAACCGCGCTGCTGCTACGGTTCAAATCCTGCCCCGGGCATGGATGTGTGTGATGTCCTTGGGTTAGTTGGGTTTAAGTAGTTTTAAGTTCTAGGGGACTGATTACCTCATATGTTAAGTCCCATAGTGCTCAGAGCCACTTGAACCATTTTTGGACAAGGAAACTCAACCAGTGTGTTCGAAGAGTCGCGCTCATCAGCCTCAAAATGTGAAATTAAATGTGCAATGAAATATTGGTACACAACCCTATTAGCAAAGAATTTAAGGCTCACTACTCGCCGACGCAATTCGGCAGACCACACCCCAATTTTTTGACGTAGCAACGCGTTTTCGTTAAAGAGATGGTTATTTCCGATGGACCAAAACCTTTGAGTATTCACATAACCAGTAAGGAGACATCACATCTGACCAGTGACTAGAGCACGGTCAAGTTCTGCGATTTCATGAATGTCAACAAATGACAGAAAACCACGCACAATACACTAGACCCCTTTCTTTATCCGATGCCTCCTGGCAGATTAAAACTGTGTGCCGGACCGAGATTCGAACTCGGGACCCTTGCCTTCGCCGGCAAGTGCTCTACCATCTGAGCCACCCAAGCACGACTCACGCCCCGTTCTCACAGCCTTACTTCTTCCAGTACCTCGTCTCCTACCTTCCAAACGTTACAGAAGCTCTCCAGTGGACCTAGCAGAACTAGCACTTCTGAAAGAAAGCTGTTAGTTTGGAAGGTAGAAGACGAGGTACTGGCGGAAGTAAGGCTGTGAGGATGGGGTCAGCTCAGATGGTAGAGCACTTGCCAGCGAAAGGCAATGGTCCCGAGTTCGAGTCTCGGTCCGGCACACAGTTTTAATCTGCCAGGGAGTTTCATATCAGCGCACACTCCGCTGGAGAGTGAATATCTCATTCGGGTAAAATGATGCTGAACAATCGAAACTCGTTGCTCTTGTGAAAACGACATGTTTACCACGCAATGAGCTGCGCAATATTTATGGTCGTCATGTTCTCGTGACATTGGCGTCTTAGCTTGTTGTCGGTATTGTCTGTGACGCTATCTTGCGGTGGTCGGTCGGACACATGCTATCGACCTCTATTTTCATACATCTTTATCATTATGGGCCTGACTTTTCCATTGCGTACACAACTATATTCGCTTGAAGACGTCAGCTGAAGAAGCAAGGAAATGCGCTCCTCACATGGGAAAGTCCCTATCGCACCCCTTTCAGATTCAGTGGTAAGATGTCTCAGTGGATAGCCAGTCAAAAATTAAACACAGATCAAGTATGAAAACAAGTGAAAGGTGTACTACACTATAAAAAACGGAAAACAGAAACAGTGAATGGTCCAAGAACAAGAAAAGCAATAAATAGCAGCAAAAAACCGTAACGGTGTCGTAAGTGAGTCGTCGTTGTGTAGGATTTGCAAATGGGCGTGCCGTGTTCGCAACTTCTTTGTCCCGTTTTTTTTTTATTTTTTTTTTTTTTTCATAACATTATGAACTGTCCGTCCGGTCATCGAAATTTTTTTTTTTTTCCCTTTCTGAAGGCACAGCAGTTGTCATACAATGCATAGTTTGTAGAATATGAGTCACGTGGAGGGGAATACGTTGCCGTCGCAAGTAAATGCGTTGAATAGTGAGAGCAGGCGAGATACTACATGCACTTCTCATACAAACGGAAACAACTGTGTCAGAAAAAGGAATTCAAGGGTGAAGACTTCCAAAACGGAACGCAGCTTCAAAAACATTAAGATATATGTTTTCACATAGCACGGACAGACTCTGTGATTGTGAAACTGTAGCGTTCATTTGTTGCAGCTCATGTGACAAACAGTTATGCTTTCATCATTTCATTGGGCTTGATCACATTCAGATTCATACAAACACATACACCGAAAGGTCAAAGAATTTGGTACTCAAGCCTAATATCGTGTAAGGCCCCCGCGAGCACGCAGAAGTCCCACAACACGACGTAGCATGGACTTCACTTGTGTCTGAAGTAGTGCTGGAGGGAAATGACGCCATGCATCCTGCAGGGCTGTTCATAAATCCATAACAGTACGTGGGGAGTGGGATGGAGATCCCTTCTCAACAGCACAGCACAGTGAAAGGCATCCCAAATATGATCAATAGTGTCCAGGTCTCGGGAGTTTGGTGGCCATCAGAAGTGCTTAAACTCAGAAGAGTGTTCCTGGAGCCACTCTGTAGCAATTCTGGACGTGTGGGATGTCAGGGGTCCCAATCATTCCAACATCACACGCCCCACACCATTACAGAGTCTCCACTAGCCTGAACAGTCCCCTGCTCAGAAGCTGGGTTCACGAATTCATGAGATTGTCTCCATACCCCTACACGTCTATCTGCTCGATAGAATTTTAAGCGAGACTTGTTCTACCAGGCAACATCTTTCCAGTCATCAACAGTCCAATGTCGGTGTTGGCGGGCCCAGGCCAGGAGTAAAGCTTTGTGTAGTTCGGTCATCAAGGGTACACGAGTGGGCCTTCTTCTTCGAAAGCCCATATAGCTGATGTTTTGTTGAATTTTTCGCACACTGACACTTGTTGATGGGCCAGCACTGAAATCTGCAGCAATTTGCGGAAGGGTTGCGCTTCTGTCACTTTGAACATCTCTCTTCAGTCGTCGTTCTTCCCGTTCTTGCAGGATCTTTTTCTGGCCGCAGCGATGTCGAACATTTGATGTTTTATCGGATTACTAATTTTCACGGTACACTCGTGAAATAGTCGTGCGGGAAAATCCCCACTTCATCGCTACCTTGGATATGCTGTGTGCCATCGCTCTTTGGCCGAGTAGAGCACCTCGTTCAAACTCACTTAAATCTTGATAACCTGCCGTTGTAGCAGCAGTAACCGATGTAACAAATGCGCCAGACACTTGTTGTCTTCTATAGGCGTCGCCGACCGCAACGCCGTGTTCTGCCTGTTTACATATCTTTCTATTTGAAAATGCATGCCTATACCAGTTTCTTTGGCGTTTCAGCGTATATCAGGCAAGGAGGCATATCTCATTCACTTACTTGTAGTGCAAATTAGCTGCGTCGATAAGAGATTCGTATCACATGACACAGCTACCGTCACTAATGCCGTGTATGACGCACGAGACCAGCCGTGTTTTCCGGTGAGAAATTCGGTTGACTTGTCGCCTTGGCATCAAACGTTTACCGTTCCCATTCGAAATCCACTTCCTTTCGGCTGCTATTAGAGCAGTCGTGCAGAATCATGTCATTATAGGTCCCTACTTTACACCTCGCTGTTGCAAAGGGACGTTACACCAAGAAACAGACTTAAATTTGAATAATATGAAGTTCGCATGTAGGTTTGAACACAGCTCCCTTGCTTGGCCGTCCAACACCGTAACTACTTAGCCATGACGCCATTTGTCTTGTCGACTGCTTTATATGGCACGTCTTGATCTTGGACAGTTTACGGTTTCAATTTTGCTTTTTTTTCGCAATTCAGTACACCTTCTTCCTGTTTTCAAGCTTGATCTGTGTTGAGTTTTTGACGGGGTGTCCACTGTGCCCTCTTACCACTAAATCTGAGTGGGCACGGTATTGGTTCTAAGACACGGACGGTTATACTGCTGAAAAGACGACATCGCCTTCGGGGAAGACATCAAGCACGTAGGGTTGCAGATGTTCCGCAGCTGTCAGCGGTCTTCAAGCGCAGAAGAATGTCTCACACAGCATAATACTTCTCCCGCCAGCCGGTGTCCGTGGCGCGTTGCACGTTTCAAGCCCCCGTTCACTTCGATGACACCGTTTGTGGAGACGACCATCGACATAGTGTAGCAAAAATGTGATTCACACAGACAGTGGATACGTTTCCATTGATCGACGGTCGAATCCCGATGTTCCCTTGCCGACTACAATCGTAATAGACGACGTCGTTGAGTCAACGTGTAAAAAGTAAGTGTGGTCTGCTTCCGAGTTCCATGTTCAACAAAGTACGATGAACGGTGTGCTACGAAACACATGTACGTCCACCAGCATTGTGCTCTGTCGGCAGAGATACCACAGATCACCATCTACCCTACTTCACAGAGCAGACAAGCCTTCGAACCCTACGTTCTGCGAAAGTCTTGGATGTCCATCCACTTAGCGCCTAGCGGTCGTTTCACTGTCCTCCTACCTCTTTCCGTAGACACTCACAACAGCAGTATCTACATCTACATCTACATGATTACTCTGCAATTCACATTTAAGTGCTTGGCAGAGGGTTCATCGAACCACAATCATACTATCTCCCTACCATTCAACTCCAGAACAGCGCGCGGGTAAAACGAACACCTAAACCTTTCTGTTAGAGCTCTGATTTCTCTTATTTTATTTTGATGATCATTCCTACCTATGTAGGTTGGGCTCAACAAATTATTTTCGCATTCGGAAGAGAAAGTTGGTGACTGAAATTTCGTAAATAGATCTCGCCGCGACGAAAAACGTCTTTGCTTTAATGACTTCCATCCCAACTGGCTTATCATATCTGCCACACTCTCCCCTATTACGTGATAATACTAAACGAGCTGCCCTTTTTTGTACCCTTTTGATGTCCTCCGTCAGTCCCACCTGGTAAGGATCCCACACCGCGCAGCAATATTCTAACAGAGGACGAACGAGTGTAGTGTAAGCTGTCTCTTTAGTGGACTTGTTGCATCTTCTAAGTGTCCTGCCAATGAAACGCAACCTTTGGCCCGCCTTCCCTACAATATTATCTATGTGGTCTTTCCAACTGAAGTTGTTCGTAATTTTAACACCGAGGTACTTAGTTGAATTGACAGCCTTGAGAATTGTACTATTTATCGAGTAATCGAATTCCAACGGATTTCTTTTGGAACTCATGTGGATCACCTCACACTTTTCGTTATTTATTGTCAACTGCCACCTGCCACACCATACAGCAATCTTCTCTAAATCGCTTTGCAACTGATACTGGTCTTCGGTTGACCTTACTAGACGGTAAATTACAGCATCATCTGCGAACAACCTAAGAGAACTGCTCAGATTGTCACCCAGGTCATTTATATAGATCAGGAACAGCAGAGGTCCCAAGACGCTTTCCTGGTGAACACCTGATATCACTTCAGTTTTACTCGATGATTTGCCCTCTATTACTACGAACATTCGACAAGTTTCACCGTGCCCTTAGTGATAATAATCTGTCATTTGTCAAAATCACTTATCTCAATAAATTTCCCCATTTGCAGCCCACGTCTTCACTATGGTGATCCTCCGTCCTTGTTTGCTCCGCTTACATACTTTAGTCACCGCATCACGTGCCCGCAACGTAGTTAGACGACCTGGTGAGAAACTTCGAGACTGAAATCTCAATATTGTTGAGATTGGATTCCATTGGGAATCATGTGCTCAGTGACCACAAGATTTGTATTGTATACAAGAAAAATGGCATCATCAGTCGTAAAAGGTTTGAAAATATTTACTACAGAAAATTGATTCCAGCGACTGCATGACCCTCTTCTGTGCGAATGTTGAAGGCGGGAGTTCAAAATTTGTTCGGTATCTGCTATGTGCTTCTGTATTGATGCCGTGAAGAATTTGTAATATGTGTTTATGTTAAATGAGTCTTCAAGATTTTAATATTTGCATGAAGATGGTCACAAAGTGACTGAAATAATTTTTCTGTAATAAATGATTTCAAATCTTGTTTACAGTTTGAGTCTACCTAACAAACTGCAGGACCACATAAACGGAGCGAACAGAATTTGTTACGTATTTATTACTCTATGCAGTAGATCCCAGTAAAATCATTGTTCAAGTTCGTACAAGAAAAATTATCCGATCTTTAACAAGGCATAAAGTGGTTAGGTAAACGCTGAAACTGCTCCCCTATAATGTGACAGTATCGCGAGAACGGAAGGATAAAGTGAATCCGTTACTCAAATGATTTACATCTTCTGTTGAGAGGAAGGTCATTGATACACTTGATGTCACTATGTATATAGACGAAGGGTGGTTACACCTCTCTCGTCATATAAACACACAAAACGCAAGTTCATGGCCAAAGGAGAATCCTTGTACTGCTCTTGAAACGCCGTTGTATGGCAAGAAAATTGCACTGGGTATCCAGGCGACGCGTTTGAAGGAACCGTGAACAACTGATGTAATTTTTAATGACCCACGGTTTCATTGTCCAGCTGAAGAAAGGTGAAAACAACTACTCATGGTTTCAACAAGATAGCACTACTGAGAACACAGCCTAAGACACTAAAAAAAAAAAAAAAAAACCATTGTGAACCCTTGCTTGCCGGACCTTACTCCACTCTACTGTTTTCTGTGGGTAGTAGCAAAATCTGCATTGCGTCTTAATCGCCCACGCGCGCTTGGTGACATAAAAACTTAAATAACTGCGTACGTGAGTTAAATGTAGCAATCAGATCTGCAGAAAGCGTTTTCCAATAAAATTAAGCGGATTCGGATTTGTATAGGCGTCCGTGGACATCATTTTCAACATTTGTTGTAACTGCGCAGCAACTTTCCGAGCATCCTGTGTATCTCTGCCATTCCACTCTCGACTAGCACGAAGGAATAGTTAACACCTAACTCTTTTAGTGTGAACCTTTTATTTTATTACGGTGGTCATTTCTTCCTTCGTATATAGGAGCCGACAACCTATCCTTTCATTCTGACGCAAAGTCTGTGTTTGAAATTTCGTGAAAACATCTCATCGCAGCTGAAAACGCCTTTGTTTTAATGATTGACATCCTAATTTGCGCATCACGACCGTGGATACTCTTTCCTTTGCGATAAAACAAAACGAGCTGCCCTTCTCTAAACTTCTCGATGTTCGTCAATCCTGTCTAGCAAGAGACAGCAGCAATACTCTACAGGAGGGCGGACAAGCATAGTGTAGGCAGTCCCTTTAGTAGATTTACTGCGCCTTAAGTATTCCGCTACTAAAATGCAGAGACCTCAGAATGAAATGCAGAGTTTAAAAAAATTTCAAGCCGGTCATTTTGTTGCCCTAAGCAGTGTGTCTAGTCTGTTCAAACACTGTTACGCTAGTAACTACTTTCATAAAAGGTAGATACTATCGATTTAGCTATGGAATGAAATGAATTATTCAGCGAAAAATAAAATAAATTAAGAACTACTCTAATTTCATTGTTGAGGAATGTGCATCGGGTTATTTTTATGTATTTATTCCGGATACTGTTCTCAAGTGCCTTACTTTGATCACTCCCTCTGACATTACTTGGCATAAATTTACCATACGTTTTGTAGTTAACAATTGTACTTAGCATAAATCAGCTCCCTAATCTACAAATTGTAAACCTATCTCCACATGAATAGCTTTTCAATCTGAACCTCCAAAATGATTCGCTACAGTATACGGTTCACAGTAGATTTTGATTGATGAAAAATTGGCAGCAGGAAATAAGAAATGGATGACCTCATCAAACTGTGACGACTGTAACAAGCAGAAATACGTAATGGACCTATGTGGTTGCCAAGAGTCTGGCAGTGAATCATAGTTAGAAGAGGGCGTAGATGGAGTAAAGGGAATTGTGAAAAGATCATAATTTTCAAATTAGGATGGTACACCAAAAACACAAAACATTACCGTATCCAAGACATGTTGCCGTCGGAAACAGCCTCAATCTGTCTTTCAATGTAAATTTTTTCGAAAACATTATCAGCGATCATTTAAAATTAAAATTTAGAGACTAAAAACAGGCTTGATCGCAACATTTTTATTTTTATTGAAGTGACCCGTTTCGATTCTATTTAAGGACTCCATGGAGTCCACCCACCGTTCTGGAGTCTGAAGATGGTCCTTAAATAGAATCTAAACCGGTCACTCCAATAAAAATAAAAAAGTTGCTATCAAGACTGCTTTTATACTCTAAACGTCTCTGAATGGATAAACACAAGTCCTGTAGAGTCTTCAAGGGAATGTTAAGCGACTCTTTCTGCAGTTCGGGTAATGATGACGGACGCGGACAGCTTACTCTTCTCTCCAAAGTACACCACAAAGGCTCAGCAATACTGATACTTGGTGAGTGTGCTGACCACGAGACATGAACTAATTGATCGTTTTGCTCCCAAAACAGGGCCTGGGAGATGCGAGCTGTATGAACAGGAACTCTGTCATCCTAGAATGTAACATCACCACTTGGAAACAAATATTTTACCACTGTGTGTTCCTGACCAGGAAATCTGGAAATTTGTGGTAAGTTCCTACGGGACCAAACTGCTGAGGTCATCGGTTCCTACACTTACACACTACTTAACCTAACTCCAACTAACTCATGCTAATGACAACAAAGACACCCATGTCCGAGGGAGCACTCGAACCTTCGACGGGGGGGAACCTGATCAGGAAAATGATCAAATGATCCTTAGCAGTAATGCGACCGTGAACAGTCACAACGAGGCCCATGGAATACCACGATCTTGCTGCTCAAATCAGCACCGGACCCTCAGGAACCTGATAAGGAAAACGATCAAATAATTTGTAGCAGTAACCACGAGGCCCATGAAATACTACGATGTTTCTACTCAAATCAACTCTTGGTACTTAAAGTCAGCCAGAAGTTGGAAACAGTGTGAAACAAGACTCGTCTGACCAAATAGCTTTCTTCCATTGCTCCATAGTCTAAGTTTCACGAATTCCGACACCGACAAGGGTGGCGCAGTGGTTAGCATACTGGACTTGCACAGGGGAGGGTGACGGTTCAAACCCGCATCCAGTCATGCTGATGTAGGTTTTCCATGATATCCCTAAATCGCTTCAGGCAAATTCCAGGATGGTTCCTTTGTAAGGGCACGACCGACTTCCTTCCCCATCCTTCCCTAATCCGATGGGACCGATGACCTCGGTGGTTGGTCCCCACCCCGACTCTACCAACCGACCTTATGACTTCCGACGTTGCCATCACTGACGAGTTGTTTTAGAACTCCAGCGCAATTCCATGCTTCTGAGGCACACTTCGCGTTGTTTGGGTGCTGATAGGGTTCAAGAGTGCTACATTCAGTTTTGCGGTATCTTTTGCAGCTTTCGTCCGTGTATTTTTCGTCACAATCATCTTCAATAATTACCTGTCACGATCATTCAACACATAATTTCGTCCGCGTTGTGACTTAGCGGATAATGTTTCCTCGCTTTCCGTGAACGCAGTATAAACCTTCGATATGTCACCTCTTGAAACATGGAAAACTTCGGCTTGCTTGGTTACAGAGGCACCCGCCATACGCCCACCAAATATTCGTCCACGTTCCAGTTCACTTAGTGCCGACATAATGCCCTCGCTGTACAGAACACTGTTCTGACTACGTCTGACACTTGCGACGTGTTGTGGGATTTTGCACTGGTGCTGTTTGTAGTCAAACACAAAAGAACAACCTGCAGGATCGACTATCGTCTGCATTTAGATTCAAGCATGCATTTTTCGTGTCGTTTCCATATCTTTATCCAACCCCTGTAAGTCATCCACGTCCTACGTCACTGTCTAATATTTAAATGTAAAGTAGTTGAATGGCAACTATTTTGCAATGCCCGTTCAAGCAGGATATATTTGACGAGAAATGATACAGTCTGGGCTGATCACGCACATTCGAGACACGTGTCTGGCGAGGAAGCGCAGTCAGCGGCCTCGTTCCGCGGAGGCGCGCAAATACAATGTTGTATCACAGACACTGTTTAGATATGTTACTAAAACCACCCAAGGATGTGAACACCGATGCAAGAGCAGCGCCTATTAGACGGAGGGGGTCCGACAGCCGAGAAGTTCCAGTCACTCCACCAGGAAGGAGGTACACGGCTCGTGTTGTCTGTAGTTCAACCACGGTTCGATCTCGTCCACATTGTAACTTTGCGAAAGGGAGGTCTTTCAACAAGGGAAGTGTCCAGGCGTCTCGGAGTGAACCAAAGTGATCTTGTTCAGACGTGGAGGAGATACAGAGAGACAGGAACTGTCGATGACAAACGTCTCTCAGGCCGCCCAAGCGCTACTACTGCAGTGGAAGACCGCTACATACGGATTATGGCTCTGAGGAACCCTGACAGCAACGCCACCATCTTGAATAATGCTCTTTGTGCAGCTCCAGGACGTCGTGTTACGACTCAAAAGTGTGCGCAATAGGTTGCATGATGCGCAACTTCACTCCCAAAGTCCATGGCGAGGTCCATCTTCGCAACCACGACATCACGCAGCGCGGTACAGATGGGCCCAACAACATGCCGAATGGACCGTTCAGGATTGGCATCACATTCTCGTCACCGATGAGTGTGGCATATGCCTTCTACCACACAATCGTCGGAGACGTGTTTGGAGGCAATCCGGTCAGGCTGAACGCCTCAGACACACAGTCCAGCGAGTGTAGCAAGGTAGAGGTTCCCTGCTGTTTTGGAGTGGCATTGTGTGCGGCCGACGTACGTCGCTGGTGGTCATGGAAGGCACAATGGCCGCTGTACGATATGTGAATGCTATCCTCTGACCGATAGTGCAACCATATCCGCAGCACATTGGCGAGGCATTCGTCTTTATGGACAACAATTCGCGCCCCCGTCGTGCACATCTTGTGAATGACTTCCTTCAGGATAACGACATCATCGATTAGAGTGACCAGCATGTTTTCCAGACATAAACCCTATGGAAAATGCCTGGGATACAATTGAAAAGGGCTGTTTACGGACGATGTGACCCATCAACCACTCTGAGGGATCTACGCCGAATCGCCGTTGAGGAGTGGGACGATCTGTAACAACAGTGCCTTGATGAACTTGTAGATAGTATGCCACGACGAATACAGGCATGCATCAATGCAAGAGGCCGTGCTACCGGGTATCAGAGGTACCGGTGTATACAGCAGTCTGGACCACCACCTCTGAAGGTCTCGCTGTATGGTGGTACATCATGCAATGTGTGGTTTTCATGAGCAATAAAAAGAGTGGAAATGATGTTAATGTTGATATCTATTCCTATTTTCCGTACAGGTTCCGAAACTCTCGGAGCTGAGATGATGCAAAACTTTCTTTTTTGATGTGTGTATTTGAGGTAAAACTGATACAGTGTGTGCTGCTCACGCACATCCGGGACCCGCTTCTGCCGCTTCCGGCGGGGAAGCGGAGTCAGCGGCCTCGGTTCGCCGAGGCGCGCAAATATTTGAACGCCGTGGATTGGTGGCTGTGCTGTGCTGTGTCTTTGGTGCTGTGTGGCATGGGACAGAGCAGACTACGGCAGTTGTTGTGAGGCTGCCGTTTAAATACGCGGCGGACGATGTTGCTGCCTAAGCGAGCCATGCTTTTGCTGCAGCCGCTGGCTCTGTAGCAACACTGAAGCCGTCGTCACACGGGGCATTGATTTAACGTGCAATGTGCCGGCTTGGTCTCCAACGTGATGCTGAACGCTGAGTAATGACAAACCTTTTGCTTACGGTACGTGTGACCCCAGCGTGGTATACGTAACCGCGGCGCGCTCCAGAGGCAATTCGCGGCTAAGGATGATGCACGCGAATTATGCAGTGCACACGGTTTCTCGAACTGCACAAGCGTAAACTACACAGCTGCGATAGCTTTAAGTCATGCTCCCTCGGAACGAGGCAGCTGACTTCAACATGGAGACGGACGTTAAAACCGAACGCACGAGACACAACGATCGCATCACATTGTGTGTGATCGTAAATACGATTTGCCTATATAGAAAAAAATACTCCTCGATTATTTGCAACTGAAGAAAACTCCAAAGGCAGTTGTGTGGTTCGCAAATCACATTTCTTATTTACGATATGGACGAGAGTATTTCCTTCCTTCACAGGGCAGAATGTTGGAAAAATACTCTCATAAAATTCAATCGTATGAATGTATCGCCAACTTCTCCTTCTGAACTTTAGAGAATTATAATATCCTCGAAAATAGAAGCTCTTCTTCTTATGGAGGAATTTCCAGTAGAATACTAAAGATTTCTTCCCTTATAATAAATACGGTTTTGCTTGAAACATGTAATACATCAGTAACTCAAGGCGTTTTTCCAGGGGACTGAAACATGCAGTGGTCAAACCCCCATCTATGAAAGGTTGAAACGTCCCCTTAGAAAACTTAATGAATTACTGTGCTGGTAAACCTCTTACATCATTCGATTTTCAAACAGCTGAGCAGAACTGAATGTTCTCAGACATTTCGCTCTTTACCTATTCTGATCAACACTAAATTGACAGCCAATATTTTTAACGCAACGCAATCTGACTTCCAATGACCCCTACAAGAGAATGGTCTTGGCTAACATTAACCTATACGTTTCACAAATCACTTACCTCACAAAAATCATCGTTACTCAAACTACTGCAATACAGCGAGCGCCACTACTGCCATCTAAATAAAAGATTCAATCTACTGAAGGCACTACCTACTGATAGGCATAGTTAGCAAATGAAAAATTTTGATAGAGAACAAACAATGTATTTACCTTAATAATATTCAAAAGTCATTATATATATATATATAATATATATATATATATATATATATATATATATATATATATATATATATATATATATATCAGTTCATGATACCCAGTATTACAAATTTACTCTTTCTGTCGGACACACGTCCAGATCGACCGCTCTCAAAATTCCGTCATCTCTCCCCCCACATCCACCACTGCTGGCGGCTCACCTCCAACTGCCCAACGCTACGCGCTGTTAACAGCCTACAGCCCAACACTACAATAGCAAACAACAATGCAAACCAGCCACAGATTGCACACAGCACAGCCAGTGATTTTCATACAGAGCGCTACGTGGCGTTACCAATATAAAAACCTAAACAGCCTACTTACAAGGTGACAGAAGGGAGGTCAAGAAATACCAAACTTTTTGTAATGAATAATTCCAGGTAAGCTGCAAATGTTTTAACTAGACATTATTCTTCTTTACTACAAACTTGCCTCGGCTATAGCGCCATTCTCAAGCAAACCTCTAGATGTTATATTTGTTGTGCCTACATATGTTTATAAAAGTTGTACAGTAAGGTCACCGAGTGATGTGGGCCTGTGGTTAGCACACTGGACTCGCATTCGGGAGGACGACGATTCAATCTCGCGTCCGGCCATCCTGACTTAATTTTTCGCTTCAGCAAATGCCGGGATGGTTCCTTTGGAAGGGCACGGCCGACTTCCTTCCCCAGCTTTCCCTATTCCAAGTGGACCGATGACCTCGCTCTTTGGTCCCATGCCACAAATCAGCTAACCAGAAGGGTCAGTTTGCGTACATACTTACATCGAGTTGAAATAGATGCCCACATTGCATCAGTGAGTAAAGTTTCGACTGTCTATTTGTTGTTAGATCACTGTAATCGCGTAAATTTTGTTTGCATAGAATATTTCCGCGAAATAATTTTGATAGCTGCAATGACAGTTTATTCTTGTTGACGCTTTGTGTTTACAGTGCAGTTTTTGTTAGTCAGTGATGTTAGTTGCATTTCGTCCATAGACGTACATTACTATACTGGCACTGCCGTATACAGAGCAATGCTGTCACTGAAGTCAGCACTTCAGACTCGTAATATGGCGGCGAGCGGAAAGGACGTGTAAACATCTGTTTGTCTACTGATCAAACAATCGTAAGAAATAGGAATCAACTGATATAACTATCTTACCTTTAGAGTATTGACACAATGATCAATACATGACTCGTGTTTGGCTGTAATTTTTTGTACAGCAGACGGAAGATACAAGGGAAGGAACATGTCTCGTTGCGAGCATAACAAGAAACATATTCTTCTGCTTTTGTACTCTGCATAAAGCTTTTCTTCGAATAGTATGCTCGTTACGAAAGTGCTCCTAATTAGAACATGCTATTTGTCGTTGAAAACAGGTACCGTTGTTCATTTGAGTGCTCTTACGAAAACTACAGTCTGCTTTAAACGTGTGTATATGTAACTTCATGTTCTTATTCTACATTGTATTTGTTAAACTCAACTAGTACTCAAATATAAGCGCAGCTGCAGATCTTGTTAGTATCACGTCGTAAGATTTCATTTCGTTCCAGCACATCGTTGTAATACCATACACAAATTTCTCGAAGTCTTCATCTTACATCACCAAACGTCAAGCTTAAGTAAAAGATGTGCTTTTTACCAGTCTAGGAATGTATGTCTATGGTTCTATTTCTATTATGATTTTGTCCTCATTTGTATCTATAGCTCTCTTTGGTTTTCTGTTTCCTGGATTTTTATCCGTTCTCGTTTTCTAAAATGACAATAAAATTTTCTAGATAATTTTTGAGTTTGAAATCGATTTCTTGATTAAGGATACCGTTTGCATAATTTTTTTGTGTGTACGTATTTCTCATTCCTACAAGATGTCTATAGTATGTCCTCTTGGTATTCTGTGTAGAACCTGTAATGTAGTTTCGATATGTTCTCGTTTGTGGTTTGGGTTTTTGAGATGCTGGTAAAAGCTTGACTGACTGCTGTCGCAATTTATTGCGTGTTCCTTGAACCTAATGTTAAAATTTCTTACTATTTGGTGGATATAGAATTTTGCGCAGTTGTTACACGAAATTTTGTATATGTCTAGGTTGAAAAAAAAAACGGGATTTTGGTTCTTCCAGATCGAATTTTTGTTGTTGGATTACTGTTTGTTTGGAAAGCTATTTTTGTAGTTGTTTTGTTTAAGATTTGGTTCATTTCATTCGATATTTATCTCCAGTATATCATCGATACATAATCCGCTTTATATTTGGTTTTATTTTCTCTTATTAATTTCATGTCTTTGTCAATGGTTTGTCTCGTGGTCGTGCGGTAGCGTTCTCGCTTCCCACACCCGGGTTCCCGGGTTCGATTCCCGGCGGGGTCAGGGATTTTCTCTGCCTCGTGATGGCTGGGTGTTGTGTGCTGTCCTTGGGTTAGTTAGGTTTAAGTAGTTCTAAGTTCTAGGGGACTTATGACCACAGCAGTTGAGTCCCATAGTGCTCAGAGCCATTTGAACCATTTTTTTCAATGGTTTGGGTATTAGGTATTTTTTTTTTCGGTTTGTAAACTATATTTGTGTTGAACTTATTTTGTTAGCCTATGTGTTGGTGTATTGTAAACTCATTTTGTATTGTTTGGCCTTAGAGCGGTAGACTGATTATGCTATTGCTCATTAAGTTGCAATAGGCATATTTTTGGGATGTTGGGTGACAAGAACTTCCAGTGATTGTGCGGTTTGTAGAAGGTGGTTTTCTGTAAATTTCAAATATGTGATGATTGTTATTGTTGCTGATTTTATGGTCAAGGAAGTTTATGGATTTATTTGTTTCTGTTCCTTTGTAAATTTTGTTTTTGGATGAAAGATGTTGAGTTTTTGATGAATCGTCCATATGTCTTCACTGTTTCCATTTACTAGTACCAAAGTGTTATCTACATATCTGTGGTAATGTATAATTTTATTCTTGAAAATTTCTCGGGTATTCAGCCGGGTATCAAGATTTCTGTACGCCGGGAAAACCTTAGATCACATATAATTTTATTGAGTACTGGCAATATGAAGCTGAAAAATTTTTCTTCCAGTGTGATGACAAATATACCTGCAATTGTGTTGACAATAAAAAATGCATATAACGACTTACACAGAATTCTTTATCGGTGAGACAGGAAGAAACTTTAACATTACATTCAAAGAACACGCATTAAATTGCGACAACGATCAATCAAGCTTTTACCAGCATCTCAAAAATCAAAACTACAAACCAGAATAAATCGAAAATACATTATAAGTTCTATGCAGAATACCAAAGGGACATACTACGGACATCTCTCTAGAATTAGGAATACACACACACACACACACACACACACACACAAGAAGTTATCCAAACGATATCCTTAATTAACAAATCCATCTCAAACACCAAAATTATTTAGATAATTTTATTGGCATTGTGGCAAACGAGAACGGATAAAAATCACAGTAAACAGAAAGCAAAATATAGCCATAGATACAAATGATAACAAAATTATACCAGCAATGAAATGCAACTAACATCACTGACTAACAAAGACTGCACTGTAAACATAAAGCATCAACGAGAAGAAACTGTCATTCCAGCTGTCAAGAGTAATAAGTAGAAATATTCGATAAAAACAAATCTTGCGTGATTATAGCGATCTAGAAACAAACGACAGTCGACAGTTTATTCACTGATGCAATATGGACGTCTGTTCCCACTAGATGTGCGTATGTATGCTAACCGAACTTTCTGTGTAACTTTTATAAACGTAAGTAGACGCACCAAATGTAT
This sequence comes from Schistocerca americana, assembly GCF_021461395.2. NCBI lineage: Eukaryota > Metazoa > Arthropoda > Insecta > Orthoptera > Acrididae > Schistocerca > Schistocerca americana. The sequence goes on along the minus strand of NC_060122.1, from coordinate 769,728,799 downwards.
CATCCATCGTTTACTTGAGAATGGCGCTATAGCTTAAGAAGTCTGTAGTAAAGAAGATTGATTACTAATTAAACTATCTGCAGCTTACTTGGAATTATTCATTACAAATTGTCACGTTATGAAATATTCTATGGTGCGGACCCGACTGAAAAGAAAACTAGCAATCTGTTTCAGAGCTGACATTAATGTACAACATTTTTGAGAATGTGATGTATTCTAGAAAACTATCTCACCTTAGCTATAATAATAATATCCCATGCAAATCACACTTGGGTTTTCAGAGGAGTTGCTCAACTGAGAATGTTACTTACATGTTCACTCACCAGATTTTACAAGCATTAAATAATAAAATAACGTCGTTTGGTATTTTCTGCTACTTGTCTAAGGCAGCTGACTGTGTGAATCACATAATTCTTGTTGACAAATAGAATTTTGGGATTGACTGTACAGCTAACAAATAGATAAGGTCGTATCTAAAGAAAAGGATGCAAGAAGCTGTACTTAGCAACTCAAACAATATAGTCTGGGGACGTAGTTCTGACTAGGAAAAAGTGATTTATGAGGTTCACTAAGGCGTAATCTTAGGTGTACTATTGTTCCTATTATATACGTTACCTTCCATCTAACATACAACAAGTAGAATTGGTTCTTTTTACAGATGACACTAGTACTGTAATCAATCCATGCATACAAACAGAAATAGAAGAAACGATAAACAATGTTCTTAAAAGTAGGATTGAGTTGTTTTCTGCGAATGGTCTCACCCTTACAAAATATTCAGTTCTGTATATCTAAGGGTACCATACCAATGATAAGTTAAGACCTTGGGAGGAATAATAAATAGGGTGGAACTTTCAAAATTCTTAGGTGTCCACACTGATGAGCATCTGAACTGGAAAAATGACATCTTTGAACTCCAAGAAAATTTTATTTCAGGCACAATTACGTTTAGAATCTTTGCAAATCTTGGACAAAGACAAATCAGTAAGTTGACATATTTTGCATACATCCATTCGATGCTGTCATGTGGAATAATGTTACGGGCTAAATCATCTTTAAAAAGGAAAATCTTCATTGCTTACCCACGATCATATTGTAAACATCAGCCGGCCGGTGTGGCCGAGTGATTCTAGGCGCTTCAGCCTGGAACCGTGCGACCGCTACCGTCGCAGGTTCGAATCCTGCCTCGGACATGGATGTGTGTGATGTCCTTAGGTTAGTTAGGATTAAATAGTTCTAAGTTCTAGGTGACTGATGACCTCAGATGTTAAGTCCCGTAGTGCTTAGAGCCATTTGAACCATTTTTTGTAAACATCTTTTAATTAGTTTGGCGTTTGACTACTGCTTCACTGTATATTTATTCCCCCATGAAGTTTATTGTAAATAATTGGTTTCAGTTGTAAAGCAGAATGTCTGACACACTGCTAACTAAAATTTGGAAAGAAAATGAAAAAGTTTCTCCTTGGCAAATAATTCTAGTCCATAGAAGAATTTCTGTTACTGTAATTTGTAAAAGATGCTGGGTAGGAATTACTAATTCAATCTGTATATTTAAAAAATCTTATAAATTTTCGTAGCCATAAGCAAAAATTAATTTGAAATGTGAATGTAAAAGGATCGTTCCAAATCGTTACGATATACGGCGCAAAATAATCCTTGGACTACCTGACTGTGCTAGTCACATTGTTCTGTCTGTAGTATATATAAGTAAAAATTTCGATATTCATGAAGATGTTGTAAGGCTATAATCGGTGATATTAAATTATAGAGAATCCTACCAGGAGCAACACGTCTGTGATGACTCTTCAATGTGTTGATGCCTTTAAAAAGCACACTTTCATAACACGTAAGTTATATGACGTTTCTAGTTATTTCACTACAGCAAATCGTACAAATAAAGAAACGATTTTAGAAGGTCCTCAAGGTGGCGTTTCTCCATATCATTGGTCCACGTTGAAAAGCGCGTTCATATCTGACATACTTCATACTGTTCAGCATGTTCGGAAAGACTACGCAGAGTGCGTTTTCATCGTTGAGATGAGAAATTAGGCATGCTCGATGTGGACGTCTTATTGTCGCTGCACAGTTCACTGAAGAAAAATCACATTAGGCGGATTTGTAAAAAAAAAAGAAAAGGAATACTAATAATCCCTTTCTAGTGCTCTTTCTTTTAAATTCTGGTAAGTATTATCAAACAATTTTTTTCACCTTCGTTCGAGGTTCAAATAAACGTTCTGTGATTTGAGTCTCGCCTCGCAGGTGACAGACACCACCTGAAGCTACCTGGAAAAACTGAAAATGAAAACGTTCACATTTCATGCTTCGTGTTCTGATCCCTTTAGTGGGAACAAATCCTACAGGTTCCTTCTATTTCAAGATCAATGGCCAGGTCATAATATATCTGATCAATACCAGCCTACGTCTTCAAAGAAGGAGAGATACTTCAGATACCGCCTGATAACTTTTAGACAGACATTTTACCGAACATCGACAGAGAAACGTACTATAAAAGTGGATCACTGCACTTGCCAGTCTACCACAGTGACAATATTTGCGTGTTGCAATAATTAGTACACTATCAGATTTCCTCTGTTCGGTTTCAAAAATTTAATTAAGTATGTATAGTATTACTCAAATCATACATTGTTAATAAATTTTTAATGGGGTACAGCAACCAGCCACAATTTGGTTTTAGGTTACTTTATTCGAAAAGTGCCATTACTGGTTTGGAACTTTATACAATTCATCATCAGACAGATTTTTCATGCTTTCATCAATACAGACTGTACATTGGTTTCCTGTGAGCTGCCCTAGGATAAACAGTAATTTATAAATTACGATGTGTAGCCAAAATAGTGGCGCTACATACACTCCTGGAAATTGAAATAAGAACACCGTGAATTCATTGTCCCAGGAAGGGGAAACTTTATTGACACATTCCTGGGGTCCGATACATCACATGATCACACTGACAGAACCACAGGCACATAGACACAGGCAATAGAGCATGCACAATGTCGGCACTAGTACAGTGTATATCCACCTTTCGCAGCAATGCAGGCTGCTATTCTCCCATGGAGACGATCGTAGAGATGCTGGATGTAGTCCTGTGGAACGGCTTGCCATGCCATTTCCACCTGGCGCCTCAGTTGGACCAGCGTTCGTGCTGGACGTGCAGACCGCGTGAGACGACGCTTCATCCAGTCCCAAACATGCTCAATGGGGGACAGATCCGGAGATCTTGCTGGCCAGGGTAGTTGACTTACACCTTCTAGAGCACGTTGGGTGGCACGGGATACATGCGGACGTGCATTGTCCTGTTGGAGCAGCAAGTTCCCTTGCCGGTCTAGGAATGGTAGAACGATGGGTTCGATGACGGTTTGGATGTACCGTGCACTATTCAGTGTCCCCTCGACGATCACCAGTGGTGTACGGCCAGTGTAGGAGATCGCTCCCCACACCATAATGCCGGGTGTTGGCCCTGTGTGCCTCGGTCGTATGCAGTCCTGATTGTGGCGCTCACCTGCACGGCGCCAAACACGCATACGACCATCATTGGCACCAAGGCAGAAGGGACTCTCATCGCTGAAGACGACACGTCTCCATTCGTCCCTCCATTCACGCCTGTCGTGACACCACTGGAGGCGGGCTGCACGATGTTGGGGGGTGAGCGGAAGACGGCCTAACGGTGTGCGGGACCGTAGCCCAGCTTCATGGAGACGGTTGCGAATGGTCCTCGCCGATACCCCAGGAGCAACAGTGTCCCTAATTTTCTGGGAAGTGGCGGTGCGGTGCCCTACGGCACTGCGTAGGATCCTACGGTCTTGGCGTGCATCCGTGCGTCGCTGCGGTCCGGTCCCAGGTCGACGGGCACGTGCACCTTCCACCGACCACTGGCGACAACATCGATGTACTGTGGAGACCTCACGCCCCACGTGTTGAGCAATTCGGCGGTACGTCCACCCGGCCTCCCGCATGCCCACTATACGCCCTCGCTCAAAGTCCGTCAACTGCACATACGGTTCACGTCCACGCTGTCGCGGCATGCTACCAGTGTTAAAGACTGCGATGGAGCTCCGTATGTCACGGCAAACTGGCTGACACTGACGGCGGCGGTGTACAAATGCTGCGCAGCTAGCGCCATTCGACGGCCAACACCGCGGTTCCTGGTGTCTCCGCTGTGCCGTGCGTGTGATCATTGCTTGTACAGCCCTCTCGCAGTGTCCGGAGCAAGTATGGTGGGTCTGACACACCGGTGTCAATGTGTTCTTTTTTCCATTTCCAGGAGTGTATTTGTATTGGAATGAAACTTACGCGAAACGTCCATCTGGTGCATTTGTACTAGTAGTTTTATTGCAAATGAAATACATTCTCATGGATGTGTGTTTTCTCGAAGTCACAAAACTTGCACTGCACTGTAAACCACTTTCGTCCAGTCACAAATCGAATTATCAGTATGCACCACATGTTTTGATTTATAGCATGGGAAATCAAATACGCAGTTTGGAAATTGCTACAGTGCAATGATGAAAGACATGCCTTTTTTTGGGGGTGGGGGTGGGGAAGGAAACGTAAATTACTGTTACTTTGGATTGAAATAGTATTTTACATTCAATCTAGGACATTAAAAGCTGTCACAAACGATAAATACCTGGGATTTTGTGAATTATAGCACTACACACTTATTTTATACAATGATACAGATACAAGTGTGGGTAAGTAGTGTATGAATTCCTAAGTGCCATTGGAAAATCGATGATAATAATACATTAGAATTTATTAGTATTTAGTGTCATAAATATTACTGAATAGTGTAGGTACATACAACATTACAAGGCTTGTTACTTGATCTGCAGTTAGGTGAACAAATATTATTTATTTTGAAACACAGAAAATACTTAAACTTCCTGACAGATTAAAACTGTGTGCCGGACCGAGACTCGAACTCGGGACCTTTGCCTTTCGCGGGCAAGTGCTCTGCCAACTGAGCTACCCAAGCGCTTCTCACGACCCCTCCTCACAGCTTCAGTTCTGCCAATACCTCGTCTCCTACCTTTCAAACTTCACAGAAGCGGTACGGGATTCTTGCCAGCTGGGATTAATGGAGTACATCGAGGAAATTCAGAGAAGAGCAGAACTTTTTTACTATCTGTGAGAGTGTCACGGACGTTACAGCGAGATTTTTTCAAAAAATTCCAATCACCAACTTTCTCCCCCAAATTCGAAAATATTTTGTTGACACTGACGTACATAGTGAGGAATGATCGTCCTAATAAAATAAGGGAAACCAGAACTCTCACGGAAAGACATAGGTGTTACTTTTTCTCTGCGAGCTGTTCGAGAGTGGAATAACAGAGAATTATTGTGAAAGTGGTTCGATGAACCCTCTGTCAGGTACTTAAGTGTGATTTGCAGAGCGTCCATGTGGATGTCGATGTAAGCCCGCCACCAGACACAATATTCAGAAGCCTGCCTCAGGTTCGTACAGATTGATAAAGCACGTACAAATGTGTCACAGAAGTTTTTAAATGTGGAGCCTTTGTGGAATGACGATGGAGTACTTACAAAACGCTGTTGGGTACATTTAAAGAGCCCTTATTCGAAGAAAACTGTACAATCATTATGTTGGTGCGGGATAACCCTGGTAGATATAATAAAAAGAGAAATTAGGGCACATAGAGGCGTAACTTTATCCCTTGCTCAATACTGTAATGGAACAGCAACTATAATGGATAATTTTGGTAAGATGTACCTCCCCCATTCCACTGCAGTGTCTTGTGGGGTATATATGTAGATATAGATGTAAGAAGTATATGTCAGGAGCACAAAATTGCATCGAACTGAAACGTGGAGATCCGGAAATCAGAGGAAGTAGAAGAAGAAGAAGAAGAAGAAGTCGGAAACATCTGATAAATGATTCTAGTAGAGAATGTTAAAAACTAAGTAGATTGGTGAACTATGAAGTTCTGAAGTCCTCGGAAAGCTCTCGCTGTAAGAAGGGACACAATAATGGGAAATCTGTTGCGGCGTTCTGAAGTTCTAATTTTTATTCTATTTTTTAATGAGCGTTTTATTAATGTGATTGCGTATTATTATTAATTGATTTTTATTTATGGTTTGGTTTAGCGATTCCTTTTTTACTGGTTCCTCCTTTTATTTGAGTGCTTTGAATTAGGTTTGCGGTGGTTATGAAGTCTATATTGCTTACTGTTCTCCGTAAGTTGAAGAATACAGTAGTAACATTAGCGTTTCGCAGCAGCAGCTCTCGTTGAGTCTCCTTGCTGGAACTTCTCCACCTGAAATCGCTAAAGATAATTTATCGCTCAACGGAAATCGATCGGTACAGCCAAGTGCAGTGCTGTGCTGTGTCATGTGTACGGAATGTGGCGTCCAACTTTAGTTCGTGAAATTTTTTAGGTCTTCGGGGAAATAGTCTCGACGAATCCCAAAACCTTTTAAAACTGCAAGTTCGCACCATCAAACCACACAACACTTCAGAACGACTTGCATCTTTATAATCACTGAATATTTCTTTTGAAATGATTAAGGATTATGAACTCTACACACCTGATACTCCCTTTGTGCTTTTATATGTATTTATTTTCTTCAATACCATAAAACATAGATTACTGCCTTAATGGCGGCTTCCAACAATCTCCTCTCAATCCGACATAGAACATCTTTTTTCCAATGTCCAACATGGAATAATTACCTCTTTGCCGTAGCTTAATACATTCTGTATATCCTCGTTATCGAGTTCGCACGGAGATGCTTAAATTCCAAAGAGTATTTATCTCTCGCGCAGGTATTTTACATTTATCGTCATATTAATAGTCCGTCGCACGTTTGACCCCTCTAAAGGATGCGTCCGTGGTGGGCGTGCCAGGCCATTCGTTAACAATGGTCGGAATCCGCTTCCTCCAGGATGATTAGGAGAATTGGATGTCGATGCCAGCGGCGTGGAAGTGTGGTCCCAACGTGGCGTAGACCATGGACAGTGTCCCGCAAGGCATGCACTTTCGCATAGAGCCGCCGCGCGTTAGGGGGGATGATATCCGCTTCCTCGTGGAGAGTGACTATTCTCGTGAGTGGCGGGGCGTGCAGGCTCCACCCGAGCACCTTGCTCTGCAGGCGCTGCAATGTCCATTCTACGTCCAATACTTTCCAATCATACCAGCCCATGTTAGGCTAAGTTTTTCTGCCTGACTCATGTAGTACTGTCACCGTCAGAGGGTGGTACGGGACTACAAGTCCCACCGCCACGCCTCCAAAGTGAATTGCAGTGACGCAGTCACTGCCCTGTGCAAATTTACTGCCTCACCAACACAGTTAGACCGCAATAGACCGGTGATGCTGTAATGTAACATATCACAAAAAAAAAAAAAATTGACAGCTCCAGTGGCTACAGATAGGCTAGCCGGCAACGCAAAGAGTAGTGCAGGCGGAAAAGTAATCGGGGGTAGATAAGGAATGAAATATGCAAAACCCTATATGGAAGATACGAAATCAGGTGGTAGGAAAGTGTAGGTCAGCCCGCAACGCAAAGAGTAGTGCAGGCGGAAAAGTAATCGGGGGCAGATAAGGAATGAAATATGCAAAACCCTATATGGAAGATACGAAATCAGGTGGTAGGAAACTGTGGAGGAACATATCACCCCGGACTACAAGTCCATTAAAATCATGCTCATACTGTAAATGTGAAATTGTGTATTGGTATCGACAGAAGGAAGTATTGGTGAACTTAACTGAAGATCATGCTGCAGAGGCTTCCATCGCCACACCTTCGCCCGCCCATGTTAGGCAAAATTTTTCTGCCTGACTCGCGCAGCACTATCACCGTCAGAGGGTGGTACGGGACTACAAGTCCCACCGCCACACCTCCAAAGTGAATTGCAGTGACGCAGTCACTGCCCTGTGGAAATTTACTGCCTCACCAACACAGTTAGACCGCAATAGACCGGAATCCGCTTCCTCCAGGATGATTAGGAGAATTGGATGTCGATGCCAGCGGCGTGGAAGTGTGGTCCCAACGTGGCGTAGACCATGGACAGTGTCCCGCAAGGCATGCACTTTCGCATAGAGCCGCCGCGCGTTAGGGGGGATGATATCCGCTTCCTCGTGGAGAGTGACTATTCTCGTGAGTGGCGGGGCGTGCAGGCTCCACCCGAGCACCTTGCTCTGCAGGCGCTGCAATGTCCATTCTACGTCCAATACTTTCCAATCATACCAGCCCATGTTAGGCTAAGTTTTTCTGCCTGACTCATGTAGTACTGTCACCGTCAGAGGGTGGTACGGGACTACAAGTCCCACCGCCACGCCTCCAAAGTGAATTGCAGTGACGCAGTCACTGCCCTGTGCAAATTTACTGCCTCACCAACACAGTTAGACCGCAATAGACCGGTGATGCTGTAATGTAACATATCAAAAAAAAAAAAAAAATTGACAGCTCCAGTGGCTACAGATAGGCTAGCCGGCAACGCAAAGAGTAGTGCAGGCGGAAAAGTAATCGGGGGTAGATAAGGAATGAAATATGCAAAACCCTATATGGAAGATACGAAATCAGGTGGTAGGAAAGTGTAGGTCAGCCCGCAACGCAAAGAGTAGTGCAGGCGGAAAAGTAATCGGGGGCAGATAAGGAATGAAATATGCAAAACCCTATATGGAAGATACGAAATCAGGTGGTAGGAAACTGTGGAGGAACATATCACCCCGGACTACAAGTCCATTAAAATCATGCTCATACTGTAAATGTGAAATTGTGTATTGGTATCGACAGAAGGAAGTATTGGTGAACTTAACTGAAGATCATGCTGCAGAGGCTTCCATCGCCACACCTTCGCCCGCCCATGTTAGGCAAAATTTTTCTGCCTGACTCGCGCAGCACTATCACCGTCAGAGGGTGGTACGGGACTACAAGTCCCACCGCCACACCTCCAAAGTGAATTGCAGTGACGCAGTCACTGCCCTGTGGAAATTTACTGCCTCACCAACACAGTTAGACCGCAATAGACCGGAATCCGCTTCCTCCAGGATGATTAGGAGAATTGGATGTCGATGCCAGCGGCGTGGAAGTGTGGTCCCAACGTGGCGTAGACCATGGACAGTGTCCCGCAAGGCATGCACTTTCGCATAGAGCCGCCGCGCGTTAGGGGGGATGATATCCGCTTCCTCGTGGAGAGTGACTATTCTCGTGAGTGGCGGGGCGTGCAGGCTCCACCCGAGCACCTTGCTCTGCAGGCGCTGCAATGTCCATTCTACGTCCAATACTTTCCAATCATACCAGCCCATGTTAGGCTAAGTTTTTCTGCCTGACTCATGTAGTACTGTCACCGTCAGAGGGTGGTACGGGACTACAAGTCCCACCGCCACGCCTCCAAAGTGAATTGCAGTGACGCAGTCACTGCCCTGTGCAAATTTACTGCCTCACCAACACAGTTAGACCGCAATAGACCGGTGATGCTGTAATGTAACATATCAAAAAAAAAAAAAAAATTGACAGCTCCAGTGGCTACAGATAGGCTAGCCGGCAACGCAAAGAGTAGTGCAGGCGGAAAAGTAATCGGGGGTAGATAAGGAATGAAATATGCAAAACCCTATATGGAAGATACGAAATCAGGTGGTAGGAAAGTGTAGGTCAGCCCGCAACGCAAAGAGTAGTGCAGGCGGAAAAGTAATCGGGGGCAGATAAGGAATGAAATATGCAAAACCCTATATGGAAGATACGAAATCAGGTGGTAGGAAACTGTGGAGGAACATATCACCCCGGACTACAAGTCCATTAAAATCATGCTCATACTGTAAATGTGAAATTGTGTATTGGTATCGACAGAAGGAAGTATTGGTGAACTTAACTGAAGATCATGCTGCAGAGGCTTCCATCGCCACACCTTCGCCCGCCCATGTTAGGCAAAATTTTTCTGCCTGACTCGCGCAGCACTATCACCGTCAGAGGGTGGTACGGGACTACAAGTCCCACCGCCACACCTCCAAAGTGAATTGCAGTGACGCAGTCACTGCCCTGTGGAAATTTACTGCCTCACCAACACAGTTAGACCGCAATAGACCGGAATCCGCTTCCTCCAGGATGATTAGGAGAATTGGATGTCGATGCCAGCGGCGTGGAAGTGTGGTCCCAACGTGGCGTAGACCATGGACAGTGTCCCGCAAGGCATGCACTTTCGCATAGAGCCGCCGCGCGTTAGGGGGGATGATATCCGCTTCCTCGTGGAGAGTGACTATTCTCGTGAGTGGCGGGGCGTGCAGGCTCCACCCGAGCACCTTGCTCTGCAGGCGCTGCAATGTCCATTCTACGTCCAATACTTTCCAATCATACCAGCCCATGTTAGGCTAAATTTTTCTGCCTGACTCATGTAGTACTGTCACCGTCAGAGGGTGGTACGGGACTACAAGTCCCACCGCCACGCCTCCAAAGTGAATTGCAGTGACGCAGTCACTGCCCTGTGCAAATTTACTGCCTCACCAACACAGTTAGACCGCAATAGACCGGTGATGCTGTAATGTAACATATCACAACAAAAAAAAAAAATTGACAGCTCCAGTGGCTACAGATAGGCTAGCCGGCAACGCAAAGAGTAGTGCAGGCGGAAAAGTAATCGGGGGTAGATAAGGAATGAAATATGCAAAACCCTATATGGAAGATACGAAATCAGGTGGTAGGAAAGTGTAGGTCAGCCCGCAACGCAAAGAGTAGTGCAGGCGGAAAAGTAATCGGGGGCAGATAAGGAATGAAATATGCAAAACCCTATATGGAAGATACGAAATCAGGTGGTAGGAAACTGTGGAGGAATCATCATTGGAATCGAAACTTTTCTACTGAGGGCTCGGATACAACAGACGGTGAAGAGGCGTAAATGATCCCCGAGTGCCTGCTGAATAAATTCTGTAGTCTGTATTAGCTGTTGACAACAGACGGTGAAGAGGCGTAAATGATCCCCGAGTGCCTGCTGAATAAATTCTGTAGTCTGTATTAGCTGTTGGTCGCAGCGAACAAAAGACATGGGCATTTCAGATTGTTTACAGCCTGTGCGGGCAGCTTTAACGCGGCAAGTACGGTAAATATTCAGTCTCGGGTCAGCCGTTGATGCTAGGTGCTCTTTCAACTGCAGCTGACGACGCTTGGCAAAGCCGATTAGCAGGCCTCATGCGAGCTGCAAAACAAAGCACATCAAGCAAAGCAGTCGGCTCCGTCCCATAACGGAGGATCTTTGTAATTTTCTACAACGCGTTTGTTCTACCTGAGAATGCATTTTAACGCACGAGGTGCGTATACGGAACCACAGCCGTCTGTGACAAAGGAAACTGAAAGCATTCAACGAAAAGGGAAGAATCCGCAGTACTGTCAGATACAGCACACAGTACCGGCATTAGTAATTGATCGTACACCCGCAGAAACAGCAGTGAACGTTTCTGCAGTCGCACAGGCCACTGTACAATATAGCGCTTCAGATAATACAGTCTGTGAAACCCAGTAGCCTTTGAAATATGAACATGTATTCATACAGGAAGCTGCGAACGTTATTAGGGATATACTGCTTTTAGCCAGATCTTTGAAGCTCACCATGTCATCGTTGCGAAAGGGAAGACGTGTGAAGATTTCAACGTGACATATGCTCTCCATTGTTCCTCTACTGAGACCGAAATTGGCAGACAGAACTCTTTTCGTCAATATGTAATCCCTAAATTTTATAGTTTGACTACTGTGACATACTACAGTTTCTTGAATGAATTTAAGTATTGTACTGGGATCTGGATAGCCATCCTCAACATGAAAGTTCTGTCTACGCTACTGGTCATTAAAATTGCTACACCAAGAAGAAAAGCAGATAATAAAAGGGTATTCATTGGACAAATATATTATACTATAACTGACATGTGATTACAATTTCACCCAATTTGGGTGCATAGATCCTGAGAACTCAGTACCCAGAACAACCACCTCTGGCCATAATAACGGCCTTGATGCGCCTGAGCATTGAGTCAAACAGAACCTTGATGGCCTGTACAGGTACAGCTGCCCATTCAGCTTCAACACGATACCACAGTTCATCAAGAGTAGCCGGCCGGTGTGGCCGTGCGGTTAAAGGCGCTTCAGTCTCGAACCGCGTGACCGCTACGGTCGCAGGTTCGAATCCTGCCTCGGGCATGGATGTGTGTGATGTCCTTAGGTTAGTTAGGTTTAAGTAGTTCTAAGTTCTAGGGGACTGATGACCACAGATGTTAAGTTGCATAGTGCTCAGAGCCATTTTTTTTTCATCAAGAGTAGTGACTGGCATATTGTGACGATCCAGTTGCTTGGCCACCATTGACCAGTCTCGTTTTCAGTTGGTGAGAGATCTGGAGAATGTGGTGCCCAGGGCAGCAGTCGAACACTTTCTGTATCCAGAAAGGCCAGTACAGGACCTGCAACATGCGGTAGTGCATTCCCCTGCTGCAATGTAGGGTTTCGCAGGGATCGAAGGAAGGGTAGAGCACTGGGTCGTAACACATCTGAAATGTAACGTCCACTGTTCAAAGTTCCGTCAATGCGAACAAGAGGTGACCGAGACGTGTAACCAGTGACACCCCATACCATCACGCCGGGTGATACGCCAGTATGGCGATGACGAATACACGCTTACAATCTGCGTTCGCCGCGATGTCGCCAAACACGGATGCGACCATCGTGATGCTGTAAACAGAACCTGGATTCAACCGAAAAAATGACGTTTTGCCATTCGCGTACCCAGGTTCGTCGTTGAGTACACCATCGCAGGCGCTCCTGTCTATGATGCAGCGTCAAGGGTAACCGAAGCCATGGACTCCGAGCTGATAGTTCATGTTGCTGCAAACGTCGTCGAACTGTTCGTGCAGATGGTTCTTGTCTTGCAAACGTCCCCATCTGTTGAGTCGGGGATCGAGACGTGGCTGCACGATCCGTTACAGCCATGCGGACAAGATGCCTGTCATCTCAACTGCTAGTGATACGAGGCCGTTGGGATCCAGCACGGCATTCCGTATTACCCTCCTGATCCCACCGATTCCATATTCTGCTAACAGTCATTGGATCTCGACCAACGCGAGCAGCAGTGTCGCGATACGATAAACCGCAATCGCGATAGGCTACAATCCGACCTTCATCAAAGTCGGAAAGGTGATGGTACGCATTTCTCCTCCTTACACGAAGCATCACAACAACGTTTCACCAGGCAACGCCGGTCAACTGCTGTTTGTGTATGAGAAGTCGGTTGGAAACTTTCCTCATGTCACCAGGCTGTAGGTGTTGCCACCGACGCCAACCTTTTGTGAATGGTCTAAAAGCTAATCATTTGCATATCACAGCATCTTCTTCCTGTCGGTTAAATTTCGTGTCTGTAGCACGTCATCTTTGTGGTGTAGCAGTATTAATGGCCAGTAGCGTATAATCGTCAGCAACAATCAGTGCAGAGAAATCGCCTAACTATACATATTCATGCTTAGCGTGGCCCAGAAAGGAGTGAGATATGTAGCCTTAAATGTCTGTGTTCATTAACACAGGCATGTGAAGAATCTAACAAATAATAGAATTTATCCAACCTGAAATCGAAATCGATGACCAATTAATACAGAACCAAAGTACCGTTACAGAGTAAAAATGTTGTGGTCTTGATGACAATAACACATTAAATATACTCCAATTAAACGTTAAAAGTCTAAAAATCCAAGTATTCAAGATTAATATTCTGATGTTGCAATCCATTGTGTGCGACATATCTGCTTCATAAGCCGTAAATTATTTTCTTCCACGTTCTAATCTGACCTGGTTATTATTATTTGTTACAGAAATACTCCAACATTTGCCAGTGGTTATCCGAAAACCAGTGCGAGTTAATTCTGAGAACTTATGGTCATTCGAGTTAGTTATATATTTTATCAAATATGAAAGAAGATTCATTACGATGCCTCAGGAAAGGCAACGAGCATGATCACGTTTGCAAGGAGTTATTTACCGCGGCATATCTGTGCGCTATTGTTTTTCACTCTTGAACCGTGTCCTTCACTCTACAAGAAGTATAAATTCATTCGATTGACAGAGGAATAGTTCCCCACTAAGAACTTGTTCCTTAGCTGCACCAGAAATATGAGACCTTGTGACTTCATGAGGGTTGGAGTAACGATAATCAACAGCAGTTCCTAGCTACCTAACCATCAGGGGGGCGAGCACGCGACCATAGATTTTAATATGACTCGTTTCATTAAAAGAGATTCGGTCATAAGCTATTGCTTTAAGCACTAACAGAAGCATGTTTTATGTACGAAGTCCATAATTACTAATAACAGTTACGTAAGCAAACAAATCAATATATGGATTGTGATAGTTAAAAGGAAAAGATTAAGAAATGTTCCAGTATGATGATAATCTGTGCAACAAAGATGGGTTAATCTCTGACCATTTGTTTGTTCAAATCACGTTACAAATTTATTCAGATAACCTACAAATTTATTCAAATGGTGGCCTCACATACCTGTAGGTTGTTGCTGAAAACAACGTAGCATAAAATAAGTGATTTGGCCGTACAAACAGAGCATTCCTAGGCGGTAACAAACGTGAACTAAAGACCTACAGCCAAGCAGCAAAGTCACTAAAACTGCAGCGAAATCACAGAGGTCCACAGCTGCAGCAAGTCATATACAGTAAGGAATTCACCATGGTTGAAACATTCAACCACGGATAATCTAACCGCGAGTCAACTGGCACTCAGAGTTCAATATACACTGACGGAAAAAAAATCTCAACACCAAGAGGAAAATGTGCGACGTAAGCGAAAGTTGGTACGCGTTTTTCTACATCTGAAACAGGGCGTCTATTTAGAATCAGCGCAGGTCGCCTAGGAGTCGAGTTACTAGCGCCACCTTTAGTATGCAAATCAGATTTACTTTAAATACACGCTGCAACGGTAGTGAACGTTAGTTACATTTGAGGTTGGACTTCTTGACTTGATATTAGTCAAGAATGCCTGTAAGGCAGTCCGTCATCAGACCACGAGTGGCCTACCGGGACCATCCGACCGCCGTGTCATCCTCAGAGGAGGATGAGGATAGGAGGGGCGTGGAGTCAGCTCACCGCTCTCCCGGTCGTAAGATGGTATTCTTGACAGAAGCCGCTACAATTCGTTGGAGTAGCTCCTCAATTGGCATCACGAAGCTCAGTGCATCAGCACTTCACTGAGTTTGAACGAGGTCGTGCAACAGGGCTACAAGAAGCTGGATGTTCCTTCTGCGATACTGCAGAAAGACTGTACACGATTGTTAGCAGTGGTGGTCACGAGAATGTAGGGTAGCAAGAATACGAGTCTCTTGGAGGCCACGTGGCACTACCGAGAGGGAAGACTATTGGCTTCTGTACGTGGCTCTGGTGCGTCATACTATATCTGCAGCAGCTATATGAGCAACAGTTGGCACCACAGTGACACAACGAACTATTACAAATTGTTTACTTTAAGGATATCTCTGAGCCACACGCCTTGTAGAGTGCATTCCACGGACCCCAAAGCACCGCCGTTTGACATTTCAGTGGTGTGAAGCTAGAGCTCCTTGCACGGCAGGTTAGAGATCTACTGCGTTGTCTGATGAACGCTAGTTCTGCCTCGGTGTCACTGACGGCAGTGTATTGATTAGGATGATGGCAGTTGGCGGCCTGCAACCAACCTGTTAGTGTACAGGTTGGTTCAAATGGCTCTGAGCACTATGGGACTTAACTGCAGTGGTCATCAGTCCCCTAGAACTTAGAACTACTTAAACCTAACTAACCTGAGGACATCACACACGTCCATACCCGAGGAAGGATTCGAACCTGCGACCGTAGCGGTCGCACGGTTCCAGACGGTAGCGCCTAGAACCGCTCGGTCACTCCGGCCGGCTAGTGTGATGGACGCACTGGACCCACACCCGGAGGTATCGTCTGGAGTACGATTTCGTATGATAGCAGGAGCATTCTCGTGGTTATCTCACGCATCCTGTCTGCAAATTCGTACGTCAGTCTGTTGATTCGAACAGTTGTGGTGCCATTCATGAACAGCACCCCAGGAAGTGTTTTCCAACAGGGTAACGCTCGCCCATACACCGCTGTTGTAAGTCAACATTCTCTAGAGAGTGTCGACATGTTGCCTTGGTCTGATCGTTCGACAGATCTGTCTCCAATGTAGTACATTTTGGATATTGTCCGACGACAGTTCCAGCGTGATCCACACCCAGCGTTAATCGTCCCTGTATTGAGCGGCCGCATCTCGTGGTCGTGCGGTAGCGTTCTCGCTTCCCACGCCCGGGTTCCCGGGTTCAATTCCCGGCGGGTCAGGGATTTTCTCTGCCTCGTAATGGCTGGGTGTTGTGTGCTGTCCTTAGGTTAGTTAGGTTTAAGTAGTTCTAAGTTCTAGGGGACTGATGACCACAGATGGTAAGTCCCATAGAGCTCAGAGCCATATTGAGCGGCCAAGTGCAACTTGGAACTCCATCCTGCAAGCTGATCACCGGTACCCGTACAATTCATGCACATTTGCATGTTTGCATTCAACATTATAGTTACACCGCTTATTAACGAACCAGCACTTCAGTGTTGCAATTGCTTATCTCCCACTTACATTAACCTGTGATCTTGCAACGTTAATAACTTTCATATGTTACCTACACAAATGTATTTCCGGATTTCATTACTCTACATTAATTATTTATGGTTTGCAATTTTTTTCCGTCAATGTATTTTGAAGTCCCAAACTGGTGCACTTCGAAGATAGTTCTACGTCCCCGAAATGCTAGGACCCGAAAATACTTCTATGTTCGAATAGCACTTAAGCCGAACCGGTTTCCTCGCCGCACAACACCGTAGAAAAACCAATGTCAGCGAGCAGCAAGCAAAGATGATAAAGCGCTGATTTATGCTCTGCTTATTTAAGAATTTCGTCGTATGACTTTGGGTGTAATCACTCGGACCCAGCGGTGCGTTACAGTGATCAAACCAATCGGCAAGTCTGCGACGAATGGAGTTAAAGATGAATGAATCAGTCACTCAACGGCTGATGTACTGCCCATCGACCTCGTACCCTGTTGGATTTTTCTCTTACTGACAGGTGCTGGTGTTGTCTAGATATTGAACGGAATTAGTAGAAATCAGACAGGGGAAAGCTCCATAGAGAGATCCTTTTAGACACTAATTTAAATATACACTGAAGCGTCAAAGAAACCGGCATAGGCATGCGTGTTCAAACACAGATATATGTAAACAGGGAGAATACGGCGCAGTAGTCGGAAACGCCTATATAAGATAACAAGTTTCTGGACAGTTATTAGCTCGATTACTGCTGCTACAATGGAAGGATATCAAGATTTAAGTGAGTTTGGACGTGGTGTTCCAATTGGCGCAGTGGGACCAGCATCTACGAGGTAGCGATGAAGTGGGGATTTTCTTGTACCACCATTTCACGAGTGTACAGCTACTATCAGGAATCAGTTAAAACATCGAATCTCTGACACCGCTGCGGCCGGAAAAAGATCCTGCAAGAACAGATCCAACGACGAGTGAAGGAAATCATTCAGCGTAACAGAAGTACAACCCTTCCGCAAATTGCTGCAGATTTCAATGCTGGGCCATCAACAAGTGTCAGCGTGCGAACCATTCAACGAAACGTCATCGATATGGGCTTCCGGATCGGAAGGCCCACCCGTGTACTCTTGATGACTGCACAACACAAAGCTTTATGCTTCACCTGGGCCCGTCAACACCGACATTGGACTGTTGATGACAGGAAACATGCTGCCTGATCGGACGAATGTCGTTTCGAATTGTATCGAGCGGATGGACGTGTACGGCTATAGAGGCCATCTCATGAAGCCACGGACCCTGCATGTCAGCAGGAGACTCTTCAAGCTGATGGAGGCTCTGTAATGGTGTGGGGCGTGTGTAGTTGGAGTGATATGGGACCCCAGATAGGTCTAGATACGACTGTGACACGTGACACGTACGTAAGCATCCTGTCTGATCATCTGCTTCCATTCACGTCTATCGTGCATTCCGACGGACTTGGGGAGTCCCGACATGACAATGCGGCACCCTACACGTCCATAATTGCGACAGAGTGGCTCCAGGAACACTCTTCTGAGTTTTAAACATTTCCGCTGCCCAGCAGACTGCCCAGACATGAACGTTATTGGGCAGATTTGGGATGCCTTGTAACATGCTGTTAAGGAGAGTTCTCCACCCCTCGTACTGTTACGGATTTATGGACAGGCCTGCAGGATTCATGGTGTCATTTCTCTCCAGCACTACTTCAGATATTAGTCGAGTCTATGCCACGTCCTGTTGAGGCACTTCTGCGTGCTCGAGGGGTCCTACACGATATTAGGCAGGTGTACCAGTATCTTTTCCAGTGTTATTGTTATGAATTTTAGGTAGCCCTTTTAGAAAAGTTATGACAGTGTCACCAATATTGGCGTCAATGGGGAGCTCCAATCCTGCTGTAGGCCAGAAAATATGCAAGATAAACATATGTGTATTTCAAGGAAGCAATGAAGGTGAGAACTGATCAGAGAAAGGGGGAGTGAGAATGGTAACGAGAATTCTACCTAGACATAATAAAAGCAAATCACGGGAGAAGAAGAAGCAGAGGGGGCTCGATGGGACTTACACGATATTACTGCTGGCGCAGTCGCGGTACCAGGCACCCAAGTGGTACTTCAAGTGAGTTCGCGTCAGCAACAGCTGGAGTTGCTGCAAGATCCCTATCGGTATTCATGATACTCCATATCAATAGGAAGTTACGCAAGATTTTTCCCCAAGTGATCAAAAGAAAGTCGTAACTGAGTTGGCGGCCACTTCAGCGTTACTGCTTCCTATGAAGGGGCAGGTCTCATATCTTCGAATACTGCGTACGACTGGGGCTGCGAGACGACGTCGGAAGTTCTGCAACAGCGAGCACCTCTGCACCGAGTACCTCTGCGGTACGCGATAAGGTGCCAGATACCAACGTAGCTGGAGAGGTGGACCCAGAGATTGCTGTGTTCCGCAATGTAGGCGTGGCTCGACGTTTGAAGATTAGGTTACTGGGTCTATCTAGGCGCCAAACCCCCGAACCGCTCGACGAATTGGTGTGCCTGCACAACACCCTTGTCTTCGGGTCATATTTGAACCTAACGGCTATTAATTTTAAGGAAATCAGCCATCTTGTGGGATTTAAATATCAATAAATCGGTGACTAGGAAAAAGAGTTATCTCCTTGCACCCGATGGTCCACCTTGAAGGAATGATATTGGCGACGGTTGACGGTCAGAGAAAATTAACCTTAATGATCAAATGGAATGATTTAAGTAAGGGACATTTAAATTAAACAACTGATAGGTCCGTGTCTGGTACCAGGCGACTCGTTATGGCTCTAGCAGTGTAAATCAATAGTCGCATTCCAGTAACTAAATTTATGTCACAATCTCCCAATGTGCCTGGTACTGAAAAATGCAGCTTTTGCGGTGACGCCTCGTACTATGTCTGCCCACGAGAAAACCGGATCTATGGATTGTGGAAAGCAGTTCAAGACGTACGTTTCATTCAACTGGAACATGAATTCATCACCAAGCTGTTCACTTCACCCATGTCTTTCTTCAAAGTGGAATTCGTGGCAGCACTAAACAAAAACGTTTCCAATTGCTTGTTTGGTATTTGAACACATACAATAAGTAGACATTGCCTATTACCGTCTCTCTCTCTCTCTCTCTCTCTCTCTCTCTCTCTCTCTCTCTCTCTCTCTCTCTCTCTCTACCTCATTCTTTCTATTTACCAAATGCAGACTCATTTAGAAACGATTACTTGTTTGTGCATAATAGAATACGCGGCAGGTATTGGCCACTTAAAAGTCCACAGGATATTGCTGAATATTATATTTTTCGACAAGGAACCTACGGAACGAATTTTGTACAGCACTGTGAGTATGATGTTTCTTTTTCTGTTATTATCATAATCTTTCTGCACTTTGAGTAGCCTAAGGAAGAGGGTTGGGTTGGGTTGTTTGGGGGAAGAGACCAAACAGCGAGGTCATCGGTCTCATCGGATTAGGGAAGGACGGGGAAGGAAGTCGGCCGTGCCCTTTCAAAGGAGCCATCCCGGCATTTGCCTGGAGCGATTTAGGAAAATCACGGAAAACATAAATCAGGATGGCCGGACTTGGGATTGAACCGTCGTCCTCCCGAATGCGAGTCCAGTGTGCTAACGACTGCACCACCTCGCTCGGTTGCCTAAGGAATACTTCAAGGTGATTTGGGGGAACTTCACTGGCAGTTACTATCAAATGAAAAATGACATTCGTGCGCTCACCATTTCTAGAAGCTGAAATCTTCGAAATGACGGCCACCACTTGGTTACCGGTGTTTCAATGTGTATGATCTGTTGCGCTCCACTTTTTAAGATTGTATGTTCCTGTCTTACTATACCAGTGAGCTCTTCTACTGCTGCGGCCGGTGCGGAATACACAGTGATCTCCATGTAAGGCAACACGGAAATGTCAGGAAACAGTCAGCGCCTGCCAGACGACTGGTCATCCCTTTCCCATACTTTCTACTTGAAGCTAATTATGAGATATACTTATGCCACGGTAGCAAAATAGGCTGGTACCGTACAATAGCGGGAAACTGCAAGGAAATAAGTTCTCCAGAGAGTTCAAATACCTTAGTCCATTCAAGCAAGTAAGATGTGTAGTTCAGCAAGGTCGTCTCTAAATACTGTGACTCTAATGTTTACTGAGAATCTCAACTGGTAGTTTCACATACAGGTAGTTCGTGGGTCGACAGCCCATACGTCCCATGTTGCGGTAATTATGAACATTCTGTGACACTCCTCAGTATACAGGGTGTCAGGGATATAGGTACAGTTATTGTGATAACTCGCACATTAAAATGCACACATTTCATTGCGCTATTTCGTTTCTTTCTGCGTTTGTTATCCAGTAAAAAAGCATTACATAATTTGCATAATGTTTTCTGCACAGTCATAACTGTGTCACTAAATGAACTATGCCTGAGTATCCAGGGGAAACAGACATTAATGGCTCGTTGGGCCACGCATACTTGGAGGTACTAACCAATCTAACAACATACTACTCGTAATACCTATTATTATACGTCTGAAAATGAAGTAAATACTAATTTAATGCTGTTCGGTATACTGTCCTTAGACATCAGTAGAAATATTTGCACTTAAAACCCTAACGCCCTGTATATCAAGAATACTGTAAAAGTAGCAGCATTGATAAATGAACCGTTGCCAGAATAGTTGTATTCGTTCTACATCGGGTTGTCGCATACCTTGAACTCGTTGGTAATGAATTGAGGGTAAGTGCTTACTGTGTAAGACCCAAAAAACACTCACTTTCTGGACAGGAATTGCGCGAACAACCAATTGCAATTCTAGCAGTTCTTCAGTTGGCAGCAACATGTTCCAAACATTCTTCTTCAACTTGAGGACTCTATTCTGCCTGATGCCTGTTCTGGAAAACCGGAAAAGAGCAGAATCGAAACGCTCGAGAGGTAGTGCTGAAAATTAAGTAGACTGATTAGTTAAGATATTCGGAAGTCCTCTGCAGAATATACCAGAAAAGGAACATGTGAAAAATACGTTCTAGAGGAAGATACCGAGTGATTGGGTAGGTGCTAAGAGGTCAGGGAATATCTTTCAAGGTACTGGAAAGAACACTAGAGCGTAAGAATTTGTGGCGAATATATAGAGTTTGGAATATCTCCAAGAAACAAATGGAAAAAGGTTAGTGTAACGCAACTCTGAGACGAAGGAATCCGCACAGGAGAGAAAGTCGTGATAGAACCCATAACTGGAGAAATGAGAGAATTCTACAATCGCAGAAGTAAAATTATACAGAATCAGTGACCAGTCCTCGCCGCGCACCGATAGCGTTAACTACCTTCGGAAGGACGACTTGTTTACCTTTTTTTTCCGAGTCATCAGCATTCTCACTGACTTGATGTGAGTCGCCAGTAATTCCTCTCCTGTGTCAACCTTTTCATCTCAGAACAGCAATTGCAACCTACGTCCCCAGTATTTTGCCGGATCTCCGTCTTCTTCTACAGTTTTTACCTTTACGCTGTCTCTAACACCACGGTAGTTATTCGCTGATTTTATAACAGATATCCTGCCATCCTGTCACTTCTCCTTTTCAGGGTTTTCCATATTCCTTACCTCGCCGATTCTGCGGAAAACCTCATTTCTTACCTTATCAGTCCAACTGATTGTCAACATTTCTCTGTGAGACAAGTGCTTGTATTCACTTCAGTTCCAGTTTCCCCATAGTCCATGTCTCACTACCATGCAATGCTGTGCTCCGAATGTCCATTCTTGGAATTTTCTCTCTCAAATTAAGACCTATATTTGACACTAGTACACTCCTCTTGGCCAAGATGCACTTTTCGCCAGCGTTAGTCTGGTTTTTATGTCCTCCTCGCTCTGTTTGTTGTGGTCAATTTGCTGCGTAGGTAGAAAAATTCCTTAACTTCATCTACTTCTTGATCACAAATTAAGATCTTAAGTTTGTCTGTTCTCATTTCCGCTACTTCATTACTTTCGTCTTTCTTCGATTTACTGTCAGTCTATACTCTGTAGTCAATAGACTGTTCATTCCATTCAGCAGATCCTGTAATTCTTCTTCACATTTATAGAGGATTTCCATGTCATCATTGAATCTTGTCTTTGATATCCTTTCACTCTGACATTTATCCAACTCTTGAATATTTCTTTTATTTCTGTCATTGCATCTTCGACGTATAGATTGAACAGTAGGGGCGAAAGACTGCATCTCTATCTTACACCATTGTTAATCCGAGCACTTAGTTCTTGGCCGGCCGCGGTGGCCGTGCGGTTCTGGCGCTGCAATCCGGAACCGCGAGGCTGCTACGGTCGCAGGTTCGAATCCTGCCTCTGGCATGGGCGTATGTGATGTCCTTAGGTTAGTTAGGTTTAAGTAGTTCTAAGTTTTAGGGGACTTATGACCTAAGATGTTGAGTCCCATAGTGCTCAGAGCCATTTTTGAACTTAGTTCTTGGTCGTTCACTCGTATTATTCCCTCTTGGCTGTTGTACAAATTGTATATTATCCGTCTCTCCCTACACCTGACTCCTATTTCGAACATCTTGCACCATTTTACAGCCACGCGGGGTTAGCCGAGCGGTCTAGGGAGCTGCGGTCATGGACTGTGCGGCTGGTCCCGGCGGATGTTCGTGTCCTCCCTCGGGCATGGGTGTGTGTGATTGTCCTTAGTTAAGTAGTGTGTAAGTCACGGCTGCAAAATACTAACGCGAATTCTTTACAGACGAATGGAAAAACTGGTAGAAGCCGATCTCGGGGAAGATCAGTTTGGATTCCGTAGAAATGTTGGAACACGTGAGGCAATACTGACCCTACGACTTATCTTAGAAGAAAGATCAAGAAAAGGCAAACCAACGTTTCTAGCATTTGTAGACTTAGAGAAAGCTTTTGACAATGTTGACTGGAATACTCTCTTTCAAATTCTAAAGGTGGCAGGGGTAAAATACAGGGAGCAAAAGGCTATTTACAATTTGTACAGAAACCAGATGGCTGTTATAAGAGTCGAGGGGCATCACAGGGAAGCAGCGGTGGGGAAGGCAGTGAGACAGGGTTGTAGCCTCTTCCCGATGTTATTCATTCTGTATGTTGAGCAAGCAGTAAAGGAAACAAAAGAAAAATTCGGAGTAGGTATCAAAATCCATGGAGAAGAAATAAAAACTTTGAGGTTCGCCGGACATTGTAATTCTGTCAGAGACAGCAAAGGACTTGGAAGAGCAGTTGAACGGAATGGACAGTGTCTTGAAAGGAGTATATAAGATGAACATCAACAAAAGCAAAACGAGGATAATGGAATGTAGTCGAATTAAGTCGGGTGATGCTGCGGGAATTAGATTAGGAAATGAGACACTTAAAGTAGTAAAGGAGCTTTGCTATGTGGGGAGCAAAATAACTGATGATGGTCGAAGTAGAGAGGATATAAAATGTAGACTGGCAATGGCAAGGAAAGCATTTCTGAAGAAATTTGTTAACGTCGCGTATAGATTTAAGTATCAGGAAGTCGTTTCTGAAAGTATTTGTATGGAGTGTAGCCATGTATGAAGTGAAACATGGACGATAAATAGTTTGGACAAGAAGAGAATAGAAGCTTTCGAAATGTGGTGCTACAGAAGAATGCTGAAGATTAGATGTGTAGATCACATAACTAATAAGGAGGTATTGAATAGAATTGGGGAGGAGTTTGTGGCACAACTTGACAAGAAGAAGGGACCGGTTGGTAGGACATGTTCTGAGGCATCAAGGGATCACAAATTTAGCATTGGAGGGCAGTGTGGAGGGTAAAAATCATAGAGGGAGACCAAGGTATGAATACACTAAGCAGATTCAGAAGGACGTAGGTTGCAGTAAGTACTGGGAGATGAAGAAGCGTGCACAGGTAGAGTAGCATGGAGAGCTGCATCAAACCAGTCTCAGGACTGAAGATCACAACAACAACAACATGCATCTGCCATGAAAATATTGCTTCCTGAGTGTGACCAGAACGTTACTGAGTATCTGACCATCTTTCCTGCGGTACTAACCATACACACTACGATGAATCGCACCCTCCGCAAATGTCTATGTTGGTAACTCGTTGTGCGTATTTTTTTCCGTCAGGGTTTCCACCTTCGATTATTTCCCAGCTCCTGCTTCTTCTGCCCTTTTTTTCTAAGATCTCCGCACCAACCTTAATAAGAGTTTTTGTTTCCATTCGATCACCTTTTCACGGGAGTAAGGTGGACCGCAATTTGGTCTTTCCGTCCCCAAGTAAAAACATAGTGCGTAAACGACATATCTTCAGTGACTTCGTAAGGCATTCTCCAGGCTGTGAGAGTGACATCTAGCACATCTATTCAAAAAATGTGAAGAAAACGCTTCCGATACTATTCATTTTGTCGCTGTTCACAATACTAAAATTAAAATTTCCGTCTACAAATACACATGGCCCATAAAGCAAAGAAGTATTAACAACTTCTTTTAGTTTATTTTTCCGACACCCACTCCAGTGCCGTTCTTTGTTTCGATCTTAATAATGGTCTCAAAAACAGTAGGAAAATGATGCGCAATTTACATACGATGTAATGCGTGTGAAACTGTAAATTTTGTTGGTGACATGACCGTATGTTTTCATAAATATATTTTGTGACCTTGAAAAAAAAAGCTACACATTGATCTTGTCAAAATCAGAGAAGCGATTCATGATGTTGTAGCTCTCAGGGTCACTCTGGGATGCTCTGTGTGTGAGGCACCCCTGTGCATCCCTATGAATCGCAGCTCGATTTCATCCAAGCAATTCAGAGCAGTGTGATGTAGTCGCGGTGCTTTGCGGGTTGCCTACGTTGGCCGGTGTCCTCGAGGCGGCCTTAGGCATCGGGTCTGTGAGAAATGAGAACAAACAAAATATCGGTATGAAACGAATGTTAACACAAGAAAGCAATTTGCCAGAAACTTAAGCGTAGTGCAAGTTTTCTAGTGCTGGAGCGATGTTTCGCAGCTGTCGGTAGCTGCTGTGACCACAAGTCTCATGGCATTGGCATAACGCGTACTTCGATTTCCGAGTTAGCCTCGCCAGAAGACTTCCTTCGTAACTATCGATTCTAAACTAATTTTGAACAAAGTACTGCTCGAGCTGTGCCATTCCATTGGATACCCGTCGGCAACCCTTGGAAATGGCGGTCATCGACTTCGGTGGCCAACCCTGCGGCTGGGAGTCAGAAGTGGCGTGCACGAACTGGCCAACCCTGTGCAGGGTAGTGACGTGGCGCTGGCCCGCCGCCAAGGCAATTATTTGGGCGCTCCACGGGCCACCGGGCGGCGCTTCCCGCCGCTGCGATGCCTTCGCGGTTCCCAGACCTGTCCTCTGCACCATCAATGATAGAAGAACGACAAATCTTATGAGGATCAAGTCTCAGTTCTTGTTGCTCAGGACGGAGTTTTAGTTTGGAAACAATGTGGGACAGTTTCGTTTCAAACGTCCCCTTTGAACAATTGTACAGAACTGTGCTTAATCTGACACACAATATTTTTAGCGCAACGCAATCTGACTTTCAGAAATCCCTACAAAAGAATGGCCCTGACTAACTTTAACCTATGCATTTCACAAATCACTTACCTCACAAAAATCTTCGCTACTCAAGCTACTGCAATACAGCGAGCGCCACTACTGCCAGCTAAATAAAAGATTCAAAGTACTGAAGGCACTAACTACTGATAGGCATAGTTAGCAAATGAAAGATTTTGGTAGAGAACAACCAATGTATTTACCTCAATAGTCATAATATATATATCAGTTCATGACAAATTTCAAAACTCCGCCATCTCTCTCCCCACATCCACCACTGCTGGCGGCTCACCTCCAACTGCGCAACGCTATGCGCTGTTCACATCCTGCTGCCGCTGCCCAACACTACAATGTCAGACAACAATGCAAACTAGACACAGACTGCACACAGCACAGCCAGTGATTTTTATACAGAGGTGGCGTTACCAATAAAAAAACCTAAACAGCCTACTTAAACGTTAAGTTAAAGTGTGCACTAAAATGTGCCTTCCTTGCAGAGTGCATTTGGAGATTGCCCACGATTTTTTCCTCTCAATTCCCTGTGAGGGAATGATTGAATTGGTCTGTGAAACACTGACATGTAATACTATAAACGCTCTTCATCATTTTTGTTTCACTTAACGCACAGATACATAGACCTGATGTCCCAGTTCAAGGTAAGCGTTTCGTTAAGTTTTCCTTGATTAGCAACCAAGTGCCACAACTGAAAATCTCTTCCAGATATTTCCAAGTGGGATTCCGTTCGTGGACTACTGAGATATCATAAAACACTGAATACCCTAAGAAACTAGTACACTTGCCTAGTATTGTGCAGGATCGCCGCGAGCACGCAGAAGTGCCGCATCACGACGTGGCATGGACTCGACCAATGTCTGAAGTAGTGGTGGAGGGAATTGACACCAGGAATCCTGCAGGGCTGTCCATAAATCCATGAGTACGAGGCGGTGCAAATCTCTTCTGAACAGGAAGTTGGAAGGCATGCCAGATATACTCAGTAATGTTAGGTGGCCATCGGAAGTGTTTAAACACAGAAGGGGATTCCTGGAGCCACTCTGTAGCAAATTCTGTACGTGTAGGGTGTCGCGTTGTGTTTACTGAAATCGTCCAATTCTTTCCGAATGCGCAATGGATATGAAGGATGCAGGTGGTCAGACAGGATTCTTACGTACTTGTTACCTGCCATAGTCGTATCTAGACGTATCAGAGGTCCCATACCACTCCAGGTGCACACGCCCATCCCCATTACAGAGCCTCCACCAACTTGAACAGTTCCCTGCTCACATGCAGAGTCCATAGATTCATGAGATTGAATACATGCCTGTACACGTCCATCCGCTCGGTACAATTTGAAACGCGACTCGTCCGACGAGGCAGTATGTTTCCAGTCATCAACAGTCCAATATCTGTGTTCACGGGCACAGGCGAGGCATAAAGCTTTATGTCGTGCAGTCAGTAAGTGTACTCGAGTGGTTCCTCGCCTCGGAAAGCCCATATCGCTGTTGTTTCGTTGAATGGTTCGCACGCTGACACTTAGTGATGGCACAGCACTGAAATGTGCAGCAATATGCGGAAGGGTTGCACTTCTGTCTCGCTGAACGACTCTCTTCAGTCTTCGTTGATCCCGTTCTTGCAGGATCTTTCTCCGGTCGCAGCGACGACGGAGATTTGATGTTTTACCGAATTCCTGATATTCACGGTACACTCGTGACATGGTCATAAAGGAAAATTCCCACTTCATCGCTACCTCGGAGATACTGTGTCCCATCGCTCGTGCGCCGACTATAATACCACTTTCAAACTCACTTAAATCTTGATAACCGGCCATTATATCAGCAGTAACCGATTTAACAATTGCACCAGATACTTGTTGCCTTAACAGGCGTTGGCGACCGCAGCATCGTATTCTGCCTGTTCACAAATCTCTATATTTGAATACGCAGGCCGAGACCAGTTTGTTTAGCGCTTCAGAATAATATTAATACGTGAACAAGAAAATTGAAGTACTGGTTTTGAATATTAATTATACATGGAGGCCAATGAAAGTTACATAATTCGGAAGGTAATTTGCCGTAGATGTTTACAAAGAGAAAATCATGTGCATATGTAGCCTTCAAGAGTGGTAAAAGGAATCAGATGTTGCTATATTCATAACTCTGATGATGCCTTCACTATCAAGCATTAAAATCTCCAACACATGAACATCGACAATTGAAGTGCTGCCAACTTCTGCCTGAGTACCTATTAGGTGCTATGGTAGAGATGTCACACGAAAGTAACAACGTTTCGTGAACTCTCGTTCTAGGGACGTTCATGTTTATATGTAGTAGCTGGTTAATTTGCAGTAACACCCATAACGGGCAGCTACAATGCCACAACTGCTACTTCGCTGATGTTGTCAACAGGGGGAAACGAAATTTAGTAACGAAATAATCGGGGCAGCAAATGTTGCATTAGCCTCGTTTTTCCTCTTACTATCGTCTAAGAATAAACAGACTAACTTCGTGTTCGTTTTCCAAAGGCATCATAAAATTGGAAGGGTTTCAAATTTTCAGTTTCTTCATTCCGAATAGCTACGAATTCTTTTATTATACTGATATCATATTTGCTTTATGCTATGCTTCGTTGAAGAGCACTACCGAGTCGGACTGGAAGACGAAGAGCTAGAGAGACACAATTTTTGCATATACAAAGTAATACGAATAAGGTGCACATTGATATTGATAAACCCTTTGTTGTTTTCGAAAGATACATTTAAATTACGCTGAACGTAATTCCAAATAATTTTGAGAGCTTTAATTGCGGTTTGATGAATGTACAGTCCAGACTTTGTAATGCAAATCATTTAGCATTTGAGGTTACTTTACCAGATAGAACGGCATTCGCATTGGGTTGATATAAATTAATTTTCTTCCGTTAACCTAAAAATTATTTTTCAAAAGTATTTTATCAAAGACTCATTTCAAATGAGCAAACAATTAAAGAGAAATCAAAGAATTATTTTAAGTAGCTGCATTTGCTTAGAGTCATTTCTGAGACTAAGATTTCACAGTTTTTAGTGGAGTGTATCACTCCAAGACAGATGAAATTTTTTATCACAGATCAAGTCCACTGACTCAGTTCATCGAATTTCGACCACAGGTGATACTTCCTAAGAAGGCTTAACAGATTAACAGACGCAGAATATACGATATACAAGAAACTTTTTTGGCTTGTTCGCCGAAATAATTCTGTCCATCGATTTCGTCATTTCCAGTAGAGTAATAATAGCACACAGAAGCCAGAACTTAATTTAACGTTTTATTACGCCAAATACGCTAATATATAGCACCGAAGAAGGTGATAGATTGGCGATGGGCATGAACTGCCTTAAGAGGTTAAGTGGAACTCTTAAAATAAAAGTCTCTGTAAGTTGATCGCTCACGAAAGACAGGGTTCCGGTCTCTTGTCCAAGCCCAGAACACTTGTAATCTTTCAGGATGAGTCAAAATAGAGCACACACCGATTTCCAATCATTGGCAAAACTACAGTACTTGGCACCCAGGGAAAATTTCCACTTATCGCCCCCTCCCAGCCCACCAAATCTCCTTTTTTATTTAACCCTCATTGCTACTTATCCAGTTTATTGTAATGACTAAATAATAAAATAAAAGATGTTTCACTATTTCTTTCTTCTACTAAACATAACATGGGTGAACACACAGTTCAAAGTCGCGTTGTTTGCAGCAGTAACATATTTATCTTTCATAATTTCATTGCCGATGAATACAAAGCAGTAACAATCGAAGCAAGTAACGCAAAATATATTTTTCACACTTTCGTTGTGTTGGCTGACTTAATAAAACGAACGTGGTTCAATCTAGTTGCTGAAAACAAACAGTAACTGCCTCCATACTTAAGGAACTGTTCAGTCCGAATGTCTTCACGTTTTGCTATAGGAAATAGTTTTCTCCGTAAGCTATTCTTTCATTTTGAAAGAAACGCGTTATGCAATTGCAGAATGCATATAGCGTACAGCAGTCACCAACCACAATTTACGTTTGGTTTATTGTCTTGAAAACGCAGCGTTACGCGCTTCGGTTTAAGACATTTGTAATCAGAAGGTTTGGTTGTAATTTAACATTGTCTAATGCCATAGTTTAAACTAAAAAACGCATTTCCATCTAACCTAACAGTAATGTATGCCTTGTTTTACTGAGGTACAATGTCCTTGTACTATATCGCTGCATCACGGTCATGTACCTTGTGACTAATCCTATTTAATTTTTCATATGATGTATCGTAAATCAGTTATTCGTGTTGTGGACAGTGATATAGATGGTTGTGAGTGCATGTGAAAACAGTATGTAATTAGATAGAGAAAGACGATAGGAAGTAATCTTGAGACGGTCATTCTACATGATTTGCAGTCTGACACAAGATTATACCGCAACCAATAGTGTCGTTTTTTGTTTAATCCAGGAAAAGTTACCAGTAGACCAACGTCCATGTGTTTTGATAAACGTATGCGAGCTATCTGATGGTGTTTAAATTCGAAACCGGTACAGGTGCTTTTGAAAACAAAAACCAAATATGAATGGTTGGTGCTGTCTGCCGTTAACATTCTGTAATGAAATAAAATGTGTTTCAAAATACAAGAAGAGCTTACACGGGATGATGATTTCCTGTAGGAAATTTACATAGGCTGTGGACCTATACCATAAAACACTATTTCTCATCATTTCCTTACTTACAGCTTCGAAGTCTTCTGCATTTAGTGCCCTTCAGTCCTTTCCATATGTCTACAGTTTCTTCTTTCGCCTTCTTACTCGCTCTTCATGTTTCCCTTTTAATTTGTTCGCCCTCATTTTTCTCCCCTGCAACGCGCCCTGGCTGCCGTGCCTTGTTACGTCAACGGTTTCGTTGCCGAGTTTTAAAAACTTTATTCATTACGTAAGGTGGCATTTTGTTTCAGGAAAAGTCTGTGATTTGTCTCATTGCGTTGATTCATTACAGGGAATTATTTTTTAAGATTTCAATGGTCGTTGGTAACGGGGCTAATAGTTTCAGTTTGTAATTAAGTGAGAACTGCATAGCCCGCACACTCGTCTCAATGCATCAGGTGTGTCGTGGGCTTTGTGCTGGCTTGCGTGTGTCAAGTGGCCTGTGGCGCTCGCTTACAGAACCCTACTAGACCTTCTCACTAATTCGGGGTTACCAACCTGTGGCATGACTCGCCTCTTGATATGACCGAAGCTTTCAAGTGCTTGCCACAACTATGGCGGACAAGTCCAAGTCTTGGAACGTGATTCGGCCTTGGGGAATTCAAAAGTATTTACCTCCTCTCTGATATTCCCATCGCCGGCTGACGTTAGACAGAAATTCCTATGGCAAAGTAGCGAGGAAAATGTGCTCTAATGGGCCCACGACTGACGACATTCTAGGGTGGCATTAAGACGCTACTGGTGGGAAACAATATTTTTCATGATTGACGTTTGCGGCCATATTGGTAGAAGAACAAGGGGCACTCGTGGTTTGATGGTGAATGGAGACAGGTCACTGGTTAGAGACGTGGCAGTAAGAGGTGTCCGAGTCCTGAGGAGCAAGATTATGATTCCCCACTAGGACCACATTCCCTCGGCTTACCACCACTGCAGATTGGTGAGAGTATACAGCAGCGTGTTCACGAGTTGGGGGTTAATGTTTATATAGGATATATAGGTTGCCAATGCTCCGCTAAGACAGTTCATGCCGCAGTATCGTTTTATGCGATATTCAGTCGACCACTAGAGTTGCTAAATTTTCGTAGGGTCGTACTGGATTAACGATCTAATACACGGCTAGGATACGGTAGCCATTTCTCCATTGCCTATCTTGTTTGTTATCGTCAGCAATTAACTTTTTTTTCGTACAATGTTGTTAACTACACTCCTGGAAATTGAAATAAGAACACCGTGAATTCATTGTCCCAGGATGGGGAAACTTTATTGACACATTCCTGGGGTCAGATACATCACATGATCACACTGACAGAACCACAGGCACATAGACACAGGCAACAGAGCATGCACAATGTCGGCACTAGTACAGTGTATATCCACCTTTCGCAGCAATGCAGGCTGCTATTCTCCCATGGAGACGATCGTAGAGATGCTGGATGTAGTCCTGTGGAACGGCTTGCCATGCTATTTCCACCTGGCGCCTCAGTTGGACCAGCGTTCGTGCTGGACGTGCAGACCGCATGAGACGACGCTTCATCCAGTCCCAAACATGCTCAATGGGGGACAGATCCGGAGATCTTGCTGGCCAGGGTAGTTGACTTACACCTTCTAGAGCACATTGGGTGGCACGGGATACATGCGGACGTGCATTGTCCTGTTGGAACAGCAAGTTCCCTTGCCGGTCTAGGAATGGTAGAACGATGGGTTCGATGACGGTTTGGATGTACCGTGCACTATTCAGTGTCCCCTCGACGATCACCAGTGGTGTACGGCCAGTGCAGGAGATCGCTCCCCACACTATGATGCCGGGTGTTGACCCTGTGTGCCTCGGTCGTATGCAGTCCTGATTGTGGCGCTCACCTGCACGGCGCCAAACACGCATACGACCATCATTGGCACCAAGGCAGAAGCGACTCTCATCGCTGAAGACGACACGTCTCCATTCGTCCCTCCATTCACGCCTGTCGCGACACCACTGGAGGCGGGCTGCACGATGTTGGGGCGTGAGCGGAAGACGGCCTAAGGTGTGCGGGACCGTAGCCCAGCTTCATGGAGACGGTTGCGAATGGTCCTCGCCGATACCCCAGGAGCAACAGTGTCCCTAATTTGCTGGGAAGTGGCGGTGCGGTCCCCTACGGCACTGCGTAGGATCCTACGGTCTTAGCGTGCATCCGTGCGTCGCTGCGGACCGGTCCCAGGTCGACGGGCACGTGCACCTTCCGCCGACCACTGGCGACAACATCGATGTACTGTGGAGACCTCACGCCCCACGTGTTGAGCAATTCGGCGGTACGTCCACCCGGCCTCCCGCATGCCCACTATACGCCCTCGCTCAAAGTCCGTCAACTGCACATACGGTTCACGTCCACGCTGTCGCGGCATGCTACCAGTGTTAAAGACTGCGATGGAGCTCCGTATGCCACGGCAAACTGGCTGACACTGACGGCGGCGGTGCACAAATGCTGCGCAGCTAGCGCCATTCGACAGCCAACACCGCGGTTCCTGGTGTGTCCGCTGTGCCGTGCGTGTGATCATTGCTTGTACAGCCCTCTCGCAGTGTCCGGAGCAAGTATGGTGGGTCTGACACACCGGTGTCAATGTGTTCTTTTTTCCATTTCCAGGAGTGTATAATAAATAATCCCTTTATGTTTCATTCGCATTTTTATTAGAAGCAGCATGTAAAGCAACATTTACTTCTTTTCAATTCACTGATTCATTCTATTGATTGAATGGATAGTTACATAGTAGAATTACTTTCCTACCTTATAATACAGTATTATGATATTTCAAGATAGCGATTCCATTGAATAATTTACGGTTAACATGGAGTCTTAAGGAGAGTGTGAAGGAGTCTGGGTAGGTGTATTACTCAGATAGGTTTTGCAGTCTCGCACGCTGCGGAATAACACCTTTTCGGTACCGATAATAACTGTTATCAAAATGAGGTCTAGATTTTTTCATTAATCAGTTGGTTATTGCACTTGTGTCTGAGACATAAAAGGATTGAACAAAAATATGGAAACGCCGTGAGAAATCCATACTTGAACATAAATGCAGATGCTAAGCCTACAAGGTTGCACTTATGTATTTCAGCATGGACAGCACCGATGCAACGTCAGTACGCCTCAAATACCAGTCGTGGTCACAACAGTGTTCTGTATAGTGAGGGCATTATGTCAGCTCGTACGGTGGGTGCTTCCGTAACCAAGGTAATCGAAGTGTTTGGTGTGTCATGAAGCATTTTCCCTGCTATTTGCACAAGTCTGTCTTGATCACATAGATTTCTTTACACTTTATGACCGATTTCGGCTTATCGCCATCTTCAGATCTGTTGTAAATATAAATATTGTGTAAGCGACCAGGTTCAGTTAACTAATATTAAATCTGTACAAGTCTTAGTGACCCATGAAACATAAAATATTTATAGCCATGTATGGCAGTCAAACATACCGTTAAAATATTCTGATATAAATCATCGTCAAGTTAAACATGTGCGCGCTAAAACTCAGATTGCGTCAGTATTTATACAGAAACCTAGTGCCAGCAGCGGGCACTTTAGCCAGAGTACATAGTAAACCAGTGTCGCCAATATAAAGATTAAAATGCGAGAGCACATAGTAAACCAGTGTCGCCAATATAAATATTAGAATGCGGTACGCATTGTTTTTAGTTAAAAAAATTTCCCCCCTTTGGCTAAACGAGCGTCTGCCATTAAAAACATATACTGATATACTACATGTGAAATTATACTCATACTTGAAATCCATAAAAAGTACAAATAATATACAATACAGCTCTTAGCCTGGTTAGGTAACATACGATTTTTATGAATGCCAGTATAAAAAGTATAAAATAACAAATAAAAAGAAATTACAAAATCTTCTATCCTAAGATCAGTTAACAGTGAACGAAATCATAATACAACAAATAAATTAGTGACCCTTAATTAAAAATAGAAAATTGATAATCGGTACTGTATTAGACTAGAGTATCGATGGCGAATATGTCGTGGCTTCTCTGTATGACTTCCTTGTTTTCCTGCGATCGAGCACACGCCAATCCACTGCGGTGCTCCACGCTACTCAAACTAGTAGGTCTCTGAATATAACAAAGTAAGCATTCAGGTTAAACTCATTCTGTTCACTCAGCAGTAATTCCGGTGCACATAAATCTCCATTTCTTCGAGCAGGCAAATGGATATGAAGATCGTGACGTAATGAAACTTCATTATAAACTGAAATCAAAATATGTGACAGGAAGAAGCCAATAGAACCAGAGGGCAAACGGATATAAAGATCGTGACGGACTTGTGAAAATAGAAGTGCTAAAAATAAAATGATCTCGGACTCATATACAGACTTTTTGTCTTCAACTGATAACATTTTCCCTGCATATAGGGAAAGCAGGAAACATCACCAGTTAAGCCGCAACGCGGACTAAAGTCTGTGTTGAGAGATTCTGACGAACGGCCGTTGAAGAGGATTGTGAAGAAAAATAACAGGACAACATCTACAAAAATCAATGCAGAACTGAATGTAGCATTCGAGAATCCTGTTAACACCCAAACCAAGACGAAGGGAGCTCCAGAAGCTGAGAACTGAGGGCAAGCTGGAATGCCAAAATCACACATCAATGATGCAAATGCCCTAGGGGGACAATGTGGTGCCGAAGACATAACACCTCAACAAAGCACCGATGGAAAAATCTTATTTGATTGGATGATTCTTGTTTCACACTTTTCCAACTTCCGGTAGAGATTACGTCCAGAAAGTGAAGTACGGCGAAGCTTCGATGATAATTTCGGAAGTCTCATACTGGTATTCCAGTGCCTTCTGCAAGGTCCTATTCCTTTCTTGGGTTATGTGACAATTTTGGCTGTTCAGGCCCATCCCATAATACAATGTTTCTTCCGCAATGGTGATGGTGTGTTCCAAGAGTGCAGGTCATCACATAGCTCGCATCGTCCAGAACTAGTGTTGTGAGCACGAGGATAAATTGTCGAATCTCCCATTGCCACCAGTCACCAGATCTCAACAATATTAAACGTTTTTTGTCTGCTTTTGAGAGAAGGATGCTTAATCGCTATCCGCCTTCACATCGTTACCTGAACTTGGCACTATTTTACAGGAAGGATGGTTTAAGATTACCTTGAGAACTATGTAGAACGAATGGAAGCAGTTTTGAAAGGCAAAGGGTTTCCTACACTGTGTTAGGCATCTTAATGCGATGGCAGTTCAATAGGTAATGAAACGTACTTTTTTATGGACCAGTTTCGATTAATAATGCGGAATTTGTTATTGGACCTCAGGCAGTATTCCGTTTAAGTACGTATAACTTCATGACAGGCGACGGAGCTATAAGTAGCCTTCAAAATGGCATCTACAACGGAGGTGCGTTCCAAGCAGAGGTCTGTTATATTCTTCTAGGGGAAAACGAGAGCATCGCAGATATTCATAGCCGCTTGTAAAATGTCTACGGAGGCCAGACTCTGAACGAAAGCAAGGTAAGTTGTTGGGAGAGGCGTCTGTGGTCATAGCAATAAGGTTGCACAAACCTGTCCGATTCCCCGGGTGCCGGCCTGCCAGCCGCTCACAGCTTCGACTCCTGCGTTGTTGGAACGTGCGGACACACTCATTCGAGGTGATCGAAAGATCGCAAACACCTCGCTGCACAACTGAACGTCTCTGATGGTAGTGCTGACATACTCGCCCATCAGCTGGGTTGTTGTTGTTGTTGTTGTTGTTGTTGTGGTCTTCAGTCCTGAGACTGGTTTGATGCAGCTCTCCATGCTACTCTATCCTGTGAAAGCTTCTTCATCTCCCAGTACCTACTGCAACCTACATCTTTCTGAATCTGCTGATTGTATTCATCTCTTGGTCTCCCTCTACGATTTTTACCCTCCACACTGCCCTCCAATACTAAATTGGTGATTCCTTGATGCCTCAGAACATGTCCTACCAACCGATCCCTTCTTCTAGTCAAATTGTACCACAAACGCCTCTTCTCCCCAATTCTATTCAATACCTCCTCATTAGTTATGTGATCTACCCATTTAAGCTTCAGCATTCTGCTGTAGCACCACATTTCGAAAGCTTCTATTCTCTTCTAGTCCAGACTATTTATCGTCCACATTTCACTTCCATACATTGCTACACTCCATACAGCCGGCCGAAGTGGCCGTGCGGTTAAAGGCGCTGCAGTCTGGAACCGCAAGACCGCTACGGTCGCAGGTTCGAATCCTGCCTCGGGCATGGATGTTTGTGATGTCCTTAGGTTAGTTAGGTTTAACTAGTTCTAAGTTCTAGGGGACTAATGACCTCAGCAGTTGAGTCCCATAGTGCTCTGAGCCATTTACACTCCATACAAATACTTTCAGAAACGACTTCCTGACACTTAAATCTATACTCGATGTTAACATTTTTCTGTTCTTCAGAAACGCTTTCCTTGCCATTGCCACTCTACATTTTATATCCTCTCTACTTCGACCACCATCAGTTATTTTGCTCCGCAAATAGAAAAACTCCTTTACTACTTTGTCTCACTTCGTAATCTAATTCCCTCAGGGAATTAGATTTCAGCTGGGGTACTCAAAGGAATGTGCCCGCTGGAATCCTCACCACCTAACAGAAGACCATAAGCAACAACGAACGACCACCTGTGCGGCATTGCTTGCGTGTTACGAGGCTGATCGTAACAATTTTTTGTCGGACATCGTCGCGGGAGATGAAACGTGGCTAAGTCACTTCGCACCGAAACCAATATGGCAGTGAATGGCGGTATGCCATGTAACTTTTCCTTCGAAGAAACAGTTCAAAGCCGCACCACCAGCTGGTAAAATCATGGTGACAGTCCTTTGGGACTGTAGCGATGTCTCATGGTGCAACGAATAACTCTCAAGTGTATTGTGTTACCTTCAGAAAACTGAAGAAACGACTTCAACGTGTTCGTTGCCACAAAAATGCAAACGAATTTCTTGTTCTCCGTAGTGTGGGGCGGCGGGTGGAAAATAAAGAATTATTTCTATTATTTGTTGCTGCTCTGAACACAGGCTCTCTAACTACAATATTGGCAACCAGAAAGTGAGTAGCAAAAACGTGATGCCCACTCTGATGGAGAACAAAGGTAATTGATTATTGAAGTACATTACTCTGAGGATTTACGATGATGTCTGTGGCTCATAGAAAATGCAGTTTAGTATAACAATTTTTACTATATTCTGAAAACGAAAAAGCGTAAATTTCCAGACAAAATATTACCCTTATCAGCTATTGCACCATCAGAGCTATTCAGAGTCTATTGCGCCGATCCTATTATCCCTAGATAACGAAACTGTTCAATAATCGTTATCGATGTAAACGGTCAAAGTGAATGATTGCCAAAATTTGATGTTAATACTCATCAAATGCGGTTCTGGCGCTGCAGTCCGGAACCGCGGGACTGCTACGGTCGCGGGTTCGAATCCTGCCTCGGGCATGGGTGTGTGTGATGTCGTTAGGTTAGTTAGGTTTAAGTAGTTCTAAGTTCTAGGGGACTGATGACCACAGATGTTAAGTCCCATAGTGCTCAGAGCCATTTGAACCATTTTCTTCTTTTGGAATCCTGAATAAGCCCAAACTGCTTTCAGATAAAAATGTGTTGCATTACTTGTTGAACGTCTCTCGGGTGTTGTGTTTGTGATGGTTCCATATTTTCGTCTACTTCTGCAAGCCATGTAATAGGCAGATCTAGAATTTTGTTATCGAAATCACTTGTTGAAATGCTTCGTTCCAAACTATATCAGTTTCTTTTCTATCCGTTCTCGAAGTGCTGGAGTCCCTCAGCACATGTGCTGCCGAGGTATTCTGCGCCATCGTGCGTGGCAGGCAGGCAGGCAGACAGCTGAAAGCGACAGCGGCCGGTGACAGCGCCCCTTAATTAGAGACACGCAAATTGCCTCGCATTTCCAGCTCCGGGGCATTTTCGCAAGGCCTGCGTGCGGGGATGCGTCATTAAAATTTTTCTCCTGACGTGAGCTTCCACGCCGCAGAGTTGCAGCAGCCGCGTCTCGCGGTTAGTATACGGCGCGGGGGCGGTTCGCCGAGCGGAGACAGCGCCTTTTGTCGCTGGCATTTTTTTTGTATCACTCCGGCGCTACCTGGCGGCCGGAGCTGAAACTACCGTCTGGACCGCCCGGGGCGCGCGCTGATCCGGTTGCTACCGCCGCACTACGTCAGCCGCCACGCTTTCCGCCTTGCCTCTCCGATATGACGTTAACGCCAAACCGACAAACTGCAGTAAAAAGACAGAAGCGAAGCCGGCGGAATGACGAACAAATAATTACGCGTTTCGTTGTACACCTGGCTGTTGACCTCCGCGGAGGAATTTTAATTTTAAATCTCCGATGTAAATTACCAGCGCCCGGGGAATTTGTTACGTGTGTTCCCTGTCCCCTTTTACCTTCTGCGTCCGATGATGCTGGGCATGTTATTCATTTCCCTTTTTTTTATTCTTGTTGTTTCGTGGAAAAAATCTTGCTTGCTCAAGCGGTTAATTAGCTTTAAAAAATTGTTTGTTGTATTGAAGCCGTTTTGTGTTACCGTCCTTTATAAAGCGGAGCGAGATGTTCGCTAATGATTTTCTACCGTCGTTAACGTGCATTTTTATTTATAAAAAAGTGATAAACCGATATACAGATGGACGTGTTTTTAATTACAGCAAAGGAAACTCGTGGATGTAATTTGGGACGGGTTTATTCCCTTAACTTCTGTGAAGTTACCATTTCAGTTTTCGCTCTGTTCCCAATACACAAAGTAACATTACATGAGAGTTCTTAAATTCCATAGCATCTACAGGTCTATATTTCATATAGGTGGCGCCTCACAACTCTGACGTGTGCTTTTTATTGCTCGCGTAACAATTAATATATGAGATAAAATATGTTGCTACGAAAAGAGCCCTGAAATACTTTTTAGGAATGCTCTGCTGTGACGTTCTGTGGATCATTAATTTTCATCAATACAAAATATATTATGTTCTTATTATTCTGGATCTGGCTTTCTATAAAAGGAACATTCGTTACTGTAACTCGCATACAACATAGCGTCACAGGCTCTTCCTACTCACGTAACTCCAAAAAGGCGACAGAGAAATTAATGCCCGGTCACTACTATTTATACTCGGTTCATATTTGTTTGATATTTAATAAGTATCGTCTGTGGCGGTATCAGTACTCGCCGACACAAATATTATTTCTAAAAAAATCGATACATAATTCTATATAAGTATAAAACATGACACACAATGATTTCTCTTTATTACATAAAGTTCACGCAATCATTTTCCACGCATTTACAATCATCCAGTTCAATTATTCTTTGCTCTTTTTTTATAACATATAATATGTGTTTTGCCTGGAGACGTTACAGTCACTGATATAATAGACTTCGAATCATCTTAGGCATTCCTTACAACAGCCCACATGCGGCACCAAGTAAACAAAGAAAAGCAAAAAAAAAAATGTTTTATACACTTTCCTTATCTTATCTACACCTACATGCTTATCCTGTATTATTTTACGTTTCACTTGTTTACATTATTGCTTCTGTCTACTTTTCTTTTTTCAGTGTAGTCTTTCACAACTGACTTGTAGTTTTACAGTAAAAAAAATTATTCTGGTATTATTCTAGAGTCAGTGGTTTAAATAACATGTTGAGATAATTTTTAAGACCGTACGTATGGAGCAGCATTAGTTACCTCCTTGATTTGGTATGTTCTCCTCATTGCTTTCGTTGCTTTCTGTTGTTTTTCACAACACACATCTAAGGCCAGATTCTCCTCGATTTGTTCACAATTAACTGATGATGTTGTATGCGCTTTCAGTCTGGAGTCACCATCTCTCGTGCAAGGATACGTGTTTTGTGGACGTTCAACAGTTCATATGGGCTTAGTAATTACATGGACTCCCTTACTGATATGTTGTGACTTGTGAGTAATATTTGATCTGCCGTAAGTGGTAGTTTATACTATCTATATATTTATCGTTGTTTCATGTTACGTTCTGATGTATACAGATAAAGATAGTGTGAAACCGGAATCGTTAGTAACATTAAGACAGTTAAATAGATGTGCGTTAACCAGGCGTCATATACTGTCACTCAGATCCACCTGTTCGTATGGAGGCACTGAGAGAAGTCAGTCGTTTTGTCAAATAGAAGCTGTAGTAGTAGTAGTAGTGAAATCAAACAAAGCACTGCGACAAAACGAACTAGTCAGCCGGCTCAGGACCGACACCTTCGATTATCTCTGCAAAGCAAGGTGCGATCTTGCCAACAGCTCCTCCGGTGCAGGGTAGTAAATGGTCACTGAGGTGTACCAGTGACGTGTTCCTGTCCTTGAAAAAAAATGGGTCAAATGGCTCTGAACACTATGGGACTTAACATCTGAGGTCATCAGTCCCCTAGAACTTAGAACTACTCCAACCTAACTAATCTAAGGACATCACAAACATCCATGTTCGCGGCAGGATTCGAACTGTGACCGTAGTGGTCGCGCGGTCCCAGACTGTAGCGCCTAGAACCGCTCGGCCACAACGGCAGGCTCCTGTCCTTGAATTACACACTGAAGTAACAGGTGACTCCTGGCAGAGATGTACAACGGTTTCTGTGAAAAAAAAGCATCTACAAGCTGGCCCTACTGGGTAAGTGCCTGTGTACTTTCTCACAAACGATATAAATAAGTATTAATTGAACAGCTCCTCCAAAATAATGGAGTAGGGGATATTATAGAATTAATGCGAAACGTAGAATGCCACGGATTTACATTTATTTTCTTTGAACGGTGAAAATACTGAC
Organism: Schistocerca americana; assembly: GCF_021461395.2. Classification (NCBI taxonomy): domain Eukaryota; kingdom Metazoa; phylum Arthropoda; class Insecta; order Orthoptera; family Acrididae; genus Schistocerca; species Schistocerca americana. The sequence goes on along the minus strand of NC_060122.1, from coordinate 769,687,132 downwards.
TAAAAATAAGTAATTTTTTCTGACAAATTGGTTTCGACAATATATATTAAGATGGCAAGTCAGGGAGAAAGGGCAAGAAACGCCTAATCTTCCCCACCGGAAATTACAAACTCGTAACGCGAAAAATAAATCTGACTGCTACCATACATGGTTAAACGCTACCTCAGACAAACGAAACGCCAAACTGACCTATCTGAATGAAACGGAATCCTACAGAAAATCTGCTGTAAGTTAGTACTGCAGAGTTCCTATCTACAAAAGCGGCATATTACCTCACGAAAACCTGTAGTCTGGAGCTGGCAGGCAACAGCACCACGGCTGCGTCGAAGTACTGTCCGAGAGCGGCGATATGAATCTGGAACGACAGGACCAGCTGCCGCACGGAAAGACGAACCTTGGCCAAATCCTCCAAGACGAACCTCTCACTATGTCGATCGCTACAGTGGTCGCCGCCGCCCGAATTTCCTACCCTGAGCGCAATGCGCCTCTCTCTGATCGCGACACTTCTGTGTTCCCGCCACGACCCAAAATGTATTCACTGCTCAAAAGTGCGCTAAGTTGCATGAATGGAAAAATTTAGCCTCGAGACGCAAACTCCTACCCACACGCCGCTAATACACTGGACTCGACAGTAACGCCGTCAGCTCCAGTGGCTGGAAAACGTGCTCAGTGGCGGCGTCCGTCCAATCGATCATTACATTCCACCAAAACCAGCCCGGTGCCTCACCTACCAAAAATAATGTAAAAAGGTGGAGACTAGGCGTCAGCACTCGGAGCCACAGAGTCGTGGGCCAGTCAAGATCAAAAGTTTCATGCACCGTCTTTCCCACAGGTACAACAGCTGCTATTTAGCAAGTGGGTTCCTTTGAAACCAGCCAACCGCTATGGCGTCGGCTAGGTGCCAGACCTGGCGAGTCCGTGCCTCGACTATTGTCCACAGTCGCCATAGGGTCGAGAATTTTTTGAAAGCCGTCTGCGCCTCCTCTCCATCCGGAGTTTTACAACAGAAGCGCTGCCCGCATACACCTGTAGTGTGATGGCTCCACCGTCTCCCACCGAGGCTGAAAGCCACTTCTACATCCAGAATGAAGCCTCCGCTAGGAAATCCATCGAATAATGCTAGACTTGCCAGAATGAGATTTTCACTCTGCAGCGGAGTGTGCGCTGATATGAAACTTCCTGGCAGATTAAAACTGTGTGCCGCACCGAGACTCGAAATCGGGACCTTTGCCTTTCGCGGGCAAGTGTTCTACCAACTGAGCTACCCAAGCACGACTCACGCCCCGTCCTCACAGGTTTACTTAGAGCCATTACCTGGCCTCCTACCTTCCAAACTTTAAAGAAACTCTCCTGCGAACCTTGCAGAACCAGCACTCCTGAAAGAAAGGATATTGCGGAGACATAGCTTAGCCACAGCCAAGGGGATGTTTCCAGGAGAGCTTCTGTAAAGTTTGGAAGGTAGGAGGCGAGTACTGGCAGAAATAAAGCTGTGAGGACGGCGCGTGTGTCGTGCTTGGGTAGCTCAGTTGGTACAGCACTTGCCTGCGAAAGGCAAAGGTCCCGACTTCGAGTCTCGGTCCGGCACACAGTTTTAATCTCCCAGGAAGATTTAATGTTAGCCTTGTCATACCACTGTTGGTTCAAATCATAGTAATGACCCATTTTCAGTTACCGACTCCGAGGTACACAAACCTAAATGATAAAAAAAGATAATATCAAACTCCAAATGAAATTAATCTTACTGTTAAATAAAACAGACCTCTTTCACGGATTCTGAGAGCAAAACGCTGTGGTTTAGCGACCCGTTTTAAGAAAAAGCCACCAGTTTCAGGAAAACCGGAATTTTTTAGGTGACACAAACCTGCCTGACAGATTAAAACTGTGTAACGGATCGTCACTCTATCCCATAACCCTACCCTTCGCGGACAGTGAGCTGACGGACTAAGCCGTACAGTGTATCCTAGAAATGTTCCGACAAACTGCGATGGGTTGTAGTGGTTGTCATGAGGAGCACATCGAGGATAGGAAACCATGTCCGGGTCAAAAATGGTTCAAGTACCTCCAAGCACTATGGGACTTAACATCTGAGGTCATCAGTCCCCTAACTTAGAACTATTTAAACCTAACTAACCTAAGGTCATCACACACATCCATGCCCAAGGCAGAATTCGGACCCGCGACCGCAGCAGCCGAGTGGTTCCTGCCTGAAGTGCCTAGAACCGCTCGACCACAGCGGCCGGCGACCATGTCCGGAATTGTCGTCCAGCAACACTACAGGGCGTCAAAGAACACTCGCCAGCGGCTGCCATTAGGCCTCCCCTTCGGCAGTAAGCGTGACTTCGTACACTGACGGACCATAGGCAGAACGATACGCAATGTTGTCTGTTCTTCAGTGATCGCGATTGATTGCCACGATGGTCATTGGAAAAGATGGGGCTGTCTGCTGATACAAGAGAGGGTATCGCAGATAACCTGATTAGCCAAAATCTGGGGTTGTTTATAAAATGAATCAATCGCGCTCTAACTTGGAGTGCGTTGTTGTGAATATTCCTGGCGGACTGGGACTCAAAATTCGGAGTTCGCAGAAGAGAATCTTTGGAAATTAGGAAAATAACAGAAAGGTACAGGGAGGGTAGAAATTGTGAGGGCAATTGTGAATCATGCCTACAATACTCAAACAATCGTCCTTGAAGGGTCTAAAACGATAAAGGAATTCTGAAGTTAACATGTTTACTGTATTTCATTTACAGTAAGCCTTAAAACTGATTCTTTGCAACTTGAATACTTCTAATTAAGGTCATTTTTCACAAAATATCACCGGCTGCTGATGGATAGTGAGAACGTTCCTTTATAATCTAGATCATGTTGAGCACCACAGCACACACTAATGTTAATGATTAACGAAAACCAGCTCCCATGTATTAGTCATTTATTGTGCTACGACCGGTTTTGCTCGTAAAAAATCCTCAGGTTGCCTGCGGTTAAACAGAACAGGAAATTAGGCTAAAGCTACTACACCTTAACGACAGCTGAATGTGCGACCATAATCGTTACTAGCAATGGCAAAACCTTAAGTACAGTCTTTATATTAAAGAGTAAAATATATCACGAACGATCATAAGTCATGAATAACGTAGTTGAAAGAGATGCGTTATCTTCCATTGAAAATAATTGTGGCCAGTTTAACACAGCTCTTTCGTAATTTTATTCACAGCATATGACAATCATCAGTGTGGTTATTTTAGGTCATTTATGTTTTCAGTGGGAATGCATAATTTGAAACTATGTTATTCATGGCTTATGATCGTTTTATGACATCTTAATTACCGTTCTTGATGAACTTTACATAATTACTTTGTAGTTTATAGTTATGTACTTTCTGTTACCCATGCAAATGACGACGCAGTTTGGAGAAAGCAGAGTCACCTGCTTCCTTGTTATTGTGGGCATTTGTGTTGTTAACATTTCCAAGTACCGATTTTTCAGTTCTTTCGATTAATTGTGTAGTGGTTTTTTAATCTTTGATTTCAGTTTCGTACTTCTACAAAATGATAGATTTTAACTGTAAATAAACAACTTAAACTATCCAATTTGGCTGTTTTAGCATTTCCATTGTCCAACACGTTTTCTTGTGATCGCCTTTATTCATAGCGTACAGTCACTTTGTGTGAACACTTTTACTGTTTTTTTTCTGCTTTTCTGCGTGCAGTTACTTCATCATTCGCTGATTTATACTTCTAACGTCGGTGAAAACTTGTATGAGCTTTACCGTATGTTCTTTTATAGCACAGAAATATAGGAGATACAGCACAGCTCGCTTTTAGTTTGTTAATAACGCACGAGAACGACACAATTCAGTTATTCTCAGTATGTTTATTCCTTCAATGATAAGACTTTATTTGTTGTAACGGCTTTTATTCTATAGTCATGATCACTTTGAAGGATCACAATTACTGGTTCTGTTATACCGCATGCAGTTACCGCAGAGACGTTTCTGCAGTAAATCGTATGTCGTAATCGACCTGATGACGACACAACTTTGTGTAACCATAGTAAATAATTACAGCAAGCTAAACACAGCTCACCCGTCACTATATTTTCATCATACGACGAAAAACACTAGTTTGGTTGCTTTAACTCTTTTACATTTTCAGTCACAATGCATCTTTTGTAACTATGTTATCCACATGTAACGATCGTTCTCTAACTTCATAATTAGTCTAGGGGTAGCGTCTTTGATTCATAATCATAACGTACTCGGTCCCGGGTTCGATCACCGCCACTGCCTAAATTTTGATAAATAATCAGCATTGGCGGCCGAAGACTTCGGGCATAAGAAGTCAGCCTCATTCTGCCAACGGCCTTGTCAAAGAGGGCGGAGGAGCGGATAGAAGTTCAGGACTCTCTCTTGTCCTAGGGGTGGGAAACTGCCCTAAAAGGCGGAAGAATCAGCAATGATCAACGACATGAGGATGCAGAAGGCAATGGAAACCACTGCATTAAAGACAAGTAACGTGTATCCACAGGACATGTGGCCTGTAATTGAAGAAGTGTCATGATGATCTCTCCATTGGCAAAAGATTCCGGAATAATCCCCCATTCGGATCTCCGGGAGGGGACTGCCAAGGGGGAGGTTACCATGAGAAAAAGATTGAATAATCAACGAAAGGATAACGTTCTAAGAGTCGGGGCGTGGAATGTCAGAAGCTTGAACGTGGTAGTGAAACTAGAAAATCTGAAAAGGGAAATGCAAAGGCTCAATCTAGATATAGTAGGGGTCAGTGAAATGAAGTGGAAGGAAGACAAGGATTTCTGGTCAGATGAGTATCGGGTAATATCAACAGCAGCAGAAAATGGTATAACAGGTGTAGGATTCGTTATGAATAGGAAAGTAGGGCAGAGGGTGTGTTACCGTGAACAGTTCAGTGACCGGGTTGTTCTAATCAGAATCGACAGCAGACCAACACCGACAACGATAGTTCAGGTATACATGCCGACGTCGCAAGCTGAAGATGAACAGATAGAGAAAGTGTATGAGGATATTGAAAGGGTAATGCAGTATGTAAAGGGAGACGAAAATCTAATAGTCATGGGCGACTGGAATGCAGCTGTAGGGGAAGGAGTGGAAGAAAATGTTACAGGAGAATATGGGCATGGGACAAGGAATGAATGAGGAGAAAGACTAATTGAGTTCTGTAACAAGTTTCAGCTAGTAATAGCAAATACCCGGTTCAAGAAACACGAGAGGAGGAGGTATACTTGGAAAAGGCCGGGAGACACGGGATGATTTCAATTAGATTACATCATGGTAAGACAGAGATTCCGAAATCAGATACTGGATTGTAAAGCGTACCCAGGAGCAGATATGGACTCAGATCACAATATAGTAGTAATGAAGAGTAGACTGAAGTTCAAGACATTAGTCAGGAAGAATCAATACGCAAAGAAGTGGGATACGGAAGTACTAAGGAATGACGAGATACGTTTGAAGTTCTCTAACGCTATAGATACAGCAATAAGGAATAGCGCAGTAGGCAGTACAGTTGAAGAGGAATGGACATCTCTAAAAAAGGGCCATCACAGAGTTTGGGAAGGAAAACATAGGTACAAAGAAGGTAGCTGCGAAAAAACCATGGGTAACAGAGGAAATACTTCAGTTGATTCATGAAAGGAGGAAGTACAAACACGTTCTGGGAAAATCAGGAATAAAGAAATACAAGTCGCTGAGGAATGAAATAAATAGGAAGTGCAGGGCAGCTAAGACGAAATGACTGCAGGAAAAATGTGAAGACATCGAAAAAGATATGATTGTCGGAAGGACAGACTCAGCAAACAGGAAGTCAAAACAACCTTTGGTGACATTAAAAGCAACGGTGGTAACATTAAGAGTGCAACGGGAATTCCACTGTTAAATGCAGAGGAGAGAGCAGATAGGTGGAAAGAATACATTGAAAGCCTCTATGAGGGTGAAGATTTGTCTGATGTGATAGAAGAAGAAACAGGAGTCGATTTAGAAGAGATAGGGGATCCAGTATTAGAATCGGAATTTAAAAGAGCTTTGGAGGACTTATGGCCAAATAAGGCAGAAGGGATAGATAACATTCCATCAGAATTTCTAAATAATTGGGGGAAGTGGCAATAAAACGATTATTCACGTTGGTGTGTAGAATATATGAGTCTGGCGATATACCATCTGACTTTCGGAAAAGCATCATCCACACAATTCCGAAGACGGCAAGAGCTGACAAGTGCGAGAATTATCGTACAATCAGCTTAACAGCTCATGCATCGAAGCTGCTTACAAGAATAATATACAGAAGAATGGAAAAGAAAATTGAGAATGCGCTAGGTGACAATCAGTTTGGCTTAGGAAAAGTAAAGGGACGAGAGAGGCAATTCTGACTCTACGGCTAATAATGGAAGCAAGGCTAAAGAAAAATCAAGACACTTTTATTGGATTTGTTGACCTGGAAAAAGCGTTCGACAATATAAAATGGTGCTAGCTGTTTGAGATTCTGAAAAAAGTAGGGGTAAGCTATAGGGAGACACGGGTCATATACAATATGTACAACAACCAAGAGGGAATAATAAGAGTGGACGATCAAGAACGAAGTGCTCGTATTAAGAAGGGTGTAAGACAAAGCTGCAGCCTTTCGCCCCTACTCTTCAATCTGTACATCGAGGAAGCAATGATGGAAATAAATGAAAGGTTCAGGAGTAGAATTAAAATACAAGGTGAAAGGATATCAATGATACGATTCGCTGATGACATTGCTATCCTGAGTGAAAGTGAAGAAGAATTAAATGATCTGCTGAACGGAATGAACAGTCTAATGAGTACACAGTATGGTTTGAGAGTAAATCGGAGAAAGACGAAGGTAATGAGAAGTAGTAGAAATGAGAACAGCGAGAAACTTAACATCAGGATTGATGGTCACGAAGTCAATGAAGTTAAGGAATTCTGCTACCTAGGCAGTAAAATAACCAATGACGGACGGAGCAAGGAGGACAGACTCGCTATGGTAAAAAAGGCATTTCTGGCCAAGAGGAGTCTACTAATATCAAATACCGGCCTTAATTTGAGGAAGAAATTTCTGAGGATGTACGTCTGGAGTACAGCATTGTATGGTAGTGAAACATGGACTGTGGGAAAACCGGAACAGAAGAGAATCGAAGCATTTGAGATGTGGTGCTATAGACGAATGTTGAAAATTAGGTGGACTGATAAGGTAAGGAATGAGGAGGTTCTACGTAGAATCGGAGAGGAAAGGAATATGTGGAAAACGCTGATAAGGAGAAGGGACAGGATGATAGGACATCTGCTAAGACATGAGGGAATGACTTCCATGGTGCTAGAGGGAACTGTAAAGGGCAAAAACTGTAGAGGAAGTCAGAGATTGGAATACGTCAAGCAAATAATTGAGGACGTAGGTTGCAAGTGCTACTCTGAGATGAAGAGGTTAGCACAGGAAAGGAATTCGTGGCGGGCCGCATCAAACCAGTCAGTAGATTGATGACAAAAAATTAAAAAAATATTTTTAAAGTAAATAAATAAAGCTTTTAGTGCCTACAGCGCCATTTTCATATCACAATTAAAGTGCGATAGCTAGTTTCGGTTGCTGTCAGCAGCCATCTTCTGATCGTTCAGAATGTGAAAAAGCAGTGAATATGCACTTGAAAGCATCATTATCTGTAGTCATGCAAGAACTTGCAATCATAAATACCAAAACCGTAATAGTACGTAGTTAAAAACACATCACGGTGAGCAAGCCAGGTTGTAAACCGTAAACGCACTAGATAATGGTAGTGTAGGAAAATGTGCAGATGCACGAGTAGAAGTTAGATGAAAAACTCCTTATTTGCAATATTATAGCAGATATTACCGCCAGATCGGTATATGCAACTGTTTTATTCATGTAACTGGGCATTCTTCTATATTACTATCATCTGCAAGATTACCATCTACAATCTTGCTTTTTCACGGTGATGTGTTTCCAAACTACATGCTGTTATTGTTCTGGTGTTTACAAATGCATATAGTTGCATGACTAAAGCTAGTGATGCTTTCCAATGCATACTCACCGTTTTTTCATATATTGAACGATATGTAGATGTTTTCAGATAGCAACCGAATCTATTTATTCTACTTTAATTGTGATAAAAAAGTACGATCTAGGCATTAAAAGTTCTTTTTTCCTTTTTCTTATTTTATTTCAAAAATTTTTTATTTAATAAACCACTCGTAATTAGCGTTTCTGATATATTTTTACCCTTTAATACCAGTCCTGTACTTAAGGTACAGTCACCTGTTGTACAAGGCAGAGGCCAAGTACTATGTGCACATGTTAACCTCTGTAGTGGAGCGGCTCCGTCTGTTCAGACTACTGTACGCAGCATGCAGTGTCTGCTCGCCATATTTCCTCCAGGCAGTCGGCAGAATATTTATGATCATATTTTCGACTTGGTTTTTTAACATTACATACGGCAACCACAGCATCTTTGTCATGACTTTAGCACAACTCGGAGAGCATTCAATATAAGTCTGTTATCTGTGTGAGTTGCCTATTTCAATTCGTTAATATTGTATAACTTTAGTCTGATTTCTTGTTTTGTTTAATCGCAGACACACGAAGATGTACTAAATATGAAACAGGTTATTAACACAATAAATTATGTTTATCTACACTTTTTCCATCAGTGCCCCACGCCAACCTTTAGCGCCATGATAAAAATGTTCATAGTGCATAAGAAATGTGGCATTTACTGTCATGCTCAAAAGTATTCGTACGAACCGAGCTGCATTTTGCCTGATTCACATACAGCTCACATAACGTAATTTTCTTACAGATCCCCTAACTTCTTTTCGGTACAGTCATCTAAATGTACAAAATTTTTATCACAAAAAATGGCTCTGAGCACTATGGGACTTAACATCTATGGTCATCAGTCCCCTAGAACTTAGAACTACTTAAACCTAACTAACCTAAGGACATCACAACACCCAGTCATCACGAGGCAGAGAAAATACCTGACCCCGCCGGGAATCGAACCCGGGAACCCGGGTGCGGGAAGCGAGAACGCTACCGCACGACCACGAGCTGCGGACTCTATCACAAATTACCACTAGTTACTGTATAGCAATTACTGCATTTGTAATGTAATACCACGATTCTGCACATATCAGGAAACACGTAATTAGAAATGGGAGAGTACTGCGCAACGCCTGTAAACTCAAATGTAATACAATAAGCGACATTTCAAAAACGTTATTAATGTCATTAGTATGTGAGACGACTAATGCCCGTAGCTCTACCACATAAATCAAACAGTATTCCTTAAATCAAAAATAAATCTTTGTGAATAAGATATCTTGCAAGGGTATATAGACTACCAGATTTCTGTGATGATTCGAAGTATTCTTGCTCTTTAAATGGTTTTCTGCACACTCATTTTCTGTTGTTTGTTTGGCGAGTGGTTTTACACAAATTGGTTAGTAAACAAACCAGTTAGACAAATGAAATTAACAGCGACAGCGTTCCATTAACAGCGTACCGCTAGTAACTCCAACTTACTCACGATGGCAGGTGCAGTTTGCAAGTCATCTGTCAGCCTCGTTATCTAACACAAAAGTACATTAAAACTTTAATTCATTCATGCGCAGCTGATTGTTCATATGTTTCAGTATTAAACGCATGGCGGACTGTTTTGTGCTTGATATGGATTCAAACCCAGCATCTATAGCCATTTCAAAGTACGGAACACTTCGCCTGATCGAGACTCGACACAACTGTCAGTCGTTGCTGACTAAGCATAAAATGAAGTGAAGTATCTAATATTTATCTAATACCAGCAAATCTGCACTTCAAATTACCTTACGAAATGCTTTATACTACACCGGGACTCCTTCCTAGTAAGTACTAGCCCTGTTAAATATCCATAAAAGGTGTGGAATACGTTTACATTTATAAGTGACAAAGTTCACGGTATATAAGTTTTGTGTTAGACGGAGATGCGAACCCAGCACCTAATCGGATGGGAAACTAAGCACGATCATAACACAGATATTGAATTTTTCAGCAGAGATTTTTGAACATGAAACGACGAGATGAATGAATAGTTTTACCTACCGAGGTTCGAGCGTGGCACCTGTCGCCGTTGTTTTTACTCAAGAATGGACGTTAAATATAAATTTTGTTCGAAAGTAGCGAGATGTCCGCACGTTTGTACTAGAAATAATAACGATAAAATTCAGTGCTGACCTTGAGTCAAATGCCCCACATATCACCTTTGAATACACGTGACGAGACATTAACTAAAAATGGTTCTAATGGCACTGAGCGCTATGGGACTTAACATCTGAGGTCATCAGTTCCTAGACTTAGAACTACTTAAACCTAACTAATCTAAGGACATCACACACATCCATGCCCGAGGGAGGATTAGAACCTGCGATCGTAGCAGCAGCGCGGTTCCGGACTGAAGTGCCTAGAACCGCTTGGTCACAACGGCCGGCAGACATTAACTGTCGGATTCTTTTTCATCACTAGCTAGGAGTGAAAAATTTGATCTTGAAGTGATGTAAGGAAACTTTGTGTGTCTAAGAGTCGAAACAGTCACCTATTGTTATTGCTGACGACTCACGGAGACACTATTAAAATCAAAACTATTTTTCACTAGCAGTTAAGTGTGCACATGCGAGAGCTTAAAAAGAAATGATGAAAATATTTGATCAGACCGGGGTTCGAATCGAGACAGGGAGTCAATGAGGAGCCTGTAACCTTGAGGAAACAACGAGTTGATAGAATCATATCGTCACAAAGGAATCAAATCCCGCGAAAGGGAAGAATCGTGATTGAATCCCCGTCCAGCACAAGTATTTTCAACATGTTAAATGCAAACAAAAAATATGGAACAAGTGGCCAGTGGCCCTACATGGCGACTGTTTCATTAACTATAGCTCACGGATGACCGAATTTCTAAATTCTATGACTTCCGCCTCTCCGCCTCTGCTCGGTATCAACGTCTTGTTTAATGTGCTTGACGACATAGGTGAATAGCAGCGATTAGTGTCTGTTAAAAATGGTCATCCCAAGTGGAAATCGAACCAAGATCTGAACAATACCGACTTACTATCAATCCACCACATCACCGAAATCCACATGTAGTTGGGTTATATACTTGGCGTACCGGAGGTAGACACATTGCATGTGAATTCTAGAATATCACTTGTTCTTACCTTTAGATGTACTGGTTACTAAAATGTAGCAAAAAGACTTATGATAGAAAAATTATCTTTAGATTTCCGTACTGATTTTCGATATTATTTGAAAAACCAAGAAAATATCTAGGGCATTCAGGAGGATAATTCTGTTTCACTCCAGGAAGCAACTAGATTATTACAACGGTTCCAGATGTAGACACATTCTACAATGTTGTCAGATCCCAATCACACTCGCAGTGCGAAATATAGGCTTAGATAGCCAATGTGTTTCTTGAGGGGGCTAATTCAAGAGTAAACATTGGGCTTCAAAGACGTAGCGGAAACAGGTGTCATGCAGACAGAAGCGCGAAATGCGACAGGTACAAGCAAACCGAAATACCGTACATTAAGAAGCGGGGAATAACTGTCATTTTAGTTTTGTGTGGAATGAATACAGTTGTAATAACAGTTGACAAGAGCTCTGTTTTATATTATATTTCCTATTTATTTATTTTTCTAGGTACCGCTTCAGAATGAGCCAACACTCAGAACCGGGACCAGTAAATCCATACTAGTATTACAAAACTAATGCGGAAGTAACTTTATCTGTTATGCTTTCACGACTAAATCTCTATACCGATTCTGATGAGCTGTGGTATGAGATTGTTTAACAGCCGAGGAATATCATAGGCTATTTTTGAAAGTACAAGATACTTGCGGATTTGAAGAATATAACGCGAAATATGGAGACATAATTACTCTTTGAAATTCACTCTGTGGGATAGAATCAAAGTAACGAAAAGAAATATCTACGCACCAGAAAAGATGTCATCCAAATGGGACGGAAATCAGTAGTACTTTTAAAATGATTACAATTTCAGAAAAAAATGGATAATTAACTCAAGAGAAGGAGTTTTACAAACTGAGCAAATCAATAGAGCGGAAAGAGTTTTTGGGTGTCCTACTGATTGATATCACGCCAGATTCTGCCCAATTGGCACGTTAGAACGTCAGAATTCCGAACTGGTTCGAGGAACCTACCCGTGATGCTCCGAACGTTCTCTGCTGAAGACAGATCTGACCACCTTGTTGCCAAGGTAGGGTTTCGCAAGCAGGAAGATAACCAATAGAAGCTCTCAACTTGCACAGCTCACACTGCTGTCCGGAGATTCCCCAGACACGTCTTGCTCATAAAGACTCAGTTCGAAGCGGGACTCATCACTGAAGACAATTCTACGGCCTGGCTGCCAGTGATCCCATCACGACGGAGCGTGTCTGTTTACCAGCCAGCAGCACAACTTGCCACAAGTTTAACAGTAGCAACAGCGGCTGCGAGAGAACTGCCGTATGGCGCTAACCCTTGGCTGAAGGAAAACACCGCCTCCTGAATACAAGCTGCCAATTTGCTATTGCCTTACAATCACCAATGAGAGGTCGCCTACCACTCACTTACTAGAGTGGCGTGAGCAACAACTAGCCGATACACTATCATCTACCAATCATTTACTACAGCTGCCTTCCAATCAGCCACCAGGGTACCACAGGCAACAGCGTACTAAGCAGCCACACCCCTCCACAGCAACATCTATTAAAACTGTTCAGTTACACCCAAGATATATGTGACGTCGGTAGCCACTAGATAACCGAAATAGACAGTACATAGGAGAATACATTCACCGGCACCCAGCAGTCAACCACCCTCACGAGGACCGTAGCAATTCGGTCGAAACGTCGGCAGTGTAATTGCTGTAGTGAAGCCTGACATTATCGGGGAGGAGACGACAGTCTCAATATAATTTATTATAACATAAAAACATTAATCCTAATAACTTTTTATGGCCTGACTGGAATATTCAGTTCACAATTACAGCACGATGATAAGTTTTGGTTGGTTTCTACAGCCATCTTCAGATCGTTCCAATCGTAAAAACTGTGGTGCACATCCACAGAAAAATATCACCCCATCAACTGAAATCACGCAATGATATGCATTCGTATCGGAGGCCAATTAGTTTACGACAGTATGTAGGTAAAAAAATTATCTTGAGCGAACAGGACTGTAAATCATAGCAATGCAAGATGACGGGGATAAAGAAGGAAAATTGCCAGTTGCATTAGTAAACCTTGCATCAGATGCCTGTGTTTTGCAGTCGTACAGAATAAAATCTGATTGATAGGATAGAATTGAATACCTCGGAATGGTGTTTTATTATAAAATGGTAAAATTATTAAAATTCTAATTGATAAGAATAATGCAATAACACCTCCGAGTTTATTAGGGATTTGTTTTGCAGTCGTACAGCGAGTTTCTTAGTTGCGTTGGTAGTTTACAAGGGCACAGACCAACACCCAAACTCGTGTTATTCAAAACACTTCAGCATGCTGGTGGCTACTTTTCTATCTGGCACAAAGAATTGCTATTTCCAATCTTTTATATCATCATCAACGGTGTATACAAGTAAGATACTTCATGTCCTCTGGAAATTTTACATTTTTTTCCAGGCAGCACAGTCTACCTCAGGTGGTGACGGACAGGCTGCAGTACGTCACCATGCCTGCTGCCAGATAACGCAGTGCGCCGTGTTGTGCTGTTGCAGTGGTGGCGCAGGCGTACAAGGTGGAGGTGGAGGTGCTGGGGGCGCCCAGAGGCTGCACGGCCGTGCTGCGCTGCGTGGTGCCGTCCTTCGTCAGGGAGCTGGTGCGCGTCGTCTCCTGGGTGCAGGAGCCCGGCTTCTACGTCTACCCCTCGCTGCAAGGAGGTCAGTACATGCTGAACACACACGTGCCGCTCACCTCTCGCTGGCGGGCTGTCTGCGAGCGCCTGCTGTCGCGGGTCTACCACTACAATAATAGTTGATTCCAGTTGGGAAATGCGGGACCACCACCATCTTTTTGGACAACGTAGAGGGGGGAGAGGGGGTGGGGAGTCGATCAATGATGAAAGCTGTTGGGGAAATATATTCTTTCTGTGGCTTGTGCTATGCAAAGTGATTCATATGCAACGAGGATGATTAAATATTTTATCCCTTCCACAAGCAATTCAAATTTCTTGGCCGACTTGCTGGAAAGGTTCGTCTCCTGTAATTCCGTCGATAGTAAATTTCCTGTTCGTTGTGTGTTATAACGTGTAACAGATTTCATTCCTGCCGCGGTTACTCAGCTAAGAAACCTTTACATATTTTTCAGAGAAAAACAGCATAAATGTCTTTTGCATTGTTGAAGTACACTCCTGGCCATTAAAATTGCTACACCAAGAAGAAATTCAGATGATAAACGGGTATTCATTGGACAAATATACGTATTATTCTAGAACTGACATGTGATTACATTTTCACGCAATTTGGGTACGTAGATCCTGAGAAATCAGTACCCAGAACAACCACCTCTGGTCGTAATAACGGCCTTGATAAGCCTGGGCATTGAGTCAAACAGAGCTTGGATGGCGTGTACAGGTACAGCTGCCCATGCTGTTCATCAAGAGTAGTGACTGGCGTATTGTGACGAGCCTGCTGCTCGGCCACCATTGACTCGACGTTTTAAATTGGTGAGAGATCTGGAGAACGTGCTGGCCAGGACAGCGGTCGAACATTTTCTGTATCCAGAAAGACCCGTACAGGACCTGCAACATGCGGTCGTGCGTTATCCTGCTGAAATGTAGGGTTTCGCAGGGATCGAATTAAGGGTAGAGCCACGGGTCGCAACACATCTCAAATGTAACGTCCACTGTTCAAAGTGCCGTCAATGCGAGCAAGAGGTCACCGAGAGGGGTAACCAATGGCACCCCATACCATCACGCCTGGTTATACGCCAGTATTGCGATGACGAATACACGCTTCCAATGTGCGTTCACAGCGATGTCGCCAACCACGTATGCGACAATCATGATGCTATAAACAGAACCTGGATTCATCCGAAAAAAATGACGTTTTGCCATTCGTGCACCCAGGTCCGTCGTTGAGTACACACTCGCAGGCGCTCCTGTCTGTGATGCAGCGTCAAGGGTAACCGCAGCCATGGTTTCCGAGCTGATAGTCCATGCGCTGCAAACGTCGTCGAACTGTTCGTGCAGATGGTTGTTGTCTCGCAAACGTTCCCATCTGTTGACTCACGGATCGAGACGTAGCTGCACGATCCGTTACAGCCATGCGGATAAGATGCCTGTCGACTGCTCATGATAAGAGGCCGATGGGATCCAGCACGGCGTTCCGTATTATCCTCCTGAACCCGCCGATTCCATATCCTGCTAACAGTCATTGGATCTCGACCAATACGAGCAGCAATGCCGCCATACGATAAACCGCACAGCGATGGGCTACAATCCGACCTTTATCAAAGTCGGAAACGTGATGGTACGCATTTCTCTTCCTTACACGAGGCATCACAACAACGTTTCACCAGGCAACGCCGGTCAACTGCTGTTTGTGTATGAGAAATCGGTTGGAAACGTTCCTCATGTCAGCACGTTGTAGGTGTCGCCATCGGCGCCAACCTTGTGTGAATGCTCTGAAAAGCTAATCATTTGCATATCACAGCATCTTCTTCCTGTCGGTTGAATTTCACGTCTGTAGCACGTCATCTTCTTGGTGTAGCAATTTTAATGGCCAGTAGCGTACATTTTTTCGGGGGCTTGTACTGTGCAAATTGATTCATATGCAACGAGGATGATTAAATATTTTATCCCTTCCACAAGCAATTCAAATTTATTTGCCGATTTGCTGGAAAGGTTCGTCTCGTGTAATTTTGTTGATGGTAAATTTCCTGTTAGTTGTGTGTTACAACGTGCAACATATTTCCTCCCTGCCGCAGTTTCTCAGCTAAGTAAAACTTTACATATTTTTCAGAGGCAAACAAATAAATGTCTTTTTCATTGAGGAAGTAGTTCATTTTGCTCACCTGAACCTGTTGCTTGTATTTAAGTTAGATCCTAGCAGTGGCAAAGGTGCATTGCAGTTAACTAAAACATTGGAGCACACACACGGGCATATATCTTACAGAAAATTTAGCTACAGCATGTTACTCTAATGCAGCTGTTCACACGAAGGACACTTTATCAAGTGTATAGCCAGAGCGGAAAGGAGGGAGCAAGCAGCCAGGGAAAGTAGAGATGAGGCGGGCTCCCCTCGCTGAAGCCTCTTCGCATGTTGGAGCGTCAGCGATGGTGATGGGACAAGAACGAAATTTTAACATAGAACAGGTCTCTCACCGCGATGCTTCAGATACCAACCTAAGTGGGGGTGACCTGGAAGGAGCCATCCGAAATCCACACCAGGAAGTCTTCGGGCCATTCGCCTGTGTCACATTCAGTACACAGCTTCATTTAAGCATTTACATAAGACAATAAAAAGAACGACGCACTGCGAAGGAGTTGTGCAAATTGGTCACTGGCGGCCGTTCGATTAACGAGTGACGCCGCAGGGCAATTTCACCAAGCAGCTAGCGAGGATAATAAACCGAAGACACGTCGAAACCAGGGTATAAAGTCTTCGCGATTTTTATTTGTGTACTCAGTTGGAAAGTAACTATGTCCACGGCCCGCCCGGTTGGACGTGCGGTCTAACGCACTCCTTTACGTTCGGGAAGGAGCGCCGGTCGCCGGCACGAATCCGCCCGGCGGATTTGTCTCGAGGTCCGTTGAGCCGGGCAGTCTGTGGATAGTGTTTAGGCGGTTTTCCATCTGCCTCGGCGAATGCGGGCTGGTTCCCCTTATTACGCCTCAGCTACACTATGTCGGCGATTGCTGCGCAAACAAGTTCTCCACGTACGCGTACACCACCATTACTCTACCTCGCAAACATAGGGGTTACACTCGTCTGGTGTGAGACTTTCCCTGGGGGTGTGGGGTCCACTGGGGGCCGAGCCGCACAATAACCTGGGTTCGGTGTGGGGCGGTGGAGGGATGAAGTGGACTGCGGTAGTCGTCGTGGGGTTGTGGACCACTGCGGCTGCGGTGGGGACGGAGCCTCTCCGTCGTTTCTAGGTCCCCGGTTCACATGATATAACTATGTCCACAGACAGCCGCATGTACAATACATGAAGATGTCAGCATGTGAGAGAGGGCACGCAGTTAGCTCAAAGAAGCCGGTTGTAGCAGTCGGCGAATCGCTCGACCTCTGAATAGGAGCAATGCCACTATTGGACGATGTCTGGCAGCGAAGGGTGGAAAATTGCCGAACACAGCGTCAAGAAGGAAACAGTCGGCGAAGAGAGATGACAGAACGTGAGCACCGAGCAATCGTTAGGGACGCCCTCAGTGTGTCCGTGGCACACCATTATAAACGATTCGACGCGGAACTGGTGCTCCAGTGACCATAACAACCATAAACAGGAGGCCCACAGAAAGAGGGGCTCAGGTAGCGGCGCCCTTGCATTGACTGCCATGGACTGCTGTAGACCAACAATCCCATATGCAGGGACGTAGGGCACATTCGGCATGTAATGTCTATGCGTGCAGTACAATTCTCCTCAGTGAAGAGTTCCACTTGGGACTAAGCCCTGGTGACCAGGAAGACGAATGTGCTGACACCCTGCGCAGTGGTGGCATACCACGCTGACTGCCACCCGCCGGCCGGTGTGGCTGAGCGGTTCTAGGCGCTTGAGTCTGGAACCGCGCGGCTGCTACGGTCGCAGGTTCGAATCCTGTCTCGGGCGTGGATGTGTGTGATGTCCTTAGGTTAGTTAGGTTTAACTAGTTCTAAGTTCTAGGGGACTGATGACCTCAGATGTTAAGTCCCATAGTGCTCAGAGCCATTTGACTGCCACCCACCATGCAGACCGATAATCAGAATTAATATTCTAGGGTGGCGTTTCATTTCATAACAGGAACCCACGGCGCCTTCGACGATATTCTTTGCCCCGCTGTGTTGTCCTTCGTGGCAACCTACCCTGGACTTACATTTCAGCGAGATAATGACCGCCCCCACAAGGCGAAAGTTTCTCCTGATTTTCATCGTACTTGCCAAACTCTATTTTCGCCAGCAAGGTCGTCGCATCTCTCCCAGTTCAGAACGTTTGGAGTATTATGGGCAGCGCCCTCCAACCAGCTCAGGATTTTTACGGTCTAACTATCCAGTTGGACAGAATTTGGCACTATATCACTTAGGAGGACTTCCAACAACTCTATCGATCACTGTGAAGCCGAAAAACTGCTTGCATAAGGATCAACGCGTTACTGACTTGCTCAAATTGTTAAGCTCTTTCTCTTGAAGAAGAACGCCGACTTTTTCTGAAATTGTAATAATTTGTTTGTACATATACATTACATCTACCGATTTCCATCCCGTTCTGATAGTTCCTTAGTCATTTCGCCACGTTTTTTTGTTTTGTTATATTTTAATTTTCTTCAAAATTTTTTGACCTGATTACAAACCAGCATCGATAACTTTCTCATTTTTATTTACTGTTGTTACATCTGTTTACTTTCTCATTTTTATTTACTGTTGTTACATCTGTCACTTTCTCTCTTGCAGCTGCTAAACCTATATGATAATACTCCGTGTAATGCTTTTCTTGCAGTTCCAAACACTTGGATTTTTGATTTGTAGCGTATATATATGGCTGCTTTCGTTTGTGATCTTCTTGCTGCAGTTGTATGTGATCGTCATATATATCTGGAAAGATTACGTACAACAGCAGCCAAAGATCTTACCTTATCGACAGGATAAAACGGACCGATCCTGCATTGATATACTTCAAGACCCAGCCTAGCATAAATTTCATGATTTTTCAAAACCAATACATTAATTTTGTCCTTTCTTTCTTCGTGCACGTGACTTACACTCATTAGTACCTCTGTACGAACCTTCGTGAAAGGATAGTAATGAAAGTCCCATTATTATTAAACTGAAAGTGAATAATCGATCGAGATGCGTTCCTTTTCGCATGTTACCTACGAACATGGTGCCAGCTCATGCTATACCACGAAAAAAATTGAAAAAAAGAATGTGTGGCGAGTTTTTCTGCTTTAACAACTACACGCTGGCCAAAATAAAACGGAACGTGAACAATTCTGCAGCACATGTGTGTGGGCACAGTCTGCGCGATATAATCGTGCCCTCGTAAACCCAAGCGGCGAACGGTCGCTGACACAAAACACGACGTTATTGCGATTCTCGTTTGCCATCTGGAAATAACCGTTTGAAATTCACACGCTCCGCGTAGCGCAAACATCCAGCGACTTTAGCAATGGCGCATGTGACACCGAAAATAACGAAAGCTGTTTTTGCATGGATAGCACTGTATTGAACGGTGCATAAACAGTGAACGTAGCCATGGGCTCCACACAAAATCGCGTCATCCGCTCCGTATAAAACTGGATTAATATGACTGCTTACCGTCGACGCATGTTTTTGCGACTGTGTACCTTTTTGAACACTTATGAGGAACATCACATTCTGGTTTATTGATCTTTTAGCAAGTGCCGACCCAAAATGGCGTTGGTACTTTTGCCCCATCAACTGTGATAATCAAATGCACGAGACAGCATTGACTCTCTCTGAATATTAAGCTTATGGCAGCCCCAACGTATTAAATCAGTCTAACAATTACGTCTGTATCTATAAGACTACTCTGCAATCCACATTGAAGTAAGTGGCAGAAGATACATAAAATCACCTTCAGACAATTTCTCTGTCTTCTGTTCCCGAACAGCGAGTGGGAAAGATGAATACTTAAATCTTTCTGATTTCTTTTATTTTATTGTGATGGCCATTTCTCCCTTTGTTGAATAACTACAATAAAATCTTCTCGCATTCAGAGGAGAAAGTTGGTGTTTGGAATTTCGTGAAAAGCTCTAGCCACAACGAAGAGCGCCTTTATTTTAAGATTTCCAATCAACTCGCGGATCCTATCTGTGACACACCCTTCGCTATAATACGAAATGACTTGACCTTCCTAGCATTTTTTCGATGTCCTCCGTCAATCAAATCGGGTAAGCATCCCGTATCGCACAGTAGTACTCTAGCAAAGGATAGGCAGATGTAGTGTCGGAAGTCTCTTTAGTAGACCTGCTGAATGTTATAAGTGATCTGCAAATAAAAACCAATCTTTTGCTTTGGTTCCCAAAGAAATTATTTTTGTGTTCGTTCCAGCTTAAGATATTAGTAACTGAACTAACGGACTTTAGATTTATGTGATTTATCGTGTAACCGAAATTTAGCTGATTCCTTTTGGTACTCACGTGAAGGACGTCACACTTTTTCTTATTTAGAGTTCATTTCACGTTTTGCAGCATACAGGTATCGTGACTCCATTTGTTTTTGATTTTATGATGACTTTACTAGAGGGCAAATGACAACATCATCAGCAAACAGTGTACGAGTGCTGCTCAGATTGCATTCTACATTGTTTATATAGATTAGGAAGAGCAGAGAGCCAATAAAACGTCCTTGTCGGACACCAATAGCACTTCTGTTTTACTCTGTCAGTTTTCGTCGATTCTTACGTCCTGTGACCTTTTTGAAAGGAAATCGCGAATTTAGTCGCACAACTGATACGATAGTCCAGAGACACTAAATTTGATCATATATCTCTTGTGAGGAACGAAGTCATAACACAAGCAGTAAGAGACTGCTGAATATGTGATCAACTGTCTCCTGCAAACACACACTCGTGTGGATGGACTTGAAAGGTTTATAGTTGCCTCTTCATCAGCAACTATTGACTGCCACTATCAGATATATATGTATATATAATTAAAATAAGAATGAGAGTTGTTACTTGCACAGTGTCAGGTGATAAAACGTAAAAATTTGCTCACAAACACTTACAATATGTGTTCAGTGCGTTTCAATAAAATATGTGCTTAAGCAGGGCATCAGCTACAAACTCTATTCAAACGTTTACAGGCATACAAGAGGTGGCATAGTGGGAGCATACAGTTACCTTAATGTTCAAGGTCATTAATATTAGTTAGAAATACTCTATGTTAAATTATAAAACACTATTTAATCGTATGGAATTGCCCAAGCAAAAAATTTTCATGCGCAATTGATTACATCGGAGTCATAATAGTATGTATACATCAGCTCCCTTTTTTTTTCTTTTTTGAGAAGTCATCCCCCTCAGCTCACGTGGGCTGGTAGTAGGCAGTCATCGGTATAATCAACCCGCTTTTCAGCAAAGGAACATGTAGTACGTTTAAAGGCAAAATAAAAGTAACAAATTAAAAGATGAGATATTTACAAGTGATTTTAAAAGTTATGAAAGTGAATTTAATGAAGGTTTTATATAAAAGGAGTTTGATTTTCGTCCTCGTTAATTTTAAAGCTGAAATGCAAACGTTAAGTCAAAGCAATGAGAAGATATTTAAAACTTCACAGCAAACATAAACATAGCCAAAGCCTTGGATGCAAACAAAAATCACGCGAAGCGAAATGTAGTGTGAGGAGGGCTATGCGAGAGGCGTTCAATGAATTCGAAAGTAAAGTTCTGTGTACTGACTTGGAGAAAATCCTAAGAAATTTTGGTCTTATGTCAAAGCGGTAGGTGGATCAAATCAAAATGTCCAGACACTCTGTGACCAAAATGGTACTGAAACAGAGGATGACAGACTAGAGGCTGAAATACTAAATGCCTTTGTCCAAAGGTGTTTCGCAGAGGAAGACTACATTGTAGTTCCTTCTCTAGACTGTCACACAGGTGACAGAACGGTAGATATCGAAATAGATGACAGAGGGATAAAAAAACAATTCAAATCACTCAAAAGAGGAAAGGCCGCTGGACCTGATGGGATACCAGTTCGATTTTACACAGAGTACGCGAAGGAACTTGCCCCCTTTCTTGCAGCGGTGTACCGTAGGTCTCTAGAAGACCGTAGCGTTCCTAAGGATTGGAAAAGGGCACAGGTCATCCCCGTTTTCAAGAAGAGACGTCGAACAGATGTGCAAAATGGTTCAAATGGCTCTGAGCACTATGGGACTTAACATCTGAGGTCATCAGTCCCCTAGAACTTAGAACTACTTAAACCTAACTAACCTAAGGACATCACACACAACCATGCCCGAGGCAGGATTCGAACCTGCGACCGTAGCGGTCGCGCGACAGATGTGCAGAACATGTGCAGAACTATAGATCTACATCTCTAACGTCGATCAGTTGTACAATTTTGGAACACGTATTATGTTCGAGTATAACGAGTTTTCTGGAACCTAGAAATCTTCTTTTTGGTTTCGAAAAAGACGATCGTGTGAAACCCAGCTCGCGCTATTCATCCACGAGACTCAGAGGGCCAAAGACACGGTTTCCCAGGTAGATGACGTGTTTCTTGACTTCCACAAGGCGTTCTACACAGTTCCCCACATTCTTTTATTGAACAAAGTAAGAGCACATGGACTCAGCCCAATTGTGTGATTGGATTGAAGAGTTCCTAGACAGAACGCAGCATGTCATTCTCAATGGCGAGAAGTCTTCCGAGGTAAGAGTGATTTCAGGTGTGCCGCAGGGGAGTGTCGTAGGACCGTTGCTATTCACAATTTACATAAATTACCTCATGGATAACATCGGAAGTTCACTGAGGCTTTTTGCGGATGATGCTGTAGTATATCGAGAGGTTGTAACAATGGAAAATTGTACTGAACTGCAGGAGGATCTGCAACGAATTGACGCATGGTGCAGGGAATGGCAATTGAACCTCAGTGTAGACAAGTGTAACGTGCTACGAATACATAGAGAGAAAGATCCTTTATCATTTAGCTGCAATATAGCAGGTCAGCAACTGGAACCAGTTAATTCCGTAAGTTATCTGGGAGTAGGCATTAGAAGTGATTTAAAATGGAATGATCATATAATGTTGACCGTCGGTAAAGCAGATGCCAGACTGAATTTCATTGGAAGAGTCCTAAGGAAATGCAATCCGAAAACAAAGGAAGTAGGTTACAGTACACTTGTTCGCCCACTGCTTGAATATTGCTCACCAGTGTGGGATCCGTACCAGAGAGGGTTGATAGAAGAGAGAGAGAAGATCCAACGGAGAGCAGCGCGCATCGTTACACGATCATTTAGTAATCGCAAAAGCGTTACGGAGATAATAGATAAAATCCAGTGGAAGACTCTGGAGGAGAGACGCTCAGTAGCTCGGTACGGGCTTTTTTTGTTTTGAGAACATACCTTCACCGAGGAGTCAAGCAGTTTATTGCTCCCTCCTTCGTATATCTCGCGCAGAGACCATGAGGATAAAATCAGAGAGATTAGAGCCCACACAAGGGCATACCGACAATCTTTCTTTCCACGAACAATACGAGACTGCAATAGAAGGGAGAACCGATTCTCAAAGTACACTCCGCCGCCACACACTGTCAGATGGCTTGCGGAGTATGGATGTAGATGTAGATGAGAAAACACGACGGAGAAAATTGTGACCTTTAAAATTAAGCTCTGAAAGGTCAAGGATCTGTCCCGGGACGAATCGTCTCTAGTTGGAATTACGTTAGGAGTTTAGTAGGATAGGAAGGCGTGGGTACAAAAAGGAGTTTAGTCAGGTAGGAGGGCATGGGTGTTAATATGGAGAACTGATGGCTAGTAGCGATGGAGGAGGAGTGAATATTGCGGAAACAAGAAGGATGGAGCAGTCTGAGGTGTCGGTATGGTAATATAAGAGAGAGGAAGGAATAAAATGAGATAGAACGATATAGGGAAACGTGGGGACGGAATGAAAAGGGAGTCCTCATGAGGTAGATTGGATGGGGTGAAATTGTACTTTGTAGGATGGATAAACATCGAGATCGACATCAGTTCTTTTTTTTTTTGTATTCATCTTTGACATACGAGGTTGCTTTTTTTGTTGTTTTTGTTTCTTTTCCGATGTCTCACCGGTCGCGAAATGGAAACCACAGTGGAAATCGAACATATTTGATTCGCAACAGTTAGTTACACCTTCTACCTGCTACTCTAGGTAGTCGTCCACCGACTTAGACATTGTGAAGCTCGTTGTCTGAGCTAAAATGCTTTCACAGCCAGCAGTTCATGTGAACAAAGACACGAAATCACAGGGAGCCAAACCCAGAGTGTATGGTTAATGAGTAAACAAGAACGTCTTCGTTGCAACTGTAGTGTGTGGTCCAGCATTCTCATGAAGAAGGACAAGGCCTGATGACAACAATCTTCTTTGTTCTGAATTGCTCTTTGTAGACGATTTTCTCGAATCGCCTGATCCTCTCGCTAAACAAGATCATTTGTTCACACTCGCTTCCTCCCCTGACCGATTACATCGTGAAGACCTGCTTCAAGGTTCCTGCACCACTGCCACACTTCGCTGTCACGCATGACATTTACGTTATTTGGGCTACATGAAATCAGGCGGAACCCCTCATCTAGAGGAAATCGAAAGAGAATGCTCAGGTCATCCTTGGCAGGACACTCAATTGTCTTAGACATCTTTACGTGCTCATTGTGCGCTCAGAACTGAAGCGTGCGACACGACGAGATGACCAGGCATGCTAGAGGCACTGCACTACACATCTGCGTAAGCATTTTTCACAGTGAAAAAGAAGTAACCCTCGCTCTAGCGAATCAGCCCAGCTTCGCACTGCTAGCACTAACTACCTACAGCCAGACGACTTGTCTAGCGTAGGTGTAAGAAATTTTATACTCAACTATTCCTTGTGGATCAGTGTATCTATTTGTGAAAACTGAATCCGCTATTAGCTTTCACATACAGACAGAAAACGTGGGAGAATGCGGGGAGGGTCGGGGCATTAATTTATATTATGTAGTGATAGGTAATATTTTTGTACACCTCCTGTAGCTAATTATATAATAAGCTGATAACTATTACACTGTCATCGCTATTTTACATGGAACACTAAAAACGTAAATGTCGTGTGACTAGGGCCTCCCGTCGAGTAGACCGTTCGCCGGGTGCAAGTCTTTCGATTTGACGCCACTTCGGCGACTTGCGCGTCGATGGGGATGAGATGATGATAATCAGGACAACACAACACCGAGTCCCTGATCGGAGAAAATCTCCGACATAGCCGGGAATCGAACCTGGGCCCTTAGGATTGATATTCTGTCGCGCTAACCACTCAGCTACCGGGGGCGGACATGGGACACTGTAACTGGCACAGAAGTGATACATCGTAACAGCATTTTGCCAAATGTAAAACATTGGCTTACAAGCTTGGAGTGTTGGCAGGTACTAACAGGCTACATTGGAAAGTAAACAAGACCAGAAGAAAAGCTTTAAAGCACTAACATAATCTGCGTATTCATATTTATCAACAATTTTTTACATTTTCCGTATGACACTTAGTTCAGTGAGGTTGAATTTTGTTTGCATGTTGTGGTTTGAGGACTTGAGTTGTGCGCCATAAATGACTTCTGAAAGGTGATGTCTATTCAGACTTCACCCCAGTCACATAAGAGTGCCGCTCGCAGCGCCACTATGAGGATGTAAATCAGATTTGTTTTAAATACACGCTGCAGCCATCGTACGCTTTAGATACCTTTGAGATTGGACGTGGAGAATTGATGCAAGTCAAGAAGCCTTTAGCGTAATAAAGTCGCCACTATCAGTACCTCACTCAATTTGAACGAGATCGTGTAATAGTGCTAAGAGAAGATGGGTGTTCCTTCTGCAGTACTGCAGAAATACTTGGTAGAAATGAAGCCACAGTACTTGATTGCGGCTACCGTCGTCGCAAGAATGTACGGTCGCAAGAAGACCAGGCTACCGACGGCCACGTGGCACTACCGAGAGGGAAGACCAACGTGTTTGGCGTATGGCTTTGGCATCTGCATCTGCTGAGGCAATTTCAGCATCAGCTGGCACCACAGAACTATTACAAGTGGGTTACTTCGAAAACAGCGCCAAGCCAGACGCCCTGCAGCGTGCATTCTACTGACCCCGAACCACGGCGATTTTCGACTTCAGTAGAGGGAGGACATGGTGCAGGTCTGTTGCGTTTTCTGATGAAAACTAGTTCTGTCTCGAACCCAGTGATGACCGTGTTTTGGATAGAAGGAAGTCAGTTGACAGCCTGCAACCATCCTGTCTGTGTGTTCGACACACTCAACCTACACCTGGAGCTACAGTCTAAGGTTGCGATTTCGTATGACAGCAGCAGCACTCTCGTGGTTATGCCACGCACCCTGACGGCAAATTTGTGTGTCAATCCGGTGATTCGACCTGTTGTGCTGCCATTCATTAACAGCATTCCTGCAAGTGTTTTCCAGTAGGATAACACCCTCCACTATACCGCTGTTGTAACCCAAAATGCTCTACGGTGTCGACATGTTATCTTGGCCTACTCGATCATCACATCTGTTTCAAATCGAGCACATATGAGACACAATCGGCCGACAACTCCAGCGTTGTACAGAGAGAGCATTAACCGTCCATATAAAGACAGACTAAGGATAATAGACATAGAGATCCACATTTGCAATGCCTTATCTCCCACTTACGTTAACTGTGGTTTTGAAATGTTAATCACTTAAATATGTTACCTACACAAGTGTATTCCCGAAATTTCATGACTCTATATTAATTATATTTTAGTGTTGCGGTTCTTTTACGTAACTGTATTTTCCATTCACGCTTTTTCCTTCTTCGCACATGCCGTTTATCAGTCTGAATACTTCCTCTAGGGCTGCTGAAAACCGTTTTCGTGTTTTGGAAACTCCTTTTCTCACTGCTCTTTCAATTTTGAATTTCCAGCAATCACGATTTAGTCTGCTGGAAGCTGTAGCACCAGCACACCACGGCGAAGTCCTCAGCGATGTGGCCAAACAACGGACACAGCAGTAAGACGCTGTACCATACGAGATATCGACGGTTTAATTATAGACTACATTTAGTTTTTCCGTGGTTTCACTAAATCACTTACCCCTTTGATTATTAATGGAATGTAGGTGTTCCACGATACGTTATCCAAGATCCAGTAGAAATTTTCTGCATATTATTGCTATATATCATTGTCTCATTAGTAAAGGGAAGCCCTCTAACGGTTTGCAAAATTCTTACAATTACACCTTGTACTTTTAGGTTGTACTGTCTTCCAGTTTCTTTCTCAACCGTTAGCTGCGCTCCACCCTGTATAGTCGCATTGAATTAGTGTGCGCCTGCTTGCAGGTAATGCGATGAACAGATTTGCAACGCGGGCTGCGGTCCCGTCATCCAATACTGATTTCACGTTCGTGTTGACGTTTATCGCATCACAAATGCTGCCTGTATTGGCATGTGTAATCTAAGTTTAAAACTTGGAGAGACACTATCCGCTAATGCGTGTCTGTTTTCCGTATAATTTGTTACTTTTGTGCAGACCTCTTCTGAAACTCCAGAGATGCTAATGAATAACCGTGTGTAATCCAGTCCTCCTGCGTTGGAATACGACTTCTGATCACTATACAAATTAAAATAACGGTATATAAGCTTCTGTCTTCTGACAAGGCATTTGTTTTGCGTCTGGAGAGCCACTTGTTACAGATTCCTCAGTCGAGTGATAGATCCCATAGCAGCAGCGCATCAGAGTTCTGTGGATTGACACAGGTTCTCATAAGGAGCGACTTAATTTTAATTTCGTCAGTGTTCTTTAGCTTCAACTCCCATATCTCGTGCGTGACTTATTTATCACGCGTCTTTAGTATGGGTATGGTAACTGTTGTGTTCAGATATAATAGGCTCCTAATAGGCTCCTTTTCACTTTGAATGTCCTCTTTGTCTGTGTTAGTCTGCTTTTTATGCCTTTCTTGCTTCGACTGTCATATTTTATTTTGTTTACAAGGTAGTAGAGTTCCTTAGCTTCGTCTGCTTCGTGGTCGACAGTTTTGATGTCCTCGCGCACTGTGGGAAGAGTTCAGAATTAGCTTAAAAGAGCTTCTATGAACTCTCTGCCAGGTACTTATTCGTGAACTTCACAGTAATTATGTAGACGTAGATGTAGAAGTTAGTAGTAGGCTTAAGACAAATTCCGTGATGGTGCCCTTGAAAAGACACGCCCAGTTTCCATCAACGTTTCCGAATCAGAGCTTGTGCGCCATCTTCAATAACCTCCACGTCACAGAACGTCAAACCCTTATCTTCTCTTCTAAGGAGTTATTCGAATGCGATGTTAGTCCGTAAGTGTCCTTCCTTCATTGGCAACGGGACACATCGCGATTCTTTCTTTTTGTGGTTTCATATTGTGTATGGCAATCGTCGAAATACACACACAGTCAAAGTATTGATCGAAGCGTTAAACCGCTGTCGTATACTTTCTGTACCTTTCATAAACATAGTGTTTCTGAGAGATGGGCTCTTTTGCATGGGTGAGCCATAAGATTTCTGGTCGACGTTGACGTGAGAAAAACAGGCAGTGAGTAATTCTTTCATTTTCGATAACCCCACTAGGCTATTTATGGCGACACGCGAGCTGTGATATACGCGTCCCGTCTGTGTGTTTACAGATGCGCTCCAATCGTTTCTGAAGCACGAGTTTGGGCTTTCTATCTCCCTACAAACCGATGAATTTTTCATCGCTTTTTCAACTTTTTTGTGCGCCGCCGCGAACGGGACACTAGGTCCTGACGGCGTAAAAGCACTTATCACGTGCAGAAAAAGGGCTATCATGCTTCATTCGACGCCGGACGACATCTCAAAAAAGAACAAAAAATGGGCCTGCCACGAGCGCGAGAATTTCCATCGATAAGGGGGACGTCCAGCGCGATGCGGGACGGGACGTGGGTGCGCGCACCCCTGGGGAGGGGGTGGTCCGAATTTTGGCAGGCTGCCCGCGCCGCGAGGTCCGCGCTATTTTTCCGCGCGTAAACTACTGTAGGTCTGGTGGGGAGGAGGGATTTTCGGACATCGCGTGATGAATGCGGCCCACGCGTAATGCGAGGCGCTCTGGGAGTGAGGAGGGAGTAAGGGTGAGGGGGAATGGGAGTGAGGGGCGGGGAGGGGAGGGTGGTAGCGCTGGCGACCCGGAGGGCGGCGCTGGTGATGGATGGCCGCAGGCGTCAGCAGGCGTCGCGGCGTTATCTGGGCTCCTCTCCTGGTGGGAACTAGGTGATGGCCGAGGCGGCTCGCCTAGTACCTGTGCTGTTGCTGTTTACAGTGGTATCGCACTTTGCGGCGCACGTGAGGCACAAGGGAGAGACATAGCAGGAAATTTCGTTGTCTGTACTTGGACGCTCCAGTCCTGTTCATCCAGAGTTTGAAGCTACAAGACACTCAGCACAAGAGTTGCAGAGGGGGAGAAGGGTCAGTGTTTAACGTCCCGTTGACGAAGAAGTAAATACTGGTACAGAAGCGCAAGCACAAGCAGGAATTTGCGATGAATGGTGAGGGAACTGGACTGTAACCGTCACAAAGCTTACATCTTTTGAACGTACCTAGAAAAATAATACACCAATGGCCATTAAAATTGCTACACCCAGAGAAAAAATGCGGATGATAAACAGGTATTCATTGGACAAATATATTATACTAGGACTGACATGTGATTACATTTTCACGTAATATGGGTGAATAGATCATGATAAATCAGTACCCAGAACAACCACCTCTGGCCGTAATAACGGCCTTGATACGCCTGGGCATTGAGTTAAATAGAGCTTGGATGGCGTGTACAGGTACAGCTGCCCATACAGATTCAACACGATACCACAGTTCATCAAGAGTAGTTACTGGCGTATTGTGACGAGCCAGTTGCTCGGCCACCATTGGCCAGACGTTTTAAATTGGCGAGAGATCTGCAGAATGTTCTGACCGCGGCAGCAGTCTAACATTTTCTGTATCCAGAAAGGCCCGTACAGGACCTGCAACATGCGTTCGTGAATTATTCTGCTGAAATGTAGGGTTTCGCAGGGATCGAATGAAGGGTAGAGCCACGGGTCATAACACATCTGAAATCTAACGTCCACTGTTCGAAGTGCCGTCAATGCGAACAAGAGGTAACCGAAACGTGCAACCAGTGGCACCCATACCACATGCCGGGTGATACGCCAGTATGGCGATGACGAATACACGCTTCCAATGTGCGTTCACCGCGATGTCGCCTAACACGGATGCGACCATCATAATGCTGTAAACAGAACCTGGATTCATCCGAAAAAATGACGATTTGCCATTCGTGTACCCAGGTTCGTCGCTGAGTACACCATCGCAGGCGCTCTTGTCTGTTATGCAGTGTCAAGGGTACCCGCAGCCACGGTCTCAGAACTGGTAGTCCATGCTGCTGCAAACGTCGTCGAACTGTTCGTGCAGATGTTTTTTGTCTTGCAAACGTCCTCATCTGTTGACTGAGGGATCGAGACGTGGCTGCACGATCCGTTACAGCAATGCGGATAAGACGCCTGTCATCTCGACTGATAATGATACGAGGCCGTTGGGATCCAGCAAGGCGTTCCGTATTACCCTCCTGAACCCACCGATTCAATATTCTGCTAACAGTCATTGGACCTCGACCAACGCGAGCAGCAGTGTCGCGATACGATAAACCGCAATCGCGATAGGCTACAATCCGACCTTTATCAATGTCGGAAACGCATTTCTTCTCCTTGCACGAGGCATCACAACAACTTTTCACCAGGCAACGCCGGTCAACTGCTGTTTGTGTATGAGAAATCGGTTGGAAACTTTCCTCATGTCAGCACGTTGTAGGTGTCGCCACCGGCGCCAACCTTGTGTGAATGCTCTGAAAAGTTAATCATTTGCATATCACAGTATCTTCTTCCTGTCCGTTAAATTTCGCGTCTGTAGCACGTCATCTTCGTGGTGTAGCAATTTTAATGGCCATTAGTGTATATCCGAATGACCAGACTAAGATCTGAACCACTGTCCTCCTAAATGAATGTCCAGCTTCCTGTGACTGCGTTACTGTATCACTGTGAGAGGTAAAGAGACGTGGAAACAAGCTGCGTTCCTCAGCCCACGTATTCGTAGACAATCAGCCTACAGGTTATGGTAGTCGCCTCAGCTTGAAATATTATGCAGAATGATTCTTATTAACATGTGGGAAAACCTTGAAGCGACGTAGATGACATTGAGACACAAAGCGCCGCAAATGTAGGAAAATAGCACAAACGTGGATGAAAAATGTTGAACATGCGACTCACCAGTCGACATACCTCACTGCACGTGCAACGGTGTCGCCTATCGGCCTGTCACATGTGATCATCCCAACCCAAGTCAACTATTCACGTGGCTGTGAGTCCGGGCCTACGTGCTCAGTGTTCGAGTCTTGCAAAGTACAGCGCAACAGAAACCCACCGTACAGCGTCGCAAGTATACAAGTATAAGCTGTGGAACTGCAACGGCAACGGTAAATGACATACGTGTTCTTTAGAAAGTAAAGTCTGTAAACAAAAAAGGAGGGGCAATTGGAAAGAAACACGAAACTGGAACAGCTTTTGCTTGGTTATAGTGAGAGCAATAATTTTGTAACTTCTACGTTTCCAACAGACTACATTTACGAAAGGTGTTCGAAAACATTGCAGCCTAGCGGAGCGACGTATAACATAGGTCCCTATCGGCGAGATAGGACTGGCAAGTCCAGTCGCTGCACGTGCAGAGAGGTACGTCACCTGATGACGTCGCTTGTTCAACATTTGTCATCCATGTTTGCGGTATTTCCCGACATTCGTGACCCCATATGTCTTACATTAACTTATTTAGTTCAGCATCATCTAACAAGGGGAGGCCACCAATTGTGAAATTCAGATTCGATTCATACTGCGCATAATAAAAGCTCATGGCCAGAGGTGTAATGTGGCAAAGCACCAAGATGCACTTTTCAGCCGTTGTCGAAAAAATCGACAGTTAAAAGAAACCGTTGCGGTGAAATACTCTCTACGGTTAACAATTTTCTACAGCGTCGTGGCGCAGCGGTAAGCGCTCGGGTTCGTAATCCCGCGGCATGCAACTTTTTTTCATTATTAGTTTTTTCTAATTCAAATATATATATATATATATATATATATATATATATATATATATATATATAAACTATTAATGAATTGCTTGTGCATGTTGGTGAAGGCGCATCGTTCTCCAATTGTACCGCCTCCATTTTTCCGTTTGTTTAACAGGGTGTACCAAAGCTCTCACGCCCGCACTGATTTTCGACGATGTTATAAGTTGCGCTAGGGACCGCATCTACCTTCTTTCGAAGGTAGCACGCAACTACGCTGTTATGCGGCGGCTCGTCTCGGCCCATTCAACATCTGTCCATCAAGTGTAACGAGCGAGTAACGGAGTTTATATTTCATACCTGCCACAGCAAATTTGTGTTCGTGGGGTCTCTATTCTAATTCGAACGTTTGACTTACGCTATACGTATTTGTTTCGGAATATCGTTTCTACGTCTTCCGTTAACTATACGTGGTTAACATTACGAAGACAATTAATAACATTTGTGAAATACAACTTTGTTTGAGGAAAACATAATGATGTTCGAAGTCGCCAGTTTTTCCACGACAAACGACTTTCAACAACTTATTATATGCATAATTGTTGCAACTGATTGCCGGGAATTATATATGTGTGTGTGTGTATATATATATACACATTTGAATTACAAACAACAAATACTAAAAAAAAAGTTGCATGGCGCGAGATTCGATCCGGCGACTTTCGGATTAGAAACCCGAGCGTTTACCGCTGCGCCACAACGCTGTAGAAAATTATTAATCGTAGAGAGTATTTCACCGCAACGGTTTCTTTTTAACTGTCGGTTTTCTCGACAACGGCTGAGAAGTGCATCTGTGTGCTTTGCCACATTACACCTCTGGTCATGAGCTTTTATTACGCGCAGTATGAATCGAATCTGAATTTCACAATTGGCGGCCTCCCCTTGTAAGAGTTGGTTGGGGTTTTTTAGACGTTAAAAAGAATTACCCTGTAAATAGAGGAAAGCATTTCCTTACCATGAAAAGTTCAGGCTTCAGCCAACTTTATGCACGATATATGGCAAATGCTTCCACAAATATAATCCTTAACGTCTCGTCTATAACAGGTTTCCTATAGGCATACGAGAGAACAGTGCATGACAGTTCATTGCGTTTTCACGCACACGGAGTGTCTTCGACAACGTCTGGGTATGATAGATCACGTCATGGGTGAACAGCTTTTGTTACAGAAGAAATGTTTCCTGACGCCTCCCAGTCATGCTAAACACCCATTAGTATTCGCCAAGCCGGCCGGTGTGGCCGAGTGGTTCTAGGCCCTTCAGTCCGGAACCGCGCTGCTGCTCCGGTCGCAGGTTCGAATCCTGCCTCGGGCATGGATGTGTGTGATGTCCTTAGGTTAGTAAGGTTTAACTAGTTCTAAGTTCTAGGGGACTGATGATCTCAGATGTTAAGTCTGATAGTGCTTAGAGCCATTTGAACCAGTATTCGCCAGCCCGAGGATGATGAAATTTCGTCGGACATGATCGTCTCTACCCATGTGTGCAATGCAATACCGGTACATTAATACAGTGATTTTCAGCCTACAAACTGTAAGAAAGATATTTTATAGCCGTACCGGGAACTTCAATTTTGTACTGCCTACTGCTTGTCACGCAGAAAAGATGACTGGGTGATAGCCAACACACACTGCATACGAACGCCGCTGAGTGCTTCTACGATGTTCCCACTCAAGTGCTTCACTTCAACGATGCCTGGCGTGCCGATGAACCGGGAAAAGTCAACGAACACTTTGTCTCTAACAAAAGTTGTTTCCCATGATGTGATCTATAGCTCCTAGATATTTCTCTCTAACATTTCCAAATACTCGATTTACGTACATATAGAGTGTTTGGTTATTATACATACAAACAGAAGTGGCGAACGGAGGACAAGGAAACGAGCAAAGAATCCTAGTATACATAGGTCCATAAACCACTGCTTTCCTTTGTTACGGAGTTTCACGTCTGAGTTCATGAACACCTTGTAACAGTGCCGCCAAGGACCCAGAATGCAGATACGCAGGACAAACACATTACAAGACGTGTTCCACATGGCCTTCTTTCATGTGAAGGCAGACTTCAGCACGTCTACTCATCGATTACCGCACTTTCTAAAATCTCAGACGTGTTCCAAATGCAATCATCCACAATGCGTTCCTAGGGTTCATAGACACTTACAGTAGGGTTGGAATATAAATATCTGCTCACAAAGAAATCAACGGGTTTAAGTTGAGAGACTTGCGAGGCCATGGTATCGGCGAGATACGACCGATTATTCTCTAGTGTACTTAGAGTCTGAAGAGCAGTCGTAGTCTCTCAGCTGAAAGACAATTCTCAATGTTTCCTGAACTGATCCTCGCGATAAGTACGGCGTCTTTCTTCGAGGGACTACCAGTCAGTGTTTCTCGAACAGTAAATGCCTATATCTAGATTTGTGCATACTTACGCGAATCACCAAAATGTGCTAGATAGGTTACTGTTTATTAAATCCTCTACGCTCACATGCTTCATAGGTTGAAGCATGCCTGACCAAAACACTACACATCATGGAATTATTGAAAAGTTAGCGAAATTGACAGCTTTCAGGTTAGGCTACTCTTTTCTAGATCTCTCCGAACAAATTTTAGTTCGCTGTTGAACTTCCCTGCAAATCATGTGCTCGTCCCATTTCATTTCGCAGCGGTAGACCAAGATATTTAATTGATGCGACTGACTCAAGGGGTTTGACATTATGACTGTACTCGGAAAATATAGGAATATCTTTTTTTTTTCAAATCTGATGTGGCCCGCCACGAATTCTTCTCATGCGCCCACCTCTTCCTCACGTAACAGCACTTGCACATAACATCCTTAATTATTTGCCGAATATTAATGTATTAACACTC
The DNA here is from genome assembly GCF_021461395.2 of Schistocerca americana. Taxonomy (NCBI): domain Eukaryota; kingdom Metazoa; phylum Arthropoda; class Insecta; order Orthoptera; family Acrididae; genus Schistocerca; species Schistocerca americana. The sequence continues at coordinate 769,652,186 of NC_060122.1, read as the reverse complement.
TCCATACAAATCTGTTCCACCTCTTTTCAGTGTTTTCCCTATGTTGCTTTCTATGTCAATGCTGCGGGGAACCACTTCATTTCTTGTCTTATTTGTCAAGGTAATTTCTACATCCTTCGGTAGCACCACATTTCAAATGCTTCGATTGTTTTCTTTTCTAGTTTTAACACAGTCCATAATACACTTCCGTTCAACGCTGTCCTCAAGACGTACGCTCTCAGAAATTTATTTGTCAAATAATGGCCTATGATTGGTACTAATAGGCTCCTTTTCGCCAGGAAGTCCTCTTTGTCTGTGTTTGTCTGATTTTTAGGCCTTCCTCGCTTCGCCTGTCATCTGTTACTTTGTTTACAAGGTAGTAGAGTTCCTTAAATTCGTCTCCTTCGTGGTCGTCAGTTTTGATGATAAATTTACTGCTAATCTCATTTCTGCTACTCCTTATCACTCTCACCTACAGTAACAGAAAAGAAACGCAACACCAACAAATGATAAATATATAAGTCTACATTAAAGTGATGAGTGGTGTGGCGATTGCGCACTCTAACCTTCTATATCAGCAACACAACCAGTTTTAGCAGTAATAATCAATTAACAACATTTACATATCAAGGCCCGATCCACAATTAGTATTTATAATATTAACCGTCACACTTGTGACAGCGGCCCTTTTACGTGCCGGTAACAACAACCAAAATAATAGATGAAATAGATAACCAAATGTTTACAATGTCGGCTATCGCCTTTCTCACTCAGTTTTACACTTGCTGAAAAGGCAAAATTAATTTGATGCTATCTGACCTGAAGGGTACTATTAATTGTTCTGTTTACACTTAGCATTCTACTACACTCAACATCCAGAAGATTCTAGACTTTACGCAAGCTTAAGGCAAAACGTAAATTTGATGAACATGTGATGGACGCGAGCAAACGTTAATCTATTACCATTGCACAAACACACGATCCAAAGGACGAACTTATACTCAACTTTGGGCAGTAGGAAATCTTATGCCTAAAACAAGCCTCTCGTTGAATGGAATAGAGAAATACCGCGTTAACGGAGTCCGGACGGCACTGAGTTCAAATCTGAGATTTCAAATGGTTCAAATGGCTCTGAGCACTTTGGGACTTAACATCTGTGGTCATCAGTCCCCTAGAACTTAGAACTACTTAAAACTAACTAACCTAAGGACATCACACACATCCATTCCTGAGGCAGGATTCGGACCTGCGACCGTAGCGGTCACGCGGTTCCAGACTGACGCGCCTAGAACCGCACGGCCACACCGGCCGGCTCCTGAGATATCCGTCACACTGCAAGCTCGCGGGGCTAGGTTTGCTCGCGTCGTCCACTATACACGTTTCTGAAAATCTAGATACTACGGAAAAGATGTGTCAGTCCACACCCAATGACTTAAGGTCCACCTTACAAGACAATCTGTCTTTGCTGAATGGCTGACACCACATAAATCAAACGTGCAGTTCCTAACGTGACAATCAACCTTCAGATAGGTATTTGAAATTGGAATAGAAAACTAATGTCACTTCAGTAGTCGCTAATGCAATAAGTATGGCCACTATGGCCACAGACCAAAATACACACGGCCTTCATCCGACCATAAAACACCAATGTGACCTATATTTATCATGGCCACTTGCCTTCCATACACACAAGAAACTATTAAGAAACAACAGCTACCACTAATTCGTAAAACCAGAAAATTCTCAATCTATAGCAAAATTAAGAAATGACGTTAAAGTGAACCAGCTACCTTCAGCGTGCTACTAGGCACTATATCCAAACTTACAAATGCGAGGCGCTATTTCTAGCCGGCAACGGCCCATGCTTCTTCGTTGCTCCAACTCAACTGGTCCTCAAGGCATACGGCCGTGCCACGAGACATGGTGTCGCCAACTCCCCACAACGAGAACATCGAAAGCACGTCACGTCTTAGACTGACTCTGCTTATGCGTGGACCCACTCTCCTCGACTTGCGCACGCACGCCACCATAAATCGCCTGCCTCAAAGACGCAAAGAGAACAAGGCGCAGGGACAACGATCAAAGATGGAAGTAAGAATCGATGTCGCCTGGCGCCAGAAACCCACCGGCTCAATCAGTAGCGGTATTTGGGTAAGCGGTATCCTGCTAGTAAACACACCCTTGAATGCTGTTCATGAATGACCGCCCAACAGTTCAAGTCACCAGACTGACGTAGAAATTTGCAATCCGGATGCGTGGGAGAACCACGAGAGTGTTCCTGCTATAGTACGAAATCACACTCCACCCTATTACTCCAGGTGCAGGTCCAGTGTGTCTAGCACGCAGACAGAATGGTTGCAGCCTCTCAGCTGGCCTCCTTCCAACACACAGCCATCACTGGTACCGAGGCAGACAAAGTTTTCATCAGGAAATACGTCAGACCTCCACCCTGCCCTCCAACAACCTCTTGCTTGACACCAATGAAGTCGCAAATGGTGGTGGTTTGCGGTCGGGGCGTCTGGCTCGGAGCTGTCCTTCCATTAATCGGATAGTAACACTTCGTTGTGTCGCTGTGGTACCAATTGAAACTCAGATTGCTGCTGCAGATGCTGTACGATGCTCCAGGACAACTCGGCGAACACGATGGTCTTCCTCTCGGCAGTGTCATGTAGCCGTCCGGAGTTCGGTCTTCTTGCGACCGTACATTCTTCTGGTCACCGCTGCTAACAATACCGTACAGCGGCTACATTCCTGCGAAGTCTTCTCGTAGTATCACAGAAGGAACGTCCAGCTTCTGGTCGCTCTACCACACCATTAAGTTAAAACTCAGTGAGATGTTTTTAATGGCCTCTTCGTCGTCTTAAAAGAATACTTGGTTAAAAGCAACTAACCAAGGCCAGTCTCAAAGGTAACTAACGCTCACGACCATTACAGCGTGTATTTCAAGGAAACCAGATTTGCACCCTCATATTGGCGCAACTAGCGCCATTTTTATGTTACTGTCATGAAATCTGAATGCATGTAATTTTTCAGTAGAAAGACTCTTACCAACTTTAGTTTATGTCGCAGAATTCTTTCTTCGGTGTTCCGATTTTTTTTCCCGTCAGTGTACAATTAAAGCAATCTGCTATTCATTACATAAAACATAAATTCCGTCCGATTCACGCGACCCTTTCCTGTAACAACGGCGTCATCTTTAGCAAACGGTGTCAGTTTGCTGTCCACTCAATCCGAAGATCATGTTTACATACTGGGAAAAGAAATGGACCTATTATTCTTCCATGGGGTACTCCTGACTGTACCTTCCTTTTTGACGAATTGTCTCAAGGGCGCTCTTGATAGTCATCATCATCATCATCAACATCATCATCATTTAAGACTGATTATGCCTTTCAGCGTTCAGGCTGGAGCATAGTCTCCCTCATAAAATTCCTCCATCATCCCCTATTCAGTGCTAACATTGGTGCTTCTTCTGACGTTAAGCCTACTACTTCAAAATCATTCTTAACCGACCTAGGTACCATCTCCTTGGTCTACCCCGACTCCTCCTACCCTCTACTGCTGAACCCATGAGCCTCTTGGGTAACCTTGCTTCTTCCATGCGTGTAACATGACCCCACCATCTAAGCCTGTTCGCCCTGACTGCTACATCTATAGAGTTCATTCCCAGTCTTTCGTTAATTTTCTCATTGTGGACACCCTCTTGACATTGTTCCCATCTACTAATACCTGCAATCATCCTAGCTACTTTCATATCCGTAACCTCAACTTTATTGATAAGGTAACCTGAATCCACCCAGCTTTCGCTAACATACAACTAAGTTGATCGAAAGATTGAACGGTGCACAGATAACTTAGTCTTGGTACTGACTTCCTTCTTGCAGAAGAGAGCAGATCGTAGCTGAGCGCTCACTGCATTAGCTTTGCTAAACCTCGCTTCCAGTTCTTTCACTATGTTGCCATCCTGTGAGAATATGCATCCTAAGTGCTTGAAACCGTCCACCTGTTCTAACTTAGTTCCTCCTATTTGGCACTCAATCCGCTTATATCTCTTTCCCACTGACATTACTTTCGTTTTGGAGATGCTAATCTTCATACCATAGTCCTTTACACTTAATGTGTGACCCATAAACGCTCCTTTACGTCTTCCCTACAAGACCTGAGCTACAAATTTCATGTAACATAAGAAGTAATCGCATACATTGTCAGTACTTTAATCAGAGTGACAACGGTGGAAAGCTACGATCCTGAAAGCAATCAGCAGCAAGTGCGGCGGTGGTGATAAAGTTACCGGCGCCGTCCTCGCCAGCACTTGCTCTGATAAGAATAATTGAAACAATCATTAGCGAAAGGCGGGACAGTGCGAGCAACTTTTGCTCATTAGCAGAGATATAAGAGCGTCGTTACCAAAGTTTCGCAGTAAAGAAGCGGCCCCGTACGGGGGCGGCTTACGCGGGAATCGGCTCCCGGAAATGAAAACACAAATCCCGATAGCCCGCGCCAGTCCACCACGATGGCGCCACTAAGTTGGCGGGATTAAAACGCGCTTTCCGTGTGGGCATCCGTGTGTGCTGGGGATGAAAGTTGCCTCGCATTTAACTTTTCCAAAATACGTGGGACAAGCTGCTGTGGGATTAGAATTCGTAGCTACGTTCGATTTTCTTTGTTAGTCACTTATCTTCAAGTTCGATGGGACCATACTTGAGGATGTGAGAATGCAGATTTTCCCGGCGTATACCACTGACAAAAAGCTGTCGTGTCTCCAGCTAGGTGGCAAGACGATCAAGGGTTGGCAGCCCTGCAGCGGTGGAGGCATCCGCGATTTTGCTCTCCCGTAAAGGTAACTTATTTAGATTGTAACAACAGTTAATTTAGCGCAAATTACTCACTAAATACGTGTATCAGTGCGTTTCTTAAGCTTACTAGTTAAGGTATCACTTTCGTTTATGTATTAGTCCAGAAAACGCGGAAAGATCGTGAGGACGGGTTGCTGTCGTATATTTGTTTACGTTTTGGCACAGCTAACATAGAGAATTTCGCTTAATTGTTCTATTTTATTTCCAACGATTTAATTTGATCGTGTCCATTCACTGTTATGTTCATATTTCCGGAAAGTTACGTAAATCCTAAGTTGTTTGATTCAGAATCTTTCGCAATATTCGATTGTTTACGGGCATTTTCCGAAATTTAAATTCTGTTGTAATTAAGTTAATTTAACGGATACTGCAGTTGAGTGAGTGCTAAGATTCTGTTTTAAGAGAACAAAGGTAAAGTTTTATGATGTATTATACACCTTAGGCGTCTAATTTTTGCTGCTCATCAGTAACGAAAATACGTATAGCGTGAAGTGTGTTAAGTGATTTAATTCTGTTTTTAAGACTGTAACCTGTGTTGCAATGCGTTATAAGGGTGGAAGTTGCCGTAGAACAGTTAAAGAGGGAGAGGTATGCGTAGACTGTGGGTTGGAATGTAAGGGGTGACTGCAGTGGGGAACTGAATGGGAAACCCAACGAGGCTCTCTCATGGAGCAGTAAGCTTTGCGAAAAAGACAAGAAAATCGCTTACCAGGAGACAAATATTTGTGCCATTTAGCCTGGGTTCGACCACGTGAAATTTGAACTACATAGTTTGGAGGGGGAAAGGGGGAAAAGTTTTTAGGAACTGGGTAAAGGTAACAAGCAATGGGTGACAGGAGAACAGCTCTTCCACTTCATCTATATTTCAGCTAACAGTATAGAATAAATTTTTACGTTACCTGCAATAGGAGGGAAAGAGCCTCATCCAGCCTTAGGTCATAGTCGGGTGCAGCTGACTTCTGCCAAATGAATTCAATGTACGTCATTACCGAAAGAGAGTACGAAGGAAAAAGTTTTGTTGCTAGGTGGTCGTCATGGGAGGGGTGTAGGCCAGACGGCACAGGAAAAATTAGGGACAGCATACCAGGCCACAAGTATTTTGAAGCAAAGTGCTAGCCTTAGACAAATGACAGAGGAAATAGGGATTTTGTGCAAAGGTTTTGGCAAAGAAGATCAGGTTATTATAGCTGGTGGTGGAGTAGAGAAAATCTTGGCTCTTTTTTTTTTTTTTTTTGGTCATCAGTCTACTGACTGGTTTGATGCGGCCCGCCACGAATTCCTTTCCTGTGCTAACCTCTTCATCTCAGAGTAGCACTTGCAACCTACGTCCTCAATTATTTGCTTGACGTATTCCAATCTCTGTCTTCCTCTACAGTTTTTGCCCTCTACAGCTCCCTCTAGTACCATGGAAGTCATTCCCTCATGTCTTAGCAGATGTCCTATCATCCTGTCCATTCTCCTTATCAGTGTTTTACACACATTCCTTTCCTCTCCGATTCTGCGTAGAACCTCCTCATTCCTTACCTTATCAGTCCACCTAATTTTCAACATTCGTCTATAGCACCACATCTCAAATGCTTCGATTCTCTTCTGTTCCGGTTTTCCCACAGTCCATGTTTCACTACCATACAACGCTGTACCCCAGACGTACATCCTCAGAAATTTCTTCCACAAATTAAGGCCGGTATTTGATATTAGTAGACTTCTCTTGGCCAGAAATGCCTTTTTTGCCATAGCGAGTCTTGCTTTTGACATCCACCTTGCTCCGTCCGTCATTGGTTATTTTACTGCCTAGGTAGCAGAATTCCTTAACTTCATTGACTTCGTGACCATCAATCCTGATGTTAAGTTTCTCGCTGTTCTCATTTCTACTACTTCTCATTACCTTCGTCTTTCTCCGATTTACTCTCAAACCATTCTGTGTACTCATTAGACTGTTCATTCCGTTCAGAAGATCATTTAATTCTTCTTGACTTTCACTCAGGATTGCAATGTCATCACCGAATCGTTTCATTGATATCCTTTCACCTTGTATTTTAATTCCACTCCTGAACCTTTCCTTTATTTCCATCATTTCTTCCTCGATGTACAGATTGAAGAGTAGGGGCGAAAGGTTACAGCCTTGTCATACACCCTACTTAATACGAGCACTTCGTTCCTGATCGTCCACTCTTATTATTCCCTCTTGGTTGTTGTACATATTGTATATCACCCGTCTCTCCCTATAGCTTACCCCTACTTTTTTCAGAATCTCGAACAGCTTGTACCATTTCATATTGTCGAACACTTTTTCGAGGTCGACAAATCCTATGAAAGTGTCTTGATTTTTCTTTAGCCTTGCTTCCATTATTAGCCGTAACGTCAGAATTGCCTCTCTCGTCCCTTTACTTTTCCTAAAGCCAAACTGATCGTCACCTAGCGCATTCTCAATTTTCTTTTCCATTCATCTGTATATTATTCTTGTAAGCAGCTTCGATGCATGAGCTTTTAAGCTGATTGTGCGTTAATTCTCGCACTTGTCAGCTCTTGCCGCCTTCGGAATTGTGTGTATGATGCTTTTCCAAAAGTCAGATGGCATATCGCCAGACTCATATATTCTACACACCAACGTGAATAGTCGTTTTGTTGCCACTTCCCCCAATGATTTTAGAAATTCTGATGGAATGTTATCTATCCCTTCTGCCTTATATGACCGTAAGTCCTCCAAAGCTCTATTAAATTCCGATTCTAATACTGCATCCCCTATCTCTTCTAAATCGGCTCCTGTTTCTTCTTCTATCACATCAGACAAATCTTCACCCTCACAGAGGCTTTCAATGCATTCTTTCCACCTATCTGCTCTCTCCTCTGCATTTAACAGTGGAATTCCCGTTGCACTCTTAATGTTACCACCGTTGCTTTTAATGTCACCAAAGGTTGTTTTGACTTTCCTGTATGCTGAGTCTGTCCTTCCGACAATCATATCTTTTTCGATGTCTTCACATTTTTCCTGTAGCCATTTCGTCTTAGCTTCCCTGCACTTCCTATTTATTTCATTCCTCAGCTACTTGTATTTCTGTATTCCTGATTTTCCCGGAACATGTTTGTACTTCCTCCTTCCATCAATCAACTGAAGTATTTCTTCTGTTACCCATGGTTTTTTCGCAACTACCTTCTTTGTACCTATGTTTTCCTTCCCAACTTCTGTGATGGCCCTTTTTAGAGATGTCCATTCCTCTTCAACTGTACTGCTTACTGCGCTATTCCTTATTGCTGTATCTACAGCGTTATAGAACTTCAAACGTATCTCGTCATTCCTTAATACTTCCGTATCCCACTTCTTTGTGTATTGATTCTTCCTGACTAATGTCTTGAACTTCAGCCTACTCTTCATCACTACTATATTGTGATCTGAGTCTATATCTGCTCCTGGGTACGCCTTACAATCCAGTATCTGATTTCGGAATCTCTGTCAGACCATGATGTAATCTAATTGAAATCTTCCCGTATCTCCCGGCCTTTTCCAAGTATACCTCCTCCTCTTGTAATTCTTGAACAGGGTATTCGCTATTACTAGCTGAAACTTGTTACAGAACTCAATTAGTCTTTCTCCTCTTTCATTCCTTGTCCCAAGCCCATATTCTCCTGTAACCTTTTCTTCTACTCCTTCCCCTACAACTGCATTCCAGTCGCCCATGACTATTAGATTTTCGTCCCCCTTTACATACTTCATTACCCTTTCAATATCCTCATACACATTCTCTATCTGTTCATCTTTAGCTTGCGACGTCGGCATGTATACCTGAACTATCGTTGTCGGTGTTGGTCTGCTGTCGATTCTGATTAGAACAACCCGGTCACTGAACTGTTCACAGTAACACACCCTCTGCCCTACTTTCCTATTCATAACGAATGCTACGCCTGTTATACCATTTTCTGCTGCTGTTGATATTACCCGATACTCATCTGACCAGAAATCCTTGTCTTCCTTCCACTTCACTTCACTGACCCCTACTATATCTAGATTGAGCCTTTGCATTTCCCTTTTCAGATTTTCTCGTTTCCCTACCACGTTCAAGCTTCTGACATTCCACGCCCCGACTCGTAGAACGTTATCCTTTCGTTGATTATTCAATCTTTTTCTCATGGTAACCTCCCCCTTGGCAGTCCCGGAGATCCGAATGGGGGACTATTCCGGAATCTTTTGCCAATGGAGAGATCTTCATGACACTTCTTCAGTTACAGTCCACATGTCCTGTGGATACACGTTACGTGTCTTTAATGCAGTGGTTTCCATTGCCTTCTGCATCCTCATGTCGTTGATCATTGCTGATTCTTCCGCCTTTAGGGGCAATTTCCCACCCCTAGGACAGGAGAGTGCCCTGGACCTCTATCCGCTCCTCCGCCCTCTTTGACAAGGCCGTTGGCAGACTGAGGCTAACTTCTTATGCCGGAAGTCTTCGGCCGCCAATGCTGATTATTTATCAAAATTTAGGCAGTGGCGGGGATCGAACCCGAAGACGTTTTGATTATGAATCAAAGACGCTACCCCCTAGACAATGGGTGATTGCAGCATTAGGGTTGACCTGCATGAAAAGGAGTAGCAACTACACACACAAATATGAGTTCCATGGAAGCCCTGCAACGCCATGACCAGCCCCAGGTAAACAGTGCTCTGATCTGTGCAGGCACTGCGTTGAGAAGGCGGCTGCTGATTAAAACGGAGTTCATATGAGTGCAGTGCCAGTTGCTACAATCTGGAGATGGAAAGATGGGAATATATTAAACATAGCCTAAACCTCAATAGGAGAGGGAAAGATAGTTGGCTGAGCTGAGGGGCACATTTTTTAGGTTAGAAATATGATTCAGGCACAATGTTTTGAAAGACGTAAAAATGTTAGAGAACTGAGTAGCAAGGAAGACCTTCTTGTCTGTCTGGAAAATAGAGTTCTGAAAGGAAGACATCATGTGCCTGTAAGAGCACCACATAACCACAGTATTAGATAAGTTACAAAAGTTTACACTAGTGTACCTTACTGATGCAGAAATAACTTGGGAATGGAAGGAGTTGTTACGTATGTTAAGACAGAACACAAGTTCAAGAACAATGAGACAAGTAGATTTTGTAGTTATCAACACATAGAAGTGTATGCTTGTAAATTAATGCTGAAAAATAGTTCATTTTAATTGTAACTGTATATAGATCCCCACCAGGGAATTTTTAACTATTTATGAGGAACCTACATTCCTTACTGTGCTATCTGTCAGACAGCAGCAAGCAGTTAATAGTCTGCAGTAATTTCAGCGTAGATTTTCTAAGGGATTGTGATAGAAAAAATTATCTACAAATCTTATTTTAATTCTGCAATTTGACCTCAGCAATTAACGTTCCACATTGGGCGAATAAAAACAGTAGGATCCTATTTGACAATGTTTTCTTTGATGAAGCTCAAAGCAAGAAGATAACTGTTCACCTAATTAAAATTCTCTATCTGATCATGATTCGCAGTTAGTTAGGATAAGTGCATGTTGCCTTACAGTATGGATACTATCAGTGGAAATCAGCTATAATAACTAAAGACTCCAGCACAAATCTTTTCGGGAATAGTTTACATGGGATGTAATTTATAACAAACCAAACGCTAACATAAAATTTAATCTATTCCATGATACTTTCATGTCATTATTTGAAAGCAGCTTTCCACATAATCTAATCAGAAAGAACACTAAACAGCCATGTAAAAAAAACATGGATCACAAGAGCGATTAAAGTACCTTGTGAAAGTAAAAGGGAAATGTATCTTTTGGCAAGAACAAGTGGGGATCTGCAGTAGTTGCACACTACAATAACTACTCAAAATTACAGATAAAGGTTATTAAAAAATCAAGGAACATACACATAATGTCATAAATCAGTACTTTCAGGAACACTCAAAAAGCTGTATGGAATTTAGTTAAACGATAGACAGGACAACAGCCACAGAACAAGACATCACTAGTGAACTGAATGGAAGGGCTACAAATGATGAGTCAAATGTAGCAAATGCATTTACAAATCATTTCTTAAATGTAGTAGAAAGCATATGGACAAACAGTTCAAGAGCAAAATAACAGCAGTATGTTGGAAAATTTTTCTTTGACAAAATTCAATCATATGAACGGATCACCAGCTTCTCCTTCTGAAATTAAAAAAAATCATACATTCTCGCAAAAGTAAAAGCTCATCTGGTTCTGATAGCGTTTCCAATAGGGTATTAAAAATTTATTCTGGCATAATATGACCAGTCTTATCTGAAATACGTAGTGCATCACTGACTCAGGGCATTTTTTCCAGAGAGATTGAAATATGCCCTTGTTAAACTCCTCTTTAACAATGGTGATAAGAGAGATGTCAATAACTACAGACCTTTTTCACTACTGACATCATTTTAACAAAAATTTTCTGAATGTGGTGTGTTTTAGAGTAGTATCTCACCTATCACCAGCAGTATATTTAACAAATTATAGTTTCGGTTTCGGAAGGGTTTCTCGATTGAGAACGCCATTTACCCTCTCACTCACGAGATTTCACAAAGCGTTAAATAATAAAATAGCACTGGTTGATATTTTCTGTGAGCTCTCCAAGGCATTTGACAGTGTGAATTATGGTATTTTCCTAGGTAAATTGACGTTTTATGGGAATTTACTTAGTAACACAGGCAATATAGACCATCGATGTAACTCTGACTGGGGGGGGGGGGGGGGAAATCACATATGGTGTTCCACAAGGTTCAATCTTAGATCCAGTACTGTTCCACGTATATGGTTCTTTTTGTAGACGGTACAAGTATTGTAACCAATACAAGAATATGTACAGAAACAGAAGAAATGGTAAACAATGTTCTTAAAAGTAACATTGCCTGATTTTCTGTGAATGACCTCACCCTCAGTTTTGGAAAAGACACAATGTATTTCGTTCTGTAAATCTGGAGATACTACACCAATGTTATTTGTAACACTTGGTGAGGAAATAATAAATAGGGGGAAGCTTCAAAATTCTTAGGGGCTCATATTGATGAAAATTTAAACTGGAATAACACATTTTGGAACTCCTAAAACGAGTTAGTTCCGTCACATTTGCGCTTAGAATGATTGCAAATCTTGGGGAGAGACAAATCAGTGAAATATATTTTGCATATTTTTATTTTGTAATTTCATATGGAATAACGTTCTGGGGTAACTCATCTTTAATAGAGAACGCCTTCATTGCTCAAAAACGTGCTGTATGAATAATATGTGGTGCTCAACCACGATCATCTTGTAAACATGTGTGTAAGGAGTTGGGCATTCTGATTACTGCCTCATACTATATTTATTCCCTCATGAAGTTTGTTGTAAATAATCCACTACAGTTCAAAACAAACAAAGAGGTACATAATAACAATACCAGAAGGAAAAATGACATTCATTATTCCATATTAATGTTGTCTTTAGCACAAAAAGGGGTGCATAATGCTGCAATAAAAATTTTTAATCACTTACCCAGTGGTATAAAATGTCTGAAGGATGGCAAAGTAAAATTTGATAACAAACTAAGAAAGTGTCTCCTTGACAACTCCTCCTGTTCCGTAGAAGAATTTCTATTACTGTAATGTGTAAAACGTGGTGGGTAGAAATTACTGAGTCACATCTGTGTATCTTTTTTCTGTTTTTGAAAAAACAGATATAAATATTCAGAATGTAATCAGATGTACAAATTAATTTGAGATGTTAATGTAAAATGACTCATTCTGTATCATTAATGTCTATCGTGCAAAATGATCGATAGCACATGTAACTAACTAAGTAACTAACTATGAGACTAGCCTAAACGTCCTGATATTTCAGCATACCCAGCTGTCAACTTGAGAGCTTTTCATCACGCTCGAGGATGTCCCCCAACCATGAATTGTCTCCTAGCAATGTGACGTACTTGAACTCGTTCGATCGACTCACTGGAAGTGGATTTTGCACTGATAACCTCGGCGTTCAGAGCCCGTAAGCACAACACCAATTAGCTGATTTGTATAATGTACTCCAGTGCCTGTCCTGGAAGCAAAAACAGCAGAACTTCTGCATTCTTTAGCTTTGCCATCTGTACACCGTCTCCGCAAGTACGTACTGAAACAAACATAAATATGAAACTTCCTGGCACATTAAAACTGTGTGCCTGACCGAGACTCGAACTCGAGACCTTTGCATTTCGCAGCTAAGTGCTCTACCATCTGAGCTACTTAAGAACGACTCACGACTTGTCGTCACAGAGTTACTTCAGTCAGCACTTCGCCTCCTACCTTCCAAACTTCACAGCCCTCCTGCGAACCTTGCAGTACTAGCACGCCTGGAAGAAAGGATATTTTGGAGACATGGCTTTGGCATCCCCAGGCGGTGGCATTATGAGCCCACTTATCAGTATGACGTCACATCCTGTCTAGAGTGAATCCATGCATCAATACAGTGGAAATGGGAAGGAGCGTTTGGCGTCATTGGCCAGGAGGCTCTTTGCAGGTCAGGTCCGACCGCCTTGGTGCAGGTATTGTTACATTCGACGCCACATTGGGCGACCTGAGCGCCGGATGGGGATGAAATGATGATGAAGAAAGCATAACATCCAGTCCCTGAGCGGAGAAAATCCCTGATCGAACCGGGAATCCAACCCGGGCCATTAGGATGGCAATCCATAACGCTGACCACTCAGATATCGGAGCGGACATCAGTACAGTAGAAAACGGTGTTGTAAGGCAGTTGTATCATCTGAGACAAGTTGAGCTATAATTGCTGTAATTGGTTTTGATGTCTTTGATAGGCACCTACTAGCGTTGGGAAGGACTTGGCGCCGTAGTTCTTTCCTGACATGATCTGTCGAGGACAGATTTGGGGATCTTCCTGCCCACTGAAATTCTTCAACATCTCACAGTTTGTAGAGATACGTGGCATGTGTGGACTATTAAAAAATAGCAACAGTATACCGTCGCATGAGAGGTAACACATGAGGATGCAGTCCATGACGTACCGTTGTGCTGTCCGACTTCCCTCAGTCACCACCAGATGTAACCATGAAGTCATATCCGACAGTTCGATTCACCATGACGCATGGAATAATGCCGCTGTATCTCCCCAAAGAAATGGAAAAATGTGACCTTCTCCGAGGTCACCACCATAGTCGGCGATAACGATCAGCCGGCGTAGTGCAGGGGCATGATTCGACGCTGAACACAATACGATACCATTCATCTACGTTCCATGATTCCTGGTCACAGCAGCATTCCAGTTGCAGCCGTTTGGTTATAGTGCTACCAGCAGTCTACACGTGGCGTAGTAATCACTATTCCCACTATTGTTAGTTCCCGACCCATAGTGCATGGTGACACAGAAAGTTGGAGGCTGTTGATTACTTGTTCTCAGATGAGAGGTGCTGTTGTGAAGGGTTATAGTGCTCTTGGGTCTTGGTACACTGTACGGTGATTCTACCTCGTGGTGGTCAGACGTTCCCACGCAGCCCAACGTCGGGCCTCTGCCATTTCCACACGCCCTCAAATTGCACGAGTTACCAGCAGGTCAAATGGAGGCGCACAATGAAGCCCCCTTTCAAATTGTGCCAGGTATTGATGATGCTGTCTCACACATGTGCGCGACATATTCCCCTCACTCACAGTGTTTACTCAATATCAGATATTGTTCACGTTCATTATGTATCCTATACTAACAATACTAATATACCTTTTGGTGGCCCTTGTACCTGTCACAGAGAATTGCGGCTCTATAATCATTTACATACCTGGCGATATGTGTATGCGTTGACATTTTCGTCATCACGCTATGTCTTCTTGGTGCTGCATATTTAATGTCAAGCAGTGTAGTACATAAACAGTACAGAATAGACACGCTCTATACTCCCAATACGAAGCTGACTCCGGAATTTAGTTACTGCGTGACTCACAGCAACATAACAAAAGTAAAATTTGTCGTTCACGTTCACGATCCTAGAAAGTTTCGCTTTCTCTAGTTGTACGATTCACTTATTGTTGGCTTTCCTCTCTCGATAGCTACTGACGGATAAATTTTCTCTTTCCTCCTATTAAAGTACATTACATGTAGCAATAATCGACGTCTTCACTTTCCAATTGGGCTACCGTTCCTCGTGAGCAGCCACCTAAAGGCAGTTTCCGACCAGATCGAAAAAAAAAAAGAGAAACCGGGAGGAGAAGTATATACTTCTCGGCCAACTTGTAAAACGGCGCATTCTTGCGCGAAACGTCAAAGCGATCGCCGCCAGAGGAGCGAGCAGGCCGAAGCGCCGGCGGAAGTTGGCCCGCCCCGCGGGCCGCAACTTGGCGCGCAACTTTCTGCCGGCGAGAATATTACTGGCGCCTGCGGTCGACTCCCACTCACTCCACAGCCATCACCAACACCACCCACCACCAGCGCCGCCACCATCACCAGCACCAAGACAGCAGATCGCGGCCGGCTGTGAAAGTGCTGGAAGGGGCTGGGGAGAAAGGGGCGAGCTGCTCTCTGCGGCCGGATACCAGTGTCAGGCGGTTGATGGGGCAGTGGGGGGGGGGGGGAGGGGGAGCTGAGGGTGAGGCGCCAAGATCACAGTGCTGGCGCCTGTCCCTAGCTGTGGTGTTTGGGCCGGTGATACACTCCACGTACTCCCAGATACGGGGGCGATACAATCTTAATTATCACCTAGAGAAAATGATGTTAATCAGTTAATAATGATAAATATTAATTAATGTTTGCTTGCAAGTGCATCTCCACAGCCATGATACACATTGAAAACCCCATACCACAGCAGCTTAGCACGCCGCTAAAGGAGCGCAGCCCTTTGCTAAAGTAATCGTACGGTGATTCGTATACTGAATTTGAAGGGGAACAATGCAGCAACAAACACTGCTGTGTGGGTGTAAGTGAAAGACAAAAATGCACTGTAACACACGGTGTAGTGGGTATAAGTTCGGATATTTCTATTGATGACTGAAGACAGAGCACGGAATAACATTACATCATGTTTCTATGTACAATCCACAATGGCTCTGACTGGGAGGGCTTTCTTGTGTAGCTTTGGTTGGTTGGCATTGGTAGGATGGTACATTGGGATTTGTCCCTAACGGTATTCTTTTTCCTTGTCTCCTAATGTATGTTCAATGTCTTACAGATTGTTTCTCAGCTTCGCTTGAAATCTGTTAGTTGGATCTGACTTTAGTTATGGCTCTGAGCACTATGGGACTCAACATCCGTGGTCATCAGTCCCCTAGAACTTAGAACTACTTAAACCTAACTAACCTAAGGACATCACATACATCCATGCCCGAGGCAGGATTCGAACCTGAGACCGTAGCAGTCGCGCGGTTCCGGACTGAGCGCCTAGAACCGCTAGACCACCGCGGCCGGCTGACTTTAGTTATGTGATTATATTTTTGTGATGATGTCTTGTATCTAGCTGATGTATTGCTCTTCATCCCTGAGAATCAACGTTATTCTTTATCCAATGTTATTTATAATCCGTATTGATTGCAAGAAATGTTTATTCAAATGACCGGTTTCGGCTCCTCTAGAATTAATGTTTGCTTGCAGGTACATCTCCACAGCCACAATACACATTGAAAACCCCGTATAACAGCAGCATAGCACGCCGATGAGGAGCGCAGCCCTTTGCTAGAAAAAGAGTATCGTATCTTGATTCGTATACTGCATTTCAAGGGGAACAATGCAGCAACAAACACTGCTGAGTGGGTGTAAGTGAAAGACAAAACTGCACCGATACACACGGTGTAGCGGGTACAAGTTCGGATATATCTATTGATGAGCCGGCCGCGGTGGACGTACGGTTCCTTGCGCTTCAGTTCGGAACCGCATGACTGCTACGGAGGCAGGTTCGAATCCTGCCTCGGGCATGGACGTGTGTGATGTCCTTTGGTTGGTTACTTTTAAGTAGTTCTAAGTTCTAGGGGACTGATGACCACAGATGTTAAGTCCTATAGTGCTCAGAGCCATTTGAACCATTTCCATTGATGACTAAGAACAGAGTACTGAATAACATTACATCATGTTTCTATGTACAATCCACAATGGCTCTGACTAGGAGGACTTTCTTGTGTAGCTTTGGTTGGTTAGCATTGGAAGGATGGTATATTGGGATTTGTCTCAAACAGACATTATGTCTGTTTTTGCAAAATTCTTTATCCACTCTTCTGACGATGGTATCGTGTTCTTCTAGTTCCTTTTTAAGTTTTGTCAGTGTTACGGAGTTCCATCCTTTCTTTCTTCTGTGTTGTTATATATTTGATTCCATCGCTTATAGCTCTCTCGTCAAACCAGCGTTTACCTCACTTGTTTCATTTCTGTTTTGCAGTAGGAGAATGTTTTCTGACTCGGCCATGAGATTTTCTATGTATTTTTTGTCTATTTGTGTACTGAGATTGTGTTTCATATCTAATTTGAGCAGTTTTAATTCTTTCGTGTGTAACGTAGAGCCACTGAGAATTACGTATCGAATTGAATGTTTTTTTGTTAGACGGGATGTAATATGTGGCTTTTAGGTGTAGAGCTTTTAAATTTGAAGTTTTCCTTCTGCGTTTTTTTTTTTTCTTTTTATTCTTCTCTATGACTGTATATGTACGAAATTCAACCTTGCTAAGGGAGAGCACAGCGGTGTTAGCGAGAACTTTCGTAAGATCAATTTCATAGAATACGTGAATAAGAGGTAGAAACACCGTAAGTACATTGCCTGCCAACTTTATAAAGACATACTGTTTTTAAGCTGTAACAATCAAAATATAGCAAGTACGAGAGGCGTTCAATAAGTAATGTAACACATATTTAATGAAAGTAGGTTGGCTTTATTCAGGATTCCAGTGTATCACATTATTCTCAACTCTTTTGTCTACTAAACACTGTTGTTCAACATAATCTCCGTTCACTACGACGGCCTTTCGCTTACTTGGAGGACCTGTACACCAGCATGGTACCACTCTACTGGTGGACGTCGCAACCAACATCTTGCTGCATCAGTGACCTCCCCCTCACCCACGTCCTGCTCCCCATGGAGTGCATCCTTCACTGGGCCAAACAGATGGACATCTTCCGTTAGGCAGCGAGGAACCCAGCAAGCACACACCTTTGAATACCTCAATTGGTGGACGAGTGAGTCAGAACTACCAACTCAGACGTCTAATTGAACAGCGAGGTGTTTGACTGAGATCTGTCGATCACCTCGAATGAGAGTGACCGCAATCCCCAACACTGCAGGAATCACAGCTGTGTGCGCCCCGCCGACACATGAGAGATGGGACAGGTTTGCGCGATCTCTTGCGATAATTACAGAAGCCTCGCTCAAAGACTCACTGTGCTTTTGTTCACTGCCAGGTCTCCGTAGATATTAAGCAAGCGTCTATGAATATCTGCGATGCTCTGGTTTTCCGCCAAAATAAACTCAATGAAAGCTCTGCATTTGTCCCTTTAAATTTTAAACTTCCTACCCCAACGGCAACCAACACTTTGTTAATCGAAATTCACATTTTGACTAGAGTATATGATAGAAATATGGAACAAAGAACTTCGTGACGAAGTAGAGCAGTTCATTCAGAATAGTTCGAATAATAGGCATTACTGTTCGCTCTTCACATGCCAAGTGTGTGATTTGAATATGTATGTGGTTCATTTAGCGTCTGCTAGTGCGAGAAGGAAAGTGGCATCCTTTATTATCTGTGTTTTCTACTGGTAACGCTATGGATGTTCTGTGGGCGAACTGTTAAAAGTACAAAACATGGCAGAAAATAGTTGTTTACTGATAGCATCGTAAGCAGTCCCACTACTTCTTAGCCAAACCAATAATGACATCAAATTTGTAGCTAGGGAAAGAATACGAAATTATAAACGATTTTCGTACTGGTAATACAAACCGAAATCCTGATCACTGATGAACAAATACCTTTACAGCGTATTTAGCTAAAAGTGGTCTATTAGATTTTCATGGACTAGTATCTATTACATGTCCATTGTATGGGAATATATGTTCATCGAAATAGAAATGTAGTTTACTATCCTCAACAAGTCTGGAAAAAGTGAAACTAAAAATGTGAAATAAGCAATTAAAATTTACGCTTATTTGGCCGAGTAACTGCACACACTGGACGAAGCAGTTCCGCCATCATATTAATTTTGTGCGCGACATTCGTTTTATTAGTTGTTTACACAATTACGCTAAACAACACGACTCTGGCAAATGTTTGCCGTTCAAATTAATTTCCGTGTGTTTCCCCTGTTTACGTTTTTGTATTGTTAAAGAACATTTTTACATTCCCTTTCCATGTCGTATATTCGATGCAGAGGTTCACGAAGCACCCTTTCAGTAGTGGTTGAATGTGTACTCGCGAGCAAATAAAATACGGGTACCATGTTGGAGAGAGAAAGAGGGTGCCTTTCTGTCACTATGGTGTCATGTGACGTGGATGTCGTCAAACCCAGCTCAATAGTAGTGTGTACAATCGTGTAACTTACTGGTTCCCCCATACTAAGATGCCTTTTCGCCTTTTATTCTCATAAAAAAAATTTGTCAGAGAATAAGAGCTACAATTAAATGTTACTGTTTTCTCAATGCTGTCCAATAGTCGTTCTGCTAGTTGTTCTACGCAACTGCAATTCTATAGGCTTCATTACATGAAAATCCGTTATATTAATTGTATAACTATGCAATCATACAAAGGAGGAAAGTTGTTTCGAAAAAATCTCGAAAATTTTTTGATGAATTTACTTCAGATTTTTACGCGATGCTATAACATACATTCGGAGGACAGAGGTTATATATTTTTAATATATGTAATATACAAATACCTATACACAGGGCCTTGCAGGAGGAATGAGAGAACCGACTCGTGGAGATAACATCTTGGACCTACTGATAACAAACAGACCCGAACTTTTCGACTCTGTATGTACAGAACAGGGAATCAGTGATCATAAGGCCGTTGCAGCATCCCTGAATATGGAAGTTAATAGGAATATAAAAAAAGGGAGGAAGGTTTATCTGTTTAGCAAGAGTAATAGAAGGCAGATTTCAGACTACTTAACAGATCAAAACGAAAATTTCTGTTCCGACACTGACAATGTTGAGTGTTTATGGAAAAAGTTCAAGGCAATCGTAAAATGCGTTTTAGACAGGTACGTGCCGAGTAAAACTGTGAGGGACGGGAAAAACCCACCGTGGTACAACAAAAAAGTTAGGAAACTACTGCGAAAGCAAAGAGAGCTCCACTCCAAGTTTAAACGGAGCCAAAACCTCTCAGACAAACAGAAGCTAAACGATGTCAAAGTTAGCGTAAGGAGGGCTATGCGTGAAGCGTTCATTGAATTCGAAAGTAAAATTCTATGTACCGACTTGACAGAAAATCCAAGGAAGTTCTGGTCTTACGTTAAATCAGTAAGTGGCTCGAAACAGCATATGCAGACACTACGGGATGATGATGGCATTGAAACAGAGGATGACACGCGTAAAGCTGAAATACTAAACACCTTTTTCCAAAGCTGTTTCACAGAGGAAGACCGCACTGCAGTTCCTTCTCTAAATCCTCGCACAAACGAAAAAATGGCTGACATCGAAATAAGTGTCCAAGGAATAGAAAAGCAACTGGAATCACTCAATAGAGGAAAGTCCACTGGACCTGACGGGATTCCAATTCGATTCTACACAGAGTACGCGAAAGAACTTGCCCCCCTTCTAACAGCCGTGTACCGCAAGTCTCTAGAGGAACGGAGGGTTCCAAATGATTGGAAAAGAGCACAGATAGTCCCAGTCTTCAAGAAGGGTCGTCGAGCAGATGCGCAAAACTATAGACCTATATCTCTTACGTCGATCTCTTGTAGAATTTTAGAACATGTTTTTTGCTCGCGTATCATGTCATTTCTGGAAACCCAGAATCTACTATGTAGGAATCAACATGGATTCCGGAAACAGCGATCGTGTGAGACCCAACTCGCCTTATTTGTTCATGAGACCCAGAAAATATTAGATACAGGCTCCCAGGTAGATGCTATTTTTCTTGACTTCCGGAAGGCGTTCGATACAGTTCCGCACTGTCGCCTGATAAACAAAGTAAGAGCCTACGGAATATCAGACCAGCTGTGTGGCTGGATTGAAGAGTTTTTAGCAAACAGAACACAGCATGTTGTTATCAATGGAGAGACGTCTACAGACGTTAAAGTAACCTCTGGCGTGCCAGAGGGGAGTGTTATGGGACCATTGCTTTTCACAATATATATAAATGACTTAGTAGATAGTGTCGGAAGTTCCATGCGGTTTTCGCGGATGATGCTGTAGTATACAGAGAAGTTGCAGCATTAGAAAATTGTAGCGAAATGCAGGAAGATCTGCAGCGGATAGGCACTTGGTGCAGGGAGTGGCAACTGACCCTTAACATAGACAAATGTAATGTATTGCGAATACATAGAATGAAGGATCCTTTATTGTATGATTATATGATAGCGGAACAAACAGTGGTAGCAGTTACGTCTGTAAAATATCTGGGAGTATGCGTGCGGAATGATTTGAAGTGGAATGATCATATAAAATTAATTGTTGGTAAGGCGGGTACCAGGTTGAGATTCATTGGGAGAGTGCTTAGAAAATGTAGTCCATCAACAAAGGAGGTGGCTTACGAAACACTCGTTCGACCTATACTTGAGTATTGCTCATCAGTGTGGGATCCGTACCAGGTCGGGTTGACGGAAGAGATAGAGAAGATCCAAAGAAGAGCGGCGCGTTTCGTTACCGGGTTATTTGGTAACCGTGATAGCGTTACGGAGATGTTTAATAAACTCAAGTGGCAGACTCTGCAAGAGAGGCGCTCTGCATCGCGGTGTAGCTTGCTGTCCAGGTTTCGAGAGGGTGCGTTTCTGGATGAGGTATCGAATATATTGCTTCCCCCTACTTATACCTCCCGAGGAGATCACGAATGTAAAATTAGAGAGATTAGAGCGCGGACGGAGGCTTTCAGACAGTCGTTCTTCCCGCGAACCATACGCGACTGGAACAGGAAAGGGAGGTAATGACAGTGGCACGTAAAGTGCCCTCCGCCACACACCGTTGGGTGGCTTGCGGAGTATCAATGTAGATGTAGATGTAGATGTATTATGGGATATGACAGGAACGATCATTCAGAGCGATAAAGTATTATAAAAATAGGCTATAAATTGCGTGCCTTAAGTGCTATGAGTGCTTCTTCGTGTTCGTGATACTGTGGAACTGTTCTCTTGTACTGTTAAACGTGGGCTCTCAAGTACATGCTTAAGCGCTGTGAACACTTGTTCGTCCTCGCTGTTGTTCAAATGTTCAAATGTGTGTGAATTTCTAAGGACCAAGCTGCTGAGGTCATCGGCCCCTGGACTTATACGCACTACTTAAGCTAACTTAAAGTAACTTATTCTAAGGCCAACACACACGCCCATGCCCGAGGGGGTCTCGAGCCTCCGTCGGGAGGGGCCGCGCAGTCAATCAAGCCTCTAGCCGCGCATCTCTCTTACTCAACGTCTTTTGAGCTTTGACAGCTGCATTTCTCAGTCGGAAGTTTAAATTTGCCGCTGCCAATATTTAAAGTTACTTCGAGAAAGAAATCGAAACCATACATATTTACACCACACCATAGCACAGCACAGCATAGCACGTCATTTTCTTTCTCGATGCGGTTGGTCCCGGCGGAGGTTCGAGTCCTCCCTCGGGCATGTGTGTGTGTGTTTGTCCTTAGGATAATTTAGGTTAAGTAGTGTGTAAGCTTAGGGACTGATGACCTTAGCAGTTAAGTCCCATAATATTTCACACACATTTTTTTTTTTTCTCGAAGACGGTTGCAACATAAAACTTGCACGTTATTGTTTACAAAAAAAATAAATAAATCGCTTATGTCCGTCAGAACAGTTATCTGCGAATCGTGTAAAATTTGAAGCAAACCGGTCAAGACCTTTTCATATTGTACATGATTTATTACAATTTCGAGTTCCATAACTTCAAAGTAGGCGAAGTCTCAATGAGCCAGTACTTGTCTCCTCAAACAATTCACAGTGACACCTCAGATTAGGGCGTATATCAAAATACCATGCATGTTTAGCAATTGTGAAGCATTGCCTGGTTCCTAGTTCACGTATAAAGAGCTTTCTTCACTGGCTAGCTTTTTTTATTTTTCAAACTGTAATTTTGCTACTGTTTTCTCCATATATGTAAATATGCATACTGAAGCGACGAATGAAATTTTTTATCAGAGGGTCTCGTGATCACTAGGCACATGCGCTAAACACTATGCCAACGTGGTACAATGGCTTTGCAGAACTAAAAGGATTATCCTAGCACGCATCCCTGCTCAATCCAAATTCCCATTCGTGCCTCAGTCGACTCGGTATTCTCGCTAAACTCGAATAAGATTGGAGAGACTCTCCACCTGTATTAGATCAACACCTCAGCACCTTGAACGAAATGGGGGATCCTGCCTAAAAAACCCAGGCATAGGTGCTTGAATGAAATGAAAGTATAATTTCACAGACCTTTTTCAAGTCTCAAACATTTATGATTTATATACGCAGACTGAAGCGACCCGCCAGGGTAGCCGAGAGCGCTAATGCGCTGCTTCCTGGACTCGGGTGAGCGCGCCGGCCCCGGATCGAATCCGCCCGGCGGATTAACGACGAAGGCCAGTATGCCGGCCAGCCTGGATGTGGTTTTTAGGCGGTTTTCCACTCCCGCTAGGTGAATACCGGGCTGGACCCTGAGTTCCGCCTCAGTTACACGACTCACAGTCATTTGAAAACGTTTGCACTATTTCATGACTTACACTAGTCGCAGACAGCTGGGGTACACTTCTTCCGTCCAAGGGGGTTCGGGGTGGCGGCAGGGAGGGCATCCGGCCGCCCCTTCCACTAATATTGCCAAATCCGTCATAACAAAGCCGACCCCGCGTTGGAGCGGGACAACGGCCCAAGAAAGAAATATGCAGACTGAAGCGAGAAATAAAAAACTTCTGTATTGCTGTTCGAGTTTAGACGAATAGTAAGAGACTGAGGCGTGAATGGTAATTTGGATGAGGAGGGAGGCGTGCTAGGGTAACTCATTCACTGATACATAGCCAATTTACCAGGGTGGCGTAGCGTTTAACAGATTTGTCTAGTGAGCGGGAGACCTGGGTTCGAATTCTGGCCTTGGTACAAATTTCCATTCGTCATTTCAGAATGCCTATATGAATCATAGTTTCCTCCAGATGCCGCTTAAGAGTACTAACATATGACTTTCTGCAGTGACACTACAACTTACTACTGTAGATTGATGAGTTACTCAACTCGGTGTTAAAACAAATGTACTAAATATAATTCACAAAACTGATTTTACAATACGATTTTAACTTAAAAATAAATATTGCAGTCTCCCAATTAATTATTTGGTACAGTGTTACCAAACTAACTTTGAGGGGACAGAATCATAAAAAAGCCCTATTCGCCTCTACAGAAAATATAAATGAAATGATATCCCACGACTCGAAAACCTCAGTCTGCACTGACTGATGACAGGTCGCGAAAATGAAGGAAAAAGCCGGTGTGTTCCAACTCGAAACAGTATACTGAAGGGACTGACAGCTCTGATGACGTTAAAATGGGCAAGATGCATAGTATTAGCGCATTCCTACACCTGGGTGCTAACCATGGTTACGTCCCGCAGAGTCAGGCATGTGTCGTGAGTTCCTCGATTTGACGAAAACGGCCGCCGGCATTAGAACCTTCTGCAGCGGCCAGGTAATTGTCGAACACGCATTTCGTGGCCGGGTGTTGCGACGTGTAACATTGAGTATATGGACTAACAGTCTCTAAACAAGTAACATGGACGTCAAAATGTGCTACGTTAATACTGTAGTATCATTGCCACAGATATTACTACAACGCCGCGCCAACACAAGGTTGGCAGCCCGTCGTCTGCCGAGCACAGCGTAATCTAGAGGGCTGTGCAGCTCGATGGAACTGGAGTGTGCCTCGTTCACTTCTTAGCTAGATTTCAACCTAGGCAGACGCACTTTCATAATCGGCCCTCAGCCAGTTCTGCAATGTTTGCATTGATTCTCTGAGGAGGGCCCATCAGGCTTAGTCCCTGAGAATATGTTGTATTAGTTCATGGTATTCCTTGTTACGAGACTGTCAGTTCATAGCCGCAGCTGCAGTCCTACAAACTACTGAAGATAAGTAATTTCATTGTACTATGTGTTTCTTGAATAATAAGCCTTCTCTCTAACAGTGTGCCGTACCGCATATTATTGCAACCTGGACTCCTTCAGCTCCTATCAACTCGGCCTCCTACTTATTTGCATTTAGTAACGAGCTGAAAACACCCACGCGTTTTGTGTCTCTAAACAGTGAGACACAATAAATACCTCTTTAAATCTGGTATACTGGTAACACAGTACTTTGGAGGTTAAATAAGGAATGGTCAATGATCTAATATCCTACAGTATTATACATCAGAGCGCAAAAGAAACTGGTATAGGCATGCGTATTCAAATACAGAGCTGTGTAAACAGGCAGAACACGGTGCTGCGATCGGCAACGCCTATATAACATAACACGTGTCTGGCGCAGTTGTTGGATCCATTGCTGCTGCTACAATGGCCTGTTATCATGATTTAAGTAAGTCTGAACGAGGTGTTACAGTCGGCATAGAAGCGATGGGACACAGCATATCTGAGGTAGCGATGAAGTGGGGATTATCCCGTAAGACCATTTCACGAGTGTGCGGTGAATATCAGGAATCCGGTAAAAGATCAAATCTCGGACACCGGTGCGGCCGGAAAAAAAATCCTGTAAGAACGGGACCTACGACGACCGAAGAGAATCGTTCAACGTGACAGAAGTACAACCCTTCCGCAAACAGCTGCAGATTTCAATGTTGGACCATCAAAAAGTGTCAGCGTGCGTACCATTCAACGAAATATCATCGATATGAGCTTTCGGAGCCGAACGCCCACTCGTGTACCCTTGATGACTGCATGATAGAAAGGTTTGCGCCTCCCCTGGGCCCGTCAACACCGAAATTTAACTGTCGTTGGCTGGAAACATGTTGCCTCGTCGGACAAGTCTCGTAGAAATTGTATCGACCGCATGGAGTTGTACGGGTATGGAGACAACCTCATGAATCCATGAGGCCTGCATGTCAGCAGGAGGCTGTTCAAGCTGGTGGAGCCTCTAGTTAATAGTGTGGGGCGTGTGCAGTTCGAGTTATACGGGTCCCGTGATACATCAGATACGACTCTGACAGGTGACACGTACGTAAGCATCCTATCTGATCACCTGCACCCATTCATGTCCATTGCGGATTCCAACGGACTTGGGCAATTCCAGCAGGGCAATGCGACATCCCACACGTCCAGAAGTGCTACAGAATGGCTCCAGGAATACTCTTCTGAGTTTACTTTCGCTGCCCACCAAACTTCACAGATATGAACATTATTGAGCATATCTTGGATACGTTGCAACGTGCTGTTCAGAAGAGGGCTCCACTGTCTCGTACTATTACGGATTTATGGACAGCCCTGCAGGATTCAAGGGGTCAGTTCCCACCAGTACTACTTCAGACATCAGTCAAGTCCATGCCACGTCGTGTTGCGGCACTCCTGCGTGCTTGCGGGGGCCCCACACGATATTAGCACACTGGACTCGCATTCGGGAGGACGACGGTTCAATCCCGTCTCCAGCCATCCTGATTTAGGTTTTCCGTGATTTCCCTAAATCGTTTCAGGCGAATGCCGGGATGGTTCCTTTGAAAGGGCACGGCCGATTTCCTTCCCCATCCTTCCCTAACCCGAGCTTGCGCTCCGTCTCTAATGACCTCGTTGTCGACGGGACGTTAAACAACACTAACCTAACCTAACCCCACACGATATTAGGCAGGTATAACAGTTTCTTTGTCTCTTCAGTGTAGTTGTTCGTAACATCAAAATTTACTTATCAGTATTCACACACAAATACCTATGACTATGTTACTAATTATACACAAAATAAAAAGTAACTAATTCAAAATTACACTCTGCAACTGTTTGAAGTCTGGTATGTGACTAATGATCTACAATATTGTTGGAAATAGTTCCCTAAACGAAATAAAATAAACTTCACATATACATCTAAATGAGTACGCCGGAACTCACATTTAAGTGCCTGACAGAGGGTTCGTCGAACCACCGTAAGACTATTTCCCTACCATATCACGAGGGGAAGACGAACATTTAAATCTGATTCCTCTTATCTTATTACGGTGATCATTCCTCTCGATGTAAGTGGGCGTGAACATAACTTTACCATATTCCGAGGAGAGACTTGGTGATTGAAATTTCGTGAAAAAACCTCGCTACAACAGAAAAATCCCTTAATATTTATTGCTCCCACCCTAACTCGTATATCATATCCGTGAGACCATATCCTATGTAGTGACAGTATAAAACGAGCTGTCTTTCTTTCAACTTTTTCGATGGTGCCCGTCAATCCTGTCTCGTCCGGATCCCATATCGCGCAGCAATACTGCAAAAGAGATCAAACAAGCGTAGTGTACTCAATCTCTTTAGTAGACTTGTTGCATTTTCTAAGTGTTCTACCAATAAAAAATTTCTTTGGTGGCTTTCCCCACAACATAATCTATGTGATCGTTCCAACTGAAATTGTTAGTAATTGTAATCACTAGATATTTAGTTGACTTGACAGCTTGTAGATTTGTGTGATGTATCGTTTAATCGAAATTTAACGTACTCCTTTTGGTGCTTATGTGTATGACTCCACACTTTTCATTAGGGTATTTAGAGCAATTGCCATTTTTCGAACCACAAAGATATCGTTCATAAACCATTTTGTAATTGTTTTTGATCTTCTGATAACTTTACTAAACGTTAAATGAGGGTATCATGTGCGTATAATCTAAGAGGGCTGCTTAGATTGTCTCCTATATCATTCACACAGATCAGGAACAGTAGAGGGCCTATAACACTTGCTTGGGTAAAGTCAGATATTACTTCAGTTTTAATGGGTGACTTCATTCGATAACTATTGACGCTATTACATCGACTGGCGTTTAAACTCTGGCGTATCTCAGAAACGAATGTCTTGTCACCTGTGACAATTTTCTCTAAAATTTGATCATCTTCCGTATGATATCGGTTCAAAAATTCAAGAGCACAAGCCATTTTTCCGTTTTGCGTTTCTCAGCAAGCAGCCTGGGAACCTAAGATGAGCACAATTTGTGAAATTGCAGCTTTATATGGACTACTGTGTGCAAAACTGTTTTACCCACATTCGGAAATTCCATTGCTAAAGTTGAAATTGTGAATCGCCGTCTTCACGAATCTCTTCGTCGACTGCTTTTACCAAATCTTCTGAGATCATTGATATTCTCTGTACCACGATTCATCATGAAAATTTTCCCATTCATTCTTGAAAGTGCGCAGCCACTTCAGTGGCAGATTTAAGATTCTTGCGACCCTAGGGACACCGGAGTATATACGCCCCTCCAAAAATATGTTTCAAATAATAACTGTAAAGTTTTTAAATCACATTGAATGTTCTCTAAGTTCTAATAAAAAAGTACATTATAACGTGACATTTTTAAATGTAGTCAACATATAGCTTTCTTCATTTCTTCAAGATGGCCTATACTTTGCGTGACTGCTAGGCTTCAGCAATTCTGAATGTGGATTATCATCGCATCACTCATTCTTCCTTTCCCATCCAGGATTTTCGCATCATCTAGGCTTTTTTTTTTGTTTGTTTCATAGTTGATTTCAACCCTCTCAGCCTGGCACCCATTCTCTTCTGCACATGTCCCACAAACTCACGTTTGCTTGTATTCACACTGTTCCCATGCGGTTTGCTTTCCAAAACTTGTTTGAATGCTTTAGAAGCACCATCTCCTAGTTACTGGACATAGCGAACATAATACCACTCAGAAGAACGATGTGTGGTGTCACCGCCAGACACCACACTTGCTAGGTGGTAGCCTTTAAATCGGCCGCGGTCCGCTAGTATACGTCGGACCCGCGTGTCGCCACTATCAGTGATTGCAGACCGAGCGCCGCCACACGGCAAGTCCAGAGAGACTTCCTAGCACTCGCCCCAGTTGTACAGCTGACTTTGCTAGCGATGGTTCACTGACAAATTATGCTCTCAATTGCCGAGACGATAGTTAGCATAGCCTTCAGCTACGTTATTTGCTACGACCTAGCAAGGCGCCATTATCAATTGCTATTTATCTTGTGATGCATGTACCGTCAGACCGATGTTCACCAATTATGGATTAAAGTTAAGTATTCCAGCAGCTATATACCTTTTTTGCTAGTCTCAATTCCTTGTCATTTTCCAGACCTCACGCCATCCTGCGTGAGCTTAAACGCGTGCCTTTCGGCCACCTCATAGTGGCTTGGCTGTCTTGCCAAGTCACAACACGATGAATATTTTTTTTTTCACCCCAGCAACCACCACTGCTACCTAATAATTAGCAACATGGTCATCCCCATGTCTATTTTTCACCCTATCTATGCATCTAGAGTATTTGGACATTACTGCAACATCAAGAACCTTACCAGTTTCAACCCTAGATGTTGTGACACCATTGTTGGAGGTGGACCCCTTTCTTTTGCCGTGTGACATCCGAAGCTACTGTGAGGTAACAGTTACGATTTTCTTTCATTGCTTCTTCCAAAGCTTCCTCCACTGACTTCTGTGCTACATTTTAAACATTAAATTAAACTGGGCAGCCAGGCCAACATGGGATTCTACTTTCAGAGAAGCGTTTCCTTGACATTTTTGCAGCACACACTGTTTTCAAGAGCTTCGCACAATAGATTCATAACAGTGAGTTGAAAAACTTCCTTCCCTTTATCAAATAAATTATATTTCTCTTCCAAATCTCTGAGTTTTTTATGAGAAGCTGATTTCTTTTGGAGCAAGTTCGTTCTGCAAATCAGATGTAAAGGTACTCAAATTTTCCAACAATGATGATGAAGAAATGTTTCGCTTTGTTAGTGAATAATCATTTATTTCGTTTTGCCAGTTCATATAATTTTTAAACACTTTCGCCCCAGCTCTAGGCATTTTCACTGCGGTTAAAGAAGCGCTAAATACGAAAAAACTCGACACAACAATTTCGTGTAGCACACCGTTTAAAACAATTCAAAGTCAAAAACTTCATGGAACCAGAGACAAGCAATTTCAGACAAATACTGTATAAACAGTCGCTGGAAATCGGGGTTGTTGACTTCACGTCACATGGATATACTGCGAAAAAGTTCATGGTCATCCATGGTAGAAGTTTGTCACAGAAGTGCAATAACCGTCCACACAACTCTATAAAAATGAAACAGTTACAATTCCAATAGAGCAATGGATGATATGTCCTTTTAAACAGAATACTTGGAGAAATCTAATAAGCCAATAAAAAGAAAATCGATTTTTTTCATCCAAAATTCGATTCTGTATCCCCATAAATTGACCGTTACGTAATGAATTGAATTTTTCAACATTTCCACATAGCGGAAGTCCACAAGTTAGCCTTCCCACTACCCAAACACTCCTATCAACACATTGCACCAGTACAATTTTTGTCTCAACATACGGCTCGAAATGGTTTCCTTCCGTCACAAGCAATTTTTTTATGTTAAAACTGATAACTCTAAATTTTTGAGTTCAAATGAATCTTCATGAAGACATAAGGTAATAGAAATATTTCTCCGATCTGAAATACCAATAGTAGTAATCGTGGTCTTACCTCCGAACAATTTATACTGTGCACAAAAAGTAGCACCAGTTCTAAAGGAGTACAATAAGTAACTTCGTAAAGTTGATACACCCTTTAAAAGTTTACGATAAGATAAATTTTTGTTCAAATATCTGGTTTACTGGCTATTGACATTCGCGAGTTAGAAAAATCAGTATCCCAATTTTATTAATGCCATGGTGTACGAGAACGTCCATTGTTAATTCATTAACACACCATTCCGAAGCTTCATCACTAATCAGGTTATTTCTTTTTGGTAATATCTTATTCGACACTTTTTTGTGAATCTGGAAGTCAGCAGCAATTTTTAAACTATTGTTTCGTTCGCATTTACATCTTTCATTACAGCTGTACAGCTAGAGGTATAATCAGTGATATTTGAACTCGAAGTCGAAGCAGCAACATTTACTATGAAAATTTGTCTACTCTGCCAAGCGTTTTTAGAACATTAGCGTCTCGTTTTCGCTTTTCCGTCGCTAATTTCCGAAATCGTGCCAAAATTAACTTTGCTCATTTGTTTTTGTCACTCTTATATATGTTAAACACTTACGAAACTGTCAACCAACACCGACAGAAAAGAAAATAAGTCTGAAAATAAAAAGTATTCAGTTTAGTCTCGTGCCACACGGCACACGAGCACAATGCTTTTTACCTTTAAATACGACAGTCAAACAACACCGACCCGAAAGAAAATAATTTTGTAAATAAAAAGTATCTAGTTGAAAATAGTATCACATGGCACACGAGCACAAAACTTTTTACTTTAAATACGACACTGATCAACTGACTAGCTTTGATTACTTGACCGCACTGTACTGTGAAATAAAATAGTTAAGGCAAGAACGAGAATGCAGAATAATATCCTTTCATTGTCGTCTCTTTGTGTGTTCTCAATGAATAGATGTTAGAAGCCGACAGCATTTTAGGAACAGCAACGTTTCAAAGCTCGACCTGTCGATTCTAGTACTGATGGCTTAATTTAAAATATTATTGGACAATTTTATAAACAATACTCCGAACGGAAATTGATTGTTTAAGTTTCCTTTCAGTTGGCAAGTAAACTAATAATATTCCAAAGTTTGTATTGTCGATCGTACTTCTTACAGCTTGTTTAAACTACCAAGTTATTTCACAATAATAATAACTTCTGCCTTTTGTATGTGCAGTTATTTTAAAACGTAAAATATTGAAATAAATTCAGTGCAAAAAATGGCGCCCTTTAAAGCTGCCACCCCTAGGCCTGGTGCAAGTGGGCCTATATGTAAA
This sequence comes from Schistocerca americana, assembly GCF_021461395.2. Lineage (NCBI taxonomy): Eukaryota > Metazoa > Arthropoda > Insecta > Orthoptera > Acrididae > Schistocerca > Schistocerca americana. Next base: position 769,620,308 of record NC_060122.1, on the reverse strand, counting down.
TCTGCCTCTAACGCACTTAATAACTTGGCTCTCACTCATCGCCTGCAACGAAGTTCTTTGTTATCAAAAACCAAATCCCTGACAGTATTTCACAGTCGATGGGCTGATCAGTTGAATTAATCATTCTGAACTGACACTATAAACAATACATTCCGAAAATACCAATGCAAATGGCGTCGTTTAACGAGTAAGGCATGTCGGGATTCGGTGCGCATGCGCATACAAAGTTCGTGTGACATTCGAATAGCTATGGTGATTCGGACTTTTTTTCCGAATAACCCTCGTACTTTTTAGTACCGAAATGCAGATAGCATTCCGTTTCACACTTTTCTCCCTGTCCTCTATAACAATCTTTATCCTTTCTCAGTGGAGCCCGTGGCAGCCAGCTCTAGTGGTCTCAGACGTTCCCCTGACTCCAATGTGATGTCCGCAACGGGTAATGCATAATACTCATTCGAACACGGTATAATAGCACGTAGTAATTTAATAACTGTGACGTCTGATAACCACACGTTGTGTGGCACCGTGATTAGTAACATCATTGGACGTTGCAAGCATGGCAAAGGGCCTCGTTGACTGAGACGTCACATTCAATGTTTCCTCTCGCCAAGTTCTAGCACACCAAAGCAAACAAAGCACTGCTTTCCCCTTGCAAACAGTGCAACTGTCAGGAAGGTGGCTGAGGTATTGTAGTGTAGCGAATGTTCATATAGGGCGAAAAAGAATAGCTGCTGCTTCTTCCATCGTAGCTCACCAGGGAATGATACAGGAATTAACTGTGTGATCATAAACATCCGCTTGATGTGGTCTTCAGTTCGATGACTGGTTTAAAGCAGCTCTTAATGCCAGCATATTCTGTGCAAACCTTTTCATAACCACTGCCACCCACAGAAATCTGAACCTGCTTACTGTAGTAGTCAAGCTTTTTTTATTTCTTTACTGAACATGCTCCATTATGAGGTAACATTACATGTTTGAAGGTTAACTTGAAACATATCCGCGTGGGATACCTTGAAGAGTCGCATTAACTTAAAATGTTAACAGTGGAATATTAGGGAAACAAAGATAATATACTTCATACAATAACATCAGGTTCCTTACATTCCAAATACAAAATTAGAATATGTCAAAACTTGACGTAAACTTAAATATCACAATTACATCTACAGGTACAGATCTTTGTCTTCAAGAAGTTTATAAATTAAAGGAACACTGAAGTATGAATAACTGCACTACGTTTTGTGAAAGTATCTAGTAACTGTTTCAACGTACCTGTAGCTTTATAGTACGCAGCCAGATTTTTCGGAGTGTGTAAGAGGTTGTAGTTGACACAAAAGATTGTTCTACTATTGAGAATCTCACGCAAGCCTTGGTCTCCCTGTACATGTTTTATCCCTGGCACATCGATTACCAAACGATTTATAGATGCCCCAGAATGTGTCCGATCAACCGCACTTCCTTGTCAAGTTTTACCACAAATTTCTCATCTGCCCATTTCGATCCAGTCTTTCTTCCTTAGTTACTCGATATACCCACTTAATCTTCAGCTTCAGTGTGGAACACCATATAAATAAAGCTTCTATTCTGTTCTCTTTGCCGTTTACGGTTCATTTCAGTACAAGGCTACACTCCAGACCAATACTTAAACAAATGACAAGCAGAATGCTTCAATTTATACTATACTTTAACAAATTCATCTTTTTCGGAACTTATTTTCTTTCTGCATCCACTCTGCATTCTATATATTTTGCTTTCCACAAGCGAAACTGATATACCAAATTCAATGTCCCATTTCGTAGTCCTATCTACGTAGAAATAGACATTAATGGGCAAGAGACTTAGTGTTGGAGATACTGACGACGAACGCTGACTTCATTACACTCATCACACGATACAGTAAAATGAAAATAACTGTATTTTTCTCGTTTACACAGAATTCTGTGGAAGTAATGACGCTTACAGGAGACGTGTATTTAATAGATTATGAGCACCTTTGTCTTTCCTCGTTAACACAGAAAAAATTATAATTCAGCGTTTTGAGAGCCCATTCGGCGCACTGCGGTTAAAGCGGCCATTCGCGTTTATTCACGCCCCCAGCGGCGCCGATGATAAAACGCGAGCGCCAAACGGCCCAAAGTTTTACGGCGTAACGATATAAAATTATGCCGCTTTTTAGGGCGGCGGCCCACTAAAGCGTAGGTCTGTCCGCAGGGCGCCCGTAACGGCCAGCAATCCGCTTTAATTGCTGGCGCTGGGCTTGTGGCGCCCTGACGTCTCGCAAATTCCTGATGAGGAGCGCTGCAGGACGAAACTCACAAACAACCGCTGCCTACACCTACACAACACACAGTGTACGGCGCTGTACGCTGACAAAAATCATCGGATAGGGATATGCACATATACACTACTGGCCATTAAAATAGCTACACCATGAAGATGGCGTGCTACAGATGCGAAATTTAACCGACATGAAGAAGATGCTGTGATTTGCAAATGGTTAGCTTTTCACAGCATTCATACAAGGTTGGCACCGGTGGTGACACCTAAAAAGAGCTGACATGAGGAAAGTTTCCAACCGATTTCTCATACACACACAGCAGTTGACCGGCGTTGCCTGGTGAAACGTTGGTGTGATGCCTCGTGCAAGGAGGAGAAATGCGTACCATCACGTTTCCGACTTTGATAAAGGTCGGATTGTAGCCTATCGCGATTGCGATTTATCGTATCGCGACATTGCTGCTCGCGTTGGTCGATATCCAATGACTGTTAGCAGAATATGGAATCGGTGGGTTGAGGTGGGTAACACGGAACGCTGTGCTGGATCCCAACGGCCTCGTATCACTAGCAGTCGAGATGACAGGCATCTTATTCGCTTGGTTGTAATGAATCGTGCAGCCACGTCTCGATCCCTGAGTCAACAGATGAGGACGTTTGCAAGACATCTACCATCTGTTCGAACAGTTCGACGACGTTTGCAGCAGCATGGACTATCAGCTCGGAGACCATGGCTGCGGTTACCCTTGACGCTGCATCAAAGACAGGAGCGCCTGCGATGGTGTACTCAACGACGAACCTGGGTACACGAATGGCAAAACGTCATTTTTTCGGATGAATCCAGGTTTTGTTTACAACATCATGATGGTCGCATCCGTGTTTGGCGACATCGTGGCGAACGCACAGTGGAAGCGTGTATTCGTCATCGCCATATTGGCGTTTCACCCGTCGTGATGGTATGGGGTGCCATTGGTTACACGTCTCGGTCACGTCCTGTTCGCATTGACGGCAGTTTGAACAGTGGATGTTACATTTCAGATATGTTACTACCCGTGGCTCTACCCTTCATTCGATCCCTGCGAAACCCCACATTTCGCCGGCCGGTGTGGCCGTGCGGTTAAAGGCGCTTCAGTCTGGAACCGCGTGACCGCTACGGTCGCAGGCTCGAATCCTGCCTCGGGCATGTATGTGTGTGATGTCCTTAGGTTATTTAGGTTTAATTAGTTCTAAGTTCTAGGCGACTGATGACCTCGGAAGTTAAGTCGCATAGTGCTCAGAGCTATTTGAAACCCCACATTTCAGCAGGATAATGCACGAGCGCATGTTGCAGGTTCTGTACGGGCCTTTCTGGATACAGAAAATGTTCGACTGCTGCCGCGGTCAGCACATTCTCCAGATCTCTCACCAATTGAAAACGTCTGGTCAATGGTGGCCGAGCAACTGGCTCGTCGCAATACGCCAGTCACTACTCTTGATGAACTGTGGTATCGTGGTGAATCTGCATGGGCAGCTGTACCTGTACACGCCATCCAAGCTCTGTTTGACTCAATGCCCAGGCGTATCGAGGCCGTTATTACGGCCAGAGGTGGTTGTTCTGGGTACTGATTTCTCAGGATCTATGCACCCAAATTGCGTGAAAGTGTAATCACATGTCAGCTCTAGTATAATATATTTGTCCAATGAATACCCGTTTATTATCTGCATTTCTTCTTGGTGTAGCAATTTTAATTACCAGTAATATACTATCGGCGGCAGCACCGCATAGGCAAGGCATAAGAGGACAGTGCATTGCCGGAGCTGTCATTTGTACTTTTGTGAGTCATGTGAAAAGATTTCAGACGTGATAATGGCCACACGAAGGGAATTAAGAAACATTGTACGCGGAATGACGGCTGGAGCTAGACGCATGGAAATGTTCCGTTTCGGAAAAAAATTATTGAATTCAGTATTCCGAGATCCACAGTGTTAAGAGTGTGCCGAAAATATCAAATTTCAGGCATTATGTCTTAGCACTAACAACGCAGTGGTCGACAGCCTTCACGTAACGACCGAGCGCAGCGGCGTTTTCTTAGAGTTGTCAGTGCTGACAGACAAGTAATGCTGCATGAAATAACAGCTGAAATCAATGAGGGATGTACGAATAACGTATACCTTAGGATAGTGAAGCGAAATTTGGCGATAACATGCTACGGCAGCAGACAACAGACGAGAATGCCTTTGCTGACAGCACGACATTGCCTTCAACTCCTCTCCTCGGCTTGTGACCAAGTACGTTTGTCTAGACGACCGGAAAGCCATGGACTGGTCAGATGAGTCTCAATTTCAGTTGTTAAGAGCTAATGGGAGGGTTCGAGCGTGGTGCAGACTCCATCAACCTATGCACCCGGTTTGTCAATGCACTGTGCAAGCTGGTGGTGTTTCTATAATGTAGTGAGCTGGGTCCACACAGAGCTGACTGGGTCCTCTGGTCCGGCTGAACCGATCATGGCTGGAAATAATTATGTTCGGCTACTTAGAGGCCATCTACAGCCAATTTTAATGGACGACAATGCGCCATGTCACCGGCCCATAACTGTTCGCGATTAGTTTCAAGATCATTCTTGACAATTGGAGTGAATGATTAGGGCATCGTGATCACCCGAGATGAATCCCACCGTACATTTATACGTCATAATTGAGAGGTCAATTTATGTGCAAAATCGTGCACCGGCAACGCTTTGGCAGCTGTGGACGGTTATAGAGGCAGTTTGTCTCAGTAACGCTGAGGGGATTTTCAACGACTCGTGGAACCCATACCACGTCGAGTAGCTGCACTATGTCTGGCGAAAGGAGATCCGACAAGATACAAACATCAAAAAAAAATTTTGAATCACCTCCATCCCACGAGTTCCGGAACCTGTACAGAAAACTGGGATACAGATCAACACATACATCATTTCCGCCCTTTTTATTGCTCATGAAAACCACACATTGGATATTGTACCAGCATACAGGGAGACCTGAGGTGGTGATCCAGACTGCTGTACACAGCGGTACCTCCAATACCCAGTAGCACGTCCTCTTGCGTTGATGCATGCCTGTATTTGTCGTGGCATACTATCCACAAGTACATCAAGGCACTGTTGGTCCAGATTGTCCAACTTGTCGACGGCGATTCGGAGTGGATCCCTCATATTGGCTGTGGGTCACGTCGTCCATAAAAAGCCCTTTTCAGTCTATCCCAGGCATGTTCTACAGGGTTCATGTCTGGAGAACGTTCTGGCCACTCTAGTCGCGCGATGCCGTTATCCTGAAGCAAGTCATTCACAAGATGTGCACGATGGGGGCGCAAACTGTCGTCCATGAAGACGAATACCTCGCCACTATGCTGCCAATATGGTTGTACTATCGGTCGGAGAGTGGAATTCACGTATCGTACAGCCGTTACGGCGCCTTCCATGACCACCAGTGGCGTGCGTCGGCCCGACGTAATGCCACCCCAAAACACCAGTGAACCTCCACTTCCTGCATTCGTTGGACAGGGTGTCTAAGGCGTTCAGCCGACCGGGTTGCCTCCAAAGAAGTCTCCGACGATTGCCTGGTTGAAGGCATATGTGACACTGGTCGGTGAAGAGAAACTGATGCCAATCCTGAGCGGTCCATTCGGCATGTTGTTGGGCCCACCTGCACCGCGCTGCATGGTGTCGTGGTTGCAAAAATGGGCCTTGCCATGGACGTCGGGAGTGAAGTTGCACATCATGCAGCCTACTGAGCACAGTTTGAGTCGTAACAAGACGTCCTGTGGCTGCACCAAAAGCTTTATTCAACATGTTGGCGTTGTTGTCGGCGTTCCTCCGAGCCATAATCTGTAGGCAGCGGTCACCCACTCCAGTAGTAGCCCTTGGGCGTCCTGAGCGAGGCATTCCTCGACAGTTCCTGTCTCTCTGTACCTCCTCCATGTCCGAACAACATCGCTTTGGTTCACTCCGAGACGCTTGGACGCTTCTCTTATTGAGAGAGCTTCCTGGCACAAACCAACAATGCGGACGCTATGGAACCGCGGCAGTGACCGTCTAGGCAGGGTTGAAGTACAGACAACACGAGCCGTGTACCTCCTTCCTGGTGGAATGACTGGAACTGATCAGCTGTGGGACCCCCTCCATCTATTAGGCGCTGCTCATGCATGGTTGTTACATCTTTGGGCAGATTTAGTGACATCTCTGAACAGTCAAAGGGACTGTGTCTGTGATACAAACTTCCACAGTCAACGTCTAAGTTCAAGAGTTCTGAGAACCGGGGAGATGCAAAACTTTTTTTGATGTGTGTCTTAGGAGGTATAACACGACTTTTGTCACCTCGCTGTACAATGCATAGTGTTAGTAGTACATAATGAGCGTCACTTGTCTTGTATTACGCCACCCAAGATCTTGTTCTCACGACCCACTTCTCGTCAACTATGTTTCCGTTTTAAGAACATATCATTACAGCAGTTCAGCACAGAACAACATTTCTTCCAGATGTCTTTGGTATTAAGATGGAACTTCAGCTGTATTTAATCGTTTTATTACCAGATTCCACCAGACTACGTCACGCTGTAAACCACATCCTCGTGTGACATATAACTAAGTCATAAGAGCTAAGTGGCCCAGAATATGAAACCTAACATTCGCTGTCAGATGAAACTAATACACCGCTAAATGGCGGTACTTCAGTATATCAAAATCAGCCGGTCGTTGCAACGCCATTTTCCTTTCTCCCAGATGAAAGTGAGAGAAGTGTTTAAATTTTGATGAATATACGCGATGCATGAATAATAGTTTGACTCGGTAAAGACACACTATAAATACAACGGCAAGATGTGGTTAGTAACAGCATACACATCTAGATACAATTAAACTTTCTACCGTAGTGAATCAGCGTCATTTAAGTTCTTAACACCTCGCACGTGATGATATTTTGATGTATCAGGCCCTGATGTTTATTTCACAACATCGTAGTATAAAGGCTCGTTGACAGTGTAAATATTATACTGACTTCCTCGTAAAAGTGGTAATGAGTATTAATTCGGACTTCGTAAAGACAGTTATGCAGGTTCGACTTGTGGAAAGTAAATGCCTTATACGACACAACGTGATAAGCAATCGGTCGTTCTGCCTTCAAACAATAGAAGCACAATTTCCTGATACACATCCCTGAAAATTATAAAATCATGAAATATGTTTAATCTGGTAGCAGAAAAAGGTTTCTCCAATAACTACAGACATGACTATTCACGAACATTTATTCGATAATTTAAGTATTACTTGGGAAGAATAATACGTACCTGCTAATTCATCGGTTGACTGAACAAAAGTGAGTAACCAGAAGTGGAGGTCTCAGCTTCCAAACACATCGTTTTTTCTCAAAAAATGAACCTAATAAAGAGGTTACTTATTTCCCTTCATGCATTCAGTCTGTGAGTTACATAATAACACGTGTTCTTTGAAATACTGACCACAGTACTCGGTCGTGTTCTTTTTTCAGGGAATCCGCATGGACTAGAGCTGAGGCTTCACCAATCTTTATAGATTTGGATGCCTGGTTCGCTTGATTTTGATTCATAGACGTACCGCCATTTAGCGTTTTATTACTTTGGTCTGACAGTTAATGCTCGATTCCATATTCCGGGCTATTTAGCTCTTATGGCTTATAATTAGTCACATGTCGCCTGTGGACGTGGTTTTCAGTTTCACGTAACCGATTGTGGTGTTATAATGAAAATATTAACTACGCCTGAAACGGCTTCTTAATCCAAAAGAAAATTATTCACAGTTGTGGTTCCTCCAACCACCAAGTTTTCTTCCAGATATATTTGGGTATATTAAAATATCTTGTCAAATTTTTGAACAGGGTTTTCAAAACAGTATTCCATATGTAATACAGTATTGGCCGTTAGGTATGTGAGGTAACGGTTGTTAAGTTTTTGCAGTAACAACTAATGGCATTCAACTGTGTTTTTGTCCTACACACAACACACACCTCAACAACGTGTTTCGAGAGATAATGATCTCATCGCGAGGTTGTAATTCTTGGCTCATGAAGTTAAAGTACTGAGAAATCTACCATCAACAATAAGATGAAACAAAATAAAAATACACTGGACTCTGGGTTCTCGTCTCACATTAAAATCGTCACCAGTCGATGTTCGTCACATCTCACATCGCATAGTGTACCAAATTGCGCCCTGTCGCTCTGATATGGGTACCTAGAGAGTCAATTTTTATCAGCATCCTCGAAGACAAAGTTTGTAAGGCTGACAAAGCCATTGTGGGTAAAAGGTTTTACTATAAACGTTAAGTAGACGATACTTAGTTGCTTGTTGACGGTTCCAATGAAGATACTTACGAAATATTAAAGACGTTCCGCAAACTGAGTTTACCGAGGAGAAAGAAATCGACATCATTTTGTATTTCCTCGATTCTAACGTTAAAAGGAGGACAGTAAGTACGCATTTACTGTTTACAGACAACCGACAACAGCTGATGCAGTGATTGCTAATGATTCGTGAAGCCAAAGGCATATAAAAAGTAGCCTTCCATAGTCCAATGCACAGGGCAGACAATATGCGCCTGAAAATGAAGGCTAGAGAGATGGAACTAAACATCATGAAGAAGATAGCGGTTGCAATGTGGATGTTGTTAATAAACTGGTGCATAAAGGTAAAAAGCACAAAAAGACTAAACTTAATTGAGATAAAGAGAAAGCATTCGCGTTGCCGCACTGCGGACCAGTCTCGCAAAAGACCGGGAATACTTTTAAACCGTACGGTGTTTAAATAGCGTGCCACTCAAACAGTATACTAAGGTATAACTTGAAGCAGGATGTCGGTAAAAAATAAATAAATTCCAAATATCTGGAGTTTGCGAAATTAACTGCGCATCCTGTAATCCAAAATGTAATTATTAGACAGGCAGGAAGAACATTTTCGTTCAGGTACACGGAACTTGACCCCAAATTACTACACTTTTGTAAAATTTACGATTGCAGTTGGTACCAATTCGCGGATCCTGGCAGTCTGGTATTGTCAGTATAGAGTGTAAAACAGGACATTTTGTATTTATTTTGTATGTGACACGTCGTTGGAGACCTTTAATTGTGATTACCTAGTGCATAAACTATAAATTATGATTTCCTTTGAATAAAATATGGAATAGTAATATTTACGATGGTTTAGCAACAATGCAACACTTCCCCCCCTTCAGTGTTATAGGGTTAAAGATACATTCAGGTTAAGCAGTCATCACAAATCAGCTATTCAGAATCATATATACGAAACAGATCGTCCTCTGAAGGGAATAGAAGAAGGCATAAAACCTCGCAAATAGAAAAGAAAGGGAGGAAACTCGACAAGCTAGAAGAATTGGAGATCACCATTCATGAAAATATACAAGGCAATATTCTGAACTCATAAGTGAAAGACAACGAATTTTCAGCTGTTTTGGGATTATTTTAGGGCAGATACATCTTTATGAATTTGTAATACCTCTGACGGAACAGCTAGAGGCTCACGATCATAGGCTTAAGAAATGAGGAAAAGTGGGCGACAATGGAACAATATTATGATTAAGTCAATAGCTCCAGATACACAGTAATACAGCGAACCTGTCAGTTCTAAACAAACGCAGGACCTGTGGAGACCACGGTGGCGTGGTGTTAGATGGATGACCCCAGACTGATGTCTACGATTGTAACATGTGTCGAGGACTCAAGAGACCATCGTGTCTTTATTGTATTTGCTCATATGAACGCAGCAATTATTATTCACGAGCTAAATTCTACAAGCTGATGATGATAGCATTATGTCATGAAACGCGTTGTTGAGCTATGAACTGTGTGTAGGACTGAAAGATTATTGAAAGCTACCAATTATTACTGTAATTTGCCCAATTCTTGGTTTATAAACCACTCAACATTTGCAGCCACTTTAAAAAAAGCAATATCACAGGCCAAGCACAAATGAAAGAGGTAAGATTATCTAACAAGTCAGTGAAAAGAGACAACACATAACCATTTAAAAGAACTAGGCAAGACGCTGATACATGAAATAACTGGTTAATGGCCAGATAAATATTGGAAACCAGACACTATAGAAGAAAGTACAAAAAACACTATTTCTACCATTCTCTCTCTCTTTCTCTCTCTCTCTCTCCCCCCCCCCCCTCCCTCTCGCCCCCTGGCCTAATGTACTAACGGTACAGTACGCATAAAAAACACGTGTTTTACATAAAGTGAAAAACTTAATTAGCAGTAATTTGACAGCACAACATACTTAAGTCACACAGCACTGCATTTAGTCAGAGGAACATAATAAACACTGATGGTGCAATATTTTGCTGTGCTTTAGATTAAGAAATGTATTTGAAGATACAAACAAAAATAAAATGAAAATGGAGCAAGTAAAGAAACACTCTTCAAAAGATTTCGAAATTCTTTAGATCGAGACCAAACCAAAATTGTAAATAAATTTGGTTCCAGACCACTGACGATGTTTTAAATGTATAAAACGATACCCTGTTGGTAACATCAGTACACAATCTTTGTGAGTGTCCGGGAGGTGCAGATATCAACATTCTATGGGATGCATGTACACTACTGGCCATTAAAATTGCTACACCTGAACCCACCAATTCCATATTCTGCTAACAGTCATTGGATCTCGACCAACGCGAGCAGCATTGTCGCTATACGATAAACCGCAATCGCAGTAGGCTACAATCCGATCTTTATCAAAGTCGGAAACCGTGATAGTACGCATTTCTCCTCCTTACACGAGGCATCACAACAACGATTCACCAGGCAACGCCGGTCAAGTCTGTTTGTGTATGAGAAATCGGTTGGAAACTTTCCTCATGTGAGCACGTTGTAGGTGCCGCCAGCGGCGCCAATTTTGTGTGAATGCTCTGAAAAGTTAATCATTAGCATATCACAGCATCTTCTTCCTGTCGATTAAATTACGCGGTTGTAGCACGTCAACTTTGTGGTGTGGCAATTTTAATGGCCAGTAGCGTATTACCCTTCACAAAGTGGACATCGTCTAATTCAAGAAATGTTCAAAACCAATCATTAACTTGCACCACGCACCATGAACACCGAATGAAAAACGGTGCGCCACAGTGGTCACAAAGGTTCGCATCATCAAGATTGAAGGCGAACTGCGCTGGACGTTTAGCTTGGTATCCGCTCTTAAAAGAATGCATATAGAATCATGTTAGTGTACCCAAGTGATGAGAGCTAATGGAATGTGATGGCATGCAACAGACTGCGAAACAGTCTGTCGTTGGGCTTTTTTGTGAAACTGGCTATCCTTTAAGGCGTAGCTACAGGTAATGCGATAAAATGTTTTATAGGCACAGAAGAAACCTAGCATCTAGTGGCTGAGTTCGTCCAGTAGTTCCATATGGAATGAAATACAGTGTAACATAATTTTCAGGAGGAATATTTTGCTCTAAGGGAATATGATTTTTATACGCAGATCAGGAATCAAGTGAAAGCAAATTTATTTTGATCAGCTGTTGGCTACAAACAGAGTTAATACTATAGCTGTAGTTTACATCCATTTTCCGTCTTTTGCTTGCTGTGACGTAAATGATCCCTATTGGCCTTGCAAGATCACGCACACGAGAAAGACTTATAGGGGATAGAGCACCCCCAACTTCTCACAGCATAATAAATAACTTTCCAGCCAATTCACCATTCAGATTAATAGTCGGCATAATTGTATACGAATGCTTAAGGGCATTGAAGTTAGTTGACCTTGATTCAAACCTTGATACAACACTCTTGGTACCTCTAATTTCCAGGTGCGGGCTGTCAAAGAAAAATGGCCCTGAGCTACGTACCCTCAGACTCAGAGTTCAAACATTAAAAGTTTTGGCTGGTTTCGTTGTCTAGGGGCTGGGATACGTAGTTTCCGCATTACAAGCCAAATACTGATGAGTCTACAATATACAATATGAATACACACATGAATCGAATGCTCGAAGGTTCCTATCACTCGGTAATTGCGAATTTTGAGTGTACACAGAAATTTATAAATGAAAGATTGCTATTAAATAAAATCTGGAGGTACTATTTTAACGACTTTAAATGATGAGTACGATAGCAGAAATACCTTTCAGAATGCCATTTATTACTGTAAAACACTTATTGGTGTCAATGGTCCAGCAATTAAATAAAATATAAGTTCAATAACAGGGAAACAATAGATTCCTACTTCACGTAATTAGTTATGAGCAACAACATAGCTCGCGAGGGATTCACTTCTAAACGCATACTACGTTTTCACTGCCGAAGCCACGGAAACCTCTCAAGTGGACAGGTTGGCGCTATGTAATATTTCTGTCTTCCATGACCATGTGCAAGCTGCTCAACACTCTCTAAGTCTTTCCTGTGACCGTCCGTCATGCTTCCCGTCCAGCACTCCCTGTGTCCTGTGCGACCTGATGCTCCTCCCCCACTTCCATTCAGTCGCTCCATTGACTTTGGTAGTCGCCTACCATAGTAACGAGCTCTGTAATTGGCTAGAGCGCTCCCGCCATGTCTCCAAGCCAACGCACACTCACAAACACATTGAAACACATACGAAATACTGGAGTTACGTGTAAATAACTTGAAATTAAATAAATATTCCTACAGCTGGACCATAAACACGCTCTAACACATATTATTAGATACATAAAGAAATTAAATACATATCAAAGGAATAGAACAATAGGTAGGCGAGTAGCGTAATGTCTCTGTGCTTTCTAAAACACAGTAAATATTTAACCAATTTCTTCATGAATAGTATATATCGGATATAATTAAAGACATAGATGAATAAGTATATTTATAAGCATGCTGCTACCGTTTTTTCGTGCAACTGTGGAGTACTTACGGCCAGATGCGATCGATAGTAATCGTCCACTTTGACCTCCTATAACTCACGTACTATTCAAGTTACATGCCAGTAATTTATACTAATTTAGGTTTACACTAATAGCTTTCTAAAGACACGGCGATAAACAAAATCGGATGAATGATTTATATTTCGGAAAATCGCTGCTGGGTGTTACTTGTATAATTTACAGTCAGATACTAAACTTTAAACTAATAAAGATATTGAAAGTCTGATTACACCATCAGTATCATCTTGCAAATAATAGTTATGTACATGTCTCTTTTTAAGGTATCATGATTCTTCTGGCTATTATTAACTTCTAAATGAACTGTGAAATGTCTGCCATTATGGTTTCACAAAGTCCACCATCTGTGGCCCTCCCGGCGTACAAATCTCCTTCATCGGCACAAAGTATGTCCTTGACACAGCGTTAACATGGAATTCCCAGCCATGTGGACGGCCTGGACCACACGCTTGGGCTACCCCTCTTGCTGACGAGCCCCGGCTTGCCGAGTGGCCCTTGCGGCAACGCCACCTCCGAACTTAGAATATTTTCAGGGCGCCAAAATTCGCCCATTGCCTCACACAGGGTTCCTTTCATATGCATTTCCTCACCAAATCCCGATTGAACTGAGTTAATAAATTCCTTTCTGAATGATGGGATAAGTATTTTTATTTCACCCAAAATTTTCCAGCTGGTTACACAGTGTGTTATGCATCGTCAAGTTGATGCTTTGTTTCAAATTTCCTTACCTTACATTTTACAGTTCTGTAGCACTGTTTGAAGTTATGTAACCAACCACTGCTTCCCTCGAAATCACTGTAATCTATTTCGCCTGCAGTTTGATGTTCATAACATAGTAGCATTTTCCAGTTCTGTAGCACTGTTTGAAGTTATGAAACCAACCACTGCTTCCCTTGAAATCACTGTAATCTATTTCGCCTGCAGTTTGATGTTCATAACATAGTAGGTCACTAGCGTGCATATGACGAAAATTTTATCATGCATCCTTGAAACGCGCAAACACCGAGTTTTGGTTTTGGTAACAAGTGCGGCTTGTTCTCCTTGACTATCCATAGCTTTTTTATGCACTACGCATTTATATTGCTGCGGATTTATTCGACATCTGTTCATAACTTTTTTTTTTACCGTGCTGCGGATGATCTTCCCTCTAAGCAGTCATGTTTAATACCCTGTCCTTGGACAACGATTGTACTTTACAGCCTTTCTCTGGAGACGGGATTTGTGGCTCCCTGTTCGACATGGGTAATGAACTTCATGGCTAGACACGGGTCTCAATATGACTTTCACTTAAGCGCGTAACGTCATCATTGTACTCCTCATGTACACTGTCCACACAGTCGAGCGGTTACGACACCACACGTTCCACTGACTCGTCTTGCAGAAACGCTAATATTTCATGTTCCGCTTCTTTCTCACTCTGCGAAATTCCTTGTGTTCCTTTCTGACGAGGACCCATCTTCAGCGACTGTTATTGTAGATATAACGCAATGTTTGCTTTGTCTATCGTTGCCATTGCTGAACTCCCTACCAACAGCAGTAGCACTGACACACTATCGTGAGGTATTTGCAGCCTCATTCTGTGCTCGTCACTGTGTGTGTGTGTGTGAAATCTTATGGGACTTAACCGCTAAGGCCATCAGTCCCTAAGTTTACACACTACTTAACCTAAATTGTCCTAAGGACACACACACACACCCATGCCTGAGGGAGGACACGAACCTCCGCCAGGACCAGACGCACCGTCCATGAATGCAGCGCCTTAGACCGCTCGGCTAATCCCGCGCTGCTCGCCACTCAATATCTCCACTCTCGCCCCCTGTTTCTATTAGAAACCAATATTTTGGTTGCTTCGTAGACAATATGTGGGGTGTTGAATGCTTATACATCATTGGACTTTTGCGACCTCGCACCCAAGGGGTTCCGTGTAAGACTTACGCTAGGTGCAGGAAACATCACTACTCTGAAAATCAAGTAACTTATTTACTCACAATTTGTTGTATGAAGTGGAAGTTTGTGAACAGGCAGATTTCGTCGCCCTATATTTTCGGAAGTTGTTGTGCTGTGTTGCAAGGCGTCGCTTGCTTTAACCTTAAATGAGTGTCCGAGTGAAGCTACTCATGTACCACCACAATAAAATAAGAACACTGAATGGTAGGGGGAGTATGAATGAGAACAGTGGCACATTTAAGTTTACAAAAAATGACACGTTTTATTAAACCCTTAGTAACTACAACTAGCTGATAAATCGTACACAAAAAAGACAAACACAAATGAGATAGGCAATGATGTTTGATAAGCAAAGCATAAGTTGGGATGGAAGTTATACGAATTCTCTCCTGAATGTATCCCTTTTACAACGCAGTCTTTGTATACGTGATTCCACTCTGAGGCCCCAACTCTATTCAAATGGAATCAATTACGATCAACTATACCACAAACTATGCTTCACCTACGAACAGGAAGCTGTGAATATCATTTAATAACTCTACGCTGGTGCAGCAGTACTTCATGATGTGTTGGCAGAAGATCCAACACCGTGTTGCTAGAGAAGGCCGAAATGCACGCGTTTAAGCTCACGCAAACTGGCGTGAGGTCTGGAACAGGACAATGTAATTAATATAGCCAATAAGGTACGTTGCTGCCGGAATACTTAACTTTAATCCATAATTGGTGTAAATCGCTCTTGACGGTACATGTTTCACAATCTCAATATTAACTGGTAATGGCGCCTTGCTAGGTCGTAGCAAATGACGTAGCTGAAGGCTATGCTAACTATCGTCTCGGCAAATGAGAGCGTATTTGTCAGTGAACCCTTCCTAGCAAAGTCGGCTGTACAACTGGGGCGAGTGCTAGGAAGTCTCTCTAGACCTGCCGTGTGGTGGCGCTCGGTCTGCAACCACTGACAGTGGCGACACGCGGGTCCGACGTATACTACCGGACCGCGGCCGATTTACAGGCTACCACCTAGCAAGTGTGGTGTCTGGCCGTGACACCACATTCCTCCCCCGCAAATCGGCGAACGGTTGTGTTATAAGGCTTCCGCCCACCGTGGGGAGGCCCCCATGTTGACGTATGCAACGAGGTGGGGAGCCTAACAACAGGTGAGGCTGTGCCACCCGCACCCTGCCATTCGGCCCGAGGGGAGCTAGGAAACGCCTGAAAATCTAGTCCAGGGTGCACGCCAACATACGGTGTATGCGCCCGTAGAGAGACAGGAGCAGCCGAAGGGTCGACCTCCATCGCGTCGGGGTACCCGACGGGCGAAGACGACATTTGGTCCGGAGCTGGCAAGAGTTCCATGTCGGAGGACAGCTGGTCACGGGAAGCGATCGGCGGCGCGTGGCCCAGGGAGGCGCTTGGCGGCTGCAGCGAAGCGTCCACTGCGGGCGGCGCCGGCGGGAGAACAGGCGGCGGCGGCGGCGGCGGCGGCGGCGGCGCGTCGCCATGGGGCAAAATGGAAGGCAGCGTCGGCAACACCTGGGGATGAGGCGAGCTAGTAGATGGGTCCCCAGGGCGCTGACCGGACGGCACCGTCGCTGAAAGCAGACGGGGAGCGGCAGAACCCAGGCGACGACAGAGGCGCAGCTGATTGAGATGCCGAAGCACCTCACCAGAGGCCCCCAAAACAAGATACAAAGCGCGGCCGAGGCAGCGAAGAATGCGCTCTGCGAGCCAACGCCGTGAACCTCGATAGTTGCGATAGTATACAACGTCGCCTGGAGCAAAAGTAGGTGTCTGCCGCTGCACAGGAACCTGATGCGGCGGATGCAGCAAAGACATCAAGGTTCGATGAGGACGACCGTGGAGCAACTCAGCCGGCGAGCGACCATCTCGGGGCTGAGAGCGATACGAAGACAAAAAGAGCAATAACGCGTCCTCCCGAGAATGCGACTCTCTTAACTTCAACATCTGTGACTTGAAAGTCCGGACCAATCGTTCAGCGGCACCGTTTGACTGAGGCGAAAATGGCGTGGATGTCAGATGTTGAATACCATTGGCCTTGCAGAATGACTGAAATTCTGCGGACATGAATTGTGGGCCATTGTCGGAACAATAGTCTGTGGAAGACATTCAATGCAAAAGATAGCGGATAACGCTTGGATGGTGGCAGATGACGTCGTGGAAGACATCCGGACAACAAAAGGAAAATTACTGAAAGAATCAACCACAACCAACCATCGAGCATTCCAGAATGGACCAGCAAAATCGATGTGTAAGCGTTGCCAAGGGCAAGTGGCTTTCAGCCATGCAAAGAATATCCGCGGCGGTGCGGATTGTTGATCGGAACACGCCATGCAAGAAGAGCACATATTCGTTATCGCAGCATCGAGTCCGAACCAAGTACAGTGCTGACGAGCAAGCTGTTTCGTTCGCACTATACCCCAATGTCCGTGGCGGAGAAGTCGTAAGACAGAGGACTGTAACGAACGTGGGACCACGACCCTGGACTGATCATTATCAGAACGCAACAGCAAAACACCACGTCGAACAAAAAGTCTCTCATTGTGAACAAAAAATCGGCGAACCAACGGATCCTCGATCCGTGACTTTGACAAGGGCCATTGCGTAGCAACAAAACGCAAAACGGTAGCAAGGACAGGGTCAGCAGCTGTGGCTGTAGCCACACGACGAAAATCAATCGGAAACGATTCGACTACGTCATCGGTTTCCGCATCAATGAACATGCAAGCAAGTTCGGAGGAATCGAATGCTCTATCCTCAGCAACAGGCAAACGGTACAACGCATCGGCGTTTCCGTGCTTAGCAGTGGACCGATGGAAGATATCGTAGCGGTACTGCGAGAGGAAAAGAGACCAGCGAATGAATTTCTGCGCTGTACGTGGAGGTACAGGCTTGTTCAGATGAAAAAGCGACGTCAAGGGTGTGTGGTCTGTGATGATGGTAAAGTGACGACCAAACAAGAAATCATGAAACTTAGTAACACCAAAGACGAGAGCCAAAGCTTCTTTCTCTATCTGTGAATAATTTCTTTGCGCTGACGAGAGCAATTTGGACGCAAAGGCAATAGGGCGATCATGTGATCCATCTTTGTGCGCAAGCACAGCACCGATCCCGAAATTCGATGCATCTACCATCAACAAAAGGGGTTTCTGGGGATCGAATGGCGTAAGGCAAGTATTTGAAAGCAACGCCGATTTCAACTGGCGAAAGGCGCGTTCGCATTCCGTCGTCCAGACGAACGGAACACCTTTACGGCGTAAGCGATGAAGCGGAGCTGAAATGGAAGAGGCATGGCGCACATTTTTATGATAGGAATTGATTTTTCCCAGCACACTCTGTAGCTGCTTCAAATTCTGCGGCGAAGGCAAGTCTTGTATGGCACGGAGGTGCTCTGGACTGGGATGTATGCCTTGGGCATTGATTACATGTCCCAGATAGTGTAAGTCACGACCAAAAAACACACATTTGTCCTTCCTCAAGCGAAGACCATTTTGTCGCAATACCTGAAATAATGTTCAGATATTGGCTAAATGTTCTTCTTCCGTCTTTCTGGAGGTCACAATATCGTCCAGATAGTTTGCTGCAGTAGGGACCGACGCACAAACTGTTTGTAGATATTGCTGAAACAATGCAGGGGCGGATGCACACCTGAATGGCAGTCGTTTGAATCGAAACAAACCAAGATGCGTGTTAACCACCGAAACGCGCTGGGATTCTTCGTCCACCGGTATTTGCAAGTACGCATCTGCTAGGTCCAACTTCGAAAAATATTTACCCGGGCACAGTTTGTCAAAAAGATCTTCTGGGCGGGGTAAAGGAAAAGTTGCAATCACTAGTTGTGGATTCACTGTTGCCTTGAAGTCCACACAAAGTCTCAACTCTCCAGAAGGTTTTGGCAAAATTACTAAGGGTGATGCCCAGGGAGAAGCCTGCACACGTTCAATTACACCTTTTGATTCCAAATCGTGTAAGGTTCTTGCGACCTCATCACGCAATGCGTGGGGAACATTGCGCGCTCGGAAAAATTTCGGTTGTGCGTTGACTTTCAGTTCCAAATGTGCTTTAAAGTTCTTAGCGCAACCAAGGCCCGGTGCAAAAATGTCTGCAAATTCTTCACATAGACGAGAAACACTGGCTGAAGGCACAGTCTGGTTCACTGATAGGACCTGATTGACTACAGACAAGTTAAACAACTGAAATAAATCTAAACCAAACAGGTTCACTGCAGAAGAAGAACGAAGTACGTAAAATGACACAAGTTTTGTTTGTCCCTTGTATGTTGCAAGAAGACTGCACTGTCCTAACACAAGGATAGCTTGTCCTGAATAACTATTTAACTTAACATTTGTGGCACACAACAGAGGTGTGCCCAGTTGTTTGTACATGTCTTTATTGATCAGTGAAACTGCAGCTCCGGTATCGAGCTGGAATGGTATCACGTTGCCATTTATGACCAAATCTACAAAAAGTTTATTGGCCTGCTGACAACAAGAGCGACTGTCTCGTGCAACGTGAACAGACACTGGTACAGAATCACTTGCGACTTGACGGGATTTCCGTCGATGTCGACGCACACTATTTGCGGGACGAACACAGTCACTGTTAGAGAAAGAGGCACTGGGCGGAGTGGAATTAACTACATGAATGTCCATGGGCGAAGGTTCACGAGCCGGAGTATTCTTGGTTCGATTCCGGCGCGAAGGAAAGGGCCTGGAACGGTTGTGAGTGTCCGATCTAAGCTTTTTCTGGCAAACACTCTGAACATGTCCTTTTTTATTACAGAAAAAGCAAATAGCCGGGCGTGATGGGCAATTGTCACGCGAATGTCTAGTAACACACTGTGGGCATGATTTTAGCACTGCATTTGCTTGCTTGCGCGGCACACGTAGCGGAGAGCTTGGCGGCAGCTGCGCGGACGGGCGCGAGGGCTGTTTACTGTTCCGTGCAGCGCGCCCGGCGGGCTGGTTAATGTGACACACAGCTGGCGCAGTTTCAAATGATTCCTGAGCAAAGTCAAGTGTGTCTTGCCTATCCAATATGTCCATCACTTGTTGAAGGGAGGGATTGACTAGTTTCAAAATCTGTTCCCGTATACAAACATCAGAAACGTTCTGTGCAATTGCATCACATACCACAGTATCTGAATAAGGAGTCCACATTCACACTCAAAAGCACAATCCCTAGTAAGGCCTTACAAGGTTGCAACCCACTCCCGATTAGTTTGACTGGCCGTACGTTTGGTACGAAAGAACATATAACGTTTGGCAACTACATTGACTGATTCATAGAAATATGCATCTAATGCAGACAAAATTTCGTCGTAGGACACAGTTGCTACGTCGCGTTGGGGAAACAATTTCACTATCACACGGTAGGTGGACACACCTACACAAGAAAGCAAAAAAGGCTGCCACTCAGTACCTTGAATTCTGTAGGCGGCGAGATGGAATCCAAATTGGCGTGACCACTCCGTCCAGTTTTCCAGTGCCGCATCAAAAGGATGAAAAGGTGGTGCAACAGCATGTTGTGGCTACGGTAGCGGTGGAGCGGCGGCTGCCGCACCGTTTTGCATTGCACGTTGACCCTGGACGAGCTGTCCAAGGGCATCCAATAAGGGCTGCGTCTGCTGATTCTGTAAGCGATAAAATTCGGACAGTACATCTGGAGATTGTGGCGAAGCCATGACACAAGTAAGTTAGTCCATCAATTGGTACAAACGCGATTTAGCTCGTCGCCAATGTGATGTATTGGCAGAAGAGCCAACACCGTGTTGCTAGAGGAGGCCGAAATGCACGCGTTTAAGCTCACGCAAACTGGCGTGAGGTCTGGAACAGGACAATGTAATTAATGTAGCCAATAAGGTACGTTGCTGCTGGAATACTTAACTTCAATCCATAATTGGTGTACATCGCTCTTGATGGTACATGTTTTACAATCTCAATATTAACTGGTAATGGCGCCTTGCTGGGTCGTAGCAAATGATGTAGCTGAAGGCTATGCTAACTATCGTCTCGGCAAATGAGAGCGTATTTGTCAGTGAACCCTTCCTAGCAAAGTCGGCTGTACAACTGCGGCGAGTGCTAGGAAGTCTCTCTAGACCTGCCGTGTGGTGGCGCTCGGTCTGCAATCACTGACAGTGGCGACACGCGGGTCCGACGTACACTACCGGACCGCGGCCGATTTAAAGGCTACCACCTAGCAAGTGTGGTGTCTGGCGGTGGCACCACACTTCACGCTTCCACCATGATTCAGGCGGCAGTAGAAAACGGCGCGCCCTGGGCGAGAAGCGGATCGCTTCGGCAGCTGTAATGTTCTGACGCGTCCACGAAAATTTACAAACTACGCGGTCTGGCGACCTGATTATCAGAACACAGGAAACTTCCCTATCAGAGCCCTGAAATCCCTGCAGGTTTCAGTGGGAGGTGCACTCTTTTGCTGGACTGGCCCGACAAATTTGACTCGCAGGCATCACGATGCGTGCTGGAACTGAGAAACGTCAGACGGCCAACTTAGGACAATTAAGCTCACTCTCGCGACACACGATATGCCCGAGGTAATACGCAGTTCCACTGTCGGTGCACTTGGAAACTACCACAAGCTCTTAGTCCACCACAAGAGACAGACCAAAAGTCTCACATGCTAGGAAAATATCTGGTGCTCTGCACCAGGGGACGACCAGAAGATGAAGACGCCAAAAGAATCACAAACACTTTCCACCAAGCCTCAGTACAGGAGCCAAATCAGGAAACCAAAATCACCGCCACAAACCACTCGAACTATCCTTTAT
The DNA here is from genome assembly GCF_021461395.2 of Schistocerca americana. Lineage (NCBI taxonomy): Eukaryota > Metazoa > Arthropoda > Insecta > Orthoptera > Acrididae > Schistocerca > Schistocerca americana. The sequence continues at coordinate 769,598,363 of NC_060122.1, read as the reverse complement.
TCGTTGAACTTCCCCTCTTAACTGTTCTGTTGGCCTGGCAGCCTATACAGACATGGTACCAGAGTTCGCACACTAGGGTAGCAAACCTCTACTCTGCATATCATGAGAGGACCATGTCTGAAAAAAAGAAGATTTTAGATTAGGGAGGCATCGTTTTCACAGTAAGCATGGCCATATTTTGGCAAAAAAGTCTACTTTGACAGAACTCATTTACAGAGTGGGCTAGTCTTTTCAGACTATTTCCAGATTCTGAAAGAGAGCTGCTAAGCTTCTCTGAAAGTTGTGCCCTAGAAATAAATGTTTTAGCCGCTCACTGAAAGAACCTGGCGACTTTCTGGCATCAGGGGCAGTTACAGTCCTACCTCCACTGGACACATACCTCACCCATTCTGCCCGTATCTTCCCAGTTTCTAACAAGAGCATGCACGGAGTTTTATGACCTTCCCACCGTCTGCACAAAACCACAGTTTACAGCAGTCCTCTTAAATGGCTTCCTCGTCCCTCTTTCAGCCACATGGCTGGTCCAGGTAGAATGTTTTGCAAACTGGCGATCTTCTGTCTCTCCCTGTGATGAAGGAGGACAGTACTTCAGTCAAAATACTGTTTTCCAAAACCACTCTCACGGCCAGATCACTGCACTCAGCCTTTACAGACTCCAAGTCATGTCGTTCCCTGTTCTCGGTCGCCTCTGCTACAGTCCCCCCCCCCCCCCCCCCCCCCACACACATATGGTCCAAGCTCTCTACAGGTTACACATGCAGTTGCAAGAACTTTCTGCCCACAGCTTTCTCATGCAAAGAAAGTTATTAACGGTACGTAGCAAATGTAGTACCGGGAACCACTGAGACCATGTCCTAAGAGATGACTGTTAATCTCCCTAACATTGTTTTTAAAGTGAGAGACTGGTTTGCCACCTCCCACTTTCTACCCTGTAACCAAGATACGATCTTCTGAAGTTTGTTAGCAAAATTGCGACTGGATGGGAGTACTTTTGATTGCTAGAAAAATAAGTTAATACTGCAAGGCAAATATTCAAATCAAAAAAACATCATAAATGGCGACGTACTACACAAATTATTTGTAACGAAACTCAGATCGATTTACCGTATTGAATGACAGCAACTCATGAAGCTTTCTGCATATTTCAAATACTTTAATGATTACAAAGCTATATGCAATGGAACGAGCGAGCTGTAGTAGGGAAGTTGAATGGAAAATTTAGATGTGATGGATCTAGGAAACCCTGTGCAAGACGCTATATTGACCGAGTAGTGTTCTAGTGATTGGAGTTCTTATAGAAATTGGGCTGACAGCAGAATAACTGAGCTGGCAGTAGATGTTGAACGAACTTGGAGACTCGTTTCTGATGGAAAACTTGAATAATAACCTTTCGAAGGGGGACGACGTTGCTCACGTGATAACTTGTTGGGTAAGTTAACAGAAGTGGTACCTGAGGTGGCTGTTGCAAGAGTTACTGTTCTGAAAACGAGGTTCTTTCACCGGACTGTGTACAAACATTTTATCTTTCACACTACCAGCTTCAGTCATTGCCCATTCTCAAGTGGGCCTGAGAACATAGCGACACCCTGATGCAGAAATCAGTTACACACAAATCACGTAGCCAATTGGTCACAAGGATAATATTTACGTCTAGTAACGTATGTGGCTACATCGTCGTCATTAACATTCACTGTTAGTTTTCATCTTAATCATTCTCTGTATGGGCATGGTTATTTATGGCACCTAACAAGATTGTTTTGCCCACAATTGATTGTTAACGTCGTATTCCATGTTTGTCACATGCTGTTACTGTGAACACTTCGTTTTACGCTAAAGATGTGGACATATTTTCACATATTTTCCACGATACTTACCATTATACAAAGGTCGTTCAAAAAGTTTTGCGCAGTCGTCTCTAATTTTTTTTTATTTTTTGCAGGAGGAGAATCAAATTTTTTGTGAACGTGCTTGGAATATTTAGTTATACATTGAGCCTACTCAATGTAGTCTCCATCAGCTGTCACGCATTTGGCCCAACGTTCTTTCCATGAAGTAAATGCACTTTGGTAAAATTCTGGGTATTGACCTTAACACCATCGCTTGACATAGGAAATAAGGTCTTTCTCACTACCAAGTGTTTTACCGTGCAGGTGGGCCTTCAGACGACCAAAGAGGTAAAAATCAGACGGAGCGAAGTCCGGACTGTAGGGAAGATAAGAAACAATTTTCCAACCCATTTTCCTGACTTTTTCCTGTGTCATAAGGGCTGTGTGGGGTCTGGCATTCTCATGGCGTAGTCTGATGAGCTGACCCTGAAGCTGTGGTCTGTGGGTCTTGATGGCACGTCGCAGCTTGTCCAGTGACAAACAGTAACGGTCCCGGCTAATTGTGGAGTCAATGAAAATGGCATCGCACTGATCAGAGAAGAAGGAGGCCGTCACTTTTCGGCCTGCTGTTCGTGAAAGTCTTGATTACTTCTTCCGAGGGGAACCTGGATGACGGCACTCCATGGATTGGGTTTGCTCTCAGGTTTGGACAAAAACAACCATGTTTAATCTCGGGTAATGACGCTGTCAAAACACTGTTTCCACTCTTCAGTAAAGGTCTTCTTGAGACCCTCTCACACGTTCTTCCTCGTCGTTTACGTTTCTCTTTTCAATAATCTAGACAGCCAACGTGCACAGATATTTCTGTACGCTAGTGACTGTACCAGTGATACCAGACTACCCAAAGGCAAAAGAGTCATTTCAGCAGGCTGTCGTGTCGTCACACATCTGTCATTTTGGATGATTTGATCAATGGTCTCCTTATTCACATCACTCACTGCCGTCGATGGTCTACCACGTTGTGGATTGTCCAGTAGAGCGAAATTACCTTCTTTAAACCTCTGCAACCACCGCTGGGTACTGTTTTGATCCATTCTGTCCGGCCCATAAACAGGGAGCAAATTCCTTTCAATCGATGTGGCAGAGTCATCGCCGGTCTTGAAGAGGAACTCCATCACCGACCGTTGTCGTAACCTGACATGTACTTCACGATCCATTATGGCTCACCGTAAATAAAAGAAAATTTATACACAAACTTATAGCTAAATGTTCCAAGTATATCCACAAAACCGAGCGAGGTGGCGCAGTGGTTAGACACTGGACTCGCATTCCGGAGGACGACGGTTCAATCCCGCGTCCGGCCATCCTGATTTAGGTTTTCCGCGATTTCCCTAATTCGCTCCAGGCAAATGCCGGGATGGTTCCTTTCAAAGGGCACGGCCGACTTCCTTCCCCGTCCTTCCCTAATCCGATGTGACCGATGACCTCGCTGTCTAGTCTCCTTCCCCAAACCAACCAACCAATATCCACAAAAAATTTCATTCTACTCCTGCAAAAAATAAAAAAAAAAATAGAGATGACTGTGCAAAACATTTTGAACGCTCTATGTACTACATTTGAGATTCGACATTATATTGGATCGATGAACAATATTATACTCAATACATATGATGTAAACAGTTTTTGTTGAGTCCATGAAATATGTTAAAATCAAATAAAAATAGTCTATATCGCGTTTTCAGATTTTTATTCGTTAGCAACCGGTTTCGGCCCTTTCCTCGTACCATCTTGAGGCTTTTCATCGCGATTATCGCCGCTGGTTGCGGCAGATGGAGTGAGATCTGCAGATCTGCAGTGGCAACCGTACCTGCTAACAAACAAAATATCTGAAAACGTAACAGAGACTTTTTTATTTGATTTTTAACATTTTTATACCGATCGCTGTGCTCCAATCATAGAAAGATTTCCAAAATTTTACATGAAATATATCTCGACGTATATACTTAAAATTCTGTAACGCTGTTTATGTGTGACATTGATTTTCCTGTTTTTATATAAAACGTTTTTCAAGTAGCTGTTACTAACACCCAAACCACCAGATGTCAGACACTCAGATCGGTACCCAACGTTGTATGTAGATAGAGTTGCAACGAAAACACCGATTTAGTCCGTGCTTTGTGCTGTCGTCCAGTAGAACTGTAATTAAAAGTAACACCAGAGCTATGGAGCACAGGAAAAGCGAATCTGTGAGCAATGGTTTTGGTAGGTCTCGCATGGGTGAACTGGAAGAGAGTGCTGTCGTCGTACCAGTTTCAAACCCCATTGATGACGATTTGTTTGAATTGTTTACTCGTGAAGCTGTTATATTTTAGAACATTTTCCTGACATGTAAAAGAACTATTCGGAGTTTGTAGCAATGTTTTTCTGGCACTGTGCTTTCGCTTCGCTAGTTGAACGTCATGTACTTGATCTTATTATTTTGTCTATTATTACTACTATTAACTTCTTTGTAATTATTAATATTACTTTTGCTCGTGTGATGCAGTTGTTCCTTTATTTTTCTGTTCTGAATATATATTCTGTGAAACTACAAATGTACTGTGTAGGTTTACTACTTTCAAAGAAACGAAGCGAAAGCAGACTACCAAGAGAACGTTGCTGTAAACTCCAAACAGCCCTTTTAAACATCATAAACATGTTTTCCGATATAACACTTTCATGCAGAATACATTAAGAAAATTTACGTCACTGAGATTTGAACCCAGGAAGCCAGGTACGAGAATTTAACTCTCTACGAACTTGCCCACGGAAGCTGCAGGTGATAGCAATTCACAATTATGCTTCCCAGGTGCTCCATAAACTTTAAATTAAGGTTTACGCCCGTTTTTCTGGACGACAGCACATAGTACGAACTAAATCTGAGTTTTGGTTGATAGTCTATCGATATATAACGTTTGGTACCAATCTGACATCTGGAGGTTCGGGTATAAGTATCAGAGATATTTTGAGATCGTATAGATAGTTTCATGCATTTTTGGTCTTTGACTGACTGTTCAAAGTAATTCACGAAAATTGGACATTTGAGTGAGTGCATACAGCGTGTTTCGTAGGAAATATTCTAAGTTTCGTTTTCTTAGTGCTTACGGCTGGATGTGACATTTAAATAATGTAGTAATACCTTTGTTCTGATAAGCACTTTCATGTCATGCACCTTTATACTTTAGATGGGGACGCTTGACGACTGTGCTTTGCTCAATTATGCATGGCAAATCGTAATTTACTAAATACAGGCTCATGAAAAATGTATGTCATCGAACAGATCCACGAATAACACATGCTTCCAAATTTGTGTTTCTCATATTTGGTTCATACGCATAACAAAACCTCACTACATGTACCAGTCTGAAGTCCACTTCACTATTTTCATCCTCTATACTTTACTTATGCATTTAATTTCTCGTCTTCTTGCCTATATTTCTGACGTCCCGAAGTATGCTGTAAAACCATTTTCAGAGACGTTGTTGCTCAGCATGAATTTCGAATTCAGTCTTTTCTCATCGCGTTAATATTAGTTTCCTTCTCTGTTTTGTGCCACTATTCGTTCCCTTTGTCATTGGTGTGTCAGTTGTTTGTTTCCAAGGTAGCTGTAACTGAAGCCAAAGATACAGTTATGAACTCCGTTTTACGTTGTTGGACACACAGAGGTCGTTGATGAGAATGTAAACTACATTAGTTCTTGAAGTAATAATTCTTCCTCGTCCTTTGATCACTCGCTTAAAGTTTCCACACGATATATGCATAAAGTACTAGTACCATTCCAGTGAGACCACCGACTCTATTCCAAGACTAAGGCTTCTGTTGGTACTCTGAGGTATTTCTACGGATGTAGTGCATTGTAGCAATCCTTACAGCGTTCAGAGCAACGGTAATTGTGTGTGATTCTGTGATGTGTTTTTTACACTGATCACATGGAGATCACTGACAGTGGAAGTAAGTTATTGTATCATAAATTTGGGTTTCTACTACAGATTTCATGAATCGCTTAGAAATAAAACCACTGTAGCAGTATGTACTTTTGATGCAAATTTATTAAATTTAAGCCTGTTTTTGTTTGTTATTTAGGACCACAATTTGTTTTAGACATTATGAATTCATGGAAGTTATGGGATCTGGGGTTGTATTCAGGAAAAATGCTAAATTGCTTTCAGATACATAGCATGAAATGATGGGTGGTTGAAAACTGTGTCGGTGTTTTCTTTTAAAACTATTGACTGTTTACTTTTTTGCCGATCCCTCCTTGTATTCGTTGCTTACTATGATGATAAAGGCCAATTTCGTGAAAAATTTTAAAATTATTATTTTTTATATATCCTTTGGCCTCAAAGGGTTTAGGTAGTCTACTGTAGCTGCTGGTAAACCTATCGGGATGTGAAGTCTTGCCGACTCAGCGGAGGAGTGCCTCTGAAGATGTCCAGCACTGTCCTGGGCGAAACGTCAGGAACAGAAGAGTTTCTTGGACCACGACCTCACATCCCGAAAGGTTTACCAGCAGCTATGTCATCGAGTCGTGAAAACCCACATTCTATGAGTCTTCTGTAAAACAACAAATGATGGTGAATCATCCAATTCGACACTCTTATGAACTGTTGCTAGTTGTGTTAACTCAGATCCGGGGCACTCATAAGCAGAGGAAAACTGCAGATCATGTAAAACTGCGTAAGAACCAATGGCATAGGTCTCCTGGTGGCCAGAAGCCGACCTCGGAATCACCATTTATAGTTGGCGTGCAAATTTTCGCTGCAGCGATACGAAACTTAATAAGCCTTTCATCGAGTCGGTCGTCTCGTAGAACCGTCGGTTTTACGGCAGAGTAACAATAGCTCCGCACACCGACCCGCCCGCTCGACAGACCTGCTAACTTGTTCGGTGCCCCCGGGGCCATTCTTCGCGAAGCAGCTGGAAGCCTTCCAGCCCGCCACGGCGGTGTAAGGACACAGCGGCCGGACTTTTTGCCCCCATCGTCGGCAGCAGAGCAGAGCGCCGGCGGCTCTGGATTTATTCGCCCGCAGAGAGCAAGAAGATAGCGCGAACCTACCGCGGGGGCCAAATTAAAGTCCTCGTATTAATGTATGGATATATCGCCGCGCAGCTCCACGGCCAGCCCAGCACAGTCCGGCTACGAGATTGCGGACATTTTTATGCAGATATAAATCTCGCACTCTCGAGGAAAGAATGGAGGGGTCGGCGGTCTGCAATGCATCTTCCCGCTGATTTTTTTTACACGCTACGCACAGTACAGCGAGCCGCAGTGGGGTCCTGGCATCCACCGATGGAGATCGGCCGGTCGATAGAAAAGAGGGCAGAAATCGAGACGAGAGGATGGTTTCATGATAGCGATTGGGAGCTTATGCTTTCCGATCACACATGAAACAATTTTTAGCAACTTTCCTTACTTTTAGCAAATTTATTTTGCATAGCTTACCGCGCGATCTTATAGGAGAAATAGTTTCGTTTTTCTGTGTTTTCTGTGTGAGATATTCCTGAAGAATAGGTCCACAAATACGTTACAAGGAAGTTATGGCGGAGCGTTGCCTTGCAAAGTTCCACTCACATCGTAGTGAATCTCTTCTCACACGCACGCTTCCTTCAAAATTAGGGAAATGCAGTTCTCACCCGGAAAAAGCTACAAAAGCAGCTGTACAGCTCGTAACCACAAGTCGTACTAAAATTGTTTTGTCGGTGGAAGGAATAGTTAAACGAGAGTATTTATGTGCGTAAAATTTCACTCTATTACGGTGAGCTTACATGCACCAGTTACTACCAAGCCTTACGCAAAGCTGTACAAAGTCTGAAATGTCCACACGCAAACAATATTCGTAACCGTAGCCAGTTTATGGTAATTATTAACGTCACTTCCCAGAAAGTTTACAAACGGATTGTTGCTTTCAGAATAGCTCGCTCAAACGTTGCTGCAATCAGTCTCACGTAACAAAATGATCACGTTCGTGAGTAAGCAACAAGCCACCCGGAATTTAATTATTTAAAATATCGTTAAAGTTTTCTGAATTTCCCACCGTGCGTTAAATCGAACTCTCTTCCACACTTTACGGCACTTCTCATACATTTTTGTACCGAACTATCACAATATTAATAATTTTCATCGGAGCACATATCAGTATGGGATCCACGCCACGACTCTATTCAAAAGAAGCTTCTAGTTCCTCAAAAAAGGAGAGAATATGCTAATTTCTGATTGGCAGAGAAACATCACAGCTTATCGGAAAGCATCATCAAACCCTCTCAATCCCGCCCATAAATACAGAACCAATCAAAATTAGTTAGTGAGTCAGAACAGTAAATAACAGTAAATAAATTTTGTAAAACCGCAAATATAAAATCATTTCCTTCTTAATAAAACTACTTTACCGAAATCGTAATCTCATTTCCTCAGTACCATAAACTGACGAAATAGTTTGTAACAAATTCTCCGGTAAGCATGAGTAACACACACGTCATTCTCGAACATTCCTCACGGGACCAGTTACTTTAATGTATAGTATGAAAACTTTACAGGAAACATTATTTCACATTCACACTTATGACTAAGCACAATTATAGTAGTGATTAATAAACAATTAGAAAATTAAACAAACAAGACTGGATACGAAAATGACAATATTTTGATTCCAGCTCAAACAGTGTCCGTCAGTTAGTGACCTCTACCAGACCACATAAGAACTACATATACACCAGCATCTGACGTAACCTGTCCTGCGCATGACTAAAACTGCACGTCTGTCCATTGCTGCAGCGATCTTAACAGGCACGATGTAACGCTGTAGAGGGCATAAACTGTAGAGAAAGACATAGACTGGAATACATGCAGCAAATAATTGACAACGTAAGTTGCAACTGCTACTCTGAGATGAATAGGTTGGCACAGGAAAGGAACTGATATCGGGCCACATCAAACCAGTTAGAAAACTGATGCCAAAAAAAATTCAACACCTAAAGAAGGGAATTTGTACTGCAGAACTACGGGATCATAGATTTCCCTACGTGTGAAGCTCTTGAAAGATGTAACTCAGAACTTCTGTCAGGCTATATACTAATTTGCAAAGCATTAATGTAGGCTATTAACATTAGAGAAGAAATATGATTTTATTACGATGGTAAGCCTCTATATATTTCACTTCCCGTCCGAGAATATGTTGATGCAGCATTCACAGAAAATTTGGATCGGTGGAGACCACATATTTGGCCGCCAAAGTCTTCATAATTGAATCCTTTGCACTTTTCTTTGTTGAAGCGAAGTGGAAAGTTTCATGTGCGAGACACCTGAACTGTCCGACAAAAATTTTCCTGCAAAGGCTACTGGCGCGGCAAAAAAGATCGTTATATATCATTAATCGAGTGCCTCAGAACTGAGTATACAAAAGGACCAGAGACGAGTGGAGAATCATTTCTATGCAGAATAACTGTCCGTATCTTAAGGCCAGATTCGTGATACAGTGGGTTGAGGAATACGAGAAGGAATTCGTGAGGATGTCTTGGCCACCAAATTCTCCTTACCTGACCCCCAATGGGACACACCAAAAACGCTGTCTGGCTCCAGGAATTTACAGGAATTATTTGACCTCAGCTGCCACCCATATCCGGATACCTCCCAAGGACTTCTTGTATCCACGTTACGCAGAATCGCTGGTACATCGCCCCATTATGAAGGTGGTTATAACGTTCTGGTTCATCAGTGTAATTTCACAGATTTTTCTACATCTACATCTACATTTATACTCCGCAAGCCACCCAACGGTGTGTGGCGGAGGGCACTTTACGTGCCACTGTCATTACCTCCCTTTCCTGTTCCAGTCGCGTATGGTTCGCCAGAAGAACGACTGTCGGAAAGCCTCCGTGCCCGCTCGAATCTCTCTAATTTTACATTTGTGAATGGGAAGCAATATATTCGATACGTCATCCAGAAATGCACCCTCTCGAAACCTGGACAGCAAGCTACACCACGATGCAGAGCGCCTCTCTTGCAGAGTCTGCCACTTGAGTTTGCTAAACATCTCCGTAACGCTATCACGCTTACCAAATAACCCTGTGACGAAACGCGTCGCTCTTCTTTGGATCTTCTCTATCCCCCATGTCAACCCGACCTGGTGCAGATCCCACACTGATGAGCAATACTCAAGTATAGGTCAAACGAGTGTTTTGTAAGCCACCTCCTTTGTTGATGGACTGCATTTTCTAAGGACTCTCCCAATTAACCTCATCCTGGCACCCGCCTTACCAACAATTAATTTTATATGATCGTTCCACTTCAAATCGTTCCGTACGCATACTCCCAGATATTTTACAGAAGTAACTGCTACCAGTGTTTGCTCCGCTATCATAAAATCATACAATAAAGGATACTTCTTTCTACGTATTCGCAATACATTACATTTTTTCCATTGTTATTATTTCGTGAGATTATTATGGGTAATGTGTTGTCTAACACATCTTGGAATACGATATTGCAGTGCCTATGTCGTCCCAAAGCAACCATCAAACCTATAATGGAGTGACGAAAATGTAAACTTTTGCCGGGCCGCGACTCAAACTCGGACTTCCTACTTGCCGTGAGCTGTTGCCTATCCTTCAATATCTTGTCAACCATGTGTCTACAAATGCACTTGTACATCCGTTAGGTACATTCCAGCGCAGTGGAGACGTTTTTAATTGAAAGCCGCTTGCCCAGGTTTCGTCGGATAAATATGGTATTGCAGCGATTGGGCAATGATGCAATGTTCCTTCTGACACGCGTGCATGTCCGAAGGAACAGACAGTGTGGTGACTCAAGCCATTATGAAATACATGAAATGTATTCGCGTTTACTGATATGGACAACCGTCACCTGTATAATGGAATGACAGCAGTGAAAATATAAGCTGCACTGGGACTGGAGCACAGAAATTCCATTTATCGCTAGCGGTCGCCTTACCAGTAGGCGATCCGAACATGATTCCGGGTCAGACACAAACTTCCATCAGTCCTCAGCCATTAATTTACAACCTGCACTCAGGTAGCCATTATCTGGCAGTGAAGTATGCTCGCATAGCCAGTTTTTAACGCGACCGCTCGCGGTAAGTGGGAAATCGGAGTTAGAGTCCCGGTACAGCACACATTTTCTTTCTCATCATTCCATTACACAGTTAATCGTTGTCTCTATTCGCAGCTGCGAATACCTTTCACGTATTTTTTAACGGCTGGACTCACCGCAATGCCTGTTTCTTCGGACATGGGTACATGTCCGAAAAAGGTTTGCATCGTACTTGTGGACACCCTAGCCTAATGGTTGTGAGGTTCAATGGAAGACACCTGTGCGTTAACTATTTTATGTACGAATGCCACTGCACGACGGCAGTCACACCATTCTTGCCAGTCACGAAAGCAAACAAATAGCACAGCAACTACGACTACTGGATACTCAACGATTCCGCCTTCCTGGTCGCTGAAACAGTGACTCGCTAACTATTACTTTCCGTCCCCCATTGAGAACTATAGGAGCCACCCACTATCAGATAGACGTCACTGGATTTAATAGTCTTTCCAAATTAGATAAGCTTGCCTATTACAATAGCTTTGCTATACCAGGGTTTAGTGTCGGATAATGATTCGGATTTCCCACGTAGTTCGACATGAAGGAAATGTCAGAGGTGCTTCGTTTCATACCACAACCGCTGCTCTCTCCCATTGAGGCTGCCGCCGCTGTTAACACGGGCATGCCAAGTGGGCCCGTTCACTGAGGCGACACCCGGCCGGTGTGGCCAAGCGGTTAAAGGCGCTACAGTCTGGAACCGCGTGACCGTTACGGTCGCAGGTTCGAATCCTGCCTCGGGCATGGATGTATGTGATGTCCTTAGGTTAGTTAGGTTTAAGTAGTTCTAAGTTCTAGGGGACTGATGACCTTAGAAGTTAAGTCCCATAGTGCTCAGAGCCATTTGAACCATTTTTGAACTGAGGCGACAGTGCCCTTAAATACCGCGGCCCCGCATAATTATGGTGACTGTATGTATGCTCTAGACTTTGTTTCCGACGACCCGTTCACTACGTGGACACCAACATCGACTGTACGATCCAGCTGTTTGTTCCATCGGCCTTTGCATCACTGCCAGTGGGAAATGTGTATTTTACACATGCTCAGTAGTCCACATCTCCTCTGCTATCAGTGCTGTTGACATACTGATAAGCGACGCTTCCGAGGTAATATCAGCCAGAGGCAGGTGAAACAAGGCATTTTAACGAGAGTTACTCTCTTTCTCCCCCTCCCTCCTTCACCGCCTCTCTTGACCACATTTGGAACCAGCTGTATTGGAGCTCAATACAGTAAATACTAATGCAACGGTTTCTTCTTCTCCTGTGCCAGCCTCTTCGTCACAGAGTCGCACTTGCAATCTATGTCCTCAAACTACGAGGGTTGTCCAGAAAGTAAGTTCCGAACGGTCGAGAAATAGAAACCACTGGGAAAAACCGGTGAAGCTTTGCGCAGATGTGTTGGGCAGTGCCTCTAGTATGCATGTCGATCGTGTCGCGTCGTTCTTTTCAGTTCTGAGTGAACAGTGAGCACGTAACGATGCGTAGGCAATAGCGCCTGCCGCCAAGTATGACAGCCTGGTTAGAGATTTCGCCTGTGTCATGCATCCCACTTAACACAACTATCAAGCAGTTCCTTCTTCATGCCAATTCTCGGCCGCACACTGCAGCGGCAATGAAGACGCTCCTGCAGCGTTTCCGATGAGAAGTGTTTGATCACCCACAATAAAGACCGTAATTGGCGCTCCTTGAGTCTCAGCTCTGCTCGCAAGAACCGCTGGCTATGAAGACAAAATTTTTCCACAGACAAGGAGCTGCAGACCAGTGCAGATAACTGGCCGAAAGCACAGGCGGCTGCTTTTTGTATGACGAGGATATGGGGAAGTTGATACAACACTATGACAACACTCGAATTTGGAGGGGCGACTGTGTAGAGAAGTGGGTGGAAGCTGTACCTAACTGTTACAAATAAAACTTTTCTGGTTTTCACTGTGGTTTCCATTTCGCGACCAATCGGAACTTACTTTCTGGACAACCCTCGTATTTCCTGGATATATTCCAATCTCTGTCTTCCTCTACTGTTTTTACCCTCTACAGCTCCTTCTAATAACGCGGAAGTTATTCTGTCCTAACAAGTGACCTATCATCATTTCCCTTCTTCTTCTTCTTCTCAGTGTTTTCCAGATATTCGTTCCCTCGATTATTCTGCGGAGAACTCCTCAATCCTTATTTTAGCAGTCCACCCAATTTTCAACATTCTTCTGTAGCACAACATCTCAAATGCTTCGATTCTCGTCCGTTCCTGTTTTTCCACAGTCCGTTTCACTACCATACAATGCTGTGCTCCAAACGAACATTCTCGGAAATTTTTTCCTCAAATAAGAGCTATGTGTAACATCTCTTGGCTAGGAATGCCCGTTTTGTCAGTACTAGTCTGCTTTTTATGTCCTCCTTGCTCCGTCTGCCATGGGGTATTTTGCTGCATTGGTAGTAGAATTTCTTTACTTCATCCACTTCTCGATCACCAATCACCATTAAGTTTCTAACTGTTCACATTTCTGCTACTTATCATTACCTTCACTTTTCTTCTATTTACTCCCAGTCCATATTCTGTACTCATTAGACTGTTCAGTCCATTCAACAGGTCCTGTAATTCTTCTTCACTTTCACTGAGGATAGCAATGTCATCGGCGATTCTTAACATTGATATCCTATCACCCTGAATTTTAATCCTTTATTTCCGTCACAGCTTCTCTGGCGTACAGAGTGAGCAGCAAGGTCGGAAAACTACATGCTCGTTTTACACCCTTTACAACCCGCAGTTTGTTCGCGAACATTCACTCTTATCGTTCTACCTTGGTTCTTGTGCGTATGGAATATTATATGTCTTTAGCTTACTCCTGTTTTTCTCGTGATTTCGAACGCCTTGCACCATTCTACAGGAAGCCAAGGAAAAGTTGGGAAAGAGAATTAAAGTTAGGGGAGAAGAAATCTTGTGGTTTTCTGATGGCACTGAAATCCAGTCAGAGATCACAAAGAACTTGAAAGATGAGCTGAACAGAATGGATATTTCCTTGAAAAGAGGTTATGAGTACTAAAGAGAGTAAAACTATGGTAATACAATGCAGCAGAAAGAAATCAGACGCTTCTCAAGGAATTTTCGTTAAAAGTAGTAGGTGTATTCTGCTATTTGGTCGGCAAAATAAGTGAACATGAAAAAATAGGGTTTTTCTTGTCTCTCATTTATTATTTTTATGTTTCTATTATGCCACGTTTTTATCTGCCTCAATGGCAAAAATTTTGCAGTTGATTATAAACAAACTTCAAACACAGCTCAGAACTCGATGACAATGCACTGAGGGTAAAATGTTTGGCGACACCTGACATCTCGACTGCCCTGTAGAACCAGCATATTGTGCAGGTAGTATAGTAATGCTTTATAGGTAGTATGCAAGCGAATGGGAACAGATGAGAGGGGGGAGGGGGAAGGGAGGAGGGGAGAGAAGATGGGTAACTCTTCCTTGTATGTCCCTCTGTTCGGTACAAATTTTGCGACTGATTTCAAATTAAGACATATATTAAGACTTAAAATTTTAAACGTAGCTCCGAAGTGGATGACGCTGCAATATTAAATCGCTTGCTTGTCTGGTGTATGGTGGTGGGTACGTTGTGTATCACTCACCTGTTCCATTTGAGAACGGATCAAGCTGGTAAGCACAAAAAATTATTTAAAAAACTGAATTTTTCGTCCACCATTTATTGTAATCTGACTAAAAACTAGTGTAAAATAATTTCTCCTAACTCCATAAGTTCAAGATCACATGTAGATAGTTTCGAAAATTTGCAATCATCCTTTTCAATATCTATGAAAATACTTGTAAGATTTAAAACGGGAACAGTGGGCTGCATGCAATGCATTAACTGATGCATGAATGGTTCACTTTCTCTCTATTATTTTAAACTAATATCCTGATGATTTAGAGACTTGAATTTTTCAATGTAGCCGAGAACTGGATGACAATGCAATATTAACTCGCTTTCTTGCCTGGTGTGTGGTGGGGTACGTTTTTTGTTTTAAATCTTACAAGTGTTCTCATAGCTATTGAAAGTACACAGTCATGAATTTTCAAGGCTAAATGTGTGGAGTTATGGATCTGTATGGAGCTAGGAGAAACAAATTTATAAATTTTACTCGGATTTAAAAAGTTTGGATATCAAAAAATCATTTTTATTTAAGGAATTCTTGTTTCAAATGACCTGTTTTGGGCAATGTCGACATCATTTCACTGTCACTGAATTAATTGTTCTCTTAGGACAGCTTATTCTGTAACTGATCTGAACATGTAACTGAATAAGAAACAGGTTATTCTGAAATGAAAATACCTATTGACAGACAGACCGTGAATCTATTTCTTTATATATATAAATGAGGAGCGCAGATAGCTCCCTACGGCAAACATATCCAGTTTTGATACGTGACGATGACTCAAGTAATGTGGTTGTAAAATGCAGACTGATAAAAACGCATTTATGAAACGCAGAAAGAGAAATTAATAATATCTAATATATACTTAAATGTTAAGAAAGTGCTTTGACTGAAGTATATCGTTATACAGAATTGAAATGTGGACAATTAGCAATTCCGACAAGAAGTGAATAAAAGTACGTCAAACGTGGCATTAAGGCAGAATATTGACTGTTGTAATGATAACGTAGACAACTGAGGAATTAATAAATGTAACAGAGATTGGGGAATAAGGAATTTTACCGAAAAACGTAACAAGAATAAGACTGGATAGGTTGATAAGACACATGATGATTTATCACAGATTCGTCAGTTTGGTAATGGAGGGAACCCGGGTGGTTGGGAGGGTAGGTGAGGGGAATAATGTTTGTTGTTAATGGAGACCAAGTATAGGGTACGATAAGCAGGCTCTGGTGAATGTTGGCTGCAGTAGTTGAGCAGAGATGAATAAGCTACACAGGGTGAACTAGTGTGGACTATTACATCAAACTAATATTCAGCCTGCAGATCACAACATGAACAACTTTCTTCTCCTTGTAGTACCACATTTTGTACGTATTCTTAATTCATTTTATTTACTGTTTAGTGATTCTAGTTACCCACAGTACTCTTTTTGTCATTTAGTGTAACTGATTTTATTATTGTTGAGATTTATTATGTTTAATTTCACTCATGACATTAAGGGTGTATCAGGTATAAGTGCAGATAGTTCTACATGTGGTACCTTAATATGTACACAGGTGTGTTGCTTGGTTTTTTTTTCTGTGTTGAACAGTCTTTCCACAAATATGTCAGAATATTTCTGCATGGTCGTAACTGAGCATCTAAGTGGACTACTCCCGTCAGTATAGACTAATTGTTCTGCATCCACACGTCCACCTATCAGTACCTGACTTGCTGTTTAGTGAAAAATAAGCATTAATGGCATGCTTGTGCCACACATAGGAGGATGTACTACCCAACATACGACTTGTAATAGCTTTAATCATAAGTCTGCAATTGACGTAAATACAGATGTCATGTTCTTCACTACACTGTCCTCCGTCAGAAATAGAAATACATGCACTTGTCCCATTAAACTCTACATTTAAATCACGTTATAATCTGTAGGTTTTATGAACTGTTAGAATTATTTTGGGTTCTTTCTTACGTTACGTTATTTTTCTCGTTGTTACTGTTAAAATGTGTTATATTCTGTCAAATTAGTTGGATCTGCATGGCTTATGCATTTCCATTCAAGAAAGATTATTGATCTACATCTACATCTACATGAACACTCTGCAGTTCAAACTAATACTTAAGTGCCTGGCAGAGGGTTCATCGAACCACCTTCGAAATATTTCTCTATTATTCCACTCTCAAACATTTCGCGGGAGGAGCGAACACCTATACCTTTTAATGCGAGTTCTGATGTTCGTTTCTCTCTATGTAGGTCGGCGTCAACAAAATATTTTCGCATTCGGAGGAGAAAGTTTGTGACTGAAGTTTCGTGAGGAAATCCCGCCGCAACGAGAAATGCTTTTGTTTTAATCACGTCCACCCCAAGTACTGTACCATGTCCGTGACGCTCTCTCCCGTTTTTCTCGATAACATAAAAAGTGCTGCTCTTCGTTGAAATTTCTCCGTGTACTCCATTAATCCTATCTGACAAGGATCCCACACTGCGCGGCACTACTCCAATAGAGGACGGACAAGCGTAGTGTAGGCAGTCTCTTTAGCAGTCTTTGGCCCGCCTTCCTCACAGCATTTTCCATGCGTTCTTTCCAATTTAAGTAGTTTGTAATTGCAGTCCATAGGTATTTAGCTGAACGTAAGGCCTTCAGAGTTGACTGATTTATTGTGTAACTGAATTTTAACCGATTCCTTTTAGCATTCATGTGGATGACCTCACACTTTTCATTATTCAGAGTCATTTGCCAATTTCACACCATACAGATATCTTTTATAAACCGTTTTGAGATTTGTTTTTTATATTCTGGTGACTTTACTAGACGATAAACGAAAGCATCATCTGCAAATAACCTAAGATGGCTGCTCAGATTGTCTCCTAAACCGTTTATATGGAAAAGGAACAACAGAAAGGCCTATATCACTAAATTGGGGGACGCCGGAAATCACTTCTGTTTTATTCGACGACTTTCATTCATTTACTACGTACTGTGACATCTCTGACAGGATATCACGAATCCAGTCACATAACTGAGACAATATTCCACACGCAAGCAATTTCACTACAAGCCGCTTTTGTGGTACAGTGTCAAAAGCCAGAAATACGGAATCAATTTGAATTCCCTTGTCAATAACACTCAACACTCCATGTGATTAAAGAGATAGTTGTGTTTCACAAGAAAGATGTTTTCTAGATCCGTGTTGACTATGTGCAAATAGACAGTCCTCTTCGAGGTAATTCGTAATGATCCAACGTAGTATACGCTCCAAAACTCTGTTGCATATCCACGTTAATAATATGGGCCTGTAGTTTAGTGCATTACTCCCACTACCTTTCTTGAATACTGGTGCAACCTGTGCAACTTTCCAGTCTTTGGGTACGGATCTTACGTCGCGCGACCGTTGGTACATGATTATTAAATATGGAGCTATTCCATCAGCATACTCCGAAAGGAACCTATTTATAACACAGTCTAGACCGGAATACTTTCTTTTATTAAGTGATTTAAGTTACATCACTATTCCGAGGAAATCTACTTCTAAGTAACTTATGTCGGTAGCTATTCTTGATTCGAATTCTCGAATATTTACTTCGTCTTCTTTGGTGAATGAATTTCAGAAGACCCTGTGTTCAGTAACTCTGCTTTAGCAGCACTTTCGTCTTAGTATTTCCATTGCTATCTTGCGTAGAAGGCATTGATTGCGTCTTGCTGCTAGCATACTTTACATACGACCAGAAACGCTTTGGAATTTCTGTCAATCTTCGAGATAAAAGTTTGGATGTTGAAATTATTATAAGTGTTCCGTATTGAAGTATGCGCCAAATTTCGAGCTTCTGTATAAGATCACAAGTCTTGGGGATGTTACGTTCGTTTAAATTTGGCATGCGTTTTTCGTTGTTTCGGCAACAGTGTGCGCACCCGTTTTGTGTACCAAGGGCGATCAGCTCCGTTGTTTGTTAACTTATTTGCTATTAATATATCAACTGCTGTCGATACGTTTCATGAAAGCGTGGCATTTCGATTATGGATGAGATGTATACATAGTTATTTCATTATTTGTACGTAATTGTTAATATCCGTTTCCTATGTCCCACACACATTTGTTAGCATTTCTCTGGCTATTTGATGACACCTCCCGACAGATTACTACTCTGCGTGGCTATCCGGGAGGCAACCACGAAATCCTCTACTTCGCCGGTAATACTATTACACAATGACATGTTCTGGCATGACCCCACAATCCGCCTTCCCGTCTTAAGTTGCAAACTTCAAAAATATTTCTGATTCAAAACAAGTTTATGGGTTAGAACTGTAGTTTACTACGTCACCTGATTTCACTACCTGCCTCAATTCAGAAATAATCTGTTTGGATACTACGAATTCAGTTGTCTTAAGCTGTCATAAAACGAAACAACAGTGTGTACTACTGGTCTACCGTCATCACAAATGTCTAAGTTTACTCTCAGGACTAAGGTTAACAGTACACTAGCGTTAGAAGAGCAGTAACCTGAAAAACCTCCTGCATTTATGATATGACCCCTTCAGATGCTGAGGGAAGTTTTATTGAATCTGACTCCGTCCGTGGAAGCCATAAAAAAGCTCACACAACCTTCGCCCCCGTTTTCTGCGAATTTCAACTTTAATGCAAATTCCAGCTAATTTCCAGGATTTCTTGCTGCGGTTAGTTTCATTAAAATTTCCGTAGCGTCCAGTTGTGAAAATTGGAGCAACTTTGAATTATGCCTGTTACAATAAAAAGTCGGCGTAGTCGGAAGTCTGAGGAGACGTATGGCCTACAAGTAGTAGTTAATGCGGGAGGGGATACCTGACACTACTCGACTATACAGTAATATCAGAAAATAATGACTGAGTCGATGAGCTGAGTGGCTGAATATGTAAGCGCTGAAGCAACGGCAACAGTGATGGGTATGTGAAGCTGTTCACAACCCAAAGGTCGTATCGAACATTGCAGTGCCTTACTAACTGTGGACGTACTGAAAACGCTGTGCCTGTACCATCCTCCAATCACAGATCTGATTCTCCCAGACAGTTACATGGGGACTTACGACGTAATATTGAGTTCGTACCACACAGCAATTTCAATTTTTCGGATTCACGAATCATTGGTAAAGGTGTAACAAGCGATAAATAACGGATAAAGGTTAACTCACGCATTTTTAAGGCTTGTCAGAATAATTAAAGACACCTTAAATCCCCATGGCACACAGGTATTAAGAAGCTTCTCAGGAAACAGTGCCCACATTAAAGTAGGTACAAGCCAAAGCAGATTGGCTAATGTTACCTGAATCGCTCTCGGCCACCAGACACGCATTGTACGATGCATTCAGTAACTACCATAGCAAAATATTTTTCGAGTTATCCTGTGCCAGTCTCTTCATCTCAGACTACCACATGCACCCCATCCTCAATTGTTTATTGGATGTATTCCAATCACTGTCTTCGTCTACAGTTTTTATCGTTTACAGTTCCCTCTAACACCATGGAAATAATTCTCTTATATCTTGTCAGATGTCTTATCATCCTCTCCGTTCTTCTTGACAGTTTTTTCCATATGTTCCTTTCTTCTCCAATTCTGATGAGAGGCTTCTCATTCCTACCTTATCAGTCTACCTAGTTTTCAACATACATATCTCATACACTTCCATTCTTTTCTGTTTCAGTTCCCTCAGAGCGCATGACTCATTATTATAAATACTATGCTTCAAATGCACTTTCTCAGAAATTTCTTCCTCAAATTAAGGCCTATGTTTGATACTAGCACACTTATTTTGGCCAGGGAAGCCCTCTACCTGCGCTAGCTGCTTTTTATGTGCTCCTTGCTTAGTCCGTAATGGGTAATTTTGCTTTAAAATAGTAGAGATCCTGAACTTCATATGCTTTGTCAACACCACATTTGATGATAAGTTTCTTAGATTTTGCGTTGATTGACTGTTCCATGGGTTCTTGGTAGAATATTTTATGCATTTTAAACGAAACATACAAAAACTTGTGTAATATTCTACAATATTTATTATTTGTTGCACCAACCGGTTCATCAGGTATAAAGATAAATATGTGGTGCAGCGAAGTTATGTAGGTTCAAAGATTTTAAAGTAGTACATCTGGAGAGTATTTACATTTCCAGAAATGAAAATGTTAATGTTAGAACGTTTCTTCAGTCTTGCTTCCATTATCAAGAGCAACATCAGGACAGCCTCATTGGTGGCTTTGCCTTTGTTAAAGCCAAATTGGTCGTCATCTAAAATTTCCTCATCATTCTTCTGTGCATTATTCATGCCTGAGCTGTATTGCTGATGTGCCATAGTTCTCGCCCTTAACTGCTCTTGCTATCTGAGGTATTGAATGAATGATATACTTTTACGAAAGTCTGATGGTATTTTGCCAGTCCCATAGAATCTTCACGCCAGTATGAATAGTACTTTGGTTGCCACTTCCCCTAATAATTTTAGAAAGTACGTAGGTATCTGAAAACCCCAAGAAATTCTGTTCTCGTCTTAAGATTACAGTGGCACAAAAATCAATTCCACACGCTTGAGGAGCAGACAGGAATCGAAAGAAAAAGTAGGAAAACAAAAGACGCAATAATGAAATTGGTCTTGAGATGTTTTTTTCTCAAAAAATTAAATGTAGAAAAGTTGCACTACTAAGATGTGTGGCCTAGTCATCACTATTAGACGATAAAAAAGCGCCAGAGACCGATGGATTCCCTGTCATGTTCTATACAGAATTTACGAGTGAATTAACTCTTGGCCGGAAGTTACGAGAGATCCGTTGACAGGAAAAGAGCACAAGTGACTCGCGTCTACTAAAAGAACTGACCCACATAACTATCTTTCTACATCAGATACACCTATTTGTAGATAAACTTTTCTCAATGGAAAAGATGGTGGGCTCAAAAAATATAGATGATCTGAGAAACGTGTTCTTCACTAATTACGTGCACATCGCTAGAAATAATGGAAACGTTGGTTAGAAGTTACTAGAATCGAAAATTTCTGATTCAGTGTAAAATTAAATAAAATGCTTTCTTTTAGGATCTCTAACCATCTTTCTGATTGTTTCGAAGCTTTTGCTGACACAGCAGAATGCAACACGATATCGTGGATGGAGCGCTATCTGCAGACACTGAAGTTATCTCTGATGTATCTCAGGGAAGTGCAACAGGTCTCATTATTGACTTGGAGAGTACTTTTATTCGCAATTTATTGTTTTCGCAGAAGATGCAGCTATGAGGAAACCTTGTTTGGTAAAATCTGCAGTAATCAGTTGCGTCTCGAAAAATACGTGGTGAGGAAAAGTAAACAGTGATTTTGAAAAGCGCACGAATCGTGCTTATCTGATGGAAGGTGTAGGGATGCCGTCGCCCATGTTCCTTACACGTTAACATTCTGTAGTAATAGAGCAATCGATACCACATAGTGCTTTTCGCTTCCACATTCAAATGAATCAGACTCAACTTCTGCCCGCTGTCTGTGTGGTTAAAAATTAGGTTTAGAACTTGAAAAGAATTCCTCAGCGACAGTAAGCAACATCGAGCGTGTGAGGTTTTTAATGGAAAGAATCCCGGAACGCTCCGATCGCCACTATGTCACTACACTTGGAATCTATAACAGAACGGTGAGACTGGTTTTACATAACGATCTATACTGTCATATTTACAAGATCTGAATTGTTCCGGCTCTTACAGGTATAGATTACCGGTGTCGATGGGTTCCGTGACAGATGTTGAATTTATCCAATAGAGACGAAAATACTGAAAAAAAATTATGGATCAGTGACGAGACAAAGTTCCAGTTGTCGGGTTCCGTGAATAAGCAGAACGTTAAGTTTCGGAGTGACGTGAATCCCAGGCAGCAGCATCACCAACCTCCCCATTCCACAAAATTTATTGTGATTGATTTAATTAGGCCTATCACTAATTCCTCACGGTGCCAATTTCTTATCTCAGACAAACTACTTCAATCTGGTCCTCAATTATTTGCTCGATGTACTCCAATCTCTATCTTCCTCTACAATATTTACAATTCACTGTTCGCTCTATTATTATGGAACTCATCCTCTCATAACAGATGTTCCATCATCCTGTCCTTTCTTGTAGTCAGTGTTTTCCATGCACTTTTTTCCTCGCCGATTCTGCGGAGAACCTCCTCATTCCTTACGTTATCTGTCCACCTAATTTTCAATATTCGTCTGCACACCTTAAATGCTTCGATTCTCTTCTGTTCCAGTTTTCCCACTGTAAATGTTTTACTACTACAGGATGGTCCATTGATAGTGACCGGGCCAAATATCTCACGAAATAAACATCAAACGAAAAAACTAAAAAGAAAGAAACTTGTCTAGCTTGAAGGGGGAAACCAGATGGCGCTATGGTTGGCCCGCTAGATGGCGCTGCGATAGGTCAAACGGATATCAACTGCGTTTTTTTAAAAATAGGAACCCACTTTATTATTACATATTCGTATAGTACGTAAAGAAATATGAATATTTCAGTTTGTCCACTTTTTTCGCATTGTGATTGATGGCGCTGTAATAGTCACAAACATATGGCGCACAGTTTTAGACGAACAGTTGGCAATATATAAAGTTATACTACCACCATCGTAATTATACTACCACCGTTGTAAGCTCACCTGAATAAATATTTAACTTCTTATAAGAAAAATACACTAGCTGCCATGCACTAATATGTTAGCAAACCGCTGACGTAATTCGTGGCAGTGAAGTGCTGTGTACGTCGCACTCTGTTGTATGGAATCAGTGCAGAGAGGAGCGTTGACGTGTGGTAAACGTGACAGAACGGCAGGAAGCAGCCGTCCTGTTTGCACGTGCACCTGACAACGTAGTGAATGAATTTCCACGGTTTGTTGATGAATCAACACGGACTGTCCACTGTATCCACAAGGAACAGTGTACACCTTGTCAATAACAGTTGCCTTGAAACTCGGCAGGAAATGCTGAATGTAGCTCCATATCAACCCGTTTCCTAGCGAACGGCGCGAAAGTAGCTCGCACCGTGTTCTAAGGGCAGCTTCCCCTCGGCGGCCGTAACGTTGGTTACGCGGTGTTTACTTGTGTGCGCTGCAGTCAGTGTTTACAGTCTACCTGCTATTCGTCCCGTCTCGCGTAGCGTCTATTACACATCTGCGATGCGTGGAAAGCAACAGTCATTACATTTTTCTAAGTATTCGAAAAATAACAAACAACAATGGAAACCTACCATCGGAGAAATACTGTGAAACTGGAATTTGGCAAGGACAACGAAACGCCAACAGTTCTCGAAATGCAGAATTGCGTAACTACCTACAGTATATGGAACTAACAAGATGTCGAGTGGACTTTGAGTAACTTCTTTTAGTCTGCAGCTCGTGGTCGCGCGGTAGCGTTCTCGATTCCCGGCGGGGTCAGGGATTTTCTCTGCCTCGTGATGACTGGGTGTTGTGTGCTGTCCTTAGGTTAGTTAGGTTTAAGTAGTTCTAAGTTCTAGGGGACTGATGACCATAGATGTTAAGTCCCATAGTGCTCAGAGCCATTTGAACCAGTAACTTCTTGCTAATGAGTCTATCCAATATTTCAAACTTTGCCCTAAATTAATGTGAGAGTTGCATAATTATTGCCTGCACTTGTAGCTTTGAGTTAATATTTACCTTTAGTCTATTCGAAGACAAGAGGGCAACTTGACAAATGTGCGTGTCCTTAATTTCTCTATATAAGTACCAAAACACTAAAAAACACTTCGTGCAATTCGAAACAACATCGGGGCGTCATTTTATCCACTGCACGTCCCAAATGGAATAAGACCCATCAAAATGGAAGTTAAAAACCCAGTCCTTTGCGTAGTGTGTGTCGGGGCCTATCAAGCATATATTTCGTGCACGGGGAAACTATAAGCACACTTCATATGTAACGAAAAAAGTGGCCAAGTAAGAGTAGCACTCACACACTCAGGGTTCCGTACAAAGTTAATTGTGTATGTAGATAGTTCATCCCTCCAGGGAATGAGAATATCAACGATATTTGCCTTTTGTCGTTATCTATACTATCAACGTAACGGTTCTGGGGAACCAAGACTTTACCAAAATCTTTAGAGTGGTTCCTAAGCCCGGACATAAAGAAAGTAGCAAGCATCTGTCTTAATTTTATGAGTGCAAAGAGAGAAGGTGTAATAAAATTGTTTTATTTACTTACTAAAATGTGGCTATAACTTAAATTTTGTGATTGCATGCAGTAATATTTGTCTATTGGCCTTTTGACAGATGCGAATTCAATATAAGTTCTAATGGCAAAAATAACTTTTTTGCGATATAACTGCGCTTTAAAATATATTTGACTTTTTCTTTATTTGTATTGTGCAACCATACTTCTTGCCAAATTTCATGATTCTAGGCCAACGGGAAATACTCCAGCGGTTTTTAAGAGTGAGTTTGCGAGTTTCAAAATATGTGCTGTAAAGTGCATTGACTGAGAAGTTTGAATTTATTATACCACTAAGGGACTACACATTGTGTTGTCAAAAGTCATAGAATACCTCCTAGTATCCTGTCAGACCTATTTTTGCCCGGCGTAGTGCAGCATCTCGACGTGACATGGACTCAACGATTCGTTGTTAAGTCCCCTCCAGAAATATTGAGCCATGCTGTCTCTGTAGCAGTCCATAACTGCGGAAGTATTTTCGGAGCTGGATTTCGTGCAAGAGCTGACATCTCGATTATGTTCCATAAATGTTCGATGGGATTCATGTCGAGCGATCAGGGTGGCCAAATAATTTGCTCGAACTGCCCAAAATGTTCTTCAAACCAATAGCGAACAACTGTGATTTTGTGCACTGTAATCCAGAAAAAGTCCATCGCTGCTTGGCTGAAAATGGTCTCCAAGTAGCCGAACATAATGATTTGCATTCAATAATCTGTTCAGTTGGACCAGAGGTCCCAGTCCATTCCATGTACACGGCTCACACTATTATGGAGTCATCACCAGCTTCCTCTGTGTCTTCTTGACAACTTGGGTCCACCGCTTCACATTCGAACCCTTCCATTAGCTCTTCCTTGCTGAAATTGGGACTAATCTGACCAGTCCATGGTTTTTCAGTAGTCTAGGATCCAACCAATACGGTCACGACTATAGTAGAAGCACCGCAGGCGATGTAGTGCTGTTAGCAAAGGTACTCGTGTCGGTCGCCTGCTGCCGTAGACCATTAACGCCTAATTTCGCCGCACTGACAAAGGAATACGTTCCTTGTACCTCCCACATTGATTTCGGCAGCTGTTTCACGCAGTGCTGCATGTCTGTTAGCGCTGACAACTCTACAAAAGCGGCGCTGCTCTAAGATGTTGTCAATAGTGAGAAGTAATGCCTCAAATTTTGTATTATCTGCACACTATTTACACTGTGGATCTTGGAATACTGAATTCCCTCACTGTTTCCTGAGTGGGGTGTCCTACGCGTCTAACTCCAACTACCATTCCGCTTTCAAAGTCGTGCACCATAACCAAGTCGAAAACCTTTTAAAATGAATCACCTGAGTACACGTGACTGATCCACCCTTGCACTGCCCTTTTATACCTTTGTCAATGCAGTGTAGATCTTAGTAATTGACATAGGTTTCAACTTGTCACGTTCCTGAGAAAAAGAAGTCCCAACAGACGGACAGACAGATATTCAGACAGGAGGATAAAACCATCCTGTAAGGATCCCGTTTTTACTGATGATGCAAGGAACTCTAAAAAGGCATTTAGGTTGCAGTGGTTCTACAGAGATGAAGAGAGTTGCACAGTACAGACTAACGTGCAGAACTGCATCAAACCAGTCTTGGGACTGAAGACTACAACAGCAACAACGTGAGATATTACGGAACTGGAAAATAACTCTACTCATATGTCGGAATTAGAAAGGGTAATCTATCGTCAAGTGAAATAGAATGATTGATACGAAATTTCGCAGCCCGTGACTGAGGAAGATGACGGATGCAGGGCGCACAAAATGCGCGAATTAGCAAGTCACCCGAGAGACCGCTGGCCCCATCACTCACTCTGGAGGAATTTGTTTAGTCCTTACGGGCACGACGTTCCACAAACACATCCTTCACAGTCAGCAGACTTCGGACGCTCCTCTCACCATGTAGCTCGTACGGTACTGAAGTCTGTAGGAGGGGGCAATACGGGTACGGTGGCAGAGCCTATGCAGAATTTGATACGCTTTTCGTTACACTTAAGGTATTGCATCAACACATTGTAATGAATTCCATGAGATTTATTGGTTTGTTCATTCTGAGCCTGCCGGAGTGGCCTAGCGGTTCTAGGCGCTACAGTCTGGAACCACGCGACCGCTACGGTCGCAAGTTCGAATTCTGCCTCGGGCATGGATGTGTGTGATATCCCTAGGTTAGTTAGGTTTAAGTAGTTCTAAGTTCTAGGGGACTGATGACCTCAGAAGTTAAGTCCCATAGTGCTCACAGCCATTTTCTTTTTTTCATTCTGAAACAGACTGGCATATTTTTTAGTCCGGTAGCCGAATCATGATATGTACTAATCCAGTTCCTACACGTTCTTGCTTTTGCTGTCTTTGTAATAAATGCATAAACAGCAGGCTATTTTGTTCCGATTTGGTATGTCTGAATTCTACAATATATCTTCCATTGCGGTACTGTAAATTCAATGCCTTGTAGAAATCATTTTCCGATAAGTGCTTACCTGAGACCGAAGTATGCCGTTGTTAAACACCTATATAAGAAAGACGATAGGAGAGATGTCAATAACTACCGACGTGTTTCACTGCTTACATCGTTTGACATAAGTTTTGAAAGCTGGTGTATTCTAGAATGTTACCTCGCCTGAGCAAAAATAATACCCTCAGCAGACAGCAATTTGGATTCTAGAAGAGCCTTTACCATGTTTACTCACCAAACTGTAAAAGCATTAAAAAATGGCGGCGGCTGCAATTTTCTGTGATCCCACATAAGGCATTTGACTAAGTGAATCACAAAATTCTCCTAGACAAACTGAAGTTTCATGGGGTTGATGGTATAGCCAACCAATGGATAATGCCACATACAACCAAAAAAATGCGAGAAAATGCCCTTAGTAATTCATACAATGCAGTCCAGTGACATCATTCTGACAGGGGAGAAGTCACTTATAAGGTTCCTCAAGGCACAATTTTAGGCCCACTTATATTCCTCATATTTGTGAACCACCTCCCGTCTAATATACGATTAGTAAATTTATGCAGATGACACTAGCATAGTAATCAATATAAGCACACATACAGAAACAGAAGAAACGATAAAAAATGTTCTTAAAAATCTCACTGAGTTGTCTTCTGCGAATGGGCTTACCTTCGATTTCAAAAGGACACATCTAGGGGTACTACACCAATGGTAAGTGCAACACATGAGAGAAAATAATAAATATGGTAGAAACCTCAAAATTCTTAGGTGTCCATATTGATGAAAAGTTAAACTGGAAAAGCACGTTTTGGAACCCCTAAACCAACTTATTTCAGCGTAATTTGTACTTAGAGTCATCGCAGATCTTCGGGAGAGACAAATTAGTAAGTTCACGTATTTTTCCATTTTTATTCGATAATGTCATATGGAATAATGTTCTAGAGTAAATCACCTGCAAGAAAGAAGGTCTTCATTGCTCATAAACTTGCTTTAAGAAAAATATGTAGTGCTCACCATCGATTGTCTCGTAGACATCTGATTAAGAAGACCGCAATTCTGACTACTGCTTCACAACACATATAAATTCCCTCATAAAATTTGTTGTAAATAACCTACTGCAGTTCCAAAGGAACAATGATATAGGTAATTACAATACTAGAATGAAAACGACGTTTATTGTACCACATTAAGGTTTTTTTAGCACAAAAAGGACTGCACGTGGCTGCAACTGAAATTTTTGATTACTTACCCAGTGATATAAAGTATTTGTCAGACAGCAAAGTAAAATATGAAAACAAACTTGGAAAGAATCTCTTTGACAACTCCTTCTATTCCTTAGAAGAATTTCTGTTACTGCAATGTGTAGAAGGTGGTGGGTAGGAATTTCTGAGTCACATCTTTATATTTAAAACAAATATTACATACGTTCAGCATGCAACCATATTTACAAATTAACTTCCGAAGTGAATCCAGAATGGTCTGTTGCAAAAGATCCATGGAAAATAAGACTAAATAATCAGCTAAGCTAACAATCTTCATAAAAATACGCATTTTAGTCCTAAAGCTGAGACGACTATATTCGCTGCACTTCATTTCCGTTTGTTGATAATTCGGAGAGGGTCTTTTAAAATGTCAGCACGAGTTAGAGCATTTCCGATGCCAGTCTTATAATTGTTCTGCATTTTGCAAATGTGTAATACATATGTGCTCACAGCCGATTAACTACACAAATGGCGACAACATATGGTGCGGGCTGTCTTTATTGAACAATTAATACACTTCGAAAGATTATCGATTATTATTTTGCAAATATTTAGCCACAGGTAACCGTCCAAAACAGTTTTGTACCAAAGAATGCTTCAGCAAGCCACTGCTTACGTGTCTCTTTCATTAACTTTGGAATTAAAAAGAATTATTAATGTCGAATACGAACGGAAACAAGTTACGTTTTCAACAGCAAGGTTAATATTTGCAATTACTACATCTGTTAGGTCTTCATGCCATGAGTAAGTAACTTACTAAAATCTTGTTACTTTACAAGCGAAAGATGCCCTTCCGCAACGACATTATGTGCAAGACGTGTCTTTAGCTACTTACGTAATTAACTAATTTCGTGGCTGGTAAGGGTTAAACCATAGAAAAACTTTGGCCCTCATGCCACATTCCTCTCCTACAAGACAACTTTCGCCAGTACAGCTGTCATAATATTCATCTTCCATTGTCAACTGTGTGTGTTAGGAGGAAGATCGACTAACATTTAAAGTAAACGTGTATCAGAAAGCAGATATTTACAAGCTGGAAAAGGGATATCCCTTTTCCAGTTTGAAAATCGGAGAGATGTAAAGTATGGGAGAATTATATATAAGGGATATATATACATCCCTTTATCAGTTTGTAAATCTCTGCTTTCCAATACTCGTTTCCTTTACGTGTTTGTTGATCTTCCTGTTAACACACACACTTAACAGTGATAGACGAATATTAGGACAGCTGAACTAGTGAACGTTACCTTTTAGGAGGGAAATGTGGCATATCCGTGATTTAATCCTAACCAGATACGAACGAATATATATAGTTGAAACAGCTGTGTGATGAAATTTGCTTGAGAGATGTTACTGAAAAAACCCAAATGGCATCTGCTTGCTAACTATTTTCTGACAAGCTGAAAACAACAAGGTGTTTAACAAATAATGGCTGCAGCACCAGATAAACTGGCAACAATAACTTATGAAGTGCGTGTCGGTGTACCGTAGACGAAACACTTTAAATTCCCCACATAAATAAATACATAGAAAGCATACCGCCGTGAAAGACTCCATGCACACGAAAATTTTGTTTACGTATCTTTCTTTAACACCATGACTGATTTAATTACAGAGATAACGATATCAAATCGCCCGCATCTCGTGGTCGTGCGGTAGCGTTCTCGCTTCCCACGCCCGGGTTCCCGGGTTCGATTCCCGGCGGGGTCAGGGATTTTCTCTGCCTCGTGGTGGCTGGGTGTTGTGTGCTGTCCTTAGGTTAGTTAGGTTTAAGTAGTTCTAAGTTCTAGGGGACTGATGACCATAGATGTTAAGTACCATAGTGCTCAGAGCCCTTTGAACCATTTGATATCAAATCCACAGTTTCAAATGGAACTGTAGCAATGGGTACTGTTAGTATTGCAGTTGAAAATACAAATTCAACATAGTTTCATTCTTCAAAATCCATTTAACAATTTCGGTGAAATTGCAATCTTTAAAACTCTGGGTTTAACTGTTTTGAACAAGATATCGAGTGCTGACTCATACGGAAGTTCGTGTTGTTCTACGGAACTGTCGCATCAGGCTGAAGGGGTGCTCCAGCTTAACGCATCTAAGAGAGTATACCTACAAAAGGCGTCAACGTCAAACACCTTATTGCCTTCTCGTGGTTTCACTGTCCGCAACCACTTTCCACAGATGCTCACGACAGCAGCACGCGAACACCTGCCCTGCTCCGCCGTTCCCGAGGTGTACGTTGTCAGATGCCGTACGATGTAAGCACTTTGTCAGACTCTCTGATGTTTTCATTTTCGGATAATTGTATTGAATTCACCTGTCATTTCGTACATCAAGGGTCCACGCAATCCCTCGATCTGTGTCCAACCAATCGCCTCAAAAGGAAAGGCTTTGTTCAATATACCCTAAGCTTTCACATATTGCAAGTTATTTCTGATGTAATAGAGCAAATACTTTCGGCTATTACATAAAATTGCTTGTAAATGTCTCTTTAGTTATCGATTCCGTACATTTAATATAGCAGTTTTCTTCGTGATCTAAATTTCCTTGTTTGGTTTACCGTTTAGAAATTATCCCCAGCATTACTAATACTTATCGGACGTCAGAACCGCCACTTAAATACAGTGACATAATGTGTTCTGTATGGATAGCTAATTCCGCGAAGTCCGATGAAATTACTGCTTAACTTACCTTCTGGCAATTTCTTTGAAAAATATTTTTATGTCACTGAATAATAATAGTCGATAATCAATGTCGAATTACCTGTACAAGTGTAAGTTCAGTTGTTAGTTCTTTTTAGATTTTACTATGCAAATCCAGATTTCGGCTAGTAGCTAGCCATTCTCAATGCTATATTTTTTATTCTCAGTGCATGTAAGTCCCTGATGTTCGGGCGTGGTGACTGACACCCGAACAACAGGGACTTACATGCACTGAGAATAAAAAATAGCGTATTGAAAATAGCTAGTTACTAGCCAAAATCTGGATTTGCATAATAAAATCTAAAATGGACGACTGATTGCTGCATTTTATAAGTCACATACAGTCGCTGGGTGCATCCACTTTCCGAATGGAAAGTAACCTGATGTTAGTTCTTCTGTTATTCTGTCAATCCAATTCAATAAACACCGTGATTTTCATACAGACAGAAGTGCAGAAATATGTATTTGTCTTGTACTAAATAACAATAAAACTCTCCCAAAGTTGTTTTTCTTAACCATTCCAAATAAGCTCACACTGACGAAGCCTGCCTATATAAAATAGATCCAGATATGTGTAAATATAACCTCGGGACTTGAGTAACTGAGAATATTCTGCTAGTTCTATTCCAAAACCACGAAATAACGGCAGATAACAAAACGTCGTTGTTGCTGGACGTGTTGCAGACGGCAAGTTCCACCTGCTGCCGTCCGGGGAGCTGCTGGTGCACAACGTGGAGTTCAGCGACCAGTTCCCGCCATACCGCTGCCGCACCATGCACCGCCTCACCAGGCAGGTCGTCGTCAGCAGCCCAGCCAACGTCCGCATCACAGGTAGCGCCTGCGCGCCACTGTCTATGCTACCCGCCAAATTCTACTGTCTAGTTGGCTGCCTGCGAGCCAGGCAGATGCACATCGCGTGCAGGCTTTTGGTGCGCTTAAGCAATGAACATCGAAAGTTTTTATTTTAGCTTTCGTATGGTAATTCTTTTGTCTTTAAAGACCTTCGCGCAGCTACAGCCCAAGTTATTGTGCTTTTGTTGTCGCTCTGGGACATGTTAAGTTCGAGGTCAGCAGCAGATTAAGATATTAACCTCTAGTTGAGAGAACAGCGGTGATTGCTCGTGATTGTGAAAACCTGTAGAAAAACTAGTTTAAATTTTACGAAGTAATTTAGCAGACTGTTGCGCCGTTGAATGCTGTCGCCTTCTAATGGACAGCCTTTATCATAAGAAATTCAAACTAATACCACTTTGTCGAAATCAGATACACTGGTTCAGTCAGCTTCTCAGATTAAGAAAACTATACACGTTTCGAGACTTTGATAAGCTCTAAACCGTGTCGGGTAACAGCAACTGGGCTTATGGAACGTGAATCACTTTGTACCCATAAACTACCAAACAAGCACAATGCGTATCTTTTGCTGCTAGAAGATAGGTTCCATCATTCCTGTAATCCTATCCTATGGAATTAAAGAGAGAACTGAGTTTTTTGAGAGCAGTAGGGTACACAAGATGAGAAAATAAAGGGGAATGTGGCTTTAGACTTAAATTTTGTTCGCTGACAAGGCAGTAAGAGGCGGAAGGAGAGATAATGTAAAATAATGATATAATAATTATTATGTATGGTACAGTATAAAATGGATAAACCACTTACAATGGGTTAAAACAGTACTCCCATTCCACAATTTTACTGGAGGCAAAAGAAGTTGGAATGACATCTAACTAAATTTTGGTGAAAGGTTATTAATTCTTAATCACATCTCTAAAGCGTAGTTCTATAAATTCATTTTAGAGCTGCTTAGTATATCACTGACCTAATGGAATTATTTTGGAGAATATTGCTGACTTCCTTCAGTTGTGACTGGTGCACTTCACCGAGAAGAGGTGGTTACACACCTATCAACCAAGCTGACGTATTAAGTACGTCGATCACTGAAGAGGTGGAAAGGGTCAACGCGGTCGAAAAGAAATTGAGTTGCACAAAACTACTCAACGTAAATCATCAAAATTTGAGGATCAGATGAAGATGAAAAAGAAAAGAGTATGGCTAACAGGGTACTAGAAATTTTAGGACTTCGCATGAGATCGGCCGTCTAAACAGTACTATGTAACTTACTGCCAAAAGTCGCTGCAACTATAATCGTGACGGACATGCAGTGACGGAGAACTTTCTGTGGACTTCCTCACACGAGTCCAACTACGAGTACCACGCAAGGCTTGTGCCTTTCCGAATGTAGCCTCAAACATTGTGCAAGACGCCTCAAAAGCAGCTCAGACATGCTGATAAAATTCGTATGCCATCTTTCTTGTCCGATCCTCGCTCTTTCAAGCGTAACGGAACTTATTGTGAAGAAGTAACGCGTACACGTACATGCTTATACTTTTCACTACATATTACGAATTGCTTGTACCGGGACTCCATAACAATTTAGAGTACTGTTAACATATTAACATTCGAGGCATCTGCGACAACACACATTAACTGCCTCTCGTTTCTGGTGACATTACTAGCCTCCCTCCAGCCAGCTTAAGCAGTATGATAATACTAATCATGGCATCCTTGTAAACTGAGTTAAATAGAAAAACATGTTTATAACAAGACGAAGTGCCCAACGAAGGTGCACGTGCGGCACTAAAGACGTTGCCCAACAATGGGGTCTTAGAGATACCCCTTGCTGTTTCACTCACGAGTGTATCAGTGTCGTATCCCCCTCCGTGATCATGGCACAGGAGGTCGCGGAAAGATCCCTAGTGTTTCCACCCTGTATACCAGAGCAATCAAAGCGGTCACGTCAGCCACCCCCTCCCCACCCACCCTCCCCCAAACGGGTCAGATAACATTTATTTTCCCGTCGGAATGGGAGACAGTCATGGGGCTTTCGAAAGAGTGATCTTTCAATTTTGTAGCACATTCTAGTTCGTACTACTGGCTCCGTAAAAAATTATGTCATTTTATAGCTGGCAGTAACCCATATTAGTTGACAGTCATCAAAGGGTGCAATTTTTGCACAACAGACATGAACTTTGGTCCTGTACTATCCGAGTGACGTATAATTCTCGGGATGTCCTACTGTGAAGAAAAGCAGGATGATGAAATTATTCTAAATACGTCATCATCATCATCATCGCCCTGAAGGATGAGTCTTTTTAGATTCTTCTGCCTCAAACTGTTCACGCCATATCTTAAATGGTCTTCTAATGTTTCTGTTTCGAATTTGGCTATGCACTATTGCAACTTTCAGTAAACATATGAAACACAATATCAGCTTAGTTTTAAATGACCAAACACAGTATATTTTTTCCGTGTTGTTAAAGTAAGTTTCGGTTATGCAAATACTGGAGGCCGTTGTGGTCCAGTGCGTATATCTCTAGTCACCAATCTTTCATGCCCTGGATTGATTCTCTGATGGGGTATTCCCTCGTTCCAGTCTCGCTAGAACAGGCTGGACCGACTAAGACTGCTATCAAAAGAGTACCGGGGAACTTTCCCAAGGTTAACAGGCGGCAGGTGCGCCGGGCTCACCACTCTCCTGCTCCTAATGTCACTGCGAAAGATAGGCTGCACTTTGCCTGCGTCAGGCTAGAAGCCTGAAGTTCGGTGTGTGCCAAATACTTTACCTTTTTTGCAAATATCAGACGACAATAGTAAAGTTAACATGATTATACATTATTTTATATATTTGATAAGGGTGGTACGCATATAGTTTGGGAATCTGCCCAAACCATACAGGTATTTAAGTCCCGCCGTATTCAATACACTTTCATAGGCTAATTTTTTGTGTAAAGTGGAGCGTGCCTAAGGCGGAAACTGAATGCTTATTTTAAGACTTAATTAATAATTCACTGGTTAACGCGTTAAAGAGTTTGCACAGTACTACTGTGTTATACGTTAGTTATTCACGACTGTAAAAGTACGCTACTCTTAACACAAAAGATTGTACAGCCCGGAATACTGTTAAGCGGCGTAAAACAAGAAAAGAGGTTCGGCGTAGAGCAGTACTGAGAGTGTGGGCATCAAACTGCGCCTATCTATGAAACGACGAACAAGTTACGCGCAGTATCGGTACAACAAAGAATACGGTTCGTTCGTGAACGCTCTGCTGTTAGCGTTTATCGTTTTCCATTATTATTGACTCGCCCGAGCGCACACTGGAACACTCTGCTGCAGTCTGCGCAGTGAAATAAGTTGATGTTGTCCAGTTAATCAATGGTTTTACTCGGCGAGGTCAAGAATTTCAAAGAAATGCACTACCTGCATTATTTTCTGCCAGTTTCAGTTGGCTAGTAATTCATTAAGTGATAGTATGATGTCGAACGAAATACGTGTTTCGCTAATTACAATAATCGTGTTGAGTGCGAAACACAAATTCTCTGCGCGCGAAATAACGTTGCATTTCACATGCGGTAAAACACAAATTTATGATACTTCAAGAAACAAGTATAAGATACGGGATTAGTGGTTGAAAGGGAATGGACAAATGTAAAGAAAGGCGAAGAGGACTGGAATGTAGAAATTAGCCAGATAGTGTGGGAATGGTGCATATGTATGTGGACAAAAAAAAAAAAAAAACTTTGTCTGAAACCACGTTGCAGAAGGAGGCTCTGAAAGCAGCTGAAGAGTTTGTAAATACGAAGTTTAGGGCATTCACAGGATGGATGGACAGTGTCAAAGCTAGGCACAACATCTTGTGGGATGAAGTGTGTGGGGAAGCTAAGGATGAGCAGGAAAGTGTAGCAACAGAATGGAAGACAATACTGTACAATCTAATTGTAAATTATGACTCGGAACACGTATTCAATGCCGATGAAACGGGACTGTTTTGTCGCGCACTGCCTTCAAAATCTCGAGCAATATGAGGTGAAAAGTGCGACTGCGGAGTAATGACTAAGAAAAGACTACTGCATCGTTGTGTGGAACACATTAGCTGAAATGGTAGGTGAAAATTGTGACGGCGGAGTAATGATCCAGGAGAGACTACTGTACTGTCGTGTAGAAACATATTAGGCGAAATGGAGAGACAATTGGTGATCGGAAAGACGGAAAAACCGCGTTGTTTCAAAAACGTAGACGTCAGTAAACTTCCAATCACATGCGACGCAATAAAAAGTCATCGATGGTGAGTGGTCTCCTGGAAGAATAGGTGGACTCTTTCAATGCCAGAATGAAAAGAGGAAATCGGGAAGTTCTCCTTTTTCTAGACACTGAAACCTGCAACCCGAGAGTCAGTGTTTCCAACTGAAATTGTCTTGTTTCCCGCCAGGTTCAACCAGCCTCACTCAACCAATGGACCACGGACTTTTTTGTACATTCAAGTCCTGTTATAGGCGATTACTAATGAAGTTTCTTATTCTTAGTGTTGTAGAAGTTTGAAGTCCACTAGCTCTTCCATGGTCAGTTTCTATCCTGGACTCAGTAAATTGGATTGGTTTGGCAGTAAGGGAAATGAAACCCGTGACTCGTAAAATACAGTGTCTAGAGGTCTAGAACAAGACGCTTGTGTGGCCATCGAAGCTCAAAATAATGCAGCTGCAATACCTGAATTAATGAAAATGCAGAACATGTATTTAATGCAGATGGCTACATTCGAATTGATGACTTTCTGTCAGCTCACTCAACTTTTACTTCAGCAACAGATTTAATAGAAATTCCCAATACAGAAGATGATCAGGAAGAAACTAATGTTGAAGAAGAGGAGGAAAACTATGTTCCTAGAAAAATTAATACCCATGACTAAGCTATTGCATACATAAATATGTATATTGAAGCACACACAAATTCGGTGAAGCTGTTGGAACTGTTGTGTAGAGCAAGAAATTACGTATAAAATATTATTTTGAACCGAAAATTCAAACAGGTTCCCCTCCTTGGTATGTGGCGATGTGGCGAGAAAAGTGAAATGTAAAGCAAATAAACAAAGGAATAATATGTAAGGACATACAGCAATAATCGAATTTAAAGTTAGAGCAAAAATAAAGAAATGCCGTATTATTATCAATTAGAGTAAAACTCTAGTGTTCTGTTATACAATATACGGTAAACTAGCTTAGCGTCAGCTGCTTCGCTCGAGTAGAGTGTAAGGCCTGCAGAGATTTTTTTGTTTTAGTTTAGTCGAAATTTTATGTTGTTCACAAATTGCATCACCTTCTAAGATTTCACGCTAGTTAAGGCCATATATGCATGGTCTTTTCCGAACGTACTTCTGGTCAAAACACGATTCTGGTACCTAGAGTCCAAAGTTTTTGTTAATCATGCCTATTGCATTCTTGTGTAGATACTTCTATATCGACTTCCATCCACTGACAAATATTTCTTTATATCTAACCAAGAAGTTAAATACTAGTTTCATACGTTCATCTTTAAATTTTTTTAATGTTATGATTTATTTTCTTAAAATGCCCTATTGCGCTCACTGAGGGGATGAATTTCCAGAAACACTGACACACGTAATTTTTTTATTCTTTCTAACAGAGAAGTCAAACACCAAATGTTGTAGATATAGCATTAAAAATCCTTCCGTAATTCTTTAGCAATTATTTATATAAGTAAAACTTTCATCCACTGTATTACCCCCTTAGGGGTTGAATTTCCAAAAGTGCTGAAACGTGTACGGTATTTTTCATTCTCTGAGTGAGAAACCAAACGCCTGTTTTCGTAGTTCTAGCCTTAAAATTCCCTTAATAGCGACATACTTTCAAAAAGCCTTTCATCCCCTGTTTCACACCCTTATGTGTGGAACTTCAGGCGATCCCTTCATAAACAATGCCTACAATATAAGATTCACACCCTGTCCAAACTTCAAGTTTATATCCTTAGCTGTTTGGGCTGAGCAACGATGAGTCACTAATTAGTCTGACCCTATTTCACACCCTTAGGCGTCGAATGTCCAAGAACAGTGAAACACTTCTTTTCATTTCTAACCGAGAAGACAAAGACCAGTTTTCAAAGAGTTAGCTTTGAAAATGCTTTGGCGATGAAGCATTTTCATGAAAAGTTTAACCCCCTATTTCACACCATTAGTGGATGAATTTCCAAAAACAGTCACATGCGTATTTTTTATTTCTAACACAGAAGCCAGATAGAATTTTTCATTGATTTAGCTCCATAAAGGGCTGCACAATGAAACATTTTCATATAAACTTTCATTCCCCGTTTCACCCCTATAGGAGTCGTGTTTCTATAAAAAGTGAAACATATATTTTTTAATTGGTGCCTGAGAAGCCAAAATTATATTTTCAGTGCTGTATCTTTACAAACTCATTCATAATAAAATATTTTCGTAAATATAGGTTCAATTTCCAAAAACACTGAAACACACATTTTTTTATTTGTAACCGAGGAGACAAATACCAATGTTCATAGTTGTAGCTTTAAAAATATTTTAGTAGTTCTTTAATGATGATATATATTCAAAAAAAGCTTTCACTCACTATTTCACCCCCATAAGGTCAAATTTCCAAAAATACTGAAACAAGCATTTTTTTATTTCTGACCAGGAAACCAAATACCAGTTTTCGCACGTCTAGCTTCAAAGCTGTCTTAATAGAGATACTTTTTTCAAAAATAAAGCTTCATACCCTATTTCACCCCTTTAGGGTTGGAATTTTGAAAAATCCCTTTTTAAACGACGCCTAGAATATAAGATCCACACACACTTCAAATGTCAAGTTTCTATCCTTAGCGGTTTGGGCTGGCCGATGATGAGTGAGTGTGTGTGTGTGTGTGTGTGTGTGTGTGTGTGTAAAATTTTTTTGAAGAGTGCTGTGAATTTATTTTAATACTTAATTTCTGTTCGCAAAATGTCCAACAAATTCGTTGACGTACGCACAACTGCAGCACTTAACTGAGTCTGTGACTACAATGCAGGAAAACATGACACGAAAATGAATGGTGATTAAATATTCGAATAAATTTATAGTAAGCTTCAAAAAGTGACGGAACTGAATAATTAGCCATACAACTCACCCAATTATCCCATAAATGTAAGGTTCCATGATTAAAAGGATACATAAGTAGCGTGGTTTTTAGTCGCTGGGGCATCACAGTGATGTTGCTCTGTGCCCTGTTTTCGTTTGACGGAGAACGTATATTTTCTCGCGGTATAACTCGTGCACACTCCAGTAAGAGAGAGTGTCGACGAGCAGGAAGCGACCACAGCACCACCGTTCTCAGAATCGTCACACTCCCGGGAGTATGGCGGGAAGGAAGGAAGCCTTTGTAGCGAGCCTTGATTTCTGACGTATGCAATCCTCAATAGTAATTTCGTTCTCAGTCCATTTCTCATCTCCAGTACTGATAATGTTGTATCACAAGATTACACAGCGTAACTATATCCTTCACAGTCATCACTCAACATCTTAACACTATTCACGCCTCTTAAATAGGGTGGTCCATTGATAGTGACCGGGCCAAATATCTCACGAAATAAGCGTCAAACGGAAAAACTACAAAGAACGAAGCTTGTCTAGCTTGAAGGGGGAAGCCAGATGGCGCTATGGTTGGCACGCTAGATGGCGCTGTCATAGGTCAAACGGATATCAACTGCGTTTTTCTTTTAAAATGGGAACCCCCATTTCTTATTACATATTCGTGTAGTACGTAAAGAAATATGAATGTTTTAGTTAGACCACTTTCTTCGATTTGTGATAGATGGCGCTGTAATAGTACAAACATATGGCTCATAATTTTAGACGAACAGTTGGTAACAGGTAGGTTTTTTAAATTAAAATGCAGAATGTAGGTACGTTTCAACATTTTATTTCGGTTCTTCCATTGTGATACATGTACCTTTGTGGACTTATCATTTCTGAGAACGCATGCTGTTACAGCGTGATTACCTGTAAATACGACATTAATGCAATAAATGCTCAAAATGATGTCCGTCAACCTCAATGCATTTGGCCATACGTGTAACGACTTTCCTCTCATCAGCGAGTAGTTCGCTTTCCGTAATGTTTGCACATGCATTGACAATACGCTGACGCATTTTGTCAGGCGTTTTCGGTGGATCACGATTGCAAATATCATTCAACTTTCCCCACTTTCCCGGGACGTCAGATCTGGTGAACGTACGGACCACAGTATGGTGCTTCGACGATCAATCCACCTGTCATGAAATATGCTATTCAATACCGCTTCAACCACACGAGAGCTACGTGCCAGACATCCATCATGTTGGAAGTACATCGCCATTCTGTCATGTAGTAAAACATCTTGTAGTAACATCGGTAGAACATTACGTACGAAATCAGCATACATTGCATCATTTAGATAGCAATCGACAAAATGGGGG
The DNA here is from genome assembly GCF_021461395.2 of Schistocerca americana. NCBI lineage: Eukaryota > Metazoa > Arthropoda > Insecta > Orthoptera > Acrididae > Schistocerca > Schistocerca americana. The sequence continues at coordinate 769,557,828 of NC_060122.1, read as the reverse complement.
CCAATTATCCTTTCTCCCATAATGCCGCACCATACATTAAACCGCCAAGGTTGCTGATGTTCCACTTGTCGCAGCCATCGTGGATTTTCCGTTGCCCAATAGTGCATATTATGCCGGTTTACGTTACCGCTGTTGGTGAATGACTCTTCGTCGCTAAATAGAACGCGTGTAAAAAATCTGTCATCGTCCGGTAATTTTTCTTGTGCCCAGTGGCAGAACTGTACACGACGTTCAAAGTCGTCGCCATGCAATTCCTGGTGCATAGAAACATGGTACGGGTGCAATCGATGTTGATGTAGCATTCTCAACACCGGCGTTCTTGAGATTCCCGATTCTCGCGCAATTTGTCTGCTACTGATGTGCGGATTAGCCGCAACAGCAGCTAAAACACCTACTTGGGCATCATAATTTGTTGCAGGTCGTGGTTGACGTTTCACATGCGGCTGAACACTTCCTGTTTCCTTAAATAACGTAACTATCCGGCAAACGGTCCAGAGACTTCGATGATGTCGTCCAGGATACCAAGCAGCATACATAGCACACGCCCGTTGGGCATTTTGATCACAGTAGCCATGCATTAACACGATATCGACCTTTTATGCAATTGGTAAACGATCCATTTTAACACGGGTATTGTATCATGAAGCAAATACCGTCCGCACTGGCGGAATATTGCGTGATACCACGTACTTATTCGTTTGCGACTATTACAGTACCATCTGTCACAAAGCGAAAAAATGGTCCAACTAAAACATTCATATTTCTTTACGTACTACACGAAAATGTAGTAAGAAATGGGAGTTCCTATTTAAAAAAACGCAGTTGATTTCCGTTTGATCTATGGCAGCGCCATCTAGCGGACCAACCATAGCACCATCTGGTTTCTCCCTTCAAGCTAGACGAGTTTCTGTCTTTGTAGTTTTTTTGTTTGATGTTTATTTCCTGAGATATTTGGCCCGGTCACTATCAGTGGATCACCCTTATATCGTAAGAGACCTGGTAACAATACTAAATTCGAATAGCACGGCTGCATTCTTGTGGCCGTTCTGTCACAGAGAACTGCCATTCATCATTTAAATACGCGCTGTATGTGTTAGGTCAGTTACGCTGACGTTTACGCAGCCACACTGACGTCCGTCCGTGTTTCCTGGGTGCTTAGAGGTTAAGGACTGTTGCGTTCGGAAACCACAATATGGCAACCACTGCAAGTTCAGCAAGACGAGACCTCGATTCACGGTCGATGTATTCCGTAGACTGAATGCATTCTCGACGTCTTTCTCGAGAAGGCCCCGCTCGCTTCCTCTCACTGCCGGTTTTCTACCCTGCTCTGCCGCCGCGGGCCTCTGAGCAACCGCGCAGAGCTCGCTACGTTATTTGCAAGCGTAATCCCGCTCTGGGCTCGGCCTGCTGTGCCGCTGTTATTGCCTGCACTACTCGCTCCGCCGGTAACGACATTAAGGCGCGCCGCGGCTCAGCCCGGGGAATCTTTCCTCGCAGGAAACAGGATTTGCGTCGCGCGCTGAGCGCCGTTTAGGATTCCGCCGCAATCAAGTGTCTGAGCCACGAATGTCCGTCCTGCTAATGCGGCACAGGCCGTGCGCGCAGACTTCTTCCTCTGTGTACAGCGCCTACCTGGGCGAGTGGTACGTCATTCCCAAAAGTAAGAGCAATTAAGTCCGGACAACCGTAGAGACACGTCTTCCTTCTTTCCGCCGGAATATTTAGCGCACTGGTTTATGAGGGGTCTCTCGGTAGTTGGCGGTCGGTCTTCGTATCTCAGTTAATTGAACAGTCAGTTCCAGAATTGCTGCTTGTTAACGACACGTATAACCGGAATACGTCCAGCTGGTGTATCTACAGTGCGAAACATGTAAAACGATCACCCGGTCACCCTGTTGCAGTTTCAGATAGCCTCTCTGACGAATTCCAGGACTAACAAAAATATGATTTTCAGTATTTCACATTTAAGGGACATTTAGCTGAAAAAGTGACAGACGGAAGAAATTAAGTAAGCTGTTTATTATTTTAAAAGTAACCTCCATAACTGTTAACACATTTATCCAACTCTGACACAAGACGGTCAACGCCTTCATGGAAAAATGTTTGCTGGTGCCTACGGGACATGACTGTTCCCAGACGTCCACCTCTTCGTCCGAAGCAAATCGACCGTCTCGAAAGTCTTTCTTCAGTGGTCCAAAACCAAGGAAGTAGCCTGGGGAGAGATCGGGACTGCATGGAGGATGTCTATGATAACTTTTCGTTGACTGGAAGAGTCCCCAGTTTATTGACTTTCTGGAACATGGCGTCGCAATTAACGTACAACGGTATGTGGACACTTTGCAAAAACTGAAGGGCGCCGTCAAATTCAAACGCCCAGGAAGTTTTGGACAGCATCATTCTGTTGAAGAACAATCCCGGCCCTCACGTTGACAAGATCGTTTTGACTACGCTGTAGAAGTTTCGCTGCGAGACCCTTACACATCCTCCCTACAGTACCGATCTCTCCCTATATATTTCTATATTTTTGGAGCCTAAAGAAACATTCGTGGCCGTCGATTTACTTCGGGCGAAGAGGTGCACGCCTGTGTACCATCATGATACATTATTCAACCGCAAACATTTTTTCCTTGCAGTCATTTAACGTCCTGCCTCACAGAGGCATAAACGTGTGAACAGCTTCGGTGATTACTTTTGAAATGATAAACAAAAGATAAACATGAGAATGTCAAACACCTTACAGCTGACAAGTTTCCAACCTTAATTTATTTGGCAACCAGTTTCAGCGTTTTAATACACCATCTGTTTTGATCACAACCGAGGTAGATTATTTCTACACTTCGGTCAGGGGCCTGAAGATGGCGTAGTAAAACGCTGAAACTGGTTGACAAATAAATTAAGGTTGGAAACATGACGGCTCTCTATCGAACAGCCGGGTCCCGCAACTATCTCTAAAAAGATGGGCATACAGAGAAATGTTAAACAGCTTACTTATTTTCGTTGAACCTGTCTCATTTTCATTTGACTGCCCGATATAACTATTGACAAAATTAAAAAATTTTAAATGCTCTCATAATCCTCTCATTAAGTATAATCTTTCGTTAAAGGATTAACACAATTAGTCAAGTATTAAATCTAGGAACTGCATATATGTCATGAGGTGGCATTCATCAAGACGCGCACACAGCCCAAACTAAATTCATCCACAATTGAAAATGAGAGCACTTGGCGGCTTCCAACAAACTTTACTCACAATTCTCAATCGTTTCGAAACATTTTCTCCCTAACACCTCTCACAAAATAATGATATGAAAAGCGATACAAAATTTTAATTTATTACTTTTATTCTACTAACTCTACTCGGAACAGATTTTTCAGTCAGTAACCATGTATAACGCTCAATGTACAAGCAATTATATCATTTTACGGTGCATAGTTCAAGAAATACGGCGTCATAAACAATGAAACCCGTGAAAAACGTCAACCACAAAGGTTTTACGAGCCTAATGTCATACATTTAATACAGTAGATTATTTCTAAAATTATCAAATGTTTCAGGCTGTTTTAAACGAAACGTGGGAGTTCGGTTTTTAAAGAAGAGAGTAAGAAGGGGGGGGGGTGGAGGGTTACTTGTTACAAGCTAAACAGCTTGTTGGAAGCCGCCAAGTGCTCTCATTTTCAATTGTGGATGAATTTAGTTTGGGCTGTGTGCGCGTCTTGATGAATGCCACCTCATGACATATATACGGTTCTAGCTTTAATACTTGACTAATTGTGTTAATCCTTTAACGAAAGATTATACTTAATGAGAGGACAAGTAAAAAAGAAAACGTAAGTATATTTTACTATGTGGAACAGACTTCCTCAGCTGCACTTTACTGATTTCGATTAATTGCGATCGGCTTAGGAATACGCATCCATCATAAGACGTGTCAGGAAAACCATTCGATCCGTATCGATCCGGTGAAATACGTTACCCAGGGATAACCGTTGACAACCAGTTCCCTGACGAACCACTGTCAGTTAGGTAGAATCACGAAAGCTATGGCTCAATCAGTACACCCGTTGCAACTAGGTAAAACATGTCTATTTACAAAGTTAATGAAATAGTAAAAAATAGCACTGTCATTAATTTTTTCATGCGTGTGTCGACAGCCCAGAAGTAATTTCTGAATGCTCAAACCATTTTAAATGTCAACCACAGGCTGTTAATTTCTTTTTATAATACAGATGAACTATTTCGCCTCATGTAATTCATTACTGGCCAGTTTCAGCTTGTGCTTATTTTCAAATGCAGCTGCATCGGTGAAGTCTCTGTCACCACGTATCACTAACTAGCTTGTAAATATGACAATCGTTTCACAGACCCAGCTGCATTTGAAAATTACCACACTTAAGAAGTTGCCAGTAGTGTAATACATAATCTAATAAAATTTCATCTAAAAAGATGACAGCCTACAGTGGAAATTTAAGTTGGTATCAGATAGTATTTCATCGTATCAACGTGATATTCAACCTGATGGGATTCCTGTACAGCTGTACATAGATTATACGAAAGAACTTGCTCCCCTCGTATCAGCGCTTCATCGTAGGACGTTGGAGCACCGAAGACTTGCAAGTGACTCGGAAAAGGCCAGGATATTCGCGTTTACAAGAACGATCGTAGAACAGTTGTGTATATTCACGCGTTTCCATCTGTTGTAGTATTACGGAGCACATTTCAGAGTCGCTTAGGAAGACTGTTTTAATGAACCAAAGATCTGCTATGTGGAAATATGGATTCTAATGCAGTGGTCTTGTGAAGCCCAAGTAATTCTGGTCGTCTGACAGGACCAGTAGAGGTTTCACAGTCGTCCCTAGGTAGATGCCGTGTTCCTTGATTTCCGATTGACTTTTGGTACAGTTACACACGAGTAAGAAAATTATGGACGTATGGAATGTATGAAGTTTCTGATCGAGTCTACAATTCCTACCAGATAATTCAGATAATACTCAGTTCATGAACCATAACAGTGAAATATTACTAAATGTAAAAGTACTTCGTGGACTAAGAGAGTGTTCTAGGATCGCTCCTGCTCACAGAACATGTAGATGATGCTCGCAGACTATATTATACAGAGGATGGACAAACAAATGGACTCACTAGAAACACAACATGTTACCAAGCTTAATAAGGCACAGGAAAAGCGTTCGCATTCAGTACACTCCCCGGCATCTCACAATGAATAAACGCATGTGAAGTTAAAATCTGGGTTATTATGCCGCGTCATGTTACCGTTCGTTTCTAGGGTCACTGACCGCATATGCAGAATTTTAAAGAAAAATGGTATTCAGACATCTTTCTTCAGTCAAAACAAAATAAAAAACTTTTTCCGAAGGAAAACGGATGCACCTGATTACCTCCACAATGCATGCGTCTATCAAGTGTCACATGGCTGCGGCAAAGTGTATATAGGCGAAACGGGAAAAGCTGTCAAAGAACGCATTAAGGAACATGAACGGCACATGCAGCTAAAACAAAGTGCAAAATCGGCAGCAGCGCAACATCACGAGAACTGTGGCTCTGACATCGATTTTAATAACGTACGTGTATTGGCTACAGAAGCAAACATTTATAGAAGAAAGGTCCGAGAAACGGTTGAATTTTCTAAGAATGCGTCTAATTTCAGTAGAGAGGACGGCTATAGGCTTCCGGCACCGTGGCTCCCCGCCATCAAGGAAGTAAATACGCGGCCGCGGTCTGTGAGCGGCATAAACAACGCGCTGCAAGTCACCTCGGCGGACAATAATATTTTGGGTAAACATTCCCCCTCTCTTGCTCTGTCCGTTACGAATCTAGCCACTGATAATGACCAACCATTAGCGGTAACAGACTTTTCAACCAATAACCCTTCTCCAGCATAAGTGTAGAATAGTGCCTTTCTATCCAATGACGATGGCCCGTCAATGGTATCCACAGGAGATGTGCTACCAACGCCCCTTCTTATGCATCAGAGCGGGAATATTAGCCTATGACTATGGCCCACCAATGGTAGTCATATGAAATTTAACCAATACTATCACTTCTCCAGGACAAGCGCCAGAAAACTTCCCCTTTATAAGTGGACGCGACACTCTGACAGTGTTCTAGCAGTAGTGGACACCAAAAGATCCTGAGGAAGATCCCAGCAGAGTGGTCGAAACGTCGAACATATTAGGAGAAACACGACGCGGCCTCATAACCCAGAAGATTTTAACTTTAGTGACAACGGCTGCGAAAGCCTGCAGACTTACATAATAAACGCATGTAATTTATAATTCTTAATGGGAACTTAGACCATTCTTCCTACAAAATAGAGACAAGTTAAAGTAACAATGAGGGAGCTGGATAGCGATCACACACCCTTAAATGGGTTAACAAAATTGAGACCTGGTGACCCTGGTGGTCAGGGTAGAAGGGAGAATCCATCCTCGTGCTCGCAAAAACAGTCCTGGCCGATGCGAACTGTGTGGGCAGGGTCATGTCGGCTTGGAACACGGCATCACCACTGGGGAACAAACATTGTACTATGGGATGGACCTGATTAGACAAATAATCCTTGGTTCATGGAATACCACGTTATGGCTGCCCAAATCGTCACTAAAACCCTGACGTGGTCAGTTCTTGCGGTGTAAACTAGGCCAGAAGTAGGAAACAGTGTGAAGCTAGACTTATCCGACCAAATGACATTGTTCCACGGCACTATAGTATAGGATACATGACTTCGGTACCACGATTTCCCTTACGGACATTTGCATCACTGACTGAAATTTCAAGTCGCCCCGCAATTTCCTGCTTATGGACCTATCTTCGTCTCTTTTTGGTGCTGACAGTGCTCGCGAGCGTGATAGTCAATCCTGCACTCATTTTGGCAGCTGCCGTGCTCTTATTGTTCTTTACAGCCTTGTACAATTACCGTCTTTCACGACCACGTAACGCACACTTTCGTCCACGTTGTGACACACTGGGTAATGTTCATCCGCTTTCTCTGTATGTGATATAAATCTTCGTAACGGTGCTTCTTCAAACACCGAAAAATTCAGCTAGCTTGGTTGCAGAAGCACACACCATACGAACACCAACAGTTTTCCCACGTTCGAATTCACTTGTCTCCGACATAACGCACTCACAACTACGTAGAAGACTGTCCTGACCCCCACTCGTATTTGCAACGTATTGATGAGACTGCGAAGGTGTCTTTCATTGTTAAGTACAACAGCACAACCTGCAGGCTTGCCTAGCATCTGCATTTGTGTTCGATCATACATTTCTCGCAGTGTTTACATACTTATGTCTAAACCCAGTGTATAGCAATGGCAACGATAGAATGGTGTAGCGGAGGAAAAATTCATAGCAGCGAGACATGGCTCGGAGACTGGCAGCTGACATTTGAAATAAAAAAAAAAATAAAATAAAAAACTGAGAATCGCTGGAAACAGCAAGTTGAAGTATTTCGTAGTTTGGGATAACACATAAAAATAGTTTCAGCAAAAGAAATTTCTCGGGAGGATCATAAGGGAATGTGATTCATCCACTTTGGATTTACAGAGATGACAAAATACATCCAAAGAAGAACGGCACGATTCGCCACGGTTTCCAATAGGTCGAGAGTGTCACTGAGGTCTTCATTGGCGTAATTTACTATACTTTAAGCATTTCTCAACAAAGACAGTATACGTTCCAGTAGGTGTTGGGCAGCATTATATCGTCCCACATACATCTCGTTAAATCACCACTGCGGAAAAATCAGAAATATTCGAACTCAGTTGGAGGATAACCGACAGTCATTATCCCCGCTTACCATCTAACTGAAATTGTAGTAATATACGAAGTACTGTCCGTCGTACACCCCAAGATGACTTACCGTGGTATGTGCGCAGGTGTAGAATGTGCTACTGAGCAGGCCGCTGTGGCCGCGCGGTTCTAGGAGTTTCAGTCCTGAACTGCGCTGCTGCTACGGTCATAGGTTGCAATCCCGCCTCGGGCATGGATGTGTGTGATGTCCTTAGGTTAGTTAGGTTTAAATAGTTCTAAGTCTAGAGGTCTGATGACCGCAGATATTAGGTTTCATAGCGCTTAGAGCCATTTGAACCATTTGTGCTACTAAGGTAATGGGCTACAACCGTTACCAATAAGATTGAAATTCAATCCAAGCGAGCTGACGTAGTGCCTTTATTGCGCACACAGGAATATCAAGGAAAAAAAAATGTAGTTAATTACTTCATGTGCATTTTTTTCTTTTTTTAAAAAAATACTTCATGCTACCTATATGTATGATTGCCCCTAGTAAAAGGTGCGAGGGAGCTACAATATGAAATATCACGATGTTGTCCCTGAGGCTGAGAAAAGTTTTCATTTTGCAGTATTGAATTGCCTTATAACGCTTCCTTTCAGGTAAAAATCACAGAACAATTTCACATTTTCCGTACTGTATTGTCGAATACCCCTGAAGGCAAAGCCTATATTTTCCCTTTCGAAGATACTGTGCCCAGTGACTAAAACTATTGTACATTAATTCGTGGGCAGCAGCTGCTATTTTCTTCTCCTCCTTTGCCTCTGTACTCGTTGCCCGGTGATGGCCTGTCAGGATTTCTCTTCGCAGAAAAGATGTGCAGCACCCCAGATGAGAGTCCGCTAGTACAGCAACCCACCTTCAAGAGTTAATCTTTCAGTTTAAAAGCAGTTCCCGCAGGGCAAGATAAAACAGCACGACAACAAGAAACTGCCACACGGGTAACTGATGTTCCCACAACCTACCACAATATCTGGCAAAGGTGCGTACTATTTAGAAACTAGCACTATAAAGAACAGACCGTCACTGACCAGAGAGGTAAGACGTTGCTTGCAAGGCATCATTGCCCACACAAGGGCGAAACATGGAACTCGTCGCATAGGACAGAGAGTAATTTTGCGGTTGCTTGGGAGCAATATCGCCCAATAAAGGAGTAAGGCAGAAGCTACGCATTTGTTGTCCTCCCGTAAATAATAAGGCAAATGGCGATATGTTACATTCAAAAAGGCCACAGCATATTTTTTTCGATCTTATACTATGCCAGGTGGTGTTCCGCTTGTAAGGGCACACCAGCCGACGGAAAGCAAAACTCTAATTTTCCCTTCATTTCCTTTGTTGTATAATCTGTTAAATCGAATTTTCCCGCTCTGCTCATCATAATATTTTGTGTGGGTTAAGTATCTGTGCTTTCTGCACGTTTCGGATTCTTCCAATTGTTGGTCGCCTTTTATCTGTGTCATCGGCTGATTTCGAGAAAGGGGCAAAGACCTTCCCACTCCTTCCCTCACACCCCCATATGCTCTGGGATTTCCATCTGCTCCAGATCAAACAGTAATCGCTTGTGTGAATAATCCATTGTTTGTGGGGCGCAAATATTTGAGGTTGTCTGAAGGCAAAGCATTACTGAGGGGCGCTAACGAAAGTGGATGCTGGGACGCAGTGTGGTTACGTCGAGGAGGCCGAGGAATTTCCCCAGCGTGTGTGGGGGGGAGGAGGGGGGAGGGAGTAGGGGAGTGTGATTTAGCACAATGAGATACGCGTCAGCAGGTGGGGAAGCGGGAGGAGGCGGCAGGAATGTGGCGGAGATTACTTTAATCAAATATACATGGGCGGTGGGCCCGCGGCGCAATTGTTTGGCGCCCAGTCTTTAACTCGCGGCTGGGCGCGTTGCCAAGGTGCCTAGCTGAGGGTGCAGCGGGCTGCGGGGTGCTTAACTGCCGGCTGCGGCCGCGGCGACAATGCCGCTGTCGTGAATATTGAACGGCGGGTCTTTACTTCCAGCGTGCCGTCCTGCCGAGCTGCGCTCCTCAGAGGCCAGCAACTTTCCAGGTGAGCGGATGCCTCCGTTCCTGTGCCTCAGTGTAACAGTAAAGTGTAGCGTCCTTCCTTCTTAAATATGTAGAATATAATTAGAAGGGTAAAATACGTAGACGTCCGTGGAGATTGGGGAAAGTGCAGAATCTCCACCTAAAGACTGAGCAGAGTCTAGACATGCAAAAGTATGCAAATAAGACAGAAAGGTTTCATTGTGACAAATATTTTTCAGTGTGAACCACATAAAAACCTTTTGGGTGTTACGTTGCATCAGTATGAAACACTAAAGCACACAACTGATCATTAAAATTGAAACATGAGGAAGGATAGAAAATTTTACTTGTATGTTTATGGAGAGAAAGAAGCAGCTACACTCCTTAGTAGTTGTTGATTGGTTGATTTGAAGGAGGGGAGCAAACAGCGAGGTCATCGGTCCCATCGGATGAGGAAGGGATGGGCAAGGAAATCGGCCGTTCCCTTTCAAAGGAACCGTACCGGCATTTGCCTGAAGCGATTTAGGGAAATCACGGAAAACTTAAATCAGAATGACCGGAAGCGGGATTGTGTGTGTGTGTGTGAAATCTTATGGGACGAACACACACATCCATGCCCGAGGGAGGACTCGAACCTCCGCTGGGACCAGCCGCACAGTCGCTCGGGTAATCCCTTGCGGCGAAGCTGGATTCAACCGTCCTCCTCCCGAATGCGAATCCGGTGTGGTAACCACTGCGCCACCTCGCTTAATGCTTAGTAGTGAAAAGGTATCTGAACCAAATGCGATACCTGTAAGATTCTTCAACGATTATGCGGAAGAGCTTGCTTCCCCTGTAGCAGCAGTTCATCGTAGATGGCTGGAGCACAAAAGGTACCTAGCGATTGCGAAAAAATGCAAGACATTTCCGTTTTGAAGAAGGAGAGATGCACATAATTATAACCCTATGTCGTTGACGTCAAACTGTTGTGGAATTATATAACACGTTCTAAGATCAAGAATTACGGCGATTTTGAAAAAAGAAAATCTCTTGCGTAAAAATAATCACGGAGTTCGCAAACAGAGAACTTGCGAAACTCAGCTCTCTGTGTTCCTCCACACGATCCATTTCACTGTAGACGATAGCGGTCTGCTGATGCCGCGTTCTTTGACTTCAGGAAGGCATTGGATACCGCCCCCGCACTGTCGTTTAGTGAATTAAAAGAAAAGAAAAAGATCTTACCGAGTACCGGACGTTGTTGCAAACAGAACTCAAAACGTCGCTCTTGTTGTTGTTGTTGTGGTCTTCAGTCCTGAGACTGGTTTGATGCAGCTCTCCGTGCCACTCTAACCTGTGCAAGCCCCTTCATCTCCCAGAACCTACTGCAGCCTACATCCTTCTGAATCTGCTTAGTGTATTCATCTCTTGGTCTCCCTCCACGATTTTTACCCTCCACGCTGCCCTCCAACACTAAATTTGTGATCCCTTGATGCCTCAGAACATGTCCCTTCTACTAGTCAAGTTGTGCCACAAATTTCTCTTCTCCCCAATCCTATTCAACACCTCCTCATTAGTTATGTGATTACCCATCTAATCTTCAACATTCTTCTGTAGCACCACATTTCGAAAGCTTCTATTCTCTTCTTGTCCAAACTATTTATCGTCCACGTTTCACTTCCGTACATGGCTACACTACATACAAATACTTTCAGAAACGACTTCCTGACATTTAAATCTATACTCGATGTTAACAAATTTCTATTCTTCAGAAACGCTTTCCTTCCCTTTGCCAGTCTACATTTTATATCCTCTCTACTTCGACCATCATCAGTTATTTAGCTCCCCAAATAGCAAAACTCCTTTACTAATTCAAGTGTCTCATTTCCTAATCTAATTCCCTCAGCATCACCCGACTTGATTCGACTACATTCCATTATCCTCGTTTTACTTTTGTTGATGTTTATCTTATATCCTCCTTTCAAGACACTATCTATTCCGTTCAACTGTTCTTCCAGGTCCTTTGATGTCTCTGACAGAATTACAATGTCATCGGCGAACCTCAAAGTTTTTATTTCTTCTCCATGGATTTTAATACCTACACTGAATTTTTCTTTTGTTTCCTTCACTGCTTGCTCAATATACAGATTGAATAACATCGGGGAGAGGCTACAACCCTGTCTCACTCCCTTCCCAATCACTGCTTCCCTTTCATGTCCCTCGACTCTTATAACTGCCATCTGGTTTCTGCACAAGTCGTAAATTGCCTTTCGCTCCCTGTATTTTACCCCTGCCACCTTCAGAATTTGAAAGAGAGTATTCCAGTGAACATTGTCAAAAGCTTTCTCTAAGTCTACAAATGCTAGAAACGTAGGTTTGCCTTTCCTTAATCATTCTTCTAAGATTAGTCGTAAGGTGAGTATTGCCTCACGTGTTCCAGTGTTTCTACGGAATCCAAACTGATCTTCCCCGAGGTCGGCTTCTACAAGTTTTTCCATTCGTCTGTAAAGAATTCGTGTTAGTATTTTGCAGCCGTGACTTATTAGACTGATAGTTAGGTAATTTTCACATCTGTCAACACCAGCTTTCTTTGGGATTGTAATTATTATATTCTTCTTGAAGTATGACGGTATTTCGCCTGTCTCATATATCTTGCTCACCAAATGGTAGAGTTTTGTCAGGACTGGCTCTCCCAGGGCTGTCAGTAGTTCTAATAGAGTGCTGTCTACTCCCGGGGCCTTGTTTCGACTCAGGTCTCTCAGTGGTCTGTCAAACTCTTCACGCAGTATCATGTCTCCCATTTCATCTTCATCTACATCCTCTTCCATTTCCATAATATTGTCCTCAAGTACATCGCCCTTGTATAGACCCTCTATATACTCCTTCCACCTTTCTGCTTTCCCTTCATTTGTTACGACTGGGTTTCCATCTGAGCTCTTGATATTCATACAAGTGGTTCTCTTTTCTCCAAAGGTCTCTTTAATTTTCCTGTAGGCAGTATCTATCTTACCCCTGGTGAGACAAGCCTCTACATCCTTACATTTGTCCTCTAGCCATCCCTGCTTAGCCATTTTGCACTTCCTGTCGATCTCATTTTTGAGACGTTTGTATTCCTTTTTGCCTGCTTCATTTACTGAATTTTTTGTATTTTCTCCTTTCATCAATTAAGTTCAATATTTCTTCTGTTACCCAAGGATTTCTACTAGCCCTCGTCTTTTTACCTACTTTATCCTCTGCTGCCTTCACTACTTCATCCCTCAAAGCTACCCATTCTTCTTCTACTGTATTTCTTTCCCCCATTCCTGTCAATTGTTCAATTATGCTCTCGTTGAAACTCTGTACAACCTCTGGTTCTTTCAGTTTATCCAGGTCCCATCTCCTTAAATTCCCACCTTTTTGCAGTTTCTTCAGTTTTAATCTACAGTTCATAACCAATAGATTGTGGTCAGAGTTCACATCTGCCCCTGGAAACGTCTTACAATTTAAAACCTGGTTTCTAAATCTCTGTCTTACCATTATATAATCTATCTGAAACCTGTCAGTATCTCCAGGCTTCTTCCATGTATACAACCTTCTTTTATGATTCTTGAACCAAGTGTTAGCTATCATTAAGTTATGCTCTGTGCAAAATTCTACCAGACGGTTTCCTCTTTCATTTCTTCCCCCCAATCCATATTCACCTACTACGTTTCCTTCTCTTCCTTTTCCTACTACCGAATTCCAGTCACCCATGACTATTAAATTTTCGTCTCCCTTCACTATCTGAATAATTTCTTTTATTTCATCATACATTTCTTCAATTTCTTCGTCATCTGCAGAGCTAGTTGGCATATAAACTTGTACTACTGTGGTAGGCGTGGGCTTCGTGTCTATCTTTGCCACCATAATGCGTTCACTATACTGTTTGTAGTAGCTTACCCGCACTCCTGTTTTTTTTTTTATTAATTATTAAACCTACTCCTGCATTCCCCGTTTTGATTTTGTATTTATAACCCTGTATTCACCTGACCAAAAGTCTTGTTCCTCCTGCCACCGAACTTCACTAATTGCCACTATATCTAACTTTAACCTATCCATTTCCCTTTTTAAATTTTCTAACCTACCTGCCCGATTAAGGGATATGACATTCCACGCTCCGATCCGTAGAACGCCAGTTTTCTTTCTCCTGATAACGACGTCCTCCTGAGTAGTCCCCGCCCGGAGATCCGAATGGGGGGACTATTTTACCTCCGGAATATTTTACCCAAGAGGATGCCATCATCATTTAACCATACAGTAAAGCTGCATGCCCTCGGGAAACACTACGGCTGTAGTTTCCCCTTGCTTTCAGACGTTCGCAGTACCAGCACAGCAAGGCCCTAGAACTTAGAACTACTTAAACCTAACTAACCTAAGGACATCACATACATCCATGCCCGAGGCAGGATTCGAACCTGCGATCGTAGCAGTCCCGCGGTTCCGGACTGCAGCGCCAGAAACGCACGCCCACCGCGGGCGGCATGGCCTAAGTGGAATATGTGAAATTTGGCATGTCATGTCTCATTGAATTCTCCGCACGGTTCGTAAATCAAAGATTGGATGCGATCACTCCATCTACGAATCACAGGAAAGATACTTTCATTAGCATAACCGAAATTTTAGTGTTGAAAATTATTGTTCTCATTTAACAAAATACAGAGTTAGGCTACCGCATACGATTGCTTGACATGATACGCCCCTTTCAATATCGATAATCTTAGTAAATTATATTGTCAGCTTTAATCGCGTGATTCAAGTTTTCGAATTCCTCAGCGTTACTAACACTAACTGTAAGTTAGAACCATCTCTTTTTCACAGCGAAGAGAGCCTCTGTGTTAGCTCTAATTTCTCGAATTTTTTCGTCGCGGCCACAATTTACAGTCCGTTTAACTTTGTCCGTCATTCTTATATGTCCATCATATTCGAATTAAATGTTGCCTACTCATTGTCTAAGTGGGATGCTAACAATTGCTTATCTGTTCTTTCTAACAAAAAATACCTCACATTTTCTTTCAAAAGTATTCAGCCATTCACGGACGCCAATGAAATCCTCAAGAAGATCCCAATAAAGGGATAGAAACGTCGACCGTTGAGAAAGTTTCAAGAGGGACGCGACGCAGCCTAACGACTCAGATTATTCCATCAATTTGAGTGTAAAAAGTTTTGTTATTTTGAATGAGATTTTCACTCTGCAGCGGAGTGTGCGCTGATATCAAACTTCCTGTCAGATTAAAACTGTGTGCCGGACCGAGACTCGAACTCGGGACCTTTGCCTTTCGTGGGAAAGTGCTCCACCAACTGAGCTACCCAAGCACGACTCACGTCCCGTCCTCACAGCTTTACTTCTACCAGTACCTCGTCTCCTACCTTCCAAACTTTACAGAAGCTCTTCTGCGAACCTTGCAGAACTAGCACTCCTGAAAGAAAGGATATTGCGGAGATATGGCTTTGCCACAGCCTGGGGGATATTTCCAGAATGAGATTTTCCCTCTGTAAACATCCTCTGGAAACATCTATGTCTCCGCAATATCCTTTCTTTCACGAGCTCTAGTTCTGCAAGGTTCGCTGGAGAGCTTCCGTAAAGTTTGGAAGGTAGGAGACGAGGTACTGGCAGAAGTACAGCTGTGAGGACAGGGCGCGAGTCGTGCTTGGGTAGCTCAGTTGGTAGAGCACTTGCCCGCGAAAGGCAAAAAAAAGGACCCGAGTTCGAGTCTCGGTCCGGTACACAGTTTTAATCTGCCAGGAAGTTTCATTTTGTTTTCTCCTCAGGCACATATATTTGTTTTGGCCGACCGTTTAACGATTGCATTTGCTTCAAAATGTAACGTGGTATTCTTTGCAAAAACTTCTTAAAGCATCGATCGGAGATGTACATAACTATTCCTTTTCCCAATGGTACATATACAAGTATTTTCGGTATTGACGGTTGTTTTAAGAGCTGTTCCAAGCTAAATATATCTGTTTTATGCTTAGCACATTTTCTATTTTCCTCGAAGTTTTCTGAACTACACTCGAACCGTCTCCACAGTGTTCTCTGTTATCACACTTAGTGAAATATTCAATCTCATGCAGCGAGTTTTGATGCCCTTACTCAGTCGTCCTGAGAAAACAGACTCTCTAACAGTTTTTGGTAATTGGGGATGAGGCCCAGCTCAGTGACACAATCCCTCGACAAAGTACTCAATACTGACTCGGATCTAAATAATATAAAGTCTTTGTTGTTTTAACGGTCACGCCTATCAGACATGACATTCCCATTCCGGAATATGGAAGAGAATGCTAGGCTTTTAAGACGAATAAATGGTTACGCGTTTGGTTTCATTATTGAGTCTAAAATTGCGACTGAGTTTGTGGCTCGGTTTAAATATGCAACTAGGCACTAGGCAAGAGAGACGATATTCGTTTCGCAAGAAATGGCTGGCCAAGTTCCAGAGACTGGCATTCAACGACGAATCGGAAACCGTTTTGCAAGAGAGTGAGAGCCATAAGGGAAGATAAGAGTGAATGGAGACGGGAATTTTCCTCTCGGGCTTTCTGGAAACGGCGCAAAGGAGGGAGCTAATGATGGTGGTACCAAGTGCTTCCGGCAGGAAATGGGAACTCTAAAGAAATAGTTTAACTACATTTTGCAACTTTCCTTCTTACGGATGGAACAGTGGATCAGTTGCGAAGTATTCCTAAGCAAAGAGCAAGGAATTCAAGATTGACTATTTTGAGAAATGATAGGTTTATTCATCAACAGACAATTAAGAGCGCGAAGAAAACTTTTATTCGAAAGTCGTCGGAAGGGAAATGTAATATCCACAATATACCCGTGTTTCTCAGGTGTCACAGAGAGCTTAAGAGTACATTACGGAAAGCGTAATGCTTTGATTAATAGGGGAAGATGTGATGGAAACAGTAGACAAAGAAAATATGGAAGGTCACGTAATGCGGTGGCCTAAGTTCAAATGGTTCAAATGGCTCTGAGCACTGTGGGACTTAACATCTTAAGTCATAAGTTCCCTAGAACTTATTGTTGTTGTTGTGGTTCTGTCCTGAGACTGGTTTGATGCAGCTCTCCATGCTACTCTATCCTGTGCAAGCTGCTTCATCTCCCAGTAACTACTGCAACCTAAATCCTTCTGAATCTGCTTAGTGTATTCATCTCTTGGTCTCCCTGTACGATTTTTACCCTCCACGCTGTCCTCCAATACTAAATTGGTGATCCCTTGATGCCTCAGAACATGTCCTACCAAACGATCCCTTCAACTAGTCAAGTTGTGCCACAAATTTCTCTTCTCCCCAATCCTATTCAACACCTCCTCATTAGTTATGTGATTACCCATCTAATCTTCAGCATTCTTCTGTAACACCACATTTCGAAAGCTTATATTCTCTTCTTGTCCAAACTATTTATCGTCCACGTTTCACTTCCATACATGGCTACACTCCATACAAATACGTTCAGAAACGACTTCCTGACATTTAAATCTATACTCCATGTTAACAAATTTCTATTCTTCAGAAACGCTTTCCTTCCCATTGCCAATCTACATTTTATATCTTCTCTACTTCGAACATCATCAGTTATTTTGCTCCCCAAATAGCAAAACTCCTTTACTAATTTAAGTGTCTTATTTCCTAACCTAATTCCCTCAGCATCACCCGATTTGATTCGACTACATTCCATTATCCTCGTTTTGCTTTTGTTGATGTTCATCTTATATCCTCCCTTCAAGACACTATCCATTCCATTCAACTGCTCTTCCAAGTCCTTTGCTGTCTCTGACAGAATTACAATGTCATCGGCGAACCTCAAAGTTTTTATTTCTTCTCCATGGATTTTAATACCTACTCCGAATTTTTCCTTTGTTTCCTTTACTGCTTGCTCAATATACAGATTGAATAACATTGGGGAGAGGCTACAACCCTGTCTCACTCCCTTCCCAACCACTGCTTCCCTTTAATGCCCCTCGACTCTTATAACTGCCTTCTGGTTTCTGTACAAATTGTAAATAGCCTTTCGCTCCCTGTATTTTACCCCTGCCACCTTCAGAATTTGAAAGAGAGTATTCCAGTGAACATTGTCAAAAGCTTTCTCTAAGTCTACAAATGCTAGAAACGTAGGTTTGCCTTTCCTTAATCTTCCTTCTAAGATAAGTCGGAAGGCCAGTATTGCCTCACGTGTTCCAATATTTCTACGGAATCCAAACTGATCTTCCCCTAGGTCGGCTTCAACCAGTTTTTCCATTCGTCTGTAAAGAATTCGCACTAGTATTTTGCAGCTGTGACTTATTAAACTGATAGTTCGGTAATTTTCACATCTGTCAAAACCTTCTTTCTTTGGGATTGGAATTATTATATTCTTCTTGAATTCTGAGGGTACTTCGCCTGTCTCATACATCTTGCTCACCAGATGGTAGAGTTTTGTCAGGTCTGGCTCTCCCAAGGCCATCAGTAGTTCTAATGGGATTTTGTCTACTCCCGGGGCCTTGTTTCGGCTCAGGTCTTTCAGTGCGCTGTCAAACTCTTCACGCAGTATCGTATCTCCCATTTCATGTTCATCTACATTCTCATCCATTTCTATAATAATGTCAAAAATGGCTCTGAGCACTATGCGACTTAACTTCTGAGGCCATCAGTCGTCTAGATCTTAGAACTAATTAAACCTAACTAACCCAAGGACATCACACACATCCATGCAGGCAGGATTCGAACCTGCGACCGTAGCGGTCGCTCGGCTATAGACTGTAGTGCCTAGAACCGCACAGCCACTCTGGCCGGCTATAATATTGTCCTCAAGTATATCGCCCTTGTATAGACCCTCTATATGCTCCTTCCACCTTTCTGCTTTCTCTTCTTATGTTACGACTGAGTTTCCATCTGAGCTCTTGATATTCATACGAGTGGTTCTCTTTTCTCCAAAGGTCTCTTTAATTTTCCTGTAGGCAGTATCTATCTTACTCCTGGTGAGACAAGCCTCTACATCCTTATATTTGTCCTTTAGCCATCCCTGCTTAGCCATTTTGCACTTCCTGTTGATCTCATTTTTGAGACGTTTGTATTCCTTTTTGCCTGCTTCATTTACTGCGTTTTTATGTTTCCTTCTTTCATCAATTAAATTCAATATTTCTTCTGTTACCCAAGGATTTCTACTAGCCCTCATCTTTTTACCTACTTGATCCTCTGCTGCCTTCACTACTTCATCCCTCAGAGCTACCCATTCTTCTTCTACTGTACTTCTTTCCCCCACTGCTGTCAATTGTTCCCTTATGCTCTTCCTGAAACTCTGTACAACCACTGGTTTAGTCAGTTTATCCAGGTCCCATCTCCTTAAATTCCCACCTTTTTGAAGTTTCTTCAATTTTAATTTGCAGTTCATAACCAATAGATTGTGGTCAGAGTCCACATCTGCCCCTGGAAATGTCTTACAATTTAAAACCTGGTTCCTAAATCTCTGTCTTACTATTATATAATCTATCTGATACCTTTTAGTATCTCCGGGATTCTTCCATGTATACAACCTTCTTTCATGATTCGTGAACCAAGTGTTAGCTATGATTAAGTTATGCTCTGTGCAAAATTCTAATAGACGGCTTCCTCTTTCATTTCTTACCCCCAATCCATATTCACGTACTATGTTTCCTTCTCTCCCTTTTCCCACACTCGAATTCCAGTCACCCATGACTATTAAATTTTCGTCTCCCTTCACTATCTGAATAATTTCTTTTATCTCATCATACATTTCATCAATTTCTTCATCATCTACAGAGCTAGTTGGCATATAAACTTGTACCACTGTAGTAGGCATGGGCTTCGTGTCTATCTTGGCCACAAGAATGCGTTCACTATGCTGTTTGTAGTAGCTTACCCGCACTCCTATTTTTCTGAATAACGTTCATCCGAAAATCACCGTAACCTTACAATTGGAGAATATGGTCGGCTTCTTGTTCCCAGATGTGTTGCTCTACAGACAGTAGGACACAGACTTTATATAAATCCTATCTACACTAACAGGTAATCAGACGGCGCTTCGCACGAATACTATGGTTCAAATGGTTCAATTGGCTCTGAGCACTATGATACTCAACTTCTGAGGTCATCAGTCGCCTAGAACTTAGAACTAATTAAACCTAACTAACCTAAGAACATCACACACATCCATGCCCGAGGCAGGATTCGAACCTGCGACCGTAGCGGTCACGCGGTTCCAGACTGAAGCGCCTTTAACCGCACGGCCACACCGGCCGGCCACGAATACTATGTCCAGAAACCAATTGCTCTGCTCTGTCTTGCTTGCGAACTTTCATAATAACGAACTTTAATTATCAAAGGAAGAATACTTAACCATTTGAACATTTAAATTCTTAAGACTAGAAATATATCAAAAATCTATTTCACAAGAATTCAGTTCACGAATTCATGGTTTCTGGTTTCACTTTAAGAATGATTTTGTCACAGATGGGCAGTAGTCTATTTTGACGTGGAAATGTCTATTTGCTCTTCGGTCGAACGTTCTTGTGTGATGAAGAACTGGTGGAATTGAATCGCTAATAATGCGTAAACAGTGGCTGTACCCACAACGCACAATGGGCCAGAATCCCGAAAAAGTGGCCATAAATTTAAAGAAAAGTTCAGAGTTAAGAAGCTTCGTTTAATAGGTTGGCTAGAGTAATGTTGTGACTGTTTCTTCCGAAGATCGAAAATCAGGTCCAACACGTCATCATTTGTGAGCCGCGCCCCCAGCTAGCAGGGCTGGAAAAGTACAGCGGCTTGCGGGTGAAACATTTTTGTTCAGTGAAATCAGACCGATTTTTTTATAGTAAATGGAGGCTATTCCAGAAGGTATTTTCTTAATCACAAACATTCGTATCATTATTTAATCATTAATTAACAATTGGCTTTTGTTAATTAACTTCTTACAGGAATGCAAACAAAAAATGTGTAAAATGCTATCGAAAAAGGGAGAAGTTTTAGATTGCACGACATTCCTCCTTTTTTTCCATTCCGTCCTTAAGTTTGAACTTAAGGCGAATCAGCCTTAAAAACGAACTACTAGCCGCACCTCCAGCTTTGAGCCATTTTTAAGCGAAGTTGAAAAATTTCGTTGATTTCAAGCGAACGTGACATTGATGCCGAAAAGACTCGAAGCTACGCCAATGCAAAAGCCAGGCATTACGTCAAAGAGTACTCATTGTATAACAGGCCAACACGAGTCCATAGACTGTTGATCCACGGATCGCATGTAATTGCTTCACAATCTTACTGCTGTCGGAAGAGGCTCAGAAATGCGCAAGCAAGTTAATAGGACTGCTTCACCTACGTTTTGCCCGAAATTCTTCTCTTCTCCCTTTTGGTACCTGCTTCAGAGGATTACGAGGGATCAGATGCAGACGATGGTGAAGAGGATACAAATGTTAGTGAGCAAGACCTAAGAGAAGGGAATGGTGATGAAGAATAAAAAGTACAACAGGAAGAAAATTAAAAATACTTACAAAACTTTCAATTTTTATTACTAATGTATATTTTCTGTAATAAACGCAGTAAGAGAGGCAGTTTTATAATAAAGTTTATTATTAAAATTATAAATGTTCACCGAAAACATTTTTTTGTCCACTTCATTAATCTTTTCCTGATTCTTTTCGCCGTAGTGTATCCGCCACTTTGTAGTTTTCAATTTTGATGTAAAAATAGGTTTCAGGAAGGTCAGATACCTCATTATACCCACCGTAGCCATATTAGAGAATATTTTGAAATTTTGGCCAGGTTTTCAGTATTGTGACCCACTTCGCAACGGGTAGACTATGTCTTTTAATGTTTGTCGCAAAGTATTTGTTCTGCCTATGTTTCCATAGTATCAGTGGACGAGGATGCGCGTGACTGTTACGAATTACCTTTCTATGAAGGTATAGTGTGGAAACGCATCCAGCTAGGAAATTGATTCGGATGTCATTGCGAAGAGCTTCCTGATATGTACTAGAACCCGAAGTGAGACAATTAAAATATTACTTGGAATTCAGGTGAAAATCCTATTAAATTGAAAATTACAAACTAATGAAATATGTCGTCTCACGTGAGTCGTAAATATGCTCGGAATAATGGAGAATGCAAGTCAGACGAAAGCTCACGTCCAAAGAAATCCAGAAATTCTAAAAAGTCGAGTGTCTAGCGAATGCGAGACCTACGGCAGAGTCGAAAAGGCAAAGAAAAACTGGGGCAAAGTGGTTACATAATTGGCACATCGGGCAGACCACAGCCCTGTATTATATCGAAGCACCTGTCATGTGCTGCAGGCGGCTGTGTTTTATGTAAGATGCCGCTGCTGATAATCGATAATGATACTACGCAACCATTACATATCCGTCCATACACTTGTTCGACTTTATGAGGCCGCAGAACCTTGTTCCATGCGATCAACGTGTGATTTATCCAGTCTGTAACCGTTATACTACTGTGTGTAACCGCTATATTAAAGGGGGACGTTCACGAGAAACACACACTATTTAAAAGATACATCAAATCCACAAGTTTGAAGGTACGGCAATGATATTTTGTACCAAGCTTTACATAAAATTAATACATTTGCAGTTAAGATCCTTTGATTATACACTCCTGGAAATTGAAATAAAAACAACGTGAATTCATTGTCCCAGGAAGGGGAAACTTTATTGACACATTCCTGGGGTCAGATACATCACATGATCACACTGACAGAACCACAGGCACATAGACACAGGCAACAGAGCATGCACAATGTCGGCACTAGTACAGTGTATATCCACCTTTCGCAGCAATGCAGGCTGCAATTCTCCCATTGAGACGATCATAGAGATGCTGGATGTAGTACATGCCATTTCCACCTGGCGCCTCAGTTGGACCAGCGTTCGTGCTGGACGTGCAGACCGCGTGAGACAACGCTTCATCCAGTCCCAAACATGCTCAATGGGGGACAGATCCGGAGATCTTGCTGGCCAGGGTAGTTGACTTATACCTTCTAGAGCACGTTGGGTGGCACGGGATACATGCGGACGTGCATTGTCCAGTTGGAACAGCAAGTTCCCTTGCCGGTCTAGGAATGGTAGAACGATGGGTTCGATGACGGTTTGGATGTACCGTGCACTATTCAGTGTCCCCTCGACGATCACCAGGGGTGTACGGCCAGTGTAGGAGATCGCTCCCCACACCATGATGCCGGGTGTTGGCCCTGTGTGCCTCGGTCGTATGCAGTGCTGATTGTGGCGCTCACCTGCACGGCGCCAAACACGCATACGACCATCATTGGCACCAAGGCAGAAGCGACTCTCATCGCTGAAGACGACACGTCTCCATTCGTCCCTCCATTCACGCCTGTCGCGACACCACTGGAGGCGGGCTTCACGATGTTGGGGCGTGAGCGGAAGACGGCCTAACGGTGTGCGGGACCGTAGCCCAGCTTCATGGAGACGGTTGCGAATGGTCCTCGCCGATACCCCAGGAGCAACAGTGTCCCTAATTTGCTGGGAAATGGCGGTGCGGTCCCCTACGGCACTGCGTAGGATCCTACGGTCTTGGCGTGCATCCGTGCGTCGCTGCGGTCCGGTCCCAGGTCGACGGGCACGTGCACCTTCCGCCGACCACTGGCGACAACATCGATGTACTGTGGAGACCTCACGCCCCACGTGTTGAGCAATTCGGCGGTACGTCCACCCGGCCTCCCGCATGCCCACTATACGCCCTCACTCAAAGTCCGTCAACTGCACATACGGTTCACGTCCACGCTGTCGCGGCATGCTACCAGTGTTAAAGACTGCGATGGAGCTCCGTATGCCACGGCAAACTGGCTGACACTGACGGCGGCGGTGCTCAAATGCTGCGCAGCTAGCGCCATTCGATGGCCAACACCGCGGTTCCTGGTGTGTCCGCTGTGCCGTGCGTGTGATCATTGCTTGTACAGCCCTCTCGCAGTGTCCGGAGCAAGTATGGTGGGTCTGACACACCGGTGTCAATGTGTTCTTTTTTCCATTTCCAGGAGTGTATATTCACAACTTTTTATGGGATTTAAAAATTATGTTTTCAAAATATAATATATGTACCTTTTTCTAAGAAACTATTCAAGACACATTTACAAAATTTCCCTTTTCAATCTCTTTGCATATAATAAGCTTCACTCATAAGGTTCTTTCTGTAAAAGTATATAGCAAAGCATAATGTTAATAACTTTTAATTTTAATTCTGTGAGTATAATATAAATTTCGTTCAGTATTGCAACCACTTTGTCCGATATGGCAGCTTACACTCAGAATCCCAAAATTTACTCTTGAGACAACGTTTACTGGATTTATACAAACAAGTGTACATTATAATTACTGCCTTCATAGGATCTGGGAGAAAGGTACAAAATCTTAAAAACATAATTTTCAGGAAATGCAGATTAAAGTTCATTCTAACGATTTTTTTATGTCACCTCTTCAGAAGGCCCAAGATTTGTTCTCAAGGTCATGCTTCTCTTCAAGACTTACGGTATGGTTTCTTCTTCTCTGCCTTATTTTCTCTATTAGGTCTTCAACTATCTTATCAGCTGTAAAGATGAGCTATCATTTATTTTTCTGAAGATATTTTGAGTGTAATTTCTTATATTAATGCCCATTCATTGTAATACCTTTGTCCTCCCTATGTTACCATCATTAAATACGAGAACTGCATCATAAGTTGCAATACTGACAACTGTAGCAGATGAAAATGTGATTTTAGGGCATCGTTGCCACGTGAGTGAACTTATAGATTTATTTGGGATCTGAGTTTTGCCTGAACACACTTCTTTAGAAGTTCAGGATCAGCCAGAAACCTCCAAGTGGGCTTGACAACATCCAGGATACAATTTGGAAGCCTATTCTTGAGAATATAGGGGATTCTATCCCTCTGAGCCCACTCATATTTGCATTCGGGAGGACAAGGTTCAATCCCGCGTCCGGCCATCCTGATTTAGATTTTCTGTGATTTCCGTAAATCGCTCCAGGCAAATGCCGGGATGGTTCCTTTGAAAGGGCACGGTTGACTTCCTTCCCCGTCCTTCCCTAATCCGATGAGACCGATGACCTCGATGTCTGGTCTCCTTCCCCAAACAACCCAACGCAACCCCATTCATATTTGCACCAACGTGGCACAGATGATGAATGAGATGTTCATGTGTTGATTCAATGTGGAAATATTTAGCCCATACTGCACTTTTTATCTCACTTACACTGGATCGGCCCTGTATGATAGCCTGTCTACACTGAAGAGCCAAGAAAACTGGTACACCTGCCTTATATCGTGTAGGGTCCCCGCGAACACGCAGAAGTGCCGCAGCATCACGTGGCTTGAACTCTGAAGTAGTGCTGGAGGGAATTGACACCATGAATCCTACAGGGCTGTCCACAAATCAGTAAGAGTACGACGGGGTGGAGATCTCTTCTGAACAGCTCGTTGCAAGGCATCCGAGATATGCTCAATAATGTTCATTTCCCGAGGATTTGGTGGCCAGTGGAAGTGTTTAAACTCAGAAGAGTGTTTCTGGAGCCACTCTGTAGCAATTCTGAATGTGTGAAGTGTCGCATTGCCCTGTTGGAATAGCCCAAGTCCGTCGGAATGCACAATGGACATGAACGGATTCAGGTGATCCGACGGGATGCTTATGTACGTGTCACCTTTGAAAGTCGTATCTAGACGTATCAGGGATTCCATATCACTCCAACTACACATGCTCCAAACCGTTGCAGAGCCTCCACCAGCTTAAACAGTCCCCTGCTCATATGCAGGGTCCATGGATTCGTTAGGTTGTCTCCATACCCGTACACATCCATCCGGTAGATATAATTTGAAACGAGAGTAGTCCGATCAGCCGAGTGGGGTAGCAGAGCTGTGTCGAGCGTCTAGTCACGGTTCGCGCTGCTCCCCCCGTCGGAGGTTCGAGTCCTCCCTCGGGCATGGGTGTGTGTGTCTTCCTTAGCGTAAGGTAGTTTAAGTTAGATTAAATAGTGTGTAAGCTTAGGGACCGATAACCTCAGCAGTTTGGTCCCATAAGACCTTACCACAAATTTCCAAATTTAAATTTTCCGTCCGATTAGGCAACACGTTTCCGTCATCAACAGCCCAATGTCGGTGTTGAAGGGGATAGACGAGGCGTAAAGTATTGTTTCGTGCAATCATGAAGGGTAGACGAGTGGGCCTTCGGCTACGAAAGCCCACATCGACGTTGAATGGTTCGCACGCTGACAGTTGTTGATGGCCTTGGATTGAAATCTGCAGCAATTTGAGGAAGGGTTGCACTTCTGTAACGTTGAATGATTCTCTTTAGTCGCCGTTGGTCCCGTTCTTGTAGTATCTTATTCCGGCCCCAGCAATGTCAGAGATCTGATGTTTTACATGATATTCACGGTACACTCGTGAAATGGTCGTATGGGAAACTGCCCACTTCATCGCTACCTCGGAGATGCTGTATCCCATCGCTTGTGCGCCGACTGTAAAACCACGTTCAAACTCACTTAAATCTTGATAACCTGCCATTGTAGCAGCAGTAGCTGATCTAACAACTGCGCCAGACACTTATTGTCTTATATATAGGCGTTGCCGACCGTAGCGCCGTATTCTGTCTGTTTACATATCTCTGAATTTGAATACCAATGCCTACACCAGTTTTATGTTATTTTACTTATTTTATTTTTGCGCTTCAGTATATAGTTGAAGATTGTCTGTCATCTTCTTTGTGTGTCTGTTGTGTCCACCAATGCCCTTTCTGTCTTGCAGCTGGTCTGTTATTATTCCTGTTCCCCTTTAAAGAGACTGGTAATTAAACTACATTTCAGCACGAAAAACTTCTCATGATTTATATGCGACGTTTACATGAAAAATCTGCAGTTGGGTTCCAACTGCGCACAAAAAATTCTTCTTCACTTTTCGTGTTTGTTATGTCCTATGATACATCTAGAACCATTCCACCGGTCACTGTGGCCGAGCGGTTCTAGGAGCTTCAGTCCGGAACCGCTCTGCTGCTACGGTCGCAGTTTCGAACCCAGCCTCGGGCAAGGGTGTGTGTGATGTCCTTAGGTTAGTTACGCTTAAGTAGTTCTAAGTCTAGGGGACTAATGACCTCAGATGTTAAGTCCCATAGTGCTTAGAGCCATTTGAACCATTTTTAGTACCATTCCGTCACTTCATTCATAAAGATATCTTCATCCCAAGACGGGGGGAGGGAGGGGTATGAGAAAGACCCGTGATTTCAGTTCGTAAACTTCAGGTAGAGCATTGTTCAAGAGTTTTGGAATTTTGCCTCTACTATTCCCGTACATATGCCGCCTCATGGGACGGCTGACGCTACACAGTCTGTATACTCCCACGACGATAAACTCATCACCATTGGGAAATGTCCTTGGTGATCGAACCTGGTCGTGGTGTTCGAAAATAAAAGAACAACTGGTACCGTTACTTGATTTCCATATTACTGCATGATGCTCCACTTTTACCAAAGTGCTGCTTCATTTTGTACTGCGGCACTGTAGCGTGGGGATTTCATTGCTTACGTTAGCTGTACATGTTCTAATCATTGAAGATCCATCTTAGATGGCGTATAACGTACAACTGGCAACTACCTCATACGCTGTCTAAGATGAATCTTCAATGATTAGAACATGGCCGGCCGTGTGGCCGAGTGGTTCTAGGCGCTATAGACTGGAACCACGCGACCGCTACGGTCGCAGGCTCGAATCCTGCCTCGGGTATGGATGTGTGTGATGTCCTTAGGTTAGTTAGGTTCTAAATTCTAGGGACTGATGACCTCAGAAGCTAAGTCCTCTATGGGACCATTAGAACATGTGCAGCTAACGTAAACAGTTGTGCTACTATGCATTTTATTGTGTGCTGTGTTCTTTGGTGACGTAACAATCATGTGTTGAGCACTAGATATGCGGACATGGCAATGCGAACAAGGTGATTTTTTAATTTTAAATGTTTTATTTATGACAAAGCTTCATATAATTTGCTGCCTTTTGTTTACATGACGAGTTGGTGTGACGTCCAACTCAAAACGAGCACAATTTCTAACAAAAATTTTTAAAGACCTGAAGATGACAGTAAAGTCTGTCGAAACCAGTTATTTCTAAATAAAGAAATATTTATGCGATCTTGGCTGTAGAAAGTTCTTACCACAAGGAATTAATACAGTACGCAGACTAATGGATGTAGGTTGCAGTCATCCACAGGATAGAGCAAAAAGGGGAGCTGCATCAAACCAGTTTTTGCACCGAAGACCACAACATATTTAGAAGTTATAATTAAGGGGTGTAGGACGTCAAACGGGCCGACGTGGAGCAGGAGAGGCACCACAGGACATTTCATTTTCTACTGTCTATACTTTCACAAATAAATTCATAAAACATTGTCAGCATGACCAGGAAGAATTCAGGATTCACACTCATAGCAGTGGAAGTGCAAAAACATAACAAACTAATTCTTTTAGATATGAAATTTCATCATTTTTTCACTTACTGTTGGCAGCATTTGTTGCTATAGGTACATTTTTCTTCACAACTAAGAGATATTCTTTGATGAATTTTGCATAGCATACAAACCATACTTATAGGTCTATGAAACTCTAGAATTTTCCAAATCTATTAAAAACTGTGGTATAAATTGAGATAATTAACTACAAAATTTGACTTTTTTTCTAAACATAAAGTTTAAAACGTAACAGCACATTCAGTTTTTCATAAATTAAATAGATTCTAGAGTTTCAGACACCCGTAAGTATGATTTTTATGCTGCGCAAAATTCATCGAACAGTCTCTCTTACTTATGAAGAAAAGTGTACCTATAGCAACAAATGAAGCTAACAGTAAGTGAAAAAATAATGAAATTTCACATGTAAAAAAATTATTTTGTGATGTTTTTGAACTTCCGCTGGTAAGAGTGTGAATCCTGAATCGTTCCTGGTCATGCTGACAAACGTTTATGAATTTCCTTGTAAAAGTATAGACAGTGGAAATTAAAATGTCCTGTGGTGACTCTCCTGCTCCAAGTCGGCCCGTTTGACGTCCTATCCCCCTTAAAACATTATTATTACCGCTCGTATAACGTTCAAAATGGTTCAAATGGCTCTGATCACTATGGGACACAACTTCTGAGATCATCAGTCCCCTAGAACTTAGAACTACTTAAACCTAACTAACCTAAGGACATGACACACATCCATCCCCGAGGCAGGATTCGAACCTGCGACCGTAGGGGTAGCGCGGTTCCAGACTGTAGCACCTAGAACCGCTCGGCCAATCCGGCCGGCTCGTGTAAAGTATATTATTAAAAAATCGATTTTTGACACAAAATTGCATCAAAATATGTGCTAACACACTATTAAAAATATATTTAAATCTCTCGAAAATTGGCGTCGTCCTCTGAAGAAATCAGCAACAGTTGCTGCCTGGAAGCGAAACGGGCAGGAGGGTGGGCGGGGTTGGCGCCCGGCGCTTGTCGCCGGCAGCTGTTTCTTGCGCTGTCCGGCACAGTTTTCCCGCTGACAGCGCCCACCCCGCCGCCTCCCACGCCGCCCGCTCGCTATCCTCTTTCCTCCCAGCGTCGGCCGTCAAGGAGCTTGACAGGCGACAGGCCTGACCCCCAACCCGCTGACAGCCAGAGCAGCGGCCGCCGGGGGGGAAGGCGCCAGGGGTCAGCGCTCGCTCCCGTTTTCCACGCCACGCCACGTCTAGGATCTCCTGTCGCACGTGCCCCGGCTCGTTATAAGCGCAACCGGTAGTCGCCAGCGCCACAACTAACAAGCTCTGCAATTTCTCTTCGTAGCCGGACATACCTCTCGTATGCACCCCTGTACCAAATACACTGACGGGAAAAAAATCGCAACTCCAAGTAACAAGTAATGTAGAGCGACAAAATTTCGAGAATACATTTGTCTAAGTAACATACACTCCTGGAAATGGAAAAAAGAACACATTGACACCGGTGTGTCAGACCCACCATACTTGCTCCGGACACTGCGAGAGGGCTGTACAAGCAATGATCACACGCACGGCACAGCGGACACACCAGGAACCGCGGTGTTGGCCGTCGAATGGCGCTAGCTGCGCAACATTTGTGCACCGCCGCCGTCAGTGTCAGCCAGTTTGCCGTGGCATACGGAGCTCCATCGCAGTCTTTAACACTGGTAGCATGCCGCGACAGCGTGGACGTGAACCGTATGTGCAGTTGACGGACTTTGAGCGAGGGCGTATAGTGGGCATGCGGGAGGCCGGGTGGACGTACCGCCGAATTGCTCAACACGTGGGGCGTGAGGTCTCCACAGTACATCGATGTTGTCGCCAGTGGTCGGCGGAAGGTGCACGTGCCCGTCGACCTGGAACCGGACCGCAGCGACGCACGGATGCACGCCAAGACCGTAGGATCCTACGCAGTGCCGTAGGGGACCGCACCGCCACTTCCCAGCAAATTAGGGACACTGTTGCTCCTGGGGTATCGGCGAGGACCATTCGCAACCGTCTCCATGAAGCTGGGCTACGGTCCCGCACACTGTTAGGCCGTCTTCCGCTCACGCCCCAACATCGTGCAGCCCGCCTCCAGTGGTGTCGCGACAGGCGTGAATGGAGGGACGAATGGAGACGTGTCGTCTTCAGCGATGAGAGTCGCTTCTGCCTTGGTGCCATTGATGGTCGTATGCGTGTTTGGCGCCGTGCAGGTGAGCGCCACAATCAGGACTGCATACGACCGAGGCACACAGGGCCAACACCCGGCATCATGGTGTGGGGAGCGAACTCCTACACTGGCCGTACACCACTGGTGATCGTCGAGGGGACACTGAATAGTGCACGGTACATCCAAACCGTCATCGAACCCATCGTTCTACCATTCCTAGACCGGCAAGGGGACTTGCTGTTCCAACAGGACAATGCACGTCCGCATGTATCCCGTGCCACCCAACGTGCTCTAGAAGGTGTAAGTCAACTACCCTGGCCAGCAAGATCTCCGGATCTGTCCCCCATTGAGCATGTTTGGGACTGGATGAAGCGTCGTCTCACGCGATCTGCACGTCTAGCACGAACGCTGGTCCAACTGAGGCGCCAGGTGGAAATGGCATGGCATGCCGTTCCACAGGACTACATCCAGCATCTCTACGATCGTCTCCATGGGAGAATAGCAGCCTGCATGGCTGCGAAAGGTGGATATACACTGTACTAGTGCCGACATTGTGCATGCTCTGTTGCGTGTGTCTATGTGCCTGTGGTTCTGTCAGTGTGATCATGTGATGTATCTGACCCCAGGAATGTGTCAATAAAGTTTCCCCTTCCTGGGACAATGAATTCACGGTGTTCTTATTTCAATTTCCAGGAGTGTATTTAAGTGATGAGTGTTGCAAAAGCACAGTTAATGTAAACGCGAGATAAGCCATCGCAAATATGACACGCTGGTACATTAATAACCGGTGTATCTGCCAAAATGTCGAATGCAACATGCAAACGTGCATGCATTGTGTTGTACAGGTGCCGAACGTCAGTTTTTGGGATGGAGTTCCATGCCTGATGCAATTGACCAGTCAGTACAGGGACAGTTAATGCTGGTTGTGGTTGACACTGCAGTCGTGTTCCTACACTACTGGCCATTAGAATTGCTACACCAAGAAGAAATGCAGATGATAAATGAGTATTCATTGCACAAACATATTATACTAGAAATGACATGTGATTACGTTTTCACGCAATTTGGATACATAGATCCGGAGAAATCAGTACCGAGAACAACCACCTCTGGCCGTAATAACGGCCTTGATACGCCTGGGCATTGAGTCAAACAGAGCTTGCATGGCGTGTACAAGTACAGCTGCTTACGCACCATCAACACGATACCACAGTTCATCAAGAGTGGTGACTGGCGTATTATGACGGGCCAGTTGCTCGGCCACCATTGATCAGACGTTTTCACTTGGTGATAGATCTGGAGAATGTGCTGGCCAGGGCAGCAGTCAAACATTTTCTGTATCCAGAAACGCACATACAGGACCTCCAACATGCGGTCGCGCATTATCCTGGGTCTCGTAGGAATCGAATGAAGGGTAGAGCCACGGGTCGTAACACATCTGAAATGTAATGTCCACTGTTCAAATTGCCGTCAATGCGAACAAGAGGTGGCCGAGACGTGTAACCAATGGCACCCCATACCATCACGCCGAGTGATACGCCAGTATGGCGATGACGAATACACGCTTCCAATGTGCGTTCACCGCGATGTCGCCAAACACAGTGCGACCATCATGATGCAGAACCTGGATTCATCCGAAAAAATGACGTTTTGCCATTCGTACATCCAGATTCGTCGTTGAGTACACCATTGCAGGCGCTCCTGTCAGTCATGCAGCGTCTGGGGTTACCGCAGCCATGTTCTACGAGCTGATAGTCCATCCTGCTGCAAACTTCGTCGAATTCTTCGTGCACATGGTTGTTGTCTTGCAAACGTCCCCACCTGTTGACTCAGGGATCGAGACGTGGTTGCACGATCCGTTACAGCCATGCGGACAAGATGCCTGTCATCTTGACTGCTAGTGATACGAGGCCGTTGGGATCCAGCACGGCGTTCCGTATTACCCTCCTCAACCCACGGCCGGCCGGCGTGGCCGAGCAGTTCTACGCGCTACAGTCTGGAACCGCGCGACCGCTGCGGTCGCAGGGTCGAATCCTGTGATGTGCATGGATGTGTGTGACGTCCCTATGTTAGTTAGGTTTAAGTAGTTCTGAGTCCTAGGGAACTGATGACCTCAGAAGTTAAGTCCCATAATGCTCAGAGCCATTTGAACCATTTGAACCTGAACCCACCGTTTTCATATTCTGCTAACAGTCATTGGATCTCGACCAACGCGAGCAGCAATGTCGCGATACGATGAACCGCAATCGCGATAGGCTGCAATCCGACCTTTATCAAAGTCGGAAACGTGATGGTACGCATTTCTCCTCCTTACACGTGGCATCACAACAACGTTTCACCAGGCAACGCCGGTCAACTGCTGTTTGCGTATGAGAAATCGGTTGGAAACTTTCCTCATGTCAGCACGTTGAAGGTGTCGCCACCGGCGCCAACCTTATGTGATCGCTCTGAAAAGCTAATCATTTGCATATCACAGCATCTTCTCCCTGTCGGTTAAATTACGCGTCTGTAGCACGTCATCTTTGTGGTGTAGTAATTTTAATGGCCAGTAGTGTATGACGTCCAGTATGTACTACATTGGAGACCGGTCTGGTTATCGAGCAGGCCAAGGCAACGAGTCGACGCTCTGTGGACCATGTTAGGTTTCAACTTCGATTTGTGTGCTGTCGTTATGATATTGGAGAACATCCCTGGAATGATGAATGTCACCAAAACAAGTCGAGTCACGAGACTGTCGTACAGAATTGCAGTCAGGATGCGTGATATAAACTCGACAGTGCTCCTACTGTCATACTAAATCGCACCCCAGACCGTAATACCAGCTGTAGGTCCAGTGAGTCTAGGCCGCAGACGGGTTGGTTGCAGGCCCTCAACTGGCGTGCTTCCAATCAACACACGGCCACCGCTGGAAGCGAGGTAGTACCAGCTTTCATCAGAAAATACAACAGACATCCATCCACCCTCCAATGATTTCTTGACTGACGCCACTGAAGTCGCAAATGATCTTGATTTGGGGTCAGCGAAATCCATACTACAGGGCTTCTGGCTCGGAGCTGTCTTTGAAGTAATCAGTTTGCAACAGTTCGTTATGTCACTATGTTTCCGACTGCTGCTCGAACTGCTGCTGAAGACGCATTACGGCACGCCCCAGCCATACGCCGAACATGACGGTCTTTCCTTTCATTAGTGCCGTCTGGAGCCCGGTCTTCTTGTAACGTACCTTCCCGTGACCACCGCTTCGAGCAGTCACGTTCAGTGGCTATATTCCTGCTAAGTCTTCCTGCAATATCGCAGAAAATCAAAAATTAGCTCCAAAATTCCCAAAGATTTCCCCAAAACAAGTTTCAAATTCCATGAATAATGAACATGCAAACAAATTTCCAGGTAACACTATTATTTGGATATTAACCAGTAATTGAATCAAAAATCTAATACTTAGTAATTTATTAACATACGGTAGAAAGATATTATTCCAGTAAAATCAAACTCAAAATTCAAAATCGTTGTAAGTCGCAAAATCATTATAATTATAATTCGTAAAGTAGAACCAACGTCCCCAAAGTATACTCCGTGTGAGTAACCTTTGAGATTCGTGATTAATGGCTAAGGATAATTCAATCCATCGTCACTACGTTACGAGAGTTAGCCGAAGCAGGTCGTACTTTTGAATGCTCGTATATGTAGGCGCAATTAGATTGTTTTTCACAATTGATTATTGCGATCTACTATGGCGCAGTGAAACGATACTTTGACTTCAAATATTACGTTATTTAGAATTCAGATAGAGGACTTGCATATATTAGACAGAAGTGACTTTTAATTAGATAACCTGAAGTTAACACTATTTAGGAAATGAACACAGATAGACAATTTCATTCGTAATAACTAATGGACTATGGAACTTGGCGATAGTTACGAAGCACATAATTTATAATTCCCCCCAACACCTGGGAAAGATTCTTCCTCACGGCTCTGTTGGGAAGTGACCAATATTGTGTAATAAACCAGCATATCGTGTCAATTCACGCATTTATCACTCAAGTTTTACAAAATTATTTATAGAGATAACGTGCTGCGATATTATTTGACTGAAGCGTTCGGCGCTTAAACAGAAACTTCTAGACGTTAGGAATTAATAACACTGTTTCGACTAATTATAGATTTGTGATTGCAAGCAGTCTATAGGGAATTTGGTGTCGCTGGAACTAATTTGAACTTGTTATTAATATTTAAATAGCAACTGATGAACCATAGTTTATAAACGATTTAATTACGACATTTGGTGAAGTAAATATCCCGCACAAGTCGCGAGTTCAGTACATCAATGTTCTGTTTGTAACGTCGATACCGATACATAAGAAATGACAATCTCATTGCTCTACCGCTGAGTGTTAGCCAAGACCGAAGATCCGAAGGACGTTACAAGCTCCTCATAGCCATATTACCCAACTTCATTCAGACTCAGTAAGCTGTTGATAATGGGGTCACCGTCTTCTTAAAGACATCCTTCCCTAACCTCAACTCACGACGTCCAGTCTCTAAGGTAACAAACGCTCGCGACCGTTACAGCTGCATTTAAAGCAAACCTGACTAGCATCCACATAGTAGCGCCACTAACACCACTCTTATCTGACTGATGCCAAATTTCAACATACATTATCTTACGGATGTTAAAACATGCCTGAGAACTTCGTTTATGTCGCAAAACTCTTTCCTGGTGCTGCCATTTTTTTCATTCAGTGTATTTGGACATGTAAAAAGAAGAGACATTGGCACATCAAACGCCAGTGGTAAGAACTTCCAAACATTTACATCTTATGCATACTTTCCAACCGTCCATCATGCTTATCAAACAACATTGATTGTGAAATTTTCGATCCAAATACGGGCATGCCCTAAGGATTCGTCCATTCACCGCTCCTCTATCAACCGTACACAACCGACTCCCCAAAAAGAACCGTTCCTGTGTACGTCCTCCAATATACTGGCGACGCCAAATTCCTTGCCGTGTATCTCACACCTCATTAGTTCCAATGATCCCTCCAACTGCCTCTTGACAATTCCATCCACTGGTGTAGCCACTGATATTTTTCCAACATTCATGCAAAACCTTAATCAATAATAACAGTAAAAACTACAACCAGAGAATCCACAACCATACAATCTACCTAAGTCACTAAATTATTTTGCAGTGGCTCTGGACCAAACACTAACATGCAACCAACTCAAAAGAAATCCCATCATTCATAGGCGTCAACAGAAAATTTTTCAAAACGAATCGAGGATCAAAAATTGTCATTTTTGATGTAAAGGCTTCGATAACTTTCAGAACATTTTGTGCCCAAGAACTAAGTTTGTCAGAATTTTGACAGAACACATTCTGTCTTAATGCCTTTAATGTTCGTGACTTTGATATCTAAGTATCATGTACATTTCATATATGTAATAGAATGATTTGTGATTAAATCCTTCTTATTAAACTCAGGGTACCCAACGAAATACCCATAAAAAAGTTTTTATTCACATACTAATAATAACAGACTTACACTGAAAATTAAAAATCCGTAAAAGAAAAAAATATCCTGTTGGACAGCAACAGAAGTAACTAGCAAAAAATGCCGGTGTAAAGAGAAATTAAATATACTTGAAAACCCGTATTCAGCTCTGATGTCATCCAGAATAATTTGTTCTCTTGCAAAACTTCGCATGTCAGCATGTAAACGGATTTCTTGCACTACTTTCAAGCTTTCTGTTATTTAATTTTGGCTACCGTAATTAACACATTGAGTAAAATGTGTTTCCAAAGTGATACTTTTTGGATTCTTTTGATAAAGACTAGCATTCGACTTCATAACTTGGAAAACCTTTCGTAAAAACCTTGCAATTGGCCGCTATAACCGTCCTTTTATAGCGTAGGACTGAACTCAACCAGTCCTCGTCTCACCAAGCTATCGTGTAGCCATGCGAACTGGATTGGATGTTGCGTGTTTTGCACCGCATGGTAGAGTTTGAGAAGATTCCAATTCCAGGAGAGAACATCTTTCCGACCTTGTGGAATTTCATAATTTTTTTCCTCTCTTTTCGGCTGATGCATATCAGTCCATAGATGAACACACTCACAGTATAACAAGGCCATGGTTTTTAGCCTACTGCAATAGCTCTACCATGTAAAATAGAATGTAAAATTAGGAAGTCGTCACGTGTCTTCTTTGTCCATAAAGAAATGCTAAGCTACTGTCGAGATCATCTTGTGTGGCAAGGGAACGTCCTCGTGCGAACTAGAAACGGATGTCGGGTAGGCTATCGTCACGATATCTGTGAATTGGCACGGAATCCACGCGCTAGGGTATTGGACTGGTCCTTTTCTGCTTCTCCACAAGGGATGTGCATGGAAGCCACAGGGAAAACACTTGGGTCTATATTTCGGCTCTGTTCCGTAAAGCAGTACCGAAACCGCCTCCGTTCCGAGGAAACGGCAAAATACCGGTGAACAGCGTGACAGTCAAACGAATACAAATTAAACAGTAATTGCTAAAGCCACAGTACTGTCCATTGCTCCCTGCCGTTCAGAATTTGCAGTTTAGTAACGTCACAGACAGTCATTACTAGAAATGCGTGACAATTATGTAATGAATCGAAAATCTGTACCACCAGACTCCAGGACACCTATGCCATCATTCATATATATATATAGAATTCTAATCAACTTCATCTTTACGTATGCCAATGTAGTACTATGGTCTTGCGCTCCTATGGGAGCTCATATATTTCCCATATTTCCTCAGTCACCTGGAACACCTTCGTATCTCCCGTAGACTTGAGTCCCAACATCCTATGGACTCCTGTCGTCGTTGTGAACCACGTCTAGATACAGCGCCTCTATTTACATTTCCCCCTTCCCTTCCCCCGCCCCCCAAATTCTCCTCTCCCAACACTCCCCTCAGCCATTTGTGTTGCACCTTGTACATGTTGCCTTTTGGGTTTTAAATTGTTTCATTGCTATCTTAATTGAATTTTTGATTTTTTTTAGATTTATTGTTGGCCTTCTGCCTTTTAAGGTCTGTGGTAATATATTCAAAAATTTTGAAAATTAATTGTGTTCTTCAGCGTGTGTTGTTTTTTTTAAATTATTTTGTTGCTATCTTAATTGGATTTTTATCTTGTTAAGATTTCTTGTTGTAGGCCTTCAGCCGTGAAAGAGTTGCTAAATTACAATAAATGACAATTAGAAGCAGAAACTGACTTCAGCCCTTGGCACTTTCCACAATTCTATTACCTGTTCTGGTCAGCGGGTTTAGCGGGCGTATCAAATGGAATAAGAAAATATACTAAACTTCTTTTACACGACCGACTAGAGACAGATGTCTGAAAAGTGTGCAAGCGTACAACATTCTCCTCTACTCTTAACCACAATTATATTTACTTCATGCCTCCTTTGTGGTATTGCAATTTAAACAGGCAGCTGTGTAACTGCAGTTTCATTCGTTTACACTAGTAAAGAGTTGAAAGAAATGTACTTGGTAACATTTGCTTCGTACGGTAGCGTGTCAGTAGACGGATTCCACGACACAGAGAAGACACAGTCATGGAAGCGATAGCGTTTTATGTACGCGGCTACCTTTGTGGGAAGTAGACGATTCGTTTTCCACTCCAAACCGTGCCTCTACACAGCTTCGCTCTTCCACAGACAGTGGTGCGAAAGTGGCTTACGACTCCAATGATCCGATTGCGCGAAACGTTAGCCGCGCTCTCGCTTGGCATTAAACTGGAATCATAAGCCTGGATACTGCGCCAGATTTCGGACCGGTAAGCCGGCGGAAGTAGTTTAGGCGTGTGCAGTATGGGATCCTGTTACCCGCTCGAAACCATCCCGCTGTCAAGTGACGTCACGTGTGAGGCCTGGTTCCTCGATGCAGCGCTTAAGTCACTCAAAAGCACGACTGCGTCCAGTGAAACACTCACAACCTGTTTCGTACTTTTTTATTTTTTGTAAGGTATCTGTTTTTGAATTTATCTATTTATGTCTAGTGACTAATTTTATTCATTTATTTTCCTTGGAATGGCTTCTTCATACCATTCTAAATACTAAAAAAAGGTGTACTGTAATTTTATAACACATTCCCGACATGGTGAGCAGCAGTCTGGGACTGAAGTTAAAAATCTATTGGGCTCTTAGGCCGCTTCATATTTCTGCAAACAATCTACTTTTGGACCCCCCCCCCCCCCCCCCCCCCGTTTTCAGGATTTTGTGGTGTTCACTGGACACTGAGCAGCACAAGATCCTGAAGAAGATAGAAACGTCTACTGTTTGAAGAAACATGACGCGATCTAACAACCCAGAAGATTTTAACTTCAGTGAAAACGGCTACGAAATCCTGAAGACTGTTTGCTGATGATGACTACTGTTTGTTATATTTACAGCACCCAGAGATGGCCTAAATCACTCAAAAATCTGTGGGTTTGTTGAGGAGTGGAACTATGATAAGTGATTGAGGTAGCAGAGAGATGGCGAGCACGTCGTCCAGCGGCGCCTTCTTTGATGTGACCGGTCAGGTCAGTGTTCCGCCACGCTCAATCGGTGCAGAGAAGTCAAACGAAGTAGAAATGTGATAGCAGGGGTCGGTATGTCCAGTCGAAGTTAAAAGGCACGAATCAGCAAACGAGTGAGTCCGACTGTGGCAGGACAATTAGTATGCTGGAAACGAGTGTGCCATTGGCTATAACATGCGATCTTGCCGTCTGGTTCCACGTGTTGAGGGCAATCTTGTTTGACAACGCATGAAACTGTGTTCAGTGTATGCCGTCTTTAGCATCTGAAGATGGTCATTGTATGGCCGAAACCGGTTATGACTGTGTGATAAACATGTGATTGTGTCTATAAATAAAATAAATTTTTTTTGAAGTCGTGTTTCCAGTTACTTAGGACTAAGGTGGAGGCCTGCCGGAGTGGCCGTGCGGTTCTAGGTGCTACAGTCTGGAGCCGAGCGACCGCTACGGTCGCAGGTTCGAACCCTGCCTCGGGCATGGATGTGTGTGATGTCGTTAGGTTAGGTAGGTTTAATTAGTTCTAAGTTCTAGGCGACTGATGAGCTCAGAAGTTAAGTCGCATAGTGCTCAGAGCCATCTGACTACGGTGGAGATGGGTTTGTTGTGGCGAAGGGGTATAACTGAAGAAATGTACAGCAGCTGTGACCAAGGAGTAGAAAGTATGGAGGAGTGAAAAACATGATGAAAGAACAATGTGAACCCTGAAAAATGTTGTAACAGCAGTATAAAAATTAAGATCTCAGATAACTTACAACATTGAATAAAATTCTCGTGTAAGTCGAACCCTCGGCGAGCTTTTTAATCACTTTTCCAATTACATTAAAAGAGGCAACCCAGTAATCGGGTACTGAATGAAGGTACTTAGCGTTCAAGAGCTTACAGTGCTGCAAAAATGCCATTTTTTCACGGAAACATTTTACCGATAATATTCGGAGGTGAAAATTTTGGTACACGTATTTCTTATTGCTAGTCTGAAAGGAACCCAGCTGAAAATTTAAAGCACGCAGTTTTCAGTATTTATCAATCATTTGTATTTTGTATTACGTCTACAGGAGAGCAGAGGCAACTAAGAGCAGCGAAATTGATGATCTTCAATCATTACAATGAAAAATTAAATTTCAAAACTTCAGAATCTATTACCATAATATTTAAAGGGCAGAAGGCCGCAGTGTTTAAGCTTGAAAGGTAAATTTAAAAATTAATTTTGCAAAATTTTAAGAAACAAACAATAACCACAAGCCTAAAATTTAAAAAAACTGACAACAAATAATTAAACACCGGTGACACTCAGAAGGCCTCCAGGGAGGTCGGTATGCCCTCGTTCACTTAAGTGGGACAGGTGGTGACTTGATCCGTCGAAACCCAACCAGGGGGCAGCCATGGGACCGACCGACACAACAACTTGCTTCCCATCAATCAGTATGTGAGAACCCCAACCGGCAATGTTACAAACTTGATAATCCACAGTGGAGTACGTATTAGCTGTCAAAATTACACACCATGTTGGACAGCGACAACAGGTGAGTAAAGGATGCTGCCTGAAATTACGTCAGCGGCCAGGGCAGGTAACCGGAACACTAACGGCCACAAGGCAGAAAATTCCGCTGGTACACTTGAATTTGAAAAACGGTAAAATACTTAACTTCACCAAAAATGAACATTGCCTGAATTTACGTCAGTGACCAGCGCAGGTAACCAGCACACTAACGGCCGCAAGGTAGAAAATTTCGCAGGTGCACTCGAATTGTAGTCAACCAATATAGTTAATTACACCACATGGGGGCTAAATCTCAGCAGTAGAACCACTCGGTTTTTCTCACCGGAAAACGTCCCCAACAGCAAGCCACCGAAGCGAACCACCACAACATGAATAAACGTGGCTTGGGTGGTTGAAACCACTACTCAACTTTGACATCCTGAATCGGCAAACCGCGAACCTCGTAGCGATCGGACAGCTCCACACACGCCCCGAAACTGTGAAGGGACTGCCAGCAGCCCCAGCTGACTTCACCGCGCGGCGAATTTCCCTCGTCCGCAACAACCGACCGACTCCCACCAGACGCCCTTGCCGGCAGCTATATGCACCAAACCAAAGATGGTACACGGCGCAACTATCGATACACATCACTGCTGCCACACATAGAAGGAAGAAGAACCACGACGTAACTGTGCTGCAGTCGTTTTCTGAAATTTCGATAAATACTTCGCAAAATTAAGACTTTTCCAATGTAAGAACATGTTCTAAGACACAACATGCTCGTGTGCACAGGAACATTTTTCGACATTTAAAAGCGTTTCAATTAAGAAAATCGTATCAATACTGGATTTAATAGTTCTGTTACATTAATACTCTACTTCAGATCATTGCTCAGTAGCTGCAGTTAAATGAAACAGACGTGTTATCATAAACTACTTACAACATAAATATACTGATAGAAAAAATGACCACACCAAAAATTAATTATTGTAGAGGAACGAAATATGGGGAATACATTTACCCTCGTAAAATATTTCAGAGAATAACATAGCATGATCACATGTCAATGTAAGAGCGAGGTATGCCATTACAAATATGAAATTATGGTACGCATTGTGTTGTGCAGATGCCGTATTTCAGTTTGTAGGAAGGGGTTCCACGCCTATTGCACTTGTTCGATCAATACAGGGACGCTTAATGCTACTCCTGAATGACGCTGGAATTGTCATTCGATGATGTCCCATATGTTCTCGAGTCGGCCAAAGCAACATGTAGCTACTCTGTAGAGCATGTTGGTTTACAACAGAGTAATGTAGGCTAGCGTTATCCTGCTGGAAAACACCCCTTGGGGTACCATTCACGAGTGGCAGCAAAACAGGTCGAATCGTCAGATTGACGTACAAATGTGCAGTCAGGGTGCGTGGGACAACAATGAGAATGATCCACCTGTCACATTAAATCTCAGCCCAGACCGTAACACCAGGTGTAGGTCTTTCTGGCAGGGCAGACAGGTGGTTGCAGGCCCTCAACTGGACTCCTTCTAACCAACACACGGCTGCCATTGGCGCCGAAACAAAACCAGATTTCATCAGACACAACAGACCTCCACCCTGCCCTCCAATGAGCTTGACACTACTTAAGTCGCAAAAGGCGGTGGTTTGAGTTCATTGCGAAGCACGCCACAGGGCGTCTGGCTCGGAGCTGTCCTTGAAATAACCGATTTGTAACGCTTCGCTGTGTCACTGTGGCGCCAACTGCAGTTCAAATTGCTGCTGCAGATGCAGTGCGATGCGCCAGAGCCATATACACCGAACGCGATGGCCTTCCCTCTCTGCCGTGTACGTGGCCGTCCGGAGCCCGATCATCTTGCGATTATACAAGGTGCATTCAAGTTCTAAGGCCGCCGATTTTTTTTCTCCGGACTGGAAAGAGATAGACACATGCGCATTGTTTTAAAATGAGGCCGCATTCATTGTCAATACGTCCCAGAAATGGCAGCACCGTACGGCAGATGGAATTTTACCGCCAGCGGCGAGAATGAGAACTGTTTTAAATACTTAAAATGGCGACGTTTTCCTTACTTGAACAGCGTGCAATCATTCGTTTTCTGAATTTGCGTGGTGTGAAACCAATTGAAATTCATCGACAGTTGAAGGAGACATGTGGTGATGGAGTTATGGATGTGTCGAAAGTGCGTTCGTGGGTGCGACAGTTTAATGAAGGCAGAACATCGTATGACAACAAACCGAAACAATCTCGGGCTCGCACAAGCCGGTCTGACAACATGATCGACAAATTGGAGAGAATTGTTTTGGTGGATCGCCGAATGACTGTTGAACAGATCGCCTCCAGAGTTGGCATTTCTGCGGGTTCTGTGCACACAACCCTGCATGACGACCTGAAAATGCGAAAAGTGTCGTGCAGGTGGGTGCCACGAATGCTGACGGACGACCACATGGCTGCCCGTGTGGCATGTTGCTAAGCAATGTTGACGCGCAACGACAGCATGAATGGGACTTTCTTTTCGTCGGTTGTGACAATGGATGAGACGTGGATGCCATCTTTCAATCCAGAAACAAAGCGCCAGTCAGCTGAATTGAAGCACACAGATTCACTGCCACCAAAAAAATTTCGGGTAACCGCCAGTGCTGAAAAAATGATGGTGTCCATGTTCTGGGACAGCGAGGGCGTAATCCTTACCCATTGCGTTCCAAAGGGCACTACGGTAACAGATGCATCCTACGAAAATGTTTTGAAGAACATATTCCTTCCTGCACTGCAACAAAAACGTCCGGGAAGTGCTGCGCGTGTGCTGTTTCACCAAGACAACGCACCCGCACATCGAGCTAACGTTACGCAACAGTTTCTTCGTGATAACAACTTTGAAGTGATTCCTCATCTCCCTACTCACCTGACCAGGCTCCTAGTGACTTTTGGCTTTTTCCAACAATGAAAGACACTCTCCGTGGCCGCACATTCACCAGCCGTGCTGCTATTGCCTCAGCGATTTTCCTGTGGTCAAAACAGACTCCTAAAGAAGCCTTCGCCGCTGCCATGGAATCAAGGCGTCAGCGTTGTGAAAAATGTGTACATCTGCAGGGCGATTACGTCGAGAAGTAACGCCAGTTTCATCGATTTCAGGTGAGTA
This sequence comes from Schistocerca americana, assembly GCF_021461395.2. Classification (NCBI taxonomy): domain Eukaryota; kingdom Metazoa; phylum Arthropoda; class Insecta; order Orthoptera; family Acrididae; genus Schistocerca; species Schistocerca americana. The sequence continues at coordinate 769,514,193 of NC_060122.1, read as the reverse complement.
GTTAATTAGAAAAAAATATCGGAGGCCTTAGAACTTGAATGCACCTCGTACATGCTCGTGACTACCGCTGCCAGCAGTCATGTACAGTGGCTACGTTCCTGCTAAGTCTTCCTGCAGTATCTCGAAAGAAACATCCTTCTTCTCGTAATATGACTCTATTACACTACCTCGTTCGTACTCAGCCAGGTGTTGATACCGTCGTCTTTCTCGCATTAAAAGCATTCATCACTATCATCAACTCAACACGTCCAGTCTCAAACACTACTAACGCTCACAACCGTTACAGCTTGTATTTAAAGCAAACCTGATTTGCTTTCTCATACTGGTGTTACTGGCGCCACTCTTATGCGACTGGTGCAAAATTTTAGTAGAAGTTATCTTTCAGCTGTAGAAAGATGGTTAACAACTTTCGTTTATGTCGCACAACTCCTTCTTGGTGATGCGATATTTTTCTGTTAGCGTAAATTTTTAAATAGAAGCAGTCAGAAACTAACATAAATATCGATCTTTGAGAAAGGGAATTTTGCTGATAAAGAAATTCATTTCATTAGCAAGTATCACATGTTCCATGGTAAAAAGACCAATTCATAGTACAGGATGATGCACGGCCGACGAAGTGTGGCTTAACTGTCCTCATGTTATGTAAATAGTACTAATCACTTATAGCATTTTACTTACCATAGAATTCTGTACCTGCTTAATTAACTACGTGTTCCAAATAGCTTTAATATATTATACAACAGTTAAATATGAAGAACGTGAAAGATTTACAAATCTGCGCAAACCACATAATCATGTCTAACAACAACAAAAACTGCCGACAAAGATGAAAACTCCTTCTGGCAGTCTCTAGAGCACATTCCTTCATGTGGCTCTAAAAGCCATCAATAGAGTGAAATACCGAGCATAAAACATCTTGACTTACTATGTACATTATCCTCTAGGCACTACACTCTCTCCTACTACATACAGCCAATTATTACCATTTTATCAGAAATTTTATTTGAATGTTTGTTGTTTGTGAGAAGATCTTGTATGCCTTGCGTAAGGAATTCGTCAACTGCAAAAAAATGGTTCAAATGGCTCTGAGCACTATGGGACTTAACATCTGAGGTTATCAGTCCTCTAGAACGTAGAACTGCTTTAATCTAACTAACCTAAGGACATCACACACATCCATGCCCGAGGCAGGATTCGAACCTGCGACCGTAGGGGTAGCGCGGTTCCAGACTGTAGCACCGAGAATCGCTCGGCCACTCCGGCCGGCTGGTATAAAGTATATTACTAAAAAATCGATTTTTGACACAAAATTGCATCTAAATATGTGCTAACACACTATTAAAAATATTTTTAAATCTCTCGAAAATTGGCGTCGTCCTCTTAAGAAATCAGCAACAGTTGCTGCCTGGAAGCGAAACGGGCAGGAGGGTGGGCGGGGTTGGCGCCCGGCGCTTGTCGCCGGCAGCTGTTTCTTGCGCTGTCCGGCACAGTTTTCCCGCTGACAGCGCCCACCCCGCCGCCTCCCACGCCGCCCGCTCGCTATCCTCTTCCCTCCCAGCGTCGGCCGTCAAGGAGCTTGACAGGCGACAGGCCTGACCCCCAACCCGCTGACAGCCAGAGCAGCGGCCGCTGGGGGGAAAGGCGCCAGGGGTCAGCGCTCGCTCCCGTTTTCCACGCCACGCCACGTCTAGGATCTCCTGTCGCACGTGCCCCGGCTCGTTATAAGCGCAACCGGTCGTCGCCAGCGCCACAACTAACAAGCTCTGCAATTTCTCTTCGTAGCCGAACATACCTCTCGTATGCACCCCTGTACCAAATACACTGACGGGAAAAAAATCGCAACTCCAAGTAACAAGTAATGTAGAGCGACAAAATTTCGAGAATACATTTGTCTAAGTAACATATTTAAGTGATGAGTGTAGCAAAAGCACAGTTATTGTAAACGCGAGATAAGCCATCGCAAATATGAAACGCTGGTACATTAATAACCGGTGTATCTGCCAAAATGTCGAATGCAACATGCAAACGTGCATGCATTGTGTTGTACAGGTGCCGAACGTCAGTTTTTGGGATGGAGTTCCATGCCTGATGCAATTGACCAGCCAGTACAGGGACAGTTAATGCTGGTTGTGGTTGACACTGCAGTCGTGTTCCTACACTACTGGCCATTAGAATTGCTACACCAAGAAGAAATGCAGATGATAAACGAGTATTCATTGCACAAATATATTATACTAGACATGACATGTGATTACGTTTTCACGCAATTTGGATGCATAGATCCGGAGAAATCAGTACCCAGATCAACCACCTCTGGCCGTAATAACGGCCTTGATACGCCTGGGCATTGAGTCAAACAGAGCTTGCATGGCGTGTACAGGTACAGCTGCTTACGCACCATCAACACGATACCACAGTTCATCAAGAGTGGTGACTGGCGTATTGTGACGGGCCAGTTGCTCGGCCACCATTGACCAGACGTTTTCACTTGGTGATAGATCTGGAGAATGTGCTGGCCAGGGCAGCAGTCAAACATTTTCTGTATCCAGAAACGCACATACAGGACCTCCAACATGCGGTCGCGCATTATCCTGGGTCTCGCAGGAATCAAATGAAGGGTAGAGTCACGGGTCGTAACACATCTGAAATGTAATGTCCACTGTTCAAATTGCCGTCAATGCGAACAAGAGGTGGCCGAGACGTGTAACCAATGGCACCCCATACCATCACGCCGAGTGATACGCCAGTATGGCGATGACGAATACACGCTTCCAATGTACGTTTACGGCGATGTCGCCAAACACAGTTGCAACCATCATGATGCAGAACCTTGGATTCATCCGAAAAAATGACGTTTTGCTATTCGTACATCCAGGTTCGTTGTTGAGTACACCATTGCAGGCGCTCCTGTCTGTCATGCAGCGTCTGGGGTTACCGCAGCCATGTTCTACTAGCTGATAGTCGATGCTGCTGCAAACGTCGTCGAACTCTTCGTGCACATGGTTGTTGTCTTGCAAACGTCCCCACCTGTTGACTCAGGGATCGAGGCGTGGTTGCACGATCCGTTACAGCCATGCGGACAAGATGCCTGTCATCTCGACTGCTAGTGATACGAGGCCGTTGGGATCCAGCACGGCGTTCCGTATCACCCTCCTGAACCCACGGCCGGCCGGCGTGGCCGAGCAGTTCTACGCGCTACAGTCTGGAATCGCGCGACCGCTGCGGTCGCAGGGTCGAATCCTGTGATGTGCATGGATGTGTGTGACGTCCCTATGTTAGTTAGGTTTAAGTAGTTCTGAGTCCTAGGGAACTGATGACCTCAGAAGTTGTCCCATAATGCTTAGAGCCATTTGAACCATTTGAACCTGAACCCACCGTTTTCATATTCTGCTAATAGTCATTGGATCTCGACGAACGCGAGCAGCAATGTCGTGATACAATGAACCGCAATCGCGATAGGGTGGAATCCGACCTTTATCAAAGTCGGAAACGTGATGGTACGCATTTCTCCTCCTTACACGAGGCATCACAATAACGTTTCACCAGGCAACGCCGGTCAACTGCTGTTTGCGTATGAGAAATCGGTTGGAAATTTTCCTCATGTCAGCGCGTTGAAGGTGTCGCCACCGGCGCCAACCTTATGTGATCGCTCTGAAAAGCTAATCAATTGCATGTCACAGCATCTTCTTCCTGTCGGTTAAATTTCGCGCCTGTAGCACGTCATCTTCGTGATGTAGCAATTTTAGTGGCCAGTAGTGTATGACGACCAGTATGTACTAGATTGGAGACCGGTCTGGTTATCGAGTAGGCCAAGGCAACGAGTCGACACTCTGTGGACCATGTTAGGTTTCAACTTCGACATGCGTGCTGTCGTTATGATATTGGAGAACATCCCTGGAATGCTGTTCATGAATGGCACCAAAACAAGTCGAGTCACGAGACTGTCGTACAGAATTGCAGTCAGGATGCGTGGTATAAACGCGACAGTGCTCCTACTGTCATACAAAATCGCACCCCAGACCGTAATACCACCCGTAGGTCCAGTGAGTCTAGGCCGCAGACGGGTTGGTTGCAGGCCCTCAACTGGCGTGCTTCCAATCAACACACGGCCACCGCTGGAAGCGAGGTAGTACCAGCTTTCATCTGAAAATACAACAGACATCCATCCACCCTCCAATGATTTCTTGACTGACGCCACTGAAGTCGCAAATGATCTTGATTTGGGGTCAGCGAAATCCATACTACAGGGGGTCTGGCTCGGAGCTGTCTTTGAAGTAATCAGTTTGCAACAGTTCGTTATGTCACTGTGTTTCCGACTGCTGCTCGAACTGCTGCTGAAGACGCATTACGGCACGCCACAGCCATACGCCGAACATGACGGTCTTTCCTTTCATTGGTGCCACGTTGCCGTCTGGAGCCCGGTCTTCTTGCTAACGTACCTTCCCGTGACCACCGCTTCGAGCAGTCACGTTCCGTGCCTATATTCCTGCTAAGTCTTCCTGCAATATCGCAGAAGGAACATCCAGAATGTAATGCCACTTCCTCGGGCGAGAAATGAAAATCAAAAATTAGCTCCAAAATTTCCAAAGATTTCCCCAAAACAAGTTTCAAATTCCATGAATAATGAACATGCAAACAAATTTCCAGTTAACACTATTATTTGGATATTAACCAGTAATTAAATCAAAAATCTAATACTTAGTAATTTATTAACATACGATAGGAAGATATTATTCCAGTAAAATCAAACTCAAAATTCAAAATCATAGTAAGTCGCAAAATCATTATAATTAAAATTCGTGAAGTAGAACCAACGTCCCCAAAGAATACTCCATGTGAGTAACCTTTGAGATTCGTGAGTAATGGCTAAGGATAATTCAATCCATCGTCACGAGAGTTAGCCGAAGCAGGTCGTACTTTTGAATGATCGTATATGTAGGCGCAATTAGATTGTTTTTCAGAATTGATTATTGCGATCTACTATGACGCAGTGAAACGATACTTTGACTTCAAATATTACGTTATTTAGAATTCAGATAGAGGACTTGCATATATTAGACAGAAGTGACTTTTAATTAGATAACCTGAGGTTAACACTATTTAGGAAGTGAACACAGATAGACAATTTCATTCGTAATAACTAATGGACTATGGAACTTGGCGATAGTTACGAAGCACATAATTTATAATTCCCCCCAACATCTGGGAAAGATTCTTCCTCACGGCTCTGTTGGGAAGTGACCAATATTGTGTAATAAACCAGCATATCGTGTCAATTCACGCATTAATCACTCGAGTTTTACAAAATTATTTATAGAGATAACGTGCTGCGATATTATTCGACTGAAGCGTTCGGCGCTTATATACAAACTTCTAGACGTTAGGAATTAATAACACTGTTTCGACTAATTATAGATTTGTGATTACAAGCAGTCTATAGGGAATTTGGTGTCGCTGGAACTAATCTGAACTTGTCATTAATATTTAAATAGCAACTGATGAACCATAGATTATAAACGATTTAATTACGACATTTGGTGAAGTAAATATCCCGCACAAGTCGCGAGTTCAGTACATCAATGTTCTGTTTGTAACGTCGATACCGATACATAAGAAATGACAATCTCATTGCTCTAGCGCTGAGTGTTAGCCAAGACCGAAGATCCGAAGGACGTTACAAGCTTCTCATAGCCCTATTACCCAACTTCATTCAGACTCAGTAAGCTGTTGATAATGGGGTCACCGTCTTCTTAAAGACATCCGTCCCTAACCTCAACTCACGACGTCCAGTCTCGAAGTTAACAAACGCTCACGACCGTTACAGCTGCATTTAAAGCAAACCTGACTTGCATCCACACAGTAGCACCACTAACACCACTCTTATCTGACTGATGCCAAATTTCAACATACATCATCTTACGGATGTTAAAACATGCCTGCCAACTTCCGTTTATGTCACAAAGCTCTTTTCTGGTGCTGCCATTTTTTTCATTCAGTGTATTTGGACATGTAAAAAGAAGGGACATTGGCACATCAAACGCCAGTGGTAAGAACGTCCAAACATTTACATCTCATGCATACTTTACAACCGTCCATCCTGCTTATCAAACAACATTGATTGTGAAATTTTCGATCCCAATATGGGCATGCCCTAAGGATTCGTCCATTCACCGCTCCTCTATCAACCGTACACAACCGATTCCCCAAAAACAACCGTTCCTGTGTACGTCCTCCAATATACTGGCGACGCCATATTCCTTGCCGTGTATCTCACACCTCATTAGTTCCAATGATCCCTCCAACTACCTCTTGACAATTCCATCCCCTGGTGTAGCCACTGATATTTTTCCGACATTCATGCAAAACCTTAATCAATAATAACAGTAAAAACTAAAACCAGAGAATCCACAACCATACAATCTACCTAAGTCACTAAATTATTTTGCAGTGGCTCTGGACCAAACACTAACATGCAACCAACTCAAAAGAAATCCCATCATTCATAGGCGTCAATAGAAATTTTTTCAAAAGGAATCGAGGATCAAAAATTGTCATTTTTCATGTAAAAGCTTCGATAACTTTCTGAACATTTTGTGCCCAAGAACTAAATTTGTCAGAATTTTGACAGAACACATTCCGTCTTAATGCCTTTAATGTTCGTGACTTTGATATCTAAGTATCATGTATATTTCATATATGTAATACAATGATTTGTGATTAAATCATTCTTATTAAACTCAGGGTACCCAATGACATACCCATAAAAAAGTTTTTAGTCACATACTAATAATAACAGACTTACACTGAAAATTAAAAATCCGTAAAAGAAAAAAATATCCTGTTGGACAGCAACAGGAGTAACTAGCAAAAAATGCCAGTGTAAAGAGAACGGAAATACACTTGAAAACCCGTATTCAGCTCTGATGTCATCTAGAATAATTTGTTCTCTTACAAAACTTCGCATGTCAGCATATAAACGGATTTCTTGCACTACTTTCATGCTTTCTATTATTTAATTTTGGCTACCGTAATTAACACATAGTGTAAAATGTGTTTCCAAAGTGATACTTTTTGGATTCTTTTGATAAAGACTAGCATTCGACTTCATAACTTGGAAAACATTTCGTAAAAACCTTGCAATTGGCCGCTATAACCGTCCTTTTATAGCGTAGGACTGAACTCAACCAGTCCTCGTCTCACCAAGCTATCGTGTAGCCATGCGAACTGGATTGGATGTTGCGTGTTTTGCACCGCATGGTAGAGTTTGAGAAGATTCCAATTCCAGGAGAGAACATCTTTCCGACCTTGTGGAATTTCATAATTTTTTTCCTCTCTCTTCGGCTGATGCATATCAGTCCATAGATGAACACACTCACAGTATAACAAGGCCATGGTTTTTAGCCTACTGCAATAGCTCTACCATGTAAAATAGAATGTAAAATTAGGAAGTCGTCACGTGTCTTCTTTGTCCATAAAGAAATGCTAAGCTACTGTCGAGATCATATTGTGTGGCAAGGGAACGTCCTCGTCCGAACTAGAAACGGATGTCGGGTAGGCTATCCTGACGATGTCTGTGAATTGGCACGGAATCCACGCGCTGGGGTATTTTCTGCTTCTCCACAAGGGATGTGCATGGAAGCCACAGGGAAAACATTTGGGTCTATATTTCGGCTCTGTTCTGTAAAGCAGTACCGAAACCGTTTCCGTTCCGAGGAAACGGCAAAATACCGGTGAACAGCGTGACAATCAAACGAATACAAATTAAACAGTAATTGATAAAGCCACAGTACTGTCCATTGCTCCCTGCCGTTCAGAATTTGCAGTTTAGTAACGTCACAGACAGTCATTTCTAGAAATGCGTGACAATTATGTAATGAATCGAAAATCTGTACCACCAGACTCCAGGACACCTATGCCATCATTCATATATATATATATATATAGAATTCTAACCAACTTCACCTTTACGTATGCCACTGTAGTACTATGGTCTTGCGCTCCTCCCGAGTTTTAACGTTCCTTCCTTCTCATCACCTATGGGAGCTCATATATTTCCCACATTTCCTCAGTCACCTGGAACACCTTCGTATTTCCCGTAGACTTGAGTCCCAACATCCTATGGACTCCTCTCGTCGTTGTGAACCACGTCTAGATACAGCGCCTCGATTTACATTCCCCCCTTTCCCCCCCCCCCCCCCCCGCCCCCCCCCCCCCCCCCAAATTCTCCTCTCCCAACGCTCCCCTCAGCCATTTGTGTTGCACCTTGTACATGTTGCCTTTTCGGTTTTAAATTGTTTCATTGCTATCTTAATTGAGTTTTTGATTTTTTTTAGATTTATTGTTGGCCTTCTGCCTTTTAAGGTCTATGGTAATATATTATAAAATTTTGAAAATTAATTGTGGCCCTCAGCCATTTATACTGCACTTCACGTGTGTTGTTTTTTTTAATTATTTTGTTGCTATCTTAATTGAATTTTTATCTTGTTAAGATTTCTTGTTGTAGGCCTTCAGTCGTGAAAGAGTTGCTAAATTACAATAAATGACAATTAGAAGCAGAAACTGACTTCAGCCCTTGGCACTTTCCACAATTCTATTACCTGTTCTGGTCAGCGGGTTTAGCTGGCGTATCAAATGGAATAAGAAAATATACTAAACTTCTGTTACACGACCGACTAGAGACAGATGTCTGAAAAGTGTGCAAGCGTACAACATTCTCCTCTGCTCTTAACCACAATGATATTTACTTCATGCCTCCTTTGTGGTATTGCAATTTAAATAGGCAGCTGTGTAACTGCAGTTTCATTCGTTTACACTAGTAAAGAGTTGAAAGAAATGTACTTGGTAACATTTGCTTCATACGGTAGCGTGTCATTAGACGGATTCCACGACACAGAGAAGACACAGTCATGGAAGCGATAGCGTTTTATGTACGCGGCTACCTTTGTGGGAAGTAGACGATTCGTTTTCCATTCCAAACCGTGCCTCTACACAGCTTCGCTCTTCCATAGACAGTGGTGCAAAAGTGGCTTACGACTCCAGTGATCCGATTGCGCGAAACGTTAGCCGCGCTCTCGCTTGGCATTAAACTGGAATCATAAGCCTGGATACTGCGCCAGATTTCGGACCGGTAAGCCGGCGGAAGTAGTTTAGGCGTGTGCAGTATGGGATCCTGTTACCCGCTCGAAACCATCCCGCTGTCAAGTGACGTCACGTGTGAGGCCTGGTTCCTCGATGCAGCGACTAAGTCACTCAAAAGCACGACTGCGTCCAGTGAAACACTCACAACCCGTTTCGTACATATTTATTTTTTGTAAGATATCTGTTTTTGAATTTATCTATTTATGTCTAGTGACTAGTTTTATTCATTTATTTTCCTTGGAATGGCTTCTTCATACCATTCTAAATACTAAAAAAAGGTGTACTGTAATCTTATAACACATTCCCGACATGGTGAGCAGCAGTCTGGTTCAAATGGCTCTGAGCACTATGGGACTCAACTGCTGAGGTCATTAGTCCCCTAGAACTTAGAACTACTTAAACCTAACTAACCTAAGGACATCACACACATCCATGCCCGAGGCAGGATTCGAACCTGCGACCGTAGCGGTCTTGCGGTTACAGACTGCAGCGCCTTTCGGCAGCAGCAGCAGTCTGGGACTGAAGTTAAAATCTATTGGGCTCTTAGGCCGCTTCATATTTCTGCAAACAATCTACTTTAGGACCCCCCCCCCCCCTTTTTTCAGGATTTTGTGGTGTTCACTGGACGCTGAGCAGCACAAGATCCTGAAGAAGATAGAAACGTTGATTGTTTGAAGAAACATGACGCGATCTAACTACCCAGAATATTTTAACCTCAGTGAAAACGGCTACGAAATCCTGAAGACTGTTTGCTGATGATGACCACTGTTTGTTATATTTACAGCACCCAGAGATGGCCTAAATCACTCAAAAATCTGTGGGTTTGTTGAGGAGTGGAACTATGATAAGTGATTGAGGTAGCAGAGAGACGGCGAGCACGTAGTCCAGCAGCGCCTTCTTTGATGTGACCGGTCAGGTCAGTGTTACGCCACGCTCAATCGGTGCAGAGAAGTCAAACGAAGTAGAAATGTGATAGCAGGGGTCGGTATGTCCAGTCGAAGTTAAAAGGCACGAATTAGCAAACGAGTGAGTCCGACTGTGGCAGGACAATTAGTATGCTGGAAACGAGTGTGCCATTGGCTGTAACATGCGATCTTGCCGTCTGGTTCCACGTGTTGAGGGCAATCTTGTTTGACAACGCATGAAACTGTGTTCTGTGAATGTCGTCTTTAGCATCTGAAGATGGTCATTGTATGGCCGAAACCGGTTATGACTGTGTGATAAACATGTGATTGTGTCTATAAATAAAAAAAAAATTTTTTTGAAGTCGTGTTTCCAGTTACTTAGGACTAAGGTGGAGGGCTGCCGGAGTGGCCGTGCGGTTCTAGGTGCTACAGTCTGGAGCCGAGCGACCGCTACGGTCGCAGGTTCGAATCCTGCCTCGGGCATGGATGTGTGTGATGTCCTTAGGTTAGGTAGGTTTAATTTGTTCTAAGTTCTAGGCGACTGATGACCTCAGAAGTTAAGTCGCATAGTGCTCAGAGCCATTTGACTAAGGTGGAGATGGGTTTGTTGTGGCGAAGGGGTATAACTGAAGAAATGTACAGCAGCTGCGACCAAGGAGTAGAAAGTATGGAGGAGTGAAAAACATGATGAAAGAACAATGTGAACCCTGAAAAATGTTGTAACAGCAGTATAACAATTAAGATCTCAGATAACTTACAACATTGAATAAAATTCTCGTGTAAGTCGAACCCTCGGCGAGCTTTTTAATCACTTTTCCAATTACATTAAAAGAGGCAACCCAGTAATCGGGTACTGAATGAAGGTACTTAGCGTTCATGAGCTTACAGTGCTGCAAAAATGCCATTTTTTGACGCAAACATTTTACCGATAATATTCGGAGGTGAAAACTTTGGTACACGTATTTCTTATTGCTAGTCTGAAAGGAACCCAGCTGAAAGTTTAAAGCACGCAGTTTTCAGTATTTATCAATCATTTGTATTTTGTATTATGTCTACAGGAGGGCGGAGGCAACTAAGAGCAGCGAAATTAATGATCTTCAATCATTACAATGAAAAATTAAATTTCAAAACTTCAGAATCTATTACCATAATATTGAAAGGGCAGAAGGCCGCAGTGTTCAAGCTTGAAAGGTAAATTTAAAAATTAATTTTGCAAAATTTTAAGAAACAAACAATAACCACAAGCCTAAAATTAAAAAAAAACTGACAACAAATAATTAAACACCGGTGACACTCAGAAGGCTTCCAGGGAGGTCGGTATGCCCTCGTTCACTTAGGTGGGACAGGTGGTGACTTGATCCGTCGAAACCCAACCAGGGGGCAGCCACGGACCGACCGACACAACAACTTGCTTCCCATCAATCAGTACATGAGAACCCCAACCGGCAATGTTACAAACTTGATAATCCACAGTGGAGTACGTATTAGCTGTCAAAATTACACACCATGTTGGACAGCGACAACAGGTGAGTAAAGGATGCTGCCTGAAATTACGTCAGCGGCCAGGGCAGGTAACCGGAACACTAACGGCCACAAGGCAGAAAATTCCGCTGGTACACTTGAATTTGAAAAACGGTAAAATACTTAACTTCACCAAAAATGAACATTGCCTGAATTTACGTCAGTGACCAGCGCAGGTAACCAGCACACTAACGGCCGCAAGGTAGAAAATTTCGCAGGTGCACTCGAATTGTAGTCAACCAATATAGTTAATTACACCACATGGGGGCTAAATCTCAGCAGTAGAACCACTCGGTTTTTCTCACCGGAAAACGTCCCCAACAGCAAGCCACCGAAGCGAACCACCACAACATGAATAAACGTGGCTTGGGTGGTTGAAACCACTACTCAACTTTGACATCCTGAATCGGCAAACCGCGAACCTCGTAGCGATCGGACAGCTCCACACACGCCCCGAAACTGTGAAGGGACTGCCAGCAGCCCCAGCTGACTTCACCGCGCGGCGAATTTCCCTCGTCCGCAACAACCGACCGACTCCCACCAGACGCCCTTGCCGGCAGCTATATGCACCAAACCAAAGATGGTACACGGCGCAACTATCGATACACATCACTGCTGCCACACATAGAAGGAAGAAGAACCACGACGTAACTGTGCTGCAGTCGTTTTCTGAAATTTCGATAAATACTTCGCAAAATTAAGACTTTTCCAACGTAAGAACATGTTCTAAGACACAACATGCTCGTGTGCACAGGAACATTTTTCGACATTTAAAAGCGTTTCAATTAAGAAAATCGTATCAATACTGGATTTAATAGTTCTGTTACATTAATACTCTACTTCAGATCATTGCTCAGTAGCTGCAGTTAAATGAAACAGACGTGTTATCATAAACTACTTACAACATAAATATACTGATAGAAAAAATGACCACACCAAAAATTAATTATTGTAGAGGAACGAAATATGGGGAATACATTTACCCTCGTAAAATATTTCAGAGAATAACATAGCATGATCACATGTCAATGTAAGAGCGAGGTATGCCATTACAAATATGAAATTATGGTACGCATTGTGTTGTGCAGATGCCGTATTTCAGTTTGTAGGAAGGGGTTCCACGCCTATTGCACTTGTTCGATCAATACAGGGACGCTTAATGCTACTCCTGAATGACGCTGGAATTGTCATTCGATGATGTCCCATATGTTCTCGAGTCGGCCAAAGCAACATGTAGCTACTCTGTAGAACATGTTGGTTTACAACAGAGTAATGTAGGCTAGCGTTATCCTGCTGGAAAACACCCCTTGGGGTACCATTCACGAGTGGCAGCAAAACAGGTCGAATCGTCAGATTGACGTACAAATGTGCAGTCAGGGTGCGTGGGACAACAATGAGAATGATCCACCTGTCACATTAAATCTCAGCCCAGACCGTAACACCAGGTGTAGGTCTTTCTGGCAGGGCAGACAGGTGGTTGCAGGCCCTCAACTGGACTCCTTCTAACCAACACACGGCTGCCATTGGCGCCGAAACAAAACCAGATTTCATCAGACACAACAGACCTCCACCCTGCCCTCCAATGAGCTTGACACTACTTAAGTCGCAAAAGGAGGTGGTTTGAGTTCATTGCGAAGCACGCCACAGGGCGTCTGGCTCGGAGCTGTCCTTGAAGTAACCGATTTGTAACGCTTCGGTGTGTCACTGTGGCGCCAACTGCAGTTCAAATTGCTGCTGCAGATGCAGTGCGATGCGCCAGAGCCATATACACCGAACGCGATGGCCTTCCCTCTCTGCCGTGTACGTGGCCGTCCGGAGCCCGATCATCTTGCGATTATACAAGGTGCATTTTCCAGTGGTCAAAACAGACTGCTAAAGAAGCCTTCGCCGCTGCCATGGAATCATGGCGTCAGCGTTGTGAAAAATGTATACGTCTGCAGGGCGATTACGTCGAGAAGTAACGCCAGTTTCATCGATTTCAGGTGAGTAGTTAATTAGAAAAAAATATCGGAGGCCTTAGAACTTGAATGCACCTCGTACATGCTCGTGACTACCGCTGCCAGCAGTCGTGTACAGTGGCTACGTTCCTGCCAAGTCTTCCTGCAGTATCTCGAAGGAAACATCCTTCTTCTCGTAATATGACTCTATTACACTACCTCGTTCGTACTCAGCCAGGTGTTGATACCGTCGTCTTTCTCGCATTAAAAGCATTCATCACTATCATCAACTCAACACGTCCAGTCTCAAACACTACTAACGCTCACAACCGTTACAGCTTGTATTTAAAGCAAACCTGATTTGCTTTCTCATACTGGTGTTACTGGCGCCACTCTTATGCGACTGGTGCAAAATTTTAATAGAAGTTATCTTTCAGCTGTAGAAAGATGGTTAACAACTTTCGTTTATGTCGCACAACTCCTTCTTGGTGATGCGATATTTTTCTGTTAGCGTAAATTTTTAAATAGAAGCAGTCCGAAACTAACATAAATATCGATCTTTGAGAAAGGGAATTTTGCTGATAAAGAAATTCATTTCATTAGCAAGTATCACATGTTCCATGGTAAAAAGACCTATTCATAGTACAGGATGATGCACGGCCGACGAAGTGTGGCTTAACTGTCCTCATGTTATGTAAATAGTACTAATCACTTATAGCATTTTACTTACCATAGAATTCTGTACCTGCTTAATTAACTACGTGTTCCAAATAGCTTTAATATATTATACAACAGTTAAATATGAAGAACGTGAAAGATTTACAAATCTGCGCAAACCACATAATCATGTCTAACAACAACAAAAACTGCCGACAAAGATGAAAACTCCTTCTGGCAGTCTCTAGAGCACATTCCTTCATGTGGCTCTAAAAGCCATCAATAGAGTGAAATACCGAGCATAAAACATCTTGACTTACTATGTACATTATCCTCTAGGCACTACACTCTCTCCTACTACATACAGCCAATTATTACCATTTTATCAGAAATTTTATTTGAATGTTGGTTGTTTGTGAGAAGATCTTGTATGCCTTGCGTAAGGAATTCGTCAACTGCAAAAAAATGGTTCAAATGGCTCTGAGCACTATGGGACTTAACATCTGAGGTTATCAGTCCTCTAGAACGTAGAACTGCTTAAATCTAACTAACCTAAGGACATCACACACATCCATGCCCGAGGCAGGATTCGAACCCGCGACCGTAGCAGTCGCGCGGTTCCGGACTGCGCGCCTAGAACCGCTAGACCACCGCGGCCGGCCGTCAACTGCAGGATCTGGGCGTATCTATAATTCACCTTACTGTTCTGCCATACCGCTTTTTGCTTTGGTTGGGATCCTCGACTCTCTTGCAAATATGTAACCGATGAGCTCAGGTCCGACATACTCAGTTCCATTTTGTACCTCAACGACACCATGTCGCGTGTCTTGAGTCAGTACATGATCTTCGTTTCAGCAGCGGAAATGTTATCATGGAGAGTGCGAGCACGTATGGTGCACCATAGAGACAGGAATAGTACCAAAACGTATTCTAGTAGCCGTTAACGTTTGTGTGTGTGTGTGGGGGGGGGGGGGGGGGGATCGAAAAGGAACAACGTCCCAATACTCCAGTCCTTATCGTAATAAGGCCATAGCACTTTCCTTGTATGAATGGGGTGCATTGAGTACACAATACGATCGCCTGTGGACAATGGGTTCTACATTTCTGGCGTTAACAGTCCGTTGGTTGTCTCTGCGATGGTTTAAACAAGGTAATACAAGACCAAATGTTGCTTGTGCTATCCCGACCTGCCTCGGTACCTCGGAGTATATAGATCAACAAATCCACCACTTCCGTGTTTACTATGCTTATTTTCAGTATTCCGCGCCTCAGCCAGTAAAAACGGGATTCTTGCAGTATCACTTTTTCCCCATAAGTGTGTCAGTCTGTTCGTCCGCCTGTGTAAGACTCCTTTTTTTCAGTAACATTTAGACGTATCAGACCGAAATGTATGTCACATACTAAGGTCGGCGGTCTCTTGGTGGTGAAGCTTCTACGTTAGTACACTCAAAATATATGTCCATTACTGTCACGTAGTTCGATACTAGCAAACTCAGTTAACGAAACCTTTAGTGTACTTCACGTTGATGTAGACTCAAATTTGGCAAGAAGTAAAGTTCCACAGAACAAGTAAGAAATTATGATAAAAAATCAGGACATTGTTGATTTGTGATTATAACGCGAGAAACTTTTTTGTCATTTGTTTCCGACTGCCTGTCTGTTCGTCAGTTAAGACTCTTTTTTTTCTCAGAAACGGAGGGAATTGCCAAGTTTAAATTTGTGTCACATGCTAACGTCTATATTCACTTTTCGCTGTAAAACATTTAAACTTCTACTTTAGTGCAATCAAAAGATACGATAATTTATGTCACATGTTGTCAGATCTTGGTAGTATTGATATCGATAACAAGCAAGAAACGTCGAAGATCTAGATTCCCGGGATGAATGAATTACATACATTCGTAATTAAGTTTGTGCGGGACCCTAGACGCGCAACTCCTTTTTGGTTTCTTCTCTGTTTCGCCTTGTTCAGTTTCTCAAGTTTCGCCTGTTTGAAATACAACTATCAAGTTAATGAAATGATAACCTATGCTTCACATTTGCATTTATTTTATATTTTTTTATTTATCACTTAAAAACAGAAGTTAACATTGACATAATACGAGTATTTCAATGGGGCCAATATCGTTATTGCGAAAATAACAACTGTCACACGAACAATACGATACTTACCCACGAAAAACCTTCTCTCTGCCTGCAAACGCTGCCACAAAGCGCAGACATGTACCTCAAGCACTGCTTTCTAATCTGTTCCACGTGAGCCGGTCGGGGTGGCCGAGCTGTTCAAGGCGCTACAGTCTGGAACCGCGCGACCGCTACGGTCGCAGGTTCGAATCCTGCCTTGGGCATGGATGTGTGTGATGTCCTTAGGTTAGTTAGGTTTAAGTAGTTCTAAGTTCTAGGGGACTGATGACCTTAGAAGTTAAGTTCCATACTCCTCAGAGCCATTTGAACCATTTGTTCCACGTGAATCATTCTTCAAGGGTCAGATGAAGGGCACATGATGCCGACCACATGATGGAAGCTCAGTTCTTAGTTAATTTACTGTTTACTGAGTTTAAAGACCCATTTTCTCAGCGAACTGTGGTATAAAAGAGGAACTCTCATAGTATCATGGTTCCATGTGGATTCAAAAAATGTTTATAATGTGAAGATTGGACCTGCCTGCCTGCTTTGAACAAAAAAATGTTAATATTTACCAAGATATTATTCAAATAAAAATGTATTGTAACGTTATTGTCATGCTTGTCATGCTTGCGATGCGACAGCGTAAGATATGGAGAAATATGTATCTGAAATTACTCATGTATGCAATATTTTAATTTTTTCATGCTAATTACGACATCTGTGTTGTGGAAAACTGTCAAAATCATTGTATTCTGAGCTCCTGCTGAGGTTGATATAGCTGAATTATTTAAAAAGCTGTTTCTAAAAATATCTAAATTCATGTCGACCGTTGCATTCATCTCGTGTTTGGTAGATTTAGCTCTGGCAGCTGTCTCCACAAAACCCATCAACTCACTCCGAGTGACTGGTGATCCTTTTTTTTTTTCAGTTGATGTTAGGAACATCAGGTATAATTTCCAAAAATTAAGTCATGTTAGGCTAGCTCAGTTGGTAGAGCTCTTTTCCACGAAAGGCAATAGTCCCAGGTTCTCGTCTTGGTCCGGCACACAGCTTTAATCTGCCAGGAAGTTTGATATCAGCGCTAATTCCATGGTAGAGTGAAAATTCATTCTGGAATCACATATGTCAATTCCGTTTTTTCTATAAAATGCGGATTAATATTGTGTGATGGATGTCATATCCACTCCTACTCTCATTAATACATTATGCCTTTCCATTGTTGCAATTTGTGTCTTGAAACGGGACAGGACGTTTGCGCGATGAGGGAAAAAGCAAAGTAGGGATGGAGGACATGAGGATGGAGAGCGACAATGAAGAAGGGGGGAGAGAGAGAGAGAGAGATAAAGTAACTTTCATAAAGGATTTCATGATTTTATCGGTATTAACTTCTTCACAAGTGATTATTTTCTCCTAGTTAGACAATTGGCGTTTGAAACTGAGACGAAACTAATAATTACTAAGAACACTACCTAAGTCTCCTTCTGAATTCTGCAGATGGAGCATTACACATACTCTACTGAAGTTAGCCATTTAATAAACTGAGTAATCAAAAGTCACTGTGAGACAAAAAAAAATTGAAACACTGGACGGCTGCGTTACCTATGCGGAATGTCTTTGTATCAGAAAACTCTGTCTGGTAAGACTGCTCAAGACGTACCCGTTAAGAGAGAATGACTAAATTTAGTAGGGTAATTTAGGTATTACAATTTGCTTTGCGTACACTGAATTTTCAGTTTTGAGCTATCAACCAGATTCCACATAAACACACAATTCTCAATATGGGTTTTCAACCCGTTTCGGAACTGTACCTTCGGTACGATTAAGGCGCGTGTTTTTTTAGTACATATCCCATATAGTCTAAAGTTGTACTTCGGATAGGAAGTGATTGATGACATAGTAAATCCATGGAAGAAAGTAACAAAACGACGCAATAGCAAATTATAAACTGGAAATATAATGTCACTTCCATAGATACACATTATGAAATTTCACATACAATACAAAATATAAATTCGTATCAAATTAAATTGCTTCGATTGGCGTGTCGAAAATCTATTAGTTTGAACACAGACATCACAGAAACATTTCTTAATTTTACTTTCGCGCCCGTGCTTAGGTCATGTACCCAACCTTTACATTTCATACACCGAATCTTGTCTTCTCCTCAATCCTAATCTTCCTTACGCAGTTAACGTAAGCATTTCACTCCGTCCTTAATTTATTTATTATTGTTAAAGTCCCCCTCTGTCTGTCTCTTTTTATAGATTCTTTTTATTTCTTTTTCTTTGGCTTCTATTTCCTTACTGTAAGTATTTGATGTTAATTCCATTGTTGGTTTAGGTCATTTCGTATTTTTCTTGAAACTGTTGTGATGTTTCAACGTAGGTGGCCTCCAGGTTTAAGCGTTGTCGTTTCAGGCCCATCAGTCAATTCTTGGTCAGATTGATCAAGTCCTTTTCTATGACGACATTACTATTACATGGCCACAAACCTTAGAAACGTTTAGTGTTGTGTCCATACAAACTGACCTGGAGTATTCATTCCCCAGTAGTTCTGCAATGTTGTTTGTTTTATGAAAACGTCAAGATTTCAACGTTGCCACGGAGACGCCGTTTCATTGTAGCTGTTTCTTAATGTTTTAAAAAACGATGTGTCTAATGGCTGTAGACGATGCTTCACGTGAGCAGGAAACTATAATATGATTATATCATAATCACGAGCTACTTGAACTGCATTACCTCTAATGTGCTTTATCTTTTCAGTGAAACTAAAATGTTTTGCTGGTCCCTTTTTTTTTTACTTTTGTACATTTTATGATATGTTCTTCCCAACGGACAAACAGTTCGGATGTCATCCACCCATTTGTCAAGCATCCAAATGCAGTGTTCGGTTGACCGCCTCTTTTTAAGACATAATTCACTGTGTTGCGCTTAAATATTAGTATATGAAGTATGAATTCGCCTGTTGCTTTCATTGCACATGCACATGTCGTTGTAAGACCCCTTTCTCCGGTTGTGATTGCCCCCCATTTGGTGTTTGTCTTTTCAAGAATTTACTATAGACGATTTGTTAACTGTGGATAATGCGGTCTCATTCAGGTTATATATTTGAACAGCAGTAAACTTCTGTTCATCTAGTATTTCCACGTGTTCATCAAATATAAAATTAACACTCTCTTTATTAAATCACTTTCTTCCTGCCATCGATATTACTTCGGCAACACGCGAGGACAAAGTAGGATGAGTTTTCATAAACCTGTAATACCATTTTCTTACCTGTCATCTTTTTCCTTCACTGAGGCGATGTGGTAGATGACAGGCAGGTTTCCTTAATCCAGTAACAGTTATACCGAAGAAACTAGATTCTAATTTAATTACATGACATGCTGATCCATCTTACATCTCTGCTGCTATATCATTAGGTATTCCAAATTTTAATGTTTCATTTAAAACCTTCAGATTACGATGCAGTGTAGACTTCGGTATGTCATATCCTCTACATTCGTCATTAAATCGAATTTCACCATTCCATCGTTTTAATAAAGCTTCGCCCTATCCTCCTGCTGCCACTTATTGCTCGTACTGGTCAGCTGAAACAGACCATTTTTAGTTGACAAGTGATTTCCATCAACGCCTCAGCCGTACAGCAGTGAGGCCTCTACCATTTCAAACCAGAAGTATAGGCATAACCTCGAAGTTTTCTACAGTTCGATTATCCTGAACTGAATGGCAGAGTACCGCCAAACTAGAGATGATACAAAACAATTACTTTATCATCATATTCTTCTCTGAAATTGCTTAAATATGAGCCAGAGAATGTAATAGAAACAGAGAAACTTACTTTTTAATTATTTTTCGTCATGCAGCTAGTGGCCCGATCAGTTGCTTGTGCTTGCTAGAACTACTTTTAGCATTCAATAAACGTGGGATCAGATACTAGAGGAGTACGACTCTTCGTTGAACATCTTTGGTCGTCCTGAGCGACGGTTTACTCCCGTGGATACATTTTCTCCTGAGGTACTGAAAAACGATAGTAAAAAAAAGGTTCAAATGGCCCTGAGCTCTATGGGACTTAACATCTGAGGTTATCAGTCCTCTAGAACTTAGAACTGCTTAAACCTAACTAACCTAAGGACATCACACACATCCATGCCCGAGGCAGGATTCGAACCTCTGACCGTAGCAGTCGCGCGGTTCCGGACTGAAGCGCATAGAACCGCTAGGCCACCGCGGCCGGCAGAAACCATCGTAGATAATACTTCGGGAACCGGAATTTTTTTGCAGTAACCAATGTGCCTCTGCACCGATTTCAATCCTCATGTTCAAAGCCGATTAGCATCACACGTGCTGCCTTGCTCACTACTCGGCTGTCCATAACAAACTGCTCGGATATCGTGTCTACACTAGGGCCATATCCAACATCTAGTAGGAGCTTTTGAGTATGATATCCGGCATAACTTTGAGTGTGATAACCCACTAACATTTCCGCAGAATTTACATATTGCTGGGGTTTTCAGGTTCCACGGTAGTTTATCCTGTACTGTTTCCAACTCTGCAAAACTGCTGCAATCCGTATCCTCTTGAACACGCTTACTGAAGTCGGGTCTTGGTCTACCTCTAAAGATTTTCCTCCCCCCCCCCCCCCTCCCCTCCTTGCGCATTTCCGTAGCAGCTACTACGTGATGGTCAGGATGTGTCTTAGCCATTGATTTCTTCTTTTCGTCAATTTTCTGCATAAATCCATTTTCCACTACTCAGTTCAGTACTCCTGATTAGTTTTTCGATATACGCATGTAATTTTCAGCATTCTCCTATAACACTACATATCAAACGTTTCTGTTCTCTTCTTATCTGAACTGTTTACCGTCAACGTATCACTTCTATAGTAATCAATTAAAAGTTAAAGGACTGAAATCTAAGATCAAAGCCCAGAACTAGGAGATACCTACCCATCTTCGTGTATCCTCTGCCATATAGCGTCATTCGGATGCGATATGGAGCGACATCGAGTTAGCACACAGCTCTTTCGGTCGTTGTGGGCTTTTCTCATCTTGGAATCGTTATTCTTATTCAAACTCAACTGTACACAACTAAAATCCAGACAAATGCCTCGCTGCACCAAAAAGTAATGCTTTTAGTGTCTCATTACTTAATCAAATTTCTTCAAAATCACGTAATATAATTCGACTATATTCTATTGTCCTTGTTTCTTTCTTTTCTTTATGTACAACTTATATTTTCAGGACGCATAAAATACCCTTCCACTGATTTTCCAATCATTTTGCTGTGTCTGATAAAGTATTATGTCATTGCCCAACCTCAAATTTATTATTTCTCTTCCCTGAGTTTTAAGTCTCTTCCTAAAATCGTCTTGGTTTTTTTTTTACTCTCATTCAGTATTTAGATTGAATAACACCTAGGATAGGCTACAGCTCTGTCGCACTACCTTATAAAGTGCTTCTCCCCTTTCTTGTTCTTCACTTCTATAACTGCAGTCTGGTTTCCGTATAAGCTGCAGATAACCCTTCGCTCCCTATATGTTGCCCCGCTGCCTTAAAAGTTTCAAAGAGTTATTCCAGTCACCATTTGAAAAGCCTTTTCTAAATTTGAAAATGCTGTAAAGATCTCCCTTTATTCAGTCTAATAAGTGGTACAGTCAGTATTGCCTCGTGTGTTTTTATTTTTCTCCAGAACCCAAACTGATCATTTCCGAGTCGCATTCTACCATTTTTTCCATTCGTCTGTAAATAATTCAGTATTTCTAAAATATTAAACTGATAATCGGTAATATTCACACCTGTCAGCAGGTTCATTCTTTGTAACTGAATTGTTGCATTGCTCTTGAAGTCTGAAGGTGCGAGGGCGTACTTGAAAGTAATACCTCCGAATTTTTTATTCAGTTCTCAATATCGTTTGAGGTATTAGATGTCATGCATATTGCTCTGTCGACTTCCCGGCTCCGCTGACGCAACTTTCTGTCAAACAGAGCTCCGCAATGTAGCGTCCAACTGGCAGTGTGTAGTGCAAACTATGTAGATGCATCAGAGACCCTAAGAAAACTGAAAGCACGATTTCGAAGAGTTTTTCCGCACATGGAACACCATCTCCTTCAGTATCACATTGTCAGATAGGACACGGGCGGTGCGACATCTGCAACAATCCGACGCCTAGCGTTCGTTATCATCGACCACACTCCATGCAGTCCCGGCTTGGCTCCATCCGATTTTCATGTACTTCCAAAACTTAAGATTTCACTTTGACAGTGACTAAGAAGTCGTAGAAAGACGAAAGTAATGAGAAGTAGCAGAAATGAGAACAGGGAGGTACTTAAAGTCAAAATTGTTTATTTCGAAGTAGACGAAGGAGTTCTACCACGTAAACAGCAAAACAATCTATGATGGACGAGCCAAGAAGGACATAAGAAGCACTGGAAATAAGAGCATTCTTGTCCAAAAGAAGTCTACTGGTATCAAACATAAGACTTGGTTTGAAGACGAAATTTCTGAGATTGTACGTTTGGAGCACAGCTTTGTACGGTAGATAGACATGCACTGTGAGAAAACCGGAACAAAAGAGGAGCAAAACGTTTGAGATGTGGTCCTACAGAACAATGTTGAAAATTAGATGGACTGATAAGGTAAGTAATGAGTAGATCCTCCACAGAATCGACGAAGAAATGAACAGATGGAACACATCGAGAAGAAGAAGCACAGTATGATAGGACATTTGTAAAGACATCAGAGAATAACCTCCGTGGTAGTTGTGGATGGTAAAAACTGTAGAGGAGGACATAGACTGGACTACATTCAGCAATTAATTGAGAACATGGGTTCCAATTGGTACTCTGAAATGAAAGGGTTGGCACAGGAGAGGAATTCAGAAGACTAATGTCTCAAAAAAAGGATGAAGCGTTTCAGGAAAAGGTGAGGTTTGGCTCCATCAACAAATTACACGTTCTACTGTGACGGTATCAACAGTGTTCTCTCGTTGTGAGAAACGTGCTCGTCATCAGAGCGACTGTGTTGAGAAATAGAAGTGTAGGCGTGAAGAATAAAGAAGTAGACTGTTTTGTTTAAAAAGCCTGAAGACTTTTCACATAAAAATTCAAAGGCGTTATATCTCAGAAAGCCCATTAATTTCCCCTGTCTCAGGTGTCTTATATGTCAGGTGGTATAGTTTTGTTATGGCTGTCTCTGCCAAATATCTCAATAATCTTGAGTTTTTTTCTTCTAACCCAGGTGTCATGTATCTACAGAGAGTGTCAGTGCTCTGTCGAATTCTTTTCTTAGCATCATATATCCTACTTCATCTTCTTCCTCTTCCTAGGCATAGAGTTACATTTTGCCCACAGTTATTACAGGCGTTAAATTATTCCTTTTTTTAAGATTAACTTAAGCTCTGAATGTGGTCTGTGTGTTTTCTCGACCAGAAACCTTACTACCAGGAGGAGACGGGACCAGTTGTGGGCCCCTGTATCGCGGCTGCCCGCGTGACACGTTTAGGGCTGACAAATCTTCTGGCAAGCACGCGAAGCAGAGCTGCCTAGTATCAGGCGCTTAACCTTCCGCGGCGCGACGTAAATACGTCAAACTTTAGAAAGAGGCTCCTCCACGGAAGCGAAAGGATAGGTCTGCAGCCCTTCCTACACCGCTTGTTTGTAATTTTTAGGAAGTTTGAAAGATTACCGAGCAGTCAAGCGAGGAACAACATTTCCCGTAGGCAGTTTCCGCGGTCCCGGAATGTTTACTTCAAGTTGAGAGTTTCTTCATGGTGCCTGACCGTACTTTCGTGGCACGCTACGATAACTTTTAAGAGCGGAAAGAGATCAAGGAGCACCTTGTCAGCTTAATCACCGCCGTACTTTTCACTTCGCCAATTCACACCAGTGTCCGGACTAGAGTGTCGTATTGTTCCCATCGTGGAAGATTAGTTGGAATGTGAGCGTGCAGTCTGCAAATTCATTGCCGACTATTAAAATTCAAATCGTTTTTCGATTTTGCTCTTGAAAATACTACTGTTTCTATAATGTTTTACGCCTTCGTCAGTGAATCTAGTTTACTAGAAGGCAAGCAAGTGTGTGGATTTTTCATGGGTCAATATGGCCACTGTACTTTGCAATTTTCCAGGTTGAGTTAGGTAGCTTATGTTCAGTGTCCCAGTGTATCCGGGCCTCTGTGCGTCAGAGTACTCACATTTCCTCTGTATTCGTTTTATGTTGTATTCCATGATTATAACAGAAAATATAGAAAATGGGATAACCATTGCAGATTTATAATTTTATCATTATTCGGACACATTCAAGCTTCTAGGATTATGTGATACATTGGCGGATAATTCGTCCAGATCTGGGTACAGCGGATTCTTTGTAGTCAGCAGATAGGCATCTTATCAACGCCAATGATTTTCAAGTAGCTACTGCGAACTTTCGGCACTGCTCCCAGTGCTCCGACAGCCACTGGCACCACTTTCGCTGGTTTACTCTGGACTCGCTATAGTTTAAGTCCTTGTTTGTGATAAGTTCCTACACTTGTTTCTCTTCGATTCTGCTATCACTTGCAGTTGAAATGTTAGTGGTCCACCCTTTCTTTTCCTCCATAGTTCTGATGTCTGCTGTGTTACGTTCCAGCATTCCATCCGTCTCAAGTCAGTAATTTCACATGTTCGTATTCTACTTTTTCTGGCTCTTGGTCCCGCCAGTTCTTTGCCACCGACAAATGGTAATTTTGGCATGAATTCCAGTAGATCATTTGTTTTACAGCTCTGTGCCTTTGACTTTCAGAACGATCTTGTAGCAACAGTGTTCTCTGCTTCTTTGAATGGTCTGCACTTTGGTTCTTTCGCTGATTTCTCAAACATGACACAGCGTTAGTTTTGATTACTTGTTCCTGTTTTTCTGTTTCCTTTTAGGGATGTAGATTTGCGATTTGATTCTTGGTTTGCCATGTCTTAATGACTTCAGTGAGAACTGATTGATCTTTGACTATCTTCCACGTAACCAGTCAAAAAAGACTGCTCTTTTTCCAACGTCTGCCCCACATGTAGCAGACTTCTACCACCGGATTTCAAGATGAGTACAGGCTCCCGACATTACTGCGAGGGTGAAATACCTAGTGAATTGTTTTCCACTCCACTTCAATTACTACTTGTGTCCACATCAAGTTGCCTGCAGTGTATCTGATGCCACGTATGGTAAAGGTATTGGCTGCTTTGATGATATTGCCACCACTGAGACAGATTGATGCAATCCATCTACAGAATTTCTAGGTATTTGAAAACCTCTCGCTGGTGGCACATGATAGCTTGTCCATTGACTTTCTATGATTTTGCATTCCCGTGTGGAGCACTTTTCTAAGAGGAATCCCATTATAATTTCTTTGCTAAAGATTCGAGCCGTATTTGTCAGAGACTGGATTTCAATTTCAGATTAGTAAAGTTTCAGGTTTCAAGCGGGCAACTGTTTTCGACTGCTAATCCAAGTATTAACATTAAATCTTCATCCAGTGAAGCTATGCCTTATTATAAAAAAAAGACCTCTTGAGACAATCACGAATTTTGTAACGCTATCTCAGTTAGAAAATAAGAAAAGGAGGTTAAACAATTAGGTCACAAAGTAAATTGCAGCGCTAATGAAAGGCACGCGTAGCACTGATGATTTAGCACCAAAGAATGTGAAAATCACTTGCAGTATCCAATCTTCAAATTCCAAGAATGTAATAGTTCTCCACTTATAGTCGAACACTGTGCAATGAGGGTAATGACCTATTTCTGTAATCACAATACTGAAGTAGGAAAATTGTCTAACTGCTGATGGCGCTTCCGCAGGTTATTTAAATGATAATGATGTTAGAAAGAATTTAATATACATAACCTGTTACTTAATAGTGAACACCTGAGAACAATGCTCTCAGCCAATTATTTGGGGAGCATGAATACACACATTGCAGGAAACCTGCCACAGCAGTTCACGACCCAGCAACCGACGACAAACTTACCTTCACACCTTAAAATTTCCGTATAAATAGCGGAGTGTTTGTTACTAGAAATAAGGAGAAACTATCTTAGTACTAAAGTGGCTCGAATTTTTACCAAGCACAACAGTTAATTAAACGAAAAGGGTATATTGAAGTGCGCGACTACGAAATGGCGTGAGGTAATGCATTCACCAGAAATATTCATAATACTCAATAAATTACTTAGGAAAACGGAAATTAGACACAGCAAGTGCAGTTAAGTGATATATTGACTTGAAATCAAGTAATTAGAGAACACAAACTACTTGACATTGAAGATACACTTGAACGTTCCATCACTCACAAAGATTTAAATGGGTGTGCACGAATCTAAGAAAAGCAAAAAAATGACTTAAATTGAGAAAGAGAGTGGTGAATTTCACTGGAAAATGATTCGGACTGAGACGCTAGAGTACGCACCTGTAACCACAGACACTCGTAAGTTGCTAATACCACCCCTTATTCTCAGCTTACCTTCACAATCCACCGCAAATTTTACAAAATTACTGAAAATAAGCCGTGAAACATAGACACCATGCGAATGAATTGACTGAAAAACCTTGCCTGTGAAGAACCACTTAGAATAAATGAAATATTCTCACAAGTAACTGCAAACACACCGCGCCGCACATAGCAAGCTTCCCAGAAAAAATTTTCTTTCGAGGTTATGACAAGGACGCCCTCTTAACCGCCACCACTGGGACTGGTTGAAAACGCGTGGAAGTGATCAAAGGTGACCACTCATCCCAAGAGAGAGAGAGAGAGAGAGAGAGAAAGAGAGAGAGAGAGAGAGGGAGAGAGCGAGAGAGATAGCTCAAAGAATCTACGCTCAATATATCGATACTGGTTGGAGAACGTCTCTGTCTCTGTAAAGTATTAGCATGACCTGACCAGTCCACGAAGTTTTGGAAGCAAAACTATCAAAAAATTGAAAGCGCCGTTTAACAGGCAACTTTCAAGATCACACATTTACAAGAGGTGGCATATTTTCTAAGAATTTCTCGCTGTTTGTACTAGTAGTACTATTATTTCCCGACCAGAACTTTTATTCAGATTTGACACAATCAGATCATACTTCTACATGGTGATTATAATTAAAGTTCCATTTTATATTCGCTAAAAAAAAAAAAAAAAAGAAAAAAACAAGCCGCTGCTCAGAAGTCATCAAATTTTAACACAATACGCAATACTGTCGAAGATGGGGAAAGGTTATGGAAACAAAAACCAAACTTAACGCCAATTTTCCTACTAGATGGCACTGTAATTGTCATAATACAAATGGGTTCAGCTACGAATGACAGATGAAACACGATACAATGGCTACGGTGTGAGTTACACATTGAACCAACTGTATGCATGAATGCATAAGTCTGGCATTCAACAGTTGTGGCATGTTAGTTAGGGAAGCTCATCCACCAAGGCAAGTTGAAATCACAAGTTGACATCGAGAGAAAGCATATTACACAACGTATCGGAGAGTCTCAGAGGTCACGTTCGCAATGCATTCCACAACGCTTGTCTTCATTTCAGCTACGTCTCTAATTGGAGCACCGAACGCAGAATCTTTCTGATAATCCCACAGTGAGAAGTCACGTATATTATGGTCAGGAAATCTGTATGGCCAGGCTGTAGGGAAATAATGGCTGACAATTTTAACATTTCCAGAATATCTCTACAAAGGCTGCTACAATGTTTGTGCAATTTGTGGCCGGCCGGGGTGGCCGAGCGGTGCTAGGAGCTACAGTCTGGAACCGCGCGACCGCTACGGTCGCAGGTTTGAATCCTGCCTCGGGCATGGATGTGTGTGATGTCCTTAGGTTAGTTAGGTTTAAGTAGTTCTAAGTTCTAGGGGACTGATGACCTCAGAAGTTAAGTCCCATAGTGCTCAGAGCTATTTGAACCAATTTGTGGAGGTGCGCCATCTTACATAAAAATTTTCCTACCCACACATCCACGCTGCTGAATGGTTGGAGTGAGGTTGGTGCGCAAGAGACTCTCACTATGTTTACCAGTGATGGCACAGATCCTCGATAAAACATAGCGTAAGGTAAACGATGCCGGCAACCCACATCACACCATCGTCTCTGCAGGAGGACCGTATTCTGCCATTCAGTATATTGACATATCCTCGAAGATGGAATTGGGATTCGCCTGTCCACAGAATGTTCCATGGCTATTTATTATCGACATCCACGTGAGTAAAAAATTCTAGCACAAACGTTTGTCTTGGTGGCAAGTAAGCGTGAAGCAGCTCCTGAACATGAATAATTTAGCATGGACAGCACAAAGTTCAGGCAATTCCCCATGCACATCATGTTTGCACACTATGGCTGGACACTTGCTGGTGCGGCCACATTGTCTACTGATGTCGGATTAATTTTTTTCCTCTGTCTGCAACACTGCGTTCAAAAGGACTTGTCTTTTCAAGTTTCGTACTCATTTTCTCAAGACACTTGGCAGACATTTGTGCAACTGTTTCTTCCGTATGCTGCGGTGTCTGAAACTTCTGCAGGGCTACTGGCGTACGGCAACACCGACTCAAAGTAAGGCCTGGGCGCTTGTTGGTGACGTCACGTCAGCCAGGCACGACCAACGCCAGGTCTGTTGCAGGCATACTCATAATGGTGGTGTCTCCCTCTCTAACACAGGAAAACTATTGGCGGTAGTTGACCAACACACATTGTTCTGAGAGATTTCTGCAATCAATTAATTGTGCAATTCATTACACTTCTTGACAAATAGTGTATTCCTGAACTTAAATTTCCACCTGTTTTAAGGACTGACATACAAAAACAACTTCATAGTCCAGCAGCAACAGAATTCGTGCTTATTTACCTTATTTGTAAATCTGAGGAAGTTACGTTTGTACTGGGTTGCTTTTACAAGAAACTGTGAACATATTGGTGCTCTTCTTTAGGTATCTTGGTTGACTATGGGTTGAGGAGCACTGAATGTTTATGAAATATCTTAGGATTGTACACGTTGGGGGAGTGGTTGTGGGACAGAAAAAGAGGCAAAAAAGAGATACTTGTTCTATCAAATAATTTTTTTATCTTATAAAGTGTCTTTTTTCGGTTGCAAGAGGGGAATATTTATCTTTTCTAATGTGCATGTTTAAAAAAGTTTAAGCTCAGCAGTATTTTCGATGTGTGAAGCTATTTTGTTTCCTGTTTAGAATTCATTTCGTTGAAAACGACTGTAATCTAATGACTGGCAACAGTTGGACATTTACACATGTAAATTAGTTCACATTTCCAGTGACGATGTCAAACGAAAATAAATAAATAAATTAAAGAAACGAGTTCATTGTAAGGGGGTTGGGGTAAGTTTCGATAACAAAATGGATCAAGTAAATATAGTTACTTGAATGTAAAATTTCAGAAGCTTGCAATGGAGCAAAGCATCTTCTCATATTGATGTACGTTTGTTTCGACAGGATTCAGTAATACAGAACTATGATCTTCATTTGTAGCTTTACGACAGTAAGAAAATCTTTCGTCTAAATAAAACTGCAGAATCCAAAACAATACCAAACATTTTGTGCAAAAATAAGAGATTTGTAGTGATATGCACTCCCAGGCGTTTCTGCTGCAACAGACCTGGCGTTCGCCGTGCCTAGCTGACGTGACATAACCAACAAGCGCCGAGCCCTTCCTTTGAGTTGGTGTTGTGTACGGTCACCGTTCTTGTAGAAGAGCTTTACCAGTAACTTGCGATCCTTTTGAGACAGTAATGCCGAACATCTCGTATGCAAACTATGGAACAGGTGTGTATCCCGAATCTTTAACTATGCATATACTGGCTCCTACAGCGCCATCTAGTGGTAAAATTTCCTTTAAATATTTTTGTTTCCATAACATTCCCCTTCTTCGATAATATTTTTTTTCAAATTTGGCGTCATTCTGAGCAGTGGTTCGTGTTTTTACAGCGGTTAGAAACTGAAAGTTTGATTATAATCATCATGTACTTTTATTAATGCCGCGTTATTATTATGTGCAGTATTATTATGTACTTTTATTAATACCACACTATTATTATGTACAGTATTATTATTATTATTATTATTGCGTAATTTAAATGAGATACAAAATTTTGGTACTTGCAAAACAAGATAACAGTGTTGATTAAATCATAGTGGTTAAATAAATTATCACAGTGCTCGGACTGAGTGAAGTCTGCTACTGGTCCATTGCTGGGCTGAGCAGGCCGAAAAAAAAATTAGGGTGTAGTAGGGTGCGGGAAAATGAATATTTCAAAATAACCAGCGCGGCACATAAACTAGAGCGGAATCCGACTGCTGAGGCCGTGGGATCTTTCTCTGGCTGCCGTGTACGCCGCGCCCGAAGATTTGGAAGAGCCAGGCAAACGCTGACAGGAAAGCAATACGGCGGAAGGCGCGAGAGTGGGAAAGGGGGGGGGTGGGGGGTTACAGCAGGCGACAGATAAAGGCAGCGATCCCTGAGGGAGCAGGGAGGAGAGGGGGCAGCGACGAAAGAGAGTCCCTCACCCCTCACCGAACAGTGCAGACTACAGAGGGAGCAGCAGCAGGGTTGGGGAGTCGAGAAACACAAGACCTGCGCGCTGCCTCTGGCGTCGCTTCGGGAATCCAGCGCGGCGCAGGGCGTATGGCGAGCCCTCCGCTTGCCCTTTAGAAGGGCGCGCAGCAGGTGACGTATGAAGTGCAGCTCCTCCCAGGTACTCCCGTAGTCTTCACTTTCATTACTTCAGCGTTTTTGCTATGACATGTTAACCATTTGACGCTGTTTATATTTTGTTCGCTGTTCCTGCCCAGCGAATTTGTATTCTTACGTGATGCCCTTTTGCTTATTTTTTCGAGCAATCTGTCTCTAACGTCTGCCTCAAAATAACGGTAGAGTGCTTGATCTTCTGATAAAAAGTGGACGTGAACAATTTCATTGCTGTTTTTGTTGCTGTTATTGCTGCTGTTGCCTTTCAACCGAACGTTTGTTATCCTGTGTAACATCCTTTATTCATGTGTAACCATACAATATAAACCATTCGAAACTGCTCACTGCAATCAAGCCATGGTCCCCCTCTACAATTCTTAATTCGAAATTTTTCCAAATAATTGGGAGAGGTATAAATTGATAAGATTCTTGAATTGGTCGTGGGATAAGGTCAGCTCTTAATACACTACTGGCCATTAAAATCGCTACACCAAGAAGAAATGCAGATAATAAACGAGTATTCATTGGACAAATATATTATACTAGAACTGACATGTGATTACATTTTCACGCAATCTGGGTGCATGGATCCTGAGAAATCAGTGCCCAGAGCAACCACTTCTGGCCGTAATAACGGCCTTGATACGCCAGGGCACTGGGCATTGAGTCAAACAGAGCTTGGATGGCGTGTACAGGTACAGCTGCCCATGCAGCTTCAACACGATACCACAGTTCATCAAGAGTAGTGACTGGCGTACTGTGAAGAGCCAGTTGCTCGGCCACCATTGACCAGACGTTTTCAATTGGTATGAGATCTGGAGAATGCGCTGGCCAGGGCGGCAGTCGAACATTTTCTGTATCCAGAAAGGCCCGTACGGGACCTGCAACATGCGGTCGTGCATTATCCTGCTGAAATGTAGGGTTTCGCAGGGATCGAATGAAGGGTAGAGCCACGGGTCGTAACACGTCTGAAATGTAACGTCCACTGTTCAAAGTGCCGTCAATGCCTGCAAGAGGTGACCGAGACGTGTAACCAATGGCACCCCATACCATCACGCAGGGTGATGAGCCAGTATGGCGATGACGAATACACGCTTCCAATGTGCGTTCACAGCGATGTCGCCAAACACGGATGCGACCATCATGATGCTGTAAACAGAACCTGAATTCATCAGAAAAAAGTTTTGTCATTCGTGCACCCAGGTTCGTCGTTGAGTACACTATGGCAGGCACTCCTGTCTGCGATGCAGCTTCGCCGGCCGGAGTGGTCGTGCGGTTCTAGGCGCTGCAGTCTGGAGCCGAGCGACCGCTAAGGTCGCAGGTTCGAATCCTGCCTCGGGCATGGATGTGTGTGATGTCCTTAGGTTAGTTAGGTTTAATTAGTTCTAAGTTCTAGGTGACTGATGACCTCAGAAGTTAAGTCGCATAGTGCTCATAGCCATTTGAACCATTTGATGCAGCGTCAAGGGTAACCGCAGCCATGGTCTCCGAGCTGAATGTCTATGCTACTGCAAACGTCGTCGAACTGTTCGTGCCGATGGTTGTTGTCTTGCAAACGTCCCCATCTGTTGACTCAGGGATAGAGATATGGCTGCACGATCCGTCACAGCCATGCGGATAAGATACCTGTCATCTCGACTGCTGGTGATACGAGGCCGTTGGGATCCAGCACGACGTTCCGTATTACAATCCGACCGTTATCAAAGTTGGAAACGTGATGGTACGCATTTGTCCTCCTTACACGAGGCATCGCTACAATGTTTCACCAGGCAACGCCGGTCAACTGCTGTTTGTGTGTGAGAAATCGGTTGGAAACTTTCCACATGTCAGCGCGTTGTAGGTGACGCCACCGGCGCCAACCTTGTGTGAATACTCTGAAAAGTTAATCATTTGCATATCACAGCATCTTCTCCCTGTCGGTTAAATTACGCGTCTGTAGCACGTCATCTTTGTGGTGTAGTAATTTTAACGGCCAGTAGTGTAAATAATCGTAATAATGTAATCTCTCCGGTTTTTTCGGAGTGACTGATTAATGGTGGTCCCAACCGAACTGTGCTTTCCATTTCAAGCACAATCTTTCGATGACCGGCCCAACGATCTTCTTCAGGAGCTGTGAGTTTCACTATTGTTTATACTTGCTGCCTGGATTACAGTGATCCTTCTTCTTTTTTCCCCTTACCTTCCGTATGTTATGGAAGCCCTATCTAAGTAGTTTGAGGAGATAGTTATCGATCCTCCTTTTCTAGTCGTATTGGTGATTATGATGACCTGTCGTTAATCGACTGGCTTGAAGGCTATCTGAAAAAGTCGTAAAGAGTTGTCAGTAACAGTTATCTGGTGTTACTGAATATTCCCCATCTTCATCTTCTTCTTTGGTGGAATCAATTTGATCTCGTTGAGGGGGAATAATCTGTTAGTGGTGAATGATCCCAGAAAAACTTGATAGCTTCCTCGGTTATGTTTGTCCAGTCTTGGCGGGTGAAAAATAGGGTAAGAATTGGTAAGCTCCAGGTCTGCCTGTGGGGTAAATTTCTGGCCCCTGAATTTCCATTTCAAGGTTCTGGTGTTGGTGTCGGAGATAAGGATGTTTGTGTGGATCTTGTTAAGCTCTTCCCCCACACTGTACATGTCCGCTTGGGACAGGTACTTGACAGAGGGCGCCTCATCTTCTTCTTCAGTCTAGGTCGAGGTGAGGCCGGCGTCTCCTCACATAGGTGCCGTACCTGGCCACGCGTCTTGTGCAACTCCACCTCCAGCGCCACCCTCTTCTACTCCATGACGTCATCGGTGGGTTGCCGCAAAACTGCGTGGAAGTCACGTATCTCTTCTTATTGGCAAGTGGCCCACTTTTCGCTATTCGGCATTGGCGACGTGGTGGGGGAGCGGAGACACTGCCGGCGTCTCTTTCTCGCTGTTGCACGACACCGCAATCTCTTTTGCAGCCTTGCAGGAGCGTCTCCTCCTTTTCTTCTTGTAGTCAAGGCTCTAGTTCTTAATATAACTGTAGCAGCGATGGTTTGCAGTGTGTGCGCCAACGCAGTTGACACACGACGCAGGTTTGTTGCATGTCCTGGTGCTGCTGCGTGTATCGTGTGTTTTGGCACTTTTTTTTTTTGAGGGGAGGTATGGAAGGGAGGGCAAGGAAGGCAGAGTGGGCAGGGGTCGTAACCCGAGGCCTGGCCACAGTGTCCCCCTCGCCCGCCAAGGTATCAGGTATGCTGAGGGGAAATCAATTGTGGGATTTTTTATTTTTTTTATTTTATATATATATACAAAATTATTTACTTTAATTACTTTATAGCACATTAATTACTTTATAGCACACCGAAAATAAATGTACCTAGCACCGCATCATGCACTGAGTAAAAAACGCAAATAAAAAATGCGTGTGAAATCTTATGAGACTTAACTGCGAAGGTAATCAGTCCCTAAGCTTACACACTACTTAACCTAAACTATCGTAAGGACAAACACAGACACCCATGCTCGAGGGAGGACTCGAACCTCCGCCGGGTCCAGCCGCACAGTCCATGACTGCAGCGCCCTAGACCGCTCGGCTAATCCCGCGCGGCCGAACTACATAAACATTTCGGAACTTTTCCAAACTGAGGTAATATATATAGTGAAACGAAAATGTGCTTCGTACACCAAGCAGAAGGGTGTGCTGCTACTCTCCTGACGCTTCATCTTCTAGGTACGTTTTCACGCACGTCACATGCTGTTCCACCGATAATCGGACATGTTCTTGTCAGCTCACTGCAATGGGTGTCTTCTCCTACCTGTTCATTATCCAGCTGCAAGGAGGGTCGCGTAGGTCACTCCCTAAATAATTAAAAGAATATTGTCCACATTTTCGGTTCCGTACAATCTTGCAATGACGTCCTGTAGGTAGTTCCAAAAGTCCAATACATCTCTGGGCCTATCGTGAAATAAGTATTGTACCTTATGCCCACTGACCCCCGTGACTACGTTGGTTTTGGGGCGCGGTAAATGCTGTTCATCCAGGATTAGTAAAAGCCGAGGTGTGATGTGTTCCGGAGTCATCCGTAGAAAATACGACAAAATTTGTCACACTAAGCGCCATACGTCTCCTGCAGCGCCATATGTGACACGATGCTCGTCATTGTCCGGTATCCCGCAATCTGCAGATAATGGTGAGTCAGCCATATTTCTCTTGTGGAGGCGTGATCGGGTGTTTTACCGTTTACCGTTGACTGTGATGTGCCATGTGGTTCGGACGTCTTATCCAGTGTAACAGAGTGTATCGTCCGCCCAACCACGTTCCAACTAACCTGACGGTTTTTGGCCTCCGCGATGTCTGGTGGGCGCCTCTGCTGTAGGACGCGGTATATATCCGGCGCCAACGCCTGTTTCGTCGGTGGTACTGCGATACGAACATAACTGTGCAAATGTAAAAGTGGGCCAAGTAGTAAAAGGGTGCGGGGTATGTCTTGCGTGTCACGGGGAGAATAAAGAAGAACGAAGCTAAGAGCTCCAACAGCAAACCTGTCAAAATTTACGAGTGGTGGCACCACAGCTTGATGTGTGAGCTGAAAAACATCACTCTGTCGTGGACATGGACAAGGCCAAGACCTCCCCTTCCTGGGAGAAAGGTCAGCGACTCGTAACTAACTTTGAAGAGCATGCCTGTACTGACGTAGGCTCCGAATGCCGCTAATAGACGTCGAGCCATCAGTAATGGTATGTGAGGTAAACATTGAAGAATGTCGAGGGTCCGCAGACGAAGGTTGCAGATATGGACCCGAATTTGTTGTAATAAGCGGTGGAAGTTAAGGGCCGCAGTGCGCCGTATGTCGAAGTGAAACTCTATTCCGAGACATTTGATAGTGCCACTAAGCTTTAGGGAGTCGACGCACGCTGGGGTCAACCCGTCTCCTATGGCCATGGCGAACGATTTGGTGACGCAGTTCCAGATAAGTTTTATAGTCTGACGATAATATATGGATTTGTAGTTTAGCTTGACGATGTCCACTATGGAAAGGCGGCAGTTACTGTTATTCTGAAGAAGGTTGGGTTATCCCGACTGAAATGTAGGTAAATTCTAGGCAAACGGTGCAACTGAGGCTGTTAATTATTAGAATTAAAATTAATATTTACACAGTTGCTTACAGTGCCTCGAAATGTTGAAGATATTTGAATCCGCAGTTGTTTCTGGATGTGTACCAGTGGCGGGCGGTGTACTTGTGATCTGTTTGCTCGAGAGAGCGGAAACGGGTATGTCGAAATCAGAGAAAGCGACAGGCGAGGGACATCCTGTGTCATCCACTTTTCTTCTGTCGTCGGCCGTCCGGTGGTCAACTGGAGAAGACATCTGCTAGAGGCAGTCGTCTGAAGGTATGCGACGCCGCTTTTTATGTATCCTCGGTGACCTTTGTATGCGGACGTGGGTTTCTGTGCCTGAAAGAGGGTGTGGTTCCCCTATTGCATCCCCCTCAGGGAGAAAAGCAGAGGTCGGTACAACCCTAGCGTCGAGTTCCATTCGTTTGTTCGAAACTTCTTGTGGAGTTCAAATGGTTCAAATGGCACTGAGCACTATGGGACTTAACATCTGAGGTCAGCAGTCC
Organism: Schistocerca americana; assembly: GCF_021461395.2. NCBI lineage: Eukaryota > Metazoa > Arthropoda > Insecta > Orthoptera > Acrididae > Schistocerca > Schistocerca americana. Next base: position 769,477,626 of record NC_060122.1, on the reverse strand, counting down.
CCTAGACTTAGAACTACTTAAACCTAACAAACCTAAGGACATCACACACATGCATGCCCGAGGCAGGATTCGAACCTGCGATCGTAGCAGCAGCGCGGTTCCGGATTGAAGCGCCTAGAACCGCTCGGCCACAACTGCCGGTCTCTTGTGGAGTCGATGGGCAGCTTTCTGCAATTTCTGTGGAGTCAACAATGGTGTTGGTCAATCAAGAACTGGCGAAGGGTGTGCATTCTAACGCTTCCTGTCCTCCAAGTGGACTTTAGTGTGCCGAGACAGTAGACGTGTCACCCCCGTGTAATTGAGGGGAAGGGCCGTGAACGAAGGAGATGGTACCTGGTCATCTAATGGAATTTGTGTAATCCGACGTGGAATACACGCCGAGCGTACATGACCCTCGTGGCCGCAACCAGAACAAGTACGTGGCTGTCCATCGTACATTACGATCGCTCGACATCCACCTATCACTAAGTAGGATGGTACGTGTTTCTTTAATTCAGTTTTGACTTGTCGGACTCCGCTCATGACCTGGTATGTCTCGAAGGTGTTCCATTTTTCGACCACGTGGGTAATTACCGTCCCATACGGGTGGAAAGCTGCGGTAACGACGTCCGGCGGCGCTTAGAACGGGCGTTCGAAGACTCTTAGTGCGTGTAAATCACGTCCCACGTGGTAACGGTAACCACCCCGATGTGACCATCGGTGTGTTTGAACTTGAGAGTGTTCGCACATCTGCACACTACAGCGTGACATGACTTGTCATCGACCATCTTGACGTAAACGACGCTACTTGTGATGGATAGGTGGGTAACAATAATGTGCTGTGGTAGTATTTGAATTTTGTCACGGATGAATCGTTCAATTTCAAAGGCTCGTGGTCTTGCGTGGTCGGGCTAAAAGTTGATCTTTATGGTAGCTTTTCCATACGAATGGGACATAGCGACTCAATGTCAATGGACGCGAGTACTAGCTGCGGCGAGGAAGTTAAACTACTCGCGCTCGCGATTCTGGGGACAGGACGTAAACAAGATGTCCTGACCGCTCACCTTCTAACGCTGCGCTAGTGCACACGATACTCATTAAAGCCTGTACTATGGTAAGTTGACGGGATTCACCTTATGAGAAAGGATTTTTGTATAGAAATTGACCGCGTGTACCTGAATGGAGGCAAATCAGACTTACACCCACTCTGTAATAACAATGATACGTCAAGCAAGTCCGAAATGCAACTACACGTCAGGACGGACAAGAAACAACACAGAAGATGCTACCAATTTGTTAATAATACGGTCGCCAGCCTAATTAGGCATTAACTGAGTTTCTTCCCTGTACAAGTTGATGTAAGTTCAAGCAAAACAACACGTAGTAACACAGCATAATATGGTAAATTTTAGAACCAGAAAATCTATTGAACTGATAATTTCACTTTCTGTACTGATAGGGATAAACCATAAATACATAACACTACACTATAATGTTTACTACAAAACTTCATACTGTCTATTGATCTGATTAAAATCGGGCATAGGTTACCCTAGAAATAGCACTTTCGAATCACACACACAATGTCAATTTTGATAAAGGTAAAACACTGATAAATTTTGGTTTTTTATATTGACTTTAACTTTGCTGATCAAATCAGTCTAGAACACTTCAGAATTCAAATGAATAAAAAAAAAGGGGGGGACCCTGAAACTGTTATGATCACTGTATTAAAAAATTCGATTACTGAAATCATTATGTGCTCAAGATTTCCAATATATTAGTTACTACTCTTTTCATTTTATTTCCTGCTCATTTAAATACCATTATATCTGTCTCGAAATAATTAAGTTTCGTTACTAAATCAATATCAAAATTATCTTCCAACTTTGTCAGACCTTTGTTATTCGTCTATTAGTTCATTAACAAAAAAATTCTTTAAACATCATTCTAATATAGCTAGGTCTGCAGGTAATTATTATTAACACAAACTTTAATTTTTCATCTTGGGACACTCGGATTGCACAACATTTGGAAAGGACCCTGTCTATGTTAGTTGTGAGGATAATTAAACGATAGGACAGTTCTGGTAAAATTTAAGTTGTTATTGAATAGTATGGAATAAAAGTAACACTGGTCCACACGAATACAGTACTAAAAGTTTCAACCTGTTTGTATCGATGTGGCGGTTGGCAAGCGGCGAGATGGCGAGGCACAGAGCGCACATACAACCACAGCAATGGCTCTTGATGTATCGGCACTTTACTTCTTCATAGCGTCGCAATACTTTTCCATTTTGTGCCTATGGAATTTTGCCATGCTATATAGGCGTCGGAACGGCATATCCGAGGGTCAATGAAACTACGTCTTCCAGGAGAGCCTCCTCGATCCAGAACGTGTTGCTCAGACCAATGCCCAACTCCGACTACGACTGCTGAGCCCGTTATGCCGTGCAGCGCCCGTGTGCATTTTCCCGCGCTCACCTGCCATCCACCTTTTACCGCTCCCCTACAGACAGGGTATTCACCAGAGGTTTTGCATTCTACATATCCTAACACATTGCCTACGTATGGACCAGACGCACAATTACAATTTTAAACATGTTACAATAGATTCAACGTTTGTTACACTTCAATTCTATTACAATATTGCTTGAAATTTGACATAAACATTAATATTCACATTGAAAATTGTTTACAGTTTCTTTAACATAATGGCATGAAACAAACAAAAAAGAAATGAAAACGGAACATCGATTACACTAATTTATCGAAAAATCAGAAAAAAATATTATTTGTATAATAGTACAGCGTTGTTGTTGTTACAACATGCCGAAAACAGACTGAACTTCAAGCACGCCACCGCATTCCTGCAATACTTAGTGACGTGTCCAAGTTGAAGACAGCGGTAGTAGTGCTCTGCCTCCGTCTTCTTCTTCTTGCCGCCGCAGTCATTCCCGGCCAGCTTGAGCAGGTACTCAACCACGGATCTGGTTCCGCCTCCCATTCCACGTCCGGTCATGTCAGATGTGTAGCCTAGCGAGACGAGTGAGAGCGGTGAATAGCTACACGCAGCGAGTCGAGAAACAGCAGAAGAGCCACAGTGGGGTCTCGTAAGCCTACCTCCGACTGCGCTGTTCGACAACATTCGTTTGCACCAGCTGAACTAACACCTTTGAAACTGGAATGAGATTTTCACTCTGCAGCGGAGTGTGCGCAGATATGAAACTTCCTGGCAGATTAAAACTGTGTGCCCGACCGAGACTCGAACTCGGGACCTTTGCCTTTCGCGGGCAAGTGCTCTACCATCTGAGCTACCGAAGCATGACTCACGCCCGGTACTCACAGTGCTAGTTCTGCAAGGTTCGCAGGAGACCTTCTGTGAAATTTGGAAGGTAGGAGACGAGGTACTGGCAGAAGTAAAGCTGTGAGTACCGGGCGTGAGTCATGCTTCGGTAGCTCAGATGGTAGAGCACTTGCCCGCGAAAGGCAAAGGTCCCGAGTTCGAGTCTCGGTCGGGCACACAGTTTTAATCTGCCAGGAAGTTTCACCTTTGAAACTCTTTATCTCTGTCAGAGGGGTGGATTTTTTGCTGTAGAGTTGTTTCTGAGTTATTATTTCCAGCATTTCCAAGAGAAAGCAGTGGTTTAAGTCTGCTATTCTCGAAAACCGGTTTCCTTTCGAAACCATCTTAAGCATTTTGTTTTGAACTAGTTGCAGTTCATCGACTCTAGTGTTACAGGTTAGATCCCAAATGGAACTGCCGTACAGCACTTTAGATAGCACTATACTGTTGAGTAGTCGAATTTTAGTTACCAATTTTAATTCGTCGCTCACTAGGAACGGTATCAGTTTCTATGTCATTGCCAGCTAGTTTGGTCTAAGGTCCTCCACATGTTTACGGAAGAACAGGTGTTGGTCCAAAAATACTCCCAGGTACCGGATAGTGGGGCTCCACGGTATGTTTCTAATTGGCTACTGTAACACCCCTCCTGACGTTGGCGTTTTTTACTGAAATAGATTGCAGCCGTCTTCTCTGGGTTGAATTTTATTTTGTGTTGTCGCCACTGTTCGCCATTCAGATCGAGTTGTCGTTGCAGTTTGTGGATACTTGTCGCATGCAGGAGTACTGCTGGTCTCGCGTCGCTGTTTGTAGCTGACAAGAGTCGAAAGCAGACGCCTAATATGCCTTTTGCTGTTCTTTTGCCTTTCGCAATCTGCACCATGTTTCGTGAAAGACTCACTCTCGTTATTTCCTTTATCAGGCGGATGTGATGGCTGTCGAGATCTTAAAAGAGTTGAGAGTTACGCACCAAAGCTTGGAGGTCGGACTCCTACTTGTTAAAATCTCGCTTGCCTTCTTACTCACTAGAGGTGGAATACGGTGGGGAATGTAGGCAGAATCAGGGTGAAATTAGGTTAAAGACTAGTGAATATTAAATGTGAAATATATTTAGTCGGAAGATAGGAAGTAAAAGTACTCTTACAATACGCAATAGAAAATAAAAGAAGTCATTGTAAAGACAGCAATAAGACAGCTGCGTCCGTATTTAAATGACTCAGTTGTTTAACGTTAAAAAACGTGCGTGCTAAATGAGTGACATACATGTATACGAGACTTTAAACCGAATTTAATAACCAACCTGCGTTTAACATCACTGCCTAATAAACATTTACTGTTCTTTAAAATTATGGAACACAAACAATATACATGCTGCTGTGTTTGAAAGTAAAAAATTAGTAAGCTATATAAAAACTGAAACAAGAGCTTATACCTTCCCTGTTTACGTACATGTGAGTTATTCTTCAGTCCCTTCTCCCCCACTGTCAGCCCCGCCACCCCTTTTGTCACAAACCAAATAGAAGTTGCACTGCTTTAGCTGCATGAACCACCACAAAGGTAGCACTACAGTTATTACCGACAGCAAACGAATAGGCCAATGTTATTACATGATGCCTTTAGTATTACGCTGTTAATTGCTTTGTAAATACGCCGCCGCACGGGATTAGCCGAGCGGTCTAGGGCTCTGTAGTCATGGACTGTGCGGCTGGTCCCGGCGGAGGTTCGAGTCCTCACTCGGGCATGGGTGTGTGTGTTTGTCCTTAGGCTAATTTAGGTTAAGTAGAGGGTAAGCTTAGTGACTGATGACCTTAGCAGTTAAGTCCCATAAGATTTCACACACACACACACGTCCTTTTCCCAAGAGCATCGAGTTTTCATTCTTGAACAGTATTTTGGCAGCTGCTCGTATCCACATCCTGTAGACACATTTCGTAGATAATATCTAGATGCCGCAATGCCAAAAAACTGAACAATAACGAGATTAATCTACTGGGTGACTGTCCATTTTGACGGACGCTAAACTGGCTAAGATGAAAAGCTCGTGATTCTGCGTTCAAAATGTTCGAGGAAATTATCTCTCTCGATTTCTGATCGTCGCAACTTTTCCATCACCCTGTGCTTTCCAAGAAAAAGGTACATTTGTTCTTACGCAAGCTGTATACTGAGTGGCTTCGTTTGTTTTTATTGTTTGTTTGTGTGTCATCTGCACGGGGCGCTGTACATTCTTTAAAAGAAGTGAAACATTTGCCGTCAACAAATGTACACCACAAGCGTTATGAAACGGTGTTTGCGCTTACACGTATTAATAATGTATCGAATTCTGGGATGTATTAAAAATGCAGGCGCATAACTGAATAATCATCGAGAAGTGATTCAGAATTGTAACTGGCAAAATAAATATGTAATGTGAAACAGAATATGCGCATATGCAACGCCCGACGAATTTCATAAATCGCTACACCATACATAAAAAAGTCGAGAACTCGAATGCGTAATAGGTCTTACAGAAGGCGGCCAAATATACAACCACACCACGAAAAAAAGCGTGGTTTCATTTCCCCGTCAAGGTTAATGTGACAAGGTTCGTGGAAAGTTAAATCTAAACAGGCCTTATAACTGTGTTGCATGCGCTTATACGCTGAGCAAAATGGGAGCGAAAGTGAAATTGATCTGTGCTTTTAATGGTTCAAATGGCTCTGAGCACTATGGGACTTAACTGCTGTGGTCATCAGCCCCATAGAACTTAGAACTACTTAAACGTAACTAACGTAAGGACATCACACACATCCGTGCCCGAGGCAGGATTCGAACCTGCGACCGTAGCGGTCGCGCGGTTCCAGACTGTAGCGCCTAGAACCGCTCGGCCACTCCGACCGGCCCTGTGCTTTTAGTAGAAGCATAGTTCCTGTTTAGCAACACAAGGTAGTATTGATTTTCATCACGTATCGTTAATTCAAATAACGTTCATTATTTATGCGAGTATTTGAGTAAGCTTTAGATACATCGTTATTTTCCAGACTGTCACATTTCAGTCCAGTACAGACCTACTGCGTAATTCAATTTTCTGCTTGTCATTGACTGAGGTGTATGAAGGGGGTTGTATTTTAGCCGAAACAAAGTAAAACTTAAAATAAAGCCTTCAATATCTGAAAATAGAGGAAACATGTTGATCCATTAATTTTGGGACTTGAGGTAGCGGGCGTTACTCTAAACCGATAACAATACTATACCATTCATCCTCATTGCATAGTATCCTCGTCACACATAAGAACGAGTACCAAGAGTCAACGCTACCCTCATCATGCTTCCTGCACTTAGATTCACTAGAAGTCACTACTGCGATATTAAGGTAAAACTTACACTCAACTGAGTCCCTATTTTGCTTTAAAAGTACCTGTCACATCCCTCACCGCCAGTCTCAGCCGCAGTTGGACGTGTCCTCATCTCATTCATACAAGTGAAGGCACAGAGAGAGGGAGAGAGAGAGTTATTATCGTTTCTCACCACAACGTTGGGTCCAAGCTCCGCTCTGAGGAGGCTGCCTAGACTGTCTTGTTCGAAGCAGCATGAAACACATTAACTTCCTCGGAACTGTGGACGTGTTAGACAGCTGCATGCAGATTCTCTGCTCCTAATATTCATGTATGGCGTCGGTTCATCTTTCCTGGAAGATTTTAAATGGCTTCGTCCCTGAAAATTTATTTGTTTGCGAAGTGATCATTCTCAGTACTATTCCGCACATCACTACCGAACTGCAAACAGCGCAGTTTGTCGTCATGGCTTATGGATTGCAAGGGTTTCAATTTGTAAGGCTTCACTACTAATCGCTTACGAAGGATTTTACACACAATTAGCTGAGGAATATTCAATTCTACACTAACTCAATAGGTAGTCGTTGTAGGTGAGATCCCAGTGGACGCCTGATATTACGACAACTTAACAGGCGGGAGGAAGGTGTAGGATGAGTTTATGGAAAGCTTCACAGTTGCTGGAAATCCTTTATTTATTAAAAAAAATAAAAAAATACTTAACGCCACCCGAACAGGCCATAAAGGCCCCACGATACCAACCGGCCGCCGTGTCATCATCAGCCCACAGGTCACACTGGATGCGGATATGGAGGGGTACGTGGTCAGCACACCGTTCTCCCGGCCGTATGTCAGTTGACGAGACCGCAGCCGCTACTTCTCAGTCAAGTAGCTCATCAGTTTGCCTCGAAAGAGCTGAGTGCACCCCGCTTGCCAACAGCGCTCGGCAGAGTGGATGGTCACCCACCCAAGTGCTAGCCCAGCCGGACAGCGCTAAACTTCGTTGATCTTACGGGAAGCGGTGTTACCACTGCGGATAGGCCGTTCGCTTTATTTAGCAACATATACTTAAAACATCAATAACATGTAAATCAACAGCAATTGTTTGAGACTGATTTCAGCGCGACAAACCAGGAAGACCAAACTTGCAATAATTTGTTTTTCTTTTACATGAGAAGTAAGGCATCTTTAGCTCTCTAGTTGTATTTCTATGAATATAAAGTTCAACATTCATAAAATTACAACTCGAGAGACCTCTAGGCACCCGTAAAATTTGAAACAGACAAATGTGACTTTTCTACAATTATAGAAAGAGCATTACCATAACAATTCTCGAGCCACTCTCTAGACAGCAAACTTCAAAAATGGAAGGTGGTCCTTATTTAGAAAAAAATTACAAGTTCAGGATTATGATTAAAATAACTTGAGGGTTAGAAATTTAGAAACTGAAGGATAACCTCTTTTTCTAAAAAAAATTACAGGTTCAGCATTTCACAAAATTGGAGGAGCTCTTTGGCATTAGCGACTTTTCAAACACGACAGTAACAATGTTCAAAATTTTACAAGTTCAGTATTTGACAATATTTTAAAATTTTGACATTAGCAACATTTCAAATAGGTCGGCAGCAATTTCAAAATTTTACAAGTTCAGCATTTGACAATATTTTAAAATTTTGACATTATAAACTTCTCAAAGACGACGGTAACAATATCCAAAACTGACAATATTTTAAAATTTACAGTTCCAGAATTACGATAAAAGATTTGGAGCGCCTTTCAGGCACTAAAAATTTTTGAACAGAAAGGTAACAACGATTTTAAAATTTATAGAAATCCATAACTAAGCTTTAAAGATCTTCAAATCAATCAAACTTTAAAGCAGCAGTAACAAGACAAGGCAGAGCTGTCGGAGGCAAGCCTTGACTACAATAGCTTAAAGTAGCGGACGCCTTGCTTTAAACTTAAGTCCGAATGTCATAAGACTAAGAAAACTTACAGAGAGATGTCGTAGCAAGCGAGGAGGCCGCACTGCCTCAATGGCCACCCCAAGACAGGAGGCGGAATGCCACACCACACACACGTACAAAGCCGACGTAGACTAGACACGTCCGGTGAATCGGCGGGTAGTGGACAACACGCCGGGCCAACGGTTCCAACGTACGACCAACTCGGGAAAGCGAGGACAAACAAAAAGACGCATAATTCATGCAAGACTGAGAATGAAACTACGTAAATTCTCAAGGCCCGACACAAGAATACAAAATGCAGACCCGCCGCAGACACCGAATTAACTCTAACTGTTACAATGACGCATAATTAAAACAAAGATGATTAACCGGTTAGCCCGCCGGAGTGGCCGAGCGGTTTTAGGCGCTACAGTCTGGAACCACGCGACCGCTACGGTCGCAGGTTCGAATCCTGTCTCGGGCATGGATGTGTATGATGTCCTTAGGTTAGTTAAGTTTAAAAAGTTCTAAGTGCTAGGGGACTGATGACCTCAGCAGATAAGTCCCATAGTGCTCAGAGCCATTTGAACCATTTTTGAATTAACCGGTTAGTCTTGTAACAGTAATGACCAAACATGCCCGCAAAAGGCAAAGGTCCCGAGTCCGAGTCTCGGTCCGGCACACAGTTTTAATCTGCCAGGAAGTTTCATGTTAGCAAGACCTCCAAAATACAAACTCTCTTAAGTAAATTTAGAAGTAGCAAGAAATGATTGACTGCTAACACCTAACCAGGATATCACATTAGTAATAAAATATACAACAATAAACAATAAGTTCCTTCTTTTAAGAGAATTGCTGGATCTCACCACGACTTCCCAATGTGAGTACAGAAAACGAGCCAACAATCATCGTGCCTCTGGCGTTTACTTGTTTGCTTGTTTGTTTAACACGACCATGCCCGATGTTACAATTCATGCGAAGTCGGGCAGCCAAGAATTTGCCACTTTAAAGGTCAGGCTCGATATCCTACCTCAGAGGTCACTAATGTATGTGATGCCCTAGAATATTCCACCGAAATGCTGAACAAATTGCACTAAAAAGAAAACCACAGATTAAATACATTCCAACATATCGTCCATAACGGGGGTTTGCACAGAGCGGGAGGGGGGGGGGGGAGGTGAATTTAGTAGCTTGAGTACGGAATGATGGAGAACAGTGGGCAAACCACCCTAACGGGAGCAATTCCAGCACCGGAGCACAGGTGCCAAAATCCATAAACATAAATGCCTTACAGAAAAATAATGTAGGATGGGAAACTACCGAGAAAATCAACGTCATCACGACGCTCACACCAGTAGACGGTCACTCCCAAATCTGATATTCAATTGGCCGCTACAGCGTGTAGCCCGACATTGCGCCAGTAAGCAAAGATATTATAGCTCGTAAAACGAGCCGACACGGCTCAGTAGAACTTTGGCAACATTACCTCCATCACACAGTCCATTGTCTGTCCTGATACGCCAGGTCGGGTCGAACGTTTGCAGTCACACAAACAACTGTCCTCCTCGAATTTCTTGTACCATTTCACTATGCTGTTGTAAACTGGTGGCGTCTTCTGAAACTTGCCACGAAGTCTCTCAGAACCTGTTGACAATGGGGAAACTCTAGCACACAAAATACCACTGAGCGAGACGGTTAAGTGGTTAGCGCATGGACTCGCATTCGGGTTTTCCAAGATTTTCCGCCGGCCCGTGTGGCCGAGCGGTTCTAGGTGCTTCAGTCTGGAACAGCGTGACCGCTAAGGTCGCAGGTTCGAATCCTGCTTCGGGCACGGATGTGTTTGATGTCCTTGGGTTATTTAGGTTTAAGTAGTTCTAGTTCTAGGGGACTGATGACCTCAGATGTTAAGTCCCATAGCGCTCAGAGCCATTTGAACCGTTTTGAACCAAGATCTTCCTAAATCGCTTCAGATAAATGCCGGGATGGTTCCTTTGACTGGGCACGGCCGATTTCCTTCTCCAGCTTTCACTAATCCGAGCTACTGCTTCGTCTCTGACGGCCACATTGTCGATGGGACGTTAAACACTCATTTACTCCTCCCTGCATAAAATGCTTTCTCTGCCTGATTCGACGCCATTGGCAGCCACTACAGTCTGTGGCGCCCCTGCCGATGTTGTTCCAAACTAACTTACCGGCACCATGCTCATTTACTGTATTATTTGTTACGTTATGTTTACAGATTTACCTACGGTGACTTTTAAAATGTTTTATGGCCTTTATAATTATCTTGTAACTTACTTTCTTTCCGTAAGATTGTGTGTATCGTATAAGCTGACTCACAGACATCACTACACCGTGCAGATTGTAACAAAAGCATGCCGACAAACTTTGAGCCGTTGTAGATGGCGTTTTGAAGGACAAAATGAGGATAGGGCCCCACGTCCGGAACAGCCATCCGATGAAGCTTCGGAGCCTGCAAGTTACAGGGTACAACACCTAGCGTAAGGTGATGGACTATAAGCGGAACATTGACGACATTAAATGCACGTATGTCACAACAATTGTAAATGGCCTATAAGCGCAGTGACGGCACAGACGTCAGCGTAGAATCGTACTTTGGTACGTGGGGTGGCTTAACTGCAAGTGTTTACTCTTGTAACTTGCACCTGGACAAATTAATGAACTGGCGCGTTCACTTACTACATATTCAGGACAAATTCTACCTTTGGTAAAATATAATAAGATAGTTGCAGGTACGTTTTCACTCCTGCTCCACTCACAACACTTCTGACTCACATAAAAAATCATACATTGAAAGAACGCACCAACAGAAAAGCGACTGCTACGCAGCATTGCAAAACTACAACCTCACAACGATGGTGATGATGTCTGCACAACAACCAGGTTCGAAACTATCTAAAACCGACTCATCAAATTTAAAGCTAAACATGGGCGCCACATTCTATAAAACACAGTGGTCGCGGAAGACACACAGAGACGTCCAAAATACAAGTATATTTACCCTAAAAACAGTAGCACAAAAAACAGCACTTTCATGCACACATATCGCGATAGCAGACGTCAACCACTCTCACGAAGCAAACATCGCCACCGTTCTTACACGTACCGATGGTAGGCAGGGAAAATCTCGTAACAACATTATGTTAAATTTTGCAGGTGAAGCAAAAATGGTTTCTTAAGAAATAATATGAATTCATAGACAGTTGCTACATGTGTAACTGTATAGTAAAAGCCTAGTTATTCACAGATTAGAGAAATCCATGCTCTTTCAAATCTCTCCTTGATTGTGGAATTATTGGTAACTGGAATTACGAGTTTTCAGAGACAGATGGAGTTATGAGATTTCACAGCCTACCATCGATATAAGAATATCGCAGAACTTAAAGTGTCCATGACCGACCAGACAACAAGGGATAACTAACCATAAACAGACGAAAATATAGTACCCTACAAAAAGTACAAGAGCTATTAATAATAATTTAAATAAATTGTTAATATAACACGTTTTTATGTCGGACTAAAAAGTCAACATAATTTCTCCTAGCCCCATGCAGATTCCTAACCAGCTAGAGATTGTTTTGAAAATTGATGATAGTGCATTTTTAATAGCTATGAAAATAGAGGTAACATTACAATGAAAGTCGTGTGGGGCTTGCAACAGATGATAGTTAGGAGGGAAATAATTCAGGCATCAGTTGTGTATTGCGTGTGTCGAGCAGCGCACAAGAATGGCTCGCACAAGTGGTCACTATGTTGTATCACGTATAGAAGACAGTCCAATAAACCGAAGACGACCATTTGCCTTCCCTGCAACCGTGCTCCTAACATTTCATCGCTTTGCTTCATTCCGCCTAGATATTTAATCGACGTGAGTGTGTCAAACGGCACACAATTGTGTTCGTACGTTACAGGTTTATGTTTCCTTTTCTTCTACAGTACCAGTTTTCCAGATTTAGAGCAGACTGCCATTCATATGACCTAATAAAAATTCTATCCAAATCACCTTATATCCTCGCGCAATCGCTTAAACACGACTCTTATCCGTGCACTGCGGAAAACGGGGTAAACAGTCGCAGATCGATATTCATTCTATCCGTCAGAGCTTTATTTTATGTATGCAGAGATTAAGGTGAGTCCCACAACGCTTCCCTGGAGCACTCCTTCGATACCTTTGTCTCCGACGAACACTCGCCGTCCAGCACAACTTGGTTCTACTACTTAAAAAACTCTTGCAGCCACTCATATATCTGAGAACATATTCCATATGCTCCAACCTTACTTAATAGTCTTCAGTGTGGCTTTTCATCAAACTGTGGAGCGGCGGGTAAAAATTTATATACTTTAGGTTGTTAATTTCCGTTTTTGAACGTTTTCAAGTTGTATGTTATTTAGCCTTGTGCGATTTTTGGATACTACAGCCTTTTTACAGTGGCCTGAAAACTATTTGTGCGAAGAGCCAGAAATCGATGGAAGACTTGTTGTTCATGGTCTTCGACCTTCAAGCCAACGATTCAGCTCTCCGAAACCGAAATGAGATATTGTAACTCTCTAAGAATAACGCAGCTGAGTCAGGAACCACGATGAAAAATGAATCTGTCAATAACCAGGCTTGACAGACGCTCACACCCACAAGTATTAATTTTGAAAATCATACAGCTTGTCCCATCGTACTTAGCAGTTGACACTGTTCAGAGACGACTCTTGCTCTTCGTTCGAAATTACGTAAATTCAATTGCTCTCCTTAAAAGCGCAGAATAATCTCAGACGCTTGCCACTCCGGTTGTCTATAAAACAGCAGACGGCACACGAAAGAGAACATCGAAACGAAACACAGGTTTTGGAGTTAATTTGTTAATCAAAGTAACTTCACTTTTTCACAGTCTCACAAGATACACGCGAGGTCTCATTCGATCTGGAAGACAATCATTTCTGTCGTCATTAACATCATCCGAGGCTGACGCGGGCAGAATCACGGCACATCCTGTCGCGGTGCGTAACATATCTCGTATGACTGACGCAAATCGAACAAACTCCTAGGTGCAGACACGCTAGTCTTTATACGGTCGCGATACGGACGGCGAAGGAAAAACTTGCTGTAAACATGCTTCCAGATCTTTCCGACTGCAAAATTATTTATATCGTTGTTAGTTGAAGACCTGCTACGGTCCCAATTTTTATCTAAGTACAAAAGCTCTCCTAGCCTTCTTGATGTGTCTATTAACCTTAGCAATCATTCGTGCCTATGATGACATTGTGATCAGTAGTTGCCGTTTTTATACTGACACAGAGGATGAGGTCAGGCATATTTACAGCTACTACCTTTAAAACATTTCCGTTGCGTGTGACCTGTCACACAAGTCACTCAGTGCTGTTTTCGATGAAAGCGTTAAAAACTTCTTCCCAAGTTTGTCTATCGACACCATCTGCAACGAATCCATAGACGCCCCTATTCATACGCAGTAGATTAAATTCGATTCCAGCTAATATTGTGTCATCGTGATATTTCTGCGAACGCTTTGTTTGAATTTCTGTACAACTGTTAAAGCGGAATAGCGTGGCCGGTAAAAATTAACCAGTGGTTAATTTGAGTATACCAAGGCTTGTTAGCGGCGCCCAAGTAACTTAGCAGTCAGACTCAATTTCGCCTTCGCTAGACATACTGTGAAACAGATGTTCTATCACGCACAGTTCTTGGCAAGCCAAGTAACTTTTATTGAATACTACACATCACGTCAAAATAACACAGATACGTGACGCTCTTTTTCAACATAGTCTCCAGATCTCTTTAGAGAATCATCGTGACGTTCCTCGATGACAGAAACCTGCTCTTTCGTCACGGAGTCGTTTGAGAAACGCTGTCAGAAAATTTGTTTCCCCTAAGATTTATTTCAGTTTGTCACAAAGATGAAAGTCACATGGAACAAAATCTGGCCGTTCTGATCACCATCATCACCCACGCCTGTGCGATATTGGTCAAATTGTTGGCGACATTTCATTACTGCTGGAAGCGACATTTCGTTGGATCCATTTATTGCCAGAATTTCAAGGATAATGTGTGTAATTTAAATGTTTTAGCTACAAGAATCGTACCGTTTCATGAACTTCAACTTCCATTTGCCGTGCAGTATAACTCTGACACCCTGATGCACATGTTGCTTCAGTAGGCAACCTGAAACATGTACTTTCTTCTGATAATCCGCCGCTCTTGTTGCGTAATGGTCTTAGTGTGGAAAGACAGGTGTACCTTAGTTCCTAAAGTCCCTAGTTTAACATATTTCAGTATTCTGAAAATACTAGCAGTGCATAGTCACTTCCCCTAAACATGATTCTATAAGTCATTAGTGACTGGAAATACGCAAAACCATATAGTTCAGTATTTAATCTAAAGTACATAATCTATTCTGAGGAGTGTGTTTACTAATTACAATCTGAAGTTGCAAAAAGTAACAGTTGTCTAGTTCTTGTTCATCATTATATGAGTACTTTTATAGCTTGTGGAGGCGTATATGAAGTATTAAAGTTCAGACACTGAGTATTATGTACATGAAAATGTAATGATAATCATCTAACGAACTAATACACACTGCTTCCTGCCGTGCAGGTACGCAGAAACCACGAAGCTACAATCATTCCATAATTTCAATATTTTTAAGATTTACGCGAGTACATCGTGAGTCACACATTCACAACACTTAGCTAATTTACAAATTATTTCTGTTCACATATAATTGTCTAGCAGGACTCGAAAGACAACGTTCCTCAGTTTCCGTTCCACAAATAGGCAATGCAGCACATAATAAGTGTAATATGAGCCCATGAATAGGAATATGAATTTCCTGAAGGAACAGTACCTCCATTAGTAACACTAGAAAAAGAGACTGCTTGCGTTACTGAGGCATAAAAAGCCATCCAACCTTTCAACCTTTAACTGTGATCTTTCGTTGTGATTGTATTGTCGAAACAGGTTCATCTAATGATAGTGGAAGAGCTTTGTACTACAGCAGTGTAAGCTAAATAGGCAGAAGCCACAATGTAGCCTTACAAAAAAGGGACATGCAGAAATGGGACGACTGCAGACATGTGGGGACGCAAAGTGGCCGTACGCTGCATGCGACCACCACTTACTGGCCATATTTACCGAGCACTCAACTCTGTAGAGTGAGTCTCGTTCCTTTCGTGTCGTATTGCGTGCACAGCGTAAGCGGAGCGTAAAATTGCACTGTAGTAAGCTGCCCTCGTCTACTTCCTCTGAGTACGTAGGTTTCGATGATAATCGTCACAGCGTAAACAGGCAGTTCAAGGGAAACAAATAAAGAAAGGAAAAAACAGCCGAGAACTTATATGCCTTGACGCATAGGTACTTCTTAATATGAACAGTTTCGTGCCTTTTCCTGTTAGTCCTGGTATGTACACTAATGTTTACGTATCTGGTCCTTGGAAATAATTCAGGACGCCGCCCTTCCACAGAACTGTAACGCCTCTTCACTGTTTTTTTTAATTTTCTGTTTATTTTTATGTACCCAGGTAGAAACCAGTTTGAAGACAAATTCGACAAGTATCACAAGACGTAATTAGAAACACAGACTGGATGAATTTTTTAACAGATTGCATAGTGAAGAAAATCAAGACGCCTCCATTACATTTCTCAACCAGTAGTTATGTTTCGACAGTGAAAATGCGGAAATGTAAGAATGTCAGAATTGAACGTCATGTCTTCGGAGACGAAGCATTAGTTTGGTTAGCCTAAGGAACGTGAGGAATTTGGGTTTTTTGAAGGAACCGTCCGAGCATTCGTTTAGAGTGGTGTCATAATACGAGTATAAATATCAATGGTCAAACGAAAATTTTCTGCCCCAACCCGCTGAAATATTAGTCCAGACAGTCAACCAGCGGATAACGTCTGTAGTTTTAAATGAAGTGAGATAATTAAAAGAATGAAATTAATGTTTCGAAAGCTTAACATTTGTTAAGAAACATACGTGGGAATGATGAACAAGACAAGCAGGAGGTTAAAAGAGTGAAATATTTGAGCTTTCGAACAAGGTGATATTTTCATGAAAACAGACGATGTACTCCTTTTGGCATAAAGAGAGGAGGAAAAATTACAAGAAGAATATACGCATAATCTTTTATGCCTAAAGAAAAGATAGTGAACCGTAGAGATAAGAAAGAAGTGAAATGATTTCAAATAAGGTCTTAAAAGAAAGACGTTTAAAATGTAAATCGAAACAGTGCGACAGGGTTAGGTATTAGATAGATACCTGAATAAAGTAGCCACATTTATATAATTTGGCACTGAACGTAATTTTATAGCAAGAAAATGTAGGCCACGTAATAACGAGAAATGGTAGCACAGAGTATCTCACATTTATCACAGATCAAAACATTTGTTGCATAATAGAAACAGACATGGAACATTATATAGTGGATAGTGTAAAACCGGAAGAGAAGAGAATCTAACCGTTTGAGATGTGGTGCTACGAATGAATGTTAAAAATGAAGTGGACTGATAAAGTAAGGAATAAGGAGGTTCTCCACAGAATCGGTGAAGAAAGAAACACGTGGAAAACACTGACAAAAAGAAAGGGCAGGATGATAGGAGATGGGTTAAAACATCAGAAATTAACCGCCATGGTACTAAACTCAGCTGTATAGGGTAAAAACTGTAGGGGAAGACAGCGATTTGAATATACCCGCCGGCCGAAGTGGCCGTGCGGTTAAAGGCGCTGCAGTCTGGAACCGCGAGACCGCTACGGTCGCAGGTTCGAATCCTGCCTCGGGCATGGATGTTTGTGATGTCCTTAGGTTAGTTAGGTTTAACTAGTTCTAAGTTCTAGGGGACTAATGACCTCAGCAGTTGAGTCCCATAGTGCTCAGAGCCATTTTTTTTAATATACCCAACGAATTACTGAGGACGTCGGATACAAGCACCATTCGACAGTCTGACAAGTAGATAGTGCAGGAATACCCCCTCCTCCACCTACATAAATACATAAAATTTTTGCGTATAACCTTTGATGTGTTTTTAGGTCTTTCACTTATGCTTGTTTATATGATCCTATAGTGTTTTCCGCGTTTGTAGTACTCCGTTTAGACAAGAGCGGATCATTAACAGCTAATGAACCTACGGAAGTAATCCTTTCTCCATTTTTATATCAGAGTAGTTACTGATACCGCCTTCCTCAACGAAGGCTTTGTGAGTACCAGTGTGACACTGAAGCGTTGCATTAGCATGAAGAAATTTATTTTGTTATATTGGTGCAGGTTATCAGTTACTTAAGTCAAAGATCAATTTCACCTGCATAATGGTTCTTTTTACGGACCACTAAAACTGAGATCTTGAGGAACTCCACTCGTTCAATTCGTCCATGGAGTGCTGAGTGCCTTTGTCTAAGGAGCCCAGGATTGATGCCGTACTTGTTGGCTTCCGGAAGGCATTTGATTCCGCGCTGTTGTTTAGTGAAAAGACTATCGAGTGTCGAGCAGATTAGTGTCTTCCCTATATTAATAACCCCCACTGAGAGTTTTGTTCCCAGACTCTTATACCCGACGATTTAAATTCGTTTATAATATTCCTCATTCAAAGCGAGAAGAAAAAAGACCAGGGACAGAGTTAAAACGACATAAGAAAGATTAAAATAAGAACGAAGGAATATTTTGGTAATATCCTGCAGGTACTAAACTAATTTTAAAGTTGCAGAATAGTAACAATTTCGATCTTATTATAGAAGTAGTAACCAGGATGATTAAAAGAAGTAATGACGTCAGAATATATACATGTAAGAGATTTCCGTGGCAAGTTAACGCGGTCTGTGGAGTTTGTCTGGGAGAATTTTAATACGAACTGGTCCGCTACTATGATGAAATAATTACTTCAATCCCTGAAACAAGAGGACTCCTTTTGTATAACAAACGTTGAAATTAACATGGTGCTGGAAACTGTTAGCAACATTACATAATGAGATTTAACAGACACCTCATTAGTAAAACCTGAAACCCATAACGCTTTTAACACAGCTATCACTCTGTTACACGGTTACCGCGACCACAAGCTGAGCGACCTAGAAAGAGAGAGAGAGAGAGAGAGAGAGAGAGAGAGAGAGAGAGAGAGAGAGAGACAACAACGTGAGCTTAACGACGTCAGCAAAGGGCACAGAAAATATGATGTACTTCTAGTGCTTTTGTAGAGATTGCTCAAGCTAGGCTGGTGGAGTCGAGACAGGAGGACAGCTTGCGGACAATGAGAATGAATGCTTAATGTGCTGTTGGTTTATTCAGAAGGGAGTATTTATCAGAAGGGATTACATGGGCCCTACATAGGGGGAGGGTAACGGAAGATATCAGTCTTCTGGTTGGTTGGATTTAGGATGGGTCCGATGCGGATCGAGGCCAGGCACAGAGAGAGCGAGCAGCCTCCCAGGGTGATAGACAATCCTCACAGTTGATTGAGAGGAACTGATTGATTGCCTGTGCAGCGTCTTAACATCAGCGCTGACACCACGGAGTCAGCACTGGTAGATGTCAGGTGGGTGTCTGCTTCCCTGCCGTGGCCTGGGGAGAAGATTCGAAAGGCATCGACAATTTTGTTATTAATGTTGTTACAACACACAGAGATTGATATGGATTAGGTCCAAGACGGGCATACAATGTTAGATGGAAGTAAGGAGGGAAGAAATATCAGGATTTAACGTGCCGTTGCCATCAGGGTCATTAGAGATGTAGCACATTCTCGGTGTGGGGAAGGAAATCGGCTTGCCCTTTCAAAGGACCCGTCCCGCCGTTTGTCTGGAGTGATCTAGAGACATCACAGAAGGAATAAAGCTGGCTCGCGGATTTGAACCGTCGTCCTCCCGAATGCGAGTTCGACGTGCTAACCACTGAGCTACCTCAGTCGCACATTAGATGCTGACCCAGAACAGTGGCTCGAAAAACGATTTTGACACTATAACGGATATAGTCACGTATTTTGTGAAGGCACTTGTCTCCAGTGATTTAGTTTAGGTTAACACACTGTTGCACCTATTCAGTGTGATTGTAGGATTTTGAATCCTTAGTCAGACAGAGCAATGGCAAGCGTATCAAGGGATCGCGTTGTATAAAGTTTGAACATCCCCTTCCCCGATACCAGTTTTTTCTCACACACATGACAATATACTTATCATCTGACTAAATATCACTTAATGGTCGCCTCATGTTTGCGACCTTCCTATACCAATAGCATCGACATAGACCAACGTGTATTTCCACTCAGCAGTCCAGGTGCGTTGTTTCCATGGTTCGAGCATCTTACCACACATCATGGCGCACTGATTAGCTCACTGTATCCGCATTTCCAAGGACTGGCCAATTAGATTTCCATCAGTTGCAAATACCAAGATGTTTCCTTTGAAAAGGACGTGTCAAACTTTGTGTTCCAGGTGAATTTTTCCCAATGATGTCACTGCTTGACAGGATGTTAAATCCTAATAGTCCTTTCCTTGACCGCCCTTTGACAGTGTACCTGTGTACATGGTGATCTCCGTGACCTATGACGTACAGTGAGCATAAATGAATAAATGCGGTTTACAAGCCGCATCACTTCGAATAAAACTCTCGAACTTTCGACTGCTGTCTTTGTCATCGTCCTCAAGAGTGAAAGCCACTGAGTTATGGGGCTGGCAGGGTGTTCTGTTTATATAGGCGCGACTGCAGCGTCTCGAACCTTCCAAAGAAGGCTGAAGTGACGCATGCATGGAAGGGGAGTTGGGCATCTCGTAGCATCTCCATTCTGCCGTGGGACCGAGGACATCAAATGGCGCAAGGGGCCGGTGCCATACTCAAAACAAGCTTCAGTCACCCATCTTTGGCTGTAGCCAAAGCTTGCCCCCATACTCTGTTACGTATGTATCGGTGGTCTATGTTAAAATTGCTCCGATTTATTCTAACCTTGGTTGCCTCCTTTATAACGAAATCCCAATATGATGATGCATGAGCCTAGATTCTCGTTTTTCCAAACCGGGCCTTACAGCTGTTTTCCAGACAGTGTTGAACTTTGGTTTACTTCTCAACCTCCCGTTGTTTAACGTGACACTTGGGCCCAGTACAACGCTCAGCAACAGTGTGAATAGTTTCACCTATAGTGCTGCCGCATCCTAAACGCACCAGGATCTCGAAGAGCTATGGCGTTTTTAACCAAGCGTAGCAAATATTCTATCTTGGACGCGGAGCTCTCAGTCCATGTCTCTGCAGCATATCTATTATCTTGCTGCTCCTTGGGCCACAGTATGCTAGCAATGCAGCCAGCTTGGCCTCTTCTCCCGAGCCACAAGCTGTTATTCGTCGATGGCATCAGAAAAGATTTTACGTATCCCTCTTACTGTGACAGTTCACTCTGAACACGAATCTCAAATGCTGCAGCCCAGACTGTAGGTGATTTATACTCTTTGCCCTGTGTACTACCGTAATCAGTACCTCTTCCTAGTGTGGTGAAACTACTGGCGTTCAAGTACCGGTTAGTGTACATTAGTTTCCTCTATTCTGCCAATCCGGTGGCCTGCCTTCCACTCAGTTATCCAAGAACAGTAGCTGGCCATCTCTCTCCATCTCGATAGAAAATTTGATGTTGAATGGACACAGTTTATGTAATCGACGAACTACTGCGGTGCATTTTCACCCTGAGGCCATGTCAGGAAAGCCTCACTGTACAATAGAAAGAAAGACGGAGGCGATGTTGTAGAACTGATATCCTACTTGTCGAAGTGCTCCATGAATAAATTCACGACGGCCGGAGACAGTGGGAATGTGCCATCCATCACCTCATAATATTACTCACAGTATGTTGTCGTAACGGCATGACAGGACAACTTGATGATCGTAGGTGGAACATGTTGAGGGCACCGTTATGTAGAATTTTCGAAGTAGTATTAGTGCCATTTGACTGTATAGAGTACATTTATATCACGATCTTGGTTTCAGCCTTAGTGTACCACAACGTCAAAAGGCTTCCGACTTGGGTTACACACAAGCGAATGTCGAAAGTTTTTTCTTCTTATCCCCCCCCTACCATGTGAACGCGGGGGGGGGGGGGGGGAGGGGGGGGGGAGTGGCGAGGTGGAGGACTGGCAGCTGTACGATCAACCCCCTCTTCAGCCAGAGTAGACGTTAGTCTCTAACTCAGATGCTAAAACAAAAAACAAGGAGACATATGCACAATGAATTGAAAATTATTTTAAATGATAATGTTAATGGGAGGATGTCAATAACTAATTCTGCAGTCATGAATTGTTTAAAAACGGTGATAAAAGTATAAAGAGACATCACAGTTAATCACAGTTAAAAACACTTGAAAAACACTTGAAGAACACTAAACAATAGAAAAACACTGAACACGACAGACGAGACACTGACCATTAAAAACGGGGCTCGGTTCTTTCACTGAAACTGGAAAAGGAGTTGCCTGAGATGGTTGATTGTTGATGAAAAGAAAGGTGGGTTTAGAGGGAGACAGGAGAGTGGCGGTGAAGAGAACTGAGGTCTGGTAAGAGGTGGTGACGATACAAGGATGGGTGTGGGGCAAGGAGAGAGGGGTTGCTATTATTGAGATCTATAAATTTGAGACGAAAAGGGGGTGGGGGCGACAGGAAAGGCAAAAAGGAGGAGCTGTGTTACGGAGAGGATTAGGAGAGAGCCCTTGGGGGAGGTGGGGGTAGATAGGGTGGGCGGCATTCAGAGGCTAGGGTAATTGGGGCAGACATCGTGGACCAGGAGAGGAAGATAGTGGAAATTTCTTTGGGAGAGGACGTGGCGACGTGGCATGGGGAGTCGTTAGGATATGTAGGTAGAGACGCGACATGACACTAGGATTGAAAAGAAGATGAAATACAACACAATTGTTGGTTTCAAGTTTATGGGTGGTATAGGTTACCAGAACTGTAATTCTATCAGAGACAGCAAAGGACTTGGAAGAGCAGTTGAACGGAATGGACAGTGTCTTGAAAGGAGGATATACATCAACAAAAGCAAAACGAGGATAATGGAATGTATTCGAATTAAGTCGGACGATGCTGAGGGAATTAGATTAGGAAATGAAACACTTTAAGTAGTAAAGGAGTTTTGCTATTTGGGGAGCAAAGTAACTGACGATGGTCGAAGTACAGAGGATATAAAATGTAGACTGGCAATAGCAAGGAAAGCGTTTCTAAAGAAGAAAAATTTATTAACATCGAGTATAGATTTAAATGTCAGGAAGTCGTGTCTGAAAGTATTTGTATTGAGTGTAGTCATGTATGGAAGTGAAACATGGATGATAAATAGTTTGGACAAGAAGAGAACAGAAGCCTTTGAAATGTGGTGCTACAGAAGAATGCTGAAGATTAGATGGTTAGATCACGTAACTAATGAGGAAGTATTGAATAGGATTCGGGAGAAGAGGAGTTTGTGGCACAACTTGACAAGAAGAAGGGATCGGTTGGTAGGACATGTTCTGAGGCATCAAGGTATCACCAATTTAGTATTGGAGGTCAGCGTGGAGGCTAAAAATCGTAGAGGGAGACCAAGAGATGAATACACTAAACAGATTCAGAAGGATGTAGGCTGCAGTACGTATTGGGAGATGAAGAAGCTTGCACAGGATAGAGTAGCATGGAGAGCTGCATCAAACCAGTCTCAGGACTGAAGACCACAACAACAACAGGTTATCAGATACGATCAGTGTGAATGAGGAGAGGTGATAATTTGATGAGTTGGTAGAGGCTCCTTGAGGGGGAAGGTAAGCGGAAAGTAAGGTGTAAATCACAGCGTTCGAGGATCTGGAGGAACTTACAGAAGGTGAATGGGGCAGATATCCATGCAACATCCGCATAGCAAAGAATGGGGTGGATCACCGATTTCTATGTGTGAAGGACAGGCTCGGCCGGTTAGTAGTTTCAATCTACTGTGGGCTCTCTGTAGGATGGTGACTTTACACGTTAGATGCTGGTCTGAGGCTAATACAAGGTATACTGAAGGGCCAAAGAAACTGGTACAGGTATGCATTTTAAAATACAGATATATGTAAACAGGCAGAATACGGAATTGCTGTCGGCAATGCCTAAATAAGACAAGAAGTGTCTGACGCAGTCGTTAGATCGGTAACTACTCCTACAATGGCAGGCTATCAAGATCTGAACATGGCGTTATAGTCGGTGCACGAGCATTGCGACCCAGCATCTCCGAGGTAGCGATGAAGTGGGGATTTTCACGTATAACCATTTCACGAGTGTACTGTGAATATCAGGAATGCAGTAAATCACCAAATCTCCGTCATAGCTGAGACCGGAAAAACATTCTGAAACAGAGGGACAAACGACTACTGAAGAGAACCATTCAACGTGACAGAAGTGCAATCCTTCCGCAAATTGCTGCATATTTCAATACTGGGCCATCAACACATGTCAGCATGTGAACCACTCAACGAAACATCATTGATATGGGCTTTCGGAGACGAAGGCCGACTCATCTGCCCTTGTGACTGCACGACACAAAGATTTATGCTTTGCCCGGGCGCGTCAACACCTACATTGGACTGTTGATGACTGGAAGCATGTTGCCTGGTCGGACGAGTCTCATTTCAAATAGTATCGAGTGGATGGAGACGTACAGGGTTGGAAACAACCTCATGAATCCGTGGACCTTGCATGTCAGCAGGGGACTGTTCAAGCTGGTGTAGGCTCTATAATGGTGGGGAGCAAGTGCAGTTGGAGTGATATCGCACCCCTGAGAGATGACACGACGTAAGCATCCTGTCTGATCACCTGCATCCGTTCACGTCGATTGTGCATTCCGATGGACTTGGGCAATTCCAGCAGGACAATGCGGCACTTCACACGTTCAGAATTGCTACAGAGTGGCTTCTGAGTTTAAACCTAGTGTGGTAGTTAGCTTCTCGGAGAGGTAGTAAACATGAGGTAGAAGTCGTGGAGGTGGAAGAAGCGAGTGGGTGTGTTATAATTATTGCGTGGGCCTAGGAAGGGTTCATTTTAAGCAGCCGTTGTTACACCAGGAGGTAAATTCACCGAGGTGAATTTGGAGCAATGTTTGGGATTTCTGGAGTGAAGTACTGAGAGAAAGGAAAGTGGTGTCATCAACATACTGAAGGAGCTGGTTGGGAGGAGGTGGTTTTGGCATATCGTCAATGTGTAAGAAGTAACGGAGAGAGGAGAGAATGGAGCCTTAGTACACTCCTGTAGTGCTGTGGAAGGTACGGGAATTGGTGTTGTTAACAAGGACATAGGTTGGGCGATTGGAGAGGAAGGCCGAAATAAGGCAAACACAGTTGACTGGATGTTACATAAACCACTTGTCTCACAAGAAAGTGTGACAACGTAACTGCGATACTGAAACTGGTCGGAAATTTGCATGTCTGGCAAATGTATTGATACTGGTTCAAATGGCTCTGAGCACTATGGGACTTAACATCTATGGACATCAGTCCCCTAGAACTTAGAACTACTTAAACCTAACTAACCTAAGGACAACACACAACACCCAGCCATCACGAGGCAGAGAAAATCCCTGACCCCGCCGGGAATCGAACACGGGCGCGGGAAGCGAGAACGCTACCGCACGACCACGAGATGCGGGCTATTGATACTGGGATTGGACGTCTATTTTACGTCATAGCTTCACTACATTTCACAGACACGCAAATATTCAGCCATTTTCTGTATCGCAGATATATTCTCATACTTAATTACGAGACAACTGGTTCATATAATGTGTTTTTCGATATTGTGACGCTTGAAAATGGCGTCACGCCAAAATCTAGATTGTGATGTAAATATGAACCTACATTCAAATCGAGGTAATATCATTTCGAAGGATCCAGGATGTCTTGCACCAGCACCCTCGTAAAAGTGACACAACATCTAAATTAACCGTAATTTCATTTTATTGAAGCTCTCAGCCATTATCGGCAAGATAACAACGTCGTGTTGATAGCTTCCCAGTTCGGAAGCTAATAGCCCTGCCAAGTTTTTTTGTCTGTAGATGGGCCACCTGATTGCACTAACAATGGGTCTAAGCGGGACACCTTCCTTGCTTATCCTCAGTAGTTCATAAATCCTGGGAGGTTTGGCGACATGTGGAATTAATTTCTTCTACACTTTGTTCGCGTAACAGAGTCTTTTTACAGTTTACCTGTCTTGTGACGGTAGCCTAAGACGGATCGCGACTAAGCCTCCGATACGTACCAGCCTCTAATAAATGTAGCATCTTCAGGTGATAGTCTTCAGTGTCGTCGACCATATAACTGACAAGACAACCAATTCGTCATACTCCTGTAATCTGCATAAAACACGTCATTCCTCCTTCCTATTATTGGATTTTGGCGGATTATCTTTCGCCAGGGGTTGGGTTGTGTTGTTTTGGGGGAATAGACCAAACTGCGAGGTCATCGGTCTCATCGGTTTTAGGGAAGGACGGGGAAGGAAGTCGATCGTGCCGATTCAAAGGAACCATCCCGGAATATGCCTGGAGTGATTTAGAGAAATCACGGAAAACCTAAATCTGGATGGCCGAACGTGGGATTGAGCCGTCGTCCTCCCGATTGCGAGTCCAGTGTGTTAACCTCTGCGCCACCTCGCTCGGTCTTTCGTCATATATGGCTGGTAGTTAGCCTGGCGTCCTCAGATGCGTCTTACGAACGATGCTTAACGTACTACTCTATTTCACTAACAATATCCAGTGCTGGAAGACGTCCCGGGCTGGAGATAAATTAAGTCTTTTACTCAGCACTGAAACAGCGCCGTCGTCCAGTTATTGTCTCGAAAGAATAACTGTTCTGTGGGTCTTACTGGACTGTAAGTCAGTTTCTCCTCGAATTAAGCGATCAACATGGTACATTGCTTAGGTATTATCTTGCAAAACTCGTAGGCCCTTGTGTTGCAGTTGTGGTGTCACCACCCCCAGTCTAATCCCTTGATACAAAAATAGATTACAATGAAGTAACCCCAGTCCAATCCCTTGATACAAATAGATGACAATGAAACAGGTTTTTGGCATTAAGATCAACCACATACTTAAGTCTAACGTAGCTGCTGTCTCACTTTCTCAAAATTGTGTCCACTACAGGAGTTGGAGTATGGTGCTCGACAACAGCAAAGCGAGGAATTACCTACTTGTCCTGTAGAGCTGCAAAAATGCTGAAGAATTCAGCAGATGTCATTTCCTTTTCCGCAATTTTTGCAACAGTCTCACACTGTGCGTTATGTTCTCACCGTAGGGAAAATATCTGTGCCCTGCAAGTCTTTGGTGGCGTCACAACTGAACGAAATCGTCTCCGTTTGCAATCCGTGTCATTCCGAATAAAAAACTCGAGTTTTCGACTGCTTTCTCAGCCGTCATCATCAGGAGTTAGAAATCGCGGACTGCCGGGGCTGTCACAGTGTTCCGCTTACATAGACGTGACTGCAGCGTCTGGAACTTTCTGGAGAGCGCTGAAGTGACGCAAGCGAGAAAGGCGAGTTGAAGAGCTAATGAGGGCTCCGTTACGTCGCGGGGCCAACGAGATTAGGTGTCGCACACCTCCCTGCAGGCATCAAATATCCATCTTCGATAGACTCCAAAGCCGTCCCCATCTACTTCTAAGTACCTGCCTCTACTCTCTGTTAATATTGTTGCGGTTTGATCTCGGCCACCTTATTTATAAAGGAAATCCAATATCATACAGCATGAGCAAAGACTCTTTCTTACAAACTGTATTTTATGTCCATTTTCCAGGCAGTGTTCAGCTATGGCCGACTTCTCAAGCTCCCTTTGTTAAATATATCGTTTCTACCCAGGACAGTGCTCAGCAACTGTGCGAAAGTTCCAGACGCGGCAAAGGCAAGTATAGAACTGTAACACCGAGTCCTCCCCGGCAGTCAGTGACTTTTACTCCTGAACACAATGCGGTGGACTGCCGTTGAGAGCTCTAGCGTTTTATTCAAAGTGATGTGGCTTCTAAACCGAAAAGGTTTTATTCAGACACATCACCAGAGAAGAGTCCGAGGATACAGTGAGCAAAAAAAATAAATGTAAGAAGATGAAACCAAGAATTGGAGTGGATTATATGGCTTATCACAGATGGTTGTTCTTGTTTTTCTCATTTACCGTTAAAGGCAGCTGATGTATTTCTTCGTAGCTTTTCTATCCCTATGGTACAGGAAGCTATAACAGAATCCCTTCGCCCGTGATCAGAAGAAGGTTAAGGTGCACTGCGAAAGAAAAACGGGAGCTATAATGGACTCGGACAACAAATGGGTCGATAACAAAATATTTTTTTTTCCTGCTCTTCAACATGGTCTCTCCATAAAGCCGACGCAGTTATGTAATTTCCAAACAATGCTAACCAGACTCGAAAAATTAATGTCTTACTATCATCTGTTCAGGCTAGCCCCAAGTGCTTCCCGAATGTGCGGAGAGGGTTATCAAACAGTAGATTACCTCTTACGGGTGCGTCGCGCCTTATTATAGAGAGAGATGCCCTGAGGAAGAGTATTACAGGAAAGGGAGGCAGCTGGCTCGTCGATGAACCAGATTATGTAAGGCTACACAAGAACGAATTTCACAAATTTTGAAATTTATTAACGTTTCCCAGCATAAGAATATTTATGTTACTAGAAGTTAAAAATGACATTCTATCTGAAAACCTTATATCGATCATACAGAAGTTTACAGTTGCGAGTATAGTTATCAATATACTTTTATCGTATTCTACCTGAAAACCTTATATAGATCATACAATCACACAGAAGTTCTCTAATGTAAATACTTTTCATCAATACTATTGTAACTCCTTATAAATAGACTTCTATACGTATCTTGGTATCTAAACAATAATATTACGAATACTGTAATGGAGCATGTTGAATAAATGAAATAAAATGAAACGCTCTGTTTTCACCCCATTTAAAAAGATCGAAACTTATGAAAGTGAAACTAAGGCAGTCTTCAAAAGTATCTAAGCTCGGGAATTTTAGATTAGGTTCAGCGATTAACACGTGCTGCAGAGCTCCAGAGGATACCATAGAGAGAAACAGAATACTGCACAGTACTACAGGAAATATAAAATAAAAGTAATTTAGTGCCTACTTCTAGGTGCAACATCCTCTAATAGCAAGACAAGAAAGAAGATTGCTTCAATGAATTAATAAAGATATAGCAAAAAGTTTGAAACCTTTTTTTTTTGTGAACTACTCTTTAGCTGATAACACTACAGGTATTCATACAGGAACTACTTGTATTTTGAAACGGGGACTGTATATTGTTTCTGTTGAGATTTCGGGTATCTGGTGTAGAGTAGAAGACCTATTTTGTGCCCTCAGTTTTTCGGAGCACTCTCCAAGTACAGCAAAACACTAGTTAAATATACGGCATAAAACGTATTTCTTATCAAATATTTTAATGACATCACACTTTCTTTTCCAGTGATAGCCTTTCAAGTTTTGTAGCATGTAATTAACTCTTCCGAAGGGTAAAAAATCATTTTCGTAACGGTCGTCAGCCATAGTGTGAGACAGATAGGTGTCACATTAACACTGGGCGACCTCTGTTTTAATGAAATATTTCACAAGCCGTGTCAGGTGTGATACAAAAGGGAGTCACAGACAGGTAAAAACGCTGAAGCAGATTCCACATGTTATTTATTAAATATGTATTCGGCCACCAGTCATTCTACCATCCATTATTCCGACACTGATCCTGTAAAAAGCTGCTTGTCACCAACGGTGTCATTCATATAGATGAATAGAGAGTATTTTCATCATTTACTGCAAAACAAATTTAGTGCAGCGGTGATCTCATGACAGCAGAAGACTGTATTAAAAAGAAGGATAGCAACATCCAAGTAAGTCTTAAAATATCAAAGACGTATTTTAATGTAGGAGTAGAGAACGTTATTTGCAGACTTTTATTTTCAGTATTTTAAGTCAGGTAAAAAAAGCCTCCTTGGGACACAGACGGCTGGTGAGGTGAATCTCTTTTGCTACCGGTGTAACCTTCCAGTCGCCAATCTAAAGACGTGGAAGCCACCACCATTCCATAGCTGTGAGTAAACAATCATGAGTTCGTAAATGAGCATTCCGTGTCGAATTATTACAAAAGCATATCTATTTTAGACTCATTTACCCTAGACAATGGTATTTGTAATGAAGCACGCGATGAGATCATGTAAAAGATGTCATTAATTCTTACTTAATTTGGTACAGGTTTCCTCCCGTATAATAAAGCAAAAGTTAACGACATCTGTGACGTAATCTCGCTATGAGTTTTGTTGCAAATGTTGTTTTCGTGACCAAAAATATTTCTTTGTGCGCAGTTCGGTTCCATACTATGAATTTTCCATGAATACCTCGGTATAAAATCGTGACAAGTTTCGTTTAACTATATTTAACTATCAATCTCTTGAATTTGTTGCAAATGTTGTTTTCGTGGATAAAAATATTTCTTTGTGCGCAGTTCGGTTCCATAGTGTGAATTTTCCATGAATACGTCGGTATAAAATCGTGACAAGTTTCGTCTAACTATATTTAACTATCAATCTCTTGAATATAATGTTTCCACAGAGTAGTATAATAGTTACGGAATAGACAAATCACAAGTTTGGATTGTTGCGACCACTTTACACTCAATGGACCAGCTACATAATCGCTTTGCACCACTTTTTCTTTTTCTTTTCGACTCTGTCGCAGCTCTCGCATTTGCGCTATGGTGGACATCTTAGTCTTTTTGGGTTCCTTTAGATGCCAGCATTCCTCTGACTTGCGTTTTCTATAATCCGAGTATATTTACCAGTCACACAGAGAAAAAAATCTTTCATTATTTTGTAATTTGCAATTTTATGCCGATTTTCCGTTATATTCAGGTGAATATTTTTATCATCTTACTTTCGGTCCTAGTAGGTCTCTACAAGCTCTTCACAATGACACACGAATCGGAGTAATGGCTAAACGTGTTTCCACGCTATACTAATTTACAACTTTGCGCCAATCTAACTCGTAACGATCAAGAGCTTGGCCGGACACTGGTAGGATGACATCACAGGCAGAACAAATACTGGTCGATAAGCACGTACAGAGATGATGTATCGGTTGTGGGACCAGCCACTGTTTCTGCATTATTAGTCTCGTAGTTATTAGAGATTCGAATCTGACGTTATTAGTTCATGTAAAAAACTTCGATAGTGTCAAAACGTTTGAAATAGATTTGACATTATTATAACTGGTTGGATACTAGATTATCGTTTAGCACATAATGTTTACCCTTAGCGACATCAAGTTGATGTTTTTCCTTTCCTTAAGATCGAAACTCAACAAAATAAAGCGAGCTGTCTTCGTAGCTTCAGTGTTTTCTACAAAACTTACTTTAACTGAATAGCCGTTTGTTAAAAGAGCAGATGTAATTTGTTTTGTGATTTTCATTTTTTCACTGATTATGAAACCCTAAAGGTAGGCCTATCATTCTAGGTTGAAGTGGCACTAATCGTAATTGCAAAAAGGTCTAAAATGCTGTTATTTCCTTCGTATTTCGTTGAAAATGCAAATGTCCTGTACATCCACCTTTTTAACAAAATACTTCCTGTTAACTTGTTATTGTGTTGTCAATGTATTTTGGCGGCTATTAGCGGAGAACACAACAGTGCATTATAGTTGATAATACTTGGCCCCTGTAGTTTAGAGCACAACAATGCATCATAAAATGTGCATTAGTGTGTATAATTTTACTGTTTGGAAGCACATTAAGCACCGTGGTTTCCTCAGATGAAGATGAATTGGAGGGAAAAGAAAATCAAGCCCCAAAACTGTAATAGAAATATAATAAAGCAAGAAAGACTGAGAGGAGCATTTTCTAACAACTTCTCTGGAAAGAATGTAGATGCCAAAACAACTGGTGGAGAATCAGGTACTTCAATATTATTTAGTATTTTTCTCCCTTTGTTAAATCAGTTATACAACGGACCTCCTTTCTTCCTAGAAATGTAATTCAAAGAGAGGGATGAGAGAATTAATTTTAGCATAAGTTGGTTACATCACTCTATTTATGATTCCACAAACCCTGGCTATATTTTGGCATTGCCATTCATCAGTGGTCTCGTCAAACATACCTTTAATGTATGTCGAACTACCTAGAAAAGTATGCTAGCCTTTGCCGCCCGGCTAGCCGCGCGGTCTAACGCGCTGCTTCCCGAGCAGGAAGGCGTGCCGGTCCCCGGCACGAAACCGACCGGCGGGTTAGTGGCGAGGTCCGGTGTGCCGGCCAGCCTGTGGATGGTTTTAGGAGGTTTTCCATGTGCCTTATTCCACCTCAGGTACACTATGCCGGCGATTGCTGTGCAAACACTGTCTCCACATACGCGTACACCGTAATTTCTCTACCACGCAAACATTGGGATTACACTCGTCTGGTATGAGACGTTGCCCGAGGTTTACACTGGGGGTGGAACTGCCCAATGACCCTGGGTTCCATGTGGGGTGGTGGTGTGGTCAATTGACTGCTGCAGCCCGTTGTGGGGTTGTGAACCACTGATGGCTACACCGGGGACGAAGCCTCTCCGTCGATTCTAGGTCCCCGGTTCAATACACAATGCTATGCTTCTGGTAAACTGTTCATAAAAGAGTAAAAGACGGAGGACATTTACAAAATCATTCAGTATGTGGAAGATAGCTGTAGTGAATTTTATGTGTAGTTTCTGAAGGACGCTTTGGTGAAAGAAAATGTAGAATTAGAGGACTAATATGAAGCTGTTGCACATGCTGTTTTCTTTTTGATTTCCTTTCCAAAAATAAATAAAACGTGGGGTCAGGTACAAGTATTAAAAAAGCAATAAAATAGTGATTTTTTAATTTATATGTTCGTTATTTTTCAATATCTTTTAAAAGGGCAAAGTCCAGAGTTTTTGAAATGTAGAAACATTATCATTCTGCTCAGTATAAGAGATTTCAGATCAACCGCTCTCATAAGAGTGATAGTACTATGTTCTGGAATGGAAAATTTGTACAAAACTCACGAAATATAGCAATAAATAAATTTCTTTCTTCATACCCGAAAATTCATTATGATGGACGTCTGCCCTTTTAACAATTGACTGTTCAATTATTTAACACGTTTGGAGCAGCGGTTATGGAAGATATTTGAAGCAGTAGTCTTGAACTATTTATTGTCATGCAACACGTTGAGAAAGTAAATGCCAGCACTGAAGATCTAGTTGTGGGGAAGATACTGAAAAATATCCTGAACTGTAAGGAAGTCGAGTGAACGATTACTTAAAGAAATAAACGTAAAATCGACGCTGATTAACACTCTACAGGGGAAAATGGAAGTTAACTGTACCTTAATACGACATAATCAATTTATAGAAAAAAAATTTGAAGAAAAAGAGGAAGCAAATTATGATCAGTTATAACAAACAGTTACAACCAAATAATGCAGATAGCAAGAGACAGAGAAGAATGGGCGCTGTATGAAATCGCTGTCATATCATTTCTAGGGGTCATATTGATTATTGTCGTCCTTTATTGCCGTATTTTGCCTTAGCTTAACAAGAAATAGTTTCAAAATTTTCACTCTGTTTTGCGCCACAGCCGTTTTGCATTCATGAAATCGTCAGTGGTACGTACTGGACTTGATATTTCATAAAGTCGTCTTGCAATTATGCCGTAATTTGACAAATATGGTGCGAATGTGGTGTCAGCCAGAGCAATAATAGTGAAATCGTCGCTTCTCTGTAAGAATTGATTCGGGCGTACATCGATCCTGTGTAACCTTCTTCTCTCAAGCGATCTAGACGGCTGTAGAAAGCGGAGAGCAAGATGATGCTTGGCTTCCGGGAGGCATTCGATACCACCTTCCCGAAGTCCCGGAGGAATTGTGGCAGGAAGGCCGTGATGGCGGTGCGGCACTTCCCACGTGAGGCGAACCTCGTAGCTTGAAATCCCTTGGCTACAAGGAAAGCGTTGGTAGTCAACACGCGTGCTCCTCAGCTTGGTTCCGAACAAGCTCCCAGTGCGAGCCACGCTAAATAAATTCCTACGATACAGTGATTCGTCTGAGGATCTCTCCCACTCATAAAGCAACCCTGGTGCTTGGTCCCACCAATGCTACCAGTGGACTGTTCTCTTTTGTCTCTCCACAGGTTTTATGCTGTCCTCCATCCTTCGCCGTTTTCATCTAAACTTTCCATCTCTACCCAGCAACTTCTGTAACCATCATATTCTTCCCTTACTGTTTTCCCTCTCGACTGTTGCTTCCAACCTCAAGTTTCTCAAAGCCACGAAAGGTGTTCCACTTGCCTGTTTCTTCTACTGAATGCAAGTCTCTTACTTTTTCTTGTAATAGGACTGAGTACACGAGAACATGCGACTACAGTAAACTACCCTGAACATGTTCCCCTTTTACGCAAAATTTTTACCCAAGAAGTAATGTATCCGTCAACGATTTTATGAACTTGCTCAAATGCCTACGCTGTGCAAGGGGAAGAAATGGGTGCCTGTATCAACGTATGAATGTATTTAAGATCACAATTACACCTCGACGTTTCATAACCTGGTTAAGTACAGTTATAATTGATCTTCCCTGTAGGTACATGAAGTGCTGTAAGGATGTTAGCCTCAATCTTATAATTCTCCTGTTCACATTAGAACATGAAATATAATAGTCAGGTCGAGCGTAACCTGGTGAACAGCAAGTAGTCTCGAAGTTTTCGCAACACTGTTTATCTGCTGAACTATAAGCCATGCAAACGAACGCATGGAAACGGTTCCTACTTACTGGAGTTTGACTTCACACTTATTATAATTTCTGCTGAAGGCAGCCTTCTCGTTAAAGTTCGCTGCCGAATTGAAGGCAGATTCAAGAGCGGAAACACAAACACGTGTCCGATCGAATTTTGAAATGGGTTTCATTAAATGACTGGGAAGGGAACTAAAGGGTGGATGTTTTAGTTAAATTCTTAAATACTGAGACTCACTTCAAAGCAGTTACACCTGTAACATTACACTTCTGAGATGGACCACGGGTCATATAAGGTAACGATATATGAAAAAACTGAAAAAAGAAAAATTGTAGACACATCAGCAAATCCTGAACATTAAAATTAAAGAGAATGTGGCGTAGTCAGAACACCTGTCATAAGAAAGAAAAGTGAAAAACTGGTACTGTATAACGTGCGTCGATAGCTATCTAACTCTCTGAACAACGGAAGATAAGTTTCTGCACAAGTGAAGGCACACTTAAAAACCCGAAAATACTGCAGGAAAATGCTATGCCAAGCTGAAAAACGCATGCCGTAACACCACAATGCTCCTTGTAGTTCACTGCATGTGAATGGCCGTCAGAAAGTGCCATCAAAACAAGGTACTACTACAGTCGTCCGTGGAAAACTTAAAAACGTTGAGATGAGCCAAGAGCCGAGAACGTCACCACTAACATAATCAGCAAATAGAAATAGCGCGGAAACAGAATTCGAATGCTTTCTCGCTCGTTCAAAGGGGCGACTGAGAACTCGGGGAATAACGAACAATTCGCAATCCAAATTTTAACGAACGACTGGTTAGCACCTCCAGCATAATTCATTCGTTACCTATCCTATTTAGTACTTCTTCAGCTTGTACGTTAATTTATAACATTCTTCAATAGTTTTCAATATAGGTGTTGCAATTTCTTCTTATGCTCTGGGTATGCAATGGGCCACATTCCACTTCCCGTCATTGCTTTGCTCCAGACGTACTCTTCCACTCTCCATCAGTTCCAGACCTATATTTGTTACCAAGTTAGCTGATAATACACTTCTTGAGACTTACAGCTTTTTACAATTATTAGTGTTTCCAGTGACAGACCACGATTTTAAAAATGATGAATATTTCCGTTTGTTTATGAGCAGTACGTTACATTATTTGATTTTAAAGGTCAACACCCAGTCAGCACAGCAGGCGTCGATCCTCTACAAGTCTCCGTGCATTTCATAACAATTTTTTGACGTCACATCACCCACAAACAACATCAAGGAACGTACCCAGTTATCTAAGGAACGTTTTTCATCCCGTTCTTCTTTTTCTTCGTGTCTTGGCGACTTTCCGGTTATGATCTATAACAATTGTCATCCGTTATAAACTTCCGGCTTTGTACTGGACGATGTTACTAGCTGCATTGTGTCTCAGCCATAAGACTTCCGAGGGTGGACAACCTAACTTGGATGCCATATCCTGCACTACAGTTCAGCACAGTGACAGAGTATGTTGCTTTTTTTCTTGTAACTCCCCAATTGATAAGTTTGTCTTCACTGGTGTAACAGCTGCTCGTAGACTGTTGAGGATCCTCCAAGTTCACCTGTCCAGCTGGGTAGTTGATGGCTTAATTTATTCTGGTGGGTGGGTACCATGGTGAAGTTCTAATCCAGGTTGCTCATGAAGCTTCTTCTGGATTTTAATCTAACTGGAAACGTGGTCATTGCACTGTACATTACATGTTTTTCATCGAAGGTCTGAACTTTTCTGTACAGCCTATTACTGATCGCCGAATAAAATACCGAGCGACGTGGCGCAATAGTTACAACACTGGACTCGTATTCAGGAGTACGATGGTTCAAATATGCAACATGTCGTCCATATATCTGTACAAATGGGGCAAAAAGCAGCGACACATTGAAATTTGACCAACTACTGCTTTTATTAATATTGCTATTTCTGCGAGTATTTGTATTTTATCCATTGCTGTTAATTAATAATAGCCAGAGTTTACACTTCTTTTTTAAAAAAACTGATATAACTGGATCAGATAGTTTAAAGTAAATTATGACTGTAAGCCGTGTATTATAATTCTGAGTTCCTAATGCACTGGCATGCTACACTACTGGCTATTAAAATTGCTACACCAAGAAGAAATGCAGATGATAAACGGGTAGTCATTGGACAAATACATTATACTAGAACTGACATGTGATTACATTTTCACTCAATTTGGGTGCATAGATCCTGAGAAATCAGTACCCAGAACAACCACCTCTGGCCGTAATAACGGCCCTGATACGCCTGGGCATTGAGTCAAACAGAGCTTGGATGGCGTGTACAGGTACAGCTGCCCATGCAGCTTCAACACGATCCACAGTTCATCAAGAGTAATGACTGACGTATTGTGACGAGCCAGTTGCTCGGCCACCATTGACCAGACGTTTTCAGTTGGTGAGAGATCTGGAGAATGTGCTGGCCAGGGCAGCAGTCGAACATTTTCTGTATCCAGAAAGGCCCGTACAGGACCTGCAACATGAGGTCGTGCACTATTCCGCTGAAATGTAGGGATCGAATGGAGGGTAGAGCCACGGGTCGTAATACATCTGAAATGTAACGTCCACTGTTCAAAGTGCCATCAATGCGAACAAGAGGTGACCGAGACGTCTAATCAATGGAACCCCATACCATCACGCCGGGTGATACGCCAGTATGGCGATGACGAATACATGCTTCCAATGTGCGTTCACCGCGATGTCGCCAAACACGGATGCAACCATCATGATGCTGTAAACAGTATCTGGATTCATCCGAGAAAATGAAGTTTTCCCATTCGTGCACCCAGGTTCGTCGTTGAGTACACCATCGCAGGCGCTCCTGTCTGTGATGCAGCGTCAAGGGTAACCGCAGCCATGGTCTCCGAGCTGATAGTCCATGCTGCTGCAAACGTCGTCGAACTGTTCGTGCAGATGGTTGTTGTCTTGCAAACGTCCCCATCTGTTAACTCAGGGATTGAGATGTGGCTGCAGGATCCGTTACAGCTACGCAGATAAGATGCCTGTTATCTCGACTGCTAGTGATACGACTCCGTTGGGATCCAGCACGGCGTTCCGTATTACCGTCCTGAACCCACCGATTCCGAATTCTGCTGACAGACATTGGATCTCGACCAACGCGAGCAGCAATGTCGCGATACGATAAACCGCAATCGCGATAGGCTACAATCCGACCTTTATCAAAGTCGGAAACGTGATAGTATACATTTCTCCTCTTTAAACGAGGCATCACAACAACGTTTCACTAGGCAACGCTGGGCAACTGCTGTTTGTGTATGAGAAATCGATTGGAAACTTTCCTTATGTGAGCACGTTGTAGGTGTCACCACCGGCGGCAACCTTGTGTGAGTGCTCTGAAAAGCTAATCATTTGCATATCACAGCATCTTCTTCCCGTCGGTTAAATTTCGCGTCTGTAGCACGTCATCTTCGTGGTGTAGCAATTTTAATGGCCAGTAGTGTAATTAGTTATTGGATCTTAAAATTTAGAGTAATTGAATGCGACTCAGTTTCCAGTTTAGATAACTGAAATTTGACTTAGTCACTCAAACAGCTTTCTCATTGCAAGTCTGCAATAGGTATGTAGAGTTATTTAATAAAATCAGATTTTTTGAGACTTTAATTATTTAATTATTTTCAGGGCCAAAG
Organism: Schistocerca americana; assembly: GCF_021461395.2. Taxonomy (NCBI): domain Eukaryota; kingdom Metazoa; phylum Arthropoda; class Insecta; order Orthoptera; family Acrididae; genus Schistocerca; species Schistocerca americana. Next base: position 769,439,612 of record NC_060122.1, on the reverse strand, counting down.
TGCATTGTTCCTTCTTAAGATTTCTTTCAAAATTTTTGCAACTGTTTACTTTTTGAGGGCCAAAGTCTGCCCTATCACAGGATTTGCTTGAAAATACTAACAATCCAATATACATAATTGTGTGTTCAAGCACCAATGAACGCAAAATTGTAACCTTGCGTGTTTGGCCGAATAAAATTTTCAATAAAACGCTGAGTGACTTGCTGCTCAAAGGTTTCTGCTTCGAAGATAACCTACTTCGTGGTTTAACTGCCGGCATTCCAATGGTAGCGTAACATGGTTAGTACACTGTAGTCATGTTCATGTGGATGACAGTTCAAATCCGTGTCCAGCCACCCAGAGTTAAGTTCTCCTTGATTCTCCTAAATCACTCCACAAAAACGCCTGTATGATTCCTTCACAAGGGCATGGCCGATTTCCATCCCCCACAATTGTAAAACTGCAAGCTTGCGCTGCATTTCTAATGACCTTGACGTCGATGGGATGTTAAACCTCCTTTTCTTCCTTCATTTGTCGAATACAGGGAGCATAGAAACCAACTGTTGTATATAGGTTACACACGGCAGTAGTCTTCATACGTCTAGTTCAAATGGTTCAAATGGCTTTGAGCACTATGGGACTTAACGTCTAAGGTCATCAGTCCCCTAGAACTTAGAACTACTTAAACCTAACTAACCTAAGGACATCACACACATCCATGCCCGAGGCAGGATTCGAACCTGCGACTGTAGCGGTAGCGCGATTCCAGACTGTAGCGCCTAGAACCGCTCGGTCACACGTCTAGTCATTAACTGGAATGATTCACTCGCGAAGTCATCCGTATTTCCCGTATGTGCAGACTAGGAGGACACAGTACACTGGGCAGACGAGGCCTGCAGTAGAAAAGCACAGGACCTTGCCAGTTTTTCCGACGACAGCAGGATTTGGTGCCCACTTGCTACAAGTACGTTCCTTCTAAACGTTGTTCCTCGTTCCTACTTGCAAAGCAATTTGAAAGCAGTGCTTTTTATAGGTCAAAGATCAGCCAGGAAAAGTCCTAGATATTTAGGCATGTCTGCGTGTTCCAGCTGTGGCCATCATTACACATTCCTAGCTTTTGTTTTGCTAGTCTTCACTGAAGTGCATATACTTGTGCTTTTAAAGATTAACATCGGTGAATTGAAGATGTCCTCGTCACAGCCAATAACATGCTGCAATATCTTGTATTGGGAATGTAACTGAATACTTCTATTAATTTAGTAGTAGAAAAGTGACTTAAATGGTACAGTTTTTTTGAAGGTGTCAGATTGCATGCTGCAACTATCAGCATCACTAAAACAGAAATGTAGTAACATGATAAGATACAACTAATAACATTTATTGAGAGCTGTGATACAATATAGTACGTAACTTTAGCTCCGTTTGCTGCGTGCTATGTGGTGTCCTCTACCTTATACAGTGATATCCAAGTAACTCTGCTGTCTCTTGGCAGTCTAGGCTACTTTCACTATGATTGGCTGTAATTGTGCAGGAATCGCTTTAGCATCACACTGTTGTCCGTCTGTCTGCCTTTTTCTCAGGAACAAGTAGATGTAACAAGTTGAAATTTATGTCTCATACTAAAGCGTACCGTCTCTTAGCGATGTGAAACATTGAAGCTTCTAAGTCAATGCAGTCAAAACATACGGCCACTTATGTCACATATTTTGATACTCGAACAATCTCTCTTCAAAACCTATAGGGTACTTTCAGTTGGTCAACAATCAGGAAATTTGGAAACAGACAAGTTTTCACAGTACAAGTAAAGAAAAAAATCCGAAAATTTCAATTTGTAATTATATCCCACGAAAAAGAATATTTCTGTTGTTTGGTATCCGCCATCAAACTTGAAATTGAAACGATCAGTGGCTCTGCATACAGGCTCACTGGGTCTCAATGGTAAAAGTCAGATATCAGACAAGGAATGATTTAATTGCTCATATGAAGCGTTTCCAAATTTATCCATGATCAGATATCCAGGAGCAATTACTGCATGTACGTATGGAGTTTCAAGCTGCAAGTGGACCAATCATTTACTTGCACATTATTTTGTTTCACGTACAATTTGAAACGCTACATCTACGTGCATTCATCTCTTCTGGGTAGCCGGCCGGTGTGTTCGAGCGGTTCTAGGCTTTTCAGCCAGGAATGGAGCGACCGCTACGGTCGCAGGTTCGAATCCTGCCTCGGGCATGGATGTGTGCGATGTCCTTAGGTTAGTATGATTTAAGTAGTTCTAAGTTCTAGGGGACTGATGACCTCAGATGTTAAATCCCACAGTGTTCAGAGCCATTTGAACCATTTTTTTTCTGGATATCCGAATATCCGATTATGAGTAAATTCCGAAAGGCGTCTTTTGAGCAATAAACGGTTTCCTTACTTGATGTTTTACTTTTACCATTACGGCCCAGTGAACCTGAATGGAGAACTACTGATTATTATGATAGAGATAGCCTGCATCCTGCCTGACTTTATGTCACTGTTATATTATTGAAATTAAAACATTCTGCAGAATCGTGGAATTCATGGGAACGACATCTTGTCAGTAACAATGTCGGTAACAGGCAAAAATGGTCATAATTATCGATCCCCGGGATAGATGAACGGTCTATATACCTGATTAAGTTCGTAAGGTACCGTCAGTGCCCAAATCCTCGTCAATCTTCTGTCTGGTTTGATGCCGTCGGCCACGATTTCGTCTCCTTCCAATTTCTAGCATCCCCTGCTCTCCTTCTTGTACCATGAAAGGTATTCCCTGATGTCTTAAGAGATGTCCTATCATCCTTCTTCTTGTCAGTGTTTTCCATAGATTCCTTTCTTCGCCGCGTCTGTGGAGAATCTCCTCCTTCCTCATCAGTCCAACTCATTTTCAGCAATCTTCTGTAGCAACCCATCTCAAACGCTTTGATTATCTTTTGTTGCAGTTTTCCCACTGTCCGTGACTCACTACCATACAATGCTGTGCTCAAAACGTACAATCTCAAATATTTCTTCCTCGGATTAAGGCCTATGTTTCATAGTAATACACTTATTTTGGCCAAGGAGGCCCTATTTCCCTGTACTAGTCTGCTCTTTATGTCGTCCTTGCTTCGCCGTCATGGGTTATTTTACAAACAAACTAGCAGAGTTCCTTAACTTTGTCTACTTTGTGCTTACCATTTTGATTTTAAACTTCTTCCTATTCTTATTTATTCTACTTCTTATTACTTTCGCCTTTCTTCTGTTTACTCTCAGTCTGTACCGATTAGACAGTTCCTTCCGTTCAAAAGTTTGTGTAATCCTTCTCACCTTAAATTAGTATACAAATGTCATCAGCAAATCTGATATCCGTTCACTCTGAATTTTAATCCCACTCTTAAAACTTTCTTTTATTTTCGTCATTATTCCTCCATTATTTACAGGGTGAAAAGTACTTAAACCGACGAACTCTGGGAGGCTGTAGGGGACATCAAAACAAATATATTTCCCTAATGTCATTTTTTCCTGTGAGGAGTACTTAAACCGGTAGAGGAAGATTTATCTGGCGGCAAACCAACAAACGCTTTTCCACTTCTTTATGACCAAGAGACAACACATTAACACAAACCAATATCAATTACAGTAGATTTTCAAAAATGCCTCCATTGACACGTAAACAAAGGTTAAACCGTCGGATCATGTTCTGTCTGACACGGGCAAAAACCCCAGGAGTATCCTGAATTGTTCCTGCTGCTGCTACTATCCGGGCAACCAGATCCTCTTCTGATGCAACAGGAGTTGCCTAAACAAGGTTGCGCATCTCTCCCCACACAAAAAAGTCCAGAGGGGACGTATCTGGGGATCGAGCAGGCCATGATACAGGACCACCTCTGCTAATCCACGTTTCTGGGAACCGTCGGTCCAGGAATTGACGCACACGACGACTGAAATGTGCCGGTGCCCCGTCGTGTTGGAACCAAATGTGTTGTCTTGTAGCGAGCGGGACATCTTCCAGCAACTTCCTCAAATTGCAGCGCTCTTGCCGTGCGACGGCGTCCCTGTCCTGGTAATCTGCTAAATGACCCGGTGTCACGCAGACTTTGGTACACAGCAGCAAAGGTCGTATGGTGCGGGATACGGCGATTAGGATATTGTTGTTGATAAACCCGCTGTACAGCTCGTCCGTTGTGGTGTGCTACGTAGTACTCACCAACCATATGTGTACTCACTCCAGGTGTATCGATCCATTCGTAAACAGAGACAATGCACTACTACACTGGTGGACAGCAGTTGCCTACAACTGAAGAGTGTAAGACGGCCTCTAACAACCGTCATAAGGCGTCTAACAACTGAAGAGCGTAATATGACCTCCACTGGTTTAAATAATCCTCATAGGAGAAAATGACATTAGGGAAATATATTTGTTTTGATGTCCCCTACAACCTCCCAGAGTTTGTCGGTTTAAATACTTTTCACCCTGTATATTGACCAGCAGGGGAGAAGGATGGATCCCTGCCTTAACCCCTTCTTTTAACCCGAGCAGCTCTTTCTTCGTTCTTGGTCTTCCAGTCTTTTTGTTCGCTCTTAGTTCTTGTACAAATTGTACGAGGCATATTTTTTAAGTAAGTACCGTTTTTAAATTTTAAAAAAAGGCGTGCTAAGATATCTCAACAATTTTATTTTTACATGAAAGCCTGTCCTTAATCTACTTTTCTACATAATTTCCGTCAATATTGAGGCACTTGTCATAACGTTGTACCAGTTTTTGAATACCCTTCTCATAGAAGTCTGCCGGCTGCATCACCACTGTTTTGACTTCGTCATTGTATTGAAGACACTGACCGCCCAGGTGTTTCTTCAAGTGCAGGAACAGATGGTAATCACTGGCGCAAGATCGGGGCTGTACGGAGGATGATCTAGAGTTTCCCATCGAAAGGATGTGATGAGAGCTTTGGTCTGATTCGCCACATGCGGACGGGCATTGTCTTTCAGCAAAACGATGCCCTTGCTCAACTTCCATGGACTGTTGCTTTGGTTCTGGTGTGACATAGGCCACCCATGTTTCATCGCCCGTAACAATTTGGCTTAAGAAATCTTCACCGTCGTTGTGGTACCGCTCAAGGAAAGTCAATACACTGTCTAAACGTTTGGTTTTGTGCACATCCGTCAGCATTTTTGGTACCCAACGCGCGCACAATTTTCGGTAATTCAAGTGCTCGGTCACAATGCCATACAAAACACTACTAGAAACATTAGGAGTCATCCCGCAAGGAGGATATCGTAAAGCGTCTGTTTCCTCTCACTTTATTGTCCACTTCCTGCACCAAACTTTCATTAACGACCGAAGGACGCTCACTCCGTTGTTCATCATGCACATTTGTGCGGCCATCTTTAAATGCTCTCACCCAGTTTCTTACCATTCCATCACTCATAATGGTTCAAATGGCTCTGAGCACTATGGGACTTAACATCTTAGGTCATCAGTCCCCTAGAACTTAGAACTACTTAAACCTAACTAAGGACATCACACAACACCCAGCCATCACGAGGCAGAGAAAATCCCTGACCCCGCCGGGAATCGAACCCGGGAACACGGGCGTGGGAAGCGAGAACGCTACCGCACGACCACGAGATGCGGGCTCACTCATAATGTTTCCTCCGTAAAATGCACAGATCTCACGATGAATATCGATCGCTTTTAGGCCTTGAGCACTAAGAAATCTTATGTCGGCCCGTACTTCACAGTCGGCGGGACTTACGATTATAGGAGGCATCTTAGACATTCAGTACACATCGTAAACAAGGAAGAATCAGACTGTAATAGCGTCAGTGCGTCGATTAAGATACAGGCTTTCATGTAAAAATAAAATTATTTAGATATCTTAGCACGTCTTATTTTTTAATTTTTCAAAACACGCCTCGTATATTAGCCGTCTTTACCTATAGCATACTCCTACTTTTCTCAGAATTTCCAGCAGCTTGCACCATTTCACACTGTCGAACTCTTTTTCTGGGTCTACAAGTCCTATGAGCGTGTCTTGATTTTTCTTCAGTCTTTCTTTCATTATCAAGCACGAAGTCAGCACTGCCTCTCTGGTCTGAAGGTCTGCTAGCAGCTTGGATGCGTGAAATGTTTAGCTGATTGCACAATACTTTTCGCACGTATATGCCCTTCCTATCTTCGGAATTGTGTGGATGAGACGATGTTTTTCCTAAAGTCTGATGGCATATCTCCAGTCTCATAAATTCTATACACCAACGCGAATAATCGTTTTGTTGCCGCTTCCCACAATGATTTTAGAAATTTAGATCAAATATTATTTGATCTTGGATCTTCCAGATCTCATTTAAATTCTAACTCTAATACTGGATCTCCTATGTCTTCCTTATCGATTCCAGTTTCTCCTTCTATCTAGTTATCAGACAAGTCCTCCCTCTCATAGACGCCTTCTATGTACGCTTTCCACCTATCCGCTCTTTCCTCTGCATCGAACACTGGACTAACCGTCGGGTACTGATTGTTACCACCCTTGCTTTTAAATTCACCGAAGGTTGTTTTGACTTCTGACGATAACATTTTTCGATATCTTCACATTTTATCTCCAGCGATTTTGTTCTGGTTGCCCTGCACTTGCTGTTTTCTTATTTCCTAACTGATTCCTGTCTTTGCCTGAACATTTCTGTACCTCCTCCATTCGTCGATCAGTTCAAGTTTTTCTTCTGTTACCCAAGGTCTCTTCGGTGTTAACAACCTTTTACCTAGTATTCTGTTACTCCGAAAATGTCGAAGACGAAATGTTGTCTCCTCAGTGTCATTCCCATATCTTTGCTCCGTAGCGTAATTGCAGGCACTGCAATGAGCTGGCTAAGGGCACTAAACTGTGCTGTCTGATTGCAAAATAGGAACTGTGTGTGTGTCCGCCGTGCGTCGTGTTTTGTTCCTGTCGGCTGAAGGATTTCCATCTCTGCCATTACAAGACAGGAGCGATGTAATCCCCGTTGACAGGACTCCTTTGCTGGCTGGCAACACTATCGGCAGAAGAGTACAACGAGCTGATGGACTTGGCCCATAAGCAGAGAGTGTTATGAATTTGTGAGTGACGTTTGGGGGCTACTCCTTGGACGCGAGAGCCGTCAGTCCAATGGCTGAGCCCGTGTGGTAGGGGCCTCTCATTCGTATTTTTTGTGTAGCTTGAACCATGGTACACAACACTTTTTCAATTATTTTGGAGTAAGTGCTTATTAATGAAACCCTCGTGATTTTCTTAATTCGTTAATTATCAAGAAGGCAGCTGTTTATTTGTGCTGGCGACCGAATTTGCAATTTTGTAAATACACACATCAAAAAAAGTTTTGCATAACCTCGGTTCCGAGAGTTCCGGAATCTGTAAGGAAAATGGAATTGAGATCAACATAAACATTCCGCCCCGCTCATGAAAACCACAACTGCATGTTGTACTACCATACAGCGAGACCTTCAGAGGTGGTGGTCCAGTTTGCTGTACACACCGGTACCTCTGATACCCAGTAGCACGTCCTCTTGCACTGATGCATGCCTGTATTTGTCGTTGCATACTATCCACAAGTTCGTCAAGGCAATGTTGGTCCAGGTGGCCTCACTCCTCAACGGTGATTCGGCGTAGATCCCTCACAGTGGTTGGTGGGTCACATTGCCCATAAACAGCCCTTTTCAATCTATCCCAGGCGTGTTCGTTATGGTTCATTACTGGAGAACATGCTGGCCTCTCTAGACGAGTGATGTTGTTATCCTGAAGGAAGTCATTCTCAAGATGTGCACGATGGGGGCGCGAATTGTCGTGCATGAAGAATGCCTCGCCAATATGCTGCTGATATGGTTGCACTATCGGTCGGAGAATACCATTCACGTGTCGTACACCTTAAATGACCACCAGTGGCGTACGTCGGCCACATATATTGCCAGCCCAAAACAGCAGGGAACCTCCACCTTGCTGCACTCGCTGGACAGTGTGTCTAAGGTGTTCAGCCTGACCGGGTTACCTCCAAATATGTCACCGACGATTGTCTGGTTCAAGGCATATGCGACACTCATCGGTGAAGAGAACGTGATGCCAATACTGAGAGGTCCATTCGGCATATTGTTCGGCCCATCTGTACCGCGCTGCATGGTGTCGTGGTTGCAAAGATGAACCTCGCCATGGACATCGGGAGAGAAGTTGCGCATCATCCAGCCTATTGTGCACAGTTCGAGTCGTAACGACGTCCTGTGGCTGCACGAAAAGCATTACTCAACATCGTGGTGTTACTGTCAGGGTTCCTCCGAGCCATAATCCCTAGGCAGCGGTCATCCAATCCAGCAGTAGTACTTGGGCGCCCTGAGCGAGGCATGTCATTGGCAGTTCCTGTCTCTCTGTATCTCCTCCATGTCCGAACAACATCGCTTAGGCACACTCCGAGTCGCCTGGACACTTCCCTTCTTGAGAGCCTTTCCTGGCACAAAGTATCAATGCGGACGCGATCGACCCGCGGTATTGGCCGTCGAGGCATGGTTGAACTACAGACAACACAAGCCGTGACCTCCTTCCTGGTGGAATGACTGGAACTGATTGGCTGTCGGATCCCCTCCGTCTAATAGACGCCGCTCGTGCATGATTGTTCACATCTTTGGGCGGGTTTAGTGACATCTCTGAACAGTGAAAGGGACTGTGTCTGTGATACAGTATCCATAGTCAACGGCTCTCCCCAGGGGTTTTGGGAACCGGGGTGATGCAAAACTATTTTTGATGTATGTGTAAAACAGTTTATTTTTTGTCAGGATATTGACATGTGGAGCTAAAACGGGACTCGTTCAACATATTCCACTCGCATCAGTACTTCCCATGAAGAGTGAATCAAACTTTCCCTCTCGCCACCTTTTCTCAGCGAGAGAAAATGGTTTCACTGAATTCTGACAGACTACACCTGTGTACGGCGCACCAGCCATGTTTGCACAGTGGTGGCTCGTGGGGCCGCCCCTGAGTGCAGAAGCGTGTCGAAATTTGCAAGCGGCGTCGCACAACTCCGTGGAGACATAAAAATGTCATCACGCAAGCTTGCGGGCAGGTGCTGGTTCCAGTTTGAAAGTACTCAGGCCTGCTGCCATACTAGATACATGTCGTGAATTTCGTGAAAAGGTTGTTCTCTAAGCACAGAGCGATAATAAACTGTTTCTTAACACTAAATTCGTACGAACACTCGACAGAACTAAGGGATTGCATAGTCATATCAAGAAGTAACATTTCTTTCTTTGGGCGACATTGGTAAACAACAAAGACAAAACGCTATAACTGCTATGTATGTGTTACTTAACGGTCACAATAAACATATTTTGATAAATAATAGAAATACGTCATGTTTACACATTTTGAACTATTACAAGCATTTTTCATAGTTGTAATGAACAACTGCAGATTTTGTTATCTGAAAGTAATGTGCTACTTTTGACCTGTATAGCTCTTATTCTTTGTGGATGTCGAGTAACAGTTCCTTTTTTATCCCTAGTAGTTCAACATGTTGAAACTGTGTCTTTTCTCTGACTCAGTGTCCAACGCTGTCGTGGTGAATAACTTGACTCTGAAACTTACATAAATAGCCCACAGATTGCTCTCTTTTATAAACTACTTATGCAGAAATTTTTCTATAGCGCCAAAGCAAAAACAGAGATAAAAGGTAAAGCCTTACCATCATCAGAAATTCTTGATGGAGCACCCCTCTTTGTTGGCAGATAATCATCTGCACCATCATTAGTGTCAGTAGCTGAGGCACTAGGGCAGCTTTTGTCATTCTCGCCATCTATCCCGTCTTCCGAATTAGGGAATACACTCTATTCCATAAAATGATGAAGGATAGATTTCTTATTTTAAAAAAAAGTTTTGTTTCCATGGGAATGCCTAACATGGAGAAGTTTTAAAAAACTCATAACATTTCGGGTTAATACACTACGTGATCAAAAGTTTCCGGACGCCACCAAAACATACGTTTTTCATGTTAGGTGCTTTGTGCCGCCACCTGCTGCCACGTACTCCACATCAGCGACCTCAGTAGTCATAAGACATGGTGAGAGAGAAGAATGGGGCGCTCCGCGGAACTCATGTACTACGAATGTGGTCATGTGATAGGGTGTCACTTGTGTCATACGTTTGTACGCGAGATTTTCACACCCCTAAACATCCCTAGGTCCACTGTTTCCGAAGTGATAGTGAAGTGGAAAAGTGAAGGGACACGTACAACACAAAAGCGTACAGGTCGACCTTGTCTGTTGACTGACAGAGAACGCCGACAGTTGAAGAGGGTCGTAATGTGTAATAGGAAGGCATCTCCCCAGACCATCACACAGAAATTCCAAACTGCATGAGGATCCACTGCAAGTACTATGACAGTTAGGCGGGAGGTGAGAAAACTTTGATTTCATGGTTGAGCGGCTGCTCATAAGGCACACATCATGCCGGTAAATACCCAACGACGCCGCGCTTGGCGTAAGGAGCTTAGACATTGGGCGATTGAACCGTAAAAAAACGTTGTGTTGAGTGACGAATCACCGTACACTATGTGGCGATCCGATGGCACGGTGTGGGTATGGCGAATGCCTGGTGAACGTCATCTGCCAGGGTGTGAGTGCCAACAGTAAATTTCGGAGGCGGTGATGTTATGGCGTGGTCGTGTTTTCATGGAGGGGGCTTGCACCCCTTTTTGTTTTGCATGGCACTATCACAGCTTAGGCCTACATTGATGTTTCAAGCACCTTCTTGCTTTCCATTGTTGAAGAGCAATTCAGGGATGCCGACTGCATCTTTCAACACGATCGAACACCTGTTCGTAATGCACGGTGACAGTAATACCCTTGTCATGTATTGGCCTGCAAAGAGTCCTAACCTGAATCCTACAGAACACCTCTGGTATGTTTTCGAACGCCGACTTCGTGCCAGGCCTCACCGGCCGACATCGATACCTCTCCTCAGTGGAGCACTCAGTTTAGAATGGGCTGCCATTCCCCAAGAAATCTTCCAGCACCTGCTCGAACGTACGCCTGCGAGAGTGGAAGCTGCCATCAAGGCTAAGGGTGGGCCAACACCATACTGAATTCCAGCATTATAGATGGAGGGCGGCACGAACTTGTAAGTCATTTTCAGCCAGATATCCGGATACTTTTGATCACACAGTGTATGTACAACATAAATCTACGATCCAGATATAATAACATAAAATTACCTACATCATTTAACAGTCAGTAAATCACTTGTTCTCAAATCAGTAAAAATAAATATCAAGAGCTGAAACAAGTGCGTCCACGTTTTATAGAACTTCCAAGATGCAACTGTTCAGATGGTTCAGTAAATTGCCTCAGCATGGCGGCACATGTTTTAAGCCGGTCTGTGAAGTGTTACAAACCTGCGTCATGTGCCAAAAGCAAGAAACTGCTTCTTGTTGTACAGATACAACACTGTACTGGAAGCGTCACAGATTTGTTGAGCTCGTCCATTGAAGGATAATAAGAGATGAGATACACTGATCAGCCAGAACATTATGTCCACCATCCTGCTATCGATCTAAACCCGTCCAGGAGACATCAGCGTCACCTGGCAAGGAATGAGTACTGGTCAGACACACGCACGGAGCATTTAGTATCAGTGAGCGTGCTATCTGTGTGTAGAATGGGGCAAGGGCCGCGATCTACATGCGTTTCACCTAGGGTAGATTGCGATGGCCCAGAGTTGCGGCACGAGCACTGCGGAAACAGTACTACTTACCGGGTGTTCGAGACGTGCTGTGGTGAGCGTCCTCAACACGTTCGGCGACCCCTCATTACAGATGTCGGATGTCGTAGGTTTAGCAGACTGGTAAAATAGAACAGGCAGCGGACTTTGGCGGATCGAACACAGACTTTAATGCTGAGCAGGATACAAGTGTGTCTGAACATAAAGTGCACTGAACATTCCTAATGCTGTCGGCACACGGACCGTGTTGTCGAACGTTAACGTTGAGCGTGCCAAGTTCAACGTGCTGCTGAACGCTCAGGAACGATGTGACTTGTGCATACGGTACGTGGGCCCCAACGTGGTATACGCGATCGCAACGAACTCTAGCGGCAGTGAGGGATGTTTCTAGTTCGTAAATCACACTGTTTACTCAAAGGGCGGGCGTAAATTTCCCACGTTAGCTCTACTAAAACGCACATTTCCTCCATCGTCCACGAAAGGGAAAGTACCGTGTCCAATCAATAAGGACACAGGCTTATAAAAGTTCCATTACAAACAGAGCGTTACAAATTTGGTATACTTCTCTGCATAAGATAAACAATATTTCATCATTCCCATATTTTAGTAAAACCCCAAGGTCAGTATTACTTGATCACTGTTCCTGCCCAGTAGCAGAATCTTTGCAACATGTTAATTACGAACCGTAAAAGAAAAAGAAGCAAAATATCTTTATACAAAAAGCGCAAGCTGTCCTTTAAATTAATCGAACAAAGTCCCCCCTCAAAAAGAGGCGAACTTACATTTACATAACATAAAATATTATCGTATATACTTATATTAAACCAATAATAAAGTATCAGAACCTAATAAAAACGCCAATCTAGGAAAAAAAAATTGCAATGTCAAGTCGTGAATCACCGCCCCAGCAACCAATTATCAATGGACATAGACGCTGCTCACTACGCTAAACCAACATCAGATGTTTAGCATCTAAACATATTATCTTACCCTTGCTGTAAACGTTCATCGTCGCTATGTTACTGATTGAAATTTAATTTTAGTAAATTTTGCCAAGAACAATGCGTCATGCATGGATCTTCAGTGTGTGGCTGCCTTCATATAGCCTCCGCTCTTATTACGCAAGTTACAATAATTCTTTTGCCACGAATATGATGTTTCTCATTATTTTATTGGATCGAATCACACAGTTAACAATGCATTTTCCAGTGTTTCTCAATTTGCTGGTGCTCAGAAACGGCGTGTATACGTATAAGTTTGAAATGAATGCCAATATGGCGCCCCAGAACTCTGTTCTGAAGGGAGACGGCGTGCGTGTGACGTAGATGGCGTTGTGCCATCTCATTGGTCAACGCTCAGACGCACGCTCAGAATATCTGACATGCCAGATATTGCTCTGCACGTTCCGAAAGACTCCCGAGCGTGCTATTCCACGCTATGACGTCAGAAACTCGACACGCTCAACGCTCAACGTTCGGATGCACGGTCCGTGTGCCGACGGCTTAAAGATGGGCCTCCATTGCCGACGACCTATGCATGTGCCGACGTTAACACCACGTCATCGGCAAGTACGACTGAATTGGGCATGTGTCCATTGCCACTGGACGTTGGCGCAGTGTCAGAACGTTGCATGGTCTGATACCTTGTTTATCATGCCGATGGGACGCCACGAATTCGTCGTCTTCCTAGGGAACAACTCCGTGACACCTGTACTGCAGGAGGATACAAGCTGGCGGTGGCCCCATTATGCTCTGAGGAACATTAACATAGGCAACCTTGGGTGCAATGGCGCTCGTACAAGGCGCCATGACAGCCACGGAGTATCATCACGGCTGTGGTTGCCCCTTGTTTTCAGCCGTTCGCAATAGCAACATAGCAAATCCACTTTGGTTAATGTCACAAAGTCAGTCATCCAGACTGTTGCTCGTGCTGCTGCCCCTCTTCAAGAACGACGAGTTAGTCTGGCAGTCTGGCGTCACTAGAGACACTCGTTGGTTGTGGTTGAACCTGCCGTACGGCTGTCTTTATCGTTCAAGCACGCAAGCCGCCCTACTCACCAAGGGCCATGGTTCGTGGGATGATGGATACCACCTTGAAAAGAGATTTTAAAATGATCATAAACAAACGTAAGACAAGGATGATTGAGTTTAGTGGAGATAGATCAGACGATTTTGAGGGAATTAGATTAGAAGCTGAGACACTGTTGGTAGTAGGCGATTATTTATTTGTGACCCAAATCACTGACGTCGGTAGAAACGAAGAAGATATAAAATATAGACTTGTAGTAGGGAGGAAAACTTTCCTGGATAAGGGCAAACACTTAACAACTAAATTAAATTTAAGTGCCAGGGAATCTTTTCTAAGAGTGTTCGTTTGAATTGCAGCCTTCTAAGGAAGTAAAACAATTCAGATTATCAGTACAGACAGAAGTCGAATCTTTTTAAATATGTTGCCACAGAACAGTGCTGAGGACTATATAGGTAGATTGTATAGTTAATGAAGGATTACTTGATCTAATCGTTGAGAGAAAAACGAAATGGTAATTTGACAGGCCACATTCTGGGGTGTATCATAAAACAGTTAATTTTATAATGGAGGGCAGTGTGATTGATGAGGGGATGTAAAATTATAGAGAGGTCAAGGACTGAATACATGAGGAAGTGTGTATGTAAGCAGCTATAGTTTTCGAGAGATAAAGAGACTTGCACAGGATGGATTAGCAAGGAAGCTGCATCAAACAAGATAGACTCGTGCTAATATCTGCAATCAATCAGTGTTAGGACAGAAGATCCAACAATAAACAGGTGGTTTTCACCCAACACATGAGACAGTCCATCTTCGAAGTCATGCAGGCTACCCGAAGTGGTAATTGCCGTTGCAGTGGATCTGTAGTCTCCCGAATGTTTGTCGGTCACGGCTTGGCGTGCTGTGGCGAATTTCAGAGCATCACTTCGATGCATATCATAAGGAGCCACTGGTGAGCGGTCGCACGCCCAAACGAATCTGATGATCAGTTGACTCACTCTGTGAAGGCACTAATAGCATATCCTACATCATGTTAGTCAAAAATGGTTGAAATGGCTATGAGCACTGTGGGACTTAACATCTGAGGTCATCAGTCCCCTAGACTTAAACCTAACTAACCTAAGGACATCACACACATCCATGCCCGAGGCAGGAATCGAACCTGCGACCGTAGAAGCAGCGCGGTTCCGGACTGAAGTGCCTAGAACCGCTCTGCCACAACGGCCGGCTCATGTTAGTCGATGGTTGGTTGAGGTCAATTTGCAGGCGAAGATCGTCAGTAGAAGAAGACAAATATAGACTCTGAAAACAACAAATGGGCCTTTTTCAAGCAATTGAGTTTATGTCACTACCATATGCGAGTATTGCAGGACATCAAGCTCAAAATTGGCCCGTAAATTAAGAAAATTTGATGTCCTGCAATATATGTTACGACAAAAACTCACTCACTTGAAATGGCAGAAAAGGCCAAAACAGGGTCGTAGTTAAATAAACAAATGGCTGTGTATTCGTTTAAAACTTAATGTATGACTATTGCTCAGCAACATCAAAAACGGAAATAATCTCCTTTTTCGGCATTGGTTAAAGCAGTTCCTGGTATCGTGGACTTCTGAATTCTCCGAAATTTGTAGTGTGTTTTCTCAGGCCTCCTACATTTTATCATCTTCCTCTCGAATAAGTACGAAAAAGGACTCTAGCCGGGCTGCACCAGTGATCATTTACCTCTTTGTCGTATTAAAACATGGGCTGCGTCCAGAACAGACCGATACCCGGGCATGGTCTCACAAAATGTGCGACGCCTTTCATCTATTGGCTGCCACAGAGTTTCTCGTCTGTCCATCAGACAAGCCTGTAACAATTCGTACCATCGTGTTTGTGTACGTTGGATGTCCGTAATAATCCCACCTGATACAGATTCTTTGTAGCTGAACGGTAGTTGAATGTGGACCACACAATTATATAGTATGCTACCTGTTTTGAAGAATAAAATGCAATTTTCCAGTATCCTACCTACTAATAGTATCCTGCAACATGCTTTACTTGTTATTTGTATACATATCAATATATGATAATGATCTGCACAACACGAAAATTAAATTACCAGCTAAGTAGCCATTACTGAGAAAAAAAACAACAGAGTATAAATGTCTCGTCACGTAAGTTGTTTTTTCTGGTGTTTTAGAACAGACAGACTTTATCCGTTGTTTCTTAAACTAATAATGTGTAGTTCTCCACACTGAGAGCCACTATAAGGTAGATATTTTTGTCGATATCTAACATGATATTACTGCAATGTTTACTGGATTGAAATGGTTCATAGACAAGAGCTTCAGCTACGAAAATGCTGAAATTTCATCTGTTGATACCTGTAAAATAACTGAGACGGGGAAAAAATTCATGTTGAGATGGTTCAAAGATAAGATTCGGTGATGACATTACTAGCCACAGTGAAGAAGACTTCGGCGACGTGTTGAATGGCATGAACAGCCTAACGGGGAGGAAATACAGATTGAGAGTAAGCCGAAGAAAGACAAAAGTGATATTAGTGATAAATGTAACATCAAAACGAAGTTAACGGATTCTGCTACCTTGTAAGCAAAACCACATATGACGGGCGGAGCGAGAACGACATAAAAAGGAAAAAAGGAGATTAACACAACCAAAGAAGGAATTTCTGGTCAAGAAAAATGAGCTAGCATAAAACATTGCCATTAATCCGAGGAAGAAATTTATCTGTACATTTGAAGGACAGCACTGCACGCTAGCGAACCAAGGACTGTGAGAAAACCGGAAAGCCGCGCGGGATTAGCCGAGAGGTGTAGGCGGCTAGTCCCGGCGGAGGTTAGAGTCCTCCCTCGGGCATGGGTGTGTGTGTTTGTCCCTAGGATAATTTAGGTTAAGTAGTGTGTAAGCTTAGGGACTGATGACCTTAGCAGTTAAGTCCCATAAGATTTCACACACTTTTTTTAACCAGAAAAGCAGATGTGGTGCTGAAGAAGGTTGTTTTAAATCAGATGGAAAATAATGAAAAGAGGAAAAGGAAGGTAGATTAGGGTTTAACGTCCTGCCGACATGAACGTCGTTAGAGACGGAGCACGGGCTCGTGAAGTTTTCAAGGTTGTTAAAAGAAATTGGCATTGCCTTTGCAAAGGGACCATTTCGTCATTTCACTGGAACTGTTTATGGAAGTCATGGAAAACCTAAATCTGGATGGCTGGTAGCGTATTTGAACCATCGCATCCCAAAATCAAGGCTAGTGTGCCAACCGCTGTCCCTTGTGACCGAGCGGTTCTAGGCGCTTCAGTCTTGAACCGCGCGACCGCTACGGTCGCAGGTTCGAATCCTGCCTCGGGCATGGGTGTGTATGATGTCCTTAGGTTAGTTAGGTTTAAGTAGTTCTAAGTTCTAGGGGACTGATGACCTCAGATGTAAAGTCCCATAGTTGTCAGATCCATTTGAACCATTTAGTGTGCTAGCCACTGCGCAACGTCGGTCGTTCTACACACAAGAAGCAGCGGGGTAATATGACATTTGTTGAAGACATCAGGGAGTAACTTCCATAGTATTAGAGGATGTTGTAGGAGGTAAAAGGTGTAGGGGAACACAAAGATGGAATACATCCGACAAGTGCTTGAGGGCGTAGGGTGTATTACATGAATAGCAACGTTCCCGTTACACTCCTCCGTGCCATACCAGACTCGACTTCAATGTCCGTAATGACTCTCTGTAGCGGTAATGGATAACATTCAGTGTCCCACCTCAGGAAATTCTGGAAGTAGTCGGAAATCAGGTTAGAGTTCCCGTAGGAATGAGTTTCCTTCAGAAATTTTCTACGTGCTACTAAATCATTCTTTTCAGAAGTCTGTACACACAGAATCAATCTAGTTCCACTATCCACAAAATGTGTGGAAAGTGCAAGCTGAATTTCGTATGACACATTTTCGGAAAGCATCCCAATTCGCACGGTGTATGTCACTTAGTGCCATGTAGGTTGAAATGTTCGAACTGGAGAGGTTTTTGCAGAAGCTGAAACAATAGGTGAAGTCTGACGAGTGGGCAGTTTCTCGACTCGATATCCTCGTATAAAACGTTCTCCGTTTTCTTTTCGTGTCAAATCTGGGTACAATTTTCAACTTTCGAATAAATCATTCGTTTTGTTCGTCACGAACCACTGACTATCATAACCGCTCTTATGGGAACCGTTTGTAGCAGGTACACAGCTTGCGATTATTCTGCGTACGCCGTCATTACTTCAAGCTGACAGCGATTGTCTCCATGTCTACATTGGTGTCGTCGGCGGCCTTCTGGGTACGTAAACAACGCAGCACATTTGTCGGCTCTGGGAAAACGCACACCTTTCTCTACGTTGTTTACGTTGCTATAGAGTTTTGGCTCCAGCAGTGCAGACATGGACATAATCACTAGCAGCATGACCTAATGGTGACTTAAACCGATGAATTACATACCGTGTATCGGCTGTAAATGGTTACCTCAACGGCAGCCATGACAGTCAGTTGCTCCGGACGAAAACCACGGAGAATTCAGTCCAAAGCCCGAATTTGTACCTAGATTTGACATGACAAGTAAACAGAAAATGTTAAATACAACAGGTTAGTTCTGTCCGTTATGAGTAAAAAAGGAAAAAAGGAACTCAGATAATGAGATGTTTATTCCAGGTTGTCGTTTTCTTCTCATTATGATTAATTATTTTGTTAGATGCATGTTACGTATATTATTTGCACATATTGATATCTGTGGAAATGATGTGGTACAAGTCAGCTGGCGGCCGTTGTGGTCGAGCGGTTTTAGGCACTTCAGATCGGAAGCGCGCAGCTGCTCGGTCGCAGGTTGGAATCCTGCCTTTGGCATGGATGTGTGTGATGTCCTTAGGTTAGTTAGGATTAAGTAGTTCTAAGTCTAGGGGACTGATGATCTCAGATGTAAAGTCACATAGTGCTTAGAGCCATTTGAACCCTTTTTAAACGAGTCAGCTTACAAGGTACATGTATGTGATTTCTTCGTCAGTATATCTATATCTTGGTGAGTTACACTTTAATGAATAACACCTTAGTTTATTTTAAGAAGGATGATCACTTTGGTCTACAAATACAACTCATTTAACTAGTGATACATTTGAACTTACGTTGTATTTTTTTCGTTTCATTAACGTTTGTCGCATGAAACGAGTTTCTAGGTAAAATATAGAAATTCTGTATAACAAACGACTTTAGGCTAGATTTAAAATCTGCCTTGCTACCTCTCACTTATTTTATATTATTGAGTAAATGATCAATGACTTTCGTGACTGCATATTGAATGGTTTTCTTAGACACAGACAGTTTTAGTAATGAATAATTAAGGTGCTTTATTTCACGAAGACTGTTGTTGCTGGCAACACAACTCTTCTTTTAAAAGTGATGGATTAATAATGATGAGTTCCATTATCGAACGTACGTGTTGTGGTGGAACTGTTAAAATATTTAACTTTCTGAATATGATTGAAGGGGAACGTCGTATATTACTCTCAACCCCGGTATTTTCTTTCTAAATAATGACATACTCTGACAAATATGCCATAAGACGTTATCAGAGGAAATATGCAAAACGTTTTGACTTGTCCAAAAGTACCAAATACACGAAGAGCCAAAGTTTCTGAGCTTAGCCGTTTGAGGAACTTAATAAAATGTTTCTTCCAACTTAGATTTTATCAATAAGTGCACCAAAGTATTCCGAAAACTCTACACTAGTTTCACTGACTCCTGTTCATGTACCATGTTATCGGTTGGTACAATCTATCCCTTTTATGAAACGGAATAAACTGCCGTTTTTCTTTCTTTCCAAAGTAAGAAGAACCTATATTTAGACAGAACTAAACTTTCCAAAACACTGTCCGTTTCTACTGGTGTGTTTTCCAGTAACCGATTAACTGTTTCCCCTGCAAAGTGTAGTAATTCTTCTCAATGTTCGTTATCCTGTATAAGGTGTAGGAGTGGACCAAAAATTGAATCCTGTAGGACTCCCTTGAATATGTATTGATTATGTGAGGTTGAGCTCAGATTATACGAGGTACAGAATCCCGTTATCTCGCCCTTCTAGCACACGATAACGTTACACTGTGTGTATTACCAATGGGAAACGCCGTGTCTGAAACACCACCCCACCGACACGCCCCCATAGTCGCACGCTCGTTCGCACATCGCCGGCGGCTCGGTGCCTCGGCAGGAGAACCATACGGCCGGTGGCTCGAAAAACCGGGATTACATTACCTGCTGCACGAGAGCGCCCACCCGCGGCCGTAACTTCCCCAGCCGCGTAACCGGGGGCGGCGAGCCGCAAAAAAATTTTCGTATAAAAAGTTATTGCCACTCCGGGGAGCACAATTCTTCGCTGCGTTTACGCCCTGCGGCCTTCGCGCCCGGAATACCTTAAACTTCATACCGAACTCGACTCGTGATACCACCGTGGTCGCATGTTATTGTTCTCCGGCTTGCTCGAACGGAGCTTGCGCATTTTCGCTCTTCATTTTTAAAACATCAGTCTAGGATGAATCTGATGGGATCACGTTTCCATTCCGATATTCTAGTCACCTACTCATTTCTACATGGCTTTTCTACATTGCTCGTTCATCCAGCATCCTCCATAATCCACTTTTGCGCTTGAAAATACCTTCAGTTCGTCTACCACTACCTTTCCATCTGACTGGTTTGACGCGGTTCGCCACAAATTCCTCTCCTGTGCCAACCTTTTCATCTCAAAGTAGCAATCGCATCCTACCTCTTCAATTATTTTCTGGATGTGTTCCACTCTCTGTCTTTCCCTGCAGTTTTTATCCTCCACAGCTGCTTCAAGAACGATTAGTTGATGCCTTGACGCAAAATAATCTCGTGTGCTACTCTTTTTAGTGTAACAAAATGGCTCTTAGTACTATGGGACTTAACATCTATGGTCATCAGTCCCCTAGAACTTAGAACCACTTAAACCTAACTAACCTAAGGACATCACACGTCACCCAGTCATCACGAGGCAGAGAAAATCCCTGACCCCGCCGGGAATCGAACCCGGGAACCCAGGGCGTTTTTTTTTATTTAGTGTAACAGTTTTTTATTTTGTGACCATGTAATTTTTGAGAATCTTATGCAGCATAACTTTCGATTTGGTTGCAGCTTCAACTTTCACACAGTTGGTTCAGTTCCACAAACCGCTGTGCGCCGTATCAGGAGCTTTCATATAAATTTCAAGTGAGTGTTTTGCAATAGTGTATCTGTTCTGACAGTAAAAGCTTGCTGCAGCTAATGGCACCGTTACTTCAGACGTCTACATACTGATGAAATCAATTTTCCACCAGAGAAAAAGAATCTGTGAAACATTTTTTCGTTGTAAGAATTCATCTGGCAGCAATATCTTAGCATAGCAGCTGTTAAAGATTTCCGATGTATTTAAGGTAGCTTATTTGAATGAAACGTGTTTCTTATATAATTCTAAAATAAGGTAGATGATAGACATAATGCTGCGCATTCACAAATGCAACCTATCGGAAAATTTTTACAAGTCACTAATACCAAACGGAGCCAGGTTTAACTTTTGTTTCCTATCAGTTACGTTCCATTGTGGTGTAAAACCACGTTTGAAATAAATGTAAACTGTGTTTACAGAGAGTTTTGTTCATATTTCGGTTAACACTTACGAAAAGGAATAGGACAATGCGAGGAAGAAGAAAGTGCGTTAGACGTACGATATGTTCATGGAGTAACCAAACTGGTGCTCTTCTATAAAAGTACAGGCTGAGGCATATCAAACGGAAAGATCGCACAAACTGGAGATTTAAATATTTTTACGTGCTTGTAGACTACATGAGCGGAAATTAATAGTTTACCTTCAAACTCATCATTTTTTCGAATACGGCGTCATTCACAGAGCTTCCTGTGTTGCACGCATATTTTCAGACTCTGAAGACGAATCTGTCTATGGAACCGAGCGAGGTGGTGCAGTGGTTAGCACACTGGACTCGCATTCGGGAGGACGACGGTTCAAACCCGCGTCCGGCCATCCTCATTTAGGTTTTCCGTGATTTCCCTAAATCGCTTGAGGCAAATGCCGGGATGGTTCCTGTGAAATGGCGCGACTGATTTCCTTCCCCATCCTTCCCTAATCCGGAAAATGACCCTCAGCACTACGGGACTTACCATCGGAGGTCATCATTCCCCTAGACTTAGAACCACTTAAACCTAAGTAACCTACGGACATCACACACATCCATGCCTGAGGCAGGATTCTAACCTGCGTCCGTAGCAGCAGCGCGGTTCCGGACTGAAGGGCCTAAACCGCTCGGCCACAGCGGCCGGCTCCCTAATCCAGGCTTGTGCTCCGTCTCTAATGACCTCGTTGTCCACGGGACGTTAAACACTAATCTCCTCCTCCTCTCTATGGATATCCAACAGAATGTTCTTTAAGTTTTGGCGAATTTGCTACTTGAAATGATCTCTGTTTTCTTGTATCGCTTTCCTGGAAAACTACAGACTTCATTCAGCTCCAAAGAAAAAAGTCTGGAGCCGTGAACTGGGAGGCCGTAGACTCTTCTCGCCATTACTGATGATGAGGAGAGCAGGAAGTACGAGTCAACGCAAATCCTTCCACACTTGTTGCGATACCTTGCTGGAAGAATTTTCCATGATCTGGACTGTAAGTTGCCACAGCACGCCTTGAAGATAAATCAATCTCGCCGTAAAGCGCGCTGAGCCCCAACAAATTCATCGTGGTTTTTATAATACACGTGCACAGTAAATGCACGTTGATCACTTTACCAGCGCTCCATGGCTGCTAA
Organism: Schistocerca americana; assembly: GCF_021461395.2. Classification (NCBI taxonomy): domain Eukaryota; kingdom Metazoa; phylum Arthropoda; class Insecta; order Orthoptera; family Acrididae; genus Schistocerca; species Schistocerca americana. The sequence goes on along the minus strand of NC_060122.1, from coordinate 769,417,058 downwards.
ACTTTTCCATCTGTCACCATCCCCAAGGTTAAGGCCCAACTACCATAACCCCCTACCACCGCAGCCGCACAGTTCCCAAAATTTCCCGTTTGACTGCCTCACCCTGTGTGTGGGAACACTAGACACCAAAGGAAAGAAAATAAAATTCACATGACAAATCGTGACTGTATGTAGCAGTTTCAGAGCAGTTACTCTTAGGAAAATGGAAGTGACAGATTATGAACATCTTGGCCGATCGCTGCCGAAATGATACTCCACCATTTCCATGAGTGTGAAATATATCGGATAAAATGTCACGCTCATTCAAGGTTATTTTCAGCACAGAGAAGTCATTCCTACAGATGAAGTCTGCTATGAGTACGTGACGGCTGTTGGGTCTTCATCCACAGCTACATGATTACTCTGTGATTCACAGTTAATTGCCTGGCAGAGGGTTCATCGAATAGCCTTCAAGTTACTTCTCTACCGCTCCACTCGGCGCGTGGGAGTAACGAACACATACAGGTACATCGTCCAGTGCTACCTCTGATTTCTCTTATTTAATTATGATGATCATTTCTACCTATGAAGGCGGGCACCAAAAAAATATTTTCACACTCTTAGGAGAAAACTGGTGATCGAAATTTCACAAGAAGATCCTGCCACAACGATAAACGCCTTTGTTTTAATGCGTGCCATCTCAGTCCGCGTATCATCCATGTCACTCTCTCCCCTCTGTCGCTGAAACGAGCTGCCTTATTTGAACTTTTTCGATGTCCTCCGTAAGTCGTGTCTGATTCAGACCCCACACTGCAGAAGAGAGAGGACAAGCGTAGCGTAAGCAGTCTCTTTTGTAGACTTGCTGCATTTTCGAAGTTTTCTGTCAATAAATAGCAGTCTTTGGCTTGCTTTCCTTACAGCATTGTCAGTGTGATCGTTCCACTTTAGGTTTTACGTTACTATAATCCCCTAAGTATTTAGTTGAATTGACAGCCTTTCAATTTGTGTGATTATGCGTGAAACGAAAATTTGACGGATTCCTTTTAGTAGTCGTCCGGACGCCTTCACACTTTTTGTTAACCACAGTCAGTTGCTACGTTTTGCACCACACAGACATCTACTCTAAATCGTTTTGCAATTGTTTTTGATCATCTGATGACTTTACAAGGTGGTAAATCGTTTATGCGGATCAGAAAGAACAAAGGGCCTGTAACTCTTCTATGTGAAACGTCATGATTACTTCCGTTTCATTCGATGGCTTTTCGTCAATTACTACTAACAGTGACCTTTTTGACAGGGAATCACGAATACAGTGGCACAACGAGGACGATACTCCGGAGTCATGTAATCTGATTGGAAGTCGCTTGTGAGGAACGGTGTCAAAAACATTGAAATCTGAAAATACGGAATCAGTTTGGCATCCGCCGTCGTTAACAGTCAACCTTCGTAAGAATAATGAGCTTATTGTGTTTGACAAGAACGATATTTTCTGAATCCTTGTTGACTATTTGTCAATAAATTATTTTCTTCGAGGTAATTCATAATCTTCGAAAACTGTATATATTCATACACCCTTCCAAGGGTTTTGGTGTTGCGACTTTCCATGACCAATGTAACAGAACTTCCGACGAACGAGCGGTTGTGTATGATGGGTGTGTCTAATAACGCACTGGAAATTTTCAGCTGGATTTTTTCCAGATGACGTGCACGGGCAGCTTATTGCCGTGTTCTAGACTTTGAGAAACGTCGAATCGTTGGCGTGAGAAACATGAGAGCAACGTACTGCCAGATCACACATTTGGCTCCAGCGCCATCACTGCTAAACGATTACTGATGAGATGGACTCAGGACAACTGTGAAATGTGAACAATAAGAACAGGACCTTCAGAAAGGACTATAACACGAGCAGATCGTAGGATCGTTCGACTGAACCTGACGAAGAAACAAATGACAACAGCTGAAGCACGGAAAGAGATTACGATTAGAGTGTCACCACGATCTGTTGGGAATAGATCAGCGAAAGCTAGATTGGGACTTCAAGTTGCCATGCGTCATTTGCCGTAGATACCATACCACAGCTTGCATGGTGTAGAGCAAGACTCCGTCGGGACATGTTGTGGCAGTCTGTGGTACTGCAGCTACGAGTCTCGCTTCCTTTTGTTGACGGCAGGACAACATTAACAAGCCCATAGGTCACTAGATGAAAGGCTAAACAAAGCATCGATTCTAGAGACCTATACGTTTCCTATAATCATGGTTTATGGTGCTACTGACTATATCAGCATGACTGATTTAGTAATTGTTGCATGTTCTCCACTAGAAAGCAATAATGGTAAATTCTGTTGCCATAACCTTCCTGACCAGGGTAACAGAAGGTATTATTTCTGAGAGATAATGTAATTACAGTTCACACCACAAACGCCTTGAGCGATGTATAGACCCTTCACTGGCATGCCTCGCCTTTGATTAGTCACCCGTAGCACAAGTCTGAGATAAGATGGGAAAACAGATAGGGTGAGGCACCTAAGCCAGGCCACCCCAAAAAAATCTATAATGTCTAAACATATCGAGGTGCGGCTTTCGGTAACTTATAGCAGACAATATGGCGAATTTACTGACGATGGCAAGTAATTTTCATCGTTCATAGTCGCCGAATCACTACATCGAAATTTGTTTGTTTCCCTAAGGGAACTAAGTACTTTTTTCTGTGGCATTTGAAAGACGCTTCTAAGAGAACTTAAACGACATAACATGTATGGGGCTCTGCACCGCTATGGAGCCTTTTTCTATAGCCCGCATCTCGTGGTCGTGCGGTAGCGTTCTCGCTTCCCACGCCCGGGTCCCCGGGTTCGATTCCCGGCGGGGTCAGGGATTTTCTCTGCCTCGTGATGGTTGGGTGTTGTGTGCTGTCCTTAGGTTAGTTAGGTTTAAGTAGTTCTAAGTTCTAGGGGACTGATGACCATAGATGTTAAGTCCCATAGTGCTCAGAGCCTTTTTCTAAAGAATATACGCTTTCTTTCTAAACCACAAGACTCTCTTTGGGCCGGCCGCTGTGGCCGAGCGGTTCTAGGCGCTTCAGTCCAGAACCGCGCGACTGCTACTGTCGCAGGTTCGAATCCTGCCTCAGGCATGGATGTGTGTGATGTCCTTTGGATAGATAGGTTCAAGTAGTTCTAAGTTCTAGGGGACTGATGACCTCAGATGATGTTAAGTCCCACAGTGCTCAGACCCATTTGAACCATTTGAACTAGCCGGCCGGAGTGGCAGAGCGGCTCTAGGCGCTACAGTCCGGAACTATGCGACCGCTACGGTCGCAGGTTCGAATCCTGCCTCGGGCATGGATGTGTGTGATGTCCTTAGGTTAGTTAGGTTTAAGTAGTTCTAAGTTCTAGGGGACTGATGACCACACCAGCTAAGTCACATAGTGCTCAGAGCCATTTGAACCATTGGAACTCTCTTTGGAACCACGATAATGAATAACCGGAATTCCACGTCCATGCGCAGGAACTTCTATTCTTGTTACATTTTCGAGCTTGAAGAGCAACTTCGTTTATCACGAACGATCATTAGCTACCTACTTCAGAAAGTAAAGAAGTTCTAAAAACTAACACTGCCCCACAGGGCGCGTGACTGACCTTAACAACAGCGAGAACTGCCGGCCACCTCCTGTTTTTCAGAGCTCCCTGCTGCTCCACGAGGATGGACTGTTTAGAAAGTAGGAAAATGCTACTGGCAAATTGAATCTCTGAACGAGAATTGTTTCATCCCTGGTAAACTGGTGGGGTGGGTCTATGGCCCGCTCCAGCACACGGTTATAGTCTGTGAGGACAAAGCCAAGCGGAACATTTAGTTTTCGCATGACAGAAACTGAAAATACATACTCACTCGTGTATAGTACTTTATTTTGCATCTATACGCATATTCCGCAAGCTACCATCCGGTGCATGGCGGAGGGGCTTGTACGACTACTAGCCACTCCATTTTCTGCTTCACTCACTAAAGGAGAATGATAAAAATGGTTGTCTTTAGGCCTCGGTGTGAGCCGTAGTTTCTCTAGACGCATCTTCGTGGTCCTAATGCAAAATTTACGTAGTTGGCAGTGGCACCGAAATCGACCAATCTTCTTACGTGCTACCGACCTTCCGCGTTCGATCCATCTTATATTGCTTCGCAACATTACGCATCTATATTCAATCGACGTGACTGTGTCAGGCAACACCCTACTAAAACTGTATTCGAACATTACAGGCTTATTTGTCCTACTCAGCCTGCATTAACTTATATTTTTCTTGTAAATAATAGATTTCATCTATCAATCGTCTTTTTTTAAACTTTATTGGCAGACCTAGATTTCAGGTAGAAACTAGCCGTTCTCAATGCACTATCTTTTTTGATCAAAGCATGTAACGCCTGTTGGTCGGGCTTCATCTACAGTTCATTGAATACTCATGAACTGTGGATGAAGCGCGACCAACAGGCATTACATGCATCGATCAAAAATGATAGTGCATTGGCAATGGCTAGTTTCTAGCTGAAATCTAGATCTGCCAATAAAAATAAAATAAAATAGAAAAGGACGACTGATAGATGAAATCTATTATTTACAAGTCAATATAACATTCGCTGCGTGCAACAACCTTCTGAATGGAAGGTAACCTGATTATATTTTTCTATATTTAGATTAGGCTTCCGTTCATCACACCAGATATGAATTTTGTGTACATCATCCTGTATCCACCTAAAGTCAGTCAAGTCAGTCAACGAGAAAACTTTACCTTACACTATTGCGTCATCAGCAAACAGTAAGAGACTGTTTCTCACTCTGTGCATCAGTTCATTTATGCCTGTAGAGAACTAGAACGATCCTATCACGCTTCCTTGGGAGAATTCTGACGACACCCTTCTCTCTGAAGAACATTCGCCTTCCAGAGCGCCGCGCCGGGTAGCCGTGCGGTCTGGGGCGACTTGCCACGGTTCGCGCTGCTCCCCCCGTCGGAGGTTCGAGTGTGAATATTGTCCTTAGCGTAAGTTAGTTTAAGTTACATTACGTAATGCGTAAGCCTAGGGACCGAACACCTTAGCAATTTGGTCCCATAGAACCTACCACAAACTCCCAATTTCCTTCCAGAGCGACGTACTCGGTTCTATTACTTCAACACATTCATGTGCCGGGAAACCCAGTCCATATTTGCCTCCAGTGGAGCCTACTGTCAAACATATTCCAGAAATCTAGGAATATGGAATGTGCCAGTTGACCGAGACATAAAGTTCGCTGGATACCGTATGAGGAATCGGCGCGTTGAGTTTCGCATTGCTTTCTAAATCCGTACTGCTTTGTGGACACAAGCGTTTCTGTTTCAAGGAAACTTATATTCTAACTCAGTAACGCTGCAAACACATCTTAAGGGGAGCCGGAGGTGGTCAGATCCAAAAAATTACGATTTTTTTTTTGCTACCGAAAATTAATTGGAACATTCCTCTTTAATGTAAACTTTGAATTATTGTTCTACTCGCCCTAGAAGTGGAGTTATTACCATTTTCCCCCACGCCTGCAGAGGAAATGGGCGGCCGCTGAATGCATCTAACACCCTCTCGTGACTTCTGGCGAACTGCTTGGGATTTTCTCGGCCTGTTACGCATACAGCGCCTTATGTTACGCATACAGCGAGTGTGCAAGGATTGGCTACATTGTTTTCTGTGACAAATGAAGCGCTAAGAGCGTATGGGTGCACGGCTTCGAAGGCTCAAACAAACTTTGGGTTCAAGTAAGCTCAGTGATGGAAAGATAATAGAAGGGAGAGGCAGGCTTACTGATGAGGTGATTGAACGTCTACAGAGATACTATGGGTATGCTATAAGGCAAAATACTAGTAATGTTAGTGACATGCGAAAAGCAGTGTGGGCATTGTTCCTTCATACTGCCTCTTCCAATGAATACCCTCAACACAGCCTGTGCCCAAAAGATTCCTGGTGCAAATATAATGCAAAAAAGGACTATGATCACAAACATGGTTTGCCAGCAGCTGTGATAAATGCAATAAAACCAATTTTTCATGACTTAGCACAGCCAGAATTGTTACACAAATGTCTATACGGAAAGACGCAGAATCCTAATGAGACCGTGAACAATTTGATTTGGAAAGTGATTCCTAAAAGTGTGTTTGTAAGCATAAAAACACTGCACTTTGGCATTTATGATGCAATAGCAACCTACAACCAAGGGAACAGTGTGAAGTGTGAAGTTCTGAAGGCATTAGGATTTGCAGCTGGGGTGAACACTGTACGAGCACTAAGAAATATTAACAGAGAAAGGATAAGAGGAGCAGAAAGAAGAGAAAGGCATATGAAGTATGATGGAACAACAGGCCAGAAAAAAAGACAGAAGAGGAAGCTTTTGGAGGATGAAGAAGAAGACCCTGATAATCCATCCTATAGTGCAGGAATGTATTGAGAAACTTTGATAGCCATTTCCCGTAAATTAGAATTTTTCGAATATAAGGAACCTTTTTCTCAAAATCCACTAAAGCTAGAGAGATGAAATTTTTATACAGCACTCCTAGTGGTCAAACGTACATTGTAACACAGCCATTTGGCAATATGTTAAGTAGTTTCATTTCAGTTTAATTATAAAGCAGTTCTTTGTAAAAAAAAATTTGGTTCATTAATAAAAAAATAATTGGAAGGAAACTAGAAAAGATACTCCAAAATCCCTCTGTCATAACTGCAATACTAAACCACTCTATATGTAAAACTAAGTTCAAATTTTTCTATTTGGTAGTTTATTCATAAATGTTCCTCAAACTTAGTGATTTTAACATGGGCAGCATAGGCACCTCCGGCTCTCCTTAAGGATATTAGTCTGCAATTTTGCAGGTCCATTCTTTTATCGTTCTTATATTCGGGAACAGCCTGTGCTTTTTCCCAGTCGATTAGGACTTCGCACTGGGCGAGAGATTGGCGATAAAAGCATCAGCACTAAGGTGACAAAAGCCATGGGATAACGACACGGGGATATACAGTGGTGTAGTATCGCGTTCACAAGGTATAAAACTGCAGTGTGTTGGAGAAGCTGTCATTTGTACTCAGGTGATTTACGTGAAAAAGTTTCCGACGTGATTGCGGCCACACGACGGCAATTAACAGACACTGAGCGCGGAATAGTAGTCGCAGCTAGACGCATGGGACACTACATTTGGGAACCCGTTAGGCAATTCAGTATCCCGCGATCCACAGTGTCAATAATGTGTCGTTATTACCAAATTTCGGGCATTATCTCTCACCACATACGAGGCACGAGTTGACGGCGTTCACTTAACAGCCGGGAGCAAAGGCTAACTTGACAAGCAATACTGCGTGAAATAACAGTAGAAATCAATGAGGGACGTACGTCGAATGTATCCGTTGGGACAGTGGAGCGAAATCTGTCGTGAATGGGCTATGGTGGCAGACGTTCGACGGGAGTGCCTTTCCTAACAACACTACATCGCCTGCAGCATCTCTCCTTGACTCGTGACCATATCTGTTGAACCCTAGACGACTTATTTTTCCATACCTGAGTTTAATGTCGTTATTTGGAAGAAATGGTCTGTTAGTCCAACAACTTCAACACACTTTTCCTTGTTCATACACTACTGGCCCATTAGAATTGCTACACCAAGAAGAAATACATGGGTTGTTTTGGGGGAAGAGACCAAACAGCGAGGTCATCGGTCTTATCGGATTAGCGAAGGATGGGGAAGGAAGTCGGCCGTGCCCTTTCAAAGGAACCATCCCAGCATTTGCCTGGAGCGATTTAGGGAAATCACGGAAAACCTAAATCAGGATGGCCGGACACGGGATTGAACCGTCGTCCTCCCGGATGCGAGTCCAGTGTGCTACCACTGCGCCACATCGCTCGGTGAAGAAATACAGATGATAAACTGGTATTGATTGGACAAATATATTATACTAGAACTGACATGTGATTACATTTCCACGCAATTTGGGTGCATAAATCCTGAGAAATCAGTACCCAGAACAACCACCTCTGGCCGTAATAACGGCCCTGATAATCCTGGGCATTGAGTCAAACAGAGCTTGGATGGAGTGTACAGGTACAGCTGTCCATGCTGCTTCAATTCGATGCCACAGTTCATCAAGAGTAGTGACTGGCATATTGTGACGAGCCAGTTGCTCGGCCACCATTGACCAGACGTTTTCAATTCGTGAGAGATCTGGAGAATGTGCTGGCCAGGGCAGCAGGCGAACATTTGCTGTATCCAGAAAGACCCGTACAGGAACTGCAACTAACGGTCGTGCATTGTCCTGCTGAAAAGTAGGGCTTCGCAGGGATCGAATGAAGGATAGAGCCACTGGTCGTAACACATCTGAAATGTAACGTCCACTATTCAAAGTGCCGTCAATGCGAACAAGAGGTGACCGAGACGTGTAACCAATGGCACCCTATACCATCGCGCCGGGTGATACGCCAGTATGGCGATGACGAATACATGCTTCCAATGTGCGTTCACCGCGATGTCGCCAAACACGGATGCGACCATCATGTTGCTGTAAACATAACCTGGAATCATCCGAAAAATGACGTTTTGCCATTCGTGCACCCAGGTTCGTCGTTGACTACATAATTGCAGGCGCTCCTGCCTGTGATGCAGCGTCAAGGGTAACCGCAGCCATGGTCTCCGAGCTGATAGTCCATGCTGCTGCAAACGTCGTCGAACTGTTCGTGCAGATGGTTTTTGTCTTGCAAACGTCCCCATCTGTTGACTCATGGATCGAGACGTGGCTGCACTATCCGTTACAGCCATGCCGATAAGATGCGTATCATCTCGACTGCTAGTGATACGAGGCCGTTGGGATCCAGCACGGCGTTCCGTATTACCCTCTTGAACCCATCTGTTCCATATTCTGCTAACAGTCGTTGGATCTCGACCAACGCGAGCAGCAATGTCGCGATACGATAAACCGCAATTGCAATAGGCTATAATCCGACCTTTATCTAAGTCGGAAACGTGATGGTACGCATTTCTCCTCCTTACACGAGGCATTACAAGAACGTTTCACCAGGCAACGCCGGTCAACTGCTGTTTGTGTATGAGAAATCGGTTGTCAGCACGTTGTAGGCGGCTCCACCGGCGCCAACCTTGTGTGAATGCTCTGAAAAGCTAATCATTTGCATATCACAGCATCTTCTTCCTGTCGGTTAAATTTCGCGTCTGTAGCCCGTCATCTTCGTGGTGTAGCACTTTTAATGGCCAGTAGTGTATTTGCCGCCACGTGGTCAATTACTGATGCTATCTTTGTAGTAACCCTTGCTGTACGATTGACCAATGGGCACATGCCAAAACTCTAAAGGGTGTTTGTGAGGGTGCTACTAGCTTCATTTATGATAATTATGTTTATGTATCTGTCTCCATACAAAATTACGTAGATTTTGGTAGTTGAGATATTACCTAGAACTTGTGTTAATTAATTGAAAAGTGGCCACACTACCACAGTGATATCGATACACAATCAAAATGATTACTTTCTTGGAGATGTCAAGCCCTGTTTATACAATACCCGATATTTCAGAGAGTTTGTATTCACTTAATGCACTAAGGTCATGTCTTGATTTGGCTGTGTTCCTTTTCTTATATAAATGCATTCCTCCACCCTCTGAAGTAGTCGCACAGTTAGAGTATGTCTTTTCATGCAGCGATAATACTACATATCACTATTCGCGCCGTTGACACAAACTGATAGCAAAAGAAAGCTACGTCGAGTTTGCTAATTACTCAAAACTCAGATGAGCAATTATGGACACTCTCACCACAGTCCCTAAATGCAGCATCTTTTCGCAGAGTGGACTGATAACGAATGTTGCCGACGGCTGCGAGGGCACACTTCACCGGAGGAACTCTTTGCGCTATACTGGGACCGCTGCAAGTTGCTCCGCAAACGAAACGTTCGATTTTAATGAGCTCGTTTCGCTTTACGAGGTCTGAAAATTTTAAGACGCAAACTTTGAATCCCTGCACCCCCGGAGGACGTTTATAACTCGGTAACCCCAGTTCACCACCGGACAGTTCAACTGCTCGACACAGAGTATCAGTGGAAGACGTCCGTAAATACTTCGTGTTGCGAAATTAAATCAGCAGATATTTTTTAAGGAAACTAAATGCCAGTTGGTGGCACTACAATCGCTCTGCAGTCACATTGAAATGCCGGTTCTGTAAATTATCTAAATAGTATTCCTCTAAAAGAACATCGCCTTCTCTCCAGAGATTTCCATTGAGTTAAGGAGACTTCTCCGTAATACTTGCATGTTGATCGAACCTACATGTAGCGAATCTAGTAACCCATCCGTTAATTCGCAGATGTACTGAAGTAAACAATATATTTTATCTCATTAACACCTGCTGCGTCTCACAATGACAATAAGTCTGATTTTGTAATACTTCCTTTGTACAGTTTTTGGCAGCCGGCTTATCTTCTGGGCAAAAAAAGCAGACCATGTGAATGTTATGCAAATTATCAACAACCGTGCTGCAATTCCATTTCTGGCCACAAGTTTCCTTACAAAGGAAAAAAAACACTAATCGTGAAACAGAAAAAAAGGAAAAAAATAACAGACGGGGTACAGAAAGCACACAATCTAACATCGCACCTTAATTCTGACTTCACTTCATCCCATATTCGTTTCCCGACAATGCTACAGGTGTTCTGAAGATGTTTCTTGAGTCTTCAGAATTTGTACCAAATGTCTGTTCTCTTAGGAGTCATTCTTTCTGTTATTGGGTCATAAAAGTAAAGTGTGCAGTCGCGCTTTGTATTTTGCCAGTTTTTGAATGTATCATTTGTGTGAATTTTATTACGTAGAGCTCTTTTTTATAATAGGAATTATATACTGCGTAAGACATTTTTCTCTACTCTTTGTAAAACCGCTACCAAATACCTCTCAACTACACTTGCTATTAAGGAGACTAAAGTATCTAATGTTATCAGTCTCCTTTTCACCCACCAGGACGGAATCAGTGCAACCTGTGAAAAAAGGTTCTAAATGTTCATGTAGTGTGTATCTGAGGCAGGACGTGGGAACTAGCACAGTATTCAACTAGATGATTGTGGAAAAACGCCTAAAAACTACATCCACGCTGGTCTGCACATCAGGCCTCGTCGTTAATACGCAGCGTGAATGCGAACCAGAGCCAGTGCGCCTCCCTGTGTCTTTAAAGTGGGCGCTTTGTTATTTTGTTTTATTTATTTTTTAAGGTTACTCGGACTTGGCGCTTTACTCGCCTTAATCACTATCTTGCGATTAAATATTACAAGACTACTGATAAGAAAAGAAATTTACATGTTTCAAAATGCACTGGTGTCCAAACCGCTATTTCCCCGCCACGTTTCTGATTCAAGATATAATCATACAAACGGTTAACAGATAGGCTATCAGTACGGTCGTGTTGTGCACGGAAGATGGCATTCCGGTCAACGGACAACCACGCCAATGATGATGTTAGAGTACCTACCAATCGGGATACTGTTTTCCGTGTAGTCTCACATCCAAAGTGGTTCAAATGGCTCTGAGCTCTATGGGACTTAACTTCAGAGGTCATCAGTCCCCTAGAACTGAGAACTACTTCAACCTAACTAACCTAAGGACATCCCACACATCCATGCCCGAGGCAGGATTCGAACCTGCGACCGTAGCCGTCACGCGGTTCCAGACTGTAGCGCCTAGAACCGCTCAGCCAACCCGGCCGGCAGTCTCACATCCACAGTCGCTGTGTACACACTCACAGACGGTGTAGCATGGCACAGAAGAAACGCCCACCAGACTCTGAGGTGGAGGGACATGGGAAGAATTGAAGCAGGACAGTCGCAAACTTATGTGGCCCCATGGCTTAATGTGCATCGTTCTGTTGATTCTCAGATGAGGCGACGGTTTATAAAGACCGAAATTGTATCCCGGAGACCAGGTCAGGACCGGCCACGTGTGACATCAGAAAGAGTGGACCGTTATTTGGCTGTAACGGCACGACGGTACAGCCTTACTACTGCACTGCAACTGGCATCTGACCTCGCAGCATTCCCTGCATGTGTTGCATCGTGGCAAACGTTACACCGAAGGCTTCAGCAGAGTGGCTTTCATTGTTGGAGGCCTGCTGTCTGTTTACCTCTGGCGTGTCTCCATAGAAGGGAACGTCTAGAATGGAGCTGTCAATATGCCACCTGGACGATCGAACGGTGGGCCAATGATCTTTTCACAAATGAGTCCAGATTTGGTCTGGAGAGTGATTCTTGGCGGATTCGCATCTGGAGGGTACGTGGAACACTATTTCGGGACTCAAACATTGTGGAAAGAGACTGATATCGAGGAGGATCCCAAATGGCGTGGATAGGGCTTATGTTGACTACTAGAACACATCTTTACGAAATTGTACTGCTGAATCGGCAAGGTTTAACTGCTATCAGTTATCGTGACGAGATCTTGAGTCCTCAGGTGCGGTTGTTGCGAGGTGGTGTGCATTCAGACATTGACGACAATGCTCGACCTTGTACGGCGTATGGGGCGTGGCTTGCTCACCCTCCCGATTTGAATTCCATCTGGGATGCACTAGGGAGGCGGGTTACATCGCTTCAGCATCCACCAACCACTCTCCAAGACTTGCGAGCAGCTCTGCAGGTAGAATTGGCGTTATTGCCTCAACGTGAGATTGATTACATCATTCACAGCATTCGCCGTCTTCAGTCCTGTACTAATGCCAGAGATGCTCACACCCTATACTGAGCGCATTAATAAGTTGTCAGAATGTGTGTGCAAGTCCGCCCAGTTGGAAAAAACGAAGAACATTTTTGTCTACCGTTATGCGAGTTGCGGTTGTTTAAGTTCTGTATTCTTTACATCGTTTCTACTTTACTATCGCCAGTTTACACTGTTTTGTGGAAAAATAAATGCAGCCTGGTAAAATTTCTGTTTGTCGTTTGAAATCCGGACACCAGTGTAATAATCATAGTTCTTACACGAAACAGCACTTATTCTAAGATTAACTTTCAGCCATTGACTAGAAATTACAGAATACAGGAAACTATTTTGTATGGGTCTTTTCTAGTTATACACTGTAAAAATGGTTCAAATGGCTCTGAGCACTATGAGACTTAACAACTATGGTCATCAGTCCCCGAGAACTTAGAACTACTTAAACCTAACTAACCTAAGGACGTCACACAACACCCAGTTATCACGAGGCAGAGAAAATCCCTGACCCCGCCGGGAATCGAACCCGGGAACCCGGGCGTGGGAAGCGAGAACGCTACCGCACGACCACGAGCTGCGGACAATACACTGTAAAAATAATAACATAAAACTTCTTTATTTAGTATACGAAACTGGAGAAAACTAATTCTAAAATGCTCCTGGTGCACGAAAACGAATCGGCGACCACTCGTTTTGAAGACGCGGGTTGGGGACGTGCCTTCGGAAATCGAACACCGTGCCTTGGATGATTGTGAGAATATAGCTTCTCCTGTCAACCCCGCTCCCAGGGAAGGTTCCAACTGCGGGGAGGTTGTGAGAGATGGTCCCTAGGTAGCTATCAAAAGTGAGCTGTATTTAACGTGTCATCTCATTACGTGTTGTGTTAGCAAAAATGTCCCAAAATCGATCGCGTTCTAGGGTCTATTTCTGAAAACATAAACGACGGCCATAACCTTTGCCAGGAGATTGCATGCATCTTTGATGGTGGAGAATGTCTCGCCCTACAGAGGAACATATTGGGGACGATCATGTGTGTTGGCATCCGGTGATAAGGGCCTAGCATGTTCTGGAGAAGGCGCTATACGTCCGCCGCCGCGCTGCACAGGCGACGGCGTTCTTTCGCGTCGTCCACATTACATCTCAGTCAGAGGGGGCTGCCCGCCAGAGCGATGGCATGGAGCTTGCGTCGCGCCGAATATATACCGGTAACGACGATGTACCAGGAGGCACTCGTTTCCGCGGTGAAGTATGGTTGATGAATTGCGCGCAGGGAAAGTTTTCATGGACACAACTGTATCCCAAAAGGAAAAGTTAGATGGTAGCACTGATGCAATGTGGACCAGGGCGATCGGCAGTTGACCTGAACAAGGTGAGAGTTCGTCAACAGAAACTCCAGTGATACTGTTTAGACTGTGATTCCATAACTTCAGGACTGTACGCACTTAAACCTTGTAAGGGATCCGTGATCCCACGAACATAGATATTAGTGTCCAACACCCAGGTCGATAGCAGACAGGAGTCGATTGTCGAGCACTGCAGGAGGCAGTGAGATTAGTGTCGAGTGAGAGCAGTACTGGGAAGTCTAGCAAAAATTAAAATGGCGGTCGAGCTGAGTACGATGTCAATTGCGGATGTGCCGAGTGAGGAATAAATTGTAAATTCCTGTGTGTGACAAATGAGCGAATCCCTCTGATCGTCGTGGGGTTGACCCTCATCAATACCGATTCGCGAATGATAAAAAACCAAAAGTGACAAGTGCCGAATTACGTGTTTCGCGTCAAACACGTCGGCCAGCAACAACCATGGATTGCAGTGAGGATTGTTGTGAATGTTAACCATCATCATTGCGTGTGACGAAGTACTTAAAGTCAGCAACCAATTACTGATATAACCGTAATTAAACGTGTAAGGCGAAGGTAGCAACTGCCTCAGAATTTGTGAGTTAATAGAAAATACAAATGAGTTTGTATATCGCAATCTTTGTGGTCTTTAATAATAGAAAAACTTTCAATCATCAACTATTCCGTCTCAGAACAGCCGCACTCTGTTGAAATATCCTCGAAAACACAGCAGAAAAACCGATGGCCTTTCATCCATTAAGCACACGGTCATATATTTATAATGATTAATTGTTTGGCGGCTTCGGTAAATCACACAAAACCCAATAAAGGACATAACGTTCGTGTATCAACCTCTAGCGGGCACACTGACATTCACCGGGGCGAGACAGTTCTTCGCTTGGGGATTGTGAAGGTGTCTTACTTCACCTTGAAAATGTGACCGGTACAGACAAAGCAACCGAAGGCCGCTTGGATCCGACGTGCCATCACTGTACAGACAGGTTAAAATTTGTGCGGATGTGTTATGCAGTATACCGTATAAATGTTAATAAACTATACCTTTTTTAACAAGTCCACCGCTAGCAATAACTGACTTCGAACGCCCATCCTGAAGATCTGAAGAAGACGTCGCAAGGTGAACGCCGTGGCGCGAAGGATGTCTCGAGTAAAAACTATTCCTAGACATCGTAGAGTCTCCGTCGTCCTGAACGGAGCCACACTTTCGGGAGTCCATTTCCAGTGGTCATCGACCAGGGTTTGGCGACGTTCATATGGCTGCCAGCACCGCCGTCGATATGTTCGACCAACTGTGTTGCCTCTTGGGCCTCATCATTGGCAGATACGATGAAGACGAGATCGTTTGCATAGGCTAGGCATTTGGATGTGTGTCCTCGCATAGTGATACCTGATAAACGTCTTGCAGGCCGCGGAGAAGCGGTTCTTGTGCAGTGGCGTACATGATCGTTCATAAGCCACAACTCTGTTGGACTGACGGTGCGATCGATATTGGTGTCGTCATCCGTCCATTGACCATGACCCTCGACGAAGCGTCACAAAGAAGCCGCATGATTAAGAGGACGAGGGCAGGTGGGAAAGTCATTCGTTCCAACACCTTCGCGAGGAAGGTGTGGTTCACGCGATCGAATGCCTGATAGGAACCGGCGAAAATCATCGTTCTGTGCTGTAGACAGACTGTTGCAGTGGCAATGAGGTCTCTATAATCACATAGCGTTGATCGTGCATTAGTGCCTCCGCCTAAGGACGTCTGTGCAGGTGACAGGACCTGATGCACGACTCATCTGAGACGCATCGTGAGGAGGCGTGTAAAAATCTTAAAATCTGAGTTGAATAATTTGCCTAGAGCTGCCATGTCGCGTGCCTCCAGAGGGTTTGGTTATGGGAATAATTAGACCTTCCAGAAATTCCGGGTGGTGCCGGCGTCGCTGGCGACAGTAGTTCCCGGTACATTTCGTACATTTCCCTCCATCGCGGCAACATTAAATCCTTGAATGTCCTATAAAATTCTAAGGAAAGGCCGTCTGGTCCTGGTGATCAATTGAGAATCCGCATAACGAGTGCATCAACAATGTTTTCAGTGGAGATGTTTGCTAAGGGAGGGTCCACCCCGTGGCCATCAGGGGTACGATGAATCGTCTGAAACATGTCTGTAAGTAACTCAACGTTAGGATCTTCTTCATGAAAAAAGTGACGATAGTGACCTTCGAAAGCTGCTGCGTTGTGCGCTTGTGATACTAACCGTCGACCGCCAGGCAAATCTAAAGAATGGATCTGAGCTTGTCGTTTTCGCCCGAGGTCTGCGACGACATGCTGTATTGAGTGCGTTTCTCCGTTGTTGATGCTGTCTTGGAACCGCACATGGACAATTATGCCTTCCAAGAGGAGCCGTATAAGGGCCAATACAGTAGCCTTGACGCTTTGAGTCCCCAAGTGTGGACGAGTGTTGTGTGAGGCGTTCTTCGCAAGATTCCCGTGTGGTCGTGACCATTCGTCGACATTCCAGTTCCTGTAAGTAGGCAACGTCAAGTTTCCGTGGGGCCCGACTGCATCGTATTGGTTATCGTCGGATTCTGATCGTGCACACATAAACACTATGGTCTGAGAAAGTTGAAGGCCATCTTTCCGCCTTCAGAACGTGTGAAGCGAGAGGAAAAGTCACGTACAGGCGATCCAGTCGACTGGCTAAGTGGCTCGTGACGTATGTATAGGCCAGACGACCGCTATGTACCATCTCCCAGATATCTAAGAGACAGAGTCGACGTACTAAGTAATGGAGTTCGGGACAGGAAGTGAAAAATTGGTATGGGTCCTTCCTCGCAAGAATACAGTTGAAATCTCCACCCATAATTATGTGCTCATATCTTCTTAAGAAAATTGAGTGATTGTTTCAAAATAATCGCTTTCGTCGTTGGTCTGTACCGTATGGCGCATAAACATGCGCTAGTCTGATTCCGTGTACTGTTAGTCTCAGCCCTCGTGCTGGCTGCAAGTAAGTGACGTCTACCACTGCAAGGCCGTCGCAGACCATAGTCGCTGCTCCACTATCTCCGTTGCCGGCCGGGGTGACATGCTGTATAACCACAAAAATCGGATCACGTCTCCGTTCGTAGTTATTGGAATATGGCAATGTCAAAGTCGCGTGAGTGTAACGCGTCACGTAACTACTGAAGTTTAACGTAGGAAATTGGTGGTGGCAACACGTTTCCGTGCGCGCTCATATCGGGAAGAACGAATGTAGTATTTTCCATCTCCTTGTCACGCCCGGTTCACCGGACGGTCTTTGGCATTTCTGGGTCTGCTGGGGGTTCAGGAAGCCCGAAACGGGGCAGTGTAGTCCAGGCAGCGCTGATGGAGGAAGCACCGTTGGCATCAAGGTGTTTGTGCTGGCGACTTGGAAAACGTAGCTGCTGGGGTCTTCAGGGCATTGCTGTGTTGCGAGGTCACTCAGTAAATTTTCCCGTACATGACAGGGATGGGTACTGGGAACAAATCACGTGACCTCCACCTTGGAATCATCTGGTGGGTGGGTGACCAACCTAGAAGCACGACTCTTGACTCTGCCGTCGATGTCATCTTCCTCTTCTTGCGTCATTTTGGTGACCCTTGTTCGCAGAGATGCAATTTAGAGTCAGACAACGGGATGGAGCCGCTTCGTGCAGGAAAGAAGGTGGCAGTAGGCACATCCATGACATCAGGAGCCATATCACCTTCACTTCTGTCTCGTTCTTAATCCGCCACCGGGATCTCCGGGAGAGGGTCCGGCTGCTGTTGTAGACGGTCAGTCTCATCTCGTCTGGTCGTTGCGGATTGTGAAAGATCGTGTAGAAGTTTCTGTGCAGATGTCTGGAGGGCATCAGGTCTCAGTGCCGCTGCGTAGGTGCTGGAAGGGATGTCATACTTGGAAGGTAGAAGCTCGTTGATGCGCAGCTGCTAATTCTGCGTTGGAAGCATTCATTACGCACATGTCCTTCTTTACCAGATCCAAAAAATGGTTCAAATGGTTCTGAGCACTATGGGACTTAACTTCTGAGGTCATCAGTCGCCTAGAACTTAGAACCACTTAAACCTAACTAACCTAAGGACATCACACACATCCATGCCCGAGGCAGGATTCGAACCTGCGATCGTAGCGGTCGCGTGGTTCAAGACTGTAGCACCTAGAACTTCTCGGCCACTCAGGCCGGCTTTACCACATCCAGAACAGGTCTCTGGCTGCGCATCGTATATGACTAGGGACGGGCAACAACAGTGAGGAGGTAGGACGGGACATATTTTTTTTTCTCAATGCAGACTTGCCGCATTCCGTTCAAAGGTACGTATATAGTGAAGTGTGGACATTTCTCTGCTACATGGCCGCGCGGAGTGGCCGTGTGGTTAGAGGCGCCATGACACGGATTGCGCGGCCCCTCCCTCCGGAGGTTCGAGTCCTCCCTCGGGCGTGAGTATGTGTGTTGTCCTTAGCGTAAGTTAGTATAAGTCAGTTTAAAGCAGTGTGTAAATCTAGGGACCGATGAGCTCAGCAGTTTTGTCCCTTAGGAAGTCACACAGATTTGAACATTTCCGCTACACGCCCTAGTACTGTTCCATAAGGGCGCAGTGCCGCCATCACGTCTTCTGTCGGCATTTCTAGCGGAAGCTCGGAGTTACCTGTCGAGCATAATCCCATGATGGAATGTTCGACAGTTACTGGGCCAAAATGGTCGCACATGTTATTACGAAAAGGTGACCTTCAATGTAGTTTTTCGGTAAGAGGTGACCATAATGTTGCTGATAGTAACACATGCTTATACCGCTGTGAAGTAAACAACAGCGAGGCACACGCCGCAGTGAGGATGTAAACAGCTGGGTCCACACCGCTTTGCCATGTACGGCGAACAGGGAAGGCCAGCTCTCAGAGCGGATAAGGCACTCAGTAAATAAAATAGTGACACATGGAAGTTCATAACTTTGTAAATAATAGACAAGCTGATAACGGTTCAACTTACTCAAGAGCAATGGCTTCTGCACGAAAGAACCGTATATCATACGCTATGGACGGCCTACGGCATTATCTGTTGACTAGTTTGATAAGTAATGCCTCCGAATTTTTTTTATAAATAAATCCTGTAAAAGAATGTTTCAAATGGCTCTGAGCACTATGGGACTTAACATCTATGGTCATCAGTCCCTTAGAACTTAAACCTAACTAACCTATGGACAGCACACAACACCCAGTCATCACGAGGCAGAGAAAATTCCTGACCCCGCCGGGAATCGAACCCGGGAACCCGGGCGTGGGAAGCGAGAACGCTACCGCACGACCACGAGCTGCGGACGAAAATCCTGTAAAACTTTTTAAATAAAACAAATGTTATCAGCATTCAACGTGTTAATTCTTCATGTCTACATATTTGTAGCTGTCTGCCGCAAGAGGGCTCCAAACTGTGGAGTGTAATATGGCCATGTGCAACGTCGCCATGTCGGTGCATGAGAAACAGCGTACTTTCCCTGTAGCACGTCATCTTCGTGGTGTAGCAGTTTTAATGGCCAGTAGTGTACATGGTTTAGCGTAGGATATTACTCATCTACCTAGTGAGCAAGTGAGCTGGATTCCAATTCCGACCTTCGTACAGATTTTCATTCATCGCTTCAGGCTGCATATATACATTAAGGTGTTTGAGAGTATTCTTCTCGGGTATGCAGCCGGATCATAACGTCTTCATGACACAACATTTCCGCGGTCCAACTGGCGGCCATCTTCAGCTGAGAGTGCTGGTGCACGATCTCGCCGGAACTGACTTCCTAGCGCAAGCTGCGGACCCTATATTGGCCGCAGAAGACCCACAACGCGTGCGCGAGAAGGTGCCGTAACTGCCCTCTAGCGCAGTAAACATACCGTGCCGCCAGTGGTGGAAATAGGCGAAATCGAGATATCGCTGTCAAAAATTAAAAAAATTTTTCTTCTGACGATCGAAACACAGACCGTTGTTTTTTGATGTCAGATAACACCGGGTCCCAAGTCTTACTTAAAAGATAGCCCTTGTCTCTATTAATAAGACTGTCAGATAACCGAATCTCTATGGATTCTTTTAAAACACAGTCCCAATAGCGAGATGCAGGGGCAACCATTTGTGTCTTGTCATAGAGCATTTTGTGTCCCTCGGTGAGACAGTGCTCCGCCACTGCAGATTTCTCAGGTTGAAGCAGCCGTGTGTGCCGCTGATGCTCAACACATCGGTCCTGAATGGTCCGGATTGTCTGCCCAATATAAGCCTTCCCACAGTGGCAAGGGCTGCATACCCGAGAAGAATATTATCAATTATTACGCCGGGAAAGCCTTCGTAGCCACAAGGTGTTGGAGACTTGGAAAGCTCTCTTGAAGCATATATTTCCCTTTCATTAACTTCAGGTATTTATAAAACCCTGATTGAATATGGGCGATGGCGCTAGTATGATAAATAAACCGTGAACTTTAACTCTAAATTTTTGACGAAACTGAAAAAAATCGAGACCCTGTGAATTTAATAAACTACTACTCGATTCCTAGGAATCACTCACTAGTTTAACACAGGATTTGTTTTCCGTAAGTATGGCGCAATTCTAGCGCTGTAATCTTGATTGTCATATAAGATAAATGCTTACCTTTTCTTTCCACATTTCCGGTTTCTTCCGATTGTGCGAAATTTTGAGGCACTATCGTATGTACGCCTTACTGGTGGCTACTGGAGGCCGGGGTTAAATTTTTCCTAACAGTTGGGTCGCCGTCAGCTGGTGTTTGAAATGGGCGGACGGCGCCGGCGGCTGACAACAGTGATTGATGGGGGCGGCGCCGCGCGCCGTGCGCCGGACAGCGCGGACGGCGGCTACTGCCGCCCCCGCCGCCCCCAGCGCCGGCCACGCTGATTAATAGTCGCTTCCCGTGCGCCTGTGTCCCGGGGGCGGACGGGGCCAGCTCATTCCTTCCCCTTCCGGTCGCTCTTCAATCGCGGCGCTTCCGCCCTCGCGCTGTCCAGAGCGCCGCTTCGCCCGACCCCGGCCTCCCCCTTCTTTGTATTGCAGATGTGCGACCTTTTTTACTGATCTTCGGATCATCTGCTTCGCTGGCTCCTACTGACTACGTCGGCTTTGTGCCTAGTCCGCTGCCGATTATTCCCGGAGGGGAGGAAAAAAGGAGTCCCTCGCTGCAGAGAAGGATTCGACGAACGGCAACTGTTGCCCTAAAGGAAGCGTGTTCTGCACAGAATTTACGATCTGTTTACAAGCTACTGTAATATTCAGAAAAAGTGACATCATGTAACATTGTCAAATGGTTGAAATGGCTCTGAGCACTATGGGACTTAACATCTATGGTCATCAGTCCTCTAGAACTTAGAACTACTTAAACCTAACTAACCTAAGAACAACACACAACACCCTGTCATCACGAGGCAGAGAAAATCCCTGACCCCGCCGGGAATCGAACCCGGGAACCCGGGAACATTGTCAGGGCTGAACATTTTCGTCTTTCCTACTTCTTCGACTCACCGTTCAGACTCCAGTTCTGCGACTTTCTTCAAGAAGCTGAGCTCTGTTGGAGGGCTGCAGAAAACGGGGTTCCTCTTGCTTTTCTGGGAAAGAAGACCTATTGTGTGACAATCTACAGTCTCCATAATTTGTAGTACATGCTTATTGGTTAAGTACAGGGAAGGAAATTATGAACACAATATTAATGTTTTTTATACTGTTTAATCCTTACGTTTCCTCCACTTTGCGACAGCTGTTTGCCGCCTGGAAGACAATAAACTTCTAGCGGATGTAGCGTTGCTCTTGGGGGGCGAAAATAAAAAGAATTCTTATTTGGTATTTTTTTGAAAATGTCGAAAAAGTGAATATTTTGGTGGGCCACTTGGCAACAGAATCAGGGACTGATTACACTCTTATAATAACGTACGTTGAGCATTAAATACCTGAATAAAAGCAGCAGATTGATTTACTTGAGATCGTTCGGAAGAAACATTATCATTTCTGCGCCTTTTTATAGTCGTGATGTAGTCATACCCGGAACAACACTAAGGGACCAGAAGATTTATAGACTTTAAAAGAAATGTAACACTACACAATTAAAAAAAAGTTGATTCAGAAATAATAGGAAAACGATAATGTTCCCTCTGCCTCATGCTGCGTTCGGCCCATCAGATTGATCGTAATTTCTGGTGATGAACTAACACAAAATAATTATCATTCAAGTAAATGAGGAGATGGAAATCATCAAGGTTAATTTACTAAAATAAGCATACTTATCTTTAACACGCGTTTTTTAGTGCTACGTACCTTTTCATATTAAATTACAATACATGACCATAAAATGTCCACTTGATGCTGTCTGTTCGTAATCAGTTACAAGAAACTACATGTTTTCTGATAGGAAAAATAACAATTAGCACTTTTATTGAATATTGAATCTGTATATTGAGCAAGCAGTAAAGGAGACGGAAGAAAAGTTCAGAGTAGGTATTAAAATCCATGGAGAAAAAAATGGAAACTTTGAGGTTCGCCGATGACATTGTAATTCTGTCAGAGATAGCAAGGGACTTGGAAGAGCGGTTGAACGGAATGGACAGTGTCTTGAAGGGAGGGTATAAGATGAACATCAACAAAAGCAGAACGAGGATAATGGAATGTAGTCGAATTAAGTCGGGTGATGCTGAGGGAATTAGATTAGGAAATGAGACACTTAAAGTAGTAAAGGAGTTTTGCTATTTGGGGAGCAAAATAACTGATGATGGTCGAAGTAGAGAGGATATAAAATGTAGACTGGCAATGGCAAGGAAAGCGTTTCTGAAGAAGAGAAATTTGTTAACATCGAGTATAGAATTAAGTGTCACGAAGTCATTTCTGAAAGTATTTGTATGGAGTGCAGCCATGTATGGAAGTGAAACATGGACGATAAATAGTTTGGACAAGAAGAGAATAGAAGCATTCAAAATGTAGTGCTACAGAAGAATGCTGAAGATTAGATGGGTAGATCACATAACCTTTGAGGAGGTATTGAATAGAATGGAGGAGAAGAGAAGTTTGTGGCACAACTTGACTAGAAGAAGGGACCCGTTGGTAGGACATGTTCTGAGGTGTCAAGGGATCACTAATTTAGCATTGGAGGGCAGCATGGAGGGAAAAAACCGTAGAGGGAGACCAAGAGATGAATACACTAAGCAGATTCAGAAGGATGTAGGCTGCAGCAGGTACTGGGAGATGAAGAGGCTTGCACAGGATAGAGTAGCATGGAGAGATGCATTAAACCAGTCTCAGGGCCACAACAACAACATTGAATATTTTCACATAAAATATAAAATACCGTTGCGGAATGCAGCAAGTCCGCGTTCGCCTTTCATGAAATACGAACATTAAAAGGTGAGGCTCCCAATGCCTCATTTTTCTTGAAACAACAGAATTCTTTTTTATATCATTAATCGATACATGTACATAGAGATTTACAGCTACCGCGCAAGAACGGCAAAGATAAAGAATAATAGATTCTGCCACTGCTATGCGGTGGTTCATTTTTTTTACTTTACAATTGTTCGATAACTTTAGGCCATCAGGCGTTTACTATTGAGCGTCTAATAATGTTCGTGAGGCGAAAATTACCAATATTACACGGACTACTCCGGTGCACCTAAAAGTTTTCTATGTTTCTGGAGCTTCACAGATTTCTGCAGTTGGCGTGCTTACACTATCAAAATCTCTTTCACTGATACGGCCCACTGTGGGCAACCTTACAGCTAATCTTCACTTTGATCATCAGTATGCGGACTGGTTGGATTCAACTCGCTACGACTTTCCCTCCTGCATCAGCCTCTTCATCTCAGGGTAACACGCAGTGTCTTCGATTTTTGTTGGATATATTCGAATCACTATCGTTACCTACATTTTTATTCTCCATGACCCTCGCTAGTAACATGGAAATCATGACCTAACCCACGCCGTATTGTGCTTATCCCTTCTTTTACTTGATGTTTCCCATCTGTCTGCAGAACAACAATTCTCATCAGTCCATGTAACTGCCCCCATCCTTTTTGTAAGATCGTATCTCAACCGCTTTAATTCTCATTTTTTTCTCTCTTCCCCACAATCCTTGATTTGCGTCCATACAAAAATTATTTATACAAAAAATGTTTTCCTCAAATTAAGGCCTGTGTCTGATGCAAAAGATTTACTTCTAGGAAGAAGTGTCTTCCTTGCTTCGTCCTTGATAATATATTTTAGTTCCCAGGTAAAAAAAAAAAAATCGTTCGTTTCGTATATTGCGTCGTCCCATAATTTGTTACGTTTTTAACACTTTGACTGCCAGTCCTTGCGTCACTTGACTTGACGCAAAAATTTCGGTTGATTGCCGATGCCGTCATTTGACTGGGTACCATCTCTCTCGCTTTTAAAACCCAAATCATGTTTGTTGACCGGCTCAATCGCGTTTCGTTGTTGGTTAGTCTTCTTAATAAATACTGGAAA
Organism: Schistocerca americana; assembly: GCF_021461395.2. Lineage (NCBI taxonomy): Eukaryota > Metazoa > Arthropoda > Insecta > Orthoptera > Acrididae > Schistocerca > Schistocerca americana. Next base: position 769,392,518 of record NC_060122.1, on the reverse strand, counting down.
ACCATAACAATGGCTGGCATTCTAGGACACAGCAAGGTTCACTTGACCTGTAATTGAAGTGTTTATTAATATCATTTCTGGTGTTCCTCAGTGCTTCTGACTTTCTTCGGTTTAATCTCAGTCCAAAATATGCTCTCATAGGACTGTTCCACCTAATCAATCGGTCATGTAGAGACTGAAATATGTCGGTATTAATACATGAACCATGAACCATGGACCTTGCCGTTGGTGGGGAGGCTTGCGTGCCTCAGCGATACAGATAGCCGTACCGTAGGTGCAACCACAACGGAGGGGTATCTGTTGAGAGGCCAGTCAAACGTGTGGTTCCTGAAGAAGGGCAGCAGCCTTTTCAGTAGTTGCAAGGGCAACAGTCTGGATGATTAACTGATCTGGCCTTGTAACAATAACCAAAACGGCCTTGCTGTGCTGGTACTGCGAGCGGCTGAAAGCAAGGGAAACTACAGCCGTAATTTTTCCCGAGGGCATGCAGCTTTACTGTATGATTAAATGATGATGGCGTCCTCTTGGGTAAAATATTCCGGAGGTAAAATAGTCCCCCATTCGGATCTCCGGGCGGGGACTACTCAAGAGGATGTCGTTATCAGGAGAAAGAAAACTGGCGTTCTACGGATCGGAGCGTGGAATGTCAGATCCCTTAATCGGGCAGGTAGGTTAGAAAATTTAAAAAGGGAAATGGATAGGTTGAAGTTGGGTATAGTGGGAATTAGTGAAGTTCGGTGGCAGGAAGAACAAGACTTCTGGTCAGGTGACTACAGGGTTATAAACACAAAATCAAATAGGGGTAATGCAGGAGTAGATTTAATAATGAATAGGAAAATAGGAATGCGGGTAAGCTACTACAAACAGCATAGTGAACGCATTATTGTGGCCAAGATAGATACGAAGCCCACACCTACTACAGTAGTACAAGTTTATATGCCAACTGGCTCTGCAGATGACGAAGAAATTGAAGAAATGTATGATGAAATAAAAGAAATTATCCAGATTGTGAAGGGAGACGAAAATTTAATAGTCATGGGTGACTGGAATTCGAGTGTAGGAAAAGGGAGAGAAGGAATCATAGTAGGCGAATATGGATTGGGGCTAAGAAATGAAACAGGAAGCCGCCTGGTCGAATTTTGCACAGAGCACAACATAATCATAACTAACATTTGGTTTAAGAATTATAAAAGAAGGTTGTATACATGGAAGAACCCTGGAGATACTAAAAGGTATCAGATAGATTATATAATGGTAAGACAGAGATTTAGGAACCAGGTTTTAAATTGTAAGACATTTCCGGGGGCAGATGTAGACTCTGACCACAACCTATTGGTTATGACCTGTGGATTAAAACTGAAGAAACTACAAAAAGGTGGGAATTGAAGGAGATGGGTCCTGGATAAACTGAAAGAACCAGAGGTTGTACAGAGTTTCAGGGAGATCATAAGGGAACAATTGACAGGAATGGGGGAAAGAAATACAGTAGAAGAAGAATGGGTAGCTAGTAGGGCTAGTAGAAATCCTTGGGTAACAGAAGAAATATTGAATTTAATTGATGAAACGAGAAAATGCAGTAAATGTAGCAGGCAAAAAGGAATACAAACGTCTCAAAAATGAGATCGACAGGAAGTGCAAAATGGCTAAGCAGGGATGGCTAGAGGACAAATGTAAGGATGTAGAGGCTTATCTCACTAGGGGTAAGATAGATACTGCCTACAGGAAAATTAAAGAGACCTTTGGAGATAAGAGAACGACTTGTATGAATATCAAGAGCTCAGATGGAAACCCAGTTCTAAGCAAAGAAGGGAAAGCAGAAAGGTGGAAGGAGTATATAGAGGGTCTATACAAGGGCGATGTACTTGAGGACAATATTCTGGAAATGGAAGAGGATGTAGATGAAGATGAAATGGGAGATATGATACTGCGTGAAGAGTTTGACAGAGCACTGAAAGACCTGAGTCGAAACAAGGCCCCCGGAGTAGACAACATTCCATTGGAACTACTGACGGCCTTGGGAGAGCCAGTCCTGACAAAACTCTACCATCTGGTGAGCAAGATGTATGAAACAGGCAAAATACCCTAAGACTTCAAAAAGAATACAATAATTCGAATCCCAAAGAAAGGTGTTGACAGGTGTGAAAATTACCGAACTATCAGTTTAATAAGTCACAGCTGCAAAATACTAACACGAATTCTTTATAGACGAATGGAAAAACTAGTAGAAGCCAACCTCGGGGAAGATCAGTTTGGATTCCGTAGAAACACTGGAACACGTGAGGCAATACTGACCATACGACTTATCTTAGAAGAAAGATTAAGAAAAGGCAAACCTACGTTTCTAGCATTTGTAGACTTAGAGAAAGCTTTTGACAATGTTGACTGGAATACTCTCTTTCAAATTCTAAAGGTGGCAGGGGTTAAATACAGGGAGCGAAAGGCTATTTACAATTTCTACAGAAACCAAATGGCAGTTATAAGAGTCGAGGGACATGAAAGGGAAGCAGTGGTTGGGAAGGGAGTAAGACAGGGTTGTAGCCTCTCCCCGATGTTGTTCAATCTGTATATTGAGCAAGCAGTAAAGGAAACAAAAGAAAAATTCGGAGTAGGTATTAAAATCCATGGAGAAGAAATAAAAACTTTGAGGTTCGCCGATGACATTGTAATTCTGTCAGAGACAGCAAAGGACTTGGAAGAGCAGTTGAATGGAATGGACGGTGTCTTGAAAGGAGGATATAGGATGAACATCAACAAAAGCAAAACGAGGATAATGGGATGTAGTCGAATTCATTCGCGTGATGCTGAGGGAATTAGATTAGGAAACGAGGCACTTAAAGTAGTAAAGGAGTTTTGCTATTTGGGGAGCAAAATAACTGATGATGGTCGAAGTAGACAGGATATAAAATGTAGGCTGGCAATGGCAAGGAAAGCGTTTCTGAAGAAGAGAAATTTGTTAACATCGAGTATTGATTTAAGTGTCAGGAAGTCATTTCTGAAAGTATTCGTATGGAGTGTAGCCATGTATGGAAGTGAAACATGGCGATAAATAGTTTGGACAAGAAGAGAATAGAAGCTTTCGAAATGTGGTGCTACAGAAGAATGCTGAAGATTAGATGGGTAGATCACATAACCAATGAGGAAGTATTGAGTAGGATTGGGGAGAAGAGAAGTTTGTGGCACAACTTGACCAGAAGAAGGGATCGGTTGGTAGGACATGTTCTGAGGCATCAAGGGATCACCAATTTAGTATTGGAGGGCAGCGTGGAGGGTAAAAATCGTATAGGGAGACCAAGAGATGAATACACTAAGCAGATTCAGAAGGATGTAGGTTGCAGTAGGTACTGGGAGATGAAAAAGCTTGGACAGGATAGAGTAGCATTGAAAGCTGCATCAAACCAGCCTCAGGACTGAAGACCACAACAACAACAACAAAACATTTCTATGAAGTAAGACAGCAACATAAAAAAATCCTGACAAAAATGTCATATAAACGCACGAAACAGTTGTCAGGAATGCAAAGAGTTAAACATTTTAATAATCTGTTTTATGAATGAGCATAATGGAGTTATAGAGGAAAAACATAGCGAAGTTCACAAGTATCTTTATGGCACTAAGTAGATGCCTAGAACAAAAATCTTAAAGTTTATATAGGGGTCGCAAAACCTGGACGTCAACATAATAAAGAGAGGAGTGGATCCTAAAATGAGTTATTTAGATAAAGAATTTGAAACGGAGCGATAATGCCAACTGTGGTTTGATACGTATACGCTTATGAATCGATAAGTCGATAGCGAAGAGTCATCGACAGGCAACGGAAGGCAGCAGTCTTTGGCATATGTTTGGCTTCAGACAGTAGTACTTATGACTCCATCTGAATTGAACAGTGCTTATTAATAGGAGTGAGAACATCAGCCGATGTAGCTACAGTGACACTTTTCCTGATGGCTTTTTCTTTCACGAACAGATATTTTGGAAAGGAAGAATTTTGATGTGACTAATGAAAACTGAATGGACGAACACAATAATGTCTGATTCGGATTCACTGTAGGGAACAGAAATGGTGCAAATGGCTCTGAGCACTATGGGACTTAACTTCTGAGGTCATCTGTCCCCTAGAACTTAGAACTACTTCAACCTAACTAACCTAAGGACATCACACACATCCATGCCCGAAGCAGGATTCGAACCTGCGACCGTAGTGGTCGCGTGTTTCCAAACTGTAACGCCTAGAACCTCTTGGCCACCCCGGCCGGCTGTAGAGAACAGCAGTCAAGGTAAGTATTGGTACTGTTTCAGTAGAGTAGAATATAAACTGTTACGTTTAATTTTGATGAGAAACGTTCAATATCGCAAATTCGACAAAAACCGTTGAAGTATAATCGTGGTTGCTGGTCTTCCCTCAATAGTTGTTATGAGGGTTGAAGTGCAATGGCAGTGTCAGGGAATTTTACGAGACATGTACATGTTGGTAATCGCCGCAATGAATTTCGCGAAATGAAGACGGGCAGGTAGCCATTGAAATTCAAATATTTCGTTCGTTTTCCGCTGTTGACAGATCTGCGTTCACTCCATGCTTACAGCGACATAGTTGAATCGGACACTAGTGTTCTTTGACACGAATATGGATAGCTGTTTGTTTCGTTCGCAGTAGTTTAAGCTGATCTGTTAGGTTCCTGTCTAACTACAACCTCGAAAATCGTCATATATTCTTAGAAAACAGTGAACCATTTGTTACAAAAAAGAGTGCAAATGTGATTGCTGTTCGTTCCCGCCACAGTTATTCTAATCTGTGCTATTAGGTTCCTACCTAACCACAACCTCTAAAGTCATCATATGTTTTTATAAAACGGCGGAACACCTTTGAAGAGCAAGAGAGCAGTAAGGTAAGCTGTTCTATTAGGTTCCTGCATAACCAAATCCTCAAAAATCGTCGCACATTGTTAGGAAACAATGAAGCATTTTTGACAAGCAAGACTACAAATATGAATTCTGTTTGGTTCACGCGGAGTAATTTCAGCTGTGCTACAAGATTCCTGCATAACTTCATCCTCGAAAAACGTCACATATAATTAGAAAACAGTGGATCGTTTTTGACAAGCAAGCTGTAACTACAAGGTTCCAGCCTCACCACAGATTCCGACATACTAGCATAATTTAGAAAAGTTGTAAAGTATATGTACCTTTGTTATTAGATTGTGTGCTAATGACATATTGGTAAATCGTAAGGTAATAGAAACATCAAATTATTTTTTCAAGCAGTAGTAAGATTTGTGGTGTTAGGTTTGTGGTGGTGGTGGTTAGTGTTTAACGTCCCGTCGACAACGAGGTCATTAGAGACGGAGCTCATGCTCGGGTTAGGGAAGGATTGGGAAGTAAATCGGCCGTGCCCTTTCAAAGGAACCATCCCGGCATTTGCCTGAAGCGATTTAGGGAAATCACGGAAAACCTAAATCAGGATGGCTGGAGACGGGATTGAACCGTCGTCCTCCCGAATGCGAGTCCAGTGTGCTAACCACTGCGCCACCTCGCTCGGTTGTTAGGTTTGTGCTTAACGTCTTGCTGCAAATTACAGACAAAATCCTGATTTTTCTGTAGATCTGCTAAGAAAATAGCGACAGAGAAGTGTACTGAACAATACAACTTTATTACAGTTTCACAACTCCTTGTTATTGCTTGTAATAAAACTAGTAACATATTTAGCTCCTAAGATAAAGAGAAGTAACCGTGAAAGAAAAGAGGAGAGGGTATACATGGGATTACAAACCCTTTTCACAGCTTCAAGGAATGCCATAAACATGTCATTCTCGTTGCTCTTACGCCTCCTCCACACATACTCGAATAAATAAGAGTCAAAAGTGTTCTTACACTTGTTAAGAGTACGGAAAGATATTTTGACGGCAGACAAAGGGCCCTCGTCACCAAGGTAGTTATTTGAAGGAAAACCGTCGGAAAAAACAGTGCTTCCTGGCAATACACGGTTTTTTCAGAATCCTCTGAAGAATACGTTTCGTTCTCCTTGGTTCCACTCCAAACAAGCACGAATTGTTGTCTATTTCCACTCCACCGAAGACCCAGTTTCTGGCTTCGTCAATCTCGACGACTTTCACTTTACGACCAAGAAGTTCTTCATGTCGGACACAATCTAAAACATATACCTCTCTGCAAAAACTCCTCCAGTCTACCACTCTGTTTCTGATACCAGTATTTGATATTGCTGAGCAACAGTCATATAATATTTTTAAATGAACACATCGCCATTTGACTGCATTGTTGTTTATTTAATTACGAGCTAGGTTTCGGACTTTCATACCATTTTCAAGTGATTGAGTTCATGTCATTAACATGTATTGCAGGACATCAAATTTTCTTAATTTATTGCCAATTTTGAGATTGATGTTCTGCAGTATATGTTAATGACATAAACTCAAACTTTAAAACGACATAAAAGGCCGAAACCTGGGTCGTAATCAAATAAACAACAATTCAGTAAAATGGCGGCGTGTTCATTTAAAAACTCTGTTTGTAGCCAAATGTTGTTCTGAAGATATGAAACTATTGGAACACTTGCTGACTCAAATAAATATCAGCTTCAAAATATTAGCAACTGGCGGTTGACTGCCAGAAAAGCAACTGTGTTCACTTATACTAAGACGAGAGATACGCAAACGTTTTTGACAACACCACTGAATACCAAAACAACGATCCTTTCTGCAACGATGAGTATTTCAGAAGAACATTTTGCGTATTCCTTACGTACCCTGCAGACCCTGCCGGAGACAAACCTGTACGACTTCACCATGCAAATGAAACTCACCCAGTATCAGTTACCATCACACAGAACAGTAATAGTTACAGCAGCTGATACTGTAATTTTCCTGCGCCCAAGCTTTGATATCAGTTACCATCAATCAGAGTACAGCAATAATTGCAGCAGCCGATACCATAATTTTCCTGCACTCAAACTTTGCTGAAGTCTCGAGTATTTTTGAATAATGGAAGTAGTCCAGTTTATTAATTCTCATGTGGTACCCAGATTTTTGTGATTACAACATTACAATTGACAACGGAAATCAAATAAATAACATTTCAAAACAAATAACATTCCAAGAGTGTACTGATCGTGATTATTTAAAGAAAGTTCTGCTTAGCGAGTTTTATTTTCTCACACAGTCTAAATTCTCATACAGATTAAAGTAGTGGCTGATGAATGGTCAGATCAGTAATAGAGTCGTTGGGCCTATTAAAGAGATAAAGTTTGCATGTATTTGTTTTAGTGAACTTATTATATTAACCAAGGTGTTTCACAAGTGATTTTCTTTTTTTAATTTCAGTTCCATGAACACATTTTTGTAATGGTCGAAGATAAAGCTGAGAGTCATATGTCTTATGGAAAATTTAATTCCATCGCATTTGTGTAATATGCTATTTTATTTTGTGAATAATTATTTTTTTGTAATCTAATTACGGTAGCGCTTATTATTGTGTTCTGTTGTTAACAAGATAGTATACGGTGATTTCGCAGAGAGTAAGGTTTTATCAATAAATAATTACCGGTTGTTTGCAAGAGATGTTGGGGCAGAATGTATCTGAAATTTAAACTCAACAACACTCCAGTTTTGTTACAAATTGATGGTCAGAATGAAATTGGAAACTAACACGGTTAACTCGTACTTTACAGCAAAAATTGTTCAAAATAGCGACCGCCATTGTCGCTGCATGCATTACAGTACAACGCAATAACATAACTCATCTCCGGATTAAAAATCATTCGGCCGTATTCTAAGAAACAATTGTTCATGATAAGGATATAATTGCTGCACCACCAGTATTACGAACGCTTTATTCTTCAAAGAGGCACTTCACAGGTAATTTTTAAAATGTTTATTGATGCATTTTCGCCCTCAACACACCATCTCCTCAAAGTCTAATGGGTGAACAATTCCTTATCAAAAACCTCTCATTGATTAGAACGGTCATTTTCTCGTAAATTTGCATGCGCGGCTATAAATTTCTTCTGCTGAGGATGGCACCTGCTGTGAAACTTTTCTCCGTGGATCCATTCAGCACTGTCGCCACTACATTCCGCTGTATCACACAGTAAATCCATGTCCGGCAAGGCCCGTAATTAATAATGCTTCATCTCTGTGAACCAGTCTCGAGCTGCAAACCGTGTAAACTACACCGTGGACACGCAGTAGTCGACTAAATCTTTCAAGGTAGTACTACCACAGTCACTGCTGCAAGCCGTTGTTTATTATGAAAAAAAAATCAGTATACGAACATGTACCTCGAACACATTCCTCATTCAGCGCCCCGTACATCCTTAAATATTCAATCCCGACTAATAGTTGACTGAAAATACTCATTTTAGGAACCTGTATAATTGGGAGCACCATGTTATGATTTGCCCAGTATGACCATGGTTGGCCCTGCAGAACTGTATGAATCTAAAACATACGTAAACCAGCGAAGAACTGCTCGTTACGGAGCACAAAAAAGGCGAATGCGTTCCTGTTTAAAAGACTCTGACTGAAAAGTGGGGAACCAGCTGTCTCAGTACTCATTTAGCCTTCTCACCAAAAATTTTGGAATGCGAATATATTCGCGCTCTTTTACCACAGAACATTCTAAATCCTTTTACTCACTCTTTGTACTTAAGCCTTCATACTCAGCCCTGTCTCACACTGTCTCCTTTTTCTTCCAACAATTTACTGTATATCCCACTTCAACTATCTCCTGTCTCAGTTACACTCTCTCCTTTGGTCATTCTTTCCCGCTACTATAGTCTCCACCATAACTCAGCAGCTAAAAAGTTCTGCTGTGAGGGGGTCCAACTTAATTTTTCCCCTATACCCACATGTTTAAAATTTCGGTTCACAATGCACCCTCCACTACGCCTACGTGTTAAAGGTTCGCCAGGGCAGGGTCCAGACGCCATCCCCCCCCCCCCCCTCCCCCGAAACACAATGTATATTCTCTTTTCATCTATACTTTTTGCTCCCACTGCTTCTACTTCAACCCTTCTCTCTTTCTCTTTCATTGCCCCTATCTCTCAATGACCATCAATCATCAGTCTCTCCTCTCTCTTTGGCTCCCACTGCTCCTGTCTTCATCCATCTCTCCCTTTCACTACCATTCTCTCACTGTCTATCTTTTTCTCCCATTGGCACTGTCCCCTCCCTCTTCCACCGTCACTGTCTCTCTGGTATTCTCTAACAGCACAAAAAGCGCGAATACGTCCGTATGGCAAAAATTTTTATGGGGAAGACGGAATGAGGTTATAGGCATCTACTTTCTCACTTTTCTGTCAGAATCTTTTAAAGTGAATCCTATTCGACTTCTCTGTGCTCCGAAAGGTTCCCTTCTTTACGCCACTACAGCAGCGCGTCTTGCTTATAGAAAAATTAAAAATGCCTCTGAGCTCTATGGGACTTAATTTCTGAGGTCATCAGTCCCCTAGAACTTTGAACTACTTAAACCTAACTAACCTAAGGACATCACACACATCCATGCCCGAGGCACCGGTTCCAGACTGTAGCGCCTAGAACTGGTCGACCACTTCGGCAGGCTATAGAATAATAATTATATGTCAGTAAAGTATTGACAGTTTATTTACATACTTCGACGCACGTATATACTTCGGCAAGTATAAACAACAAATAAGTATCGAGAATATAATGTTAACACTAAATTGTTTTCTTTAAACTTTTTCCGGATACTTCACTCATCGATTATAATTCATCGAAAACGCAGTCCTTTCAGTTTTACATTATTTTTGGAAGACGTTTTAAGTTATTTTCAGTTATTTTAAGACAATTTTTAGCCTATTTCTTGTCAATGGAGTATGACTATGCCTATATTTGTATAGACTTGAAGTGCCCATTATGCAGAGGCAGCGCGTCGTAGAGTTTTACTGACTACAAACATAGTTTGGTGACCTCAGAACCCTTGCCACGACTAGAACTCATGCCACGCATTCACTACATCGGTTGAAACCACATTTACACCTCAGACCAGATACAACGTAAGTTATCCGAGAATATCATCTTAAGTAAATATGGTAAAAATGTCGACAATGTGCCATGAATAGAAATTAAACACGTTGCCATCTCCTCAATATATACTTTTCCTACCCAAAAACCCTGGCTTTTCGGGGTTTTCTCAAGAACCTTCCATGAACAAATGGTGCTTTCCTTAGCAGCTTAAGGTTCATACCAGAGTACACCTAATGCAAAAGAACCGATTTGTTCAATTTCTCTGGGTTCGAGAAAGTGCGTACTGTAACATTCATCCGATAAGCATGTAAATGGTGGCCAGGACAAGGGCTATCCAAACCACATGACCCTTTATCTATGTGCTTAATAGAACTAGAGATACGACTCCTCCCCACCCCTCCCTCCCCTCCTGAAAAATCACATTTGCGCGCTATGCTTGCTGAAACACATTGGTATATTGCATTACCGTACAAGGACCGATACCAATAGAGTACAAACAGACCAACAGAAAAGAGTTTTATCGGAGCGGTGAAATAATGTAGTTAATTATAACCTACAGTATGATGACATTTGAAGCAGACTGAATACTAGTAGATTAAAAAATTAAAACCGGAAAAACAGAAAGAAATAGAATGAACACATTAAAAGATTGTGTAGCCAAAGATTACCTCTCAAAGCAATATGTATAATGGCGAAGGTAGAATAAATTAAAGAAAACCGAGAAAATTAGAAGTGTCGTAACAAGAAAATGTGTAATGCCTGAAGCTTGTGTAAGACGAAAACCAAACAATGGAATTACCTTCTTTTTCAGTATAAAGCGGAGCAGCCACTAGCACTGTGATATAGATAATAACTTCCATCACCCAGCCAACTACATTTGGATGTTTACGCTATTTTTGCGGATTGCTGACTTACATGATAACAGCATGATATTCCGGGCTCAATTTTTATGTTTCGTGTGACATATTCCTGCACAAAAATTATCAAGTACGTATAATTCTGCGTATAGACATATAGTACATTTATTAAGCACGTCCTACATAATTATAGAAATTTTACTAGTTTCTCTTTTTTGTTCAAATATAATTTATTATTAGTAAATGTACCATATTTCAACATAATACAGACATATTCAGATCAATTAGCGCATACAAATGCCGGTTGTTTACGGCACAGTATATACGTTTCAAAGTGATTTGTGTATTTTTTTTTTCTTTTTGATCCTGAAGCTACAGCATCATAACCACCACTAACTTAATCGTCTTCTTCTACTTCTGCGCCTTCTTCTTCATTTTAGGATTCCGTGCCTCAGTCTGTAAAAACAGAACCCTTACAGAATCGCTTCGTTGTCCATCAGTTTGTCTGCCTTTCTCTCCAACTGTTAAGAACCCTTTTTCTCAGAAAGGATTAGACGTATCAAATTCAAATTTATGTCACATATTAAGATCTGTGGACCCTTAGCGATGTCCAAATTGTAAGCTTCAAACTCAACGCACTCAAGAAATACGCCATTTATGTCACATATTTCGATACTCGAAAACTCTGTCATCTAAACCTGTAGTGTAGTTTCTGTTGACCTAGAATCGTGGTAAAAAGCAAGGTTTCACGGTACAAGTAAAGGAGACCATCATAAAATTCTTTATTTGTAATTATAGGACACGAAAAAAATATTTCTTGGCATTTTTTATCCGTCCGTTTGTTTATTCGTCTGTACGTTAAGACACTTTTACTCTGGAACAGCTTGACGTACCAAGTTCAAATTTATGTCATGTACTAAGATTTACGGTTCCTTCGTGGTGTAGAAAGTTTAAGCTTCTAAGTCAATGCAGTCAAGATGTACGGACATTTACGTCACATATTTTGATATCGGAAACTCGCTTATATAAACGTATAGAGTACTTCTCTTTGACCTAGAGTCATGAAATTTGGTAAGAAGCGAAGTTTCACTTAACTTGACAGTATCAATGTCGATAATAGGCAAAAATTATCAATATCCTCAATTCCAGGAATAGATAAGCTGTCTATATACTTAATTAAGTTTGTGCGGAACTCTTTGCGCACGAATCCTGCTCGCACCTGGTCAACTTTTTCAGTATCTTCACAGCCATCACCTTGGCTCCTTTACTTCTTCGATGTATTTCTGTCACCACCTTCTTTCTCAGAAACTAATTCTGCTTCTTCTCCGTTCACGACACAGTCACTTGCTTTCTTACAAGTTTCATTGAATGGCTGCTTAAAACTATCAGTGGCAGTGACTATGCGATAGTAATACACTGACGTAGCAAAGTGAGCTATGTGGTCCACCTCAGCTGCCTTATTTGTTTCATTTCTTTTTTCTTTAAACGCATCTTTGCATATCCTGTGTCCATTAAGAAAGGTAAAAACACTAAATTCATTCGAGTAAGCCAGAAGCAACCGCCAACTAGACAGAAAATCCAGTTGCAACATTCTTATTTCTGCTTTTTCTTTTTTCAACATTTTTCCATCTCATATTTTCATTAATTCCACTGCTGAAATATAGTCTGCATGGTTTTGAGTCTATGTAGCCTATTTGCTTAGTAGATGTGCCTGAGTTGAGTCGTGTACTCTGCAGCTCGGATGTGACCGCTCTTCCATGTCACTGTTTACGTAATGCAGAGCAGAAATTTGACTAGGTGTTGCAATGAGGTAAGAATTTAATTTTGATTTTTGCACAGGGCCAAAGACCGATATTTCGGTTTAATTGAATTTTCTTATCACTGGATGGACTTTAATTTTTTGGTGAAGAATTTATATTTGAGTCAGATTGCGAATTTCACATTTTTGTTGCCATTGTCAGTACATTTCATTGTGGGCAGGTTACGCTTAGCGCAATGTCCATTAGGATTCATAATTAAATATTGTCATATTTCTTTCTTTCAAATTTTTGTGGGGAGGTTACACTCGGCTCCCATTTGTATTAAGTATTGTCTTTTTTCCTTAACAGTATACCTCATTCAGCATCTTGACCAGTGTTGCCGACCGCCTACATCACACAACCGCACTGGGCTGCTACTACTGACCGACCGCTCTGCATGACGACTACTAGCGTACTGCACTACATGACGACTAGTGACAGAGTACTGCCCTCCACTAGACAGAGCTACAGACTCGCAACGACTGAATGACAGACTGAGAACCGCTCGCAACACTCGCGCGGTCAAGCGCATACTCTCTGGTCACAGATGCTACAATGCCTCGCCATCGCTGCTATGTTACATACGTGTTTCATAACCCTCCACTGGGGGGGCAAAAATTTGGCAGCGATGGTGAGTCATTTGGACTTGCCAAGCGCGGCAAAATTTTTCTTTAATTAACAAAATTCTACAACTTACAGAATATTTAAATGTTGTGCACACGCACTAAGTACAAAATATATCAGACAAAGACAAAATGTGAGTACAAAACATAGTAGCAAATCAGAAAAATGTATATACAAATTATTTGACAGATAACAAAGTGCACAGGCACTGAAAAAAAATTCTTTAGCATATTCAGAACAAATAAACAGACTGGCAAAAAATATTATGTTGACAAGTGACATGAGTGCACATGCACTGCAGTTGAGAACATATCAGTAAATGATGAAATGTATATACAATTAGTAACAAATGACATAAGTGCATACGCATTGAAGTATTGAATATACAGAATGAGTACAAATCATCTTGAAAAATGAGAAAAGTGCACAGGCACTGAAGTTCAGTAGAAAACATATTAACACCTATCATAAGTGCACATGCACTGTAATTCAGAACATATTATTAAAATAAAAAAATGTATATACAATATAAAAGACAAGAGTGTACATATACTGTACTTCAGAACAAATCGAAAAACGTCTTTAGCATTTTCGCAATAAATAAACATAATTGGCAAAAAATCATGTCCAAAGTGCACACGCACTGAAAAATGTCTTTAGCATTTTCACAACAAATAAACATAATGGCAAAAAAATCATGTCCAAAGTGCACACGCACTGAAAAATGTCTTTAGCATTTTCACAACAAATAAACATAATGATGAAAACATCATGTCGACCAGTGACATAAGTGTACTCACACTGGAGTTCAGCGTATCGAAAAATGTATAACCCACGAACTTAAATGATGTTAGCAAAAAAAATGATTTTCACTATGTGACAAGAATTAGGATAGGAAACGGAAGGATTGCATCATGGTTGTAGCACTTTAGATTGCACACAGCTGTTCTGAAAGTCCATATCTTTCCACAGTAGTACAACACCAAGTGACACAACTTGAAGTTCTTTTCCCCATCAGAATTTATCAGTGTAGCCAAGACACTGAATTGTCGTAGTAATGTTCCATGTTTTCATTTTGGCAGTACATTAGGTACACCAAACAGTGGGACCATAATAACGTCTTCATCGCTCACGGTGGTGGACAGCATGTCGTGTCAACACCACGCTCTTACAAGGCACACCAACGTAGAATTAGTACAAAACCAAAGATAGTGCTCCATGATCACTAGGATAAACAGGACAAATGGACATTGCAGTAATTCAGGGTAGTTAGCTTATGAGGAGAAGGACATTATGTCACATAATATTGACAATTACAGACTTAATTAGTAGTTTGTGGCATTCATAGCCCAGTTATTGAACATTTCTGTACCAAGTATGTAGTATTACAGAAAAATGTTCATTAATTGTTTTACATAGAATCAGTAGCCTTCTTTTCCTGGTTACAAAGCATTATGAAATAATCGCATTCTTTTCAGTTACAGAGTATAATTAAGAATCATTAACCTTCTCCTAATTACAATTAATTAATCATTTGTCGTTAATTAATCATTTGTCTAATTACAGTTAATTAATCATTTGTCGTTAATTAATCATTTGTCTAATTACAGTTAATTAATCATTTGTCGTTAATTAATCATTTGTCATTCCAATAGTAAGAATCATTAGTCTTCTCCTAATTACAAAGCATTATTAAACAGTCACATTCCTTTCTGGTTACAAAGTATCAACATTGGAAACAAGAGCTAATCAATGGCATAATTAATAACAATTCGTGGAGTGACATTAATTATTGGCACTCAGTGGCCAGCAAGTATTGAATAGAATAAAACATAGTTCATCATTCAGTATTATTCAGATCATTACGAAGTCATTATTAGAAATCAGTTAATTACAGTCATAGCATTAATAATCGTGGGCATTATAAGTAGTCTCATTACAATAAACAGTGGCAGTTATTAGCTAGTGACAAAGCATTATTTTAAATATAAACGTTTTTTTTGTCTCATTAAGAAGTCATTACTCAAGCGACATACTATTCAGAGCTAATCAGTATTATTCAGAATTTTCTCAAACTGGTATCACTACTTGGGACTGGTAATACATTTTTTTTGTTAGCAATGCATTGCGTTGGGATCGTTAATTAATTGCTGAGGCATAACACTATTTGTTTTTGACCTATTGCTGCAAATGAGGATAGGTAACGTCATTCGTCATGAGTCAGCTGTAGCAAGGTTATGTAACAAGGCAGTATATGTGATCACATTTATAAGTGATAAACACAAATGGGTAAAAAATAAAAATGCAAGTACTAGAACAGGTATAATAACTAACAGGTTTAGTAAGTATCATGAAAAGCTTCTCCTGGAAAAAATACAAAAACGGATTATTGACCTGAAAGAAGAAACGCACACTATGCTGAAAAGTAGTGAACTTCGAATTAACAGGTAGTGAAATGTGTATAAAATGTGTTCCATAGCTGTCCTTTCCAAAACTTTCTGTCATCCTACTATGCAATGTAACACCTGCTGTCAAAGCAAACTGCAACAAATACTTAAATAACTACGTAGCATAAATACATAACTTCAACATTATCCTCATCTGCAAAGAAAAAACTTCATTATCCACCACTTCATTATCCATATTATCATAACTTCATTATTATCATCTCCTGTAAAGAAAAACTTCATTATTCATAATACCATTTCCTTCGTCATTATTCATCAGTATTCATTATCATCTGCAAAAAATCACTTCATTACTCATTACACAACTATTCCTTATCACTAGCATATTTCATCACTAAAACTAAGATGTGTAGTTCTCTCTGACAGCCTGCATCAATCACCTTGTATTCTGAAAGAAAAAATTAGTTAAGACTGCTATTCTACGATGAGTATAATATATTCTTGTTAATGCTTGTTAATCCTGATCCATTTACTCTTCCCCATAAAGTTATTGCATCTTCTTTCGTTTATTCCGTAGGTGAAATTCCCATTTCTGTTGAATTTATTTCTTACACGCATCATTTCTTTCTGAAATTCATGAACAAAGATTAATGTCTTGCATTTAAATCATATACCCACTAAATAATGACTGGTTTATGGTGACACAATTAACCATACAGCATAACATGACAGAAAACGTAATATGTTAAAGACGTTGACAGTGTTCAGATGCAAAAATGTACACAGAATAATACAATGCAGCAGCAAAAAATGTAAAACAGTCACGATGTTGAGATGTCATAGGGTAAAAAAAATGTCAAAGTCGACTGGTGTGTGTTATATCTTAATTATTTCACAGTGCATATAAACAAAACTGGAATACAATCGTACATAAAAAGACAAATGTGACGTTCGTTGTGTTCAGCTTGTATGTAGTGTAATTAATCAAGGCGAGAATTAAAGACTTTAATAAAAAAAAATGTAATGAAATTAACATGTCATTAGCTAACGTTGCATAATTAGTCATAAAATACGTAAGTTCGTCTGGAAAAGTATGCACGGTCTGATGTGTAACGACAAGAAAAGCGACCTGCTAACCTTACCTTGCCGGGCACTTTCCAAGAAAAAAAAATACGATAATCATCAGTAATTAGTCAGGTGAATATAATTGCATTAATAAATGGCATCATAGTGTGTTGAATCATACAGTGGTTTCACTCAATAAACGGTTTAATGTTTGATATATGGTGATTGCCTTTCGATTTTCTAATTCTCAAAGTTTCGACATGTACAACATTGGGGTGAGGGATGCTGCGAATCCGATATGGACCTGCGTATAGAAGTTCAAATTTACTGCACTTACCTTTTAATTTGCTGGATAAATAGTGTGTACGTACTAGTATCTTCTGTCCAACGTGAAAGACGCGGCGTGTACAAACCTGTTTTTGCTGTCTTCTCCGGCGCTCTGCGGCACGTTTGATGTTGTTCAGCGCAATGTCAATTATTTCGTGGTGTCGTAATCGACGAGATGTAGGAAATGTTATTAATTCTTTAATTTTGTTAGGTGGTTCAGCATTTTTCAGTATAACAGACGGAGATAGCATAGTGGATTCATTTGGAATGGAATTAATTACATCTTGGAATGAGAGTATGTGTGTATCCCAATCAATATGTCTTTTGTGGCAGTATATTCGGCACAGTTTACAAATTTCTTTCATTAATCTTTCACAAGGGTTCGAAGAAGCGTGGTACTTGGATATATAGATCGGAGAAATGTTTCTGGCTCGTAACATGCGTGTCCATACGCTACTACGAAATTGAGATCCATTGTCAGAAATTACTTTCATTACATGCCCTACATGAGATAGAAAATGTTTTACAAATGCTTTCGAAACAGTTTTAGCAGTAGCTTTGCGTAATGGAGTGAAAGTAACAAATTTTGAAGTAAGCTCAACAGCGACAAATATGTAGCAAAAACCTCTGTTAGTTCTGGGAATCGGACCAAAAATGTCTACAGCGGCCATGTGTCTTAATTTAACGGGTATAATGGGATATAAAGGAGGAATATGTGAAGTGGTGTCTGATTTAGCTTTCTGGCAAATTTTACAAGACGCTAAAACTCGTCGTATACGTTTCTCCATGTTGGTAAAATAACAGTTCTGTCTCAGTATAAGAAAACATTTTCTTGCTCCGTAATGTGCGTAACTTAAATGAGTGTATCAGATTAATTTGTTAACCAGTTCGTCAGGAATGCATAATAACCAGCTGTTGCTGTCAGGATGAGAGCGGCGAAACAGAATGTCATTGCGTACAGTGTAATGGTTTCTAATCGTAACATTATTCCTATCTTGCCAAAGGTGTTTAATTTCTTTCCACACGTTGTCTTTATTTTGCTCTTTTGCTATGTCCTGTAATGACGACGAAATAAAATTTTCAAATGCTACTTGTTGAATGTACATGACACTGAAATTTGCTTTGCAGAAGTTGGTTGCTACGTCTTGCTGATTGTTGCCGAGAGAACGCGATAGTGCGTCTGCTATAACATTTTGTGTGCCGGGAATGTGAACAATCGTAAAATTAAATTCCTGTAAATACAGTTTCCATCTACTTAATCTATCGTGAGTGAATTTGGCCGAAAGTAAAAATTGTATCGCTCTGTGGTCAGTGTAAACAGTGGTATGTCTGCCATAAAGAAAGTGCCTAAATCTCGTGAAAGCCCATACAACACATAATGTTTCAAGTTCTGTAACAGAATAATTTCGTTCAGCGGGTGACAAAATGCGGCTTGCAAATGCGATGTTTTTAATTACTGTAGAACCATCTTCTTCAATTTCCTGGAAAATGTGTACGCCTAAAGCGGTGTTAGAACTGTCAGTGGCAATGGAAAAATTTCTGGTAAGATCTGGGTGCGATAAAAGTGGAGCATTCAACAAAGCATGTTTCAAATAACATTCTCGTGAACAAAATTCTGCGTGTCAAAAGTAATGTTTGCGTTACTGTAATATGCAATCTGTGCTGTATCTGGTTAAAATCTATCGTACGTGTTATTATTTACGGGAGAATGTTGTGGCATATCCACTATATGAACTGTTCTGTTATTTCTTACTGACGTGTTACGCTATGGATGACACCTATTGTCTGTTTCATTCATGATTATTTGTTGTTGCTGATGTTGTTGCTGCTGATAAGATCGACTGTTATTAAATGTACGCTGAAAATTGTGCTCGTTATTTTTACGTCTGTCAAGATAGTAATTTCTATACGGCGTATTGCTATGCGAGTTGAAATAGTGTGTTGCCTGTACGTAGTTATTTCTTTGCTGCCATGCGTTACTATTTGTTGGAGCTGGGACTATACGTGCACGCGGCGAAACATTAAAGTTTGGTTGACCTTGTAGACTGCATTGTTGGTTAGGTATGCTAAGCGGCTGACTTTCATGCTGTTGTGGTGAAAAGGTCTATTGTTACCAAAATGTGGTTCCTGTTACTAATAATTTTACACATACTGATGATTACGATTTTATCTGTTATTAAAATTACGGCGGTAGTTGTCATTACGGGAGTGCCTACTGAAAATTGTCACATTCGGTAAAGATTTGTTATATCCGGTTTTCATTACATATTCTTAATACTAGATAGACCAATAGTTAAAGAGCAGTTTTGATAGATATAAAGGATAGTAGAAGAGAAGGCAGCAGTGCAGAAAACTAAAGATGAAACAGCACTACTACAGCTCGGGGCCCTATGCTCGCTACGGCACATATTCATGAAAGCGTAATGAATCCCCTGAGGTCATTTACGCACTGCAGATCAATTTTAGCTTTTGCGTTGCAGGCAATAGCGGTAAAATTCCAAAAGTAAATTGTTGTAAGCACGTTAATTCAAGTTTCCTCATTACACGCAATGCTGATGAAAATGCAATAGCAAATTGTCGCATCAGGTTCAAAGCTAGCTTCTGCATTACAGGCAATAGCGGTGAAAGTACAAAAACAAATTGTCGTATATCGCTCAAAGCGTGTACCTGTGTTCTGTCATTATTAAATTCCTTAGATTTTCTTACAAATGCAAATTGCTCGAAATCTACGTTCTCGTCACTCAGTTTGATAACACGTTCAGGTTTGTGTGTGAATCTGTTCGTCTGTGTCATTTCGGATTTCAAGTTGCGTAGCTTTTCAGATTTTAAGTCGCGTGGCTTTTCGGATTTTGAGT
The DNA here is from genome assembly GCF_021461395.2 of Schistocerca americana. Taxonomy (NCBI): domain Eukaryota; kingdom Metazoa; phylum Arthropoda; class Insecta; order Orthoptera; family Acrididae; genus Schistocerca; species Schistocerca americana. The sequence goes on along the minus strand of NC_060122.1, from coordinate 769,372,588 downwards.
CGCGTAGTTGCTGTAAATTGCCCACATTATACACGCTGCGTAAGTCTGACAAATCTTCGCAACGTGGCGGATTCTGTGACGTATTGGTGACTGAAATAGTTTTTAATTGTGTTACTTGAAAACTTTCGACATTTTGGTTGTTCTGTCGTTCACTTTTATTATTGACTTCCGTATTCGGAGTGTGTGAAACTTCCACTGACTCTAAATTAACTTCGTCGCGAATCTGTACTGCGTTTTTAGGGCATTGTTCAGTGATTGCATTAATTTCGTGTATCTGTGTTTCGTTTGCTGAACATTGTTCGGTGACTGCAATAATCCCGTCTTTATGTGATTCTGTTGTGTCTACACGTGTGCTACTTAATTCTTGTGCAACAGTGCCAACTTCTTCATTACTGTTATTAGCACAAGTCTTAGTATCTACACGTAATTGTACTTTATTGTCCCGACATTGCACGGTAACAGCTGTAATCTGCTCACTAACTTGTTTGTTCTGTTCTTTAAGATCGTCTTGTTTTTCGTTTGTGAGTTCGAAACTTTTATCAATTGTTTCGCTAAGTTGTTTGTAATGGTTGTCGAAACTTTCACTCTGTTGTCTGATCTGTTCAATAAGTTTGTCTAGTTTTTTGTTATTATTTTCTAGTCTTTCATTTAAGTGTTTGTTATCTTCCCTAAGTTGTAGCAGTATTGCCATAATTGGATCCGAGCCAAAATTACCATTCCTATTATCTGTACTGTTTAATGGCGTATCTGCAATTGTCTCGCTTTCTGTAACCATTTGGTTATTCTGAGATTTACAAAAAGGTCTGCTTATCGAATCTCCACTGTGCGTCCCTATTTCGGAATTAAATGTATCCTTCGTACTTTCAGTACACTGACCATTTTCATTCGAAAAATTTGTCTGTATGTTACTTGAATCTTCCAAATCAGGTGTGTTAAGCTCGGCAGCGCTCATTACAATAGACCGCTCCGCGTCATCAATTGTCGTCAAATTAACAGACGAGACAATTGAGTTCGTTTGTTCCTCATTAAGATGAAAGTCATCATTAGTGGTTGTAATGCACTGATTGTTAGGGAACGCAGGATTGTCATCATTACACTGCGTGTCACATGTCCTATCGGTGAAGTCGTTTGAGCCGGTAATTTCGTTCGTAATACCTCGCGACACACTATTCACAGTCTTTCGCGGCATTTTCACAATAGTCACAAATATTCACAAAACAATAAGCACAAATGCAAAAACAACACACAAATACAACAGAGCAACTAATTGCCGTTGACCTGTAGAGAGAAAGTCACAAGTTAATAAAAGCGTTGCGCCAAATCCTAATTATATCTAAGCAAATAAGAGCAGATATCTGACTGTTGTTCAAAAGACTCTCAACGAAATACGATCCTGGACTGGGTGTCGCCAAGTATAACCTCCCCACAAAAATTTGAAAGAAAGAAATATGACAATATTTAATTATGAATCCTAATGGACATTGCGCTAAGCGTAACCTGCCCACAATGAAATGTACTGACAATGGCAACAAAAATGTGAAATTCGCAATCTGACTCAAATATAAATTCTTCACCAAAAAATTAAAGTCCATTCAGTGATAAGAAAATTCAATTAAACCGAAATATCGGTCTTTGGCCCTGTGCAAAAATCAAAATTAAATTCTTACCTCATTGCAACACCTAGTCAAATTTCTGCTCTTGTTGTTGCGCACCGCTTGGAGGAACTGCATTGCAAATAATAATATTCTTTTTTTTTTGATTTTACTGAAATTTCTCTTTAACGGAAGTGGAATGAAAGGGGAAGTGCAATTAAATCTTTAGTTCAATAAACAATAAATTTTTTAAAAAAAATGCTTTTGAAATCAAAATTATTATTGGGGCATTTGTTGGAAATTAATTACAATAAACAAATTTTTTCATTATCTAATGATTATATTAATTAACAGTATACCTCATTCAGCATCTTGACCAGTGTTGCCGACCGCCTACATCACACAACCGCACTGGGCTGCTACTACTGACCGACCGCTCTGCATGACGACTACTAGCGTACTGCACTACATGACGACTAGTGACAGAGTACTGCCCTCCACTAGACAGAGCTACAGACTCGCAACGACTGAATGACAGACTGAGAACCGCTCGCAACACTCGCGCGGTCAAGCGCATACTCTCTGGTCACAGATGCTACAATGCCTCGCCATCGCTGCTATGTTACATACGTGTTTCAAAGATCATCTGGTGTGGCAGCTGGGGATGTAAACTGGGTCACTCGTTGAGCAACCATGGACCACATGTTGTCTATCGGCGAAAGATCCGGAGAGCGAGCCGGCCAGGGAAACACTTCAATCTGGTTATTGCCGAAGAACCTTTGGACAATGCGTGCCACGTGTGGTCGCGCATTATCCTGTTGAAATATGGCTGTGGCCGAGCCCTGAAGGTAAGGAAGGACAACTGGCTCCAGCACCTCGGATATGTAGCGCCGGCTATTTAAAGTACCGGCAATGCGTACTAGAGGCGTGCGAGAGTAATATCCAATACCGCCCCATACCATAATACCCGGTGCAAGATGAGTGTGGCGGTGCATAATGCAGCTGTCCAGCATCCTCTCTCCACGGTGTCTCCACACTCGAATCCGACCATCGTGGTGCTGCAGACAGAAGCGTGCCTCGTCAGTAAAGACAACGTCATTCCATTCTGCCGTCCACATCCGTCAGTCATCACACCATTGGCGACGGATTCGTCTGTGGTTCTGCGTCAATGGTAGATGAAGCAATGGACGTCTTGCGGACAGACCACTCTGCTGTAAACGGCGTCGAATGGTACGCGCAGACACTGGATGATTCGTTACAGACGCAATGTGCTGTGCTATGGTTTGGAATGTCACTGAGCGATCCGACACTGCCATGCGCACAATTTACCTATCAGCACGTGCGGTGGTGCACCGAGGTGAATGCGATCGACCACGTCGGTCCGTCGTACCCTCCTGCATCCAACGGTCACATATCCGCATTACAGTTGTTTGGTTTCGTCCAACACGACTAGCGATTTCTCTGTATGATAATCCACAATCTCGGTAAGCCACTATCCTTCCTCTGTCGAACTCGGATACTTGATCAAACGATGTTCGCTGTTGTCTACGAGGCATAACTGATCGTCTTGTGAAACAACCACAAGGTAAACACACGTGTCGAACGTACACTCGTCGAAATCGTCAAGCCTGAAATGGCGCTATGAGGTGGCGCCACAGGCGCGCATGATGTGCGTCTGCGCTGAAATTCTAATCAGTTGCATATCTCATCGCTGCAAACCCATGGTGTAAATTTCACTTGATAGGATGCTTCCTTCAGGGTGTTGCATTTACGGTGGCCAGCAGTGTATAATTGCGTAGGCTTTGAACAATATGCACGGGAGGATACAGATCACGCTGGAAGTAGAAAAGAAGAGCTAACACCATAAAGATTCGTGCTATTGAAGCATCAATAACGGGAGAAGTAATCGAAATGAAATTTCACAGTTTGAGAGATTATGTGACGTTGTGTCAGTGATTACAAAAACGTGTCAAATTTTCAAAGAACTCAATCAGTAAGACGTTTCATCCACTCTCTCTGAAACCATGCACTGATTCTGTTGGCCAGGGTGTCACAAAACCGGTGTAACCTCTCCTCTGGCAAGCCGTCTCACAAGTGTTGTAACTAGATGTTGATATCCTCGGAACTGGCGGGGCGGAATTGACGTCGGAGATGGTCCCCTATCGGGGACAGATCTGGGGTATTGCTGGCCACTGCAGTTCTTCAACATCACGCAGACATTTTATTAGGACGCACGGCATGAGAGGACGAGCATTGTGCTGTTGAAAATAGCAACATCAAATCATCGCAGGCGAAACACCACGTGAGAACGCAGGACGTGCATGAAGTAGCATTGTGCCGTCATAGTTCCCTCAACCACCACCATTCGAGACCTGAAGTCATACCCGAGAGCTCATCACACCATGACGCAGGAAGTAACTCCGCTATGTCTCTCCAAAACGTTGAAGGCATGGGACCTTTTCAGAGGCCACTATTGTATTCGCCGGCAATAGTCATCTGAAATAGTGCAGCACCAAAATTCATCGCGGAACGCAATGCAAATTCATTCACCAGCAGGCCATACTTCCCGATCCAGGCACCGATCCAAACGCAGCCGTTGCTGTTGTTCTATTAACGGCAGCATAAGCATGGGATGGTAATTTCGTAGTCTGGCTGCTGCTAGCCTCCGACAAAGATGTCGGACGACAAAATGTTTTGAGAGTCCATTACCTGTTCTCTGACCGTAGACGCACATGTGAAGGGGTTAAGATGTGCCAGGTGCATAATACGGCGAACGCCGGTCTTCATTTTGTGGTCCTCATACGTGGTCGACCGGAACCTTGATGACGAATATTTGTGCCCTCACATCCCACAATCATACTATCTCTCTACCATTCCACTCCCGAACAGCGCGCGGGAAAAACGAACCTTTCTGTTCGAGCTCTGATTTCTCTTATTTTAATTTGATGATCATTCCTACCTATGTAGGTTGGGCTCAACAAAATATTTTCGCATTCGGAAGAGAAAGTTGGTGACTGAAATTTCGTAAATAGATCTCGCCGCTACGAAAAACGTCTTTGCTTTAATGACTTCCATCCCAACTCGCGTATCATATCTGCCACACTCTCTCCCCTATTACGTGATAATACAAAACGAGCTGCCCTTTTTTGCACCCTTTCGATGTCCTCCGTCAATCCCACCTGGTAAGGATCCCACACCGCGCAACAATATTCTAACAGAGGACGAACGAGTGTAGTGTAAGCTGTCTCTTTAGTGGACTTGTTGCATCTTCTAAGTGTCCTGCCAATGAAACGCCACCTTTGGCTCGCCTTCCCCACAGTATTATCCATGTGGTCTTTCCAACTGAAGTTATTCGTAGTTTTTACACCCAGGTACTTAGTTGAATTGACAGCCTTGAGTATTGCACTATTTATCGAGTAATCGAATTCCAACGGATTTCTTTTGGAACTCATGTGGATCACCTCACACTTTTCGTTATTTAGCCTCAACTGCCACCTGCCACACCATACAGAAATCTTTTCTAAATCGCTTTGCAACTGATACTGGTCTTCGGATGACCTTACTAGACGGTAAATTACAGCATCATCTGCGAACAACCTAAGAGAACTGCTCAGATTGTCACCTAGGTCATTTATATATATAAGGAACAGCAGAGGTCCCAGGACGCTTCCCTGGGGAACACCCGATATCACTTCAGTTTTACTCGATGATTTGCTGTCTATTACTACTAACTGCGACCTTCCTGACAGCAAATCACTAATCCAGTCGCACAACTGAGACGATACCCCATAGGCCCGCAGCTTGATTAGAAGTCGCTTGCGAGGAACGGTGTCAAAAGCTTTCCGGAAATCTAGAAATACGGAATAAACTTGAGATCCCCTGTCGATAGCGGCCATTACTTCGTGCGAATAAAGAGCTAGCTGCGTTGCACAAGAACGATGTTTTCTGAAACCATGTTGATTACGTATCAATAGATCGTTCCCTTCGAGGTGATTCATAACGTTTGAATACAGTATATGTTCCAAAACCCTACTGCAAACCGACGTCAATGATATATGTCTGTAGTTCGATGGATTATTCCTACTACCCTTCTTAAACACTGGTGCGACCTGCGCAATTTTCCAATCTGTAGTTACAGATCTATCGGTGAGCGAGCGGTTGTATATGATTGCTAAGTAGGGAGCTATTGTATCAGCGTAATCTGAAAGGAACCTAATCGGTATACAATCTGGACCTGAAGACTTGCCCGTATCAAGCGATTTGAGTTGCTTCCAACCCCTAAGGTATCTACTTCTAAGAAACTCATGCTAGCAGCTGTTCGTGTATCAGATTCTGGAATATTCCATTCGTCTTCCCTGGTGAAGGAATTTCGGAAAACTGCGTTCAATAACTCCGCTTTAGCGGCACAGTCGTCGGTAACAGTACCATCGGCACTGCGCAGCGAAGGTATTGACTGCGTCTAGCCGATGTTGCCCGTTATCGGGCCGCTGTCAAATCCCAACGGTCCAGAAATATGGACATCGCGCGATTCGACCAGCCGCCCAAATGGACATCCACACTTTCAAACTCTGTCAGTTGCTGATATACTGCCTCACATGAGTACCAGACATATTGGTGTCCTTCACAGTGAGCACTCAACATATAACCGTAGTACACATGCCCTACGTGAATATACACTACAAAGAGAACGTTAATGTATTCTCGTGGCTACTCTACCTGTCACAGTGATTTGCAATTCTAATCATTTGCTTACTAGCTGATGGTGCGTTCGTTACATTGACATCTGACAATGTCTTCAAGATGCTTTAGTGTTTTGGTCAGTCTCTGTACTTACACCAAACCTAACAAATATGCTAGATTAGACAGCTAAGCCACTCCACCGGTAATAAACTGCGCAACGCAATGAAAGGTTCAAAATGGCTCTGGGCACTATGGGACTTAACATCTGAGGTCATCAGCCCCCTAGACTTAGAACTATGTTGTGTACATAGTTTCGCGTAGTCAGCACGTACACAACTTTCCCACTGGAGCGCGCCCCGCTAAGCACAACAGCGCAGGCGCAGCGCTCGTCCGTCTCCACACTACGAGATGCCGCTGCCTTAGAGACGGACCAAATTCTGCTTCCGCCGATCCGAGTATTAATATGTAACGCAGCCAATGAGATTGCTGCTAACGTAGAACCTTTTCTCCTCGCGGATCACACTCGCGCAGTGATACCTGAATGCGCGAGGTATTATAACGAGTGTACAGACCTCCGATTAGTCAGTCTGCATTTGTCTGCACCTGTCTGTACCAGTCTGCATTAGTCTGCAGTCAAGTATCAGTCTGTGCCTAATAAGGTTACCATATTCCTGTACATAGCCATGAAGAGAAATGTATAGACACTTTGTCAAGTATCAGAGATATGTGAAAATAAGATTAACGTATCAAGACCAAAGGAACTTCAGATTGTCAATTGTAAACAGCATCCAGAATCAAGTTAAGTAATTTCTGTGCTTTTTATTATTTTAATAAATGTGTGTGAAAATTAATCAAGTTCTGTTTAAAGTTGGTCACCGTCAATCTGCTACTCTAAGCCTGCAAGTGGCATTTCTATCGTCTGACCTAACGGCAGAAGATAAACACGCCACGATAAGACCACGAGACATATTGCTGACACTCGCCTACTTCGTTAGAGCGACAAGTCAAATAATCTGATGGTGTGTGTACCGAAGGTCTTACAGTACGCACACCACAAACTACTTAAACCTAACTAACCTAAGGACATCACACACATCCATGCCCGAGGCAGGATTCGAACCTGCGACCGTAGCAGTCGCGCGGTTCCGGACTGAAGCGCCTAGAACCGCTCGGCCACCGCGGCCGGACGCAATTAAAGGGTCACCTTTTTTTAAATACCGTAATTGTCTCCCCTTGCATCGTGGAAGTTTGAAAATTTGGCTCAAAGTTGTCTACAACATTCCTAATGGTACAAAACCGAGGCTCCGTCCGACATAATACTCAGGTTCGGCAACAATTCGAACACCAAGTTGTCACCACATGCGAAAAAAGCCCAGATCTCAGAAGTTCATGTGAGCCGTCACGTCTGTTATTGGTGCGACACTGGTACCAAATTTCATAACAGTTCTGCCCAGTCCCACTTTGGACGTGTCACACAGTAGAAAGATGGTCACACTCGCCTTTACTCATATGTCATCTCCCATCTCCTTCGTTTGACGCCTCTACGACGAGGGGTCAGAACAGCGACGCCCAGAGTTGCAATCGAGCAGGTTTCTTTTGGGGTAGCCGAGGGAATCATCTCAAACACGCAGCTGCTCAGAATCGGCCAAGAGGGTGGCATAAATGGCGTCAATGAAACTACCCCTTCCATAGTGACGTTCTTTTCCACATATTTCGCGCTCGAAAACGACAGCTTGCTTTGCGATATGTAACAGAACGATGTTCTTGACCAATTTTGTCACTGTTGCCACCTTGCGGACGATTCGATGCTCTTCTAAGGAAATCGCAGGGCTGCAATCCCATTAAACGTGATATCATCTTTTGGAGTGTATCGCGACCGCAAGCTTTGCTTTGGTATGCAAGGTGAAACCACTAGAGACGGTTCAAAGCCATTCGACGAAATTTGAAAGTGATCTGAAGCAGAGACGGATGTGTAATTTTTCCACCCCTCCTTTTTCGCGCCTTCCTGTGGTGAGTGCAAAGGTGGAGGTATGCTATATTGCAACGCAGTCCAATAAAACGGTGAAGGATCGCTCTAAGATAGATAGTAGATAGTGTCGGAAGTTCCATGCGGCTTTTCGCGGATGATGCTGTAGTATATAGAGAAGTTGCAGCATTAGGAAATTGCAGCGATATTCAGGAAGATCTGCAGCGGATAGGCACTTGGTGCAGGGAATGGCAACTGACCCTTTACACAGACAAATGTAATGTATTGCGAATACATAGAAAGAAGGATCCTTTATTGTACGATTATATGAAAGCGGAACAAACACTGGTAGCAGTTACTTCTGTAAAATATCTGGGAATATGTGTACGGAACGATTTGAAGTGGAATGATCATATTAAATTAATTGTTGGTAAGGCGAGTGCCAGGTTGAGATTCATTGGGAGAGTCCTTAGAAAATGTAGTCCATCAACAAAGGAGGTGGCTTACAAAACACTCGTTCGACCTATACTTGAGTATTGCCCATCAGTGTGGGATCCGTACTAGGTCGGGTTGACAGAGGAGATAGAGAAGATCCAAAGAAGAGCGGCGCGTTTCGTCACATGGTTATTTGGTAAGCGTGATAGCGTTACGGAGATGTTTAGCAAACTCAAGTGGCAGACTCTGCAAGAGAGGCGCTCTGCATCGCGGTGTACCTTGCTGCCCAGGTTTCGAGACGGTGCGTTTCTGGATGAGGTATCCAATATATTGCTTTCCCCTACTTATACGTCCCGAGGAGATCACGAATGTAAAATTAGAGAGATTCGAGCGCGCACGGAAGCTTTCCGGCAGTCGTTCTTTCCGCGAACCATACGCGACTGGAACAGGAAAGGGAGGTAATGACAGTGGCACGTAAAGTGCCCTCCGCCACACACCGTTGGGTGGCTTACGGAGTATAAATGTAAATGTAGATGTAGATGTAAGAACCCACCACTCAGCAAAACCATCGGTACCACCTGCGCACTTTTGATGGGCACTTTAAAAATATCTGTACAGAGATATCCTTCTACAGATCTCTATCCCTCTGATGTCGCATGCGGTTAGCAGGTTCTAGTGTGGAGGAGTTTGGCTGTCCCACGTGTGTGTGGGATTGGTGAATAAGTATCTCTGTAGAGGGACATTCTTAAAGTGCCCAACGAAGTAGTTCGAGGAGCACAAAGGGTGTTCCCGAACTGGAAAGTCTTCGAGGGACATTTCTCCATTTGAGTCACGTTCATTCCAATGCCATACTGCTCAGCGCGAACACCACAGGAGGGAGCGAAAACGGAGGAATGAAAAAGCATGAACACCATTTTCTTCTTCGAATCATGTTCAAATCTCGTCAAATGATTTCAAGTGGTCCCTAATGGATCCACCCTGTATACGAAAGCAAAACTTCCAGTTACCTATACTCCAAAAGAGCGAGATCAAGTGATATCACGTTCAATGTGGCTGCATCCGCATGATGTCCTCAGAAAAGCTTTGAATCGTCCGAAGCGTGTTATCAGAGGCGTCGTTCTCTTGAATATCGAACTGCAAACTGTCGTACTCGAGGGCGAAATGTGTGCAAATGAATGCCCATAGGAAAAGGGTGGTGGTATTGATGCGCTTTATGCCATCTCCTGACGCCTTTCTGTCACGATTATGAGCGGCTGAGTGTTTTAAATTATTTCCGCTGCCACCCATAAGAATCCCACGTGATTTCAGCGCTAGGCGTCGTGGTTCTGACCTCCAACGCTGAGGCATCAAACGAAGGGATGAAACGTAGGTAAAAGGAGATGTGACGACCTTCCCACCAAGTGCCGCCTGCACGATTGCGTTGGGGATAATTTTTTGCAATCTGGTGTCAATGTGACACCATTAACCCAGGTTACAGCCTACATAAACTTGTGAGCTCTGCCCTTACTTCCGCGTGTGTTGCCACCGTGCTGTTTGTAACGTCGCCGAGCCCGAGGTGTAGGGCACCACGCTGTTGCACCATTACGTATGTTGTAGGCAATTTGTAGCCAAATTTTAAGACTTCTGTGTCGCAATCGGAGACAGGTACGGGGTTTCACGAAAATGAACCTTTAATTTCACTGCGCTGTGTACATTGTGTAATGAAAGGTATCGGGACACCGCCAAAAACATACGTTTTTCATATCAGGTGCATTGTGCTGCCACCTACGGCCAGGTACTCCATATCAGCGACCTCACTACTCGTTAGACATCGTCAGAGAACAGAATGGGGCGCTCCGCGGAACTCACGAACTTCGAACATGGTCAGGTGACTGGGTGTCAGTTGTGTCATACGTCTGTACGTGAGATTTCCACACTCCTAAACATCCCTAGGTGTACTGTTTCCGATGTGATAGTGAAGTGGAAACGTGAAGGGACACATACAGCACAAAAACGTACAGTCCGACCTCGTCTGTTGACTAACAGAGACCGCCGACAGTTGAAGAGGGTCGTAAAGTGTAATAGGCAGACATCTACCCAGACCACCACACAGAAATTCCAAACAGCATCAGGATCCACTGCAAGTACTATGACAGTTAGGCGGCAGGTGAGAAAACTTGGATTTCATGGTCGAGCGGCTACTCATAAGCCACACATCACGCCGGTAAACGCCAAACGACGCCACACTTGGTGTAAGGAGCGTTAACATTGGACGATTGAACAGAGAAAATATGTTGTGTCGAATGACGAATCACGGTACACAGTGTGGCGATCCTATGGCAGGCTGTGGGTATGGCGGATGCCCGGTGAACCCCATCTGCGAGCGGGTGTAGTAAAATTCGGAGGCGGTAGTGCTATCGTGTTATCGTGTTTTTCACGGAGGGGTCTTGCACCCCTTGTCGTTTTGCGTGGCTATATCACAGCACAGGCCTACATTAATGTTTTAAGCACCTTCTTGCTTTGTTGAAGAACAATTCGGGGATGGCGATTGCATCTTTCAACACGATCGAGCACCTGTTCATATTGCACGGCCTGTGGCGGAGTGGTTACACGACAATAACATCCCTGTAATGGACTGGCCTGCACAGTCCTGACATGAATCCTATAGAACACCTTTGGGATGTTTTGGAACGTCGACTTCGTGCCAGGCCTCACCGACCGACATCGATACCTCTCGTCACTGCAGCACTCCGTGAAGAATGAGCTGTATATCTAGAACGAGGAAATATGTGATGCAATTGTTGCTCAGCTACAACGAACAATGGGCGAGGTTTTGAAATACACAAGAAATTTTTTTACGTGCGGAATTATGGTACCGACTTCATTATTTTCAAATGGAACTACGTACGTTTTCTGTGCATGGGGAAAGAGGGAAGGGAACGTGAAAGGCATAACACGTCCTGTCGTCAGCAGAAGAGGTCCCAGAGCCATCACCCTGCTGTACAAAATGCAAACACATCCGTAACAAAGGAGCGGTTCGAGTGATTATTATTATGACTCGTATTAACTTTTCACTGGTTCAAATGGCTCTGAGCACTATGGGATTTAAGACCTGAGGTCATCAGTCCCCTAGAACTTAGAATTACTTAAACATAACAAACCTACGGACATCACACACATCCATGCCCAAGGCAGGATTCGAACCTGCGCCCGTAGCGGTTGCGCGGTTCCAGACTGAAGTGCCTAGAACCGCTTGGCCACTCCGGCCAGCTAACTTTTCAAAATATTGGCGTTGATCGATGATGCACGCAATGAAACGATTTTTCACATAGAAACTACTGCAAGGAGGATATCATCTGCAGATATTGCACCATAAGCCGGTCTTATACAGCATTTCATGTCTTCTGAAATAGTGTTTTTTCTGTTAAATCGATGGCTCACTACCAAGAAATCCAGGACGTGCGCTGGGCCGTCGATTCTGGTTCTCGCATTGCCTACACGGAAGACGGCAGGCTAGTTTCTGCACGTTATGGTGTTCGCACTTTCTAGCTCTCGCACGTTTATAGTTCATCATTTCGCCACCTAGTTTGGACAGCACTTTCACTCGGGAATGCTACATTTCACTTAACCTGTTGAAATTGTAAACGTGTTTTCTTTTTTTTCTTGTTGTCTTAATCCTCTGCATGTTTAGCTTATAGACGATTGCTGGAAATCGCCGGTTAATACAACAGTGAACATTTCAGTAAATGAGAGTCTTTTGCTACGCTGTACATTGTCCAGAATTTTAATTGTAGGCGAGGAACAAAGACCCGCGGGACAATAGGTTGTAGACAGAACACTGCGATACGCGAATCCACACACCGCTCTGTGGAGAGAGCGCAAAGCACGCACAGTTGCACGCCCGCGCGTGCGTCGGGTCATGCCCGGCGCTGTTTTCTGTTTGCGGATCCGCAGTGAAGGCCATTATACGGACACAATAACGCGAGGGGCGGGGGAGCCAGGCGGGCGCTGAATGGGTGATCAGCGGGGACCGAGCGCCCACACAGCGTCAATTAGAAACGGCCGCGCCGGTCGCGTTCAAGAGTCGCCTGTGTCGCTTGTACACGAGGCCACATACAGCTTGTCAACAGCTTCTTTCGCCCGACTTGCTGCCTGCTTGGACATAGCTCAATATGGTCCCTACTTTTTGACATAGCAGTCAATTGCCGGTCACTGGGCGAACGTGCCGGCCGGTGTGGCCGAGCGGTTCTAGGCGCTTCAGTCCGGAACCACGCTGCTGCTACGGTCGCAGGTTCGAATCCTGCCTCGGGCACGGATATGGGTGATGTTCTTAGGTTAGTTAGGTTTAAGTAGTTCTAAGTTCTAGGGGACTGATGACCTCAGATGTTACGTCCCATAGTGCTCAGAGCCATTTGAACCATTTTTTGGACGAACGTGGCATTCCAAAAGATCCCAAAAAGGGGCAGGTCATTTCCGTTTCCCACACTGGTAGTTCACATAGCTGATGGTATTCTGTTGTCCAGGGTGTCCGCCGAGATGTTGCCGTACTTTTGATGTTACTCCTCTGTGAACCATAGCACTTAACCACACACTTCACTTACTAATTAGAATCATTAATTTGTGCTAATATGAACTAATGGAATGAGGTATACACAACTTCCATTTATTAATATTCTATTGTAGCAAAGTTTTGGTTTGACTTATATTTATTGAAGATACACTCAGTAGTGAGAGTTGACCGTATTCGAATTATTTTCATTACATTGTTTGCATAACGTAAAGTTGGTGCAATGCAAACGAAGCAACTCGTGCGCCTTGGGCTAAGACTGTCAATAAAACGTCGATGTATCGATAATTTTTCCAACCAATCTCGATGTATAATGAACACATATATTCACGACGTATCGATACATCGATATCGAAATGCCAACATCGGGTGCTGATATTACACTCCTGGCCATTAAAATTGCTACACCAAGAAGAAATGCAGATGATGAACGGGTATTCATTGGACAAATATATTATACTAGAACTGACATGTGATTACATTTTTACGCAATTTCGCTGCATAGATCCTAAGAAATCAGTACCCAGAACAACCACCTCTGGCCGTAATAACGGCCTTGATACGACTGGGCATTGAGTCAAACAGAGCTTGGATGGCGTGTACAGGTACAGCTGCCCATGCAGCTTCATCACGGTACCACATTTCATCAAGAGAAGTGACTGGCGTATTGTGACGAGCCAGTTGCTCGGCCACCAATAACCAGACGTTTTCAGTTGGTGAGAGATCAGGAGAATGTGCTGGCCAGGGCAGCAGTTGAACATTTTCTGTGTCCAGAATGGCCCGTACAGGACCTACAACATGCGGTCGTGCATTATCCTGCTGAAATGTAGGGTTTCGCAGGGATCGAATGAAGGGTAGAGCCACGGGTCGTAACACATCTGAAATGTAACGTCCACTGTTGAAAGTGCCGTCAATGGGAACAAGAGGTGACCGAGACGTGTAACCAATGGCACCCCATACCATCACGCAGGCTGATGCGCCAGTATGGCGATGACGAATACATGCTTCCTACGTGCGTTCACCGCGATGTCGCCAAACACGAATGCGACCATCATGATGCCGTAAACAGAACTTGGATTTATCCTAAAAAATGACGTTTTGCCATTCGTGCACCCAGGTTCGGCGTTGAGTACACCACCGCAGGCGCTCCTGTCTGTGATGCAGCGTCAAGGGAAACCGCAGCCATGGTCTCCGAGCTGATAGTCCATGCTGCTGCAAACGTCGTCGAACTGTTCGTGCAGATGGTTGTTGTCTTGCAAAAGTCCCCATCTGTTGACTCAGGGATCGAGACGTGGCTCCACGATCCGTTACAGCCATGCGGATAAAATGCCTGTCATCTCGACTGCTAGTGATACGAGGCCGTTGGGATCCCACCAATTCCATATGCTGCTAACAGTCATTGGATCTCGACCAACACGAGCAACAATGTCACGATACGATAAACCACAATTGCAATAGGTGTAACCTCCCCACCGTAATTTAAAGGAAAAAGAAATGACAATACTCAATAGAAATGGGGAGCCAAGTGTAACCTCCCCACAAAATTTTTAAAGAAAGGACGATGCTAATTAGAAATGCTGATGGACATGGCTCTATGCGTAACCTGCCCACAATGAAATGTACTGACAATGGCAACAAAAAATGTGAAATTCGCAATCTGACTCAAATATAAATCCTTCAAAAAATTAAAGTCCATTCAGTGACAAGAAAATTCGATTAAACCGAAATATCGGTCTTTGGCCCTGTGTAAAACAATCAGAATTAAAGTCTTACCTCAGAATAAATGGATGTCACATATCTGCTCTTGTTGTTGCGCACCGCTTGGAGGAACTGCATTGCAAATAATAATATTCTCTTTTTTTGTGATTTTACTGGAATTTTTCTTCAAAAGAAGTGGAATGAAATGGGAAGTGCAACGAGATCTTTAGTTCAAAAAAATTAAACTTTTGAGAAAATGCTTTTGAAATAAAAAAATTATTATTGGGAGACTTGTTGGAGAATAATTACAATAAATAAAATTTTATTATCTAATGATTATATTAATTAACAGTATACCTTATTCCTCATCTTGACCATTGTTGCCGACCGCCTACATCACACAACCGCACTGGGCTGCTACTACTGACCGACCGCTCTGCATGACGACTACAGACTGAGTACTGCTCTCAACTAGACAGAGCTACAGACTCGCAACGACTGACTACTGCTACTCTGCATAGCGACAACTAACTCGCAAAGACTACTACTGACTGAGAACCGCTCGCAACATTCGCGCGGTCAAGCGCATACTCTCTGGTCACAGATGCTACAATGCCTCGCCATCGCTGCTGCGTTACATACGTGTTTCATAACCCTCCACTCGGGGGGCAAAAATTTGGCAGCGATGGTGAGTCATTTGGACTTGCCAAGCGCGGCAAAATTTTTCTTTAATTAATAAAATCCTACAACTTACAGAATATTTAAATGTTGTGCACACGCACTAAGTACAAAATATATCAGACAAGGACAAAATGTGAATACTAAACATAGTAGCAAATCAGAAAAAGTATATACAAACTTTTTGACAGATAAAGTGCACAGGCACTGAAAAAATTCTTTAGCATATGCAGAACAAATAAACAGACTGGCAAGAATAATTACATAAAGTAAATGTTGTGCACACGCACTAAGTACAAAATATATCAGACAAAGACAAAATGTGAGTACAAAACATAGTAGCAAATCAGAAAAGTATATACAAATTATTTGACAGATAACAAAGTGCACAGGCACTGAAAAAATTCTTTAGCATATTCAGAACAAATAAACAGACTGGCAAAAAATATTATGTTGACAAGTGTACATGCACTGAAAAATGTCTTTAGCATTTTCACAACAAATAAACATAATGGCAAAAAAAAAAATTCATGTCCAAAGTGCACATGCACTGAAAAATGTCTTTAGTATTTTCACAACAAATAAACATAATGGCAAACATCATGTCGACCAGTGACATAAGTGTACTCACACTGGAGTTTAGCGAATCAAAAAAATGTATAACCTATGAACATAAATGATGTTACCAAAAAAAATTTTTTTTTTTTTATGTGACTAGAATCAGGATAGGAAAGGGAAGGATTGCATCATGGTTGTAGCACTTTAGATTGCACACAGCTGCTCTGAAAGTCCATATCTTTCCACAGTAGTACAACACCAAGTGACACAACTTGAAGTTCTTTTCCCATCAGAATTTATCAGTGTAGCCAAGACACTGAACTGTCGTAGTAATGTTCCATGTTTTCATTTTGGCAGTACATTAGGTACACCAAACAGTGGGACCATAATAATGTCTTCATCGCTCATGGTGGTGGACAGCATGTCGTGTCAACACCACACTCTTACAAGGCACACCAACGTAGAATTAGTGCAAAACCAAATATAGTGCTCCATGATCACTGGGATAAACAGGACAAATGGACATTGCAGTAATTCAGGGTAGTCAGCTTATGAGGTGAAGGACATCAAGTCACATAATATTGACAATTACAGTCTTCATTGATAGTTTGTGGCATTCATAGCCCAGTTATTGAACATTTCTGTACCAAGTATGTAGTATTACAGAAAAATGTTCATTAATTGTTTTACATAGAATCAGTAGTCTTCTTTTCCTAGTTACAAAGCATTATTAAATAATCGCATTCTTTTCCAGTTACAGTGTATAATTAAGAATCATTAGCCTTTTCCTAATTACAGTTAATTAATCATTTGTCATTAATTAATCATTTGTCTAATTACAGTTAATTAATCATTTGTATAATTACAGTTAATTAATTGATCATTTGTCATTTCAATATATTAAGAATCATTAGCCTTCTTCTAATTACAAAGCATTATTAAACAATCACATTTATTTCCAATTACAAAGTATGAACATTGAAAACAAGAGTTAATTAATGGCATAATTAATAACAATTTCGTTGATTGACATTAATTATTGGCACTCAGTGGCCATCAAGTATTGAATAGAATAAAACATAGTTCATCATTCAGTATTATTCAGATCATTACAAAGTCATTATTAAAAATCAGTTAATTACAGTCAAATCATTAGTAATCACAGGCATTACAATAAACAGTGGCAGTTATTAGCTAGTGACAAAGCATTATTTTGAATATAGTCTCATTAAGAGGTCATTACTCGAGTGACATGCTATTCAGAGTTGATCAGTATTATTCAGAATTATCATAAACTAGTGACATTATGTGGGACTGGTAATACATTTTTTTGGTAGCAATGCATTGCGTTGGGATCGATAATTAATTGCCGAGGCATAATACTTTTTGCTTTTGACCTATTGCTGCAAATGAGGATAGGTAACGTCATTCGTCATGAGTCAGCTGTAGCAAGATTATGTAACAAGGCAGTACATGTGATCACATTTATAAATGATAAACACAAATGGGTAAAAAATATAAAAATGCAAGTACTAGAACAGGTATAATAAGTAACAGGTTTAGTAAGTGTCATGAAAAACTTCTCCTGGAAAAAATACAAAAACGGATTATTGACCTGAAAGAAGAAACGCACACTATGCTGAAAAGTAGTGAACTTCGAATTAACAAGTAGTGAAATGTGTATAAAATGTGTTCCATAGCTGTCCTTTCCAAAACTTTCCGTCATCCTACTATGCAATGTAACACCTGCTGTCAAAGCAAACCGCAACAAATACTTAAATAACTACGTGGCATAAAGAAAAAAAAAAACTTCATTATCCATATCACCATAACTTCACCATTATCATCATCTGTAGAGAAAAACTTCATTATTCATAATACCATTTCCTTCATCATTATTCATCAGTATTCACTATCATCTGCAAAAAATCACTTCATTACTCATTACATAACTATTCCTTATCTCTAGCATATTTCATCACTAAAATAAGATGTGTAGTTCTCTCTGACAGCCTGCATCAATCACCTTGTATTCTGAAAGAAAAAATTAGTTAAGACTGCTATTCTGTGATGAGTATAGTATAGTCTTGTTAATGCTTGTTAATCCTGATCCCTTTACTCTTCCTCATAAAGTTATTGCATCTCCTTTCGTTTATTCCGTAGGTGAAATTCCCATTTATGTTAAATTTATTTCTTAGAATCATCATTCCTTTCTGAAATTGATGAACAAAGATTAATGTCTTGCATTTAAATCCTATACCCACTAAATAATGACTGGTTTATGGTGACACAATTAACCATACAGCATAACATGACAGAAAACGTAATATGTCCAAGACATTGACAGTGTTCGGATGCGAAAAAATGTACACAGAATAATACAATGCAGTAGCAAAAAAAATGTGAAACAGTCACGATGTTGAGATGTCATAAGGCAAAAAAAAAATGTCAAAGTCGACTGGTGTGTGTTATATCTTAACTATTTCATAGTGCATACAAACAAAACTGGAGTACAGTCATATACACAAAAAAATGGAAAATGTGCACGGTCTGATGTGTAACGACAAGAAAAGCGACCTGCTAACCTTACCTTGCCGGGCACTTGCCAAGAAAAAAAAATACGATAATCATCAATAAGTAGTCACATAAATATAATTGCAGAAATAGTCGTAAATGTGTAAATTCATCTGGAAAAATATGCACGGTCTGATGTGTAACGACAAGAAAAGCGACCTGCTAACCTTACCTTGCCGGGCACTTGCCAAGAAAAAAATACGATAATCATCAATAAGTAGTCACATAAATATAATTGCAGAAATAGTCGTAAATGTGTAAATTCATCTGGAAAAATATGCACGGTCTGATGTGTAACGACAAGAAAAGCGACCTGCTAACCTTACCTTGCCGGGCACTTGCCAAGAAAAAAATACGATAATCATCAATAAGTAGTCACATAAATATAATTGCAGAAATAGTCGTAAATGTGTAAATTCATCTGGAAAAATATGCACGGTCTGATGTGTAACGACAAGAAAAGCGACCTGCTAACCTTACCTTGCCGGGCACTTGCCAAGAAAAAAAATACGATAATCATCAATAATTAGTCAGGTGAATTAATTGCATTAGTAAATGGCATCATAGTGTGTTGAATCATACAGTGGTTTCACTCAATAAACGGTTTAATGTTTGAGATATGGTGATTGCCTTTCGATTTTCTGGTTCTCAAAGTTTCGACGTGTACAACATTGGGGTGAGGGATACTGCGAATCCGATACGGACCTGCGTATAGAAGTTCAAATTTACTGCACTTACCTTTTAATTTGCTGGATAAATAGTGTGTACGTACTAATATCTTCTGTCCAACGTGAAAGTCGCGGCGTGTACAAACCTGTTTTTGCTGTCTTCTCCGGCGCTCTGCGGCACGTTTGATGTTGTTCAGCGCAATGTCAATTATTTCGTGGTGTCGTAGGCGACGATTTTTGGGGAATTCTATTAATTCTTTAATTTTGTTCGGTGGTTCAACGTTTTTCAGTATAACAGTCGGAGATAGCATAGTGGATTCATTTGGAATGGAATTAATTACATCTTGGAATGAGAGTATGTGTGTATCCCAATCAATATGTCTTTTGTGGCAGTATATTCTGCACAGCTTACCAATTTCCTTCATTAATCTTTCACAAGGGTTCGAAGAAGCGTGGTACTTGGATATATAGATCGGAGAAATGTTTCTAGCTCGTAACATGCGTGTCCATACACTACTACGAAATTGAGATCCATTATCAGAAATTACTTTCATTACATGCCCTACATGAAATAGAAAATGTTTTACAAATGCTTTCGAAACAGTTTTAGCAGTAGCTTTGCGTAACGGAGTGAAAGTAACAAATTTTGAAGTGAGCTCAACAGCGACAAAAATGTAGCAAAAACCTCTGTTAGTTCTCGGAATCGGACCAAAAATATCTACTGCGGCCATGTGTCTTAATTTCACAGGTATAATGGGATATAAAGGAGGAATATGTGAAGTGGTGTCTGATTTAGCTTTCTGGCAAATTTTACAAGACGCTAAAACTCGTCGTATACGTTTTTCCATGTTGGTAAAATAACAGTTCTGTCTCAGTATAAGAAAACATTTTCGTGCTCCGTAATGTGCGTAACTTAAATGAGTGTACCAAATTAGTTTGTTAACCAGTTCGTCAGGAATGCATAATAACCAAATGTTGCTGTCAGGATGAGAGCGGCGAAACAGAATGTCATTGCGTACAGTGTAGTGGTTCCTAATCGTAACATTTTTCCTATCTTGCCAAAGGTGTTTAATTTCTTTCCACACATTGTCCTTATTTTGTTCTTGTGCTATGTCCTGTAATGACGATGAAATAAAATTTTCAAATGCAACCTGCTGAATGTACATGACACTGAAATTTGCTTTGCAGAAGTTGGTTGCTACGTCTTGCTGATTGTTACTGAGAGAACGCGATAGTGCGTCTGCTATAACATTTTGTGTACCGGGAATATGAACAATCGTAAAATTAAATTCTTGTAAATATAGTTTCCATCTACTTAATCTGTCGTGAGTGAATTTAGCTGAAAGTAAAAATTGTATCGCTCTATGGTCTGTGTAGACGGTGGTATGTCTGCCGTAAAGAAAGTGCCTAAATCTCGTGAAAGCCCATACAACACATAATGTTTCAAGTTCTGTGACGGAATAATTTCGTTCAGCAGGTGACAAAATGCGACTTGCAAATGCGATGTTTTTGATTACTATTGAACCATCTTCTTCAATTTCCTGGAAAATGTGTACGCCTAAAGCGGTGTTAGAACTGTCGGTGGCAATGGAAAAATTTCTAGTAAGATCTGGGTGCGATAATAGTGGAGCATTCAACAAAGCATGTTTCAGGTTCATGAATTCAAAATGTGCTTGCTTATCCCAAGACCAAATAGTGTTTTTACCCGTTAATTGGCATAGTCTAGGCGTGTCTAAAGCAGAATGGTGAATAAATTTACGAAAAAAGTTAATTAAGCCCAAAAAACTGCGTAATTGCTTCTTCGTCGTAGGAACACTAATGTCACGTAGAGCCTGAAGTTTTTCTGGATCAGGCGCAATGCCTTCTGCTGAAATTACGTGTCCAAGAAATTTTATGGAAGTTTTGCCAAAATGCGATTTACTGAGGTTAACTGTAAGTCCTTGTGCATGAAAAGTTTGTAACAGTTGTTCAAGAATCATATTGTGTTCAGACCAGTTAGCTTCTGCGACAAGAATATCGTCTACATACGTCGTAATTCTGTCTTTAAGTTCTGTCGGAAGTATTGTGTTCAAACCGCGAATAAAAGCTGCAGAAGAAATAGTTAAGCCGAACGGTAATTTGCAAAATTGATAACAGTCGCCAAAACAGAGAAAAGCTGTATATTTTCTGCAGTTCGGATGAAGTTGAATTTGCCAAAATCCCGATTTCAAATCTAATGTGGAATAAATAGCTGTACCGTGAAATTTCTGTAAAAGTTCCTCTAGTGTCTGTGGTCGATCTGTTTCGTTAATAATAATGTCATTAATGTGACGTGAATCAAGTACAAGGCGAAGTGAGCCATCTTTTTTCTTAACAATATGTAGCGGGTTTATGTACGGACTAACTGCTGGTTCTATAATTCCTTGGTCGAGCATATCCTGCAATTCTTTTTTAACCTGTTCTCTGTGAATGTATGGAATAGGATAATACTTTGCTTTAAATGTGTCATGCGGTTTGACTTGAAATTCATACATAAAGCCGGACATAGTACCAGGAATGTTGTCAAAAACTGGAGCTTGCTGTAAAAGAATTTTGTGTAATTGCGTTCGTTCGTCGTCGGTAATTGCACTACTCTCTTTAACTTTATCGGAAATCATTTGTATTACGTCGTAGTCCATTTCGTCTGGAGTATTATAGTTGTGTACGTACGTATCCGTTAACAATGTGGGATTACAGTCTATGTCACGTGTTGCGGAAATGACCTCTGTGCGGTTAATTGTTTGTTCTTCCGCAGATAATGAGTGCTGAAATTCTAAAGCAAGTTGTACATTTTCATCCTTTAACATTAAATAAGAATTCTGAAAATCAATGACTGCGTCGTGTTGTACCAGAAAATTCGTACCTAAAATAACGTCTGTTGTCAATAAAGGAACAATCCAAAAATTAGAGTGAAACGTGTGACCTGCGATACAAAATGATAAATGTGTCTGTAATTTAACGTCTACTCCTTTACTCGATACTGCTCCTTTCACTTTTGTTTTGCCTAAAGGTAATGTCGGATAAGTATTCTCTTTGTTGCACTCATTAAAAGTCTCCTCATTTATTACTGATATAGGTGATCCGGAATCAATTACTGCTGAGAATTTCGATGAACCAATTTTAATTTCGATAACAGGATGTGAAATGGTTTTCTGAATAACTGGTCTTTCCTGTAAAAGAGTGTCTCTGATGTCGTCAAAAGTAATTACATTTTCGTGAACAACATTTTGCGTGTCTAAGGTAGTGCTTGTATTATTGGAAGATGCGTCCTGTACATTATCTAGTCAGATTCTATCTGACGTGTTATTATTATTAGGAGGATTCTGTGGCATTTCGACTATTTGAACTGTCCTATTACTTCTTCCAGGCGTGTTACGCTCTGGATGGTACCTACTGTCGGGTTCATTCATGAGAATATGTTCTTGCGTATGATTTTGCTGTTGGTATGACCGACTGTTGTTAGATGTTCGCTGAAAATTGTCCTCATTATTTTTACGTCTGTCGTAATAGTCATTCCTATACGGTGCATTACGATAGGAATTGAAATACTGTCTTCTTTGTACATAGTTGTTTCTCTGCTCCCGTGCGTTACTATTTGTTGAACCAGGGACTATACGTCCACGCGGCGAAACATTAAAGCCTGGTTGACCTTGTGTATTCCATTGTTGGTTAGGTATGCTAACCGGCTGGTTTTGATGTTGTTGTTGTGAAACACCTCTATTGTTACCAAAGTGTTGTTCCTGTTGCTGAAAATTTTGACGGTATTGATAATTAGAATTTTGCCTGTTATTAAAGTTTTGGTAGTTGTCGTTCCTAAAACGTCTGTTATCTTTCCGATTGGAATTACGTCCCTGATCATAATTGTAGTACTGTTGTTGACCTTGGTTGTTACTCAAAAAGTTTTTGTTTACAAAAGAATAATCAGATTGCTGTACTTCCAAGAGCTGTGAAAGATCTCTGAATGCTGAAATGTTTTCTTTTTGCTGGCCCGTTAGAAGTGACACTCGTAATGACCGTGGTAATTTAGAGATGCATAGTTGTATAAGTGCGGATTCACTGTACGGTTCACTTAGGTACTGGTTTTGTTGTACCATGTGCTCAAAAAATTGCGTTACACTGGGAAAATTTGAGTTTTCATAGTTTGGCAAACTAATTAGTTGATCTTTAATTCCGCGCTGTGTCGTCTTCGACCAGTACGCTGACAGAAAAGCATTCTGAAATTCCTCTACCGAGTAACACTGTCTCGCGATCGGTCTCATACGAGTTGCCGGTTCGCCTTCCAAAAAACTGCAAATAAATTCAAGTTTATGTGTTACAGGCCAAGTCGGTGGAAGAGCAAAACTAAACTGTTGAATCCAATCCAGTGGGTGAATCTGCGTTCTATCGTTTTTAAATATTTTGAACTTTCTTACTGACAGAAAATGTTTATAGTCGAAATTATCATCTCTGTGTAATGAAACAGGTTCAGGATCGTAAGAGAATCTATTGAACTGCGGTTGATCGGAATCTAAGTCCCGTACTCTCTGTAGATTACCCAAATTATACGCGCTGCGTGAGTCTGACACATGTTCATAAAGTGGCGTCTGTTGTGTATTATTAACAGAAGTGTTTTTCATTTCTGTTACTTCTTGTTGTAAATTTGATAACTTCCTACGTAACGTGTTGTTAGATGAATCGATCTCATTAATTGTCTGCTGTAAATTTTGAAATTCAGGCGTTTGGATAAATGAAACCGGTGCAGTATCGTCTGATTTATTGTCATTAGTATTTTCGATAGCATCAATACGACTGGCCAATTCATCACATTTTTCAGTCAGTATTTTAACCTGATCATCGGTTTTAGAATCAGACGCATTAATCTGTTTTTGCAACTTGCGCGTAGTTTCGCTCAGTTTTTTAACATCACCTTTGATAACATCACAATCCTGTGTTAGATCTAATTGTTCGAATCTATCTGTCACTGTTTGAATATTTACTGTGTGTGTATCTGTTTTTGATTTAAGGTCAGAAATTTCATCCCGTAATTCCGCGTTCAATTGTTCTAAGGTATTAATTTTGTCGGACACTGTAGTAATATTATTGTCTACATACGTCTTCGCTTTCGCGAATATTTTACGTTTGTCCTCTTGTCTTTGTGCAGTGATTGTTTCCATGACTTGTCGTTTTACTTTGTTTTGATCTTGAATAAATCTGCGGAAACGCGTATCACTGTTCTGTATGTGCTGACTAAAGCGCTCGTTAATCTGAGTGTTCTGCTGTTCGAATTTCGCGTCTATCTTTGCGTCCATAGTGCGCGAAAGTTCTACCGTCATTGCTTTAAACTCGTCCCGTAATTGTGCAGCTTTTTCAGAGCATTGTTTAGCGACTCCGCTAATTTCGTCTCTGAGTGTATCTGTCGCGGCTGTTTGCATTTCCCTTAATTCTTGCGCAACCGACTTTATTTCTTCGCTATTTTTTTGTGAACAAGCCTCAATTTCCACGCGCAACTGTTCCTTAGTGTCATGGCACTGCGCGGCAACGGCTGTAATTTGTTCACTAAGTTGTTTGAAATTTTCGTCATTATTGTCAAGTTTTTCATTTATGTGTTTGTTATCTTCCCTAAGTTGTTTGACCTGTTCTTTGAGTTGTCTAAAATTTTCGTTCTGTTCACTAAATTGTTGTTTGAGATCTTCACTCTGTTGTTTACTCATTTGTCGCAACAAAGCCATAATTGGATTCGACTCAAGGTCAGCATTTCTATTCTCTGAGCTGTTCAACAGTGGATCTGGAATTGTTTCACTTTCTGTAACCATATGGTCATTTTGAGATTTACAAAAAGGTTTGTCAGTCAAATGTATACTATCAGTCATTGTTTCGGAATTAAATAAATCTGTCGTACTTTCAGAACACTGTCCATTTACATTAGACAAATTTGTCTGTTCATTACTTGGATTTTCTAAATCGGGTGTGCTAAGCTCGGCACCGCTCATTACCATAGAGCATTCTGCGTCATCAATTGTCGTCAAGTTAACAGACGAGACAATTGAGTTCGTTTGTTCATCATTAAGGTGAAAGTCATCATTAGTGGTTGGAATGCACTGATTGTTAGTGAACGCAGGATTGTCATCATTACGTTGCGTATCACAATTACTATCGGTCACGTTGTTTAAGTCGGTAATTTCATTCACAATACTTCGCGATACACTATTCACAGTCTTTCGCGGCATTTTTACAATAGTCAAAATTTTTCACAAAACAAATAAGCACAATGCAAAAGCAACACACAAATACAACAGAGCAGCAAATTGCCGTTGACCTGTAGAAAAAAAGTCACAATATTATTAAAAGCGTTGCGCCAAATCCTAATTATCTAAGCAAATAAGAGCAGATATCTGACTGTCGCTCAAAAGACTCTCAACGAAATACGATCCTGGACTGGGTGTCGCCAAGTGTAACCTCCCCACCGTAATTTAAAGGAAAAAGAAATGACAATACTCAATAGAAATGGGGAGCCAAGTGTAACCTCCCCACAAAATTTTTAAAGAAAGGACGATGCTAATTAGAAATGCTGATGGACATGGCTCTATGCGTAACCTGCCCACAATGAAATGTACTGACAATGGCAACAAAAAATGTGAAATTCGCAATCTGACTCAAATATAAATCCTTCAAAAAATTAAAGTCCATTCAGTGACAAGAAAATTCGATTAAACCGAAATATCGGTCTTTGGCCCTGTGTAAAACAATCAGAATTAAAGTCTTACCTCAGAATAAATGGATGTCACATATCTGCTCTTGTTGTTGCGCACCGCTTGGAGGAACTGCATTGCAAATAATAATATTCTCTTTTTTTGTGATTTTACTGGAATTTTTCTTCAAAAGAAGTGGAATGAAATGGGAAGTGCAACGAGATCTTTAGTTCAAAAAAATTAAACTTTTGAGAAAATGCTTTTGAAATAAAAAAATTATTATTGGGAGACTTGTTGGAGAATAATTACAATAAATAAAATTTTTCATTATCTAATGATTATATTAATTAACAGTATACCTTATTCCTCATCTTGACCATTGTTGCCGACCGCCTACATCACACAACCGCACTGGGCTGCTACTACTGACCGACCGCTCTGCATGACGACTACAGACTGAGTACTGCTCTCAACTAGACAGAGCTACAGACTCGCAACGACTGACTACTGCTACTCTGCATAGCGACAACTAACTCGCAAAGACTACTACTGACTGAGAACCGCTCGCAACATTCGCGCGGTCAAGCGCATACTCTCTGGTCACAGATGCTACAATGCCTCGCCATCGCTGCTGCGTTACATACGTGTTTCATAGGCTACAATCCGATCTTTATTAAAGTCGGAAACGTGATGGTACGCATTTCTCAAAAACTGGCTCTGAGCACTATGGGACTTAACTTCTAAGGTCATCAGTCCCCTAGAACTTAGAACTACTTAAACCTAACTAACCTAAGGACATCACACACATCCATTCCCGAGGCAGGATCGAACCTGCGACCGTAGCGGTCGCGCGGTTCCAGACTGTAGCGCCTAGAACCGCTCGGCCACCATGGCCGGCCGCATTTCTCCTCCTTACACGAGCCATCACAACGAAACGCCGGTCAATTGCTGTTTGTGTATGAGAAATCGGTTGGAAACTTTCCTCATGTCAGCACGTTGTAAGTGTCGCCACCGGTGCCCTCCTTGTGTGAATGCTCTGAAAAGCTAATCATTTGCATATCACAGCATCTTCTTCCTGTTGGTTAAATTTCGAGTCTGTAGCACGTCATATTTGTGGAGTAGCAATTTTAATGGCCAGTAGTGGACTTTCTCAGCTCCCATAACATCCAGTCTTTCTCTTTGACTGTGCAAGCACGTATAAGTGGCACAAAGAAGAAATCAGATTGCAGTGGCGGGTTGGCAATGTGAATAGAGTAACAAGATTTCCGATATGAAGAAATAGCACACCAAAACACAATTATTAACGCATGTACTGTGCTATTTATTCCCATCGTCATTCTTAAAAAAAGCAGTTGCTGAAAAAGATGGCCATAATCTAAATGACAAGATTGGTTTTTGCTGTGGGTGGAGATGTTTGAGAGGATATGCTGACGTATTCGGTGCTCGGCGCTACGAACGGAAACTGCAAAGTTTGGCTTTAGAACTGCTAGATCGCTGGCGTTTGCAGAAATCGGAAAACAAGGAAGGCGACGTGAAGTGTTCCAGACAAATCCGATATGTGACGAAACCGAACGAAGGACCCATCAGACATCTTTTATTGTGCCACTTACATGCATTTACCACTGCTGGCAAGGTGGTTCTCGCTAAGCATGAATGTGCATCGTTTTCCTTTCAGTCCTTGCTGTAAGCAGGCAGCTTGCTTGCCGATGTACAGAATATCTAATAATAAATCAATATTTAAATATACAGATCTAAAACCGGCAGTATCTTTACAAAGCGCAGTCTATATTTTTATAGACAGGTACGTCTACGTACATTACACGATTTATCGATACATTCTTCCGGTATATATCGAGGGCCTGCAATGATATTTTCGAAATATCGGTATATCGGATTCCTGATTTTTTTTTTAAATATCGGCAGTCCTACTACCTCAGGCGTGTCAACATTGAGAGCCGAATGGAGCGTTTCGGTTTGTGACAATCGAGCGTGGGATGTGAACGGGTGAGTGCGCGTTTACCAGCGCATATGGGTTTCGGTAATGTCATACGGACAAGTCCCTACTTGCTCTCAAGTATATCAATGTCTCGCGGCTCTGTGTGCAATGCAGAGCAGATGGTGTTGATTGGAGTTATTTTCTTATGAGCGCTGTATAAAGTTTCGTGAACTGTGTCAGTATCGTTAACTGTGGACAACATAACGTTTGACTCTGTAGTCGATCTTCTATCGTTTCAACTGTTAGCAGTTTGTGACTTTATCCGCTACGTAGATTTCATTTGCAGTTAAAAGTTACTGACATGCCTGAACTCAAAACTGGGCTTCTCATTCTGTAGTTTGAGAGCCTTAGGTCAGTCGCTAGTATCTTTCGTTACAGCCTCGCATAAAACTGTCGAGCACCGCGACCCGAGTGCTACTTCTGCGCTGGGACATCAGTCAAAACTAGTTGGTGGACACGTAGAAGTTTTGTGTGTTCTGCCTTGAAAATAGAACACAAACGTGGCCCCTCGTACGCTCTGCAAGCAAAGCGCAAATTTGGACTGGGGCGAATATTCGGTTGTAGTATCGAGGACGGGATACGCAGGGTAGACACTTGGACGTTATTTGTGAAGTTTGTTGCCATCAGGCTAATTAGTTCAGAATCAATTAGTTCCCACCAAAATCGTAAGCCCTTGTCAGTATCATTCATCCTTTTGACTCTGTCCAATCGGGGAACTAAACAGTCGTGCTTCGAAACGGACAGAAGGATAATATTGTCAGTACTCCGTTGCTTAAGCATTGCGTTGTTCCGGCTGCGAACCCGTCGCTGATGTGAGCAGATAAAGTTACACTATTTAGGAGTGATTTGTGGCGTGTGATGGGTGCACAATCAGTGCATTCAGAGATCGCTTTGGCAAGGACCACCTCATAAAGCAATGATTGTGAGGAACGTGCTTATTTTTCTGGTAGTGTTAAAAGACAGGGCGCGAGAGGAAATGTGTACTGCAGAAGAGCAAACAATCGCGCGGTCTTCAATAAAATCCATTCGTAATAGAGTAATCGAAAATCAGGTACTGCCCTTAAGAGTACATGACTATATTTTAAGCAAGGTTTTAAAATGAATGGACTTAAACTCATGTTTGTGAGTGAATTATCCAACTGCGACATGATGCAGTGGGTTGCTGCATGTCGCACTTTCTTCACACAATTTCCAAATGCCGTATCCTTGGGAAAGGTGTTATTTCCTGATGAATGTGCGATATGTCGCAGCACAGAAGGAAAAATATGTTTTTCTGATCTAAGTAAAATCATCATTATGTGCAAGATTAAGAAAGTTATCTGCCGCACTGTGCCTCATGATCAAAACATCAAATATCAGATCATATTTTTGATTCGATAGAAGATTTCGTAGCAAACGGGACACAAATGTCATTCTTGATGGAGAGAAAGCATTAGACGAGGAAGTAACTTTGGGCTGCCCCAAAGGGTGTTATAGGACTATTACTTTTCTCAACACACAAATGTCCCTGATCTCTTCACGGGTAATTCTGCTGTATATAGAGAAGTCGAAAGGCTGAAAATTGTAGCGAACTCTAGTAAGACCAGCAAAAAATAGACACATAGCGCACGGATTGACAATTGACCCTTAAATAAACAAATACATAATATGCTGAACAAAAATAGGCACAGAAATCCCAGTTAATGTATGATTTTTCGACTGCCAAACAGTCACTGGGACCAGTCACCACCACTAAATTCGTGTGAAGTTTCGTATGGAGCGAATTACAGACGAACGATTACTTTCATTGGAAGAATCCATAGAAGTGTAGTTCATCTA
Source organism: Schistocerca americana (assembly GCF_021461395.2). Classification (NCBI taxonomy): domain Eukaryota; kingdom Metazoa; phylum Arthropoda; class Insecta; order Orthoptera; family Acrididae; genus Schistocerca; species Schistocerca americana. The sequence continues at coordinate 769,342,693 of NC_060122.1, read as the reverse complement.
CGATAGATGTAGCTTACAAAACCCTAGTTCGATCGATAACTGAGTTTTGGTCGTGATAGATAAAATAAAGAAGATCCTTTAAAAAAAGATCATAATGGTTCAGATGACTCTAAGCAAAAATGGTTCAAATGGCTCTGAGCACTATGGGACTCAACTTCTGAGGTCATTAGTCCCCTAGAACTTAGAACTAGTTAAACCTAACTAACCTAAGGACATCACAAACATCCATGCCCGAGGCAGGATTCGAACCTGCGACCGTAGCGGTCTTGCGGTTCCAGACTGCAGCGCCTTTAACCGCACGGCCACTTCGGCCGGCGACTCTAAGCACTATGGGACTTAACATCTGACGTCATCAGTTCCCTATACTTAGAACTACATAAACCTAACTAACCTAAGGACATCACACTCATCCATGCCCGAGGCGGGATTCGAACCTGCTACCGTAGCAGCAGCGCGATTCTGAAAAGGTCATAAGAAGATCGAAGAAGTAAGCACAAAAGCGTTACATAGGATCATTCAGCTCTACTGGCAGACGTTACAAGAGAGGTGTTATGCATCCCTGTTTGGTTTACTGTTAAAGTCCCGGGAGTTAAAATGCTTTGGAGAGTGAACAAATATATTGTTAATCACAAAAGGGACTGTGGAGTTCACATGTAAATGTAGACAAATATGAAGCTGTAGAATGTTCATTAATTTATCGTACAGTGAAATACCTTTCCCATCTAACACAGCTTTTGGGTCATACCGTAACTAAAACACGAATTGTTCAAAGGAGTTTCAGTCATTTGTTTAAATATGCCGGAAAAATATAGCACGTTTCAAATTGTTGGGTAACTATTTCTTCTCGTCTTCGTTTTTACCTTTCTATTTTCATATTTGGTGCCCATTGCGAAATCAAGAAAATCGTTTCCTCGGTCCTTCCAAGTCTCACAGTGCCGTTGGCGTGAATCGGAATGTTTCCAACGGCTGTTTCTCAAAGGGAATCCCTCCTGTGGGTATATCTTCCACTAGAATACTACTGTCTTGGTCATTGTCTAAGGTCATTAACATGTTCGAGAGAAATAGCTGTACGGCCTCAGTGTGACAAAGCCTTAAGGTATTCGGGCGTAATAAATTTTGACCACTTACCTAATGCTGCAAACGGTCTAACAGTAAAATTAACTTCAAACACGAAATGAATCTATTTTTGATTGAACGGTACCTGTCGCACTCATCCATAACAGAATTTATGAAAGCATAATAATTTGGTTCGGGCGCGCTTGTGTTTGTGTGTTCAGTTATTGGAATACACTGAGGCAACAGAAGTCATGGGACAGCGATATGCACAATACATATGGCGGCTGTATCGCGTACACAATGTATAAAAGGGCAGTTTATTGGCGGAGTTGTGATTTGTACTGAGGTGATTCACGTGAAAAGACTTCCTACGTGATTAAGGCCGCGTGACGGAAGTTAATGGTTCAAATGGCTCTGAGCACTATGGGACTTAACTGCTGAGGACATCAGTCCCCTAGAACTTAGAACTACTTAAACCTAACTAACCTAAGGACATCACACACATCCATGCCCGAGGCAGGATTCGAACCTGCGACCGTAGCGGTCACGCGGTTCCAGACTGTAGCGCCTAGAACAGCTCGGCCACCCTTGCCGGCTGGAAATTAGTTGGAGCTAGATGCAGGGGACATTCCATTTCGGAAATCGTTAAGGAATTCAATATTCCGAGATCCACGGTGTCAAGAGTGTGCCGAGAATACCAAGTTTCAGGCGTTACCTCTCATCATGGGCCACGTAGTGGCATACGGCCTTCACTTAACGATCGAGAGAGCGGCGTTTGCTTACAGTTGTCAGTGTCGACAGAGAACTGACATTGCCTGAAATAGCCGCATAAGTCAATGCGGAATGTTTGACGAACGTGTCCTAGAGGACAGTGCAGCGAAATTTGGTGTTAGAGGGCTATGACAGCAGACGACCGACGCGAGTGCCTTTGGTAACAGAACATCGTCTGCAGCGCCTCTCCTGGACTCATAACTGTATTCGGTGGGACTTCACACGGCTGGCAAACCGTTTCCTGGCCAAATGAATCTCGATTTCAATTGGTAAGAGCTGATTGTAGGGCTCGGGTGTAACGTAGACCCCGCGAAGTCATGGACGCAGCTTATCAACAAGGCACTGTGCAAGTTGCTGGTGGCTCCATAATGGTGTGGGATGTGTTTACATTGAATCGACTGTGTCCTTTGGTCAAACTAACAGATCATTGACTCGAGCAGACCATTTTCAGCGTTTCATGGGCCTCATGTTCCCGTGGAATTTTTACGGACAACAGTGAACCATGTCACTGGAACAAAATTATTGGCGATTGGTTTGAAAACATTCTGGACAGTTCGAGCGAATGATTTGACCACCCAGATCGCCCTACATGAAACACAACGAATCTTTTTGGGACATAATCGAGAGGTCAGTTCGTGCACGAAATACTACTTCGGCAACACTTTCTCGCTTATGGATGGCTATAGGGACAGCATGGCTTAATATTTCTGCAGGGGACTTCAAAAGACTTTTTTAGTGTATGCCACGTCGAATTGCTGCAGTTTCGGCAGGAAAACGGAGGTCCGAGACCACATTAGGAAGTATCTCACGACTTTTGTCACCTCATTGTTGTCGACTGTCTGTTCCAGAATCGTGGAACAAGATTTACACACACTTTGGAGATCAAATGTCTCCTCTACAAGTATAGACAAGAATTCCTCAAACTAAATGAAACTCAATTTGCTCTGTGCATCGTTGAGTCCAGAGGACCGTAATTACTTTCGTACAGATGATGTCCCGTTCCTTGCATTAGATATGCATCCTATACATTTCTGCAACTTTATTTTTCTTCTTTTTTTCCATCATACGTTTCACTGAAATGATGCCAAACTCTTCATCTCAGAGTAACACTTGCACCCCATATTGTAAATTATTAGTTTGATGTTTTCCCATCTCCCTTCTACCCTATAGTTCTTATCGTATACTGTTCCCTCCAGTACCACCGAAATTATTCCCTCACATCGTATCACATGTTCCATCCTCCTCTTCCTTCTTCTTATCAGTGGTTCTCATATCATCTCTGCCGTTTATGCGGAGAATGTCCTCATTCCGAGTGTATCATCAGTCTGATATTCATCATTCTTTTAAAGCTTCGATTTTCTTCTGTTCCTGTTTTTCCACAGTCCATGATTCACAACTACACAATACCTTGCTCCAAAACCATTCTCAGAAACATCTTTTTCGAATTAAGACCTGTATTTCATGCTAGTAGACATCCCCTGAACAGCAATGCCCTCTTTTCCTGTGTAAGTCTGTATTTTACGCCCTTGCTTTGTCCATCATGGGATACTTTGTTTCCGTAGTAGCAGAATTCCTAAACTTCGTCTGCTTCGTGGTCACCCACTTTGATGTTTAGTTTCTCTCTAGCCACATTTCTGTTACTCAACGTTACCTTCACCTTTCTCCGATTTAATCTCAATCTACAGGGTGTGTTCATCAGAATGTTCATTTCACCATCTGAACTAGCCTTGAAGTTCTTCGTAGCATTCACTATTTCATAAGCGAATTTTTATCTCACCTTGGGACATTTCTTTTGTTGCACATATTGGGTATTACCCGTCTCTCTCTACAGCATACTTCAATGTTATTCAGAATTTCGAACTTATTAATTTAGTTTTCTTTGTCGAACGCATTTTATATGTCAACAAATCCAGTGAATGTGTCTTGGTACAAGCCATGCTTTCATTATCAAGCGCAACGTGAGAATTGACTCTCTGCTGCGTGTACCTTTTCTGAAGACAGACTGGTCGTTTTGTAACAGATCTTCAATTCTCTTTTATATTTGTCCGTAGCTTATTCTGGCTAGAAACGTGAATGTATGAGCTGTTAAGCTGGCTTGGCGATAGTGACAGTGTTATCCGTCCTTACTATCTTGAGGATTTTGTGGATGATATTTTTTCGGAAGTCTGATGGTATATCTCCATTCTCTCAGATTCTGCACAGCAACTTGAATTATTATTTGGACGCTGCTTTTCCCAGTGCTGTAGAAATTCCGAAAGAATATTACCTATAACTTCTGTCTTGTTTGTTCGCAAGTCTATTAAAATATAACACACGATCCTCTACATTTCTCATATCGACTCCAGGTTCTTCTGTCACGTGATCAGACAAGTCCTTCCCTCATAGAGACTTTCAGTATATTCTTTTGACCCCTGTTCTTTGCTCTCTTCTTCGTTTTTAACAGTCTTCAAATTGCCAGCCTTGCTTTTAATTTCATCGAACGTTGTTTCGACTTTTCTATACGCTGAATCAGTTATTCCAACGATCTTAGTTTTCTGTTTCTTGAAATTTTATCTGTAGCCATTTGGCCTTGGCTTCCCTGCCCTTTCTGTTTATTTCATTCCTAAGTGACTTACATTGCTGCATGCTATCTTTCCCACAGTATCAGATGAAATATTTCTCTTGTTACCCAGGTTTTCTTCGTCGCTGTCTTTTTTGTACCTATCTTTGTCTGCCGGCTAGTGTAGCCGCGCGGTCTGAGGCGTCTTTTCACGGCCCGCGCGACTCCCACCGTCGGAGATTAGAGTCCTCCCTCGGGCATTGGTGTGTGTGTTTGTGTTGTCCTTAGCGTAAGTTAGATTAAGTAGTGCGTAAGCTTAGGGACCGATGACCTCAGCAGTCTGGTCCCATAAAACCTTATCACAAATTTCCAAAATTTCCATATTCGATGATTGTTGAGCAATTAGTATTCCTCCTCTCTCGTTCTACTACCAAGCCCATAGCGTCGTATAACTCTTCCTGCTAATATTTCCCCTACTACTTTTCTTCAGTTTCCCATGATCATTAGATTTACATCTCACTTTACACACTCGTGTACTTTTTATACCTCTGCCTTTTCATCTTCTACATGTAAAGTAGGCTTGTGTACCAGAACTACTGTTGCTGGCGTTCTTTTGATGTCGGTTCTAATCATTATAGCCCCATCACCGAACCGTTGACAATAATTCACCCTCTTCCGTTCCTTCGTATTCATAACGAATCTTACTTCCGTCATACCATTTTTTGCTGCAAGAAAATCATACCTCCTTTCCATTTCAGTTCTTCGATACCCTCACTTTTATTTACATTGAGCCTTTGTATATCCCTTTGCTGATTTTTTCATCTTCTCCACCAGGTACAATCTTCTTCCAGTTGACGCTCCAACTTGTAGAGTGTTATCATTATGCTGGTTGCACCATCTTTTTCTCAGGGCAACCTGTCACATGACAGTCCTCTCCCGGAAACCCGAATGAGTTACTAATTTCGATGTTTTGCCAATGGAGAGATCATCAGGACATTTTTTTTTAAATTACAGTCCACAAGTCCTGTGGATACGCATTGGGTTTCTTTAATGCCGTGGTTTCCACTGCCCTCTTCATGTCCATACTGTTGATTATTGTTGATTCTTTCGGCTTTTGGTGGACGTTTTCCACCATAAGGGCAAGAGATTGCCCTGAACCCCTGCTCTTTCCACGAAAATCTCTGACAAGGCCGTTGGCAGAACGAGGGTGACTATTTATGCCGGAAGTCTTCGACAGTCATTGCGGCTAATGTTTATTCAAAATTTAAGCAGTGATTAGGTTCAAGCCCATGAACCGAAAATTTTCAAACAGAATTCACTTAACTCTTTGTTCTTAGCAGAGCGTTGGATGTAAGGATGACTTTGCAAGTACACCAAGGGAATATTGTAGGGCTGTTACAGTCCACGATATTTATTCGAATAACATGGCAGGAAGATCGGAAACTCTATGAAGGTGTTCCCCTGCGATTTTGTTGTGAATTGGAAACTCACAACTCAAGAAATTTTACAAAGAACTGTAGAAAGACCTTCAGAGGATTAAAGAGACAGGCGGGTCACACTATAAACAAATGCAATGTAATCTACATAAATAGGTGAAAAGACCCATTAGTGTTAGAGTTCAATAGTATAGATAAATTACTGAAAGAATAAATCACGTAAAACGTCTAGGAACATCCGCGTGGGACGACATAAAGTGGAAGCACTGCAGGAAACTACTTTTTATGAAAAGTATATGGCAGGCACAGGTTATGTTGAAGCTTCAAAACGAAATACATCTCAGTCACAAAAGGGTAAGCTTACAAAACACTTGTTGTGCTGAATCTTGCTCATCAGACTGTGACCGTTACCTGGTAAGGTTAATGGAAGAGCAGGAAAGATCCAAAGAAGAACGAGATCCTCCAATAAACGCAAGAGCGACACCGAGATGATAGTCGACCTGCAGTGCCCGACACCATAGGAGATGCAGCACGGAGAAGTTAACAACCCGAAATAAGTCAGGAAACATATTAGATCCTTCCACTTCCATCACTTGTGATGACTAAGACGGTAAAGGTCATAGAACTCATACTAAAGCTTATCTACAGTAATGTCTCTTGTGTTGATGGAACAGGAACAGGTGATTTTGCGATGTTTCATCATTTAGAAGTTTATCTTATGGTCAATGTTTCCCTCCAAATCTGTGCAGTTTGTAAAATTGATATTTCACAACCTAAATATTTTAGTCAACATGTTCGTTCTGTTATCTGATCGTCATGAATAATTTTAGCTCTTCCATTGTGTCGACCTATTATTGACACAGCTTACATTTTAATCACTGGAATTTTCATTACATAGTTTTTAACGCTTTGTTTAATTTTGTTGCATTTTCATTGAGATCTTCATCTACATCATACTTCGTAAGCCACTTACTGATGTGTGGCGGCGGGTACTTTTTGTACCGCTAACTGAACCCTCCAAACCTGTTCCACTCGCAAATAGCGTATGGGAAAAAAGATTTTTGGTAAGGCACTGTATTGGCTCTAACTTGTAGAATTTTCTGGTCATGGTCATTACGCGGGACCTTTGTGGAGAGGGGGGGGGGGGGGAGTAGTGTTTTGTACGACTCTTCCCTGAAAGTGCCCTGTCGAAATTTCAATTCAATTCACAACGCGTCTATTGCAACTACTGCCAATGGAGCTCGTTGAGAATCTCCGTAGCGCTCTCGTGCCGACTAAACGATCCCATAACGAAATGTGCAGCTCTCCGTTGAATCTTCTCTATCTCTTCTAGCAGTCCTACCTGGTAGGGATCCCAGACAGATAAACAACACTCAAGAATCGGTCGAACAAGTACCTTATAAGCCACTTCCTTCGTGGATGAGTTACATATCCTTAACATTCTTCCTATGAATCTGAGTCTGGTACCGGCTTTTCCGACTACTTGTTTTATGTGGTCTTTCTACTCAATGTCACTCTGGATAGTTACTACTAGATATTTTACGGCAGATACTGTTTGCAGCGGTTTTTCATCAATAATATAGCTATACAGCTGTGGATTTCTTTTCCTATGTATGCGCAATATCTTACATTTATTTACATGATTTATGTATCATCTAATAGTACATAGTCGGAACGACATTATTTATCGTTTAATCATTGTTCTGATTTATATCATCATTTACTTTTTCGTAGGTTTTTGTTCGTACAGCAGTAGACGTCAAAGGCTGAAGGGGAAAAATCGCGACACCAAGAGGGAGTTGTGCGACATAAAAGGAAGTGGGTAGGCGTGTTTACACATCTGAAAGATGATGTATGTTCAAATTTCAAGCCAGTCGCATAGGAGTGGAGCTGCTAGTCTCACTATGAGAATGCAAATCAGTGTTGCTTTAAAAAAATAAAATAAAAAAACTGTAACGGTTGTGAACGTCAGTCACCTTTGAGATTGGGCGTGATGAGTTGGTATTAGTCAAGAATTCCTTTGAGACGACAAAGACGCCGTTACTAACATCCCACTGAGTTTGAACGAGGCGGTGTAATAGGGCTACAAGAAACTGGACGTTCCTTCCGCGATACTGGAGAAAGTCTTGGCAGGAATGTAGCCACTGTACATGACTCCTGGGAGCGGTGGTCACGAGAACGTACGGTAGCAGGAAGACCGGGCTACGGACGAACACGTGGCACTACCGAGAGGGAAGACCATCGTGTTAGACGTATCGCACTGCATCTGCAGCAGCAATTTCAGCTGCAGTTGGCACCACAGTGGCACAACCAACTGTTACAAATCGGTTGCTTCCAGGGCAGTTCAGAGCTAGACGCCCTGTAGCACTCATTCCACTGATCTCAAACCATTGCCATTTGCAACTTTATTGTGTTAAACGAGAGGTCATTGGACGGCAGGATGGGGGTCTGTTGCTCTTCGTGAGGAAAGCTGGTTGTGCCTCAGTGCCAGTGACGGCTGTGTGTTGGTTAGAAATAGTCCAGTTGAGGGCCTGTCTACGTGATAGACACATAGGTCCTACACCTGGAGTTATGGTCTGGGGTGTGATTTTCTTTAACAGAAGGAGCACTCTCCTGGCTAACTCACGCACCTTGGATGCAAATTTGTATGTCAGTGTGGTATTTCGATCTGGTGATTTGAGCTGTTGTGCTTTCATTCATGAATACCATTTCATGGGGTGTTTTCCAAAAGGATAACCCTTGCCCAAAATGCTCTTCAGAGTGTCGACATATTGCCTTGGCAAGTTCGATTACCAGATCTATCTCCAGTCGATCACATAAGGGACGTCAGCGGCCGACAACTTCAGCGTCAACCAAAAACAGCATTAACCGTCCCTGTATTGACCGGGCGAGTGCAACAGGCATGGAAATCCATCTCACTGACTGACATCCGGCACCAGCACAACACAATTCACGCGCGTTTCCATGCTTGTATTCAACATTATGGTGATTACACCGGTTATTAATGTACAAGCATTTCACATTTTCTTATCTCGCGCTTACATCAACATGTGATCTCGGAAAGTTTATCATTTAAATATGTTACCTAGTCAAATGCATTCCAGAAATTTCATTACCCTATATTAATTACTTTTTGGTGCTGCGATTTTTTCCGCACTTTAGTACAGGAGAGATTTCACTGCATAAGTTGTGGATGACAAACGGAAATCTTGAATTAAATTGGTGACACGTATGTGTATAATATCTAAGCAGTCACTTTTTTAAAATATCAGTACGATTTACTGAATAACTAGTTTTCGAGTCACTGCAGGCTTATCAGCTGGATGTGTCATAGGAACAGTATGTTCTGTACCATATGGAGGTAGACGCTGTCATGGTGCTGCGTGGTGGAAATAACAGAAATTTGGTTATTGAATGTTTTACGTATCAAAAAAACCGTTATGGTTCAGGACAGCGACATTCTATTGCCTCGTTAATCTCAAAACGACTGGGTTATTCTGCAACACAACAGGAAAATAACATAACATTAGTCCACATTACCATATAGCCTCTTGAGGCAGTTTTTCCTTATTATTGTCTAGTCTGTATTAGCAGAGCAGGAAATTTGCATGATTGTGTTTTGAAGATAAAATAGTACTTGTGTCCAGATCTGCTTAGTTCCAAAATTTAAAAGTAATTGGTCGCTGTTGTATACATTGTGAAGCACTCAAAGGTACTTGACCTGCCATAAATATTGGGAATAAGAAGCTTTCACAATGAAGCACAAAATTCCATTAGCTACCATTTAGAATTAGTACCTAATGATGGCCAGAACTATTCAATAAGTTTGTCCGCCAAAGGTAAACCTACACTGCACCAGATGGTCCTTAAACTCTTTGTCAGATCGCTTCACAGCGGTAAAGAGATAAAAAAACACCTATTCGCCGATCCTAACTGTGTAAACGCCGACAACATCTTGCACTCAAAAGAATCCGAGCGATGTCGTAATTCCGTGTGAGAGTGGATGAAAGAATCGTACCGAAAGGTACCGACTCGACAGTGAATTTTTAATAGGCGACCTTTCAGATAGGATCTTCCTTATTTTCCGTTTCTGAGCCTCGTCCGGGAGTGCATTTATTATGCACGCTTTCCGAAGAGCATTTATTGGGCTCTTTTATCTGCCAGTCTGTCGGAACAAAGCGCTCCCCGGGTTTTCTTGATTCCTTTTCATTAATATTGCTTATAGTTCCGTTAGATAGATATTTCCATGGTAAAGAGGAACAACTGCAGAGCACGTAATAAGAACATGACAGGAAATCTGCGCACTTTTCTAAAAATATGATTTGCTACTGTTCTCCTGTTAAAACATAACCATCAGAGAAGCAGCTTTTTATCATACTGTGTGCGCCGATGCTACACAGCAACTGTCAGTCTTTAAAATACTTGTCTTTATGCCAAAGTAATTTTATGATTTCCTAGCAGAAACTTCATCTGTACCGTCTTTCTTCAACATCCGACAGTAGTTGGATACCATATTTTAATTCCATCTCCCTTGTTATCTCCTCTCCATCTCCCTAATGTTTTCTCCTTGCTGTTCACTACAACAATCCAGATTTTCAAGAAAGTAATCAATATTTGAGTATAGGAAGAGGTTCCCAAACTCATGTCAGAACACAACCTCTTGAAATTTTCGAAAATGATTTTGATAGCGTTCTTATATTTTAGCGTTCTTATATTTCTCGATAAAGTTCTCAGTAACAGACGTGAAGGAAGTCCTTGAATGTTTTTTGTCTAACATTCATTGTGTTTTCAAATCCGTGCTCTTTCGTCGGTTTGTGAATTTGAGGACCTAGAAAAATTTCAGCTTTCAAGCTTTGCTGCCTGATGAAGGGAAATTTCATAGAAGAGTAGTTAGAGTAGCATCTATCTTGTGGAAGATTCCTTAGAAGCTGCTTCATCAAACCCAATCTGATAACGTAGCGCTGGTCGGAATATTTTTAGTCCTAGGCGCAAAATGTCTCTGATTTGGCCGAACATTCACACTCTCGTACTTTTGCTTTGAGCATCTACCTCACTCACATAGAAAGCAGCTCATTTTTGGTACCCAGCTTGCCCTCCTAATAAATTTCCCATAGCCTAAAATAAACTTCCTTCCATTATGATAAAACTGTATGTGACATAAGAAAACAAAGAGCAATTTTGATATAAATATAAAGAAGGCATGTAATAACAAACGTTTGCTTCCAATCATCTGACATCATGTAGACTGGTGATATTGGTAGTGATGAAGTGAATTGTGAGCTGTACCAAGAAAAGGCGCGCCACAGCATTTCCCTGATTGTCTCTTCAGTGAATGCACGCTGCCTGACAAGAAAGTGACCCACCCACAAGAGGAGAAGGAAACGCAATGAAACGTAACGGATTGGGATGGTACTTGATGTTATTTCAGTAATTACAACATTGAATCAAATTCACAAAGAACTTGGCAGTGTAGGTCAATTTACCATGACGTTGGACCGCGTCTTGCATGGATGCATGTTTGGGTAGGGTTGCGAATGGTGTCACAAAGCAGTTATGTCCTCTCCGGAGGCAAGTTGGCCAACAAATGTTGTAACTGGTCGTTGATATCCCGTAGCACTGGGACTGAGTTGCCGTCCGAAAATAGCCTACACGTGGTCTAGCGGGGGCAGGTCTGCAGCTAATAATGGCATCTCGGTATCACGAAGATTGTTCACAGGCACATGTGTCAAGAGTGTACGATCATTGAGCTGTTGAACAACGGCACCACGAGAGCTAACATGTGGACACAGGATGTCCGTAACATGCAGGGACAAAGGATGGCCGTAATATACCGCTGTGTTCTCGTAATTCCTACAATGGTTAGCAGCCGTGATCAGGAGTCATACCCGATGGCTCCCCATAGCTTGACGCAGTGAGTAATACTGTTGTGCCTCTCCAAAATACTGCAAGAGTGGGACTTCTTCACAGGACGCCACCATACTCGTAGACGATGTTCATCCAAAGTAGTGCAGAAATCCGATTCATCACTGAACCCAGCGCGATGCCATTCATCAGCAGTCCGTGGTTCCCGGCCATGGAACCACTCCAGACGCAATCTTTTTGTGTTGTGGTGTTAACAGCAGCATATGCACGGGACGGTAATACCCTCGACCGGCTGCTGCTAGTAGTAGACCAATGGTACGGGATGGCACAGAATATTGCAGGGAGTCGATTATTTTGTTTAAAAAATGGCTCTGAGCCCTATAGGAATTAACATCTGAGGTCATCAGTCCCCTAGAACTCAGCACTACTTAAACCTAATTAACTACAGACATCACACACATATATGGCCGAGGCAGGATTCGAACTTGCGACCGTAGCGGTCGCGCGGTTCCAGACTGTAGCACCTAGAACCGCTCGGCCACAGCGGCCGGCAGTCCATTATTTGTTCTTTGACAGCAGCTGGCGATGCGAAGAGGTTGCGATGTGCTCGGTGCTCAACAAGGCGATCCACCCATACAGTCGCCTGACATGTCGACTAGAACTTTGATGAGGAGTATGTCTGCGCTCAGGTTCCCATGCAGTCAAACAAAGGGCGGCAGCCACATCCGAAGGCCCAAAAAATCTGAATATTGCACGACTCGACCAATAGGCCAAATCGAGGCCGACAGTAAGACTGCTTTCAAACTGTCAGGCACTGATAAAGCTGTCTCACACGATTACGCGGCCTCTCTTTGTCCTTCATAGCGATCACTCAACATCTGACTCTGTTGACGCTCCTTGTACACCCTAATCAGACCTTTTAATCACAGTAAACACGAACGACGCTAATGCACTTGGTGACCGTTCTACCTGTCAAAGAGAATTGGAAGTTTCCAGAATGAGATTTTCACTCTGCAGCGGAGTGTGCGCTGATATGAAACTTCCTGACAAATTAAAACTGTGTGCCGGACCGAGACTCGAACTCGGGACCTTTGCCTTTCGCGGGCAAGTGCTTTACGAACATAGAGTGTAATGTTGATGCATTAAGTGGTTCTGAAAGCGGTGCTGATATTCAAGACAATAAAACCGGGTTAAAAGCTGTGAGCTATCTGGGGAAGTTAACCTTGCATTACTGAGCAACTGTTTCACCAGGTATCCAGTCCCGCTTACCAAATTCCCAACCAGACTAACATTAATTATAATCTTTTAATAGTCATCTTACGACAACCGGTGACATATACGTATATATAAAGAGAATTTAAATAAAAAGAAATAAATCAGTTTATATTTTGACATTTATTTTAACATTGATCATTGTTCCGTTAAAATTTCAGCATATTAAACTTGAGTCATAACTAAACTGGTGCCTTATTTAGGATTGTGAAAATGTGAGTTTGTAATCTTACGGAACACATCAAATATGGAGCCAAGATTGGGAGATTGCATACAACACTGCATTCATAAAATAACACACGTAGAACGTTGAAACATATCTAAGAGGAAATTAACCACAACCAACCGATTCAATTTTCACCCAAAGAAGTTACGTTCGTAGCGCAATCCTGTCCGTTATGAAATTACCACACGCTGGTATACTAAATTCATACTAACTCTCTGTGAAATCTTCCCGAAAAGAATAGCTGAGGGCTACTTTGATGATTACACCACATGCTTCACGTGGTCAACTTGGTTTACACAAAGAGTGTAAGTCCACAATAATTTTGATAATTAAAATAAATTACTTCGAAACGCAAATTACAAAAGAAAAACCTCGTACTGGTTACTATCGTCTTACTATTAACCTGTTGGGTCAAACAAGTGTATAAGCACGTGGTACAGGTCTCACAAAGTACACCCCACGTGGGTTGAACATAAAGAAAAGTTGCTGTATTGAAAAACATTGTCAAGACGAGACGTTATAATCTCACGCACATTAGCATTTAAGATTGATGGTCTTAAAATTACGAATCATCCACACGTGGTTCCACTTTACTCACAAATAGTGGCAAAGCAATTACTGGAAGATATTCTGAACTTCACACTCGAATTACACTGCGTTTCAGTTTAAGATAACATAAGATATTTTAGATCTAAACCTGAAATAAAGGTGATTAAATTTTCAGTTTGGCTGAACTTAAGAAATCCATTGTCCTACGGACTTAGCAGAGACGCGCTTAGCCGGAGATCTTACCACTTCAGACGCTCGCCGCGGACAGACTGCCCGGGCCCCTACCGAGCGTGCTCCACAGATTCAAAACGGGAGTGACCAGAGAGGCAGCTTCCTATACCAAGATGACAAGAGACGGACAGAACCATACTAAGAATAGAAACTTTGCTTTTAGAAAGCGTAGCTACCTGTTCCGACGTTGGTCCTACTGTTCTCTAGCAGACAGGCTTGTCTGCTACCATCGAGCATGCAACTAGAAATACATTTGCTCATTCATCCTTTCACACAGAAGGGGAGGGGGATGACAGTATCTTATCATATACACTATATAAAAAAAGCGCATGCAGGTTCCATATGAGGCTGTGTGACATGAATTACATATAAACTGTGTTTTAAAGTGTAGTAGTGTGACAGATCGTTCTTGTTTATGAGTAAAAGTAATGCGTTCCACTGCTCAGTCTCATCCCAGAAAGTCAGAAACACCAGAGTAAATTTAGAAGAGGAGTTTATGCCGTAGATGACAACAGATTTAAGAAATTACGATGGCTATCAAAAAAGTACGTTAGTTTCCGTTTGTGTCCGTTAGCGGCGGGGCTAGCGCGGCCAGCCAGCCGTGCTTGTGAGAGGTTCGTGCTGTGCTCCGTTGAGTTACTGTGACAGTTTGAAATGGCAGCGTTAATTGAAAATGCCGTGAAGTGTGAAGTGCGTGCTGTAATAAGGTTTCTGACAGCAAAAAACTGTACACCGATAGCAATGTATCGGCAGCTTCGTGAAGTGTATGGGGACAACATAATCATTGAAGGTGGAGTGCGTCAATGGGTCATAAAATTTAAAAATGGCCGAACTAACGCTCATGACGAAGAGCGAAGTGGAAGACCCAGCATAGTGACTGCCGAACTTGTCGAAAAATTTGATGCCGCGGTCCGTGAAAACCGTAATTTCACAATAAAGGAACTCTCTGTGAGTTTTCCACAAATTTCACGAAGTTTGTTGCACGAAATAATTACCGAAAAGCTTGGTTACCACAAGTTTTGTGCAAGATGGATACCAAAAATCTTGACAGAGAGTCTCAAAAATCAGCGAATGGCTGCAGCGTTAACGTTTTTGGACGCTTACGAGAAAGATGGCGACTCATTACTCGATCGCATCGTTACTGGTGACGAAACATGGGTTAAGCATGTGAACTGCGAGACAAAATTGCAGTCAATGCAGTGGGGGCACACAAATTACCCCCAAAAACCTAAGAAATGCAAGCAGACAATGTCGGCAAGAAAGGTGATGGCGACTGTTTTTTGGGACAGAAAAGGTGTGATTTTTGTGGATTTCCTGGAAAGAGGCACTACAATAAACTCTCAAAGGTATTGCCAAACTCTGCACAACCTCAGAAGAGCAATACAAAACAAGCGTAGGGGAAAGTTGGGCTCAAAGTTCTTGCTGATTCACAACGCCTGGGCCCACACGGCAAATGCCACTCGTGAAGTTCTCGAATCTTTTAAGTGGGAGTTGTTTCCTCATCCGCCGTACAGTCCCGACCTGGCACCGATCGACTTCCACTTATTCCCAGCAATGAAGAAGTGTTTGGCTATGCGGCGTTTTGATGACGACACATAGCTTCAAGAAGAGGTAACCACGTGGTTGAAGGCGCAGGCGGCCGAATTTTACGACGAAGGAATTTCCAAGCTCGTCCATCGCTACGATAAGTGCCTTAATTTAAATGGCAACTACAGGGTGTTTCAAAAATGACCGTTATATTTGAAACGGCAATAAAAACTAAACGAGCAGCGATAGAAATACACCGTTTGTTGCAATATGCTTGGGACAACAGTACATTTTCAGGCGGACAAACTTTCGAAATTACAGTAGTTACAATTTTCAACAACAGATGGCGCTGCACGTGATGTGAAAGATATAGAAGACAACGCAGTCTGTGGGTGCGCCATTCTGAACGTCGTCTTTCTGCGGTAAGCGTGTGCTGTTCACAACGTGCAAGTGTGCTGTAGACAACATGGTTTATTCCTTAGAACAGAGGATTTTTCTGGTGTTGGAATTCCACCGCCTAGAACACAGTGTTGTTGCAACAAGACGAAGTTTTCAACGGAGGTTTAATGTAACCAAAGGACCGAAAAGCGATACAATAAAGGATCTGTTTGAAAAATTTCAACGGACTGAGAACGTGACGGAAGAACGTGCTGGAAAGGTAGGGCGACCGCGTACGGCAACCACAGAGGGCAACGCGCAGCTAGTGCAGCAGGTGATCCAACAGCGGCTTCGGGTTTCCGTTCGCCGTGTTGCAGCTGCGGTCCAAATGACGCCAACGTCCACGTATCGTCTGATGCGCCAGAGTTTACACCTCTATCCATACAAAATTCAAACGCGGCAACTCCTCAGCGCCGCTACCATTGCTGCACGAGAGACATTCGCTAACGATATAGTGCACAGGATTGATGACGGCGATATGCATGTGGGCAGCATTTGGTTTACTGACGAAGCTTATTTTTACCTGGACGGCTTCGTCAATAAACAGAACTGGCGCATATGGGGAACCGAAAAGCCCCATGTTGCAGTCCCATCGTCCCTGCATCCTCAAAAAGTACTGGTCTGGGCCGCCATTTCGTGCAAAGGAATCATTGGCCCATTTTTCAGATCCGAAACGATTACTGCATCACGCTATCTGGACATTCTTCGTGAATTTGTGGCGGTACAAACTGCCTTAGACGACACCTCGAACACCTCGTGGTTTATGCAAGATGGTGCCCGGCCACATCGCACGGCCGACGTCTTTAATTTCCTGAATGAATATTTCGATGATCGTGTGATTGCTTTGGGCTATCCGAAACATACAGGAGGCGGCGTGGATTGGCCTCCCTATTCGCCAGACATGAACCCCTGTGACTTCTTTCTGTGGGGACACTTGAAAGACCAGGTGTACCGCCAGAATCCAGAAACAATTGAACAGCTGAAGCAGTACATCTCATCTGCATGTGAAGCCATTCCGCCAGACACGTTGTCAAAGGTTTCGGGCAATTTCATTCAGAGACTACGCCATATTATTGCTAAGCATGGTGGATATGTGGAAAATATCGTACTATAGAGTTTCCCAGACCGCAGCGCCATCTGTTGTTGACAATTGTAACTACTGCAATTTCGAAAGTTTGTCTGCCTGAAAATGTACTGTTGTCCCAAGCATATTGCAACAAACGGTGTATTTTTATCGCTGCTTGTTTAGTTTTTATTGCCGTTTCAAATATACCGGTCATTTTTGAAACACCCTGTATGTAGAAAAGTAGTATTTAAGTGTGGCTTTCATCTGTATATAATAAAAAAAATTTCCAATACTTTATTTATTTTTAATTCCAAAACGTAATCTACTTTGTGGATAGCTCTCGTAACATGAAAGGAATCCAACAGAGACCTTTCAAGAGCACTTGCCCGCTGAAGGCAAAGGCCCGAGTTCGGGTCTCGGTCCGGCTTACAGCTTTAATCTGCCAGGAAGTTTCAGAATTGGAAGTGTTATCATTCAACCATTCACATACCCGCCGATGCAGTGTACGTATACTAAGCTGTGCTTAACTTTTGTGTCAAGCGGCGTACGCCACCTGCTGTGACGCAGTGTAAGCCCCAGTGTTGACACAGAGCCACCTGTGGTGTTGCAGAGCACCGCGGCCTGGTGTCGCCGGCCATCGTGGAGCACACGAGCAGCGTGCAGGTGGCGCAGGACGAGGGTGCCGTCCTGCTGTGCGTCGCACAGGCCTGCCCGTCGCCGGAGTACAGGTCAGTGGTCAGTGTGTGTGTGTGTGTAGCGGTGGCAGAAAATATCACTTGTTCCTGTTAATCTTGTAAGGTCCAACGCCTTGTAGTCTGGTGTGATGTTTTAATACCTCATCCTTTTACAAATGTCTGTATACTATTTGTGCGAACAGCCAGAAAGCGGTGGAGAGCGCACTGGTCATCGTCTTCAGTCCACAGGGTCGCCATTCAGCTCGCCAAAATTGAATTAAAATGTTCTCTCTATGAATAAGGCAGAGGGAAACCACGGCGATAAATAAAAGTCTACTATCTCTTAACTGAGCTGTATATTCTGACAAAACATCACACGCTCAGGAAATAGTTTGGAAAATCATTAAAGCTCTTTCTACCATATTCAGCACGTGCCACAGTTGAGAGACGTTTTCTAAATTTTTTCCTAATTATGTTAAATTAATTTCTCTCCTTAAAGGGTCACTTCTAAAGAAATGCACACTATTTTTTTTAATCCATCTATTATTGTTTGAAAGTTTCACACTGTGTAGATTCATCCTTTAGGAACAATATTTTCATTTCTCCACATAATTTCCATCCCTCTCAACTGCCTTACGCCGTCTTGGAACCAGCCCCTGTATACCCGCACGGTAAAATTCTGGACCAACCTGTTGGAGACATTGTTTGGCAGCGTGCAGAAGGGAGTCATCATCTTCAAACCTTGTTCCACGAAGACAATCTTTCAGTTTCCCAAAGAGATGATAGTCACATGGAGCCGGGTCAGGACTGTAAGGTGGGTGTTTCAGTGTTGTCCATCCGAGTTTTGTGATCGCTTCCAAGGTTTTTTTGACTGACATGTGGCTGTGCATTGTCGTGCAACACCAAAACGTCCTGCTTTTGCCGATGTGGTCGAACACGACTCGGTCGAGCTTGAAGATTCTTCAGTGTCGTCACATATGCATCAGAATTTATGGTGGTACCACTTGGCATGATATCCACAAGCAAGAGTCCTTCGGAATTGAAAAACACCGTACCATGACTTTTCCATCAGAAGTTTTGATTTTTTTTTTTTTCTTGGATGAATTTGCGCGATACCATTCCATTGGTTGCCTCTTCGCCTCTGGTGAAAAATGACGGAGCCATGTTTCATCACCTGTCACAATTTTTCCACGAATTTCATCTCCACCATTCTCGTACTGTTCCAAAAGTTCGCTGCATACCGTTTTTCTTGTTTCTTTGTGAGCCACCTCGGAACCCACCTGGCACAAACCTTTTTAAACGCAAACACTTTCAGTCTTCTGCAAACACTTCCCTCCCCTATCCCATCGTAGCGTGACAATTCGTTCACTGTGATGCGCCTGTCAGCAGTCACCAATTCGTTAACTCTCTGCACATTGTCTGGAGTGTGTGCAGTACGAGGCCTGCCGCTGCGAGGACAATCCCCTATATTGCCGTGCCCGCTTTCAGCACGTAACCTGCTTGCCCACCGACTAACTGTACTGCAATCGACAGCAGCATCTCCATACACCTTTTTCAACCTCTTATGGATGTTTCCCATTGTCTCGTTTTCACAGCAGAGGAATTCTATGAGAGCACGTTGCATCTGACGAACGTCGAATGTAGCAGTCATCTGGAAGACATGCTGTGACGGCGACGCTCACGGGAACAGGTTCAACTAAGTTTGAAAACAAGCGGGAATGATGTATCTACACACTGTAAAACTTTCATACGTGCAGAATGAAAACTGTATTTTTACAAAACCAGTGTGCATTTCTTTTGGAGTGACCCTCGTATAATACACCAGACGGCATACGAACAGAAAATTGAAAACGAAACACTGCCTTTTCAGTTACATTACGAAACCAAGTAAGATCACTTTTACACATTTTCACAACAAACGCGAGTTATATAATTCGATCGAAAAAAGTCATGTTAGTCATCATTAACATCATTGGTGGCTTAAGCGGAGACGGGTAGACAGACTCTCGGCAAATTCTGTAGTAGAACCTATCTCCGTATGACTGACTATGATCGACATAGTTCCTCAGTGCAGACGCCCATGTAACTTGTCCTTCATATTCTGAGTACTGGCACTGGGACGGAGTTGGCACTCACATCACGCAGACAATTCACAGGCGCATGTGCCGTGGCTGGTCGGACGTTGTCCTGCTGAAAAATGGAACCACGAAACTGCCGCACGAAATGTGACACAAAGGCGCACAGAATGTCCGTGACGAACCGTTGTGCCCTCAAAGTTCCTTGAATGACTACCAGCCATGACCAGGAGCCGTAATCAATGGCTGGTTATGGGGACGGCGAATGAAATAATCGCTCCGAAGTTGCTTCCAGCGTCGGCAGCACTGCTCATCCGTCACCCTTTTTTTATTACAGAATTACTTATGTGGTTCGTAGTTGAAGACCTACAACTATCCAAATCTTTCTGCAGGTGAATCTGTACTTTCTAACTTTAGCATCCAGAATTTTCACAACGGAACCAAGGTTAGATAGTGGCCTCTGAATAGTCTCTTTACCTATTTCTGTAACTTTGTCGAATTCGAATATCATAGTGAAAGTTGGTACAGTTTCATTACTACTCATTTAATCTTTTTGTCTTATATACTAAGATGACTTAATTTAACTCGGCTTTATAGCTTTAGGCACGAAAGTGGTTTTTACTTAATAATTTTAAAAGCAAAAGAGGTAACTTCATGAAAACCTCTACGGAATGTTTTGCAACCACCTGATACTAGTTTTAAATTATAACGTTCTAAATTGTGACGCAATTTTCAAATTTCGAAGAAACTGGATTTTTAAAGAAACGAATTACCGTTTCATGCTGCCATTAAACATATCGATAAGTGCTTGCTATCACGCAAGTGAACAGTGGGTGGCCAATTCACTATGCTCACACTCATCACCCCCAGGAGGCACCACGCTAATACCGTGTAACATCGACTCTACCCTTATTAACGCCCTCAATTCGAGTCCGCAAGTTTCTTCATGTCTGCCACATCCAGTTCAAGTCTTATTTATCATTAGATCCCATAGGTTCCTAACTACACTGATTTTCATCGCTACGTGCCACCTGCTATTCGAAATACACCGTAGCATTTTCTGTGAGATTAAGATTGGGTCATTTTGCAGGACAGTGGAGGTGCGATAGGATACTTGCATGTTCCTCAAATCAGAAACGTATGTCTTGCAGCCCTGTAAACACGGTTATTGTCATCTTCGAAGACTGCGGCGTTTATACCATACTGTAATTTTACAATACGTATGTATTAGGGGTTTGAAATGGTGTTTCCTTTCGTGCTCGCCTGTACGGATTCCGTAACCTGAGAAAACCAGCAGAATAAGATCTGCTTTGTACTGCTCAATCAACTATACCGACATCTCCGTGCCCTGACGCGTAACGTAACAGGTAGATACGTGCCACAGCGATACAGGAAGACGTACCGTAGGTGCACCCACAACGGAAAGGTGTCTGTTGGGAGGTCAGGCACCTGAAGAGGGGCACCATCCTATCCAGTAGCTGTAGGGGCAACAGTTTGGATGTTTGACTGATCTGGCCTTGTAACATCAACGGCTGAAAACAAGGGGAAAAATAGCGATAACTTTTTCTCAGGACATGCAGCTCTACTGTGTGATGATGGGATCCTCTTGAGGAAAATACTCCGGAGGTAAAATAGTCTCCCATTCGGACCTCCGGGTGGGTGATACTCAGGAGGATGTCGTCGTCAGGAAAAACAAGACAGGCGTTCTCCGGGTCTGAGCGTGGAAGAAAATAGGAATGCGTATAAGCTACTAAGAATAGCACTATGAACGGATTACAGTACCAAAGACAGATACGAAGCATACGCCCACCACAGTAGTACAAGTTTACGTGGCAACTTGCTTCGCAGATGATGAAAGATTGAAGAAATGTATTATGAGATAAAAGAAATTATTCAAGTAGTTAAGGGAGACGAAAATTTTATTGTGATAGGAGACTGTAATTTGATAGTAGGGAAAGGAATAGAAGGAAAAATATAGGTCAGTACAGGCTGGGGCAAAGGAGTGAAAGTGGAGCCGCCTGGTAGAATTTTACACAAAGCATTATTTAATCATCCCTAACACTTGGTTTATGAATCATGAAAGAAGATTATATACGTGGAAGAGACCTGCAGACACCGAAAGTTTTCAGATTAATTCTATAATCATAAGACAGAGGTTTCGGTACCATACTTTAAACTGTAAGACATTTCCAGGGGCATATGTGGACTCTAGCCACAGTTTATTGGTTATGAACTGTAGATTAAAACTGAATAAATTGAAAAAACAGATAGGAAATCAAGGTGAAGTCAACCGCCACAAGTTGAAACAACGAGAGTTTATTGAGAGTTTCAGAGGAAGCATTAGCAACGACTGTCTAGAACAGGAGAAATGAATGCAACAGAAGACGAATGGGTGACTTTAAGAGATGAAACAGTGAAATAGCAGTAGTAAAAAGACGGGGACTATTACAAATCCTTGGATATCACAGGAGATACTGAATTTGGTTCATGAAAGGAGAAAATACAAAAATGCAGCAAATAAAACAGTCGAAAATAATACAAACGTTTAAAATAGGAGATTGACAGGAAGTGCAAACTTGCTAAGCAGGAATTGCTCGACGACAAACGTAATGGTTTAAAAGTATATGCCACTAGGGGAAACATAGATACCGCCTACAGGAAAAATAAAGAGGCCTTTGGAGAAAAGAGATGCAGCTATATGAAGATCAAGAGCTCTGGCGGGAAACCCGAATAAAGCAACGAAAGGAAGGCTGAAAGATGGAAGGAGTACAAAGAGAGTCTATACGAGGTAAATAAACTTGAACGGAATATTATAGAACAGAAGAAAGCGTAGATGAAGATGAGACGGGAGATATGATACCGCGAGAAGAATATATTAGAGCACTGATAGACGAAGTCGAAACGAGATCCCGGGAGTAGACGACATTCAGCCAAAATTGCTGATAGCCTTGGTGGAGCCATCCATGACAAAACTCTCCCATCAGTGTATGAGGCAGGTGAAATACCCACAGACTTCATGAAGAACGTAATAATAACAGTTCCAAAGTAAGCAGGTGGTGACAGGTGTATCTGTTACCGAACCATTATGTCACGGTTGCAAAATACTAACATGAATTCTTTACTAAAAAAATGGAAAAACTGGAAGAAGCCGACCACGGGGAGTATCATTTTGGATTCCGGAGAAATGTAGGCACACGCAAGGAAGTACTGACCTATGACTTCTCTTAGAAAATAGCATTTGTACACTTTGAGAAACCTTTGTCAGTGTTGGGTGGAATACTGTCTTTGAAATTGTGAAGCTAGCAGAACAAAAATACAGGAATCGAAAGGTTATTTACAACTTGTACAGGAATCAGATGGCAGTTATAAGAGTTGAGGAGCATGAGAGGGAAGCAGTGGTTGAGAATGGAATGAGACAGGGATGTCATCCCTGATGTTATTCAATCTGCACATTGAAAAAGCGATAAACCATAGAAGAATTTGGAGTAGGAATTAAAGTCCAGGGGAAGAAATAAAAGCTTTGAATTTTGCTGATGACATAATCTACATCATCTACATCTACGTGATTACTCTGCTATTCACAATAAAGTGCCTGGCAAAGGGTTCAATGAACCACCTTCAAGCTGTCTCTCCACCGTTCCACTCTCGAACGGCACGCGGGAAAAACGAGTCCTTAAATTTTTCTGTGCGAGCCCTGATTTCTCTTATTTTATCGTTATGATCATTTCTCCCTATGTAGGTGGGTGCCAACAGCATGTTTTCGCAATCGGAGGAGAAATCTGGTGACTGAAATTTCATGAGAAGATCCCGACGTAACCAAAAACGCCTTTGTTTTAATGATTGCCACTCCAATTCACGTATCATGTCTGTGACACTGACTCCCCTATTTCGCGATAATACAAAACGAGCTGCCCTTCTTTGTACCTTTTCGATGTCGTCCGTCAGTCCTCCTGATGCGGATCCCACACCGCACAGCAATACTCCAGAATAGGGCGGACAAGAGTGGTGTGAGCAGTCTCTTTAGTAAACCTGTCGAACCTTCCGAGTGTTCTGCCAGTGAATAGCAGTCTTTGGTTTGCTCTACCCACAATATTATCTATGTGATCGTTCCAATTTAGATTACTTGTAATTGTAACCCCTAAGTATTTAGTTGAATTTACAGCCTTCAGATTTGTGTGACTTATCACGGAGTCGAAATTTAGCTAATTTCTTTTAGTACTCATGTGAATAACTTCATACTTTTCCTTATTCAGGGTCAATTGCCACTTTTCGCACCACACAGATTTCTTATCTAAATCATTTTGCAAGTCGTCAAACAGAAAAGAACTCGGAAGAGCGGTTGAACGAATGGTCAGCGTCTTGATTGGAGGATATAACATTAACACCAAAAAGTACGGCAAAACAAGGATAATGGAATGTAGTCGAATTAAATCAGGTCATGGAGTGGGAATTAGATTGGGAAATGAGGCACTTATAGTAGATGTTTTGTTGTTTGGGCAGAAAAATAACTTATGACGACTGGACTAGAGAGGATATAAATTGTGGAGTGACAATGGCTAGGAAAGCGTTTCGGAAGAAGAGAAATTCGTTAATATAGAAAATAGATTGAAGTGTTAGCAAGTCTTTTGCACAGGAATTTGTGTAGAGAGTAGCCGTGTATGAAAGTGAACCACAGACGGTAAACAGTTTGGACAAGAAGAGAATACAGGTTTCTGAAATGTTGTGCTACAGAAGAATTCTAAAGATTAGATGACTAGATCACATAAATGATGAGGAGGTATTGAATAGAACTGGGGAGACAAGGAATTTGTGGCACAACACGACTAAGCGAAAGTATCGTAATTAGCAGGTTCAGAAAGATGTCGGTTGCAGCAGCTATTCGGAGAAATAGAGGCTTGCACAGGACAGAGCAGCATGGAGAGCTGCATCAGACCAATCTTCCGACTGAAAACACTGTTTTAGTTTCAGTGTCTCATTCGACCTGCAATATGTTTTCATTAACTTTATGTAAGCTCTATTCATATCTTACGCTACAATTATTTGCACTAAAAGGAGTGGGCCACGAATTGTTTTCAAGTAGGAAATGGCAACACCGCTGGAGCAAGATAACTGATACACATCTCACCAGTGTTGCGCAGTACTATAGCCGAACATACCAGCTTGCTCGCGAAAACCAAGGGAGAAGTCTTGAGCGTCCGACGCTCTTGAATGTCCAGAACGAACTGCTTATTTGGCGGTATCTGACCAGGAAGCCCAGCGAATGTTTGGACCAGCCAATCAGGGTCCCGTACCTCCCTCCAAGCTACTGCATCTCGTAAAGTCTTTTGTATTAACTGCTACTCTGAAAAATTATTAATCATGCCAGATGACTTCGTGGAAGCCCGTATGTCTTTGATTATAAGCCATGAATTGCACTGGTTAATAGGATACGTGATGTTATTTCAGTGATTGCAGTATAAAAGCAAAGTTACAAGAAACTAGGTACTAAGAGCCCTCTTATCAGTATGACATTGCAACCCGTTATTGCCTTGATGTATTCACTGAATCGGTTGCGAAGGGTGTCACGAGGCCGTTGCGTCCTCTCCAGACGCAAGCTGATCTACAACTGTTTTAACTGGTCTTTGATATCCTGGATACTAGCACTGACGTCAGAGCTGATCCTACACGTGCTCTGTTGCGGACGTATCTGTGGATTAACTTCCCATAGCCAGGGTTCACCGTTGACACTTCAGTTTCAGCCTTTGAGCCATTTTCAAGTTGTGCTGCAAGAGATTTTGCTTCAGCGCATGTCGGACTTAAAAATCCTCCGACACGTACGCAAGGTTTAGTTTTGACGACGACAAGTGTACATATCGGAGGATTTTAAAGTCCAACATGTGCTGAAAAAAAAATCTGTTACGGTACCATTTCAAAATGGCCCAAAGGTCGAAATTTCAATTGCGAAATAAATACTTTCTACAGTCAACGGTGAATATTATGCCGTTTAGAAAAAGATCTGGGGATGCTGCTCGCCCTGGGAGAGCCTCAACATCGCACAGTTTCATACGCACAGGTACGGTGAGGAAAAGAACACATTGTCCTGTTGAAAAATGGCACTACAATATTGTCGCACAATAGGGAACACACGAGGATGCAGGATGTCCGTGACGTATAGTTGTGCCGTCGGTGTTCCTTCAGTGACTACCAGTCTGTCCAGAAGTCATACCAGACAGCTCATAACACTATGAAGCCAGGATCAACAGCGCGGTACCTCTCCGAAACACA
The DNA here is from genome assembly GCF_021461395.2 of Schistocerca americana. Taxonomy (NCBI): domain Eukaryota; kingdom Metazoa; phylum Arthropoda; class Insecta; order Orthoptera; family Acrididae; genus Schistocerca; species Schistocerca americana. The sequence goes on along the minus strand of NC_060122.1, from coordinate 769,316,707 downwards.
GTTCCGATCCAGGGCTGTGAATCATTGTCTGAGTTTTCGGAGCACTCTGGTATTTTTTTGGCACGCAAGATTGGCTGAACCATTGGGGTACCACGCCACGTGTTCAACAGGTGAGCCTGGCGCTGCGCATTTGAAACATGCTTTGGGCCGCAATCCATCTGCCATTTAATATGGAGCTCTTCCAGCTCTCGACACCCTCCGCCAGCTACCTGTACAATACTTGAAACTTCCACGTCCGCTTTCATACCTTTGGGCGTAGCCACAACATCTGACCAACTTATTGATCCCTTAGATATGAGTGCCATTCCATTACAATACTCATGATTGAGATGTAGGTGAAACAGCAAGCCCTAGTCAAAGAAGAACATTCTGGTTCATGTTCACGGTAACCTGAATGAAGAGACCAAGCCACGGAGCGAGAAACACGCCTAAACATCACAGAATCACCTCCGGTCTGAATTAAACCCTCCACACAGTGCAGGTTGGGCACCTTCTTGGGCCACTGTTGCACTGGACGCGTTGCACTATCTGAACTCAGCAAAACCATGACTATCGGACCACTTGCCTTCAGTCAACTACTGTCTGTATCGCTTGACTGACGTGCAGCTTTATGTGCCTTCTACTAGGTACCTAATAACAAACTTCTACTGCATGCAGTTCTCGTCGTATTATTTGTTCGGATACTTGCTCATAGAGACCTGCATTTACTGGCAGCACTTTCTGTCGAGTTTAAAAGCGATGGTCACTGACAAGGCTTGACACACCTCTCCAGTTCCCGTCGGTTAGCGCGTTTTATTACGACCACCGTACTTAACCTAGAAGAGGTCCACCATGCAGACACGTTGGGGAGTCCCTGTTGATATACCAACAAATCGAACAATTACATTCAGTTGGTGGGCGTTGGCGCTTTCAAGCAAGATAGCTTTTTTCTACCGTTCTTATCACGACTCTACGTGAACTACTGCACTGATTCCTCACAACCGACTGATGCATACGCTCCAATTTATTGTTATGCATTAGTACAGCAGCGAAGGGTCTGATGGTACACTGGATTTAGTGCTACACCATCTGAAGTGCTTCAAAGCGACCAGTATGTATTTCTGAGGCGGCGGCGATATTTTGTCCAGTGACCCGACCTGCCGTATTATCTCTGTGACAAAACATATTGTGTACGAGCACCATGAACCAATGACAGCTCCAAAAAATGGTTTAAATGGCTCTAAGCACTATGGGACTTAACATCTGAGGTCATCAGTCCCCTAGTCTTGTTGTTGTTGTTGTTGTGGTCTTCAGTCCTGAGACTGGTTTGATGCAGCTCTCCATGCTACTCTATCCTGTGCAGGCTTCTTCATCTCCCAGTACCTACTGCCACCTACATCCTTCTGAATCTGCTTAGTGTATTCATCTCTTGGTCTCCCTATACGATTTTTACCCTCCACGCTGCCCTCCAATACTAAATTGGTGATCCCTTGATGCTTCAGAACATGTCCTACCAACCGATCCCTTCTTCTGGTCAAGTTGTGCCACAAACTTCTCTTCTCCCCAATCCTATTCAATACTTCCTCATTAGTTATGTGATCTACCCATCTAATCTTCAGCATTCTTCTGTAGCACCACATTTCGAAAGCTTCTAGTCTCTTCTTGTCCAAACTATTTATCGTCCATGTTTCACTTCCATACATGGCTACACTCCATACAAATACTTTCAGAAATGACTTCCTTACACTTAAATCTATACTCGATGTTAACAAATTTCTCTTCTTCAGAAACGCTTTCCTTACCATTGCCAGTCTACATTTTATATTCTCTCTACTTCGACCATCATCAGTTATTTTGCTCCCCAAATAGCAAAACTCCTTTACTACTTTAAGTGTCTCAGTTCCTAATCTAATTCCCTCAGCATCACCCGACTTAATTCGACTACATTCCATTATCCTCGTTTTGCTTTTGTTGATGTTCATCTTATATCCTCCTTTCAAGACGCTCTCCATTCCGTTCAACTGCTCTTCCAAGTCCTTTGCTGTCTCTGTCAGAATTACAATGTCATCGGCGAACCTCAAAGTTTTTATTTCTTCTCCATGGATTGTAATACCTACTCCAAATTTTTCTTTTGTTTCCTTTACTGCTTGCTCAATATACAGATTGAATAACATCGGGGAGAGGTTACAACCCTGTCTTACTCCCTTCCCAACAACTGCTTCACTTTCATGTCCCTCGACTCTTATAACTGCCATCTGGTTTCTGTACAAATATACTGAATGATCAGTTGAACCTTGCCTGTAAACAATTTTTCGAAGGCTTTAAACCCGTACTGTTTAATATATAACATTAATGATAGTAACCTCAGTAGTCTATTTCCTCAGGAAGCTATAATGCACTTTCAAATCTTTCAGTTTACTACCGTTCATATAATGTGTTCTTCTCACGATGTATGGCTGCCACTACAGGAGCCCTCATGTAATTTTCTCTTATTCTATATTACGTAGTAACTGGATTGTAGACCAGGTCTCATAATTTTCTTAAAAGCCATTACTGATTGTTCTTGATGTTTTGACTTATATATGTTCTATGGGCTTCACTAATATGATAATATAACTTTTATATTTTGGCTATATAGACCACTGCTTGTAACTCACGGCGGAAGCGCCACCTGTCTTTTTGATGTATGTATCTACGTTATTGTTCCTATACCTCCCACAATGTCATAACGGGAGTGTTAAATGCTTGCCATTTTATTTATTATCACTCTATTTAAGAACGCATTTAATATTGATATTTCAAATGTTACTTCAGTACGCCTATCGGCACATAGTTCGCGACATGAGCGCCACCTGCCCTGGCCGCTGTGCTACTACGCTGGCCGATTTTACTCAGTCGCTTAGGCGCTCTGCAACTTCTATGTACCTATTTTATTTGTCTGACAAACCCTGTTTTCAGGGCTATATTTTACATGATTAATGTAACTATGCAGATGTTTGCCTAAACGATAAGGACATATCACTTCATGTTGTTATAATACTGTAAGTACCAAGAACCTTTCTCACAACCTGTAATACAATATTTTCCTAATATATGTTAAACTTCATTCTTGACTCATGTTTCATACCTTAATATATATTACGATGTTCATTGTCCCCAGGCCGTCTTCTGAAGAAGATAGATTTATATCTATTGAAACCTAGGTAAAGATTACTTTATCCTTTGCAACTGGTCGGCTGCTCTTAGTCTGATTTACGTGGAACCGTTGCTGTAGCGCAGCTATGTTTAAAGCACTGAAATTCTTGCCTGCCGAGGTATCAAAAGCTGCATCCAGGTATATGGACATCAAATTAAAAATTGTGAAAGCAGGTATGGCTATTGACTTTAATCACCAGTGCCTAGAGAAAGACATTATCCCTGATTATGTGAAGGCGTACGTAAATTTTAAACAGTGTAACAGAGTGCCTTCTATTAAAAAGAAGCTAGTGCATTTAGTCATTTCCGAGAGCACAGTAAATTTGTACAAGAAAAAAGATGTCCTTAATAGTGAAGCCTACTGTATACATCTATTTTTAACTAAAGCCTTTAAAGATCTTTGTAATTTTCAAATTGACCACCTGTGGAATAGTATTAATGAATGGCTCTCTAATCGTAAAGAAATAATCAAGGCCAGACATGAAAGAAAGCTTTTAAAGTTTAGTAATAGGACCACAAGTAAAAGTGATAATACAGCAGACAACAGTGTTAAGCACCTATTTTACGATAGAGTACTAAATAAAACCAATATTTCTTTTACGCAGGCCGAAAATGACTTGTTGTGTAAAGGCCTTAAATATAACTTGCCTGCTAAACTCGATAAAGATCCAGTTATTTGTAATCTCATTGTAGATCTAAAAATCGGTTTAGAATCTCTGAAATTAGAGAAAACGGAGCAAGTCAAATGTGCCTACGAATGTAACAACATAATAGAAAAAGAAATTAAATTATCTCCTAATAAGCGATCGGGCGAATATAGTATAATAAAAAGCATTAATCATAAACTTAGAGAGCACGACGCCTTAGTCACTAAGAGTGACAAAGGGAACACCGTGGTCGTGGCTTACAAAAATGAATATATAGAGAAGACTGTAAAGTTTTTTGAGGAAAACGACATCACTGAGGTTACTGTAGATCCTACTACTGAACTGCAAAATGAAATCCGGCGTACTTTAACGAATTCCGTCAGCTTGTTTAATAAGTTCCAAAAGAAAGGGCTTATAAATATGAACCCTAAACCACCAGTGCTCAGAAGTCAGTTTAAATTGCATAAACAAAATCACCCGATCCGCCCTATAGTGAATGGTATAGGTAGTCCACATCACACACTTGCTAGGCGCCTCCATTTTAAAATTAAAGATGCTTTCACATTTGAAAATAATTTTTCTGTAAAAAACAGTAAGGAATTAACAATATTCAATCTATAAGTTGTACACCTGACACTAGACTGGTGTCCTTTGACATCGTCAGCCTTTACACAAATGTTCCGGTTGATGAAACCATAGACCTTGTAAAAGAGAATCTTCTGAAACATAAAAAATTAAGTGAAACTCAGATTGCCGAACTCATTGGTTTGCTTAAGGTCATTTTAAAATATAATTACTTCACATTCAATGGGAAAATGTATGTACAGCCAGATGGTCTAGCAATGGGTAGCCCCCTCGCCAGTATTCTAGCAGAGGTTTTCATTAACGCCCTGGAAACAACGTTTTTCAATTCAAGTTCAGAATTACGCCACAAAATCCGCTATTATGCACGGTATGTTGATGACATTTTCATTGCTTTTGATGGCACTGATCATGAGTTAGAGCATCTCTTTAACATTTTCAACGGTTTACATGAAAAAATTTCCTTCACAAAAGAACTTCAAAATGATAAACGTGAACTTAATTTTCTCGATTTAACAATTTCTATAGAAGATAATTCCTTCCATTTTAATATCTTCCGCAAGGAAACATATTCAGATAATGTCATTCCTGCTGACTCAACCCATCCAAAAGCTCATAAATTGGCATTTTTTCATTCCGCCATTCACCGGATGGTAACCACTCCTTTATCACCTGCAGATCAAAAAAAGGAATTGAATGTCATCAAAGCGATTGCGGTTAATAATGGGTATAACCAGAACATGATCGATCACCTGCTCAATAAGAAAATCTCCCAAAAATGTTCGACTTTGAGAAATATTCTCCCCACGGATACCACTGAAACTAAAAAATTTATTTCCATCCCTTTCCTGGGTAACTTATCGTATAGGATTAAACGTCTTCTAAATAAAAAATATAACTGTAACGTCTCCTTTTCTACAGATAACAGTTTAAAAAGAAATCTTGTACAGTCAGTAGAGATTGCCAGCGATTGGTTTTCTAATTCAGGTGTTTACAAGCTAACCTGTAACAACTGCCCCTCTTATTATATTGGTCAAACCGGCAGAGCTGTGAAAACACGATATAAAGAACATCTTTTAGGTAAAAAAGGAACAAATATCCGCAACTCTACCTTTGCTGAACACCTCTTGATAACCGGCCATACGCCTAAACAGTTAGAAGACACGGTTATCCTACATAGACAGGTCGAAGGACGGAGACTAGATCTGTGGGAAGAGCTATTTATTTTTAAACATCTAGAGCTCAAAGACGGCAATATACTGAATGATCAGTTGAACCTTGCCTGTAAACAATTTTTCGAACGCTTTAAACCCGTACTGTTTAATATATAACATTAATGATAGTAACCTCAGTAGTCTATTTCCTCAGGAAGCTATAATGCACTTTCAAATCTTTCAGTTTACTACCGTTCATATAATGTGTTCTTCTCACGATGTATGGCTGCCACTACAGGAGCCCTCATGTAATTTTCTCTTATTCTATATTACGTAGTAACTGGATTGTAGACCAGGTCTCATAATTTTCTTAAAAGCCATTACTGATTGTTCTTGATGTTTTGACTTATATATGTTCTATGGGCTTCACTAATATGATAATATAACTTTTATATTTTGGCTATATAGACCACTGCTTGTAACTCACGGCGGAAGCGCCACCTGTCTTTTTGATGTATGTATCTACGTTATTGTTCCTATACCTCCCACAATGTCATAACGGGAGTGTTAAATGCTTGCCATTTTATTTATTATCACTCTATTTACGAACGCATTTAATATTGATATTTCAAATGTTACTTCAGTACGCCTATCGGCACATAGTTCGCGACATGAGCGCCACCTGCCCTGGCCGCTGTGCTACTACGCTGGCCGATTTTACTCAGTCGCTTAGGCGCTCTGCAACTTCTATGTACCTATTTTATTTGTCTGACAAACCCTGTTTTCAGGGCTATATTTTACATGATTAATGTAACTATGCAGATGTTTGCCTAAACGATAAGGACATATCACTTCATGTTGTTATAATACTGTAAGTACCAAGAACCTTTCTCACAACCTGTAATACAATATTTTCCTAATATATGTTAAACTTCATTCTTGACTCATGTTTCATACCTTAATATATATTACGATGTTCATTGTCCCCAGGCCGTCTTCTGAAGAAGATAGATTTATATCTATTGAAACCTAGGTAAAGATTACTTTATCCTTTGCAACTGGTCGGCTGCTCTTAGTCTGATTTACGTATGAATCCATTATTTATTATGCTCCGCAGAAGCTGTTAACCTGAAATGCACTCTTGAGACGGAACGGGACAAAGCAGAACGGGTTTATTTTTTATGCGGGTTGATTTCCAACTCTATATTTCTTATTTTCCCTTGCTTTTCCTTACATTAGGTAGACTGATAAACAACAGTTGGGTCTTAAATCAATGTAAACGGTAGTTTCAGCCGTTTCATCTTCCGAAACGGAGTTTTAAAAGCGTCTAAGGAATTTATCGTACCAAAATTAATGTTGGAAAGATGGTAAGGCTAAGAACAATCTCAACTACAGAGATGAAAAAAAGAACGGGAATTTTAAAAATGTTCACTGTAGAACACAAAGACAAGCTGGTGCATGGCTGAAGGCAGCGGAGAGGAGACTCATAGGCGCAACGATGAAACATCTCATTGTCAAATCATTAGCCTATCAGCCACCAAAACGAAACGGCTTACCATACAGATTTGACAAAGAAACTTGCCTAGCTGGGCGGGATTGGGTTAAAGGATTTACTACTAGGCTTCCTATATTGTCTGTTCGCAGATCATAAAATACATCTGGTGCGCGAGTGATGGAATAAAATAAAGTAACAGTAACAGTCACCTGGTATTATGCATTACAAATAATTGTTTTTTCAATATGACATTGGAACATTTTCTTATTGACAACAATACCATATTCCTTAGTCTAAATTGATCATAAGCCAACCTTATGTCTTAGTTTTCATTTGAAACTCCTAATAATTTCAAAGTCTATGCAATAATTTGACAAAGAATGTTTTATTCCATTCCGCCACCATGGTTGGGGCACAATGGGAAATACGCATTGACTTCTTTGAAAGAATGCAAAAACATGTATAACGTAGAGGTTTAATCGATTTTCATGTAAGGTACATTACGCTATAGGACAATAGTATTTTTAATACCTTTAAGAAGTGTTGTTTTGTGCTCTTTTATTTTACAAATATTGTTAAACATCAAGTATAGTATCAAGATCCATCCCGAGTTCCCCTGTTCGTTTTCTGCCAGAAAACTTAACCAGTTGATAGTGGCGGTAATGAGTGGCTCGTTGCCTTCGGACTACTGTCTACAAAACCATTTTTTCAAGTGCAAGAAGAAGTAGCAATCGCCTGCCTGTCTATCGATAGGGTTGCGGGTATTAAATTGGAGCCCCAGCTGAGGTGTAAGCTATACTGACAAGTGGGAAATATCTCTGTTTGAACATAAATGAAATAGCTTCAGTAAACAGTGATAACTTGTTAGATTAATGTGGAAATGCAATGCAGTGATGGTTACTTCAGCATGAATGTGATATAAGCTTCACAGTTAATACGAGTGTGTATGAGCGGAGGCATTACTGGGGAGTGTGTTACGAGCCAAAGGAATAATAAAACGAAGTAATATCGATCTGCAGTGTTCTAATTTCAAAGTTACTTTCTTTCCATTCTTTTAATTGAGAAACGTTATTATTTGCAAGTATTAGGCGATATGGTCAGTTTCAGTGACAGCTGATGTGAAGTCATCATATAACTATCATTTAAGCAATATTGATGATGTTCAGCCTAGTTGTCAGTCGTGTGACTGCCGCGAGGGATTAGCCAAGCGGTCTGAGGCGGTGCAGTCACGGACTGTGCGGCTGGTCCCGGCAGAGGTTCGAGTCCTCCCTCAGGCATGGGTGTTTGTGTTTGTCTTTAGGATAATTTAGGTTAAGTAGTGTGTAAGCTTAGGGACTGATGACCTTAGCAGTTAAGTCCCATAAGATTTCACACACATTTGAGCATTTTTGAGTCGTGTGATTATTGCCACAACAGGTTTCGGGACAACATTACGACATTTTCAAGTGCTAAAAACGAGGAAACCAGGTAAAAACGATCCTCTTTATAGCGACAGACGTCATGAGTTATAACCTGCATTAAAAACTTTGTCATTAGGCCTCATCAAAACTTTAAAAAAAAAGCTGCACACTTGCATTGTCAACTCAAACAGTTAAACATAAAGCAGCACAAGTCGGTATATCCACCGTTTCTGAGGCACAGTTGCAAACTGAAAGCCGTTGCCATCACCTACCAAAATCACAAGTCCTCATGCCACCCCCATAAACATAAATCAGCAATTTTCAAAAACGCTGTCCACCGGGCTAATTTCACACCTCTAAGTCTGGAAAACAAGAATGGATAAATGAAAACCCGCAGACAAATAACGGTAGGAAATGATTTTGACGTGGGTTTGATAGATCGGTTGGATGTAGCAGTTAGGTATGGTAACCAGCAAAATGATAAAAGCCCGGACAAATACAGGGTCATGCCGTATTGGGGAACCATCTCATATAAATTAGCGAGGTTTCTTTTTAACAAGAAATGGGTTAGAATGGCTTTCAAGATGGACAATAAATTAGGACAGAGGCTAAGGCATGCGATGGACACAGATGCGTACTGGATGAGGAGATCGGGAGTGTATGAAGTAAAATGTAAGGATTGTGAAGCGAGATATATGGGGCAGATGGGATTGAATTTTAAAGTTAAAGAGCATAATAACAGAGAAAACGACTCATCAGCTGTAGCAATACCTGCCTTACACCTGTAGAAAAGCACCGAAGCGCTGATTGCTTTACATCGGAGTAGAAATGCCATATATACGCCTATTGTACAAAACGTTTATAATATTCTTCTTTTCATCGTTTTCTGGGAAAGTCCATTTGACCATAAAGAATTACCTAAGAGTAATTAATCAATAAAGTATTTTAGCCTAATGTCACCATTACAAGAAATACCGTTTTAACATAAAATCTGAATTACGCGTACAATGAGTTAAGGAGGTGAAAGGTGGTATGAAGCAAAACAAGACAAAAAGTCCAGTAAACATGGGTCCTAAAATGCGTACCTTGAAAGCTTTTAGCACGTGTCCATCTTCGCTATTGTGAAATAGATTTGTTCTATTGGAAGCTCTTTGCTATTAGGGAAGTCCAACAAAATGAAGTACAGAAATGAGGACACAATCCTGTCTCGTTGTCCATGGATAAAGCACACAGCACACACTCGTTAGTGTTCTTTCTGTAAAATACATTCACAGTTTTGGGTAAGTGCGACGCTTACATTAGTTCTACCCGAATCAGTATGTGTTTTGATAAGTTTGTGAAACGCTTTTATGTTGTAGTTTTATCCTTGAGTTGTCGTGTGACTAGGGCCTTCCGTCGGATAGACCGTTCGCCGGGTGCAAATCTTTCGATTGCGCGTCGATGGAAATGAAATGATGATGATTAGGACAACACAACACCCAGTCCCTGAGCGAAGAAAATCTCCGACCCAGCCGGGAACCGAACCCGGGCCGCTGACTGCTCAGCTACCGGGGGCGGACATCTTTGAGTTTAGCAGCAGCCTATTCTTCCGCACGGGAAACGGCAGACATGGTCTTGTGTTCTGGTCTGCCGAATAGAAACAACGGCCGAGGCCGTGTCCTGTAAGCTGAAAATGTCCGTAACGCAGGCTACCGTCTGCACAATTATTCAGTCGTCTTTCCCAGCCACTAGCAGACTCGGGTTCCTTCACTGAAGAAGTGGATCATGCATGATGGAGCACCAGCACATTTTCTCCGAAGTATCCGAGGGCGCTTCACACAGACATTTAATGGGCAATGGTACTGATCCTCCGTGGCACATAAAACATGTCAGAACACTGTCACAGAAGCAACAAAAAAGGCATGCCTAATTTAAAATGACACGAAATCTTCAAGACTGGGGATGTTTTACCGAAGCTCGAAACTTAGCACGAACTTCAGTGCGATATGCTTTTAATAGCTTCCACAACGAAAAACTGTCTCGCAATCTGACAGAAAATCCAAAGAAATTTTGGTCGTATGTAAAGTGTACTAGCGCCAAGACACAATCAATACCTTCACAGCGCGATACCCATGGCAATCTTATCGATGACAGTGTCACTAAAGCGGACTTATTAAACACTGTTTTCCGAAATTCCTTCACCAAAGAAGACGATGTAAATATTCCGGAATTCTAATTCCCCGAGAACAACTGCCAACATGAGTAACTTGTAGATATCCTCGGTGTAATGAACCAACTTAAAGCTCTTGATAACGATAAGTCTTCAACTCCAGATGGCATGTCGATATAATAGCTACGTACTTAGAAGTCATGTACAACCGCTCGTTCGCCGAAACTTCCGTACCAAAAGTCTGAGAGGTTGTACAGGCCACACCAGAACTCAAGAAAGGAAACAGAAGTAATCAGCTGAATTACAGAGACCCATATCACAAACGTCGAGTTGCAGCAGAGTTTTGGAACATACGCTGTGCTCGTGTATTATGAATTACCTCAAAGATTAAAGTCTACTGACACACAGCCAGCACGGACTCAGTAAATGTCATTCTTGTGAAACACAACGAGCTCTTTATCCGCAGGATGTAATGCGACCCGTCGACAGGAGGTCTCAAATTGATTCCATATTTCTAGATTTCCAGAAGGCCTGACAAGAGATTTCAAATTGCGTGCCTATGGAGTATTGGTTCAGTTGTGCGACTGTATTCGTGACTTCCTGTAAGAAAGGTCATACAGTACGTAGTAATACACGGAAAATTATGGAGTAACACTGAAGTTATATTGGACTTTCTCCTGCTGTTCCTAATCTACAGAAACGATTTAGGAGACACTCTGAGGTTGTTAGATTGTCTGCAGATGACGCTGTCATTTACCGCCTAGTCAAGTCATCAGAAGATCAAAACCAATTGCAAAATGACTTAGATACGGAATCAGTATGGTGCGAAAAGAGGTAATTGTCTCTCAGTAAAATAAGTGTGAGGTCATCCACATGAATACAAACAAGAAACCGATCACACAAATTTAAAGTCCGTCATTCGATTACATACCTAGGAATTACAATTACGAATAACTTAAACTGGAGCTATCACGTAGACAGTGTTGTTCGGAAGGCAAACCGAATACTGCTTTCTATTGGCGGAAAGACGATGCAACACGTCTGCTGAAGAGACTGTCTACACTTCGCCTGTTCGTCCTCTACTAGAGTATTTTTGTGCTGCGTGGAACCGTTACCAGGTAGGACTGACGGAGGACATTGAAAAATCCAAAACTGCAGCAGCTCGTTTTGCATTATTGTGAAATAGGGGAGAGAGTGTCACCTATATGGTAAGCGAGTTGGGATGGCATTCATTGAAACAAAGATCTCTTTGCAAAATTTCAATCACCAACTTTCACCTAAGCATTGGAAAATATTTTATTGTCGCCAGCCCTCATACGGAAAAACGATCACTATTACAAATTACTGTGTGCACTTCACTAGCGTACGGTGAGTTCCACACTAACCCACCTCCCTCTCGCAGCGGAGCAAACTTCCCGGGACGTATGGGAATTTGTAGGTTATTCGTCGGCCGGCCTGGAACCTCGGAGCCTGGAATATATATAGAAGTCACTAATCGACAGCCATAGATCGCCCGGAACCCGTCCGTACAGAAGTACGATTTTATTGTTACAAAGTTCGTAAAAAGAAAACACTATTTTCTTGATGAGATATGATCCTGATTGCAGGTTCCTACTAAATGTCTGTTCTGCATCAATCCGCACGATCTATGAGACACCGTAGGATATGGTAACGCTAATAGGATATGGTAACGCTAATTACACCTCCAAATAAAAAATAACTACGTACCTTTTAAACATTAAAGGGAATATATTCTGGATTGAGCAGTGCACTTTCCTATACAAACTGACTTAATTCTGATGATAATTGACTCGTATATTTCATACGACTCAATTATCATCAGAATTAAGTCGATTTGTATAGGAAAATGTACTGCTCAATCCAGAATATATTCCCTTTAATGTTTAAAAGGTACGTAGTTATTTTTTATTTGGTGGTGTAATTAGCGTTACCATATCCTATTACCGTTACCATATCCTACGGTGTCTCATAGATCGTGCGGATTGATGCAGAACAGACATTTAGTAGGAACCTGCAATCAGACTAAATTTACTTGAAAATTTAGTAACTATGGCTGCCAACAAAGCACCTGTTACATAAAAGTGCCTATGCGCGATACATCGACTTACTCGTAGTAGTTCTCAGACATAAATGAATCCACTTTACATTACTAATGTTAAAATTTTCCATTGAGGTAATACTACTGTGATTCAAAGACCGCTGAACTCTCTCGCAGCCGTATATATTACGCTCATAGTATAGCTTGAGCGAGAGTTTGAATGGTAGGTGTGTTTTAGATGTAAAGTGACATGATAGATAGCTAGCTTCGTCCAAGAATAAAGCTCAATACATTCATTCAAACAGGACTATACCGTAGATGACATTACATGGTGCAAGATATTCGTAATTTTGAGAAAGGTAGAAGTAACACAGGAAAGATGCAGCCCACACGAGAACTAAATTCACCGGTAAGATACAGAACGGATTACCCAGTAAGATAGGCCTGCAGTCCCTTGCCCTTACTGCCCGATCTACACGTCGAGGAAGCAATGGAGCATTGGAGAAACCAAATTTGCGAAAAAACTTAATACCGAAAGCGGGGACCACGTAGTAGAGGAATTCTACTGTCTGGAAGCACAGACATGACAGACGAAGCAACGACGTAAACAGGGGGTAAACACAGGCAAAGCGGCCATGTCTTCTGCTAGTATCAGATATAGGCATCAATCTCAGGAAGAAATTTCTGGGAATGTATGTTTAGAGCACAGTATTGTACAGTAGCGAATCATAGTCCGAAAAAGAATTGTATCTAAGCATTTTAGGTAAGGTATTATAGCAGGGTGTCGAAAATTATGTAGATAGGGAGGTTCTCTGCAGAATATGCGAAGAAAGGAACATGTAGAAAATACTGAGAGGATATTAGGGCATTTGTTTGGACATCAGTCGCACTAGAGGGAGTTGTAGGGGTGTAAAAACTGCAAGAGAAGACAAATTGCGGTTATATCCAACAAATAATTGAGGACGTATGGTGCAAGTACTACTTTGAAATGAAGAAGTTTTTGCAGAAGACAAATTCATGGAGAGCCTCATCGAACCAGTTAAAAGATTGGTGACTCTGGTAAAATAAAAAGTCTCAATCAGCTGATTGTACTTGATACAATGGGAAGTACCCTCCGCCATGTACTTCACGGTGACTGACCGAATACCTGTATAGAACAAGTAGCTTCACAGAGTGGTTATGGTCCTAAATCCATTTAAAGAGCTGGGTCTGGGCTTTACGAGCCTAGGGGATCCCCCCTGCGCGGCGCGGCCCGCAGCCACACTGCCAGTGGCTACCTGCGGGCGATGGGCGCGCGCCGATTGGCCGGCAGAGCTCGCGCCGCGACGTGCCGCGGCTGTGAATTAATAATCCGGTCGGCTGGCGAAACGGCCCCGTTCGGTGTAAATTTAATTTGGCGAAATGAAGCGGGCTAAGAGCGCCAGATGCCGAGACGGCGCGTGGCCCGCCTGCAAATGTGCCTTTCTGCTTCTCAGCTCCCGCCGTGCATCACGCACATGGTGGTCGGTACGTTGGATATCGCCCTATCGAGATAACTGGGAAGCACGTGCAAGGTGTTACTCTGCAAGCGCGGAGTTTGCGAGGGCGTTTCTTAAGGTGGCGCACGGTGATATAGACTCATGACAGTAAATTCAGCGGTGGGAAACTAACACACTTACCTCAGTACAATTTAAAACCTTACGAATGGCCGGCCGGGGTAGCCGATCGGTTCTAAGCGCTACAGTCTGGAACCGCGCGATCGCTACGGTCGCAGGTTCCAATCCTGCCTTGGGCATGGATGTGTATGATGTCCTTAGGTTAGTAGGGTTTATGTAGTTCTACGTTCTAGGGGACTGATGACCTCAGAAGTTAAGTCCCATAGTGCTCAGAGCCATTTGAACCTTACGAATGCTTTGACATTTTACGGTAGTACGTCTTGTGTAGCCCCACAGCTCGTAGATATTTAAGGAGGATCATTTTCACGAACCACCAAAAACTGCCTACAAAATAAACATTTATTCCCTATCGGTTTCAAGCGAAACGACCGTCACCCGTCAACATAACGTTATTTACAGCAGACTGTATGGTATCGTTCTTACTGTGGCTTAACATAATGACAACTAGAGAAACAAACCTGAGTCATTTCCCGTAAATATCTTTTATTTCACTAGCGCCTACAATGTAATCCTATTTCATCCTTACATTACCAAAAACTTAAATGTTTTCACACTATTGGCTCAAATGGCTCTAAGCACTACGGGACTTAACATCTGAGGTCATCAGTAGCCTAGAACTTAGAACTAATTAAACCTAACTAACCTAAGGATATCACACACATCCATGCCCGAGGTAGGATTCGAACCTACGACCGTAGCGGTCGCTCGGCTCCAGACTGTAGCGCCTGGAACCGCACGGCCACTCCGGCCGGCTTTCACACTATTAACGAGATGGGTGATTTTCTTGTCAAGATAACCTAAAACGTATTACCACATGCTAGCTAGTGCTATGCTCTCCAGACGATACGGATCATAACCATACAGAGAAGGACGTGGTGTTGCCTAGTACAGGGATATTCAAAATGATCTACGCTTTTGGGTGATTATAAAAGTGTTTGTATTGAGGTAAGGAAGCTTTTTGAGTCATAGCCAAAATGTTTAATGTGTGAACCGTTAGCCACATGGCACACGCCCACTCAACCGTCCGACACAGTCCACAGTTGCCCCAAAATACCCGCATCGATGTCAGTCACAGCTGGCTTGATACGTCCACCTTCAGAAAGTCATCCTACTTCCTTAAACTTATGTATTCAGTTGTAAATGCTTTGTCTGGCATGTGGGGGGCCTTGTTAAATCTGGTCTGCGCATAAGCTCTTGCAAAGCTCCATCACACAAACGCCTTCCCGTTGGTCCAGCAGCTGTGCTACTGGAGAGTGCTGCAACAAAAAATTTTGAAAAAATTAAAGCAACTGGACAGAAGATGGGAAAATAAAAAATGGTGGAAGGAGAGGAAAAGTGAAGGGGGGGGCGGTGAAAGGAGCCAATGGAGGGTGAGGGCCCATAAGAGGGCGGGGGGTGCTGGGCAGATGCAACAGGGTGGAGAAGGCAGCGGAGGGGAATACAAAAGGATTTGGGGGGGGGGGGAGAAGGGAGGTAGGGAGAGGTTTTGCTGGGAGAAAACAGGATGGAAAGGGGGGGGGGGGAGAGGGAGCCCAGGGAAAGAACAGAGGAAAGGAGGGGAGGGGGTGAGGATCAGAGTTGATAGGAGGGATAGATGGAGGGAGAGAGGGCATCATCCAGGAGGGGGAGTTGATGTAAGCCACCTTGGGAAAGAAGATGAAGGGTGTAGAGATGGAGGTTAGGGGGACACAACAGTGAAGACATGGCAGGAAGTGGGGATGGGAGAGGAGAGGAGCAACCAGGGGGTGAGGGGGATCAAGGCAGTGGGAGGTGTAGAGTATGTGGATATGTTCGAGGAATAGGAGCAGATGGGGGAAAGTAATGAGGTCATGGGATCCACGTGGGGGACGGGAGGCATATACGGAAGGTGAGGCGAAGTGCATGATGCTCGAGGGTCTGGAGGGACTTATAGAATTTGCGGGGGGGGGGGGGGGAAGGGGGGGGGGCGATATCCAGTTGGGACTGGCATAACAGAGGATGGGACGGATTAATGATTTGTAGGTGTGGATGATGGTAGAGGGGTGCAACCCCCATGTCCAGCCAGGGAGGAGTTGGAGGAGCTGAAGGCTGTTGTGGGCAATGGATTGGATGGAGCGGAGATGAGGGATCCAGGTGAGGTGATGGTCAATGGTGAGGCCAAGGTAGGTGAGGGTGCAGGTGAGGTGGGCAGGACAGGCCCAGATGGCAAGGGAGAAATTCAGGAGCCGGAAGGAGCGAGTGGTACAACTTACCATGATTGCTTTGGTCTTGGAAGGATTAATTTTCAGGAGCCACTGGTTACACCATGCAGCAAAAAGGTCAAGGTGATTCTGGAGAAGGCGTTGGGACCGTTGGAGAGTAGGAGCGAGGGCGAGGAATTCAGTGTCATTGGCATATTGCAAGAGGTGTACTGGAGGGGAGGGGGGATTGGGGCATATCTGCCATGTACAGGAGGTAGAGGAGAGGGTAGAGGACAGAGCCCTGGGCACACCTGCAGAGGGGTATAAGGTGTGGGAATTGGCATTATGGATGGTAAACATAGGAGGGGTGGCAGGAGAGGAAGGAGGCCATCAGATGGATGTAGGTGACAGGAAGGGCGTAGGTTTGGAGTTTAAACAGGAGACCGGGATGCCAGACATGGTCCTAGGCCTTTTCGAGGTCCAGGGAGACAAAATTGGCGGAGCGATGGGAGTTAAGCTGGAGGGAGAGGGGATGAGTGAGGCAGAGGAGTTGGTCATTGGCAGAGAAGGAAAGTCGAAAGCCACATTGGGTTTTGGGGAGGAGGTGGTTTTGGTGGAGGTGGTGAAGGATGCGCCAGGTAAGGATGGATTCCAAGAGCTTGCTGAGCACCGATGTGAGACAGATAGGACGATAGGAAGAAGCATCAAATAGGGGCCTTTAGGGTTTGGATAACATTAGGATATGGTAGGTTTTCCATAGGTCGGGATAGAAGCCAGAGGCAAGGATGACATTGTAGAGGGTGGCAAGGACTGAAAGGAAGGAGGGAGGGCAGTGTTTGAGGTGGCGGTAGGTAATGCAGTTGTGGCCGAGAGCAGTGTTGCATTTAGTGCGGAGTGTGAGGCTGATGTCCCTGTGGAGTGGTCAGAATATTAAGTTCAGATGGTGGTGTGTGGCCCAAGTACTGGAAGCTAGGAGCAAGGGGAGGAACAGAAGCATTTGTATGGTCCATGGCGTCAGGGAAGAGGGAACAATCAAAGTGGGGATCACCTGGGATGGGAAAAACATCGAAGAGGTGAGAGGCAAAGTGGTTGGCCTTACTGAGGTTGTCAGGAAAGGGACAGTCATCAAGGAGGCGAGGGTACTGGGAGGTGGGGCAGTTCCCAGTAAGCGGTGGAAAGCAGACCAATACTTGGAAGAGGTTATGTGGAGCATGGTGTTGAGTTTTGTACATGTCTGGCGGCAGGCACGGCGTTTCTTCACAGTAAGCAGGTTGCGGATGTGTCGTCGTAATTGCCGGAGGCGGGTAAGTGTGTCCCGTTCACGAGTGCGGAGAAAAGTGCGGTAGAGGCGGTGGGACTCTTGAAGGAGAAGGACGGCCTGTGGAGGTAGGGCGGGGGCGGTGAGTGCTGGCTGAGCTTCTTTTTTTTCTGTATTGCTATTTTCACCCCCATACAAAATGACAGGCTGTCAGCAGCATGTTACGCCGCTCTTCAGCCATAGAATAAATAAACAACAGAAAGAATACACATAAGTGACATAACGGTGGGTGATAAAACAGAAGACACATGAAAACAAACACGGAGCCGTTCACACTCAACGATAATCCACACTACAAACTGTTGACACGACGCACAGACACTGAAGATGGCGATGGCACAGATGAACGATGGAGTGCGACGGTGAACACTGAACACTAAACACAACGGCACACACGAGACACTGATGGTGATGATCTCTGGCACGCGAATGTCCATGTAGCGTGTGTGAGTCTGGGGACCTGCCAAGAGGGGAAGAAGGGTGAGGTAGGGGAGAGGGGAGAACAAAGATGCCAATGGCTGAGGAGATGGGGGGATGAGTAGGGGGACAGAGGAGGGGAAGCCTGGGGGAGGAGTGGGGAGAAATGGAGGAGGGAGGGAAGAGGGAGAGAAGGGAGGGAGGGTGCCCAAAGGAGCAAACACAGGAAGAGGGAGGGAGGATCAAAGTTGGTAGGAGGGGTAGATGGAGGAGGGTATCATCAGGGAGAGGGAGGTGGCGGAAGCCACCTTGGGAGAGGGTAAGGAGGGTGGAGAGATGGAGACCGGGTGGGATGTGGGAATACAAGCGTGGCAGCAGGTGGGGGTGGGAGAGGACGGAGGAGACAAGCGGGATGAGGAGGTGTACAGGATCCGTATCCGTTCAAGGAAAAGGAGGAGGTTGGGGAACGGAATAAGGTCGTACAGGATCCGCATGGGGGAGGGGAGACGGATGTGATAGGCGAGGCGGTGAGCATGGCGTTCAAGGATCTCAAGGGATTTGTAAAAGGTAGTGGGGGGGGGGGGGGCTGGCAGAGCGAGAGGCAGGCGCTTAAGTAATCTATCGGGGGCGCCGATATTGGTCGCTGGAACCACGTGTTCCCCTGTGGTGCCCTCACACTAAATGCGGGCCAGGGGGCGCGCGCCGCCACAACTTACGGCGTGATGGTGCAGGGACCTCCAGGGGTCTTCGGCGTCCATGACGTCTGGCGGGGATTCAAATTCCGCGTCGCGCGGTACTAGACAGAGCACACCATGCCATTCTCAGGGGAGAGAAATCTTCTGACATCAAAGTAATTTTGGATGTACCCCAAGGCAATGTCATATGACCATTGCTTTTAACAATATATTAAAATAACTGAGGGCGGATAACGTCGTAAGGGGCGATGAGGTTTTTTCGCAGATGAAGCTGTTGTATATAGAGAAGTCGCAACGCTAGAAAACTGTAGCTAAATCCAGAAAGACCTGCAGATATTGGCAATAAACAAATGTTGCTCACAACAAGTGTTGCTCACAAATACCAGAGAGACTCATTATTGTATGCTTATACATCTGTAAAACAGTCACTGGAAGCCGTCACATCAATAATGTATCTAAGAGTACGCGCTGTTGCTACGGTCGCAGGTTAGAATCCTGCCTCGGGCAATGGTTCAAATAGCTCTGAGCACTATGGGACTTAACTTTTGAGGTCATCAGTCCCCTAGAACTTAGAACTACTTAAACCTAACTAACCTAAGGACATCACACACATCCATGCCCGAGGCAGGATCCGAACCTGCGACCGTAGTGGTCGCGCGGTTCCAGACTGTAGCGCCTAGAACAGCTCGGCCACTCCGGCCGGCCCTCGGGCTTGTATGTGTGTGATGTCCTTAGGTTTAGTTATGTTTAAGCAGTTCTAAGTCTAGGAGACTGATGACCTCAGATGTTCAGTTCGATAGAGCTTAGAGCCATTTGAACCATTTGAAGTACGCGAACGGAGTGATTTAAAGGGCAACGACCACGTAAAACTAATCGCAGATAACGTAGATGCCAGTCTGAGATCCACTGGAAGTCTCCTCAGGAAATGTAGTGCATCAATAAAGTTGTTACAGCAATATAAATATCTTACACTAGTCTACATGGTATTAGATGATTGAAATGTAATACGCGTTTTTAACTCGATTTCTAATCCTGATTCCAGAACTGTTCTTAGTCTTTGTCTAATACGTACAGTCTTTTAGCTATGAAAGCGGGGTGAATATTAGGGACTTGGATAGGAAAATTTCACTCGAAGACCTGCAAGTCGTTGTATTTGCTTTGTTGTTTTTTTCAAGTTAAATGAATGCACTAGAATTTGTTGCTGAGCAGAGACTGGTGCGTTTCTCTCTTGGGAAGACAGTTTTATGCATAACTTTTCTTCGAGAGGTATTCTTAATTTTATTTTATTTCTGTGAAATACTTCTTGTGTGTGTGATAGTGTCTACTCCCAAATGTATGAACAGTTTGATATTTTCTGTTACATTTGTCAAAACTTCACAGTGCTTAAGCAACGAAAGTACGTAACAGACTTTGTGTGGAAAGCTTATTACGCTTAAGGGAGCCAAAGAAAGTTTGCCGTTATTGTGTTGGCAGTTAGAGGCTATGGAGTAGGGGAAAGAAATCGTGCATGCCTTTTGCAATTCCTATGGTTTGGAGGGAGCCGAAAGACTACCTTACACCTACATCTACATCTACATGACTACTCTGCAATTCACATTTAAGTGCTTGGCAGAGGGTTCATCGAACCACAATCATACTATCTCTCTACCATTCCACTCCCGAACAGCGCGCGGGAAAAAACGAACACCTAAACCTTTTTGTTCGAGCTCCGGTTTCTCTTATTTTATTTTGATGATCATTCCTACCTATGTAGGTTGGGCTCAACAAAATACTTTCGCATTCGGAAGAGAAAGTTGGTGACTGAAATTTCGTAAATAGATCTCGCCGTTACGAAAAACGTCTTTGCTTTAATGACTTCCATCCCAACTCGCGTATCATATCTGCCACACTCTCTCCCCTATTACGTCATAATACAAAAAGAGCTGCCCTTTTTTGCACCCTTTCGATGTCCTCCGTCAATCCCCACCTGGTAAGGATCCCACACCGCGCAACAATATTCTAACAGAGGACGAACGAGTGTAGTGTAAGCTGTCTCTTTAGTGGACTGTGTCCTGCAATGAAACGCAATCTTTGGCTCGCCTTCCCCACAATATTATCTATGTGGTCTTTCCAACTAAAGTTGTTCGTAATTTTAACACCCAGGTACTTAGTTGCTACTTCTGTTTAGTCAACATTCAGGTATGCAGTGCGAAAAATAAGCAGCACATCGCGTATCCTAATATTCCTTCTGTCATTAGGCCCGTTCCACATGGAGGGACCTGCCTGCCCCTTTCCCTCCAGTTGATTTTGAGAACGCGGGACCTGATGTTTCTGAAAGTGATGCTGCCGAAGGTGACACTGTAGTAATGACGACGACTACAAACCTCCACACGACCTAACCCACAACAATTCTCCCAGAGTGAAATTAATGTTCTAGTACAAGATCTGAATTTGCCTAAGGAATCTGCCAAATTACAAGAGTTTGGCTAAATGTAAGTATCTTCTGGCACCAGAAACAAAGTTTTCGTGGTACAGACACAAAGTAAAAGAACTAGTTCCTGCATTGTCACATAAAAATTCTTTAGTGTAGTGAAATAACATTAACAAGTTAATGCCGTTGTATGGAATTAATGTGATTGTAATCAGTGTAGACTTTTTATAGACTCATCAAAGAGTATCCCTCAAAGGCGTGTTGCTTCATAAGGGAATACTTATGGATCCCTTCCTGTAGCTCATTCAGTTCTAATGAAAGACATTTGAGAACCTTGAGGTACTGTTAAGAAGTATTAAATATGAGCGACATGAGTGGTTTATCTGTGGTGATTTTAAAGTTTTAGGACTGCTCTTCGGACAACAGACGGAATGTACGGAAATGCCTTGTTTTTTATGTGAGTATGAGAGATTGGCCAGAGTGGAGGTATTTCACTCCTGGAACTAAAAATATCCTACAAAGACCGCTTGCGGATCCTAAGAAAGTTCTGCTTCCAACATTACATTTCAAATTAGGTGTGATGAAGGCTCTACCACAATATGGGCCCTGCTTCACCTGTTTGTAATGAAATTCCGCTTCATTACACAAGAAACGGTAATCGCTGGAATTTTTGCTGGTCCTCAAAACTGTAAATTGATGAAGGACGAAGAATTTGAGAAGATAATGAATGAGAGAGAGAAGAATCCATGGACTTCCCTCAAATCTGCCACAGAAAATTTTCTAGGAGGTAAGAAAGATCCAAATTACAAGAATATTGTTGAAACCATGTTAGAAAACTTCCAAAAATTGGGCTGCAATATGAATGTTAAGCTTCACTTTCTGCAATCCCATATGACTATTTTCTGGAAAATCTGGGACATTACAGTGAAGAGCAAGGTGAAATGCTTCCATTAGGACATTAAGGAGATGGAGAAAAGATACCGGGGAATATGGAAAGAAAATGTGATGGCTGACGTCTACCACACGTTAAAGGGGGACGGTAAAGGTGGAGAAGACGGCGGGTATGCAACGAAGACAAAAAGGAGACTATTTGAAAATTAACGGACATCTTCCCTTGGCACTTTGCTAGACCAAATATAAATTTGTAACTACTGTGCGTTGTAAATGTCTCAGTAATGTTTCTTGCGAAAAATCAGCCATTTCGAAACATGAACGTTTGAATAAATTGGTTCAATTCTTTGAAATGTAACCTCTTATTTTGTGTAAAAACCTGACGTGATGGAACAAAACGGAAGTCATTTCTGGAATCACCATCAACAAATGATTCATAACGCCTCTTAGTGACAAATCAACTGAGAAAAGTTCAAAAAATGCAGACTAGTATGGACATGTTCTGAGGCATCAAGGGATCACCAGTTTAGTATTGGAGGGCAGCGTGGAGGGTAAAAATCGTAGAGGGAGACCAAGAGATGAATACACTAAGCAGATTCAGAAGGATGTAGATTGCAGTAGGTGCTGGGAGATGAACCAGCTTGCGCAGGATAGAGTAACATGTAGAGCTGCATCAAACCAGTCTCAGGACTGAAGACCACAACAACAACAACAACAGTATTATACATAACAGTACTTGTAAGGCGACGTAGGGTTGAAACACAAGCAAAACAGCGGCAACAGTGCTGCTCTTCTTCATGAGCATCGATACATTAAAGACGTAAGGAGAGGTACTCTGTCCGCAACGGGGTTGAGGAACATGCTTCGAAAGATAGAATTAAGTGGCGGTCTGTGAATTACTCGTGGAAGAGACTGCCGGCAATTGTGCCACAAACTGTTGAAGGAGTTAGCGTTGCCACGGTTGATGATGCTGGACGCAACGTGCCTTCTCCAAGCGGTGCACGACGAAGATCCAAAGAAGAGCGGCGCGTTTCGTCACGGGGTTATTTGGTACCGTGATAGCGTTACGGAGATGTTTAATAAACTCAAGTGGCAGACTCTGCAAGAGAGGCGCTCTGCATCGCGGTGTAGCTTGCTCGCCAGGTTTCGAGAGGGTGCGTTTCTGGATGAGGTATCGAATATATTGCTTCCCCCTACTTATACCTCCCGAGGAGATCACGAATGTAAAAATTAGAGAGATTAGAGCGCGCACGGAGGCTTTCAGACAGTCGTTCTTCCCGCGAACCATACGCGACTGGAACAGGAAAGGGAGGTAATGACAGTGGCACGTAAAGTGTCCTCCGCCACACACCGTTGGGTGGCTTGCGGAGTATCAATGTAGATGTAGATGTAGATGTATGTCACGACAGTTGAACATTCCATGAGCCGCCGTTCGGAAAGCAGTAGAGCAGTCTCTAGCGCGGATCCGCCATACCGTGAATGCAGGTGGTCGTCACTATTAGCAACGGTTGTAACCTGGAACGTAAGCATGATACGCAATGAGCATGTGCTACCCTCTCATGTGGAAATTAAAATGCGTGTCTTTCAATAGCTCGTTCGTTACTTCTCTTAAGCGTGTCCTTACAAATGTTCCCACAAAGTTTCATTGTCCACGATGATTTGTTTTTGATGGAAGTGCTCTCAAGTAGCGAAAGCCTAATTATAATCGCCCTTTAGATGGCCAACAATCTGATTTTCACCTCCTCAGTTACAACTTGGAGAAATTATCTTCCTGCAGTTATACAAAGAGTCATCACACCTGCCAGTGTTGGTCGTTATTCGGTTGAGAACAGACCAGATCCAGCGTGGTAGTTCAAATCCAGGTGGCTTGGTCGATAGGCACGCCAACTTTAGTTATTCCGTCCTAGCGTTATTCTGCCATGCGTTTCTCCAGCAGTCATTAATATTATAGCCGTTATCAACTAACATCCTTGCAGTTACCGTTGGTGGGTGACGAGGCTGAAGCCTTCTTTCGCTAATGGTTCGAATGTCTGATTGAGCAGGGGGGGGGGGGGGGGTGAGAATTTTTGTGCGGTTTCTTGTACTCCAATACAAGTGCACTTAACCCGTCGCAGAGTGGAGGTGGTATGAAGTTAAGTATGGGTAACCAGAAAGAAGGTGCAGGTCTGTTTATACCAGTTATAAGACGAATTGGAATGGCTGAGCTGTGTGTCAAGAAATACTGTTTCCAGAATGAATTTTCACTCTGCAGCGGAGTGTGCGCTGATGTGAAACTTCCTAGCAGATTAAAACTGTGCGGGTAAGTGCTCTACCACCTTTTTTTTTTTTTTTTCTTCAGTGACTTCGGAGGCCAGTAATTGTAAGGCTGAATCATTTGGTCCAGTGCGACAGATCCATTGTTCAGTAAATCTTTGATTAAAAAATTCCACCACTACTAGATGCCAGTGTGGCGGTGCCCCATCCTGTCGGTAAATGAAATCGGATGATTCTTTTTGATACACCCTGTACTTCTTGAAGCAGCGTAACTGACGGCGCGCAAATTACCCGGCCTACATTCGTCCAGTGTTTGAAAATGAGAGCACTTGGCAGCTTCTAACAAACTTTACACATAGTCTCAAACCATATCGAACCTTTTTTCACTGACACTTTATTTCTTTTTCAGTACTGATTCTATTTGCAACGCCATCCATCGACAAATTTCGCGGTAGTCAATAATGTAAAATCGTTAAAATAGCTTGTGACATCCAGTTCCCGTTCGATACTAAATGTTGTTGTTTATTATTCTCATGAACATAGGTGGCCCGGTTTGGTTTACAATGCATTCTGCAACAATTTTCTTACGCGCGCTCATTACAGGGAAAAAGAATGTGCCAGTGTTGAGAGATATTATCAGCGATCTTATTTATGCATAACAGGCGATCAAAACTTTTCCGTTTGAAGGCAGTACAATCCAGAATCGGTATGGCAATGAGGAAAACTGGTCGTGAGAATTGAGGCAATCATCCCATTGACATATCAGGTTGAAGATGTATGTTTGGTAAAACGCCGTGTACTGCTCCGTGAAGTAGTGCATAATGTACTGCTGCACATCAACTTGTGTATTCGTACACTTCACAATGGATCAGGAAAACTGGAAAACTGTCTATGAGAAAAGAAACAAATTCTGAAATTAAATATAGATTACGTATTGGCGAATTCAAATTATAACGGTTTTTCTAAAATGAATATAAAAAATTAGCAGCCGCCTGCCGAGAAACAGCAGCAAGAGGGAAGTAAAGCGATTATGTGACATTTTACAAGTTCTTAACCAGGAGCGAATTACATAATCTCATTTGTGTGCTGTGGTAGTTTAGTTTTCAAATTTCCATGTGTTAGTTTAATATTTGATAGGCACGCTTTTCGCGTTTTAGTTTGTGTCGGAAAGTTATGATTTTGTGACTTTCACGAGTTCCTAACCGAGAATGAATTATATAGTTTCACCTGTGTGCTCTGGCAGTTAAGTTTTTGAATCTCTGTGTGTCGATCTTATTTGCTAGACAAAGTTCTTGCATTTTTCTCAGTGTCTAAAAACCAAATAAAATCAGTTTTCAGATTTTTATTTGTTAGCAACCGGTTTCGGCCCCTTCCTCAGATCAACTTCAAGCTTTTCCCCGCCATTATGGCTCCTGGTGGTGGCAGACGGAGCGATATCCGTAGAAATAAGGATTATAGAATGCTTGCTAAAATTTTAAGATCTACAGTATAGTTCTGCAGCGCGTGTCGACAGTCGTTTGCTTGTATATGTAGCGTAGTTTTCCACGGTATTTTGTATGGATAGGACTATGATTGCTGTTTGCTGATGCGAGCTGAGTTCGTGGCATTTCGCTCTCAGCTCCAAGGTGAGTTGGCTTCAGCTACACAGCTTAAGGCTGCAGGTCTGGGTATCACTGTTGTGGGGATCCTACGGGAGTCCAGCACGACTCACGAGTCCGCCGGTTTGTCCACAACTGCGGCCAGCCCAGTTACTGATCGCATTGAGGTTGACCCCTCACTTGTGGTCGATGGGAGGTCAGCTTGAGGCGTGGCAGGCTACGGAAAGTTTCCCACGGTGCCGAACGTAAGGCCTCCCCAGTTTCACAAACAGGTCCCAGATGCTGTCTGTGGCTGACACTCTCTCTTAGCCGGATACAGTCATTTGTCGTGTTTCAGAGGAAACCTCTAAGTCTGCAAGATATGGGCAGTCACAGAGGGTGGGATTATTGGTAGTTAGGAGCACCAATGTTAGGCGCGTTATTGGGCCTCTTAAGGACTTGGCTGCCAAAGGAAGAAAGTCAGTGTGCACTCGGTGTGCATACCGGATGGAGTCATTCCAGACGTGGAACAGGTCCTCCTGGACACCATGAAGAGCACGGGGTGCAGCCAACTGCAGGTGGTGGTTCACATCGGTACCAATGACGTGTATCGTTGTCATGTGAAGTGATTCTCTCTCGTTTAGAGTGTCTATCTAAAGTGGTGAGGGCTGCTAGTCTTGCTAGCGAAATAAAAGCAGGGCTCAACATTTACGGCATAGTCGACAGGATCTCTAGTCCAGAGCCGAGTGTAAGGTCTGAATCAGAGGTTCAGGTGGTTCTGCCACCGTGTAGGCTGCAGATTCCTCGACTTGCGCCATAGGGTGGTCGGGTTTCTGGTACCGCTAGGTAGGTCAGGAGGTGGCTACACGGGGGACGGGGGCTGTGTGGGGTGGACTGGGCGGCTTTTTTTAGGCCAGAGGTTTTCGTGGGAACGCAAAAAGGGCTTCAGTTTCAAAGAACGCAGGTCAAACACAGGAAGAACGCGGATACAGGAATCTTCGATATAACAACTACAAACGGTCGTAGCTGTGTTGGGAAAGTAATAGGGCTCGAAGTGCTAATAGAAAGTACTGATGCTCAAATAATTATAGGCACTGAATGCTGGCTAAAGCCGGAGGTAAGTTCAGCCGAAATTTTTGCGGAAGGGTCTAACGGTGTTCAGAAAGGATAGGCTAAATACAGTTGATGGCGGTGTGTTTGTTGCTGTTAGAAGTAGTTTATCTTGTAGCGAAATTGAAGTAGATAATTGCTTTGACTTACAAGGGGAGGCCGCCAATTGTGAAATTCAGATTCGATTCATACTGCGCATAATAAAAGCTCATGGCCAGAGGTGTAATGTGGCAAAGCACCAAGATGCACTTCTCATCCGTTGTCGAGAAAATCGACAGTTAAAAGAAACCGTTGCCGTGAAATACTCTCTACGATTAATGATTTTCCACAGCGTCGTGGCGCAGCGGTAGGCGCTCGGGTTCGTAATCCGAAGGTCGCCGGATCGAATCTCGCGCCATGCAACATCTTTTTTTTATTATTAGTTTATTGTAATTCAAATATAACATGCATAAGCAATTCATTAATAGTTCATATATATATATATATATATATATAAAACTATTAATGAATTGCTTATGCACGTTGGTAAAGACGGATCGCTCTCCAATTGTACCTCCTCCATTTTTCCGTTTGTTTAACAGGGTGTACCAAAGCTATCACGTCCGCACTGATTTTCGACGATGTTATAAGTTGCGCTAGGGATCACGTCTACCTTCTTTCGAAGTTTGCAGGCAACTACGCTGTTTTGCGGCGGCTCGTTTCGGCCCATTCAACATCTGTCCATCAAGTGTAACGAGCGAGTAATACCTGCCACAACAAATTTGTGTTCGTGGGGTCTCTATTCTAATTCGAACGTTTGACTTACGCTATACGTATTCGTTTCGGAATATCGTTTCTACGTCTTCCGTTAACTATACGTGGTTAACATTATGAAGACAATTAATAACATTTGTGAAATACAACTTTGTTTTGGGAAAACATAATGATGTTCGAAGTCGCCAGTTTTTCCACGACAAACGACTTTCAACAACTTATTATATGCATAATTGTTGCAACTGATTGCCGGGAATTTTATATATATATATATATATATATATATATATATATATATATATATATATATGTGTGTGTGTGTGTGTGTGTGTGTGTGTGTATAAATATATATATATATATATATATATATATATATATATATATATATATATACATTTGAATTACAAAAAACAAATACTAAAAAAAAAAAAAAAGGTTGCATGGTACGAGATTCGATCCGGCGACCTTCGGATTACGAACCCAAGCGCTTACCGCTGCGCTGCGCCACGACGCTGTAGAAAATTCTTACTCGTAGAGAGTATTTCACAGCAACGTTTTATTTTCAACTGTCGATTTTCTCGACAACGGCTGAGAAGTGCATCTTGGTGCTTTGCCACATTACACCTCTGGCCATGAGCTTTTATTATGCGCAGTATGAATTGAATCTGAATTTCACAATTGGCGGCCTCCCCTTGTTAGTATGGGTAGAGGTCATTCTTGGCAACCGGAATAAAATAATAATTGGATCCTTTTACTGACCTCCCAAGTAAGATGATACAACTGCTGAAAGGTTCAAAGAAAACTAAGTCTAATTTCAAATACATAGCCGACTCATGTCAGGAAGTGGCTACACGGGTAACGGGGCTGTGTGGAGTGGACTGGGCGGTTCTTTTTAGGTTAGAGGTTTTCGTAATAGTTGATAGTGACTTTACTTTACCCTCGATGTGTTTAAATCCGGAGGCACACATAAATCATCATCCGAAATTGTACTAAACGCATTCTCTGAAAAAATGTTTCGAGCAATTAGTTCATGAACCCACTCGAATAGTAAACGGTTGTGAAAGCACACTTGACCTCTCAGCTATAAATAGTTCTGGGCTTATAACGAGCATAAAAACGGATACAGGGATTAGTAAACACAGGGGTGTCCTAGTGACACTGAATACCGTAACTCCCAAACCCACCAAAAATAAACGAAAAATAAATCTATTAAAAAAGGCAGGTAAAAATTCACTTACGCCTACCAAAGACAATCTCCACTCCTTCCACATTAACAATGTAAGTGTAGACCATATGTGGCGTGAGTTCAGAGAAATAATATCGATAGCAATTAAGAGATTTATGCCAACTAAATTAATAAACGACGGAGCTGATCCCGCGTTGTACACAAGACAGGTCAGAACACTAGAAGAAACAACGAAAAAAGCATGCCCAGTTTAAAAGGGTAAGATTGGCGATCTTCTACAGAAGCTCGAAATTTAACACGGAGTTCAATGCGAGAGGCTTATGGTAGTCTCCACAACGAAACTTTGTTTCGAAACCTGGCAGAAAATCCCAAAAGATCCTTGTCACTCCTTCGGTCTAGATTGTATGCAAATTACGTTCCTTCTAGAGTATGCTGATGCAATAGACCCGTACTTAATCATATACAGTAGATTGACAGAAGACCCTTATCCAAAAACTGGGAAGTTGCACAGACCACGCAATTATTCAAGAAAGGCAATAGGAGTAACTCGAGCAGATGTAGATGCAGTTTATAAAAAGCATCTTTTACTCAGCAAACCATTTACACGTCCGTTAGTGTTCGGTGCTATACGTCATTTAACAGCATCGCGCACCGCCGGGAAGGTAGGCATATAACTCTATTACTTGGATGAAACACTGGTTGGTAAAAAAGACGTATCACCGAAGAGGTTAAGGCAATAATGAAACTAAACGCTAGAATTAGTTTCTAGTGAGGCGCGTCATCACCAAACAAAGACGAAAGTTAGTACCTTGCAACAAAGTTAGTGGCTGTTGGTAAGTGTTTGGGGCAGCTCAGTTTGGGTTAGTTCCCCCCCCCCCCCCCCCCCCCCCTCCAACAACCAAAATTTAGGTTCCCGTAGTTTTCATAAATCACTTATTGTTCCAGCGTGATCTTTCTGAAAAATAAATCGCCAGATACCCTTCCCCATATTTCCGCAATGTAAGCTCCTCGCCCCGCCCCCCCCCCCCCCTTCCCCTCAATATCTTCGTCAACGAGACGTTAAACACTAAACTTTATTCCAGCCACCCTTCCTTTTTTCTCCTCCTTCAGGTACATCAGAGGCAATCAGCATCGATGGCATTAAGCTCCGGCAACCTCTCTAGGACCACATGCGCTTCTTCTAACTGTTGCTACTTATTTCTCGCACAAAATGTTTTGCCATCCCAAGCATGAATTCTCGAGAAATGTGGGAATACAGGAGACAATACTGACTGTACGATTTATCCTCGAAGGTAAATAGAATAGGCAAATTTACGTTTAAAGCAGTCATGGACTTAGAGAAATCTTTCGATAGTGCTGACTGGAATGCACTTTTTGAAATTCTGACTGCAGAAGGGACAAAATGCAACTTTTGGGGAAACTAGACTCTACTTATACAGGCTGAGGGCATGAGGGGAAGCAGTGGTTGAGAAGGGAGTAAGACAGGGTTCTAATTGCCAATGTTATTCAATCTTTACATTGACTAGGGAAGCAAAGGTGAAATTTGGAGAGGCAAGTAAGACTTTGAGGTCTGTTGAGGACACTGTGGCTTTGTCTGAGACGGCGAAGGACTTGCAAGATCAGTTAATTATAATCGACACTGTCTTGCTTATAAGATGAATGTCAACAAAAACTATACTGGGGCTAATGGAATGTAGATAACTTAAATCAGATGATACTAACAGAATTAGATTACGAAATTAGGCATTAAAAGTAGTCGATGAGGTCTGCGATTTGGGCAGCAAAATAACTGACTATCTCATATCCATCTATATCTACATCTGTATGGATTCTTTGCAAATGACACTTAAGTGCCTGGCAGAGGGTTCGTCGAACCATCGAACCTCCTTCACAATAATTCTCTGTTATTGCACTCTCGAACGGTGGGCGGAAAAAACGAACGTGCGAGCTCTGATTTCTCTTATTTTTTATGATGATCGTTTCTCCCTATGTAGATCGGCGTCAACAAAATATTTTCGCGTTCGGAGGAGAAAGTTGGTGATTGAAATTACGTGAGAAGATTCTTCTGCAACCAAATGCGCCATTGTTGTAATGGTGTCCATAACAAATTCCGGGCGCCTTGTCACGGTTCACGCGGATCCTTCCGTCGGAGGTTCGAGTCTACCCTAGGGCATGGGTGTGTGTTGTCATTAGCGTAAGTTAGTTTAAGTTAGGTTAAGTAGTGTGTAAGACTAGGGACCTATGACCTCAGCAGTTTAGTCCCGTAGTGCCTTACTACCTGCCACCCAAATCCTGTATCACGTCGGTGACACTCTCTTCCCTTCGTCCCGATAATACAAAACGTGCTGCTCTTCTTTGAACTTTCTCGAAGTACTCCGTTAATCCTATTTGATAAGGATCCAAGACCTAGCAGCAGTACTCCAAAAGAGGCCGCACAAGCGTAGTGTACGCAGTCTCTTTAGAAGGTCTGTTACATTTTCTAGGCGTTCTGCCAATAAAACACAGTCTTTGGTTTGCCTTCCCCACAGTATTTTCTATGTGTTCTTTCCAACTTAAATGGTTCTTAATTGCAATTCCTAGGTATTTAGTTGAATTTACGGCCTTTGTATTTGATTGATTTATCGTGTAAGCGAAGTTTAGCGGATTACTTTTAGCACTCACGTGGATGACCTCACGCTTTTCGTTATTTAGGGTCAATTGCCAGTTTTCGTACCATGCAAATATCTTTTCTAAATCGTTTTGCAGTTTGTTTTGATCTTCTGATGACTTTACTAGTCGATAAACAACAGCGTCATCTGCAAAACTCCTAAGACAGGTGCTCAGATTGTCGCCCAAATTGTTTATGTAGATAAGGAACAGCAAAGGGCCTGTAATAGTTCCTTGGAGAACACCAGAAATGACCTCTGCAGTAGAGAGGATATAAAAGAAAACTGGTAATTGCAAGACAAGCCTTTGTGGAACAGAGAAATATGCTAATATCTAAAATAAATTTATGTTTTAGGAAGGCCATTCTTAAGTTATTTGTCTGTAGTGTAACCTTGTACGGAAGTGAAATGTGGAAGATAATCTCTTGAGAAAATAAGATGCTACAGAAGAATGCTGAAGAAGAGATGGGTAGATCAAACAACAGATGAGGAGGTACTGATATTATTTTATATGTCAACTTGATTAAGAAAGATATCGTTTGATAGAACACATCCCGAGGCATCGAGGGATTGTCAATTTGGTAACAGAGGGCAGTTTGAGGAGTAAAAACTGTAGAGAAAGATCAAGGCTTGAACACAGTGGGTGGAGACCTCTTAAGTTGTGTAGATACGAAGACACCTACGCAGGATATACTAGCATAGTGAGCCGCCGCCTCGAACCAGTCTTTGGACTGAAGACCAAAAGAAGAATATGACGAGCACAGCAAGAAACATATGACAGGATGAAGCACGACAGCATCACAAATTCTTCTATTAAATCCCGATGAATGGATTATCTCAAGAACTCATAAAACATTGAAAGAATATTCCACTGACCGTAACGGATTTGTGTGAGGCTAGATTTTAAGGTTTAGGCTCATTTTACGATCGCCGGCCGGAGTGGCCGAGCGGTTAAAGGCGCTACAGTCTGGAACCGCACGATCGCTACGGTCGCAGGTTCGAATCCTGCCTCGGGCATGGATGTGTGTGATGTTCTTAGGTTAGTTAGGTTTAATTAGTTCTAAGTTCTAGGGGACTTATGACCACAGCAGTTGGGTCCCACAGTGCTCAGAGCCATTTTTGATTTTACGATCTGGATTTGTAGGACTGCAGAAAAATCGTGTTGTACGAAGGCACTAGGAAGACTTGAAACGGTTAAGGGTTGTAACGATACAAGTATCTTCAAGACCATAAACAGTAAACTTCAGCCAGATAAATTTTTCCTTAATTACTTTGTATTGTAACAACTGGCAACGCTTAACCACTTGTTTGCTCTCATGAGGAAAAAGAAAAAGGCATAGCATAGAGCACGCCTAACTATACGCATATGCCATCTAGCGGGTGTAACGAGAGTTAATGTTGGAAGTGACAATAACATAGGAAGTCGCTGTGACCTACTGTCGCCTCGTGGCTGAAGTTGGAACTAACGATGCTATAGACACTCGTAAACCATATTTGTGAAATATAGAAATGTATATTGTTTTATTTATTTAGTTAAAATGTCTATGTTATTAAGAAAATTTTCCCACGCCCGGGTTCCCGGGCTCGATTCCCGGCGGGGTCAGGGATTTTCTCTGCCTCGTGATGGCTGGGTGTTGTGTGATGTCCTTAGGTTGTTTAGGTTTAAGTAGTTCTAAGTTCTAGGGGACTGATGACCACAGCTGTTAAGTCCCATAGTGCTCAGAGCCATTTGAACCATTTTGAACCATTAATAAAATTATAAAGTTATGTATTTCTAATTGTTAGAAGACATTGCTTTAGTATTAACGTATTCTGTTGGGAAATACCCACAGATGTATTGATGCGTCTATATCCACCCTTTTTTCAGTAACTCTAGTACTAGAACAGTACAACATGGAGTGTCCTAGTTCAGTCCTGGTGATGTGAAGACGTAATGGTCCGTTCGATGTTAATTGCGCTAATTATCAGTGAGAGGCTCGGAAGACAAGGGCAGAATGCTACATTGATGCAAGGAGAACAACTAAACAAATAAGTATAAAAAAAAAAGCCATGAAATGTTCGTGTGTTATTGATGCCCGGGAGGCCCCAACCTGTAAAATTCGGCCGCCGGGTGAAAGTCTTATTTCGGGTGACGCCACATGGGGCGACTATTGCCTCGATAATGATGAGATGATGACGAGGACAATACAACACCCAGTCCATGAGAGGAGAAAAATCTCCGACCCGGCCGGGACTCGAATCCGATCCCGCCACATGGTAGGGAAGCACATTACGAAAAACTTACAACTATCTAAGAAGAAGTAAGTTATGATTTATTACAAAATATATGCTAGATATGTAGTGGAATCGCGGGCTCTGCAGAACTTCAAGATGCGAGGTGCGACAATAAAGTAATAAGACTGACGTGAAAAAATATTGCTTACCGTTTTAGTCAAGTTTAGTGTTGTCTCCTTCAAAGTACTTCCCTTCTGATTGCACACACTTTTTCCAGCGCTTGTGTCACTGATGGTAACATTTCTGGAACTCATCTTCTGTAATATCCTCCTAGACCCTCGTCACAGCTTTTTGGACATCTTGTGTTGTTTGAAAATGGTGTCCCTTGACCGCCGTTTTGACTCTTGGAACTAGAAAAAAGTCGCACGGAGCGATATCTGGTGAATAAGGTGGCTGTGGTTCTACTGAAATTTGTTTAGTGGTTAAAAATTGCTGTACTGACAGAGCAGTATTGGATGGCATGCATTTCACTTTTGACTTTGACATGGGAACTTTGGGAACGTTGGCGGTTTGTCTCTGGATCGTACTGAAAAAAAAAAAAACTTTCATCACCAGTGATAACACGGCTCAACAATTCTGGAATGATTTCCGTTTGCTCTAACAGACCGGCTGCCACAGTTTTCCGGGTTTCTCGCTGTTGTGGTTTGAGATTTTTGAAACCATTTTTACACAAATCTTTCTCATACCAAGATCTTCAGTTATTATTAGACGAGCCTTTTCTCGATTGATGTTCAGTTCTTCTGCAATCATTTTCACGGATAATCTTCCATCACATCGTTCGAGTTCACGCGCCCTGGCCAAGTTGAGATCCGTCTGTGAGGTTGATGGTCGTCCACTGTGGTCTTCATCTTCAACATTCGTTCTGCCTCCACTAAACATTTTATGCCAACGAAAACTTTGAGCTCTTGACATAACCTCCTCTGCAAAAGGCTTCTGAAGCTTTCCGTAAGTTGTCGTCGCGTCTTCACCCCATTTAACGCAAAAAGAAATGCCATACCGGAGCGTAATATTATGCGGTTCCATTTCCGTGACGAGACACACAAACACGTGTTAACTTGTTACAGCACAACTCACGACTGTGCAGTTGCATCGATGTGCCACTTGGACTAGAAGCAGCTTATAGACCAAGGTCAAAGATATTGTGCCTACGCAAGCCTGCTGGGTTGCCACATCTTGCAAAGAAAATCAGTCTCATTACTTTATTGTCGCACGTCGTACGTGGTACTGGTTATTAGTACAGAGCAGTATTATTCAGAGCCATAAAAGTGTAATCTGCGAAGTGCATTTTCTAGCAACATTTTCGACGGAGGCTTGGATGTAGCTCATCACACAAGTAGTAGACTTTATTTTTGTATGTGCTTTTGTGTAGTTCGGACTTCATATGGGAAAGTCATATCCGAGTTGTGAAAGCCATGGTCTATTCTGATTTTCAGATTACGTAACAATTATTTGAGTTATTCTAAATGCAAACGTTTTTACAATGTCATTATTTGTGTAGGTAAGAAATGATCCTTTTCTCCTTCTAGAATACATGTTAAAAAGATTACCTTTTGCAGTGATAAAATCTGGTAGAAATCTGAATATAAATACTTGCCACTTACTTAAATTAAGCTAATACCTAAATTACAAAACAACATAATCCTATTGTAAAGGCTATGTGTTGCTGATGCTGAACTTACGAAGAATGCACTGCGAGGTAATGTAAAACTTTTATTGTTCTTGTCAAAAGCACTGTAGTGGTTTGTAGATTACGAAAATTCTCAATTAGTGTGCGTGTTGTGAAATAATATTCTTTTATTCAGAGTTAGGTTCAAATAAATATAGCTCAGAAAGTGTAATTTCTTGTCAGATATTGAGATATGATCTAAATAATTTCAGCTTTCGTATGAAACAAATGTTCGTAACCGTGAAGTTACAAAATCTGCTAAATAGTTAGCTAAGCATCTTTTATGCTTCGCAGGCTAAGTATTATAATATTTATCTAACCAGTACCCACGAAGTGTCTTACATTCAAAGCAGTTATTTGTGTGTAAGTGCACGTAGAAATGCTCGTTATGTATTGATGCACATTGTAATGGTACTTGAATTACGTAACCATTATGGTACCTCACCTGAACCTCTCGATAGCAGTAATATTCTTCTGTATTTCTGTTAACTACTTAACATATTTCTGAGACAACATTCAGATTTGATTTCACTTTTGATACATCGATATGTTTATATTGCAATGATATTATTCATATGTGTATTCTTTCTTTTGTCACTATGATCTTTGACGTACTTGTAACTCTGATTTTTGGGCGCATAAGCGATTGTTAGTTAAGTTGTTGAGTTGTTAAGAGAGTTGGACCTTGAGAATGTCAAGTGTTGGACGTCATGTTGGAAAGACGCATAACGTAGTCAGCTTATAAAATGTGAACTTTAACAGCGACTGTGAGGAAGATGTTTTCGAGTATGTTTTGTATTGTGATGTGATGTTTTGTGTTTAGGTGCTATTGCAATAAAAGCAATTAAAAGGAAGTGTAACTTAATTTCGGAGTGCTGATTATTTTTTTACATCACCATTGTCCAGCAAAAGTGTAATCTTCAAGGATGGTTTGTGAAGTGCATCTACAGAACTTTTGAATATAGCGGAATAAAACCTAGGCCTCTTTGCATCCGAGCTTGGAATCGTAACCACCTACATTTTCAACGATTGAGCCATGATTTTACGACGAGACCAGCGTGGGAGACACAAAAAGATGAGTGCCTAGTTTTTTGATTAGTACATGAAATGACTCTATTAACTGTGCTCTAATGACACCTGCCACATAATATGACTGTTGTTGCCCGAAAATGCAGTATTTAGCAGCGTGAGCAACATCACAATCGTTATTAAATTCTGACCTTTGTTGTTCAAAAATGGTTCAAATGGCTCTGAGCACTATGGGACTGAACTGCTGAGGTCATTAGTCCCCTAGAACTTAGAACTACTTAAACCTAACTAACCTAAGGACATCACAAACATCCATGCCCGAGGCAGGATTCTAACCTTTGTTGTGGTAGGGTTGTTAGAACGTGAAGTGCTCATGTTAGTTCACCTTTTCCCGTCATCGTCATTTCAAAGGCAGTTAGTATAAATTCAGTCAGCCTTTCTCTACTTTCAGTCTGCAATAACTATTTATTTATGAGTAATTTGTCGTGTGGTAGTATGCAGTCTCTGTCTGTTATAGAGTGTGATCAGTAGTTTTACGGCTGAGCAGCTACTGCAGGCGATAATTTCTCGTTTTTTTTTTTTTTTCGAGTCCAATT
The DNA here is from genome assembly GCF_021461395.2 of Schistocerca americana. Classification (NCBI taxonomy): domain Eukaryota; kingdom Metazoa; phylum Arthropoda; class Insecta; order Orthoptera; family Acrididae; genus Schistocerca; species Schistocerca americana. Next base: position 769,279,413 of record NC_060122.1, on the reverse strand, counting down.
GCCAAACACTGTCATTAGAGCAATTAACACTCCTAATTGGCGTATAACTCAAGCGAATGAGGACGTAGCAGGGTGAGGCTTAGCAGTATCCAATGAAGTATTCAGGACTGAGAAGAGAAAGAACGCCGAGTCGGCGTTATTACGGATGTTACACAGTTGTAGGCGTAGCATCGAACAACGATGGTTACTGCTCTGAGGGCGGCGCCACTTACGGCTGAAGTTTCTTGTGCGGCAAACAATGTGGGCACATTCAACTTTACAGACGAGCGTCGCAAGAAGAGCGATAGGCTACTTCCCGTTGGATTTATCTCCGCCGTTTACAGAAGCGGAGAAGAAGAATTTCCGCGTAATGTCAAGGGCTGTCACACTCCGGGCGAGAGAAAGTTCTCCAGGACGCTGTGTAGTTGACGTCTCTGCGAGCGCCCAGTGAGAAGAACGTCAACGCAATTCGTTGTTTTAGTTTCAAGGAAAAGAATCTCATATTTATGATAAGGCGAACTGTCTGTACAACGGCTTGACGGAAGCCGGGTAATACAGCATAAAGAAGACTGTTTTCTGCCGTTTGGTGCATTTGTCGTGCAACTATTACCACATTACACAAGTACTACATCAAGCAGTGCTAAGCAAAGATCGGAAGACTACGTGGAGGAAAGAATGCATTGCGAGGCTGTATAAGAGGAATGAACTTCAAGGTAATGCTACAGAATGAGAAGAGGAAGTAAATGAAGACGAGGTTGGAAGACCCAACACTGCGAGAAGATTTCACAGAGCTCTGTGGCTCACTTCGACGCGGAACGCGTCGCTGAAGACAATTCTATTCCATTCAGTAAGATTCCAGGCACTGATGAGCAGCGAAGACGTGTATGATGAAGCCCCAGACTGCGGTTTGATGCCAACCTGATTGTCACCCACCTTACGGCCCGACAGCCGAGTGTTATGGTCTGGTGTGCCATTCATTTGATGAGAGGACCCCTTTGGTTGTCATCCACGACACCCTTACAATACAGCGGTACTTTGGCGATATTCTACTCCCCGTTTTGTTGCCCTTCATGGTAAGTCATCCTGGAGGCACATTTCAGCAAGGTAATGCCAGCCAGCACACAGAAAGGGTTTCTATTGCGTGTCTTCGTGCTTGCCAAACCGCCCATTAGCCAGAAAGATCGCCAGATCTCTTTCGAGTTGACAATGTTTGGAGCATTACGTCCAGGGCCCTTCGATCAGCCTGGGATTTTGACAATCCAGCGCGCCAATTGGACAGAATCTGGCACGGTATCCCTTAGGAGGACATTCAGTAACTCTATCAGTCAATATCAAGCCGAATAACCGCTTGTACAAGGGCCAGAGGTGGACAAACGCATTATTGACTTGCTCAATCTGCGTAGCTCTTTCTGATGAATAAATCATCAATTTTTCTGAAACTGCATCACTTGTTTGTCTGTACATGTATATCACATCTACCGATTTCCGCCTCATTCGTATATTTCCTTCGTAGTGCGTCGGTTTTTAAATCTTAGAACGAACTTTTCAATTGAACTGGAAACAAACACAAAAGCATAGGAGAATACAAACGAGAAATCAAGGTACTTTCTCATAGAAAATGCGGTACGTAACCACAAACAGCAAATTTTCAGACAACGTGTTGTGATTTTGACGTCAATATTAACGAAATAAGAGTTAAACTACTACATTATTGTCTGTAGGTTACTGAGAGACAACAATGAGCAGGCCAGTACATTAACTTATTGTAACAAGCCTCATGTGACTTACGTTTTAGTTAAAAGCTGTTAAGTGATGAAAGCACATGCAACTTTTACGTTAGTCATTAACAGGATGACGCAATTGTAGTGAAAGTATATACAGGGTTATTACAAATGATTGAAACGATTTCACAGCTCTACAATAACTTTATTATTTGAAATATTTTCACAATGCTTTGCACACACATACAAAAACTCAAAAAGTTTTTTTTAGGCATTCACAAATGTTCGATATGTGCCCCTTTAGTGATTCGGCAGACATCAAGCCAATAATCAAGTTCCTCCCACATTCGGCTCAGCATGTCCCCATCAATGAGTTCGAAAGCACTGTTGATGCGAGCTCGCAGTTCTGGCACGTTTCTTGATAGAGGACGTCTAAACACTTGTAACCTCCCCACCGAAAATTTATACAAAAAAAAGGATATCATTTAAGTATGCTAATGGACATTGAGCTAAGTGTAAGCTCCCCAGAGAAATTTTGAAACACAATAGTTGAATGTTAACAAGAATACAACCTAACGTAAGCTCCCAGCAAATAAATTTAATGACAATAAAAATGAGAATCGCAATCTGACTCAAGGTGTAAGCTGTCACGAAAATAATGAAAAACAATTCAATGCTAATGAGACTTCAGTGACAATGTAAACTCAATTAAACCAAAATATCGGTCTTTGGCCCTGTGCAAAAAAGTCATAATTAATTTCTTACCTCATTGAAACTGCATGTCAAATTTCTGCTCTTATTGTTGTCCACGGCTTGGAGGAAATGCATTGCAAGTAATATTTTTTTTTTTTTTTTGAAATTTAACTGAAACTTTTCTTTAAGGGAAATGGAAGGAAATCGTTCGTTCAATTAAATAGTTCTTTTGTTAAAAATATTGCTTTGAAATCAAAATTATTATCGGGGCGATTGTTGCACAAATTAGTTACAGTTAATTTACATTATTAGCTGAGCGCATTTAAAAAATAATATACCTCATCCTGAATCTTGACCAGAGTGCCATGTCGACGCCTGCCGACTCCTCACACACAACTGTACTGGGCTGCTACTACCGACATACTGCACTGGCCTACTGCTACTGCTCGCAACTGTACTGCACGACTACTACTGACAGAGTACCGCTCGCAACTCTCGCGCGGTCAAGTGCAGACTAGCCACGATAAATGGCTCTCTGGTCAGAGACTCTGCAATGCCTCGCCATCACCGCCACACAACATACGTGTTTCATAACCCTCCACTGGGGGGGGGGGGGGGGGGGGGGCAAAAATTTGGCAGCGATGGTGAGTCATTTGGACTTGCCAAGCGCGGCAAAATTTTTCTTTAATTAATAAATTTCTACAATTTACAGAATATTTAGATACATGAATTAAATGTTGTGCACATGCAACGAGTACAAAGCATTTCAGACAAAGACAAGATATGAGTACAAAACATAGTAGCAAATCAGATAACTGTATATACAAATTATTTGACAGATAACAAAGTGCATACGCACTGAAAAAATTCTTTAGCATTTTCAGAACAAATAAGCAGAATGGCAAAAAATCATGTTGACAAGTGACGTGAGTGCACATGCACTGCAGTTGAGAACATATCAGAAAATGACGAAATGTATATACAATGAGTAACAAATGACATAAGTGCATACGCACTGAAGTATTGAACATACAGAATGAGTACAAATCATACTGAAAAATGAGAAAAATGCACAGGCACTGCAGTTCAGTAGAAAACATATTAACACATAACATAAGTGCACATGCACTGTAGTTCAGAACATATCATCAAAATAAAAATGTATATACAATATAAAAGACAAGAGTGCACATATACTGTACTTCAGAACAAATCGAAAAAATGTCTTTAGCTTTTTCACAACAAATAAACATAATGGCAAAAAAATCATGTCGACAAGTGACATAAGTGTACTCGCACTGGAGTTCAGCAAATCGAAAAAATGTATAGCCCATGAATATAAATGATGTTAGCAAAAAATGATCTTCACTATGTGACAAGAATTAGGATAGGAAAGGGAAGGATTGCATCATGGTTGTAGCACTTTAGATTGCACACAGCTGTTCTGAAAGTCCATATCTTTCCACAGAAGTACAACACCAAGTGACACAATTTGAAGTTCTTTTCCCATCAGAATTTATCAGCGTAGCCAAGACACTGAACTGTCGTAGTAATGTTCCATGTTTTCATTTTGGCAGTACATTAGGTACACCAAACAGTGGGACCATAATAACGTCTTCATCGCTCACGGTGGTGGACAGCATGTCGTGTCAATACCACGCTCTTACAAGGCACACCAACGTAGAATTAGTGCAAAAACCAAATATAGTGCTCCATGATCATGAGGATGGACAGGACAAATGGATATTGCAGTAATTCAGGGTAGTTAGCTCATAAGGTGAAGGACATTAAGTCACATAATAGGCTTCATTGAGAATTACAGTAGTAGTTTACGGCATTCATAGCCCAGTTATTGAACATTTCTGTACCAAGTATGTAGTATTACAGAATAATGTTCATAAAATTAAATTATTGGTATCATGAGTAATCGTATTACAATAAACAGTGGCAGTCCTTGGCCAGTTACAAAGCATATTTAGTATGACAGAATAATGTTCATCAGAAGTCTTCATTGAAAAGGAGAGTCAATTATTGGCCTAGCATTAACATAATACATTGAGTGATACAAATTATTGGCACTCATTGGCCAGGTACCAAAACATGAAAAGTCAACATTGAAAACAAGAGCTAATTAATGGCATAATTAATAACATAATTCATTTAGTGACATTAATTATTGGCACTCAGTGGCCAGTTAGTATTGACAAGTATAAAACATTGTTCATCATTCAGTATTATTCGGATCATTAAGAAGTCATTATTAAAAATCAGTTAATTACAGTCACAGCATTAACAATCATGGGGATTACAATAAACAGTGGCAGTTATTAGCCAGTTACAAAGCATTATTATTATTTTTTTTGTATCATTAAGAAGTCATTACTGAAGTGATATACTATTCAGAGCTGATCAGTATTATTCAGAATTCTCTTAAACTAGTAACATTATTTGGGACTGGTAATACATTTTTTTTGTTAGCAATGCATTGCTTAGGGTAATTATAGGGGAAAGCAAGAGAGAAGAATTTGCTTCTGGGTTATTGGTATAAATGAAAAATGTGTAACGTCATTCGTCATAAGTCAGCTGTGGCAAGATTATGAAACAAGTAGAGTATACATAACCACATTCATAGATTTAATGAACAACTGCTTATAGCACATTAATCTCATAAATAATTTCTCCTGCAAAAAATATATAAAAATGGATTATTAAGCTGAAAAGAGAAATGCATTTTATGCTGAAAAGTAGTGAACTTCGAATTAACAGGTAGTGAAATGTGTATAAAAATGTGTTCCATAGCTGTCCTTTCCAAAACCTTCAGTCATTATACTGTGCAATATAACACTTGCTGTCAAAACGAACTGCAACAAATACTTAAATAACTACATAGCATAAATATAACTTCAATATTATCCTCATCTGCAAAGTAAAAAAAACTTCATTATACATCTCATCATAACACCATTATCATCATCACCTGTAAAGAAAAACTTCATTATTCATAGCAGCATATTCTTCATCATTATTCATCAGCATTCATTATCATCTGCAAAAAATCACTTCATTACTCATTACACAACTATTCCTTATCTCTAGCATATTTCATCACTAAAACTAAGATGTGTTGTTCTGTCTGACAGCCTGCATCAATCACCTTGTATTCTGAAAGAAAAAATTAGTTAAGACTGCTATTCTACGATAAGTATAGTATATTCTTGTTAATGCTTGTTAATCCTGATCCATTTACTCTTCCTCATAAAGTTATTGCATCTTCTTTCGTTTATTCCGTAGGTGAAATTCCCATTTCTGTTGAATTTATTTCTTACACGCATCATTTCTTTCTGAAATTGATGAACAGAGATTAATGTCTTACATTTAAATCATATACCCATTAAATAATGACTGGTTAATGGTGACACAATTAAGCATACAGCATAACATGACAGAAAACGTAATATGTCAAAAGCATAGACAGCGTTCAAAGGCAAAAATGCACAGAGAATAATACAATGCAGCAGCAAAAAGAAAAATGTAAAACAGTCACGATCTTGAGATGTCATAGGGCAAAAGGAATTTCAAAATCAACTGGTGTGTTATACCTTAACTATTTCACAGTGCATACAAACAAAACTGGAATACAATCATACACACAAAAAAAATGGAAAATGTGCACGGTCTGATGTGTAACGACAAGAAAAGCGACCTGCTAACCTTACCTTGCCGGGCACTTGCCAAGAAAAAATACGATAATCATCAATAATTAGTAATGTGAATATAATGGCATAAGTGGTCATAGTGTGTTGAATCATACAGTGTCTTCATTCAATAAAGGGTTTAATATTTGTAGAATTGCATAATTATTCATAAAATACGTAAGTTCATCTGGAAAAATATGCACGGTCTGATGTGTATGATGTGTAACGACAAGAAAAGCGACCTGCTAATCTTACCTTGCCGGGCACTTGCCAAGAAAAATACGATAATCATCAATAATTAGTCATGTGAATATAATTGCATTAGTAAATGGCATCATAGTGTGTTGAATCATAAAGTGTCTTCATTCAATAAAGGGTTTAATATTTGACCAATGGTGGTTGCCTTTCGATTTTCTGGTTCTCAAAGTTTCGATGTGTACAACATTGGGGTGAGGGATGCTGCGAATCCGATATGGACCTGCGTATAGAAGTTCAAATTTACTGCACTTACCTTTTATTCTGCTGGATAAATAGTGTGTACGTACTAATATTTTCTGTCCAACGTGAAAGTCGCGGCGTGTACAAACCTGTTTTTGCTGTCTTCTCCGGCGCTCTGCGGCACGTTTGATGTTGTTCAGCGCAATGTCAATTATTTCATGGTGTCGTAGGCAACGACATTTAGGGAAGTTTACTAATTCTTTAATTTTGTTTGGTGGTTCAACGTTTTTCAGTATAACAGACGGAGTTAGCATGGTGGATTCATTTGGAATGGAATTAATTACATCTTGGAATGAGAATATGTGTTTATCCCAATTAATGTGTCTTTTGTGGCAGTATATTCTACACAGTTTACCAATTTCTTTCATTAATCTTTCACAGGGGTTCGAAGAAGCATGGTACTTGGATATATAGATCGGAGAAATGTTTCTAGCTCGTAACATACGTGTCCATGTAGCAGAACGAAATTGTGATCCATTGTCAGAAATTACTTTCATCTCATGCCCTACATGAAATAGAAAATGTTTTACAAATGCTTTCGAAACAGTTTTAGCAGTAGCTTTGCGTAACGGAGTGAAAGTAACAAATTTTGAAGTGAGCTCAACAGCGACAAAGATGTAGCAAAAACCTCTGTTAGTTCTCGGAATTGGACCAAAAATGTCTACTGCGGCCATATGTCTTAATTTAACAGGTACAATGGGATATAAAGGAGGAATATGTGAAGTGGTGTCTGACTTAGCTTTCTGGCAAATTTTACAAGACGCTAAAACTCGTCGTATACGTTTCTCCATGTTGGTAAAATAACAGTTCTGTCTCAGTATAAGAAAACATTTTCGTGCTCCGTAATGTGCGTAACTTAAATGAGTGTACCAGATTAATTTGTTAACCAGTTCGTCAGGAATGCATAATAACCAGTTGTTGCTGTCTGGATGAGAGCGGCGAAACAGAATGTCATTGCGTACAGTGTAATGGCTTCTAATCGTAACATTATTCCTGTCTTGCCAAAGGTGTTTAATTTCTTTCCACACGTTGTCTTTATTTTGTTCTTGTGCTATGTCCTGTAATGACGACGAAATAAAATTTTCAAATGCAACTTGTTGAATGTACATGACACTGAAATTTGCTTTGCAGAAGTTGGTTGCTACGTCTTGCTGATTGTTGCTCAGAGAACGCGATAGTGCGTCTGCTATAACATTTTGTGTGCCGGGAATGTGAACAATCGTAAAATTAAATTCCTGTAAATACAGTTTCCATCTACTTAACCTGTCATGAGTAAATTTAGCTGAAAGCAAAAATTGTATAGCTCTATGGCCTGTGTAAACGGTGGTATGTCTGCCATAAAGAAAGTGCCTAAATCTCGTGAAAGCCCATACAACACATAATGTTTCCAGTTCTGTAACGGAATAATTTTCGTTCAGCAGGTGACAAAATACGACTTGCAAATGCGATGTTTTTAACCACCTTCTTCAATTTCCTGGAAAATATGTACGCCTAAAGCGGTGTTGAAACTGTCAGTGGCAATGGAAAAATTTCTAGTAAGATCTGGGTGCGACAAAAGTGGAGCATTCAACAAAGCACGTTTCAGGTTCACAAATTCAGAATGTGCTTGCTTATCCCAAGACCAAATACTGTTTTTACCTGTTAATTGGCATAATCTAGGCGTGTCTAAAGCGGAGTGATGAATAAATTTACGAAAAAAGTTAATTAAGCCCAAAAAACTGCGTAATTGCTTCTTCGTCGTAGGAATAGTAATGTCACGTAGAGCTTGAAGTTTTTCCGGATCAGGCGCAATGCCTTCTGCTGAAATTACGTGTCCAAGAAATTTTATAGAAGTTTTGCCAAAGTGCGATTTACTAAGATTAACTGTGAGTCCTTGAGCATGAAAAGTTTGCAACAGTTGTTCTAAAATCACATTGTGTTCAAACCAGTTAGCTTTTGCAATGAGAATGTCGTCTACGTACGTCGTGATTCTGTCTTTAATGCAAACGTGTGTCGGATGGCGTCAAAAATAATAACATTTTCGTGAACAAGATTCTGCGTGTCTAAATTATTGCTTACGTTACTGGAATATGCAACATGTACTGTGTCTGGTCAAATTCTGTCGTACGTGCTATTATTTACGGGAGGATGCTGTGGCATTTCTACTATTTGAACAGTTCTATTACTTCTTACTGACGTGTTACGCTATAGATGACACCTATTGCCTGGTTCATTCATGATTATTTGTAGTTGCTAATGTTCTTGCTGCTGATAAGATAGACTATTATTAAATGTACGCTGATAATTGTGCTCATTATTTTTACGTCTGTCGTAATAGTCATTCCTATACGGTGCATTACGATAGGAATTGAAATACTGTCTTTTCTGTACGTAGTTGTTCCTTTGCTGCCGTGCGTTACTATTTGTTGGACCAGGGACTATACGTCCACGCGGCGAAACATTAAAGTTTGGTTGACCTTGTAGACTGCATTGTTGGTTAGGTATGCTAAGCGGCTGACTTTCATCCTTTTGTAGTGAAAAACGTCTATTGTTACCAAAAAATGCGTTTGCTGTTAATTTTACACATACTGATGATTACGATTTTTACCTGTTATTAATATTCTCGTGGTAGTTCTGGAGTGCCTAATGAAAATTGTCACTTTCGGTAAAAATTTGTCTTATCGGGTTTTCATTACAACGTTTCTTAATTCTACATAGAGCAATAGTTAAAGAGCAGTTTTGATAGATATAAAGGATAGTAGAAGAGAAGGCAGCAGTGCAGAAAACTAAATATGAAACAGCACTACTACAGCTCGGGGCCCTATGCACGCTACGGCACATATTCATTAAAGCGTAATGAATCCCCTGAGGTCGTTTACGCACTGCAAATAAATTTTAGCTTTTGCGTTGCAAGCAATAGCGGTAAAATTCCAAAAGTAAATCGCTGTATTCTTGCTAATTCCAGTTTCTGCATAATAGGTAATGCTGATGAAAATACATTAGCAAATTGTCGCCTCAGGTTCAAAGCTAGTTTCTCCATCACAGGTAATAGCGGTGAAAGTACAAAAATAAATTGTCGTATACAGTGCAAATCGTGTATCTGTGTTCTGCCATTATTAAATTCCTTACATTTTCTTACAATCGCAAATTGCTTATAATCAACGTTCTCGTCACTGAATTTGATAACACGTTCAGGTTTGTGTGTGAATCTGCTCGTCTGTGTCATTTCGGATTTCAAGTTGCGTAGCTTTTCAGATTTTAACTCGCGTGGCTTTTCGGATTTTAAGTCGCGTAGTTGCTGTAAATTGCTCAAATTATACGCACTGCGTAAGTCTGACAAATGTTCGTAAAGTGGCGTCTGCTGTGATGTGTTATTAACTGAAATACTTTTCATCTCTGTTACTACTTGTTGTAAACTCGATAACTTTCTACGCAACGTGTTATTAGACGAATCGATCTCATTAATTGTCTGCTGTAAATTTTGAAATTCAGGTGTTTGATTAAATGAAACCGGTGAAGTATCGTCTGACTTGTTATCATTATTACCTTCAATGACGTCAATACGACTGGCCAGTTCATCACATTTTTCAGTCAGTATTTTTACCTGATCATCGGTTTTAGAATCGGACGCATTAATCTGTTTTTGCAACTTACGTGTAGTTTCGCTCAGTTTTTTAACATCAGCTTTGATGACATCGCAATCCTGTGTTAGTTCTAATTGTTCGAATCTGTCTGTCACTGTTTGAAAATCGGTTGTGTATGTGTCTGGTTTCGATTTAAGATCAGAAATTTCGTCACGTAATTCTGTGTTCGACTGTTTGATGGAATTAATTTCGTCGCACACTGTAGCAATATTGTTATCTACATATGTCTTCGCTTTCGCGAACATTTTACGTTTGTCTTCTTGTCTCTGTGCTGTGATTGTTTCCATTACTTGTCGTTTTACTTTGTTTTGATCCTGAATAAATTTACGGAAACGCGTATCACTGTTTTGTATATGGTGATTAAAGCGTTCGTCAATCTGAGTGTTCTGTTGGTCGAATTTCGCGTCGATCTTTTCATCCATTGTGCGCGAAAGTTCTGCTGTCATTGCTTTAAACTCGTCGCGTAATTGTGTAGCTTTTTCAGAGCATTGTTTAGCGACTCCGTTAATTTCGTCTCTAAATGTTTCTGTTGCGGCTGTTTGCATTTCCCTTAATTCCTGAGCAACAGACCTAATTTCTTCGCTACTTTTTTTTGAACAAGCCTCAATTTCCACGCACAACTGTTCCTTAGTGTCATGGCACTGCGCGGCAACGGCTCTAATCTGTTCACTAAGCTGTCTGGAATTGTCGTCTAATTTTTCATTTAAGTGTTGTTTGAGTTTTTCGTTATCTTGTTTGACCTGTTCACTAAGTTGTTTGAGATCTTCACTCTGTCGTTTGGAATCTTCCTTATTTTGTAGCAATATTGCCATAATTTGACCCAATGTAACATTCTCTACCCCATTCACTGTGCTGTTTAATGGTGGATCTGGAATTGTCGCATTTTGTGTGACCATTTGGTCATTCTGAGATTCACAAAAAGGTTTGTCAGTCAAACGTACACTGTCAGACATTATTTCGGAATTAAGTAAATCCGTCGTACTTTGTGTATCCTGTTCATTTTCGTTAGACAAATTTGTGTGTTCGCCACGTGAATTTAGTAAACCGGTTGTGTTAAGCAGGGCAGCGCTCATTACAATAGAGCGTCCCGCGTCATCGATTGTCGTCAAATTAACAGAGGAGACAATTGAGTTCGTTTGTTCATCATTAAGATAAAAGTCATCATTAGTGGTTGTAATGCACTGATTGTTAGTGAACGCAGGATTGTTATCATTACACTGCGTGTCACATGTCCTATCGGTAAAGTTGTTTCAGTCGGTAGTTTCATTCATAATACCTCGCGATACACTATCCACAGTCTTTCGCGGCATTTTTACAACAGTCACAATTATTCACAAAAGAAATAAGCACAGATACAAAAAGGCAACAAACAAATACAACAGAGCAACTAATTGCCGTTGACCTGTAGAAAGAAAGTCACAATATTAGTAAAAGCATTGCGCCAAATTCTAATTATATCTAAGCAAATAAGAGCAGATATCTGACTGTTTTTCAAAAGACTCTCAACGAAATACGATCCTGGACTGGGTGTCGCCAAGTGTAACCTCCCCACCGAAAATTTTAAAGATATTTTATTTAATAGAAATGGAGCCAAGCGTAACCTCCCTAGCAATTAAATTTAATGACAATAAAAATGAGAATCGCAATCTGACTCAAGGTGTAAGCTGTCACGAAAATAATGAAAAACAATTCAATGCTAATGAGACAATGTAAACTCAATTAAACCAAAATATCGGTCTTTGGTCCTGTGCAAAAAACTCATAATTAATTTCTTACCTCATTGAAACTGCATGTCAAATTCCTGCTCTTATTGTTGCCCACGGCTTGGAGGAAATGCATTGCAAGTAATTTTTTTTTTTTTTTTTGAAATTTAACTGAAACTTTTCTTTAAAGGTAATGGAAGGAAATCGTTCGTTCAATTAAATAGTTCTTTTGTTAAAAATATTGCTTTGAAATCAAAATTATTATTGGGGCGATTGTTGCACAAATTAGTTACAGTTAATTTACATTATTAGCTGAGCGCATTTAAAAAATAATATACCTCATCCTGAATCTTGACCAGAGTGCCATGTCGACGCCTGCCGACTCCTCACACACAACTGTACTGGGCTGCTACTACCGACATACTGCACTGGCCTACTGCTACTGCTCGCAACTGTACTGCACGACTACTACTGACAGAGTACCGCTCGCAACTCTCGCGCGGTCAAGCGCAGACTAGCCACGATAAATGGCTCTCTGGTCAGAGACTCTGCAATGCCTCGCCATCACCGCCACACAACATACGTGTTTCACACTGACTCTTTCACATAACCCCACAAAAAGAAATCGCATGGGGTTAAGACGGGAGAGCGTGGCGGCCATGACATGAAATGCTGATCATGATCTCCACCACGACTGATCCATCGGTTTTCCAATCTCCTGTTCAAGAAATGCCGAACATCATGATGGAAGTGCGGTGGAGCACCATCCTGTTGAAAGATGAAGTCGGCGCTGTCGGTCTCCAGTTGTGGCATGCGCCAATTTTCCAGCATGTCCAGATACACGTGTCCTGTAACGTTTTTTTCTCAGAAGAAAAAGGGGCCGTAAACTTTAAACCGTGAGGCATCCAGAAGCTTTAAACTGTGCATACCATCGCTGAATGGAGTTAGCAGTTGGTGGATCTTTGTTGAACTTCGTCCTGAAGTGTCGTTGCACTGTTATGACTGACTGATGTGAGTGCATTTCAAGCACGACATACGTTTTCTCGGCTCCTGTCGCCATTTTGTCTCACTGCGATCTCGAGCGCTCTGGCGGTAGAAACCTGAAGTGCGGCTTCAGCGGAACAAAACTTTATGAATTTTTCTACGTATCTGTAGTGTGTCGTGACCGTATGTCAATGAATGGAGCTACAGTGAATTTATGAAATCGCTTCAATCATTTGTAATAGCCCTGTAGTACTGATTGTAGATAAAACATACATCAAAAATTTTGATGCAACCATTAAGCAAAAGGAATCCACAGCTCATGGTTCAAATGGCTCTGAGCACTATGGGACTTAACATCTGAGGTCATTAGTCCCCTAGAACTAAGAACTACTTAAACCTGTCTGAGGTCATTAGTCCCCTAGAACTAAGAACTACTTAAACCTAACTAACCTAAGGACATCACACACAGCCGCGCGGGATTAGCCGAGCGGTCTCGGGCGCTGCATTCATGGACTGTGCGGCTGGTCCCGGTGGAGGTTCGAGTCCTCCCTCGGGCATGAGTGTGTGTATTTGTCCTTAGGATAATTTGAGTAGTGTGTAAGCGTAGGGATTGGTGACCTTAATAGTTAAGTCACATAAGATTTCACACACATTTGAACATTTTTGAACATCAGATACAGCCATGCCCGAGGCAGGATTCGAACCTACGACCGAAGCGGTCGCGCGGTTCCGGACTGAAGCGCCTAGAATCGCTCGGCTACACCGGCCGGTGTAAATTACGTGTAACGTGTTCATCACGTTGAATGAGAATGTAGAATGAGGTCTAGGTGCTAACTATCGAACAGGACGTACAAGAGGAGTATCAGATATAATTATTACTGAGACACAGTAGAATGCTTTAGTTTACAATCAAAAATAAAAACGTAAGCAGTAAGCAAAAACCTCTATTCATTACGTATAATGCTTTTCTGAAGTCAGTCCACAATGTAGCCCGAGGTTTAGGTGCTACGTAACAACCGTTGTCTTGGTAAATAAGAAGTAGTAAGTAACAGGCTTTAATTATATCATTGGCATATAAACAATACGAGTTATGACTCATACAGTGTGGAGCAGATGTCCATAAATCATGCACGAGGTGCACGTAAGAGGATGATAATATAATTAAAGACGGTATATTGATTACAGAAAAGTATAAATGAGGAATTTGACACAAATATTAAATAAAAGACGTCCGTTGGTCGTGTATAAGGCACTCATCACGTGAACTAAAAATGCAGACCGAGGTTTGCTATGACTCCATGTACAAATACTCTCCGAAAGGCGAACCACGGATGTTGTCTGCGGCATTGTTTCAGCCCCGAGTGCGAAGATAAGCTTCCTTTTTGCGAATGTCCGTAGACAGTCTAGGCAGGCATATAAAGAGCGGAGCATTTCCTGAAACTTTTGCCGCACTTTCCGTGAAGCTGGTCGTAAAACACGGCGACCGAAGTATCAATGTTTTATGTATCGAGCATTGCAGCCACTGCGTCATTCTTTTTGCCAAACAGAGAATACCATACTCTATATAATTTATGACTGGCAGCAAAAAGCTGCTTTGTTTTACTGCGTCGTTCTGGTTCTGGCGTAGCGATAAAGTAATAGCGGCCCCGTTACAACAGACATTATTTTGTTCTCCGTCCGTAGTGCGCTTAAGGACTCAGAGTCTTTTTCTTTCTGTGTACATGTTATCGATAAATGTTGATACAATTTAAAATCATTACAGCTTATGTTAAACGTGAATGTAAATGTAAAGTACCATTTTTTTTAAATTTATTGGTAACCTCAGTCGCTGACAGTGTAAAATTATAATCTCGAATGGCAAGGATTCAGTCTTTAATTCCTCCTACCAGTTTTATTACTTTAACTTTCTCTCTCAGTTATCATTTCTTCGGTGACTTGTATGTGAAGTGCTGTATTGCACCGTGGTTAGGAGAACACTTTAAACTGTAGACACTACTACAAATGCTTAGGTGCACGTACATCATGCTGTAGGATTATGCCTAATACAGCAACTTTCGTCGAGGATAGCTTTACCGTGTCTTACTGGCAAGTTGTGCTGTAAATGCGCACATCAATCACGATTGGTCACCTGAAAGTCTACATACCAGCTACAGTTCAAAGTGATAGACATAGGACATTTCAGGCCAGCCTGGATAGTTCAGACTGTAATAACATCTTCTTCTTTCATCATGGTCTAGTCTGTAGGCTTTCTCCGTCTTCAGAGTATCCATCCATCTTTTCTTGGTATTCCTATGGATCTGGAACCTGAAGGTCTGAAATTTAAGGCTTGTTTTGGTAGTCTTAAATCAGACATTCTTTGTAGATTTCCAGGCAGCTTTTTCTGTTAGACTTGATCTTCTCATTTACAGCATATATCCTATATTTCAAACTCCGCACTTATGTCTTCGTTTCTTAGTCTACCTAATCTTGTACAGCCATAAACTCCTCTTAGAAATTTTATTTGTGTGTGTGTGTGTGTGTGTGTGTGTGTGTTTGTGTGTGTGTGTGAAATCTTATGGCCCTTAACTGCTAAGGTCATCAGTCCCTAAGCTTGCACACTACTTAACCTAAATTACCCTAAGGACAAACATACACACCCATGCACGAGGGAGGACTCGAACCTGCGCCGGGACCTGCCGCACAATCAATGACTGCAGCGCCTAAGACCACTCGGCTAATTCCGCTAAGCATATTTTATTTCTGCGGCTTGGATTCTACTTTCTTGCTTTTTAGTAATCGTCCAAGTTTCACTTCCAAATAGTAGTGTGGGGATGGCCATTAACTTATAAAACTTGATTTTTGTGTCTCTTTTCACTTCAATTCTCAATGTTCTATTTATTGTCCTGCATATCATTTGAAGTTTCAGCAGTTTGTTGACAAACTCGAATTCATTCTCGTAGCTTATTTTCCCAGGTAATTGAAGTGACTGACCTGTTCAGTGTTTTTATTTGCTATTACGATCGTAGTGCTCAGCGGTTCTTTCCCTTTGAAAGCTATCACTTTTGTTTTTGGAATGCATATTTTTGTATTATATTCTTTAGAAATTTGGTTCAGTCCATAGATGGGCCTTTGTAGCTAAGTCTCGCTATCCTGTACAATTGCAAGGTCGTCTGCAAAAAACATCGTATTATAAGATACGTCATGTGATAATCTCAAGCCCACACCAGTTTGTTATGTCCATGTTCCAGTCATGTCGTCAATGTATATATACTTCGATATTTCTGGTATCTCAACTGCAGATTTTTCAGCGCTCATTTAACTTTAGGACTCTGTATCTCAGAATGAATAAAAATGGACTTGTACCACTATTGAACTAAGCCCTTCTAATGTGCTTCGAATGGTTATCAGCAATGAAATTTAATCCGGTCGCCCTTGTTTGAGATAAGGAGATACTGTCCTTTCGTGCTTTCGTGTTGTGTTGTGGTAGGCTTTACATACATTTTTAGCTGGCCCAAGAGGAAGACAGGCGTTGCTGTGCTTCTCATTTTATGGCGTTCATGTGAGATATACTCAGGTTGCAGTAATCAGTTTGGCACGCTAGTGTAAAAGGCGAAACGAAACTCGATAAATGCAAAGTCTGCGCAGTTCGCACGGTTATTTACTTATACTTACGTGTATAATCCGACTTCCAGTACTATCTATGTGTCCGACAAAAATCACGTGAGCGAGATAAATTCGCCTTTAAAACGTACCCCAAAATCTTGACGTAAAATTTGAACGTGCTTCTCGTGTTGATTGTATTAAAACTCGTACGTGTGTAGTGATACGTTGTGTATTTCCGTTATAGTATCAGTTGTAATGAACATTTGTGCTTTATATAATTTCAGCTGTAGAATTCTCGTTCAAAGAATCGTTAACTCCGAATTTCAGTGTGTGTCCACGTGGATAAAAGAAAATCTTTGAGAATTTCGGAAGGTACCACTAATTTTGTGCATAAGATATTTCGTGGAAAATCGGTGCTTGTTCTTTAGTTGCCGTAGCACGTTACAACTAGTGTATCTTGTTACATATAATTTTTCGTTTCACCACAATGTACATTCCCAGCGTTTACTGTAAATTAACGCTATTTCCAAGATTATTAGCGCATATAACCTCAAAAAGTTTCAAGAAATTAGTAACATTAACCCCAGGTTTTCCTGTTGCCTTAATCGATGTTTCGTTTTGCGTATTAATTGCTTCAGTTCATAAAAGAAATCAGTAACACGTTTAGCTTAACAGATCCAGACATCAACAGAAAATCACAGAGCTTATTTTGAAGTTGTTTATTTAGTCTTCTGTAAAACGTTGCATCATCCACAATGCTGTTTTCGAAAGACTAAATCAAAGAAATATTGAAGTAATGAGCAGCAGCTGAAGTGAGATTAGCGAAAATATTAACGTCAAAATTGGTGACCAAGAAGTAAATGAAGTAAAGGAATTCTGATATCTTCGAGGGAAGAGAACATATGTCGGATAAAAGAATGTGGACATAAAGAACAGACTAGCACGGTGAAGAGAGTCTACTGATATCAAACATAGACCTTAATCTGAGGAAGAAATGTCTGAGAATGTACATTTGGAGCACAGCATTCCATGGAAGCGGATCATTGACTATTAGGAAACTGGAACAGAAGAGAATCCAAGCGTTTAAGACGTGGTGCTATAAAAGTATGTTGAAAATTAGGTAGAACGATAAGATAAGTAATGGGGAGATCCTCTGCAGAATTGACGAAGAAAGGAACATACGGAGAACATCGAGAAAAAGAGGGGCCGGCTGAAAGGGCATACGTTACGACGTCAGGGAATAACTTCCAGGGTACTGGGGAGAGCTGCAGAGGGTAAGAACTACAAGGGACAACAGAAATTGAAATACATCCAGCAACTAACTGACAGTGTAAGGTGCAAGTGCTAATCTGCCGTGGATAGTTCGGCACAAGAGAAGAATTTGTGGTAAGCCGCACCAAACACTGATGGGTAGAGCCGGGATTTTATTGACCTAAAAGACAACGAAGTATGCAACCATTTATGACCGAAAACTGACGTAAATATGACCTTACAAATAAAATATGACTTCGTATATGCTTATTTAAAAATGTTCTTCAGTTTTTTATATGACAAATTATACAAAATTCATTTATGAACAAATTTTGGGCACAGTACTTATTCTCCGCCCTGGGACTGGATGTCTCTGCTGTCCCCATCATTTCATCATCATTCGGGTAAGTGGCGATACTGGGCAGTGAAAAGTTTTGGAATTTGTATGGGCGCTGGTAACAGCGTAGTAGAACGCTCCACAAACCAATTATCATCATCATCATAGTACTTACCTTTTGCAGTGTTTGAAACCAACTAGCACTTATTTTGCAATTTTGTGCTTGCGTCTGAAAAAAAGAGGTACAGTGAAAACACTAACAACTATCCAAAAAATAAAGTCATGTTTGCTGCTGCACACCACTTGTTTAAAGTTCAAAATGGGTCTGAGCACTATGGGACTTAACATCTGTGGTCATCAATGCCCTAGAACTTAGAACTACTTAAACCTGACTAACCTAAGGACATCACACACATCCATGCCCGAGGCAGGATTCGAACCTGCGGCCGTAGCGGTCACGCGGTTCCAGACTAAAGCTTGTTTAAAGTGCCCCAAACTAGTTAAAATGTCCTGCGAATCCTCAGTGTCTGCAGAGCGGCGTTGGATCACAAGGTCGTTTTTCATGTTTTCCATTTTCAAAGATTTGTGGTTGTCCCTGAGGACAGTTTTGTACCGGAAAAGGTCCTCTCCACACAGGATGTCACAGGAGCGCGTCAGAAGGAAGCTAGGTGACTGAAGACCAGCTTTGCTTCATCGGGTAGAGAATCTCAATCCCCTTGGTAGCTTTAGCCATGTATGAAACACCATCAGTTATTAGCAGCAAAACGTTGTCTCCATTCACATCATCCGGCCACACTAGCTTCATAGAATTGTCAAAGGAAATGCGACTGTCGAGTTGTTTACTGTCTCGAGAGCTTCAGACGTTCAGACGCTAGGAGGAACATTTCTCCAGGCCAATCAACTTTTAGGGCACCAACAAAATTTACAACATAACACCCAGCCACATCTCTCATTTTTCTGAGCAGCTCCTCGTAGCACACGGATAAATAGTTCTTTTTCAAGGCAGATCCATATGGAACTAGATGTGTTGGTACTTACCCACGAACTGCCTGAATCGTGGGTTCCTCAACCGCTCCAATGGGAAGCAAGACACCATCATCTCACTAAAATCCTTGGTGAACGATTGCACGGCTGAAGATGGATCTGTTTGACAAATAACAGCCTTTGTTCGGTGTCCAAAAAAAGGTTCAAATGTGTGTGAAATCTTATGGGACTTAAGTGCTAAGATCATCAGTCCCGAAGTTTAGACACTACTTAACCTAAGTTATCCTAAGGACAAACACATACACACACAGACACACACACACACACACACACACACACACACACACACACACATACATGCCCGATGGAGGACTCGAACCTCCGCCGAGACCAGCCGCTGTTCGGTGTCATTTTTAGCACTTTTTTTCATACAACTGCAGTGTTTAGTGGTATTACAATGTTTTTGCCTATTTTCTGCACTGTCTTAAGCTTCACATATTTTCAAAATAATATTTCCCAGCGGTATTGAAGTACTTCTCTCCAAAATCACGAACAAAACCTCGCAGCAGGCCGCGGTGGTCTAGCGGTTCTAGGCGCGCAGTCCGGACCCGCGCGACTGCTACGGTCGCAGGTTCGAATCCTGCCTCGGGCATGGATGTGTGTGATGTCCTTAGGTTAGTTAGGTGTAAGTAGTTCTAAGTTCTAGGGGACTGATGACCACAGATGTTAAGTCCCATAGTCATCAGAGCCATTTAAATCAAAAGCTCGCAACTTCAGACTGCTGGAGCACTTTACTTTCGGCATGATGAACCAGACTGAGTTTGTATTCAGACTCATTAGTGTGACCATGCTTGCGATGTTTATTATATCGACAGCTGCCTATATTAGCTCCGAGAGCGTTCTGTCGACCCCGTTCAAAAAATGTTCAAATGTGTGTGAAATCTTATGGAACTTAACTGCTAAGGTCATCAAATGGCTCTGAGCACTATGGGACTCAACATCTTAGGTCATAAGTCCCCTAGAACTTAGAACTACGTAAACCTAACCAACCTAAGGACATCACACACACCCATGCCCGAGGCAGGATTCGAACCTGCGACCGTAGCAGTCCCGCGGTTCCGGACTGCAGCGCCAGAACCGCTAGACCACCGCGGCCGGCTAAGGTCATCAGTCCCTAAGCTTACACACTACTTAACCTAAATTATCCTAAGGACAAACACACACACACCCATGCCTGAGGGAGGACTCGAACCTCCGCCGGGACCAGCCACACAGTCCATGAATGCAGCGCCTGAGACCGCTCGGCTAATCCAGCGCGGCGTCGACCCCGTGCAACAATGTCTTACGTCAGCCAACCGACTATAGTATTACTCCTTATGACCTGCTATAGTCCGGCTAACACGTAAGTGAAGCTCTGTTGTAAGTGTTTCGTTTACTTGTGACTATATCACATGAAACACTGCCTTGTGAGCAACATTTTCACGTTTTTAATCATTTATCTTTGAAGATATGACAAATATATTCGTTTCTGGCACAAGCCGGCGGAAATATGAGCTACTTCTGAAAAGATGTAAATAGCCTATGTGCAGGAATTTGAAGCCATTTTGACTATTTTTCGACCGTGACTGTCTCAAGAAATATGTAATTTTTTTTTTTAAATTACCATTACCAGTCACAAACTTTGTCAACTATTGTATTACTTATTCATTTAGCGAGGATTAAACCTAGTCTTCAGGCTAAATGGCATTACAGAACATTTGGATTCGATAGTGTATTGTTGTAAAATACCCTACTGACGACTAAACAACTCACTACCTCCAGAATGATATTTTCACTCTGCAGCGGAGTGTGCGCTGATATGAAACTTCCTGGCAGATTAAAACTGTGTGCCGGACCGAAACTCGAACTCGGAACCTTTGCCTTTCGCGGGCAAGTGCTCTACCAACTGAGCTAACCAAGCACGACTCACGCCCCGTCCTCACAGCTCTACTTCTGCCAGTACCTCGTCTCCTACTTTCCAAAACTTTACAGAAGCCCTCCTGCGAACCTTGCAGAACTAGCACTCCTGAAAGAAAGGATAATTGCGAAGACATGGCTTAGCCACAGCCTGGGGGATGTTTCCAGAATGAAAGGCAAAGGTCCCGAGTTCGAGTCTCGGTCCGGCACACAGTTTTAATCTGCCAGGAAGTTTCAACTCACTACCTCCTTCACTCTTGCTCAGCCCCCAAGTATGGCACAGTGTTTTACGCCGAACACGTTAGTTTGGACGCTGTGTGACACAGTGCCGGCGTTCTAGGATAATTCAATAGCACCTGTGGTGCCATCGATTGTCACCTGTGGTACGGTTTCACAGCGGGTGCGCCAGTAACCAGCATCCAACATTCCTCGCTTGGACAGCTGGGCGCGGTGCGTCGCTTTTTGTATTGATTCCCGGCTCCAACTGACGGACTGGACGGACCGACGGGCAACGGCTGCAGCTATGGCTGTGACTCACTGCTACTGCACACAACGCTCTCTCCCTTCTCAAGTTCCGCCGCGGCACCTCCAACGTGGCCATCTCACTGCCCACGTGAGACCTAAATTGAGAGCATGGTTATAAACTGTTAGTTAATATTCATTTATTTACCTATTGCATTCCACTGTAGCTTGTTACATGTAATTTAAAGATAGGTTTTATTGAGTGTTACGCAAATTGTGTAATATACATTAATACACTACTGGCCATTAAAATTGCTACACCACGAAGATGACGCGCTACAGAGGCGAAATTTAACCGACAGGAAGAAGATGCTGTGATATGCAAATGATTAGCATTGCCTCGTGAAACGTTGTTGTGATGCCTCGTGTAAGGAGGAGAAATGCGTACCATCACGTTTCCGACTTTGATAGAGGTCGGATTGTAGCCTGTTGCGATTGCGGCTTATCGTATCGCGACATTGCTGCTCGCATTGGTCGAGATCCAATGACTGTTAGCAGAATATGGAATCGGTGGGTTCAGGAGGGTAATACGGAACGCCGTGCGGGATCCCAACGGCCTCGTATCACTAGCAGTCGTGATGACAGGCATCTTATCCGCGTGGCTGTAACGGATCGTACAGCCATGTCTCGATCCCTGAGTCAACAGATGGGGACGTTTGCAAGACAACAACCATCTGCACGAACAGTTCGACGACGTTTGCAGCAGCGTGGACTATCAGCTCGGAGACCGGTTACCTTTGACGCTGCATCACAGACAGGAGCGCCTGCGATGGAGTACTCAACGACGAACCTGGGTGCACGAATGGCAAAAAGTCATTTTTTGGATGAATCCAGTTTCTGTTTACAGTTTCATGATGGTCGCATCCGTGTTTGGCGATATCGCGGTGACCCCACATTGGGAGCGTGTGTTCGTCATCGCCATACTGGCGTATCACCCGGCGTAATTGTATGGGGTGCTATTGGTTACACGTCTCGGTCACCTCTTGTTCGCAGTCACGGCACTTTGAACAGTGGACGTCACATTTCAGATGTGTTACGACCCGTGGCTCTACCCTTCATTCGATCGCTGCGAAACCCTACATTTCAGCGGGATAATGCACGACCGCATGTTGCAGGTCCCGTACGGGCCTTTCTGGATACAGAAAATGTTCGACTGCTGCCATGGCCAGCACATTCTCCAGATCTCTCACCAACTGAAAACGTCTGGTCAATGGTGGCCGAGCAACTGGCTCGTCACAATACGCCAGTCACTACTCTTGATGAACTGTGGTATCGTGTTGAAGCTGCATGGGTAGCTGTACCCGTACACGCCATCCAAGCTCTGTTTTACTCAATGCCCAGGCGTATCAAGGCCGTTATTACGGCCAGAGGTGGTTGTTCTGGGTACTGATTTCTCAGGATGTATGCACCCAAATTGCGTGAAAATGTAATCACATGTCAGTTCTAGTATAATATATTTGTCCATTGAATATCCGTTTATCATCTGCATTTCGTCTTGGTGTAGCAATTTTAATGGCCAGTAGAGTACTTTATTTTATCCTATACAATACTGCCTTCTGTCACCTTAAGTATTTCCATTATTACTACTACTACTACTACTAATAATAATAATAATAATAATAATGTTTCTTGTATGAATAAAATCTCTACCTACTACCAAATCTAGGCCTAATTCCGTTGTAATAACTTCAGTCCTTGCGTGTCACATTCGGTAATGCATTCCATCGTTCACTGGTCTATAGGCATGCCCTGCTGATTCCTTCGGCGCCTGGAGGTCACTGTTGTTGTATCTGCCACTTCCGTTGTTTGTTGGCTCCCTGGTTCCAGGGGAGGATTTCTCAGATCGAAGGGACCATCGTTGCTGCTGTTGATGAGTGCAGCGACATGCCGGTCCACGTCGCCTCAGTTCTGGTTCCTCGAGTGGCGAGACACGGTCCACGGCTGAGTTTCACTACGGTGTCGTTACGATGGCTGCGCATATGGTGTTGACAGCTCTTCTGGCAGAAGTGTTGACTTCAACTGCCTTCGCTGCGTTTTTTCTCGATCTTCTGTCTCAACCTATCGCAGTGCAGTTGACGGGGTTTGTTTGGTAGGATAACGCGCTACCCAAGCCTTTCTTGAAATAGCGTCAGCAATGTTGTCCAAGAACTGCCGTTCTGTTTTGCAACACAGTACCTCTTTCATATCGAGTCTTCCTTTCTGGTTCAGATGCCGCCAATCGCTATCAGTTACATTGGCTTACAGCAGATATCCCTAGATAGTATGTTCTGGGGTACCTACTTCACCACAGGCAGACTCTGAAGTCTGTCTTATGCCAGCTCGATACCAGTAAGCGGCGTCGGGCACATGACCAGTAAAGAAGTGTGTCGGCCCTCTTGAGTGATTCAAGTGCTTCATTTCCAGTCTCTGTTTTATATTTGGACATTACCCCATCGTTTCTGCTATAGGTGGAGGAACTGATTTTGAATTTGCTGCTTGCTTGTGGCCCGTATTCTTATTAAATTCAGCGCGTCATGATATTGTTTTCTCTTCAGCCAATACATCTCCGCCATTTTACGTATCTGGAGATCGAGTGGATATATTCCAAGTACTACTTGCAACGCTTCGACTGACACAGGGACAAAATCTTCCGACAGCTGACGAACTACTTCACGCTGCAACCTGCTAACTATTCGTGCTGGTGTTACGAGCAGCCGCGCGGAGTGGCCGCACGGTTCGGGGGCGCCATGTCACGGATTCCGTGGCCCCTCCCGCCAGAGGTTCAAGTCCTCCCTGGAGCATGGTTGTGTGTGTTGTTCATAGAGTAAGTAAGTTTAAGTAGTGTGTAAGTCTAGGGACAGATGATCTCAGCAACTTGGTCCCTTACGAATTCACACACGTTTCAACATTTTGTTACGAGCAAAAGTCTGTGACCTCAAGCACTCGCTCAGTATCCCAAGATCGCAGGTAAGATACCTTTACGATATGTTCATATTGTATGCATTGACATCTTATAACCGTAACTGGCGAGACTAATAATTCTGTTCATCCTGTTCCTGGCTCTCCTGCTTATTTCTTCAACATGTGCACCACAATTTTGTTGACTAAATATCTGGTGACGGATTGTCTCTTTATGGACTTTCCGCTTAATTTCATGGCGAAGTCAGTTAAAAGATTCTCTTTTAACAGAATGTATATGCTCTCTTTGGGCGTAACTGGGCGTAACAGACACTTTAACTCCATGGCATCACTGATGTAACTGTTTCAGGACTCTGTTACATTCATTTTACAGATTGCTTCTGATGCTTCCCTGCACAAGGATCATCATACGACCTCTTCATTACCCTGTGACTTTCCTAACACCGGGTCGAGTAATAGATCCTCGAAAACAGGGCTACTTACGGATCCCCGCCGGTAGCCTTTTGAAATTTCCATAACTAGTACCTCTCCGGGGCATGGCGGTGGTGCTCCTCTGTCTTCGCAGTAATTCTTGAAGCAGTTGCATAACTCTCATTTTTTTTTTTTTTTTATCTTTAAATTATTTTCTTTAAAACGCATGATTCTTTGTGATATACCCTTGTACTTACATATGTCCTGTTTCCTACCCCCACAAACAGGGGTGCATCAGCGGCAACTGTATCCTGCTATTAAGAAAGTACGTACTATGTGTTTTTTTTTATTCACAAGTACCGGATCACTTTCTGGCACACTTCGGAAAACTATTATAAATCTCAGTAGACGCACGCAAATTAGTTCGCCGAAACTAACCTCACTCTTAATGACGGTGAAAAACGCACGAAAAAAGTGCTGGGAAAGGGGTCCGGGAGGAGAGAATGGACATACACTGAACATTTAAAGCCATACATTATCGCGTATGAAATGTAACTAAATTGAATTTAAAGTTGCGATCGGAATGATATCTCTTTTCATTCTTGAGATATTGGTTGTTACATCCGCGGACGGGTCGCTCGCAGCGCGCCCGAATCCTTTCCTGCACTTCGGGAATCAAGTGGTCGTATAAATCGTCGTATCTCATACACGTTTCAAGATATCGAAACGACGTTTTCTGGAAATGACAGCACGCAGAAAAGACTATTTTTCATATGATGAACACACGATACGTTTTCGTAAACGCGTGAGCAGAGCGAAAACAAGACTCCCTATAAATTACACCATGAGGTTTTGTTCGAAACTTCATAGCCAAACAAAAAAGGGAGGGATGAAGGTAAACGGGGTATCAAAGCGACAAGCGTGAGGTCTAACTTTTGCATGAAAATATGTGACTGCTTGAAGGTAATCAAGGTAATTAACGAAACCTTAATTAATGAGTTGTGGAGAAATTGAAATATGGGCAGCACAAGTTCCTCAGGCGGTCAAAAAGTGCTTGCCCCAGTAATTGATCGAATGCCCTGGCGATGTCCACCATTATGGCCACAATATATTTTTGCGGATTGTTTTTCACAAGTCTTATCGCCTCAGTTACGGCGTCTTCTGCTGACTTCCAGCCTCTTAAACCGTACTGTTGCAAATTCATTCCACGAAGAAGTCTTTTCTCGTGTAATCTACTGCATAGCAGTTTCTCCAGAATCTTCCCTAAGGTGTCGAAAAGGCAAATCACTCTACAGGACTTTCTTGTTAGGGGATCGTTACCCTCACCTTTTTCCAAAATAATCACATTTGCTTTCTTCCATGTATCTAGTATTCTTCCCGGTAATAAACACACACTATAGAGCTAATAATAATAATAATGCCCTGTGGCTAGGGCCTGCCGTCGGGTAGACCGTTCGCCTGGTGGAAGTCTTTCGAGTTGACGCCACTTCAGCGACTTGCGTGTCGATGGGGATGAAATGATGATGATAAGGACAACACAACACCCAGTCCCTGAGCGGAGAAAATCCCCGACCCAGCTGGGATTCTAACCCGGGCCGTTAGGTATGACTTGCCGTCGCGCTGACCACTTTTTTTGTTCTTTTTTATGCATTTTGTTCGTTATGGTTCGTTGTATTTCGTCGTAGCAGACGTCATATGACATCCGTTCAAGTTTGTTGTTGATCTTTTGACTCAGTTTTTTTATTGCAGAGGCCAGCCAGCTCTCTGACCGAACACGCTGAGCTACCGCGCCGGCAACCACTCAGCTACCAGGGGTGGACGTTATAGAGCTGGCATAAGTACAATGTTATGTGCAAATGTAGGACTTGTAGAGCTTCAGCAGAGATGCCGTCAGGGCCAGGTTCATATGTTCAAAATGTGTGTGAAATGTTATGGGACTTAACTATTAAGGTCACCAGTCCCTAAGCTTACACACTACTCAAATTATCCTAAGGACAAACACACACACCCATGCCCGAGGGAGGACTCCAACCTCCGCCGGGACCATCCGCACAGTCCATGACTGCAGCGCTCTAGACCGCTCGGCTAATCCCGCGCGGCCAGGGCCAAGTGATTTATTCCTTAATACCATGAAAAAGCAAAGTTATATATTTAATTTCTAAGTTATTTGCAGGTCAAGTCTGCAGTAATGGTATACACTGATATCCATGAACCACAATGTCTTTGGTAACAGATAGCAACAAGTTCTGGAGTTGTGCGGCAAAAATTCACCATTTTAATATACACTCGTTAGGTGGTGCATGGTTTTACAATGAGATCAAACATACCTGAATGACAAAGAACGAAGCAGCATTGCCGCGAGCTTGTATTAGGGTCCGCCTTAATATCCTGCAGAACCCGGTCCTCCAAATCTGCTGTGCAGCCGGCCGCTGTGGGCGAGCGGTTCTAGGCGCTTCAGTCCGGAACCGTGTGACTGTTACGGTCTCAGGTTCGAATCCTGCCTCGGGCATGGATGTGTATGACGTCCGTAGGTTTAAGTAGTTCTAACTTCTAGGGGCTGATGACCTCAGATGTTAAGTACCATAGTGCTCAGAGCCATTTTTCTGCTGTACACGCAGTCCGTCGCCTCCCTCACGTTTGTCTATCTGAAAGGACTCATGATCACACAAACAGCCAAAAATTGGCTTGAAATGTTGAGTGTGTGTAACGGTATTTATTTTTGGTATAGCCGTGCTCCCTCTCGACCTTTCTATCTGACTGGCCGTGCACAAACACCATCTCTGTTTGTTCCCGACATGAATTCGGACCATTTCTCCTGCTTACAGTATGCTGTGTCAATCACACACCCTCCGACACACAAGGGGCACTTGACGCGTAGTCAGAGGAACTTTCGTTCGTAAGCTGCATCAACCGTGGCAACGATGTAATTCCGGACACATG
The DNA here is from genome assembly GCF_021461395.2 of Schistocerca americana. NCBI lineage: Eukaryota > Metazoa > Arthropoda > Insecta > Orthoptera > Acrididae > Schistocerca > Schistocerca americana. The sequence continues at coordinate 769,251,636 of NC_060122.1, read as the reverse complement.
TTCATAGGACCCTTTTTCTTCCACTTCCAGTCGGGAATCCGTCCCTGCAGTTCATCGGTTTTATTAATGTTCACCCTGTATTTGTGTGTGTGTGTGTGTGTGTGTGTGTGTGTGTGTGTGTGTGTGTGTGTGTGTGTGTCTTTTTCTATAACTTCTCAAAATTTATTTTAATATTTAAGCTCTGTTAAGAGAACGTCTAAGAATTACTTTGAGATAACACACTCTTGACGAATTATCGAGTCTGTGACGACAGATCAAGAAAACATGACAGGAGGGCGAAGTGCGTTCACCAAATGATGATTGATTATTAAAATAAATTTACAGTTGTATTCGCAAAAGTTACAGAAATGAAATATGAGCTACACAACTCACGTTTAGCCCATAAACGCAAGTTGCCATGATCAATAAATACATAGAAACAGCGTTGTTTATGTTCGCAGGGACATAACATTAACGTTACGCTGTGCCGTTTTCGTTTGACGGGGCACATAACTTTTCTCATGGTGGGGGTGGAATAAACACGAATACAACCACTTTGTTTGCACTGGACGAAACTTGTACGTTTTCCGATTGAAGTGTGGACTATGCCATTGACGTAACAATGGTGCCTTGATTTGTAACGCTTTAAAGCATGCAATCCACAGCCGCGCGGGACTAGCCGAGCGGTCTGGGTCGCTGCAGTCATGGACTGAGCGGCTGGTCCCGGCGGAGGTTCGAGTCCTCCCTCGGACATGGGTGTGTTTGTGTGTGTGTGTGTGTGTGGTTGTCCTTAGGATAATTAAGGTTAAGTAGTGTGTAAGCTTGGGGACTGATGACCTTAGCAGTTAAGTAAGTCCCATAAGATTTCACACACTTTTTTTTTTTTTCAATCCACAACACTACATTCGTACTTTCGTACTCGCCACTGAAATCTCTTTCCCTCTCTGTCTCTCCCTCTCTTTTTTGGAACGTGCCCACACAACCGTCTCAACACTGGAGACGTATGCTTTAGTCAAGTCTATCAAAGGAACTTTCAAATAATTATACCGAGAGAAATTCAGCAGTATTTCTGTAACTAACCACGTTGTTTTTAGGCAATATTTTCTTGGTTTCACACCACAATTCAAAGCGCCACTTAATAACCCTTTCCGTTACCGTTACGCGGTACGCGGTACCTAGGTGAATGCCGCATTCGGCTCTGTTTTACGGTTTCTTTTCCTCGATTTGTGGCTGGGGACGGCACAACATGTTTTCAGTGAGTCGATATTGATCTTTTGTGACCATACCCTGTTATAAATTTTGCGTATCAGTAGTTTTTCTTTGTGTAGGATGTATCATAGCATTGGGTCGCCAATATAATCCGAACGATGTGCAATACCTTTCTCTTTATCAGAGCACAATGTAGAATTCTTCCAGCGAAAAGGGTTGTGTAATGGCACTCTAGCCTCTTCATATTCCACCTTGTCTTCCTTTCCATTACACACAAAAACGATTTTACAAATTCGTCGGAAGAAGTATACTCATGTCCATTGTCAGATCGTTTTCAAGTTCCTCAACACATTCTACATCCTGGTTATTTGTGTTTCTTTGCAGATTGCAGAGCAGAAATATTTCCATGATTTTCCTTTTTGTACTTGAATATTTTCTTAGCTGTAGCTTGTGCTTTCTGAAAAGCATGAAAATTTGTATAATTAGAGAGATTTTTATGATTGCCCAACACCTCCCTTCGTTGCTTGAGAACCGCGCCAGATTGTGAATCCCACCAACAGGGTGATGACCGATGAGTAGTCCTTTTATGATCTTTTTGAGGTATTGCGACTTTAGCTGTTTCACTGATAACGTTACAAAGACCTCTAGCCTCTTATGTTGGGATCCTCAGTTTCTACTATCAGTTGCTTCCAAGAGTGTTTCGTGTAGGTTCGAGTTGCCTTAGTTTGTGTTGCACTTCTGTCCGACTGTGTGTTTGACAGCCTCCCTGGGTTGAACGTTTATTACGATTTGAACTGCCAAGTGATCCGAACCTAACGTGGCCTTATCCCTTCCCATATTGTTCCGGCAGAGAATGAAGGACGTGCTAAAATCAGGTAAACTGCCGTCGGGACGCCATTGGATCGGACTATTTGTATGGGTGTGCCATCATTTAGTACTACAAGGTTTTCAGTATTTTTCCTGTTGCGTTGGCATTTTGGCAGCCACAAAGTGCATGGTGGCCGTTAAAGCCACCTCCAGATGGAGGAATGATTGTTGTTAACTGTTGTTTGGAAAGTGTGTAGCTAGGTTCTTTTCTTTCCGTGTCATCTGTCTTGTGAACGGTTTCATGCGACCCTCCACGAATTCCCCTCCTGCGCTAACCTTTTCATCTCAGAGTACCATTTCCAACCTACGTCCTCAATTATTTGCTCGATGTATCATAGATTCTCACTTCCTCTACAATTTTTACCCTCTACAGCTCCCTCTACCACCGTAATGCCCTAACAAATGACCTAACATCAGTGTTTTCCATATATTCCTTTCCTCGCCGATTCTCCGGAGAACCTCTTCGTTCCTTACTATCTCAGCCCACCTAATTTTCAACATTTTTCTATTCTCTTCTTTTCAGGTTTTCAAACAGTCCATGTTTCATTATCATACAATCCAGTGCTCCAAACGTACATTCTCAGAAATTTCTCCCTCAAATTAAGGCCTACGTTTGATACTAGCAGACTTCTCTTGGCCAGGAATGCCCATTTTGTCAGTGCTAGTCCACTTTTTATGTCTTCCTTGCGCCATCCGTCATGAGTTAGTTTGCTGCCTAGGTAACAGGATTCCTTAACTTCATCCACTTCGAGATCACCAGTCCTGATTTTAAGTTTCCCGCTGTCCTTATTTCTGCTACTTCTCATTACCTTTGTCTTTCTTCAATTTACTCTCACTCCACATTTCGTACTCATTAGTATATGGGTTCCACTCACCAGATCCTGTAATGCTTCTTCCACGGCTTTGTTACCTTTAGCCGATTCAGGATTACAATTTTGCTAAATCTCCTGATGGCAAAAATTTCGTAGCAACACATTATTTGCGTTAGTAATTCGTCCTCCATAAGTGTAGTTGAAGATGGCTTGTGTAGTAGTGGAGAACTTCGGATTATATGCCTCGAAGTTAGCCTGGTCTGAGAAAGAGTATTGCACCACGGCATAGGCAGTTCATCGTTACAGTCTCCATTTTCACGCAGTTTTTCCGTGCAGCCCTAATATTATGTGCTTGGGTAACGACTCATATTCCCGTGTAATATTTTGCCTAGTGCAATAGACTGGAGTCTTCCTATGTTTCTGTGTCTAGTTTCAACAAATAAGGTGGAAGTCCCTTTGTCGGTAGTTGCATATAATTCAGCAGTGGACCTGACATGTTGAAAGCTACTCGGATGGCGTCGACGTGTTCCACTTTCTCCATTTTGTTTCGCTCGTCGTCTCGCGGTCGCGTTCTCGCTTCCCGAGCACGGGGTCCCGATTTCGATTCCCGGCGGGATCAGAGATTTTCACCTGCCTTGAGATGTGTGTTGTGTTGTCCTCATAATTTCATCCTCATTCATGTAAGTGGCTAGATTGGACTGAGCTAAGGTTGGGAATTTGTACGGGTGCTGATAACCGCGCAGCTGAGCGCATCCCAAACCAAACATCATTTTCATCATAATCGTTCCTCCTCCTTGCGGTCCCTTTGGGGTTTCTGAGTGGGCTGTAGATTACCAGCTGTAACAGCATCTGTAGATCTGCGCTGTGAGACGCGATGATGGCGTCGCTGATCACTGCACTGATGGGTGCATGATTTGCATCAGTGCCCATTGCGATGCTGTACGGCTGGTTTTGCGAAGTTTGTGAAGCAGGGGAGGTGAGGGAAGAGGGGGGGGGGGCGTCCTGTAATCTCCGCCGTCCATGGTTGTGACCGCAGAGCTGAAAAGTTTTAACAATTTCGTTGAGCCTGTGAAATTTAATCGAATACAGGAGCCAATCACACTGTTTACACTGGGCGAGCAGTAGTCGAGTAACAAGTGTTTAAACAGTCAGAGTGATGGCAGGAGTGGTCAAGCGGTTCTAGGCGCTTCAGTCTGGAACCGCGCGACCGGTACGGTCGCAGGTTCGAATCCTGCCTCGTGCATGGATGTATGTGATGTCCTTAGTTTAGTTATGTTTAAGTAGTTCTATGTTCTAGGGGACTAATGACCTCAGATGTTGAGTACCACAGTGCTCAGAGCCATTTGAACCAAACAGTCTGAGCGCACCGTTGCTCACACTTGCGCGTCCCGGACCGAATTCACTCGTTTGCTTTCTGATCTCTAAATACGACATCATACGGAGGTTTACGAATAGTCGTTCGTCCCGGACCACTCGTAAACAGAATTAGAAAGGGGAGAGGCAGATGGATCATAGTGTCCTCCGTCACATACCCTAAGCTGGTCTACAGATATACACGGGATCAAATATTTAGGACCACAGTATGTAACTGCCTTAGTACTTCTTTACACGTGACAACATAACGCAATAGAATATGAAACAGAGAGACAATACGTTGCGAACCATCTTCCTCCGCAGAGTAAATCGAGAGGCGAGCGTAAAGGTCGTTAGATGGTAAGTCCAGGCGCTGCACTGTAAAGAAATCATGTGCCGCCGTACTGTCTGCTACTTAAATCTCACTGGTGTTTCCTCGCTAAACGCCGCTAGGGTACAAAATCTAAGATGGCGCGCCCTCTTGAGGAATTCCCAGAATTGTAATAGTACTGTGCTTTGGTTTCGAGTCCTGACGCGGCAGTTTTGCTTTTATTCTCCTTATAATTTTGTGCTTCATGGATACGTGCCAAGTTTGTATAATTCCGCATTTACTTTGCACTCTTTTTCTCACATCCGCTACTTCCTCACTACGCAAGCGGCGCCGAAAGTAAGAGGCAACCAAATACTTACACTTTACCAATCTATCCCTGGCGACATTTTCCAGCTGTTGATCGCCATCAGTGTATGTTAGGAGCGTCTTTATCTCTCAGAGACCTAAGAACAGAGCAGGAATGGAAGCTCCCAGCATTTCCACCGCAAAAACAGTGGAAACACAGACGTCACAGTGGTCTTCTCCCATTACTTACTTCCAAGGTGGCCACAAAGTTTCCGGAAAATATTGCGGCATCTCTAGGTGAGATTGCAGAAGCCTGTCAAGTAGAAATGTTGTGTGTTCGTCCGCTGCTGCAGCATAGTGCATAGCACGTTCTTCGCAGGAGACAGTGACGCATTTGGCTGCTTCGGGTTATGAAATTTTGTCCGGGCTTCCATATTCACTTGCGCTGACACCCAGTGACGCCGTCTTCTATCCTAACATGATGACTCAACTTCATGATAGGGGTTTCCAGAACCACACCGAGGTAACACTGATTTAGTGAGACAGTTGCATGTTCTAAAGGGCATGTAGTGAGCCATTTCTTTTGTAGTCCCTCATTAAGAAGTTATTCATGTAGTGCTGTTTCTCTCAAACAACTTTTTGGAGGGTTATATATATATAATTCAACACCTTCGCTCCGGAAATCTGTCTCGATACAAACGTACCGCGCCACGGCTATTGCCCCGTGCTAATACATACATCAAATCGGCATCTGAGAACTCCGCATTTGTAAACATTGCACTGACTGCAAAACCACGTTCGTGATGAACACTAACCTGTTGATGCTACGTACTGATGTGCTTGATGCTAGTACTGTAGAGCAATGAGTCGCATGTCAACACAAGCACCGAAGTCAACATTACCTTCCTTGAATTGGGCCAACTGGCGGTGAATTGAGGAAGTACGGTACATACTGACGAAAGTAAAATGAGCTCTAACATGGAAATTAAGCGTTTCCGGACACATGTCCACATAACATCTTTTCTTTATTTGTGTGTGAGGAATGTTTCCTGAAAGTTTGGCCGTACCTTTTTGTAGCACCCTGTATACTAAGGTGATTAAAGTGGTTGCATACCTCCAAATATAGTATCGACCTCCTTTTTCCTGGCGTAATGCAGCAGCCCCACGTGGCATGGACTCAACAAGTCGTTGGACGTCCCCTGTATAAATATTGGGACAATTGGGACATGAGGCCTCTGTAACCGTCCATAACTGCGTAAGTGTTGCCGGTGTAGGATTTCGTAAATGAACTGACCTCTCGAATATGTTCCATAGTTGTTCCATGAGATTCATGTAGTGTGATTTGGGTGGCCAAATCATTCGTTCGAATTGTCGGGAATGTTCTGCAAACCAGGCGCCAACAATTGTGGCTCGGTGACACAGCGCATTAGCGTAGTGTCATCTATAAAAATTTTGTCATTGAATGGCTGCAAATGTTCTACAAGCAGCCTAACGTAATCATATACAGTCAATGATCGGTTCAGTTGGACCAGAGGGCGCAGTCCTTTCCATGTAAACAGAGCCTACGCTATTATGGAGGCACCACCAGTTCTGCACAGTACCTTCTGGCAACTTGGGTACATGGCATCGTGGGGTCTGCGCCACACTCGAACCCTACCATCAGCTCTCACCAACTGAAATCGGGACTCATCTGACCAGGCCACGGTTTTCCAATCGTCTAGCGTCCGCCCGATGTGGTCACGAACCCAGGAGGGGCGCTGCAGACGCTCGTCCTGTTAGCAAAGGCACTCGCGTCGGCCGGTTGCTGCCATAACACATTAATGCCAAATTCACCGCACTGTCCCAACGGATGCGTTCGCCGTAGGTCCCACATTGAACTTTGCGGTTACGTCACGCATTTCTGGTCTGTTAGCACTGATAATTCTATGCAAACGCCGCTGCTCTCTGTCGTTAAGTGAAGGGTGTCGGTCACTACGTTGTCCGTAGTGAGACGTAGCGCCTGAAATTTGGCATTCTAGGCACACTCTTGACGCTGTGGAACTCGGAGTATTGAATTTACTGACGATTTCCGATATGAAGTGTCCTATGCGATCAGCTCCAACTACCATTCCACGTTCCAAGTCTGTCAATTCATATGACTACAATTACGTCAGGGACCTCTTCGCAGACGGCCGTTGTGGCCGAGCGGTTCTAGGCGCGCAGTCCGGAACCGTGCGACTGCTACGGTCGCAGGTTCGAATCCTGCCTCGGGCATGGATGTGTGTGATGTCCTTAGGTTAGTTAGGTTTAAGTAGTTGTAAGTTCTAGGGGACTGATGACCTCAGCAGTTCAGTCCCATAGTGCTCAGAGCAATTTGAACCATTTTAGACCTCTTCGCGTGAATCAACTGAGAATAAATAACATCTCTGTCAATGCAGTGCCCGTTTATACCTTGTGTACGCAATACTGCCGCCATCTACCAGGTGTAGAAGTATGAAACTGGAATTAAAACAATATCTTATTCAAAATAATCTCCATTGCTATTCATACATTTCTCCCACCTCTCCGGCAAAAACAAAGAATGCCACGCAAAAAAAAAAAACTTCAAACACTTCTTCTTTTGAAGCGAGCCATTTTCGTACATTTTCATACGAATTGAAGCGTTGTTCAGCGAGAGCGTTATCATGGAGCAATGTAACTCTGTGTTCCATATTCCGGTCGTTTTTCACTTAATGCTCGATTTTCATCGATCAGTGTTAACGGTTTTTACCAAGTTTTTGCAACTCGTAATAGATGACACCCTTCTGATGACACCAAACACAGAGAATTTTCTTCTTTCGAAAGCGATTTGGTCTTGCAGTGGATATCGTTGGTTTCCCTAGATTCACTCACGATTTATGGCGCTTGGGATTGTCAAAATATATCCATTTTTCATCTCCTGTCACTATTCGATGGAGAAACGACTTTCTTTTGTATCTGGCGATCAGCATTTCACAAGTGGTCTTTCGATTTGCTTGCTGTCTTTCATTCAGTTCATGCGGAACCCATTTTCCCATTTTCTGCACCTTTCCCATAGCTTTTTACCGAAGAGAAATTGCTTTCTGCGTCAAACTCAATTGTTCCGCGAGTTCCTGTTGAGTTTCAGTATCATCTTCATCCAATAAGGCCTGCAATCCGTTGTCTTCGAACTTTTTCAGTGGTGTTCCGAGCTCGTCGTTTCTCATGTCAGAATCACCACTTTAGAATTTTCTGAGCCACTCGAAACACTGTGTTTTACCAAGAGCATGTTCGACAAGCATTCGATGCTATTCTCCAGCAGTTTTCTTCAAATGATAACAGAAAACCAATGCTGTCCGCAAATCGTAGTTCGTAGGCACAGTAGTCGACATGTTTACGGGTTTGTAACAGACACCGATGTATGGAACGTGGGTTACTGTGTGTTGACATTCGTCGTCAGTCGTAACGGGAAGCAGGCACTTCATTGTGAACAGCAAAGTAATCACGTACATGTAGATATACATGCAGATGCCGCTGCAGACGCGGTATCCTGGGCCCTACACTGACGGCTAGCACCATCTATAAGGAAATTCCGGTTTCATACTTCTGCACCTGGTATACATGTGCATAACGCTGTCCCTTGACTTTTGTCTCCTCAGTGTATAAGCAGCCACAAAGCAAAACGACCAGGAAAACTGCGACAAGCGGGGCTGGTGCTTCGTGATAACGCACGTCCCCGTATCGTAAATGCCGTAACACATCTCTCCCAATGCGACTATCTCGTCTTCGTTCCCTTAGAAACGGCCTTGAAGGGTCCACAATTCTTGTTGGACGGTGGTGTGGAGCAGGCAGTGGCGGACTTCTTCACGCAGCAGGACATGGTGTTTTAGCAAAAGGATATCTTACCCTGGTACGTCGGTGGGATGATAGCCTCAATGCTCACGGTGATTATGCCTGGTTAGCATACCGATTCTGTATAGGATGGCCTTCGAATGGACACTTTTCAATCGCTCCAAATTAAAAAAAAAAAGAAAAACCTGTGTTTACTGAAGGCGGAAAGTATTCAAAACAAATAGTATCATTAACTATAAAGAAAGGCACTTGAGTGTGGCATTTTAAGTTAGTGGCAAATGAAAGAGTTAGGTGCACAAATTGCAAGAATGTGATTACTGTATTTTAACTTACTGTTGTTTTCACAAAATCTAAATTATTCTGCACCAAAACTGAGCTGATTGCACTTACCGTTTATAGAACACATGGTGAAGCAATATGATTCCATCAAACAATCAAATTAGAAAGGAAACAGTAATATGTCCACTGCGTTAATGAAGATGTCAGGAGTACGTTCCTGCATGCCACTTGCGGCAAGCGTTGTCAGACAGTGTGTTAGAGGAATGTTGTACAGCGTTTTATTACTGGGCGGCATGACAGTGGCGTGTGGTAATGAGAGACTTGCTGAATAGCTGGACAGTATTACTTCTGGGCACCAGGATGAAGGCATTAAAAGAAAAAAAAATCGGGTCTCTGCATTTACCAGCACTGACTCCGGCTAATGGTCATTGCTTACACCAACCATACAAATGTTGAACTGAAGTCTCTCCCGGCAGACGAAGTGTCCAATAACAGGCCTAGCTGTGAAATGTCTCGCAGCAGAAGTATTCATTTGTTTCCTCCCTCCTACGGTGTACTGCAAAATGAGCACCAAGTGTGTCATTATATCGAACAGGAAACGTAAATTCTGTCACACCAATTGAATTATTTGGAGCTTTCCGTTGCTCTATTTCCCACATTAAAACATACATACATTTTCTGAAATATGTCCATTCTAAAAGGATACCTAAGTAATGCTTAGTTTACCGGTAAAAATTTGCAATCTCCTTGGTGTCTAAATCATCAAGTCACAAATCGTCTTGTCTGAGGCTCGTCCATTGTGTATTATAACTGATATCCAGCTTGGCAGCAACCCTTGGGTCCGGAATATTGGATTTCCACCTATAATACCAAGTATTCCGACGAAACCTGCGGTAAGGATACCATTTTTGGGTGAGATCATTTCGGTGCAACTACAGACATCGTATTGATGTGGAGCGAGTCAGTTTACTACATACGTATACAGGATTTGTTTTGTTTGTGTGGCTGCATGTTGGCCATTTATGAAAGACTGAATAACACATTGGTTTAATTTTATTAAACGTATTGAGATCTCCCCTGTACTCTTTACTTAGGTTCTGAGAAACTATTTAGAGAACGTGAAAGTGAATTAGCAGAAGCTGAAATGAAACAACAAATAAACCTAGGAACAAAACAGAAAGAAATGAAAACCAGGTGCCTTGTCTTTGCGTGTCACTTTGGCGTCAGTGACAAAGATCACCCAAGTAAGCGTCCTCGATAGGTTATCAGGGAAAACGGGCCTACAAATTTCGTCGTCCAAAACAGACTGCAAGACAAACATTGAAGGTGGGCGAAATCCTGATTCTGGAAAATCTAACAAAGATCAAAAATTAAAATATGATACGGCGAAGGATTATTACCATAGCAGCAACTGCATGGAGCAGAGGAGTGGTAAGTACATACTAAGCTCCAGTAGAATAGATTTTAATACAGCAGCTGCTTTTAGAATGAGATTTTCACTCTGCAGCGGAGTGTGCGCTGATAAGAAACTTCCTGGCAGATTAAAACTATGTGCCGGACCGAGACTCGAACTCGGGACCTTTGCCTTTCGCGGGCAAGTGCTCTACCAACGGAGCTATCCGAGCAGGACTCACGCCCCGTCCTCACAGCTTTACTTCCGCCAGTACCTCGTCTCCTACCTTCCAAACTTTACAGAAGCTCTCCTCCGAGCACTTTCCCACGAAAGGCAAAGGTCCCGAGTTCGAGTCTCGGTCCGGCACACAGTTTTAATATGCCAGGAAGTTTCAGTACCTACCTTTGTATTCCAGATGTGTCCACAGAAGAAATTTGAAACAGTCGTTTAAAAACATATTCCAGTCAAACAAAATTTTAATAAAAGACCCCGAAGCAATAAAATTGAAATTAAATTTAAAAATCTATTTCCTTCTAGTCCTCTAATAATGAATTAAAATTAGTAAAAATTTTATTTTAGAAAGCTTTACCATTAAGGTTACAGCATGAAGTAATCAGATACAGTTGCTGACAGTTTTAAAGCCAATAAAAAATAACTTCAGTCACATCTTTGAATACACGATTACTGACAAGATTAATAGACGAAGAGGTTTTAAATGAAGTAATAATTCATGAGGAGATCCTCTGAAGCAAGGACACGCCATCAAGACGCCGGATACGTTCGGCTCTGTGCTGGTGTACTGTATATGACTGTGTGTGTGTGTGTGTGTGTGTGTGTGTGTGTGTGTGTGTGTGTGTGTGTGTGTGCTTTACAAGTTACGAATACCACTGGCGCCACTTGATTACAACATACAAAAAGGAAAGTTCTTCCTCAAATTAAGGCTGATGTTTGTTCCCAGTACTCTTCTTCCCTATGTATGCCTTCTCGGCCTTAGCTAGTCTTATTTTTATGTCTTCTTTCATCCGTCCGTCGTGTGTTATTCTCCTTCCAACGTATCGGAATTCCTTCACTTATACTTCTTGGTCACCAATTTTGATGTTAAGTTTATCACTATTCTCATTTATGCTATTCCTCATTACGTTCTACTTTCTTCTGTTTACGCTCAATTCATATTCTGCACTCATTAGACGTTCATTCTATTTAACACGTTCTCTAATTCTTCTTCACTTTCAGTGAGGATCGCAACGTTATCAGCGAATCGTATCACTGACACCCTTTCAGCCTGAATTTTAATCCTACTCTTCACCTTTTATTTTATTTCCATCACTGCTTCTTCGATGTATGTATTTTACATATTGCGTATTACCCTCTGTGTTTATAGCTTACACCTACTCTCTGGGAATTTCGAACATTTTACACTGTGGGATTTTTTTGTGCATCGAACAATCCTATGACACACGACTTTACAACGAAATAGAAAAGTAAACAGATGAATATTTCCTTTATACGATATAATTCAAAACACGGAACAACACACAGTCTAAAGTAGCATTCCAGAATGAGATTTTCACTCTGCAGCGGAGTGTGCGCTGATATGAAACTTCCTGGCAGATTAAATCTGTGTGCCCGACCGAGACTCGAACTCGGGACCTTTGCCTTTCGCGGGCAAGTGCTCTACCAACTGAGCTACCGAAGCACGACTCACGTCCGGTACTCACAGCTTTACTTCTGCCAGTACCTCGTCTCCTACCTTCCAAACTTTACAGAAGCTCTCCTGCGAACCTTGCAGAACTAGCACTCCTGAAAGAAAGGATATTGCGGAGACATGGCTTAGCCCCCAGGCTGTGGCTAAGCCATGTCTCCGCAATATCCTTTCTTTCAGGAGTGCTAGTTCTGTAAGGTTCGCAGGAGAGCTTCTGTAAAGTTTGGAAGGTAGGAGACGAGGTACTGGCAGAAGTAAAGCTGTGAGTACCGGACGTGAGTCGTGCTTCGGTAGCTCAGTTGGTAGAGCACTTGCCCGCGAAAGGCAAAGGTCCCGAGTTCGAGTCTCGGTCGGGCACACAGTTTTAATCTGCCAGGAAGTTTTAAAGTAGCATTGTTTGCAATAACAACACGATTCTTTTCTCATTATTTCATTGGCGATAAATTCAAAACCGTAATAAGCAAAACAAGCAACTCAAAGCAGACTCTTTATAAAATTTGTGACAGATTAAAGACGTGTGCTTGACTGCCACGTGAATCTGGTACCTTGCCTTTGGTGGACAGTGCTCTTACCGACTGAGGTATCCTAGCATGACTTATAAGTCGGGCCTCACAGTTTCCTGCCTTGTGAGATCGACACGCAAGCCGCCGAAGTGGTGTAAAATCGAAAGACTTGCTCCAGGCGAACGGTCTACCCGACTGGAGGTCATAGTCACACGACATTTACATTTACCTTTCAAGCAATCCAGTTGTACGTGGAGCCCGATTTTGTAATATAAGATTGTATTTTTGACACCACTGAACCAAAGAAGTTGCCTGAGTGGCAGAATCGATTGTAAGTACGGTTATGGGCGGGCGGAGCGAATTTTCAGTTGCCTTCGCGCTATGTTAAAGGTAGGATGTAAGATTTAAAGCTAGGGGCTAGCTGGGAGAAATAGTTGTTGGCCTACGGACGCAGCACAATTCAATTTTTACAAAATGAAGTGATGAGTGCTATTATTTGTGCTCACACAAAGCCACAAAATGATAGACCGTAGCTATCTCTATAAAAGTGTAAACTGTGAATTACTAATCTGTAAGGCTACAAAATTATCAGGACGTGTAGTGATTCTTATCTTAAACAAATATTGACCACTGTCCATTGAAATTAGAGAAGAGTAATAAATTGTTGCTGTAACTCAAGGGGAAAGCAACTGGAACAAATTTGTAATGAAATTTTGTATATTTAGTTTTATGTTGGAGCAAGGCAATGTGGATTTAGCTGAATTTTACAATACTGACACTTGAATGTAGGAACCAATTATTTTCCATTAGGTTTAACGCATAGGTTGATTAGGTATATCCGATTTGTAAAATTTTGTGTGTTTCGTAATCCTGATACAGAGAAGACAAATTTTGGAATCTATTTTGTGACACGACGTCAGACTTTTTTTCATGTAACAATCCAAGTGTTCGTAGCTACGTCAGTAAGCGAGAATTGTAGAACAGCTGAGAAGTTAACTGATTCTGAAGTTAATGTTAAATGTTCCCTATCAGATTTTGTGAAAGGTGAAACCTTTTTTGAATACAATTTTCAAACTGAAGAATTTGGTCTTGTCATATACCCTTATCAGTGCCTCATGTTCCTCCATGTCGCGTTTATTTAAATCTAATGATTATTTTTTAAAAGAAATGATTTTTCAATATGAATAAAAAAAATATTAATTTGCCAGAATAAGAGAAGTATTAATGTTTGAAACAGTTTCAATGCGGGCGGCATTGGACAGCACTGAGCCAATATCTAGTATTTTCACCGAACATTTGCAAGGTTATCCATTTATGAGCCAATCTACTGATATTATTTGTATGAAGTAATTTTATGGGCGGCATTGCACTTCGCCGTGGCAAGGTTGAATACTTTCTATACCTACTGTGGAGAGAACAGAATACCAAGATTACATCCGTTGCGACTCTATAGCTAAGGAAAATTTATTAGATTGTTTATTTGCACAGGAAATTTTGTCAGCTTTTTGTACGGGGGCATAGAACTCGCTGTTCTTGAGGATGGGTATATTTCAGAGGGACGTATTTCATTATAGGCATTGCATGCTGGTTTTCCAGATTAAGTTGTTTAATCTGCTCATCGACACATCACTCAGCACATTTGCATAAGACAAACATTACGTATTGCACATTCACTGGCAAAAAACCACAAATTTTTTAAAGGGAGTTACAACCTTGCAAACTTCACACACCTTTTCCTACACGCACTTAATAACCAGGAAACTCCTGGAAGAAATGACGTCGCGAAAAAATAGTTTAACCACAGTCTGGTCTAAGCAAAAGCCTGCCAAGGAAATTCGTAACACAACACATACTGCTGCATTCTGGCTACACTTTACACTTCCTTTCCAATGGATCGCTTTGCGTAGCGATAGAGTGATTCCATCAGGTAGTCTAAGACAAAGCACAAATGTCTCCTTTTCAAGGATAGGTAGGCATTAAGGAAGTTCCTCACACTGTAATCCGGGCGCAAAGATTCTCGTTCGTAAATCTCCGCCTCTTTCCCATTCTAGCGTTCGACCAGTTTCTGAAATTTTAGACGCGGAAATTTAGGAATACGCATCTATTTTGTCACAGTACAAGTTAAATACTGGGTGAGTATAAAGTATTTTCCTAATGATAAAAATTGCTTTCTAAGGATGTTTGCTAGATAAAGCTATATGGTTTGTTGCAAATGGTGACTCATTTTATGGTACTGCGGCGGGGCGGGGTTTATTTAATGTCCGCCTACCTCAGTACAGCGTCCATTCACCACCCGTTGCTCTGCATTCGTAGGTACTATGCAGACGATGAGAAAAGCAGCGTTGAATAAAACCACCGTCCACACTTACGATTACAAAGTCCGCGTAACTCCAGTAACAAGATAAACCTGTAAATCTCTATTAATAACGGGCAAAGTGGGTGCTTCCTCCCTTCACTGAAGGGATACTTGTAGATACTGATGTTTTATTACGGTCCTTTTCATTTATTGTGCCACCAAGCCCACATTTACGTTGGTTGTACATCTACTACTAGTTCGTGCAGCTTATATCAGACGTAAGACAGCCAAAAATGTACTAAGTCCAACCCGAAATATTACGAGATTCACACAGGCAACACACTCTTACAAAACGAGTTCACATTCGGTCCTTTTCAATGGATTCTTCGAAAGAAGACGCTCGCCAAATATTCTGTATAAGCATACGGAACACGCCACGCAGAATATTCACAAAGGCCGATAGTTTCACACGCGTTATATTCTGCAACCAACATTCCAAAACCTCTCAAAACTTCACCGAAATGTCCGTAATTGCATCTGCTAGCAAGGCGATATAAACCGAGCGCGATTTAACCGTCATTTCTTCATCTTACAGATAATTCTTTCGGACACATTTAACATGAGCTTCTCGTTCGACAGCGAGTCCACAACTGACTCAATGCCGTCGTTTACAGGGCATATAACTCATTCAATTTCGAGGCAAAGACTTTTCTCTCATTGATTGATCAAAATGATCATCCAATCAGATTAACCTTTCATGATCAATTTCACGCGCAAACCGCTTTACTCCAAACAGCATTCGCAGATGCATCTACGTCGTTTCATATTGACAAATTTCACAAAATGTTCCACAAAACCAGACGAAACTAAAATCAAAAGAAAACTATGCTTGAAATATACTTTTGAACTAAGTATCCTCTTACTACCTTTCTGGCTGTCTTATTGCAAAAGCAAACCCTCCTAGACATACGTCATCCACCAGTTACGGGGATCCACCGTTTTCAGGAGATCCTGGATACGTAACCCTTGCTAGTTACGGATGTTGTAATACATTATAAAATTGAAATTTTACGTATGTCCACACACACACACGCATTCACATTCACTCTCATCTACTTCCTCCCTAACACAAAATATAAAGATCAACTTATAAACTATTATTTTACTTACGAAAGCAAAATTATTAAAAGTTTAGCATTAAAATTCTTTAAAAATAAATTGTGCACACTGAGAGTGCTGTTAGTATTTTCAAATGACAAAGAAACTTAAACTATTGTGATTCCTATCTGAATTTACTAAGTGCCGGTTAAGTACTTTTTTAACAGGTTTTTTATATTTTCAAAACTATTAAAGTTGTCTGCATGAAAATTTTACGTACTGTTGTTTCAAATTATAAAAGTTCCTGTACCAAATTTGAAAACAAACAAAATCAAAAATGTTCAAACTTGTGTCGAATCTTATGGGACTTAACTACTAAGGTCATCAGTCCCTAAACTTACACACTACTTAGCCTAAATTATCCTAAGGACAAACACACACACCCTGATGCCCGAGGGAGGACTCGAACCTCCGCCGGGACCAGCCGCAGAGTCCATGGCTGCTGCGCCTCAGACCGCTCGGCTAATCCCGCGCGGCGAAAACAAACAGATCATATTTATCATAGTTATTTAGTTTCTTAGGTGAGATGAATAAGTGATCTTAGTACACTCCACACAGAGCAGTTCTCACAGTCCGCACACCGCGACAGATGGCATTATGACGCCAGCAGCCGACTACACAGCGGCCAGGGCTGGAGGCTTCATTGCCAGCCTCCAATACAGCTTGACTTAACGGAATAAAACTTACTGCAAAACTCTGCAGCCGTGTAAATAGCTGCGACGTTACAGTACCCTTACATATGTGCTCCTTTTGTAGCCTGTAGAATGTCTAGCCGACACTACGTTTCTCCTTGTGTCTTTGCCAACAATCTGAAACAAGAGAAAGAGAGAAACACAAAAGAAGGCTAATACTGTCAGAACGAGAGTAGAAGTGTACCATTAAAATTTCATAAGCTAACCTTCTGTCGGGCGCGGCTGTTCAAATTGATACACGCCTTATTTGCTGTAAATTATTTGTCAGCAGTTGGTAGCACAGGCGCCTTCTCGCTAGTTGCTTCCCTTCTCCGAACGCTTTCCATTGTTGTATGCTTCAGTATCAACGCGACTGCTCTGTTGTCGAGATATTCAGTTTGAGACACCGCACCCGTTCCCGTTACGTTTCAACAGATAGTTTCTTTGATTATCAACATAACTTAGTAAGTAGTAGAAAGCTAATTTAGAATGTAAAATGCATTTATATTCTTTTTGGAGCGTTTAGTGGTCTTTTACAGTTGTCTGAATATCAAGTATCAAATTGATACACCGCGCCCGATTGCGTTGTTAATAGGAATATTATAATTTTAGGTGGGATGTACTTCATGATGGCAGGCTACAGTATGACATATAACCTTCTTGATCCAAATCACCAAATCATACTGCAGAAATCCAAAAGACGCTATTCGAAGAGGATAATAATGAATTTCAAGAGAATTTTGAAGACAAAGTGCACACAGATGGTGATAACGTAGTTGAAGTCAGGCCGGAAGATCAAGAAACAGAGGAAGACGACAGTGAAGATCAGTAGGAAGTGTTTGCGGAAAACGGCCATTACTATATTGGAAGGGACAAAGAGACAAAATGGAATGAAGTTCCACCATAGATTCAGGGCTGTCAATATTATTCGGAAGTTACCTGGACCTATAGGTGTAGAAAATCAGCGAGAACGCCTTTGGAATACTGGAATTGCCATATAGGTGTACAAATCAGTATATTGAGAGCGTCAAAGCTTCATTATTGAATTGAAAGCCTTCATCGGTCTCTTATTTTTAGCTGGAGTAAACAAAAGTAACAGTCAAAGCTCAGAGGATCTGTGGGAAAGGGATGGATTTGGCATTGAGAAATTTCGCCAAGTAATTCAAATTCATTGCGCGGTGTCTCAGATTTGACAATCGCGCAGCTCGCCATGAAAAGAGAGGATTAGACTAGATAACAGCGATTAGGGAAATATCTTCTATGTTTGTACAGAACTGCCAGAAATCCTGTACCATAGGAGAAAATGTTACAGTAGATGATAAACTGGAAGGATTCCATGGAAGGCGCAGCTTTTTCGCCAATATGTACCTATCAAATGAAACAAATATGGAACTAAGAGATATGCTCTTGAGGATTCCCAAGTATTTTACCTGTATAATTTGAAAATATACGCTGGGTTGCACCCAGAAGGGCAATAAACCTCCCGATGTTGTTCTGCGATTATGTGAACCTATTTGTCAGGTAGATAGGTAGATATCCAGCGATCACAGGCCCTGCAGACCACGCGCTGCGTCCACAAACTGCCTCCATTCCTTCCCGTTTTGTGCCCGGTTCCTGTAGGTGTCTTCAATCCCCAGGGCTGCTAGGTTCTTCAGCAGGTCGTCCATTTGTCGGTCAAGTCGAAATGTGACCGCAGACAACTGGTTTACTAGTGTTCGCTTGATAGAAGAGTTACTAAGGAAAAATCTTTCTTTTGTTGGAACTGTGAAGAAAAACAAGCGTGGGATTCCTCCGGAGTTTGCTACCAGTAAAGAAGGGCTGCCAACTGTTCACTTTTTGGCTTCAAGAAAGTATGTAGTCTAGTTTCCTATGTTTCTAGAAAGGGGAAGTGTGTGATCCTAGCATTAAGTTTGCATGACGATGCTTCAATAGATGCTGACACTGGAGATAAACTAAAGCCATTAATTGTAACATTTTGTAATAGCACCAAAGGTGAAGTCGATACTACGGATAAGTTGATCTCTTCGTCCAATGTTGCAAGAAACGTGCGCTATTGGCCCATGGTTATACCTTTTGCTTTGATCAGTATGAGTGGAATCAGTGCACAAGTAATCTATTGTGGCAATAATGAGAATTGTATCAGAGGAAAAGGATTCCTGGAACAGCTACCTCATGCATTAGTTCTACCTCACTTGGTTTGAGGAAGTCTGGACACCACAGGAGTTCACAGGCATCTTCAACTGAGGCTACAACATTATAGGCCAACTAGTGGAGATGAAGCAGACGAAAGCAGAAAAGGAGGAAAAACAACTGCAAGCAAAAGGTATAATATATTCACAATAAAGAAAAGTGACAAAATATTGTTGCAAAATGTGTCAAAAGCCAGTCTGTATGATGCACATTGAACCTCTATTGTTCTGACTGTGGTACAATTCCTCACACGTTACCGCAGTCCAAAAGTGACGATGATACAACTGAATAAGTAATGTTACCATTGTTATTGTGCTATAATGTCATCTTTGCCTTTCTGTAAACATATTTGTCATTTATAATGAATTCAATTAGTGAAATGTAATAAAGAAGCAAGTGAAAAAAAGGCGATGTTATCTTGAATGAATAATATTTCTTTTGCTGCTGTGCTCTTCTGTCTTCTTTCCCTTTGTTTAAAGATGTTTTTCTTTATTGTGTGTTTTGTTAACGAAATTTAATAAATAATAACGTGAATATGCAACATGATCAAGTGGATACACCGCGCTCGATCTCGTTGCGAAACACACCGCGCCCGACAGAAGATTCAGCAACATTTGCAGAAAACCGTGTAGACATGTGGAACTTTATGCGTAAAAACCTTTACGAATGAGGCTACAATTTTAAACAAACCACGTAGCTGTATCAAGCGTAGTTTCTTAGAAACACTTTTTTTTGAAATTAGAAGTACATCTTCAAACATCCAAGATCGCTATAGGTCAGAGCTTGTTTTAATTGCCAGTTTCAGCAAGCTATATTGCCATCTTCGTGTCTTACGCAGTATATTTCATTGATTATCGACCACGTGCACATTAAAGTGTGTCACATAATAAAAAGATCCTAAGGTCGCAACATAGTTTGTTGAAACCAGTAATCGGCCGGCCGGGTGGCTGAGCGGTTCTAGGTGCTACAGTCTGGAACCGCGCGACCGCTACGGTCGCAGGTTCAAATCCTGCCTCGGGCATGGATGTGTGTGCTGTCCTTAGGTTAGTTAGGTTTAAGTAGTTCTAAGTTCTGAGGGACTGATGACCTCAGAATTTAAGTCTCATAGTGCTCAAGGCCATTTGAACCATTTTTGAAACCAGTAATCAAAATAAATTCTGGAATGAAATTTTCCCTCTACAGCGGAGTGTGCGCTGATATGAAACTTCCTGGCAGATTAAAACTGTGTGCCGGACCGAGACTCGAACTCGGGACCTTTGCCTTTCGCGGGCAAGTGCTGTACGGACTGAGCTACCCAAGCACGACTCACGCCCCGTCCTCACATCCTTAATTCCGCCATTACCTCGTCTCCTACCTTCCAAACTTCACAGAAGCTCTCCTGCGAACCATGTGATATCCGGTCCTTCAGGAGTGCTAGTTCTGCATGGTTCACAGGAGAGCTTCTGTGAAGTTTGGAAGGTAGGAGACGAGGTACTGGCGGAATTAAAGCTATGAGGACGGGGCGTGAGTCGTGCTTGGGTAGCTCAGGCGGTAGAGCACTTTCCCACGAAAGGCAAAGGTCCCGAGTTCGAGTCTCGGTCCGGCACACAGTTTTAATCTGGCAGGAAGTTTCAAAATAAATTCTGCACTGTGTCGGTCTTGCCTCTTTCAAGTTCCTACTTGTAATTTCATATTAATCTAAATAGCCCCCATAGGTGAAATAATTTTTTGTGATCAACCCCGTAGTCCGTGACATGTCTTTGCTGAGTAATAGTCGTACACAATAGAAAATTCCTTCAATTTAGTAATCTTTTGGAGATCCAAGTCCATAGGCAACGGAAAGTTCCCTCGATCAGTTCAGGAGATGTCACCAGCTGCTTGATGATCCGAAACGATCTTTCGTGGACGGTGCTGGTCCTGTTACACTGACCAGACCCTGTTGTTGAGGGCACCATGTGACTGCTATCACCGCCTCCTACTTCGGGCAGCAGTGTCTCGCTCAAGCCGAAATCATGTCAGAGATTGCGTTCTGTCTATATCTGCATCATAATTAGAGCCAGGGTTCTCAGTAAGCTGGAATACCTTTTCAGGAGGTGGTGTATATGAAAAATGTCATACTACCGCCTTGAGCCTCTGGTGAAAGTTCCTTCGTTACATAAATTCAGTCGACTACTGTTAGGAACCTGATGATGATTAGTTGATGGAAACTGGTTATGTAAATTAAAAAAAATTACCAGTAGATCAAGGCGGTAATAACTACAAGAGTTCCCTTTTTTCATCTTCTCATTCTTTATTACCACTACATCTATCTCCCTCTCCTCTTTTTGTCGTTCCTAATTTCTTCCACTCATCACAAAACTGTCCCCCCGCCCCTCCTAGGTCACATGCCCAAGCTATATTTGCCTATTTATGTCACCAGCATGTGCCATCATTTCCTTGGGGTTCGCTCTTCTGCCAATGCCTCTCCATTAATATAGACGCACATTGTTCTTCTTCAGTGTATACGGTCCCGAGCGGAAAAATACAGCCAACCGCGGAAGTTCAGAGGCATTCCTCGTCTGTTTAAAGAGGACTCCCGCAAAACAGTGGAGTCTAGATTGCGAGCGCAAATCATGCTCGGCTGCCGGTTAGCTGTAGGTGGGGCGGCGGAGGAAATCTGAGAAGCAGGAGGCAAAGAGCAGACGAGCGCGTAAAGAAAATACAGCGGGAGTCCTCGCGGGTCCATGGCCCCTGAGGCGTGACGAGGTATGAGCGGAAATAACAACAGCCGGAGGGCAAGCGGTGCAGCGCCGGGAACTTCGGGCTGGCGCGGCGGTCGGGGAAGGCGCGGAAGAATATCGACCTCGGGCCGCGCCAAGACAGCGCGCTGCCGAAGCGGGCGGGAAGGGGAAGCGGAAAATCTGGCCAGCCGGAAGGAGCAGGGGCGGAAAGAGAACGAGAGAGGGAGGGAGGGAGGAGAAGAGCGCAATAAAGACGGCGCGGCCAGATTCCCGCGAGCGCCGTTCGTCTGGCTAGTTGGCCCGCGCACGTTCCGGCCGTAGTCGCGATGGGCATTATCAGTCACTATTAGGCGCGCAGCTGCTACGGCTAGTTCCACACCCATTGGGATTTACGGGCAGCGTCCCCGTGGCCTTGCCGCCTCGTATACCACGGACCGCCCCTCCTGCGGCACTGATCGTAAGGAAATCGCGACCAGCGCGGGTCTGATCCCCAGTGAACAGTTTGTTGTGAGGCAGGAGAATGCGTGGCGCGGCAGTTGACGTGGATTGAATTTAAACGAACACAGTTGAGTGTATTTTCTCGCATTGGTATCGTTGTACTATCAGAAATATTACATTTTTTTTAAGGACATGGTAACGATTACACATTGACTGTTGCTCTGTTTGGTATCACTGGCCAATTTCGACCTTACACGCCATTCGTTAGTGCTGTAGGCGCCAGCATGTCGTAATATATCCCACTATTTAACACTGGACATGGCAGTTCTGAAAGCGAACATACACAGGTTGTTTCAGCAGCCCCTACCGATAGGTTTTAAGCAACCCGCAATGTCCTCAAAAATCTCATGCTAGATTTTCCCATTCTCTCACTCTCTTTGTGCAAACTATTAGTCGTAGAGAAAAAAAAAATGAACAGGTCCTTTTTTGTAGAAAATTTAATGTAGTTAAATTTTGTACTGGATTACATTTTCGCTGGACACCACAGGTTTCCAGTTGTTCAAGGAAAACGCGTCTGAAGGTCACTTTCGTACGTCTTTCTTGACTAATTCGAAAACTACGGCCTCTAGCAAAAGTGTATCCCATTACAAAATTTAACTCATTATGTTTCCTACAAAACGGCCCTGTTCATTCTTTCTGTAAGATTAGTAGTTTGCATGTAGTGAGCGAGAGAACATTAAAATCTTTCGTGTGGCATTTGAAAATGTTGCTGTTTGCATTAAACCCTTAGGTAAGGGAAACTGTATCACCCTGACAACCGCAAGTGTCAGATTCGAGCAAAAGATAATAGCCCTGGGACGAAAGGTGCTCTTAACGTTTTCCGTATGTACCGTTTAAAAATTTAAAATAATTGATACGCCCGCTAAACCCGCTGGGCAGAACAGCTAATAGGATTGTGGAAAGGCCCAAAGGTTGATGTCAGTTTCTCCTAACTGTAATTTAATAACATTTACAACCAAAGGGGCACACAGCCGAACCTTTACCAAATGCAACTCTTCCGCGGCTGAAGGCCTCCAAACAAGAACGCATTAAAAAAAATCAACACGATTAAAAACCAATTCAGATAGCAATAAAATAAAAAATACATCACACCAAGCAGATACAACAAACATACGCAAGGTGCAATACCAAAGGCTGAAGGCCACCATTAAGTTTCAAAATTTTAAAATATATTACCATAATCTTTAAAAGGCAGAAGGCCGCAACGTTTAAGCTTGAATGATAAATTTAAGAAATAATTTTGCAAGATTTTAAGAAAAAATATAAAAATAACCATAAGCCTTAAATTTTAAGTAGCTGAAAACATAATTAAACACCGGCTGCACTCAGAAGCCTCGAGGGAGGTCGGTCTGCCCTCATTCACTCTGGCGAGACAGGTGGTGAGCCCAACTACAGTTGATCCATCGGAACCCAACCAAGGAATAGTCACGGACCGACCGACAAAACGACTTGCTTGCCACCAATCGGTACATGAGAACTCAGACACAAAATGTTAGGACGTAATTATCCACAATCGAATATGTACTAACACTCTGTGTTGCTCATAGGAAAACCTCCCAAACAGCGAACCACCGAAACGAGCCACAACATGAATGGACGAAGCACCACTCAACTTTGACGTCCTGGGTCGGTGAACCACGAAGGTCGTAGCGATCGGACAGCTCCACACACGCTTCAACACTGCGCAGGGACCGGCAGCGTTCCCGGCGACTGCACCGCGCGGAGATATCTTCCCTGGTCCGCAGCAACCGACCGACTCCTGCTGGTCCGTCCGCGACTGCTGCTCCGTCGCGACTGCACTGCTGGTGTGTCTCTCACTCACTTCCAGACACACGAAGGCGGAAATACTGGCTCGGACCCAACCATGCAGAGGAAAAACGCCCACTGGCTAAACGACATCCCTGCACCAGGAAAGGACTGACCCAAGTTCCACAAGATGGTAATTGGAGGGGCCCAGAAGTGCTCAGAGAACCATTTACACGTTGCACGATGAGACAACTGACCTCTTAGAGCCACTACTCCGACAACATTTAAAATAATCGTCAGTGGAACTAACGCCAACTACACAGACAACCTGACAAACACTTGCACGAAGACCTGAACGATACAACAGCAACTAAACACGCACGAAGACAAATCGGGAGTCAATACACACACACACACACACACACACACACACACACACACACACACACACACACACACACACACACACACACACACGACTCATGAACGATCGGCGGGCCAAAACGCGTCGTCCGGTGGGACGACCGACCGACGATCCACCAAGATCGTTGCCTGGCTCAAGTGATGCGTGGCGGCAATGGTCGGGCGAGCCATGTCGGCGCAGACCTCACTGCTCCAACCCGACTGCACTAGTGCCGCATTGCAACTCCCCGACTTGCAGGTCCGGACTGCACTCCAGACGTGTTCCAACTGACTGATAGACCCGAACTTGCAACCTGAACTGCTATCTGACTTACGACAGACCACGACCGGGAAGTAATAGCAGTCAAGCAAAGATACTACTAGAGGGGATATATCGATACACGCTGCTAGCGCCGCTCACGATCAAGCAAAGCAGCAACTCAGTGACAGTAGTTATTTAAATTAACATAGTGAGGTGGAAGTACGTTAAAAACAGGATATAAAATACATGATGGATGGGCACAACAGCCACGCACGGCTCAATAATATGTTTAACGAATACAATAATGATCATTGTTGACATTATCGTAACATTCTTAGACACTGTATGTGTTCACTTTCGTAGCTGATGTTTAACAACGAAACGGACGTCATACAGTGTCCATGAACGTGACAGTAAATTCAACGACGACTGTTACTATATTCACTACACTTTCTATTTTAGATCTGAGTCTTGCTGATATATGTGCTCGCTTTCGGTACTGTTAAGACAGTGAGAGTAGAAATGTTGAAAATAACTGGCACACACTTGCAGCCTAACCTGGATTACGCAGTTGCCGTCGAAGCCACCTAACCGTAACATAACCAGCTGAGAGTAGATGCGCGACCTTAAATTTCGGAAAAGTTCTACATCTACATTTACATCTACGTCCACATCAAAAATCAGCAAGAGGAGGGTACTTCTGGTACAGCTAACTGATGCCTCCTTCCCTGCTCCATTAGCGAATGACGCGTGCGAAGAATAACTGTCGGTAAACCTCTCTATCAGCTGCAGTTTCTGGAATTCCGCTGGATTAAAGAGGGTCGGTCAGAGAATGTTGCTTTCAAGTCTTAACCGAGATATGAATTATGGACCCGTTTCATCATCATAGAGTTTAGCAAACGTGCAAATAAATAAATAAACAATAAACGAATAATGAAGATTAAAGGATAAAGAATATGGAAATAATCTGATGGAATAATAATGTTGACTACAACGGATGGTTTAAATTACCCACACGTTTACTCAAATAAGCACATAATGACCACACATCAACTGATCACTTAACAGAGCAGTGCTTCAAGAAAGAAAAGTAAAACATGTATACACAGTACAAGCAGAAACTTCACCCGTCTTTCCCTTTAGCTTACATCTATTTCTCTCAGAATTACGAACATCTTGCACCATTTTTCCTTGTCCAACGCTTTTTAAAGGTCGACAAATCTTACGAAAGTGCCTTGATTTTTCTTCATTTTTGTTTCCATTATCAACCGCGACGTCAGAAATGCCTCTCTGGTGCATTTACGTTTCCTAAAGGCAAACTAATCGTAATTTAATAGCTATTCAACTTTCTTTTCCATTCTTCTGTGTATTATTCTTGTCAGCATCTTGGATGCATGCGCTGGTAATCTGATTGTGCGATAATTCTCTCACTGCCGGGCTCTTACTATCTTCGTAATTGTGAAGATGATGTTTTTCCGAAAGTCTGATGGTATGTCGCCAGACTCACACGTTCTACACACCAACGTGAATAGTCGTTTTGTTGCCACTTCCCCCAATGATTTCAGGAATTCCGATGGAATGCCATCCATCCCTTTTGTCCTATTTAACCTTAAGTCCTCCAGACCTCTTTTAAATTCTGATACTAGAACTGCTATCTCTTTCCTATCGACTCTTATTTATTCTTCTATTGGACAAGCCCTCCACCTCACAGATGCATTCAGTGCACTCTTACAACTGTTCGCTCTCTCCTCTACATTGAACAGTGAAATTACCGTTGCTCTCTTAATGTTACCGTCCCTGCTTTTATTTTCACCGAAAGTAGTTTTGCCTTCCCTATATACTGAGTCAGTTCTTCCGATAATCATTTCTTTTTCTATTTCTTCTATTAGCTTCCCTGCAGTTCCTATTTATTTCATTCTTAAGTGACTTGTATTTCTGTATTCCTGAATTTCTCTGAAAATTTTTGTACTTCCTTCTTTCGTCGCTCAGCTGACGTATTTCTTCTGTACCCATGGTTTCTTCGCAGTTACTTACCTTGTACCTACATTTTTCATTCTAACTTCTGCGATTTCCCTATTTAGAGATTTCCATTCCTCTTCAGCTGAACTACCTACTGAGCTATTAATTATCGCAGTATCTATAGCCTCAGAAAACCTCATTCCTTAGTATTTCCATATCCCACTTCCTTGCATATTGTTTCCTCCTGACTAATCTCTTGAAGTTCAACCTACTCCTCAGCGCCGAGCGGAATTAGCCGAGCGGTCTTAGGCACTGAAGTCATGGACTGTGCGGCTGGTCCCGGCGGAGGTTCGAGTCCTCCCTCGGGCATGGGTGTGTGTATGTGTTTGTCCTTAGGATAATTTAGGTTAAGTAGTGTGTAAGCTTAGGGACTGATGACCTTAGCAGTTAAGATTTCACACACATTTTGAACATACTCCTCATCGTTACTAAATTGTGATCTGAGTCTATATCTGGTCCTGGGTACGCCTTACAATCCAGTGTCTGATTTCGGGATCTTTGTCTGATCATGATGTAATCTAACTGAAATCTTCCCGTATCTCTCAACCTTTACAAGTATACCTCCTCCTCTTGTGCTGAACAGAGCATTCCCTATTACTAGCTAATATTTTCATGTTATTGATACACGAACACAGTATTCAGCTGAACTTGGTTTTACAGTTATTCAGAGTAAGTAAACACTGAATGTAAGTATGACAGACGTCACACTTAGCCAAAGCATGGTCTTTGGCCTGAGGGGTTGGGTTAGGTTATTGTGGAGGAGGAGACCAGACAGCGTGGTCATCGGTTTCATCGGTTTAGGGAAGGACGGGGAAGGAAGTCGGCCGTGCTCTTTCAAAGGAACCATCCCGGCATTTGCCTGGAGCGACTTATGGAAATCACGGAAAACCTAAATCAGTATGGCCGGATGCGGGATTGAACCGTCGTCCTCCAGAATGCTCTTTGGCCTGAGATGCAGTGTATCACAGAATGAATATTTGCAAGTACAGATAACAGATGCAAGTTAATCTTGCTATCTGTAGGTGTGTTCTTTCAATGGCAATATACATGTAATATGGATCAGAAAGATACACAAAAAATAAACACGTAGAGTACATTATTTAGCACGTAATTAAAGAGTGAAGACTTAGTGTCACACGTAGCGAGGGTAGACATTACTTAAAGAGGAACGGCGACCGTTAGAAATTAAAATTGCCAGCCACAAGCCGCATGTAATTTTTCTATATTTTGACATGTTTCCCTCGACCAACGCGAGCACCTTCAGAAATTAAGTGGCTGAATAATTGAACGCTGCACGTTACAAACATGAGCCTGTGTATAGAACCAACATCATACACATACTACTTCACGTATGACGGCAGAACTATACACAGCGCGATATTTGTATGACGGCAGCTCTGTACACAGTCCGATATTTATAACGTGTGGCCCTTGGCTACGTCATTTCTGACGATGCTTGTGTTGGTCGAGTGAAATACGACAAAATAAAGAAAAGGTACATGCGACACATAGCTGCTCTTCAGTTGCAACTACCATATTCTTCTTGTGGCAATCGTAAAACGAATAATAAAGAGCAAAACAGTTATATGTAAGCAGACAAATTTCCATAGTTGTTACACGAATAAGAAGATAATAATTGGTGCGGGAGAATGAATATTTCTTAGTACTGTCTTTCTTTGGTTTTTTGATACCAGAATGTCTTGGGAATTCTGGAAAAGAAAGTTCTACGTCGATTCGATTCATTCGGTAAGGACTTTTTGAGGTGATTTTAGCTTATGAATATAAATGTCTAATCGTTCAAAGAGGTCCATTTGTAACCCTTGCTCAGCAGTAGGTAACAAAGAAAGATTGTAGCTGATATCACCAGCAGAGTGTTGTGGATACGCCATGTGTGGATTGTTTACGTTTTTTAGACGGTGGGTAGCCAAATTTTATGTATAGCAATTTTCAAAATTTCTCCCTGTTTCTCCTACGCAAAAGCAAAAGCAGGAGCTTGTGAGTTTGTGTATGCCGAACTTTTGACGGCAATCTCCTCTGGCTTTATTAGTGTGAACAATTTTATTTTGTAGCGTATCTGTATGGAAGAAAATTTTTGTATTACGTGTGCTGAAAAGATTGCAATGACACGTTGGCAAGGAATGGAATTTTTCTTTGGCTTGGAATGCTGACAGGTAGTTGCTTTAGTTTACTTTGTATTTCTTCGAGGCCTGTGAGGTTACAACCACTGCGTCCGGCATTAAAATCATGCGGCATTTTTTTGGGTGGGGGTGGGGGGGGGGGGCGCCGGGGTGGCATAAAAGAATTCACTGAAACCACATCTTTCCCTGGGGCGTTGATTCCCATATATCTCGAGGTCGAAAATGACAGTTCTGGACAACCTTTGACACTACTGACACCCTAAGGATATTGTGGGGCTGCATCCCCAAATGCCATCTGATCGCTTTGCAGGGCAGCGCGACCGCAATTTTGGCTCTTTGTGTACAGGGGGCAACCACTTGAGAACGTTCAAAACCATTCGACGAAATCTGAATGTTATCCGTGGCAGAAAAGGCTACCTATTCATTTTCACACTCTTTTTCGCGCCCTTCTATGGCGTGATAACGAGGAAGGGGTAGGGCGGGTGGTGCAACGTTAGATTTGCGTGAAATAAACTGCAAAGCGTCCGCCTGAGATTCCTACCTTCCCCCCTCCTCTGCTGTTCGGCAACACCCTCACTGACACCCACATACATTAGTTGAGCACGTTACAAACGTACCTGTTACAAATGTACGAGTAACTTCAACACATGCGAACTTCGTTTTCGACTATGAAATGTGTGGGAGGCAACGCCCTATGGAAGGAAATGGTTTCATTAACGCCGTTTATTCCACCCCTGAAGCTTTTTCGTGACGATTCTGAGCGGCGCAGCGTTTTCTGTGGAATGTATTCTTCGGTCACTTATAAGAAAACCGCGCGAATTGAACGCTGGACGTAGCTACTGTAACCTGCATCACAGAGGCATCAAAAGGAGGGGTGAAATGTGATTAAGAAGGCCTGTTACTTCCTATAACGTGACACGTCCATGGTGGCGCTGGTCTGAACTGTGGTGAATTTTTTGTACCAAAGTGACATCATTATACCTCCTAACATGTCGCTTGAACTTCTGAACCTCGGCCTTCATTTTTTTTTTTTTTTTTTTTTTTTTTTTTTTTTTTTTTTTTTTTTTTTTTTTTGCCTTTGTAGACACCTTGCAGTTTCAAGCATCGCCGAGCCAGAGGGTGACGCTGGAGAATGCCACGCTTTTGCACCATGCACCATTGAACGGGAAGGCTGTACGCACTTTTGAGCGACATCTGAAAGTTATGCATAACAGTGGGAGACAATTACAGGATTTTGAAAAAGTAATCCTTTAATTCTGTAGCGCAGTGTACCAAGAGTCATAGATTGAAGTACGTCCATTTAATTATATGCATCTGCTTCACTTCTGGGGATGTGGAGCATATGGTTCACAGCTGACCTGAAGAGAGTAATTTTGTATTGATTCAGATGGCATGATGTGTTGGTAATGGTAGCGAGATTTCTATGTATCTGGAAAGTATGCTTGTTATAGTGACTGGAAATAACCGTATCAAGGAAGTCAATTCCATCAGTTGTCTGAACGACACCACAAATTTCGCGAGAATCCGCTATGAATATTTCGGGCACTGTCTTTCAGACCCAAAACAACGAATATTTTTCAGCCGTCTCCATATGAGAGAACAGTAATGAACTCCGGAAATTCGCTGTAAACTCGCCAGCGGGTCCTCTGATGTCATCTGCGAACTCCTCGTCTCCCTGTGCCCGTATCTCGAATGGTTAAAATGGCTCTGAGCACTATGCGACTTAACATCTGAGGTAATCAGTCCCCTAGAACTTAGAACTACTTAAACCTAACTAACCTAAGGACATCACACACATCCATGCCCTAGGCAGGATTAGAACCTGCGACCGTAGCGGTCGCGCAGTTTCGGATTGAAGCGCCTAGAACCTCCCGGCCACCGCCGCCGGCCAACGAGTCCATGCCACGTCGAACTGGTGCACTTCGCCGGACAAAAGGAGATCCAACACGATATTAGGAGGCATCCTAGGCCTTTGGTCCCCACCGTGTATAACGACTGATCTTTTCGAAGACTGCTGTAATTTTATATATTACATACATTTCATATGTCAGTTACCGTCACATGTACTCACTTTCGGGGCTTTACCAAGTCTGTAACGACTGTACCAGAAAACATGATATAAGGATGAGGTGCAATCTTTAAATACTGATTAATTATTAAAATGAATTACAGAAATAAATGATAAGGTACAGCACTCGTCGTCAGCTCATAAACAAAAGTTGCCATGGCCTAATGAATACAGAAATAGGTCTATTTTTTGTCGCAGGTATATAATAGTGACGTTGCTCTGTTCCCCGTTTTCGTTTGACGCAGCACATATGTTTTCTCACGGTGGAAGTGGGATAGTGAAGACTACAACCATTTTGTTCCCATTGCACAAAATGTGTATGTTTTCCGCCTGAAACGTAGACTATAACGTGAAACGTATACCAAATATCACGAGTGTTTCAATGGAACACATTTGCAATTGTGCTCTCTTCATCAGTTAATTTTTGTCTTACACCTTCAACAGTGTTACAAAACACAGCTTTTCGTTAAAAGCCATCTGATCCCGACAGTCGCTCATTTCGTCCTGTCAGTGCTATTTTGCAGCAACAAGAACGTGTACTCATCTTCCACAGTAACAAAAAATCACGACTAGCCTTACACTCCTGCACCCTTCAATAAGAAGGAACGAGTCTACGAGTCTACAGCGAGAACGGAGGAAGCCCGTTAGCGCTGATATAACAGCGCCGACTCGATTTGTATGCAACCCGCAACATTAGATTCATACTCGCTCCGTTTCTGTTCTCTACTGTCCACATATTCGATCCATATCATCAAGATAAAATTAGTCAGATAATGGCTTGTAAACTCCCGAGCAAGCAATAATTCTGTCCGTGCTCCAACCGTTCATAGAATGGAGGAAACCTTAGTACGTCGCACAATAAAAACATACGCACTGCCATGCAATTAACTGCAAACATAGATGTAGATGAAAATCAGATTTTGCTTCACTTAACTCATTAACTGGGATGAAACGGCGGAATGGCACGAATTGGAATGTTTCTTCCGCTTAAAATATAAAATAAAGCAAAAGAAACCTTTATCCTTAAAATGTTGGGATGTAAACAAGCTCTATCGAAATCATACAATTAGTTAATTTTGACAGCTTGTAATTTTCAAGCACATTGTGATATTACGTATTAGATATTGTAATTACCGAATTATTTTTCTTTACTTAGCGTTAACGCTGTCTAGAACGGG
Source organism: Schistocerca americana (assembly GCF_021461395.2). Lineage (NCBI taxonomy): Eukaryota > Metazoa > Arthropoda > Insecta > Orthoptera > Acrididae > Schistocerca > Schistocerca americana. The sequence continues at coordinate 769,219,770 of NC_060122.1, read as the reverse complement.
GTCCTCTGTGCTCAAGGACCTCCCAAATTTTTTCTTATTTAACTTTGCGGCCAGATGCCCTTCCCGTTGCCTCAATCAGTGTATGTTGGCTGAGGCTGGGTAGGCATGTGTGCAGCCTGCCAGTGAATCGTTTAAAGTGTATTCTGTGTGTGATCGTATCTTTACTGTTCGTGTACCGTATTCTTCGAGACGTTAACTGGGGGACCAGCCCAGCATTTTCCTAAACGAGCGTAGAAAACCACCTGAAAACCACATCCAGGCTATCTGGTATACAGCCACTGCCGTTGATGCGCTGCACAGAGGGCCAGAATCCTGAAAACTTGACCAAAATTGCAAAATATGCACCAATATGTCCAAAAATGGGTATAATCTGATTTCTGACACTTGAGATAAAGGTTTTTATATCAGAACTGAAAAATTCAAAAAGGCTGATCCAATCTGGCGAAAAGAATCTGGACAAACATATTTTTCTTGTGTACAGTCTAGATTTTGGCTTTGACACCATTATCGAGTACAGTGTTCTCAGACAGTGAATATCATTTTGCTGTTTACTGTGCAGGATGACAAAAATGCAGTTCAACACATTTGCTTCACTGTGCTGAACTGTGTATTTGTCAAGCTGCATAGTACACAGCAAAATGCTGTTAATACTCTAAGAACATTGTATTCGATAATGTAGTGAAAGCCGAAATGTAAATTGTACAAAAAAAAAAAAAAAAAAAAAACAGGAATATACCGTCCAATAGCGGTATATTAAGAGGACTATTCGGAAAGCCCTCCATTGTGAAAATCTTATGAAGTTTTGCACAGATGTGTTGGACAGTGTCTCTAGTACGCCCACCGATCGCGGCACGTCTCCCTTTTCAGTTCTGAGCGCACAATGAGCACGTCAAGATGATTAGAAAACAGTGTCCCCATCCACGTATGAGGGCCTGGTGAGAGATTTCGCCTGATGTGCAGCCCACATAACGTAACTGTCATGCGTTTCGTTCTTCATGACAATTCTCTGCCGAACACTGCAGGGGCAATGAACAGCTGCTAGAACTTTTCCAATGGGGAGTGTTTCATCGGCCACAACACAACCCGTAATTGTCTCGTCCTAGTTTCATCCCTGCTCACATGAACCGCTGGCTACGAAAACAATTTGGCTCTGACTACAAGCTGTAGACAGGCATTGAGAATTGGTGAAAAGCCCTGGCGGCTGCCTTCTGTGACGATGATATGGGAAAGATGGTACAACGCTACCACATATGTCTCAGTTGAAGCAGCAACTATATAGGAAAGTGGCTGTAACAGGCAGATAACTATAGCAAATGAAACGGTTTTGATTTTCACAGTGGTGTCCATTTCGCGACCAGCCGGTACTTGCTTGTCGAATAGCCCTCGTATTTCAAAAAATAATGTATGACTGTGGCTCACGACCATCGAAAAATCAGCAAAAAAATGTATGAAGTGAACTAAAAATGTTTTCAATGAATTTTCATAATCTGATGGTAAACATTATAACAAAATTGTCTCTGTTATTGTCTTTATTAGTGAAAATATACATCAGTAACAAAAATTGAAGATTTCGTAAGTCTTCAACTTCTTCCTTTTGTGCCTCTTGTTCTTCGTCTTCATTTGCTTCATCATTTTCTTCCTCACCGAGGGGCCCCTCTTCGTCCTCAGAATCTGTTTCCCCGGAGACCGTTTCCTCAAAGACGAAACACTTATCAGTAAAATATAATGTAATAACATTAAATTTATCAAGGAAAGCTCACGGATATGAAATTATATAATCACACACATCAAAAAAAGTTTTACATCTTGGAATAGAGATCAGCAGAAACATCATTTCCGCCCTTTTTATTGCTCACGAGAACCATTGCATGTTGTGCCACCATACATCAAGACCTTCAGAGGTGGTGATCCAGACTGCTGTATACACCGGTACCTCCAGTACCCAGTAGGACGTCCTCTTGCATTGATGTATGCCTGTATTCGTCGTGGCATACTATCAACAAGTTCAACAAGGCACTGTTGGTCCAGATTGTCCCACTCCTCAACGGCGATTCGGCGTAGATCCCTCAGAGTAGTTGGTCGGTCACGTCGTCTATAAACAACCCTTTTCAATCTGTCCCAGGTATGTTTGATAGGGTTCATGCTGGCCCCTCTTGTCGAGAGATATCGTTGCCCTGAAGGAATTCAATTGACAAGATGTGCACGATGGGGGCGTGAATTGTCGTCGATAAAGACGAATGCCTCGCCAATATGGTGCCGATATGGTTGCACTATCAGTCGGAGGATAGCATTCACACATCTCACAGCCGTTACGGCACCTTCCATAACCACCAGCGGCGTACGTCGGCCCCACATAATGCAATCCCAAAACAGCAGGGAACCTCCACCTTGCTGCACTCGCTGGTCAGTGCGTATAAGGCGTTCAAAACATATCTCCGATTGTCTGGTTGCAGGCATATGCGACACTCATCGGCGAAGAGAACGTGATGCCAATCCTGAGTGGCCCATTCGGCATGTTGTTGGGCTCATCTGCGCTGCATGGTGTCGTGGTTGCAAAGATGAACCTCGCTGTGGACGTCGGGAGTAAATCTGCGCATCATGCAGCCTATTGTGCAGGGTTTGAGTCAAAACACGACGTACTGTGGCTGCACGAAAAGCATTATTCAACATGGTGGCGAATCTGTCAAGGTATCTCCGAGCCATAGTCAGAAGGTAGCGGTCATCCACTGCAGTAGTAGCCCTAGGGCGGCCTGAGCGAGGCATGTCATCGATAGCTCCTGCCTCTCTGTATCTCCTGCATCTCCGAACAACATCGCTTTGGTTCACTCCAAGATGCCTGGACACTTCCCTTGTTGCCAGCCGGAGTGGCAGAGCGGTTCTAGGCGCTTCAGTCTGGAACCGCGCGACCACTACGATCGAAGGTTCGATCCTGCCTCGGGCATGGATGTGTCTGATGTCCTTAGGTTAGTTAGGTTTAAGTAGTTCTCAGTACTAGGGGACTGATGACCTCAGAAGTTAGGTCCTATAGTGCTCAGAGCCACTTCCCTTGTTGAGAGTCCTTCCTGGCAAAAAAGTAACAATGCGGACGCGATCGAACCGAGTTATTGACCGTCTAGACATGGTTGAATTACAGACTGCACGAGAATAGGCACTTCCCATGCATTGTTGTTTACATCTTTGAGCGGGTTTAGTGACATCTCTGAACAGTCAAAGGGACTGTGTCTGTGATACAATATCCACAGTCAACGTCTATCTTGAGGAGTTCTGGGAACCGGGGTGATGCAAAAATTTTTTGATATGTGTATTTTATGAAGAACATTTCTTACATTTTAATATATTAAAAATATGTCTTTAGTAATAAAATTTTTGTTTTTCAACAGCTTATTAGCTGTGTGATAGAGATAGCAGTTACATTACTATATATGCATAGGTGTTTTATTTGTATTTTAGTAAACTTCTAAATTCTATTTCCTCATTTTAATAACAGCGTTTCGCAACTGTCGCTCTAAAACTGGTTCAAAGCCGCAGATGCGGCTAGTAGCAAGATATTACGGCTTATTCGCGAAAATAGCAGTACATCCTTAAGGACGGAATGGAAAAGAGGGAAAGAAGGCTGAATGTCGTACAATCTTACTGCCTTTACATCTTTTATCGCTCGCGTTTAACATTTTTTTTTTTTTTTACATTTCGGTATGAGGTTAGTTAATAAAAAATCAATTGTTAATTTGATTAAATAATGAAGTAAGTGTTCGTAATCAAGTACTTATCTTCTGATTTCTCTGAACAAAAATATCTTATCCACACGAAATTCAATCTTCGGAAGAAACAGCTGACAGCCTTTGAGATTACTCTAGCTAACCTATTAAACGAAACTTCGTAACTCCGAACTTTTTCATTATTTACCGCCACTTTTTCACGATTCTGACCCAATGTGTACCGCGTGGGTTCGATCCTTCTCCAGCTCACATATCTACATTGCAAGCTATACGGTTGGTTTATTCAAAATATTAGCTAACACTTCAGTTTAATCGTCATATCTCCTCAGACGTGTCTACAGATATACGCTACTGAAATCATCGTTGTAGAAACCAGGAATATGTTCGATACTGCTGAAAATCACACATTATGTACACGCAGAATCGAAGTTATTGCATTTGCAATCGTAGACTTGCTGTGTTTCAAGGTACCGCATGATTTATCCTGGAGCACTGCCATGAATAGTGTGTTGACAGTCCATCACATCGGGCCGCTGCCATGCGTGCTATTTCAGAACAATCTGATTCGTACATGAAAAGCTCTCGTCGCCATCGGCCGGCTCGTTGTGGCAGACACGGACAATATTTCGGCAGCATACCGAGCTGTCGTCATCAGGCGCGTTGATGGACTGGCGCCAGGAAGCGGAGCGGTGTTCTGGAAGTCCTCTGGCACGTTTCCATCTGCCCGCTTGACCATGACAGCACAGTCTTCTGTTCAAATAATTTAAAAATCCGTCACATTGGTCCCGCCATATATGGCAGAATATGTGCAGAGAGCGACTGAAGAATTAAAATGTTAGTCTTGCAGCCTTTCTTAATACTTACATCAAAACACAGAATAAAATAATAACTGCATCTTTTTTGGCAATTTAAAATCTATTCATGACGAAACATCCGCAAATATCAGACATTTCTATCTGCTGTTAATAAACGAAAGGCGATCCCATTGAAACGTCTCTGTGGAGTCGTTTCATAAGATGCTTGTCTCACTGGATTCTGTGCATCCCACTCTGTCCACCGCCTGGTTGCGGTTTAATTTATTAACTCTCCCAGAAAGACTGAGCAGTCAAACTAAAGCTTATTAAATGATATTATGTTTGATTTTTTTAGCTTCCATAGGAAGTTATGACCTGTATTTATTACCTTTCCCTTCACCCTACCTTAATGTGTGCGTGAACGTGACTGAATGAGTGTTTTTACGTGTGGTTTCGAGATCTTTTTTCTTTTTGTGGGGGACGCTGAGTTGGTTGTCGTCAGCTAGGAGCAGGTGATGTTTGCTTCTCGTTTGGAGGGTAGCACAGAATTACCAACTTAGGATCCCAGTATGTGGACAGAGAGGTTTACCCCTTTTAGTCTGAGGTTGGTTTTGTCTGTCAGGTTGGTGGCGGAAGCCTACCCCTCTCGTAGCTTCCGTTGCGCCGGTAGTTAGGCGAAGCTCGGTTGAAAAGGACACTCGGCAGCTAGCGGTTGGTGAGTACAGTTCGTAGCTCCTAGAGAGGGTTTCTGGTGATAGGAAGTAGGTCGAATTGGAACTTTCCTATGTTAAATTCATGGCATATTTAAGTACTTCAGCTTAACTAAAGCGTGTGTAGCTATGTATTTTCGGAATGTGGCATAATTATAGTGTTAAAAAATCGGTGAAGATAGTGGTTGAAATTAAAAGTGCGGAAGTTTCTTTGTTCCTTTCGGACATCATAGTGCGGAATTTATAGCAGTGAATATGTTTAGGAAAAGCTAGTCAGTAGAACTTCGGGTGAACGTGATAATAATAGTGTTTTCGAGCGAGTGTGATTTTTATTGCTGTTATTTTCTACGTTTTCGTGGAAGATGCTATTGTCTCTTTGTGTTCGTCTCGTACCTCGTGTGAGGTAACCGATAATCCTTCTGGTCTACTACTGCACTGCAATAGGTTTCCACATTACCGGTTTAATTGTTTCGTGTGTTATAATTTCAGTAAAATGTCATATTTTCGTGCGCATAAATGAAATGTTTGTAACGGTTTGTTTCTAAACGGACCACGTGTAAGTTGAAACGGTTGGGGCGGTTGGTTGGTTGGTTGTTTTGGGGAAGGAGACCAGACAGCGTGGTCATCGGTCTCATCGGATTAGGGAAGGATGGGGAAGGAAGTCGGCCGTGCCCTTTCAGAGGAACCATCCCGGCATTTGCCTGGAGTGATTTAGGGAAATCACGGAAAACCTAAATCAGGATGGCCGGACGCGGGATTGAACCGTCGTCCTCCCGAATGCGAGTCCAGTGTCTAACCACTGCGCCACCTCGTTCGGTAGGTTGGGGCGGGGGGGGGGGGGAGGGGAGGGGAGGGGAGGGGAAGGTTTCTGTCTTGCCTAGTTAATTTTATTTCATGATGGCAAAATCATTCTGGTATTGCACCATTAAAATTTCTTACATTTGTGCTTGGTTTAATGTCTAACCTCTGAACAGTTAACTCGTAATCAAGTTTACCACGTGCTGAAGTTCAACCGTTCGTAAGCGGCAGGGGAGGTTTCTTCGTCATATATCTACTCTACCGAACCTTGCGAATCGGATAAACCTCTTTCCAAGCTATTGCATGAGCATAATGGTGATAGGTATCTCTCTGAACTATTTCTGTCGTGGGTATGTAGATCGAATGATTGAATTATTGTGTTTCACTTCCCTCTTGTGTGTTTTTCCTTTTTCATTGCGCTATCCTACCATTTTTGCGAATTATTTAGTTAAATTTTTTTATTCAGGCACCAGTCATGTGTATTCATAGGATGTGTATCAGATTCAGTCATGAAATAAATGTGCTACGTAAAAGATAAATTCAGCGTGTTTTATCTTTCTCATTGATGCCACTTTTCAAATTAATATTCTATTCCCTGATTTTTGTTAAAGTTAATCTGCTTGCTTGTAATGAACAAAAATGGGAGAAAAAAACAAAGTGAACTGTGTACTGACTCAAAATTAAGGGATTCACATTTAATTACACAAGCTCATTGATGTACGTCATACAATGATGTTCATCTTGTTAGTTTCTTTGAAAAAATGGCATTCTTATAATTAAATTCTTAATTTAATTAAACTGATAATTTCCAGTTCGACCTTTTCTTAATTGTTAGGAAGGGCTTGGGCTGGTGGCGACCCTGTAATTTTTAAATTTATAATTGTCCTTGTGAGGTGGCTTAACCAGAAATTGCGCACAAGGGCTACATCTCCATTATTCTTGGTACGTAACGTATGTCGAGCCTCGGCTTGGATCCGTTTACAGTTCTACATACATACTTTACGCCATAGTCAGTACAATAAGAAGCTTACGATTTTATCCGTGCTCAAAACAAAAAGCGAATCCCACATAAAATAACACCTTTTCTGATTATCTTGAATCGACTGTCTTTAGGTTACCGGACCGTTAGGAGTGAAATGCGAACAGAAACAGGTATTGTCGGCTTCGAGACTATCTATAAACAGATCGCGATAACTATCTGACTCGCAGCTAGTTGTTTAAGATAAAGCTACTATAGCAACTACTAATCTGAGAACGAGAATGGTCACATCTCCTCTCTTGTTGGCTCCTGTTACATCACTTTCTGGACGTCAATTATGGCTGCTGACGAACATGTGTGATTAATTTTCGTCATGTATTTTGGTTTTTCTTCTAAATTTTTGTAATAAGCAAAATAATGTAACTAATAGCAAGGAAGCGGTAAGGCTATTAACACCATATAGAGAGAACTCAATAATGTAGGGTAGCAGGATACAAAGGAAGGAACTGAGCGCCGAATTGCCCATTTGTTGTTGACGCGGCCATATTGAGCGTGCAGGCAGCTGCGAACCGATAGCATCGTATCAGTGCTTGTCTAGCTTTGAATCGCTGTGTTGTTTACTACACAAAAGCTCTGGATGCTAAGGTTATTGTTCGGTCATGGCCTTAATTGGACGAAAATCTTTACCTGTAGTCAAGTTTATTGCACTAACTGTTCAAAGTTACACTAAACTGTTAATACCACACTGATATTGTTCTTTTCTTTTATTGCAGATCAGCGTTCACAATTAAATGAGTCTCTGAATCCTTGAACTTTCGCATCTCAAATGCTAAAAAATTTGCAGCTTCTGAGATCAGTGTTCTGGGCAGTGTCAAAATTTCACTTCGCCCCACTTGGCACAAGTTTACACTCAGCTTCGTACTATTACTGTAATTAATCTTGCACATGAGCATATTAACTTCCACTCGGCTTAATCCACTTCTCAATAAGTTCCTGTAGCAAACACTAGAGTATTTTGTGAACCACACGTTTCCCCCTCGACCGCAGAACTGTGCATATGTCCTGAGCACCGCCTCCTGTACGTGTACCTCCTGTTTCACGTTCACCCCAATCGTTCCATCCGAGACAACCACTCATTTCAACTGAGCCACAATCTCTCTCTCTCTCTCTCTCTCCCTCTCTTTCTCTCTCTCTCTCTCCCAACGCATTTTATTCCCTCTCTCTCTCTATTGTTCTCTCCTTCATTCCTCCATCACCCTCTCTCTTCCTCTCTCTCCTTCCATACTCGACAACATAATGTGTAACAGCATGTAAAACCCGCTCCATACTACCAGTATTAATCTACCAGCAATTAAGAAGAGTCAACTCAGCAAAGGGAATAGGAGAGTAGGTAAAGTGCTCTTGCACCTGTCACCAGCCCTGTATTGCTACCAGGAATTATTTACGAAATATCAGGGTATTCGTGTTACAGATACTACACTAAACGTTTCGCTATACACGCTTCTGCAATCATAGCGTCTCTGTTTCGCGCGAAGGTATCATTATCGATTACTGTTCTGAGTCAGTAATAATGTATCCGAACCGCTACTGGTGGATTACGTGTTGATGAATCCTCGACATAGCTGCTGCCTTTTCCAGCAGAAATGTTTTTATGCTGAAGGCTGCGAAACACACGCTATAGAGGTGTCTAATGCAGATCAGAAGTTATCATTCCGAACATAAACTCACATCTGGAAATGTTTGTTACATAAGGACGGAAGTGGAGCAGAAATAGTTAACTTCTGATCTACTCCCTTCACTGCGTCGCGTCAGATGCCACCATCCAGACTTAGATCAATGAGGAGCAATTTAAGAAGAGGTGAACCACTTACTGACAATGCAGAAAGTCGCTGATTGGAAATGTTGCGAAAGTAGGTATCACTATGATTATTGGTGCTGAAAGAGGCTTCCTCCTCTAGCTTTAACTTTCAAAAAAATGGTTCAAATGGCTCTGAGCACTATGGGACTCAACTGCTGTGGTCATTAGTCCCCTAGAACTTAGAACTAGTTAAACCTAACTAACCTAAGGACATCACAAACATCCATGCCCGAGGCAGGATTCGAACCTGCGACCGTAGCGGTCTTGCGGTTCCAGACTGCAGCGCCTTTAACCGCACGGCCACTTTGGCCGGCCTTTAACTTTCCATATCCCTCATGGTGGTCCCTCAATCGGTTGAGGACGGGAGTTTCATAATTCAAAACCCATCTTGTTAAATGGTATACCTGAATGGAAAGGAGAGATGTCACAGGAGACTGCCACAAACTGAAGAACTTCTCCTAGTCTTTCAGAATTTGTACACGATTTTCACCAATCGCGAGATTTTAATTGGCAGTGACAAAACTATCTTTGTAGTTATATATTGGCAGAACCAAATTTTAAATAAGTTTTATTTTTATTATGTCATTGATCTATTGCTACAATTATTGTTCATAAGTTGTTATTATGCATGCCTTGATGTATTATGAGTAATAAATAGCGTTTCTCTGCCGTCTTCTACGTACTAATGCATTTATAACCAAGTATCTAATGTGGAACCAATGACCCATGTGGCAACAATAACCAGTACTAACCACTGTTCGAATATTTAAGTTTTCGTGGACTACCAGAGTGAGAAAAGACACCGAGATGATTTCAACTATTCATTAGGCATCCATAAATCCACCGTCCGTCATTTTTAGCAACGTTCGATCCTTGACACCTGCCCAGTCTCTTGATCCAGAAACTGTCACAGTTCCTAGCACTCTCACATTTATTTCATTGTGATCAGATTCTACGCAGCAGATGTTCTCAGGCCCTTACAAGGCTTGGTGAGCAATAGAAGCCCATCCCAGTGACTGGGCTCGCATTCGGGAGGACGACGGTTCAATACCGCGTCCGGCCATCCTGATTTAGGTTTTCCGTGATTTCCCTAAATCGCTCCAGGCAAATGCCGGGATGGTTTCCTTGAAAAGGCACGGCCGACTTCCTTCCCTAATCCGATGAGACCGATGACCACGCTGTCTGGTCTCCTCCCCCAAAGCAACCCAACCGCATCCCAGTGTTTGCTGTGGTGCGTACTTCCTGCAGTAATATGTTATCCGAGACGACACTGAACGAAACCCATCTTTTCCCTAGGAAAATGTGTTGAGAATCAATGGAAACCACTTAGGGCGGCTATTTTGGATCCCCAGGTGGAATCTGGTGAACTCTGGCAGTGACAGAGAATCGCCAGTTTTCTAGCAGGAATTACGAGTGGCTTCACCATTGATGAAAAACTGATTTCATGCAATAAATCTCTCACACTTTCCGAGGCTGGTGTCTATACCCGGGGTCGGCGAAATGTGTCACTTGACACCTCGCGAGTAGTTGGCTATACTGCGATTGAGAGGTTGCAATAGCCGCCACCACACACGCTCACAACTCCTAAGCACGTTTTGTGAACGTAAGCTACAATCAATATTTATACGTAAGTACAACAAAATACGTCATTTTAACAACGGAGAGAACGACGACGGAGACTAAGCGTTTGATAGTATATGAAAACAGAAAATGAAAACACCCGAGGTTAATAACAATATCTATGAAAAGTCGTTCCAAATTGTTACCGTAATAGCTGCATGTAAAACGTCGCATAACATTGTAAACCTAAGCATACCAAAGAACGCGCTACCCACACTCATAGAAAGAAATAAAGCAAAACATGCATAGCCTACTCGATTGCAGAGAGAAAGAATTGATTCTGTATACATTTACACTCACCAATTTACGATGTCAATGGCGCAATTCCATCCAGTTCTCCTTTACTATCATCGAAACCAATGCCAAAACCGTTTCTTCATCATCATCATCATCATCATCATCATCATCATTTTCATCATCCTTAAGAGAAATCATTAATTGTTCGCCTTCATTTATAATGCCGTCTATAGTCTGTGCTTCTCTTATTAGTTTAGCAACATGGTCTACTTTGTCCCTCAATGAGATAGCGTCTACACTAGCAAGACCTTCACGTAGCAGTCTTTCCATTACTATTATAGTAAAAGTCTTGTTGTTAATTCTAATGTACACCTTGACTTCACTCCAAACCAATTCAATTCGATCAAAATGGCAGTGATAAGGCGGCAGCCTAATAACCAAGTGGCCCTGTTCGCTTGCAATTTCATCTACAACGTATTTAGGCGTTACAGGCTTACTTTGTTTTACAAGCAAGTAGAAGAGCAGCTTTATCGTGCTCATGTCCGCAGCAATGTCTCTCGCCTGCAACCACTGCACCATAGTTTCTTTACGGTCACTAGTGGTGGGAGTTTTATCTAAAATCACGGAATGGTAAGGTGCGTTGTCCATCACAAACACTGTCGGAACACTACACTGGAGCAACAAATTTTTAAACCTCTGTAGAAACCGAGGAAGGTCCTCATCCTAGTGATAGTCCGGTTTTTATCGATCGAAAAACTAAAAGTCCTTCAGTCACAAAGCCGTTTGAAGATCCTGCATGGTCCACAATTAATCGGGTCCTCTTCCTGTCGGCTGATGACGGCTGCTATTTGGAGTTTCATCTGTTCAGCATTTCTCAACTAATTCTCCAGCGTTGACCCAGGTTTAGTCTAACCATATGACTGAGTGTATGTCCATTCATGCAATTTGGAATAAGAAAATTGCACGAGCTCAACTACATGAGCTTTTTCAAGTAATAGTTTTCGTCCCAACTTTTTAAAACGGAAGCCCTTACATTTTAATACCACTTTAAGTGACTTTTCCCCCCTAAGAAATGTTCACTTTCTTCTAAAGAAATTAGCAATTTCGCTATTGTGGAGTTTTATTTCCTTCTATAGGATCCGTATATATGCCGACGCGAGGCTGGTCCCGGCGGAGGTTCGAGTCCTCCCTCGGGCATGGGTGTGTGTGTTTGTCCTTAGGATAATTTAGGTTAAGTAGTGTGTAAGCTTAGGGACTGATGACCTCAGCAGTTAAGTCCCATAAGATTTCACACACATTTGAACATTTTTTATATGCCGACAAGTTGCATCAGATTGGAAAGAATTAATATCTATAACAGAACGAGGCTGCTTAAAAACATTGTTTCCGACAGGGGCTTTCTTCCACACTGTTTACTTCCGTGTCTTGTAAGTCTTGAAGTAGCACCCCTTTCCCTGTTCTTTGACTGAGCCCTAGAGTTTTCGAGGTATGCTCTAAAGCTTTATCGGCAGGAATCTACGGATGCCCATGAACGAATTCTTTTTCTTGCTCGTAAAACTCACGCGTCCTACGTTGCAATTCCAAAGCCTGGCTGTTTAATGGCGCTCCATGGCGCAACGGATTTCTGCTTGTTGAGCGACATCGTTTAGGTGATACTGTTTAATCAACAGAAACTGTAGTCGCGGCAGTAACACGGCACAAACACAAGCGTTCGCGCACAATGCTTACACGGAAGCCGGCAACATGGTAGCGTCGTCGCCGGAACCGGCTTTTATTCTGTGCTGTTATTGGTTCAGAAGACGCAGCGCCTCGCGTTCTTCGCTTGGTTGTCAGTTACACTGCCAACTTTACGGCGCTTGGGGAGTGACCATGAAGTAACGTGCTTCAGCGGCACGGGTATACAAGAGAAGAGCTGATTTCGGTAATTATTGATCTACACAATCTTCCCTGTATAGTCGTCAGAGCAGTATGCCTAGATTTTCGGCCATTGACGGCAGAGAGATGCAGAGTGGCAGACAGCCACCTCTTCTTACACCACTTCTTACACGTCAAAACCGATATCAGTTCTACCTGACCCTGGTGAAATGGTGAACTACCCAGCTGCGTCATGAACACGGAAATCCCCGTTTTCCCTAGAAGAAAGACCTCAGTCAGCAGTTTGGTAAAAGGTTTGTAACATTCTCATGTAATTCAGGAATCCTCATGGAATAATTAACATGCAATTAATCTCTCACTGCAATGTTCTGACATGTCCTAGGCAATAATTTTATATCATAGTTTATTAAAATAAATACAGTTTATATACATTAATGTACTAACAACATTTATTTCAAACAGCCTGTTTTCAGGTCTACAAATTTTTATGCATCTGGCACCAATCTGCAAACTGTCATTGAAAAGCGGCTTGTAGGACAAGAGCGTACTTCAAAACTGCCGCCCAGCAAGGGTCTAACAACTGTCCTCTACATAATTAGCACCGAGCGTGATGCGAAAAGAAGTAGCCATTTACGTGTGTTTCTTTTGTCCATTATAAGCTTATATGTCGGTAAAAATTGTAGAGGAAGGCAGAGATTGGTGTACATCCAGCAATTAATCGAGGACGTACACTGATGAACCAAAACATTGTTACCGGCTGCTTAATAGCTTGTTTATCTGTCTTTGGAACGAAATACATTACTGATTCAGCGTATCAGAGATCTGAAAGTAAGTTAGCAGGTTTTTGGAGGTTGAGACATTAGACGTGTACGCATAAGTCATGTAATTCGTGTAAATAATGGGCCGCTGATTTGCGTACGTGGTGATAGCGTCTGATAGTGACCCAGCTGAGTTCAATAGGATTTACATCAGACAAATTTGGTCGCCAAGACATCAACGTAAGCTGTCTATAATGCCCCTCATGGCGCTGCAGCACGGTTCTGATTCCGACACAATGTCAGTTATACAGCTGAAAGATGACATCTCCTTCGGGGAAGACATCAAGCATGAACGGATGCTGGTGGTTCACAGCTGTCAGCGTGTTTTCGATTACTACCACAGGTAGTAATCTGCCATAGATTAATACTGCTCCCAACAGCCTGCGTCTGTGGCGCGTTACACATTTTGAGCCGCCGTTCACTTCGATGACGGCGTTTGTGGAGACGACTATCGACCTAATGCAGCAAAAATGTGATTCACTGAAAGGGTCGACAATTTTCCCTTGATCGACTGCCGAATCCCGATGGTCCCACGCTCATTGCAATCTTAATTGACGATGTCGTTAAGTCAACATGTGAACACACAAGGGCGGTCTGCTGTAGAGCTCCATGTTCAACAACGTACGATGAGCGGTGTGCTCCGAAACACTTGTGCGTGAACCAGCATTGCGCTCTTTCGGCAGCGAGCAGATAAGCCTCCGAACCCTGGACGTCCACCTATAGTTTTATTGTCCTACCTCTTCCCGTAGATGCTCACGACAGTAGCACGTGAACATTCGATTAGCTTCGACGCCGGCCAGTGTGGCCGAGCGGTTTTAGGCGCTTCAGTCTGGAACCGCGCGACCTTTACGGTCGCAGGTTCGAATCCTGCCTCGGGAATAGACGTCTGTGATGTCTTTAGGTTAGTTAGGTTTAAGTAGTTCTAAGTTATAGGGGACTGATGACCTGAGATGTTAAGTCCCGTAGTGCTCAGAGTCACTTGAACCATTTGATTAGCTTCGCCGTTTTCGAGATACTCGTTCACACGCTCTGTGTAATAATGATCTACCCTTTGTCAGTGTCTTGATACAATAATTTATCAATAGCTGTATGTATTGTAGAAATTTGTTTTATGAACTTCTTATATACAACCAGTTTCGGCATTACATTGATGCCATCTTCAGGCCCCACACGTCACAGTCGTAAAATCGCTATGGAAGGAGCCATATAACTGGATCGGTGAATCAAATCGCTTTGCAACAGCTCTTGATTGCTCCTTCCGTGTATAGCGATTTTACGACTATGACGCGTGGGGCCTGAAGATGGCATCAATGTAATGCCGAAACTGGTTGCATATAAGAAGTTCATAAAATAAATTTTTACAATACATACGGCTGTCGGTAAATTATTGTATCAAGAAATACATGTCAGCCGTTGTCTCACAGTCCATAATGGATCAACAAAGGCTTTCTCAATGTCGTTTATCTCCTTGGATTTTTCCCATTTGCAGCCCATATCTTCGTTAGGGTGATCCCCCGACCGCTTCTGCTCTGCTTAAATAGCTTTTCTACCGTCAAATGCCGGTAACACCACCAGGCGGCATCCAACATCGCGATGGGCAGTAGTCATAATGTTTTGGCTTATCAGTTACGTTGCAAGTGGTACCCTGACGTGAAAAGTTTGGCACAAAAGAGGAATTCATGGCGGACTGCATCAACTCAGTCAGAAGACTGATGACTCAAAAAATACCTTATACTACTCACAATTTAATAACGGGGACCGTCAAAGGCACATTCGACCAGCAAACCAAGGAAAGGTCTAATGCAGTGATAGTCGTGTCAGGTTCTGCAATGAGCAAACTCAGTTTTTGCCCTCTACAGCTCCCTCTAGTACCATGGAAGTCATTCCTTCATGTCTTAGCAGATGTCCTATCATCCTGTTCCTTCTCCTTATCAGTGTTTTCCACATATTCCTTTGCTCTCCGATTCTGCATTGAACCTCCTCATTCCTTATCTTATCAGTCCACCTAATTTTCAACATTCGTCTATAGCACCACATCTCAAATGTTTCGATTCTCTTCTGTTCCGGTTTTCCCACAGTCCATGTTTCACTACCATACAGTTCTGTACTCCAGACGTACATCCTCAGAAATTTCTTCCTCAAATTAAGGCCGGTATTTGATATTAGTAGACTTCTCTTGGCCAGAAATGCCTTTTTTGCCATACTGAGTCTGCTTTTGATGTCCTCCTTGCTCCGTCTGTCATTGGTTATTTTACTGCCTAGGTAGCAGAATTCCTTAACTTCATTGACTTCGTGACCATCAATCCTGATGTTAAGTTTCTCGCTGTTCTCATTTCTACTGCTTCTCATTACCTTCGTCTTTCTCCGATTTACTCTCAAACCATACTGTGTACTCATTAGACTGTTCATTCCGTTCAGCAGATCATTTAATTCTTCTTCACTTTCACTCAGGATAGCAATGTCATCAGCGAATCGTGTCATTGATATCCTTTCACCTTGTATTATAATTCCACTCCTGAACCTTTCTTTTATTTCCATCATTGCTTCCTCGATGTACAGATTGAAGACTAGGGGCGAAAGGCTACAGCCTTGTCTTACACCCTTCTTAATACGAGCACTTCGTTCTTGATCGTCCACTCTTATTATTCCCTCTTGGTTGTTGTACATATTGTATATGACCCGTCTCTCCCTATAGCTTACCCCTACTTTTTTCTGAATCTCAAACAGCTTGCACCATTTTATATTGCCGAACGCTTTTTCCAGGTCGACAAATCCTATGAAAGTGTCTTGATTTTTCTTTAGCCTTGCTTCCATTATTAGCCGTAACGTCAGAATTGCCTCTCTCGCCCCTTTACTTTTCTTAACTGATCGTCACCTATCGCATTCTCAATTTTCTTTTCCATTCTTCTGTATATTATTCTTGTAAGCAGCTTCGATGCATGAGCTGTTAAGCTGATTGTGCGATAATTCTCGCACTTGTCAGCTCTTGCCGTCTTCGGAATTGTGTGGATGATGCTTTTCCGAAAGTCAGATGGTAGGTCGCCAGACTCATATATTCTACATACTAACGTGAATAGTCGTTTTGTTGCCACTTCGCCCAATGATTTTAGAAATTCTGATGGAATGTTATCTATCCCTTCTGCCTTATTTGACCGTAAGTCCTCCAAAGCTCTTTTAAATTCCGATTCTAATACTGGATCCCCTATGTCTTCTAAATCGACTCCTGATTCTTCTTCTATCACATCAGACAAATCTTCACCCTCATAGAGACTTTCAGTGTGTTCTTTCCACCTATCTGCTCTCTCCTCTGCATTTAACAGTGGAATTCCCGTTGCACTCTTAATGTTACCACCGTTGCTTTTGATGTCACCAAAGGTTATCTCGACTTTCCTGTATGCTGAGTCTGTCCTTCCGACAATCATATCTTTTTCGATGTCTTCACATTTTTCCTGCAGCCATTTCGTCTTAGCTTCCCTGCACTTCCTATTTATTTCATTCCTCAGTGACTTGTATTTCTGTATTCCTGATTTTCCCGGAACATGTTTGTACTTTCTCCTTTCATCGTACCTGTATTCCTACACAAAACACTTACACAGGCTCACACTGGAAGCAAGACTGAAAGTTCAACGGGTGGCAAGAAAAATTATCTCTTGCTGATGAGTCAAAACATTTTGAACCTTTTTCCACCGCAGGCTGAAGCCTAGTCCAGCCAGGCAGCACTGCAAGCACTCGACGTTGTAGGGGAAGTATATTAGCAGAGCAGAGAAGAATCGTGATTCAGACACGACAAGTGACTGGAGGACAGAGACAAGGCGTCGGCCGTCAGCGTCTGATCACCGAACGTCCAAGTCGAAACCTTGCCAGCTCTGTAACTCAGAATAAGTAGCAAGCGATCTGTGACAGATCTTCCGACGAGCACAGTGCTGGCTCAGGCGCAACTGTTTCGCGGCTCACAGTTCAGCGCACATTGTTGTACCTGGGGCTGAGCAGCGAACGACCCCTTGTTCAACCAAAGACATCATCAGTTACGATTATGGTGTGCACAGGGTCATCAAGACTGGACCGTGAATCAATGGAAACCTTCAACCTGGTTGCTTACTACACTACATTAGAGCTGTAAAAGTACCGTAGAATACCGTAGACCATCGTAAGTAAGCCTAGATTACGGTAGTAGTTTTACTAGTAACTTTGGTCAGGCAACGTCGTACCTACGTTTCCTCTAAGTTAAGTGTGTTGCGTACCTATCGGGCGTTACCACAAAATGACTGCTCTCTTTACATGTGCAATCAGTGTCTTATTAGATTCCTCTAAAAACCTGAAGCGGTAAGCTGTCTACAAACTGGGTGAGGATATGTAAAGGACTGTGCAATCTACGGAACGTTTTTGTGTTATATAATTATCCTCCTGTCTTGTACTTAAAAATAAATAGTATTTACAGCAAAATTGGACTTGTCAATATTTAATTTAGATTTTATTAGAAAATGGTTCATTTTTAACATGAAACAGAAGGATGTCTAGCAAAAATAAAGAAAACAATACAGATTTATCATCAGAAAACAATTCTCTCAACAAAAAAGCTGAAATAAAAAAACGTAAAACAAAAATATATCAATCGCTTCAATACTTCGGCGAACATACATAAAATATATGGATAATGGAATGTAGTCGAATTAAGTCGGGTGATGCTGAGGGAATTAGATTAGGAAATGAGACACTTAACGTAGTAAAGGAGTTTTGCTATTTGGGGAGCAAAATAACTGATGGTGGTCGAAGTAGAGAGGATATAAAATGTAGACTGGGAATGGCAAGGAAAGCGTTTCTGAAGAAGAGAAATTTGTTAACATCGAGCATAGATTTCAGTATCAGGAAGTCGTTTCTGTAAGCTTTTGTATGGAGTGTAGCCATGTATGGAAGTGAAATATGGAAGATAAATAGTTTGGACAAGAAGAGAATAGAAGCTTTCGAAATGTCGTGCTACAGAAGAATGCTGAAGATTAGATGGGTAGATCACATAACTAATGAGGAGGTACTGAATGGGATTGGGGAGAAGAGGAGTTTGTGGCACAACTTGACTAGAAGAAGGGATCGGTTGGTAGGACACGTGCTGAGGCATCAAGGGATCACTAATTTAGTATTGGAGGGCAGCGTGGAGGGTAAAAATCGTAGAGGGAGACCAAGAGATGAAGACACTAAGCAGATTCAGAAGGATGTAGGGTGCAGTACGTACTGGGAGATGAAGAAGCTTGCACAGTATACAGTAGCACGGAGAGGTGCATCAAATCAGTCTCAGGACTGAAGACCACAACAACAACATAAAATATGTTTCTGTTATACATAAACAACTTTCGCATTTGTAAGTAATTACAAGATGGAGAACATTCCACTGAGTATAAAACAACAACAAGAAATTTGTATATTTTTTATGTTTGTGCATGTAAACTGTACTTGCATCAGAAGTAATAGTTTTGATCACATAAAAGCACAGAAGTTACGCGATCAACTATTTTTATGACTTATACCCTGCAGTTTGTATTCTGTAATGATATAAAAAACACAATGGAGTAACAATGAATGACGTGTGGTTCTAATAATGTGCAAAACAAACAACTAAACAAATAAAAAGAAAAGATATCATCAGCTCCTAGATTTCTCTTACACATTCATTTATGTTTCTTCCCTGCCAGTGTTACCAATACTAGAAGTAATCCTATCATTTACTATATCATTTATGTAGTGTACCATAACTACTGAACCATAGTTTTTCAGCACTTAGCCCTACGCTAAATCGTTGCCCCTGTCCAGATACGCTGCCATATAGGCTATCAGCTGCTACAAAAATGTACCAATCAACGGCACAGGCTTCGTCGGGACAGTATTATGGTATGGGAAATATTCACCTTGGCTTCGAATGGAACAATGATATTAATCAAAGACGTCCTGACAGATGTACAGATGTGGACTACATCAATATCATTGTGGACCACCTGCATCACTTCATGCTAACAAAACCTTAACGTTCGAATGCACCATTAATAATGTGCAACTTGACACAGTCATGTTGATTAAATATCTGGACATAACGTTGTAGTGCGATATGATATGGAACAGGCAAGTAAGGATTGTAGTAGGGAAGGCAAATGGACGACTTAAGTTTATTGTGAGAATTTTAGGAAAATGTGGCTGATCTGTAAAGGAGACCACACACAGGACACCAGTGCAACCTATTCTCTATTCTCGAGTTTGTGACCCACACCTGATCGGATTGGAGGAAGACATCAAAGTAATTCAGAGGCAGGCTGTTGACTTATAACTTGTAGGTTCAAGCAACACCCAAGTGTTATGGAGATGCCTCAGGAACTCTAAAAGGAATACCCAGAGGGATGGTCATGTTCTTATCATGGAACACTATTGAGGAGTCTTAAAGAACCAGCATTTGAAGCTGACTGCAGAACGATTCTACTGCTGTCAACATACATGCAGTGGATTTTATTCGATCAAAAAATACCCCATAGAGGAAATGAGTTGCAATAGAGCTAGCCATAGCGAGGTGAGACTGTTACACATTGCAAATCAAAACACAGCCAACTGCGTTGCGAATCAGAGCCAGTTGGGCACAGTATAACAACTGCCGATGCTGCAATATACTAGGGGAAGGACACAAGCTGTCGTGTTGTTGTTGTTGTGGTCATCAGTCCTGAGACTGGTTTCATGCAGCTCTCCATGCTACTCTACCCTTTGCAAGCTTCTTCTCCCAGTACCTACAGCAGCCTACATCCTTCTGAATCTGCTTAGTGTATTCATCTCTTGGTCTCCCTCTACGATTTTTACCCTCCACGCTGCCCTCCAGTACTAAATTGGTGATCCCTTGGTGCCTCAGAACATGTCCTACCAACCGGTCTCTTCTTCTTGTCAAGTTGTGCCACAAACTCCTCTTCTCCCCAATTCTATTCAATACCTCCTCATTAGTTATGTGATCTACCCATCTAATCTTCAGCATTCTTCTTTAGCACCACATTTCGAAAGCTTCTATTCTCCTCTTGTCTAAACTATTTATCGTCCAAGTTTCACTTCCACTCCATACAAATACTTTCAGAAATGATTTCCTGACATTTAAATCTATACTCGATGTTAACAAATTTCTCTTCTTCAGAAACGCTTTCCTTGCCATTGCCAGTCTACATTTTATATCCTCTCTACTTCGACCATCATCAGTTATGTTGCTCCCCAAATAGCAAAACTCCTTTACTACGTTAAATGTCTCATTTCCTAATCTAATTCCCTCAGCATCACCCGACTTAATTCGACTACAATCAACTATCCTCGTTTTGCTTTTGTTGATGTGCATCTTATACCCTCATTTCAAGACACTGTCCATTCCATTCAACTGCTCTTCCAAGTCCTTTGCTGTCTCTGACAGAATTGCAATGTCATCGGCGAACCTCAAAGTTTTTATTTCTTCTCCATGGATTTTAATACCTACTCCGAACTTTTCTTTTGTTTTCTTTATTGCTTGCTCAATATACAGATTGAAAAACATCGGGGATAGGCTAGAATCCTGTCTCACTCCCTTCCCAACCACTGCTTCCCTTTCATACCCCTCGACTCTTATAACTGCCATCTGCTTTCTGTACAAATTGCAAATAGCCTTCCGCTCCCTGTATTTTACCCCTGCCACCTTCAGAATTTGAAAGAGAGTATTCCAATCAACATTGTCAAAAGCTTTCTCTAAGTCTACAAATGCTAGAAACGTAGGCTTGCCTTTCCTTAATCTATTTTCTAAGATAAGTCGTAGGGTCAGTATTGCCTCACATGTTCGAACATTTCTATGAAATCCAAACTGATCTTCCTCGAGGTCAGCTTCTATCAGTTTTTCCATTCGTATGTAAAGAATTCGCGTTAGTATTTTGCAGCTGTGACTTATTAAACTGATAGTGCGGTAATTTTAATATCTGTCAACACCTGCTTTCTTTGGGATTGGAATTATCATATTCTTCTTGAAGTCTGAGGGTATTTCGCCTGTCTCATACATCTTCCTCACCAGATGGTAGAGTTTTGTCAGGACTGGCTCTCCCAAGGCTGTCAGTAGTTCTAATGGAATGTTGTCTTCTCCGGGGGCCTTGTTTCGACTCAGGTCTTTCAGTGCTCAGTCAAACTCTTGACGCAGTATCATATCTCCCATTTCATCTTCATCTACATCCTCTTCCATTTCCATAATATTGTCCTCAAGTACATCGCCGTTGTATAGACCCTCTATATACTCCTTCCATCTTTCTGCTTTCCCTTCCTTGCTTAGAACTGGGTTTCCATCAAAGGTCTTGATATTCATGCAAGTGGTCCTCCTTTCTCCAAAGGTCTCTTTAATTTTCCTGTAGGCATTATCTATTTTACCCCTAGTGAGATAAACCTCTACATCCTTACATTTGTCGTCTAGTCATCATTGCTTAGCCATTTTGCACTTTCTGTCGATCTCATTTTTGAGACGTTTGTATTCATTTTTGCCTGCTTCATTTAAAGGGCCCCTTATCAGAGGGCCCGCACAACAGACAAGCAAGGTGGGATGCCGACCTCTCTTCAAGAACTCGCCAGTAGATGTAAACATCAACAGACTTTCCGCATAAATATTGCATTACTTTGTGAAAAGCCACGTGATACAGATCCACCAATTGGAACTAATGTGACTACATGTAGCACTCCGGCAAATCGGTGCTATAGCCATGCCAGTAGAGTCAGACCGGCAGTGTGTACCTAGAGCTGGGACAGCTCCGACCAATACCTACGCTGGCTCTAGCCTTCAGTAGAAAGTCGTATCTTGTTGCGCATAACGCCACTTTGTAATAGTGAAGTGTAGTATTTTGGTTATTATTTCTGTTCATTGTCTGGTATTCTTATCTGGCTTCTGACATTACAAGAATTGTTGGTTTTCTTGTTCTTGCGTTTGGAAATTAGTGCACGCCAAGGAGGCGCTTTAGTTGAATTAAGTGTGTTCAAACTTGATAGTTAGTTCTTTTCTACCGACAGCAGGACACTACGGAATCCTTCCATCACTTGCACTATGGAAGTGTTTAGAGTATGTATTTTAAGCCCAAACGCACATAATTTGGAGCATGTAAGTACTCAGGCATTTGTGTACTGGATGATTCTCATCTCAGTATCACAGCCTACACCACGAACTTGTGACACCCAGAGTGACATTCCAGAATACAGTATGGGGTCCGCTGTTCGACTACAAGACGTGTCAGCCTGCCTTGAATCACAAAGGAGCTGCTCGCTCGCTGGAGGAAGTTCATAGTCATCGACAGCTGCGCCACCACGCTGTAATCGTGGCCACTGTCAGAGACGTCACTAATAGTGGCATTCAAGTGACGCCATGCTCGACCCTGCTGTTTGCACTGTCAGCAATGCCAGACGTCTATTGTTTCACTTGAGAGGCAACTGGACGCCTCCGCCAAACTTTTCCTGGTGTACTACAGTTGAGGGTCAAACTAAAAAAATTAATTGAACAAATCTACTGTCATCCTGACGTCTCATTTCATTCTCCGCGGGTAACAACCCAAGGGTTATTTAACAGTACATTTCACGTAAGGGCCATGACTATAAGAGAAATTAGGGTCCATCTAGATGCATATAGAAATTCGTTTTTCCTTCGCTCAGTTTGCTAGTGGAACAGGTATGGAAATGACTGATAGTGTTATGCGGTACCCTCCACCATGCACCGTACGGTGGCTTGCGGAGCATTTGTGTAAATTTAGATACAGGTGTCCTCCCTGATAGCAATGGCATCTTTCAACAAGATAACTGTACATGTTACAAGACCCATATCATTGTATGGTGGTTAGAGGAAAATGGTAGTGAACTCAGGTTGGTGTCTTAGTCATTCACCTGATCAGAAACTGATGGAACACATTTGGGACACTATCAGGCTCCTGCTCTTCACCCACAACCAACAGACAAAGGCACAACATGTGTGTAGACTCGTGGTGCCACATACAACCAGATGCCTACGAAGGACTAGTCGACGGACTAAGACAGTATTAAACAGGAGGCCACAATGTTTTGGCTGATGAGAATACTCATCCATATATTCTACCTTTAGGAGGCTTCGATTTCCTCGTGATGAATGGTGTGGAATGTGTCCACTGATGCATAAACATCAGTATGTAGGAAACATTACTTTCCAAACAGCTGCCTTTATTGCCACATCTGCTACAGTCTAAACGATTTCAAAATATAGCGTTACTTAGATAATCAAATGCATGCTATCATGCTTAATGCTGCCAAAAGTATTAGTCTTTTTCACTGGCCAGCATCGGTTCGTCACTAATTACTTACATGTTCTAATTTACTGTATACAGTATACAGCAGAAACCGTAGATTTTCTTATTCACCTCGTGGCACAGACAAAGTGACTGTATCTGTGACATATGAAGCGTCCAGAAACAAACTGCGGTAAATCCACTTTTTCTTGGAAATTTTGTTCCCTGTGCTGCCGTCTATCGATTACACCATTGAAACACGAGCGCAACAGCTTGTGTCTGCCCTAAAACGTACCTGCAAAACAGACTACAGTTGCAGAAGTCGGGGATCCGTGGACACGAAAGCAAAACTCGGCGAATCGAAAAATTTTTACGTCCTAACTAACAAAAGACAGAATGCTTCAGGGATTGTCAGAAATACAGTCCTTATATAAACATAAATCTATGATGAAAAAAATTTCGAAGATCTGCCACACGAATGGAAAGCCAAGCATTTTTATGTCTCCTGAGAAAACCGTCCTGGTGCACTCACTGCACTTGTGGACGACTCACATAGAGAGTTTCTTTTCCGATGGCTTCCAGTCCCTGTTCTTCTTTCGGTCTGTATTCTCGTACCGGTATACGACGAATTTTGTCATGCACTCCTATTACATCGCCTGTGTAGATTTTTCTGATTTCCTTCTATTTTTATTCTAATTTTAATTATATTTTGCTCTGTACTCTGTAATCTCTCAACTCTTTTCTTAAAAACCGCACTCACCTCCGCTGTTTGGTTACCGCTGAAATACCCGTGTTAGAGGAGCTACGCCATATGCGAGAATCGGAACCCCCACCCTCCACTTACCACTCCCATTACTGGGTATTTCAAAAAGATTCATCAGATTTCACAAGACTATGTCTTCCTCATAAATGAAGACAGAAACGTACACATAGTATTAGAAGGTTTTTATATACTTCATAACAATCCTAATTTACACTGGTATATCTTTTGCAAGGATACTTTATGAGAATTACGCTTGGGATCAAAGTTTTCAATTGTCTTCCATAAACTGCTTATTACCATTATGTAGAGCTTGTGGTGACTGGGCTTGTAGCACTTGTACGCAGTATTGTTGGGAGCATAAATGTCGCCACAGAAAGCGTCACACAGACACGTGGTAAATGGCTAACTCTCGACTGGCACGATAAACAGACTTCTGTAAACTAAGTACAAAACTATCGATGTGCTCTACGTTTTGTACACGATGGCGAACTCTGAATTTCCCCGTAGGTTAAGAACCAGTCTCTTGTACGGCTTCCCAACAGTCGAAGATTCGAGCGTTGCACAGTTAGAACTGAACTGCACCTTTTGAAACAGAGAACGATAAAACGCCTTTTGTTGACATTCAGTCACCATCTGGAACCGACACTCACGAGTGAGGAGGCAATTGATCTAGCTGCGCCACGACATACCTACCTGCAGCAATACAGAACTTGCGCCAATGTAAACTTTTAGTTTCAGAGCGCAAGTCAAAATTCACCCCAAGCTTTCCCCGTTCTTCGTGTACAAACCGTATGAATCTTTTTTAAAACAGCGTTTATTACATAAATTTTCGGTCGGTCTATGCTCGCTCGTCTTGTTATTACGCTTTCCGGTGATGGTCTCACACACATTTTCAATGAAACCTGTATTTGTAAACGGTTTCTGTTTTGAACCATAATTACGGCATCTATAAAACACACATTTTCAATGCTTTATGACAGTATTTCTAATCTAAATAATGTCCTTGTTGTGCCTTGCGCAACCCATAAATAAAATAACTGAGGCATCCAGGAGCGTCATGAATAACTGTCTAATCATAGATGATTTTTTTTTTTTTTTTTTTTTTTTGGAAAGCTGTCACTATGTATTTTGAGAATGATATTTTTAACTCTTACTCTTTTGAAAGCTGTTCTAATTTGTAAACAGACAGTTGCAAATAACTGCCTTTATTTTTCATAGTAATTTCGTTGGCATGTAACAAAATGTTAACTATCCTGGCCTATTTTTGTTTCAATGTTTACTTCTTTCTTCTATTGCTTTACGAAATAGTCTATGTGCATATTAAAATAGTTAGTCGTATGCTGCTCTCCTTGAGCCTATTCCATATGAAGTTTTAAATTTAACATCGTTGCTGCGCCGGTGAGTCCGTCATCTGTAATGACTCGTTAAGCAGCCTACAAGTTCTCGACCAGTGCTTCCCTCGCCATTCTTTAGTAATGACTATCCAGGAGTCCGTTTCTGCCCTCGGCAGCAGTGAACGTTTAGTTACCTTCATTTGGACCCCAAAAAATGTCGGGATAACAGGCAATGAATTTGCTGACAACCTGGCTAAACAGGCTACCGGTAAACCAGCTCTGGAGATTGGCCTGCCGGGGACCGAATTGCAATCGGTCTTCCGCCGTAAAGTTTTCGCGATCTGGGACACTGAATGGCGCACCCACAGTACACCAGATAAACTACGTGTTATCAAGCAGACAGCCAATATGTAGCGGTCATCCGTGCGAGCCACTCGTAGGGACTCCGTTGTCCTTTGCCGGTACCGCATAGGCCATACTGGCTAACATATGCTCACCTCCTCCGTCGCGAGGATCCACGTCTGTGTCGCTGTGGTTCCCACACAACTGTCCACATCTTGCTGGACTGCCAAATTTTAGCCACTCTGCGACGGACTTTTAACCTTCCCACCACACTACCAACGGTGTTGGGATACATTGCCTCAACGGCTGATACAGTTTTACGTTTTATTCGTAAGGAGGGTTTTTACCACACAGTCTAAAGGTGGACGTCTGGCCTTCTCTGATAGACCTCCATTTTGTCTTCCTCGCCCTTTCTTTGCTGTTTGTTCGCCTTGATGTTCTTCTTTTCGCCATCTGCGTTCCTCTAGCCTTGACTACCCAGCTTGAGATTTTAGTGTGTTGCAGGGTGACTGGCTCATCCCTTTTATTTCTGCGATCATCCAGTCCAGGCCATCTGCCATATTAATACCTTCAACTACTGTTTCCTTTTAGTGTATGGTTTCCCCTTTCTGATAGCTTCAGCAGTTTTTCCTTTTAGTGTGATTTGATGTTAGTTTTACTCCTTTTACTTTACCAGACTCCTTTTTGGACTGCTTTTAACTCGAGACATGTTTGAATGAGGAAAGCGGGACTGAAGACCCCGTAGTCCACTCCCTTTGCTCCCCAAACCAACCAACCATATTGCTGCCTCTGACCCACACATATTTCGTATAAAAACTGTACAACAACTGATCAAAAGTACCCGAACGCTTACTAGTGAACATTAATAGGTGGGTGTGTCCATCCTCCGCCATTACGACGACTACAACTTGGTGTAGACAAATTCAGTGAATATCTGTGGTGAAATGACTGCCCATTCATCCTAAAGAGCCGAAAGAAGTGAAAGTC
Source organism: Schistocerca americana (assembly GCF_021461395.2). Taxonomy (NCBI): domain Eukaryota; kingdom Metazoa; phylum Arthropoda; class Insecta; order Orthoptera; family Acrididae; genus Schistocerca; species Schistocerca americana. The sequence continues at coordinate 769,192,686 of NC_060122.1, read as the reverse complement.
TTGGAGCGAAGTCGACGTCCTCACTCATCCCAGAGATGTTCCTTTCGTTTCAGGTCGGGACTCTGGGCAAGCCATTCCGTTAGAGAAACGTTAATGTTCAAAAAACATTGCCTCACTTATGCTGCTGTATGACACAGTTACCGTCTCTCTACTGTAATCAGTACACGATGCTACAAAATGTGTTCGTACCATTCCTCGTGTAGTGTTTTCTCAAGCGCAATAAGGAGATCGCATCTTAACCACTAGAAATACCCCTTAACACCACATTCTCCCTATTTCATGGCAGGTAACTTTCTCCAGGCATTCGCCAAACCCAAACCTTTCCATGTGATTCATGCAACATATAACCTGTTTCTAATCAGCCAGTGCCCGCTGACGTGGCTCTTTACCCTACGTCAAAGTGTCACTTAGCACTGTCTAAATAAATCTGTTACTATGACGAACTACTCGATCACTGTGTAGCCATTCATTTTATCTCCCTATGCACAGACATTGAGCTAGCTGGACTGCTGGTTACACTTTGTAACTAACGAGTGATTCCCCGTTCAAATGTCAGAGCATTTCTAGTCCGCGCAGTGAATGGGTTTTTGCGTCTTTTGTCAAGTAAGTCCTTTGCTAAGAACACAGCTAAATAATCCTGTTTCACTATTACTGCGACGAAACTCTTATTAGAATGCCTTATTCGTTTGTAATTTCGCGGGATGGAACAAAAGAAGTTTTATATATATGTTATTGAGATAATACCATCAAATCGCATCACTAAACAGCACAGCCTGACAAATATTCCACTCGCCAGTGATGAATTTAATCCCTGTAAAACAAAAGAAAAATTGCTTTCATGGAGATGTATCTGAAATGTAAAAAGCTGCGACATTCAATGAATGCATTTCCCAGAAATTTCTCGTACTTTTATGTTTGTAGAGATATCGTATCTGTAGCGGATAAATGAGAATGGCATTCCTTCAGCCGAAGTACACAGTAGTAAGGTCGTTTAGTTTTCCTATTTCAGATGTATCTACAATATTAAAACTAAACCACAATTCTATCACACATTTCGCTTGAGCGAATGCCGTTCTCATTTATTCGCCACAGGCACAATAGCTCTACAAAGGCAAAGGAACAAGAGATTTCAGTGAAATGATTTCGTGGAACGCCGTATCTTTTGCCATTTGAGATTCAGCTTCATTTTCTCCACAAAAGTAAGTTTTCTCCTGTTTTAAATGGATTTAATGCAGACGTCAAAAGATGCAGCTTCATTGCTGCAAATGAAATTCCAGTCCAATGTAACTTAACAATACCAGCTGGAACTAACGACAGGTTCTCTTAGTCTGCGGGCATATACAAAGTAAAATTGTAGACGCTATCTCCACCAGATTCACCTATCGTGCTGCGTCTTGCAGCGGTGTAGGTTATTGTTCTGACTTCCTATTCACATTGAAAGGACTCAGCTTTCGTGAAATCCTCAGAAAACACGGCTTACCCTGAGACTGCGTATAATGCTTCTCAGATGAGAAAATCTGTGAAAAACTAGCTGCGCCATACGTCCATGTCGACAGTGTGTATAATGAACTGATTTTACCAGATCCATTTATAACCACTAAACAAAGAAAAATCTTTGAAGAAGTGAATTTTATCCATAGTGGATGCTGTTGAACTCCGTGACTGTTCCTTTATAGGGTGTACAAATATTTCCGCTACCAGTCACACGACCGGTTTCGTGGTTGCGCCTATCCTCAGGTGTTTATACATTCATGTACATGTAAACACCTGAGGATGGGTGCAAGTCCGAAACCGGTCGTGTGACAAATAAATAACCTTTTATTATGACTGGTAGCGGAAATTTTTCTACATGCTGGAAGAAGATTCAGTTCTGAATTGTGTGTCTTTTGTACACGCTATTGCTACCAACTCATTCCCGATATACAGCTCCAGACAAAAACAAAAACGAACACGAACTCAGTTTGTATCAGTCTTACCGCACAATCTTTAAGGTTATTATTCAGAGTGGACACTGAAAGAACAGCAATGTTATTGGTTGATGAATATTTTTCAAACACACACAACATCTGGCAGTTTTGAAAGTTCGCTTATACACCGCCGGAAAAAAAAATAGAACTGGAAAGACAACGTCGATTTTGATCCGATGACCGCATATACCACGTAGGGGGTTTCAGCGTCGTCCGACAACAGATAGCGTAGTGGCATAGTTACTAGAACGCCGTCTGTGTCTACCCTTTAACAAAAATGCTCACAGCCAGAAGGCTCAGTGTGGTGCAAACGCGTGAAGCAAACAGGCAGCCTCGCCACGGAGACCCACTAGTACTTCCTATCGTACAACCAACAAAGCGAGTTTGAAAGGCGTCAAATTGTGTCCTTCCGAATGACAGGATAGTTCTTTCGGAGAATTGCCACGCAAACTGGACGTGCTGCGTCAGCTGTGCAACGATGCTGGTATCAATGGTCACGTGAACGTTGTCATAACCTCAGGTGAAGTTCTGAGCGTCCACGCAGCACAGTAGCCCGCCAAGATCGTCGTATTGTAAGGACAGCAGTGGCAGATCGTACAGCTACCACAGCTCAAACAAGAGGGCTTGTGAGCGCAGACATGTCAACACGAACTGTTGTCAACCAGTTACCAGTAGTGGGATTACGGGCACGCACACCTCTTGCCCGTCTTCCACTCGCGCCACAGCATCGAAGTCCACTGCTCGACTGGCGCCGTCAGAGGGTCACGTGGAGTGGCGCGCCGTGTCTTCAGCGATAAAGGCAGATTCTGTCCTCGTACAAGTGATGTTCGTCTGCGTGTACGACCCAGACCTGGTGAGCGCTGATTCGTAGAACACTTTCGTCCAAGATAAACTGGCGTCATACTGTGCATTCGGGGCTGGAGTGCGATAAACTACAACTCTCGTTCACTTTCGGTGTTTCTGGAGGGGATGCTAACCGCCGCTTGGTACTCGTAGAGTGTTGTTAGACGCGTTCTTTTGCCGTTCTTGCTAGAGGACGGTGACACGTTGTTCCAACATGATAATGTTCGTCCACACACTGCTCGTGAAACTCAACGCGCTTTGCAAGACGTGTGCGTTTTTCAGCGTGGGTCGATACCTTGTACCTGAGAACCGTTTGCGCTGTTGATCTGTAAATATGTGTTGAGTGAACTGGAAACCTGTAAAAGGGTGTACTAATTTTTTTCCGGGAGGTCATTTTTTAAGTGACAATGGCTACTCGAGCGTCGATGATGGTAAAATCATGAGCACAACACGCACATCCAGTCCCGAGCAGAGAAAATCTCTGACCCAGCCGAGAAACGAACCCACGGCCTCGTGATCGAGAGTGAGCACCGCTAATCAGAAGACCACTTTCTGCTGCCAGATATTCCCGAATCGTCACATTCGAGTTTAGGAAATTCAGGATAATGACTGCACAACACACCACGCAGAATTTTTACCCTCCAGAAGAGATTCCATTCACACGAAAAAAATCCGAAATGTTCATAAACGGCATCCACGTCTGATCTCCACACTTTTCTGATACGTCACAATTCATGAAAATTCGCTCCAGGCTATACGACCCATCGTCACAAGAACTGACCAGCGATTCGTCCTAATTCACGCGTGAAATTACTTTCCGAATAGCAAAGAACTTGAAAGATCTCTTCTCTGCTTGGCTGAACACAACAATAGCCAATCAGGTTCCTAGTTTGATTCTTATAACCCAGTACTCTTCATCCTCACACCAATACTGGGACGCCCGCTAAACCCGCTGGGCAGAAAAAGTAAAAGTATTGTGGAAAGGTCCAAGGGTTGAGGTCGGTTTCTGCTTATAATTGTCATTTATTGTAATTTTAGCAACTCTTTCAATGCTGAAGGCCTCCAACAAGAAATCTTAACTAGATAAAAATCCAATTAAGATAGCAATAGAATAATTCAAAAACAGCATACGCAATGTGCAATACATATGGCTGAGGGCCACAATTAATTTCCAGAATTTTAGAATACATTACCATAGACCTTTAAAGGCAGAAGGCCAACAAGAAATCTTTAACAAAATCGAAATTCGATTAAGATAGCAATAAAATAATATAAAACCTAAAGGCAACATATGCAAGGTGCAACACAGATCGCTGAGGGCCACAATTAAATTTCAAAAATTAAGAATATATTACCACAGACCTTTAAAGGCAGAAGGCCACCATGTTTAACGACAATAAATGTTAAAAATCAACAAGATAAAAATCCAATTAAGATAGCAATAAAATAATTTAAAGATGCAACGTATGCAAGGTGAAACACCAATGGCTGAGGGCCCCAATTAAACTTCAAAATTTCCAAATATACTACCATAATCTTTTAAGGCAGAAGGCCGCAGTGTTTAAGCTTGAAAGACAAATTTAAAAAGTAATTTAGCAAAATTTTAAGAAACAAACAAATAACCAGAAGCCTAAAATTTAAAATAGCTGACAACAGATAATTAAACACCGGTGGCACTCAGAAAGCCTCCGGGGAGGTTGGTCTGCCCTAGTTCACTTACTTGATCCGTCGGAACCCATTCAGGGGGTAGCCAAGGACCGACCGACACAACGACTTGCTTCCCGTCAATAAGTACATGAGAACCCCAACCGGCAATGTTACAAACGTGATAATCCACAATTGAGTACGTATTAGCTGTCAAAATTACACACCATGTTGGACAGTGACAACAGGTGAGGAAAGGACGCTGCCTGAAATTGCATTAGTGGCCAGGGCAGGTAACCAGAACACCAGCGGCCACAAGACAGAAAATTCCACTGGTGCACTCAGCGGTAGAACCACTCGGTGTTGCTCACCGGGAAACCTCCCCAATAGCAAACCATCGAAGCGAACCACCAAAACATGAATAGACGTGGCTTGGGGTAGCTGAAACCACTACTCAACTTTGACGTCCTGAATCGCAAACCACGAAGCTCGTAGCGATCGGACAGCTCCACACACGCTCCGACACTGCGCAGGGACTGCCAGCGGCCCCAGCCGACTGCACCTCGCGGAGATAACTTCCCTCGTCCGCAACAACCGACCGACTCACTCCAGAACCCCTTGCCGGAAACTATATGCACCAAACCAAAGATGGTACACGGCGCAAGTATCGATACACATCACTGCTGCCACACGTAGAAGGAAGAGGAACCACGACGTAACCGCGACAAAGGCGGGAAACGAAGCACAGAGAGACAGCGAAGTTCACGAAATGCATGGTTAGGAGAGAGCACGGCAGCACGGCTCAAATACCAGTTCTATAATCAGTTTAGACGAACTTACGTACGCTGATGTACAAAACTTAAGGATGAAATTAACATTCCTACAGTGTTTCACTGCCAAGAAACATAACTGGATAAAACTTGGACCATACATAGAACTGCTACGTTATAGTAAAGAAGGTAACTGAAAGGTATACGCAATGAACGAACACGAATGGCACTGTTGTTCACATATAGCAATTACACTAATATCTCCGCGATTTCCAATGTCTATGGGGCATTAAAATACGCGGGACATACTTCTTGACAGAGTACTTGATCACCACGGACGGCAGTGCATGCCCTGCAACGTGATCGCTTGCTACCCAAAATGTTGCTAAGGAAGTGTTGTGGTAGGGCGTTCCAGTTCTCAACCAGAGCGATTGACAGCTTTCGGATGGTTGGTGGTGCATGCGGCCATGCAGCAGTACGTCTCCCCAGCGTATCCCACACGGCTCGATGGCGTTTAAGTTGGAGGAATGGGCAGGCCAGTCCGTCTCGTTTTAAGATCTCCCCCACCTGGACTGTTTCACAAAGTCTCGCGTTGTCATAAAAAAAAGGAATTCAGGACCGAAAGCGTCCCTGAGAAGACGCACACAGGGAGCAAGTCAGCATAATGTTGACCAATGAAAGTAACGTGTTCGATGATTTGAAGATCAGTACGCCTATGGAACGTTGGGCTTCCCCACGCCATAACACCTGGACCACTAAAACGACGATGCCGACAATGTGCTTGGGTGCATAACAATGTTCGTTCCTGGTACGACCAGCATCGTCAAACATTATCGTTTTGGTGGTCCAGGGGTGTTCTAGGACGGTGAGGAGAGATACGAGAATGAAATATTCGAGATTGATGGCTGTGCCAGTTTTTCTCTAGAGCTCAGAAGTACTGGTGATGAACAGGAGAGGTCTTCAAAAAGTATGAAACACATGTCGTCGAACTCTAAGACCATTGTGCAACAAGAGTGGCCCATTGTCAAAAAGAGAGTGCGCGTTTAGAGTGTCTTGGAGAGACAGTTCTGCTGCGGTACGGACAACAAGTGCATCATGGGGTGAGGGCGAAATGGCGCGGCAACTGCAAACGTCCTCCTAAGTGCAAGTACGCGAGACAGTACAGTTGTTGTCGGGAAACATCTATGCTGCACATAGCCGTGCAGCTCTGACGATGTATAGACAAAATGGTATATCGCGTCCAGCAGTAATGCTATTCTGCCAACAGTCTGACCAAAGTCAAAGAGATATGGCGATGCTGACCAGGAAGGAAGGCCATCGACATCGACCACAGAAGACAGTGTCCACTACCGAGGACCTGATTTTCCAACTGATGAGGGCGGTCGTACTCAACAGGATCCGTAATGAAGAAGAAGATTTCTTTAGTCGAGGATCTGAACGATTCGCAGAACGGCCCAACCGTTTTTCACGGAGCCTTGGTAACTGTTGGAAAATAGTTTCGTGTATCTGTTCGCTTTGAAGTGCAGTGCAGCATTCAGCTGGCTTGACATGATAATGTGTAACTTTTTTGCTGAAGATCCCCTCGTACTAATTATCTTAGTCAGATGAATCATAAATGTGTTTCACGAGAACCGTGAAAGACTAGAGGAGGCCAGAAAGATATAAAAATTACCATTTGCGGGTGTAGTGGAATATTTGCCGAACACAAGACAATTTCAAGGAAAAAATATGGTTCCCATATCTGAAGAGAATGTAAGGAGTTTCATCATGTAAACAGAACGGTAAAAGAGGCTCCAGCAGAAGAGGGAAACAACGGCAACAATTTTCTTTGCGGCTGGATCAGGTGAATCGGCTACTCGTTGAAAGTAGAAGAGGAACCATTATTGGATATGTATACAGTATTTGATCAAAAACATCCAGACATCTATTAGAGAACGTTTTATGGGGTGTGTACGCCCTTAACCTTTATGATGGCTTGGACTCTGCTGGGGACACTTTCAGTGAGCTGCCGGAATGTCTGGAGGATTGGCAGCCGATTCTCCATCAAGAGCTGAAACCAGAGAAGATAGTGTTGGACGCTAGGGTATGGAGAAAAGTCAATGTTGTAAGTCATCTCCAAGGTGTGCTCTAGGGTTGTGGTAGTGACTCTGGATCAGGCCAGCCTATTTCAGAAATGTTATTGTCCACTAACCATTGCCTCACAGATGTTGCTACATAGCAGCGTGCGTTGCCATAATGACACAAACAGTTATGCCCTGGGCTATTCCCGTACTGTATTCAGTACAGAAGCCCGTAAAATATTTTCATATCACATCTTGGGTTGTCGGGTGTTCTACCGGATATCAGCGTCGTACTTGCACGATATTTCGGTCACGTACCTCGTAACCTTCATCAGGTGCGACCTGAGACTGCTCCTCGAGTGGACCTGGTCCAGTATTTATGACTATGGCCTTCCCCCTCCACCAACAGCTGCAGGCGCTTCCTCTGTGGTCCGCGCCCATTCCCTGCGACCTGCTGCAGCGTTGCTGCTCCGTTTTCCGTCCGCTGCGGTTCTAGGTGTTCCCTCTGCTGTCCGCGCCCACCAAACCCGCTGCTGGGGGTTTCATCTACGGTCTGGGGTACCAAGCGTTCCCCCTGCGGTCCGCGTCCGCTCACCACGACCAGCGGGCGCGGACTCCCTTCCCAACCGCTGCTTCCCTTTCATGTCCCTCGACTCTTATAACTGCCATCTGGTTTCTGTACAAATTGTAAATAGCCTTTTGCTCCCTGTATTGTACCCCTGCCACCTTAAGAATTTGAAAGGGAGTATTCCAGTCAACATTGTCAAAAGCTTTCTCTAAGTCTACAAATGCTAGAAACGTAGGTTTGCCTTTCCTTAATCTTTCTTCTAAGTCGTAAGGTCAGTATTGCCTCACGTGTTCCAGTGTTTCTACGGAATCCAAACTGACCTTCCCCGAGGTCGGCGTCTACTAGTTTTTCCATTCGTCTGTAAAGAATTCGTGTTAATTTTTTGCAGCTGTGGCTTGTTAAACTGATTGTTCGGTAATTTTCACATCTGTCAACACCTGCTTTCTTTGGGATTGGAATTATTATATTCTTCTTGACGTCTGAGGGTATTTCGCCTGTTTCATACATCTTGCTCACCAGATGGTAGAGGTTTGTCAGGAATGGCTCTCCTAAGGCCATCAGTAGTTCCAATGGAATATTGTCTACTCCGGGGGCATTGTTTCGACACAGGTCTTTCAGTGCTCTGTCAAATTCTTCACACAGTATCGTATCTCCCATTTCATCTTCATCTACATCCTCTTCCATTTTCATAATATTGTCCTCAAGTACATCGCCCTTGTATAGACCCTCTATATACTCCTTCCACCTTTCTACTTTCCCTTCTTTGCTTAGAACTGGGTTTCCATCTGAGCTCTTGATGCTCATACAAGTGGTTCTTTATCTCCAAAGGTCACTTTAATTTTCCTGTAGGCAGTATCTATCTTACCCCTAGTGAGATAAGCCTCTACATCCTTACATTTGTCCTCTAGCCATGCCTGCTTAGCCATTTTGCATTTCCTGTCGATCTCATTTTTGAGACGTTTGTATTCCTTTTTGCCTTCTTCATTTACTGCATTTTTATATTTTCTCCTTTCATCAATTAAATTCAATATTTCTTCTGTTACCCAAGGATTTCTACTAGCCCTCGTCTTTTTACCTACTTGATCCTGTGCTACCTTCACTACTTCATCCCTCAGAGCTACCCATTCGTCTTCTACTGTATTTCTTTCCCCCATTCCTGTCAATTGTTCCCTTATGCTCTCCCTGAAACTCTGTACAACCTCTGGTTCTTTCAGTTTATCCAGGTCCCATCTCCTTAAATTCCCACCTTTTTGCAGTTTCTTCAGTTTTAATCTACAGGTCATAACCAATAGTTTGTGGTCAGAGTCCACATCTGCCCCTGGAAATGTCTTACAATTTAAAACCTGGTTCCTAAATCTCTGTCTTACCATTATAATCTATCTGATACCTTCTAATATCTCCAGGATTCTTCCATTCATGCAACCTTCTTTTATGATTCTTGAACCAAGTGTTAGCTATGATTAAGTTATGCTCTGAGCAAAATTCTACCAGACGGCTTCCTCTTTCATTTCACTCCCCCAATCCATATTCACACACTATGTTTCCTTCTCTTCCTTTTCCTACTCCCGAATTCCAGTCACCCATGACTATTAAATTTTCGTCTCCCTTCACTATCTGAATAATTTCTTTTATTTCATCATACATTTCTTCAATTTCTTCATCTTGCAGAGCTATTTGGCATATAAACTTGTACTACTGTAGTAGGTGTGGGCTTCATATCTATCTTGGCCACAATAATGCGTTCACCATGTTGTTTGTAGGAGCTTACCCGCATTCCTATTTTCCTATTCGTTATTAAACCTACTCCTGCATTACCCCTATTTGATTTTGTATTTATAACCCTATAGTCATCTGACCAGAAGTCTTGTTCCTCCTGCCACCGAACTTCACTAATTCCCACTATATCTAACTTTAACCTACCCATTTCCCTTTTTAAATTTTCTAACCTACCTGCCCGATTAAGGGATCTGACATTCCACGCTCCGATCCGTAGAACGCCAGTTTTCTTTCTCCTGATAACGACATCCTCTTGAGTAGTCCCCGCCCGGATATCCAAATGGGGGACTATTTTACCTCCGGAATATTTTACCCAAGAGGACGCCATCATCATTTACTCATACAGTAAAGCTGCATGCCCTCGGGAAAAATTACGGTCGTAGTTTCCCCTTGCTTTCAGCCGTTCGCAGTACCAGCACAGCAAGGCCGTTTTGGTTATTGTTACAAGGCCAGATCATTCAATCATCCAGACTGTTGCCCTTGCAACTACTGAAAAGGCTGCTGCCCCTCTTCAGGAACCACACGTTTGTCTGGCCTCTCAACAGATACCCCTCCATTGTGGTTGCACCTACGGTACGGCTATCTGTATCGCTGTGGCACGCAAGCATGGGTGGGGGGGGGGGGGGGGGGGGGGGCATATTGGACTAACAATTATCAAAATCTAAATTTTTGCTGAGCGACATCAAAAATATATAACGTGTAGTTTTTATGCAAATTGAAGTAACAATACATATAAAAGTTTTCACTAAACTTTAAACAGGTTTTTCTCGAGAAAAGATTTTTCAAAATTGCATGCACAATAAAATGAAAACGGTTCAACCTATTAACTTATACCTTACATCCTCGAAAAGTAAACACTTTTTTGGGAGATTGTACCTAAAATACTAGAAATTTTTTATATTAATTATTTTTGTAAAGCCAAAAAGCGTGAAACAAACTGCAAAATATCGAACTCGAAGTTCGACTTTGTACCATATCGTTAACGTTATTTCATAGTGTTCAAGTGTAACCTCCATAAACGTAAAGTAGTATCGAATGATGTTACCCATCATTTATTTAGATAACTCCTGAGGGGTTACACTGCAGGCAGTCTGCGTACTTCAAATTCGTAGGCTCTTGATCGAACCATAATTAAGGGTGCCATTTTTTGTGTCGATAATCTAAAGTTCGAAGTATGATTAACCATAATCTCCAAACACATCCTTTGTTTTGTCTTTTCAATGTCTCAAAAAAAAAATTTGGAACTTCCCCTATTTGTCGCTCATTTCAATCAAAACCTGGCCTTAAGTGCACTAAGGTCAACAACCCTATACTGTAACAGGAATTTATGGCTTATGAGGAACTGTTCGACCATTGTACCTCTTTAATCCCCTGCGAACTAACACCGACAAGAAGAAAGGACAGGATGGTGGGACATCTGTTACGGCATCAGGGAATAACTTCCATGGTTCTGGAGAGAGCTGTAGAGGGTGAAAACTGTAGAGGAAAACAGACATCGGAATACATCCAGTAAACAGTTGAGGACGTAGGTTGAAACTACTACTCTGCGATGGCGATGTTGGCACAAGAAGGAAATCCGTTGCAGGCCGCATGAAACAGTCTGAAGACTGACGAATAAAAAACGAATGCAGTAATATACAGTAATACAGAGGAACTGGGTTCAGTTTCCGAAGCTGCCAGGAATATCTCCTTGGTGGGACGACTGGAACGGGGTGCTCTCAGTCTCGTGAAGCCAGTTGAGGACCTACTCGACGGAGTGGTTGCGGCTCAGGACATCTACATTTATAGTCCGAAAGCCACCCAACGGTGTGTGGCGGAGGGCACTTTATGTGCCACTGTCGTTGCCTCCCTTTCCTGTTCCAGTCGCGGGAAGAATGACTGCCGGAAAGCCTCCGTGCGCGCTCGAATCTCTGTAATTTTACATTCGGGAGGTATAAGTAGGGCGAAGCAATATATTCGATACCTCATCCAGAAACGCATCCTCCCGAAATCTGGACAGCAAGCTACACAGCGATGCAGAGCGCCTCTCTTGCAGAGTCTGCCACTTGAGTTCGCTAAACATCTCCGTAACGCTATCACGCTTACCAAATAACCCTGTGACGAAAGGCGCCGCTCTTCTTAGCTGTGTGCTAACTGCGCATGTCACCATACAGCATCCCATGACGCGATTTTCAGAGGATGACTCGACGGTCGTTCGGTACCGATTGGCTCCTCCAGGACCTATGGACAGAGTTCGGGCCTCATTTGTCAACCAGATGCCTAACGCAAGTAAAGTGCCACGGTACCAGCTGGAACGTCTCACAAAGAGAGGGAAGGAAGACATCAGTTTTCGACCGTAGTCGTTCTCCGATGACAGACACGTCTGTACGTAGCTAGAGCTTGATGCAAAGCAGCTGTTTTATGCACCCTTGCCGAGTAGCGCGTTCGGCAAGCGGAGTAGCGACGTGACAGACACCCGGACACGAAGGCGGGGATACGTTGAGGCCTGTCGTCGTGGCGCGTGTAACGAGCGGAGGCGCGGCGTCACACGGCGTCGCACGGCGTCGCGTGGCGTCCCGACGGCCGGCGTCTGACGTGGTGGCGTGGCGGCGTGGCTAACGACCGGCCGACAGCACCTCGCGGTCTTAAAGGAGACGGGGCGTCGCGCGCCACGTGCTGCGGCGTCCCAACACACACGGCGAGTTGAGAGCCTCCACAAGCCGTGAACATCTCGGACACAGGGCGACCCGTGGCTCCCATGTTGCTCTTGTTGTTGTTGTGGTCTTCAGTGAATGTCAGCTACAAGGCCGGACAACAAGCTGATTAACAACAACAAAGCAACAGCAGCAGGACGTAAGACGTGTTCCTCTTATCTATGGTTACCAAAATTTCTGAGAATGCTTCTCCTGAGTTAACAAATCTTATACTACTGGCCATTAAAATTGCCAAACCACGCAGATGACGTGCTACAGACGCGAAATTCAACCGACAGGAAGAAGATGCTATGATATGCAAATGATTAGCTTTTCAGAGGATTCACACAAGTTTGGCGCCGGTGGCGACAGCTACAACGTGCTGACACGAGGAGAGTTTCCAACCAATTTCTGATGCACAAACAGCAGTTTACCGGCGTTGCCTGGTGAAACGTTGTTGTGATGCCTCGTCTAAGGAGAAGAAATGCGTACCATCACGTTTCCGACTTTGATAAAGGTCGGATTGTAGCCTATCGCGATTGCGGTTTATCGTATCGCGACATTGCTGCTCGCGTTGGTCGAGATCCAATGACTGTTAGCAGAATATGGAATCGGTGGGTTCAGGAGGGTAATACAGAACGCCGTGCTGGATCCCAACGGCCTCGTATCACTAGCAGTCGAGATGACAGGCATCTTATCCGCATGGATCTGACGGATCATTCAGCCACGTCTAGATCCCTGAGTCAACAGATGGGGACGTTTGCAAGACAACAACCATCTGCACCAACAGTTCGACGACGTTTGCAGCAGCATGTAGTATCAGCTCGGAGACCATGGCCGCGGTTACCCTTGACGCTGCACCACAGACAGGAGCGCCTACGATGGTGTACTCATCGGCGATCCTCGGTGGACGAATGGCAAAACGTCATTTTTTCGGATGAATCCAGGTTCTGTTTACAGTATCATGATGGTCGCATCCGTGTTTGGCGACATCGCGGTGAACGCACATTGCAAGCGCGGATTCGTCATCGGCATACCTCTCGGTTACCTCTTGTACGCATTGACGGCACTTTGAACAGTGGACGTTACATTTCAGATGTGTTACGACCCGTGGCTCCACCCTTCATTCGATCCCTGCGAAACCCTACATTTCAGCAGGATAATGCACGACCGCATGCTGCAGGTCCTGTACGGGCCCTTCTGGATACAGAAAATGTTCGACTGCCGCCCCAGCCAGGAGATTCTCCAAATCTCTCACCAATTGAAAACGTCTGATCAATGGTGGCCGAGCAACTGGCTCGTCACAATACGCCAGTCACTACTCTTGATGAACTGTGGTATCGTGTTGAAGCTGCATGGGCAGCTGTACTTGTACATGCCAATGCCCAGGCGTATCAAGGCCGTTATTACAGCCAGGGGTGGTTGTCCTGGGTACTGGTATCTCAGGATCTATGCACCCAAATTGCGGGAAAATGTAATCACATGTCATTTCTAGTATAATATATTTGTCCAATGAATACCCGTTTATCATCTGCATTTCTTCTTGGTGTAGCAATTTTAATGGTTAGTAGTGTAACTAGCAACCCCCCCCCCCCAATACCTCCCCTCCCTGACTTTAGAAAAAAAATAATTATTTTCTTAAAACACTGCCAATTCTCAATATTGACGCTCGGTTCGACACTCGAGAGCCTTGAGTCAGCAGTGTACGCCGAGGAAGTCTATACTCATACATGCGCAGTTGTGCTCTTTCTAAATGCAAGGAATAATATTACGAGTCTTAAGACCCGTAGGATAAAATTATGTAATCGACTGACAGTGAGTTGTCGGTATATTTCTACATTTATTGACAACTTGAAATTGTACCGCATAGACAGAGATTTGGTTGCTATAGCAACTTGTCTCAATAACAATAACATAATGTCAACCACAAACAAGTTACTTCAAGCAATTTCAAAGCTATACTGAATTTAGCGATCTAATGCCTAACAAAGACCGTCATCAGAAAACCTTCAACATAACAATCACTTAATTACTGCACTGAAAATAATTAAAATTTATATGAACTTCTAAAACATGATTAAAAACCACAATGATAAGACAAGTCGGTGCAAATCAATTGTAGAAATACCTGAATTTACACGATCAAATGTTTACCATAAATGCCAGAACATTCAGACTAGCTTCCCTTTTGTGGTATACGGACCTCTGCCATTGTATGTTCCAGTAAACATGTTAATATGGCTGATAACCAGGACATGGGCTGCTAGAATGGAAGGACTGAACCCAATTTGGGAGACACTCGAAAAATATATATTTTTTTTATTTGGCAATACACTTCGTACAGTACATAGTGGTTTATTAATTAATTAGTTTTATATTCCGTATTTCAATTTGCACGATAAATCTTAATGCTGTGGAACGAGTCATTTTACATTTCATCGCAAATTAATTTGTGAATACGACTACGTGCCGAATATTTATAAGTCAAAGAAAAGTTGGGCGTTATGAATACCTACTCACTACCTCTTCTTCTACTGGATGGGAGCTGTCAAGGAGCTGTCAAGGAGAAACTTTTTCAATTCGTTTTCAGTTTTTACTTCGCTGTCTTTAAGACATTTTATATCACTGGATAAGTGATCAAAAATTTGTAGTAGCATTGTGCACCCCTTTTGTGATAACGACATCCTTAACGTGGAGTAATGAGTGTCATTTTTCCTTCTGGTACTGTAATCATGTACATGTCCGCCCCCGGTAGTCAGCGCGACAGAATGTCAATCCTCATGGCCGGGGTTCGATTCCCGGTTGGGTTGGAGATTTTCTCCGCTCAGGGACTGGGTGTTGTGTTGTCCTGATCATCATCATTTCATCCCCATCGACGCGCAAGTCGCCGAAGTGGCGTCAAATCGAAAGACTTGCACCCGGCGAGCGGTCTACCCGACGGGAGGCCCTAGCCACACGACATTTTATTTATCATGTACGAGGTGCATTCAAGTTCTAAGGCCTCCTATTTTTTTTTTTTAATTAACTACTCACCCGAAATCGATGAAACTGGCGTTACTTCTCGACGTAATCGCCCTGCAGACGTACACATTTTTCACAACGCTGACGCCATGATTCCATGGCAGCGGCGAAGGCTTCTTTAGGACTCTGTTTTGACCACTGGAAAATCGCTGAGGCAATAGCAGCATGGCTGGTGAATGTGCGGCCACGGAGTGTGTCTTTCATTGTTGGAAAAAGCCAAAAGTCACTAGGAGCCAGGTCAGGTGAGTAGGGAGCATGAGGAATCACTACAAAGTTGTTATCACGAAGAAACTGTTGCGTAACGTTAGCTCGATGTGCGGGTGCGTTGTCTTGGTGAAACAGCACACGCGCAGCCCTTCCCGGACGTTTTTGTTGCAGTGCAGGAAGGAATTTGTTCTTCATAACATTTTCGTAGGATGCACCTGTTACCGTAGTGCCCTTTGGAACGCAATGGGTAAGGATTACGCCCTCACTGTCCCAGAACATGGACACCATCATTTTTTCAGCACTGGCCGTTACCCGAAATTTTTTTAGTGGCAGTGAATCTGTGTGCTTCCATTGAGCTGACTGGCGCTTTGTTTCTGGATTGAAAAATGGCATCCACGTCTCATCCATTGTCACAACCGACGAAAAGAATGTCCCATTCATGCTGTAGTTGCGCGTCAACATTGCTTGCAACATGCCACACGGGCAGCCATGTGGTCGTCCGTCAGCATTCGTGGCACCCACCTGGATGACACTTTTCGCATTTTCAGTTCGTCATGCAGGATTGTGTGCACAGATCCCACAGAAATGCAAACTGTGGAAGCGAGCCCGAGGTTGTTTCGGTTTGTTGTCACACGATGTTCTGCCTTCGTTAAACTGTCGCACCCACGAACGCACTTTCAACACACCCATAACTCCATCACCACATGTCTCCTTCAACTGTCGATGAATTTCAATTGGTTTCACACCACGCAAATTCAGAAAACGAATGATAGCACGCTGTTCAAGTAAGGAAAACGTCGCCATTTTAAGTATTTAAAACAGTTCTCATTCTCGCCGCTGGCGGTAAAATTCCATCTGCCATACGGTGCTGCCATCTCTGGGACGTATTGACAATGAACGCGGCCTCATTTTAAAACAATGCGCATGTTTCTATCTCTTTCCAGTCCGGAGAAAAAAATTCGGAGGCCTTAGAACTTGAATGCATCTCGTACATCATTGTTCATTTTGAACTGAGAGAATAAATGCACTGTGAAACAGAATGTCCAACTCCTTAAACAGATGTCTACAAGACTATCATGGTGAGCACCACAAAATATTCTTATAGCACGTTTCTGAGCAACATTGACTCTCCTAAAATGAGTTACCTCAGGACATTATCGCAAATGACGCTACTGAAAGAAACTACATAGAATATGTCAACTTACCGATTTGTCTCTCCCCAAGACTTGCAATGATTCTAAGCGCAAATATGGCTTAAATAAGTTGCGTTAGGAGTTTCAATGTAAACTCTCATCAGTATGAAAACCTAAGAATTTTTAAGTTTCCACTTCATGTATTATTTCTTCACTTAAACTTTAGTGCCAATGTATATAATTTACAGAAATTTAAAGTTAACTTTAACCTGTGATGACAGTATTGTGTGCAGAACAGAATACGTTGCGTCTTTTTGAAACTGAGGGTATGAACACACGAAGAAAACCAGTCAATGATGCTTTTAAGAACATTGTTTACATTTCTTCTGTTTCTGTACGTATGTTTGGATTGATTACAGTACTAGTGTTATCTCCAAAAAGAACTAATTCCGCTTATTTTATTTTGGATGGAAGATCCCTTACATGTATGAGGAACAACAGCGATTTAAACAGTGAGATGGCTTCGATAAACCGCAGGAAATACCAACAGGTGCTATTTTTTGTTTAATGCTTGCAAAATTTGTTTGGCATTCTCTGTAGAGTAATTCTCCGAAACCCAAATTGATTTGCTGAGGATACTATTGTTGCTAAGGTGACATACTATACTAGAATACATCACTTTCCCAAACAATTTGGAAAATATCAGCAGTAAAATAGATCCTTAGATACTAAAATCTCTCCTATAACCTTTCATAAACAGCGGAATATTTCAGTACTCCTACAAAAACGCCTTTAATTAGTGGTGCATTACATATTTCACATGATACCGACGTTATATGGGAACAAATTGTTGGAAACACCATCAACATCAAATCTTAGTTTTGAGGCAATGTGTGACTTTGCTAATTTCAGAAGGAGAAGCTGGTAATATATTCATATGATTTAATTCTATTATAGTTATATTTTAAACATTCACTGTTCTTTTTCTCTTTAACTGATTCTTCCTATAGCTTCCACTGAATTCAAGGAAAATACATTTACCAGCTGCGATTCATCCTTTATAGCCCTTCCATTCACTTCAATTGTGATGTTATACTGTTCTGTGGCTGGTTGTCTTGTGTCCCATGTCATTATTTTCAACATAGCCTGAAGTCTGCTATGATTACTGATTTCCGAAGTTATGCACCAAGTAGGGAAATCCGAAAGGGTTGGACCAGAGGGGATTTTACACACTTCATTCACTGGTAAAACAGTTTTACACTCTTTCAATCACATAGCAGCCAATTCGGCTTGTAATTGTTTTTAATTTAATAAAAATTCCAAGCAATGAGACTGATTTAAACTTTAGTGCCAATTTATATAATTTACAGAAAATTTAAAGTTAACTTTAACCCACGATGACAGTGTTCTTTAGGGCAAGACTCGCCCCATATAAGACTTAGAATGAAATAAAGGTAAATCGGTAAAAAAGACAGATGTAAATCAAAATAACAATATCAAAACAGATCAAAAGGGCCTTAATTATCAAATGGTAATTATATATATGTATATATGTTGGGATCCCAACGCACATCAAAATTTGCTTAAGGTGAAGGCCACAAGCTAACTGATACAAACTCAGAATTATTCCAAGTGGAAATTTAACTTCCACAGGAACGTTAAGCAGTGCTTTTTTGGTTGAAGGAAATCTCGCGCAAGACAGACAACGGCGAGAGCTGTCGAGCGTATACAATCCAAATGACGTAAACAGACAGCTAAGCAAGCCACAGGGCGCGAGTAAGTGGGGTCAGACCCTGGGAAACAAATACCAGACGGAGTGCAAAAGATTAACGACGGTTTCCTGCAGCACAAATAATAATTAGGAGGAATTCCAACACATAGCCGTACATCAAATAAATAATTTTTATGGTAGAATTAATCTGACCTCTAACCAAAATCCTGACAACTGAACTGCCTATTTTATAAGTTAATCAAAAGAATTAAGGAACCAGCTACACATATTTAAAAAATAATTATGTCAACAAGAAAATGGTAATATCGGTTTTTTCTTTTTTACCAAGCCATTAAAGCAGCCACTAGGACCTCGCATGACTTTGAAAGTTCATCAGTCCATAGAGTTTCGCAGAGAACAAATGCTTCCTGGAACAGACAAAATTAATGCAATCTCTTAGACAGCATAGGTCTTAAGCGTTAGCTTCAAGGAAACCAAAGCAACAAAACTAAATTACAAATACACCAATAAAATAGCAAAACCGACGCACATTCTGACATGAACAATTTTAAACGTCCCTGATGACTAGTAATACAAAAGATTTGACTACTCCCCCCAATTGAAATTACTTGGCCAACCATTTACATCAAAAAATGAGAAGAATTAATGGGAGGCGTACAAGAACAGGTAACTCTTACACTAATGCACACAGCCAATTATCCATATAAGCTTCCTTATGGAACACGGCGCTTTACACTGGCAAAACGTTTACAGGCATCACGGTTACATAAGGTTGACATATAAAACAAATTATAATGAGATATCAAGCAATGAATCAGTATAAAATGTCTTCCAGATCTTGGAATCACATTCCCCATCGAAGACCATGGAGACACGGGCGTCCGTACCCAACAAACAGAAGGAAGACAGAAGAAAATGACAGTGAATACTGCCCTGACATCTCGGCACCCTTCTGATAAATCACGTTCTGATAAACGTCGGTACTCAGCTTACGAGAGGAACTTGACACCACATAACACCAAGGCGAAGAGTCCCAAAAGAAAGAGCTCGTTACAGCTTCGTTCTTCAGTTCATACTGCCCAGCAAACTGGTCACCACACCCGGTGCCGCCACACCAGAGGGCGCTACGCTCCAACGGCCTCATGTTAGTCAAAGATCTTAAGAATATTGATATCGAAAACACTGCGAGAAAGCCGCCACGGCTTTAGTAACCTTTCTTAATTATTTTGAGTACTTTTTGCAATACGCAACTGCTTCAAGGTCTCTACTTGTTCTTGCCAATAGATACAGTTCCTTTACCCTTTCACAAGAAACTGTAAATGACTAAATGATCCATGATGTTTTAATGTCTTTTGATTAGCTTATACTTAAAGCTACACTACTGGCCATAACAATTGCTACACCAAGAAGAAATGCACATGATAAACTAGTATTCATTGGACAAATTTATTATACTAGAACTGACATGTGATTGCATTGTCACGCAGTTTGGGTGCGTAGATCCTGAGAAATCAGTACCCAGAACAACCACCTCTCGCCATAATAACGGCCTTGAGACGCCTGGGCATTAAGTCAAACAGAGCTTGGATGGCGTGTACAGGTACAGCTGCCCATGCAGCTTCAACACGATACCACAGTTCGTCAAGAGTAGTGACTGGCGTATTGTGACAAGCCAGTTGCTCGGCCACCATTGACCAGACGTTTTCAATTGGTGAAAGATCTGGAGAATGTGCTGGCCAGGGGAGCAGTCGAATATTTTCTGTACCCTGGAAGGCGCAGGGATCGAAGGAAGTGTAGGGCCACGGGTGGTAACACATCTGAAATGTAACGTCCACTGTTCAAAGTGCCGTCAGTGCGAAGAAGAGGTGACCGAGACGTGTAACCAATGGCACCCCATACCATCACTCCGGGTGATACGCCAGTATGGCGATGACGAATACACGCTCCCAATGTGCGTTCACCGCGAGTCGCCAAACACGGATGCGAGCATCATGATGCTGTAAACGGAACCTGGATTCATCCGAAAAAATGACGTTTTGCGATTCGTGCACCCAGGTTCGTCGTTGAGTACACCATCGCAGACGCTCATGTCTGTGATACAGCGTCAAGGGTAACTGCAGCCATGGTCTCCGAACTGATAGTCCATGCTGCTGCAAACGTCGTCGAACTGTTCGTGCAGATGGTTGTTGTCTTGCAAACTTCCCCATCTGTTGACTCAGGGATCGCGACGTGGCTGCACGATCCGTTACAGCCATGCGGTTAAGATGCCTGTCATCTCGACTGCTAGTGATACGAGGCCGTTGGGATCCAGCACGTCGTTCCGTATTACCCTCCTGATCCCACCGATTCCATATTCTGCTAACAGTCATTGGATCTGGACCAACTCGAGCAGCAATGTCGTGATACGGTAAACCGCAGTCGCGATAGGCTGCAATCCAACCTTTATCAAAGTCGGAAACGTGATGGTACGCATTTCTGGTCCTTACACAAGGCATCACAACAACGTCTCACCAGGCAACGCCGGTCAACTGGTGTTTGTGTATGCGAAATCGGTTGCAAATTTTCCTCATGTCAGCACGTTGTAGGTGTCGCCACTGGCGCCAACCTTGTGTGAATGCTCTGAAAAGCTAATCATTTGCGTATCACAGCATGTTCTTCGTGTCGGTTACATTTCGCGTCTGTAGCACGTCATCTTCGTGGTGTAGCAATTTTAATGGTCAGTAGTGTATTTTCAGATAACGATATCATTTTATCATTTGGTCCACTACAAATTTCATCCCAGGTCATCGCTTATAAACTAGTCTTCAGCAAAGTTATGCTGGAATCATTAAGTGACATTTTTCAGTGCCCAACAATGGTGCAAAGGTCCCACTGATGGTGTTGCCGAATTGGGGGTGGGGGGTGGGGGCAGGGGGGTGGGATGCCCTACACGGGCCTTTTCTCACTTTTTCCACGAATGTAGCAATGTCGCAACCCCCTCCCTATTGTGCACAGTTCACACGAGGACGCAGAAAATAAGAGTTGGAAAAGCGTAAACACTCATACCTGCTTCAGGCCACATTGAAATTTCATCGAATAGTTCAGGATGGTCCCTAATTGTTACACCCTGTACGCCAGAGAAAATACTGCGGTACACCCCAAAGTGGGTAGATCATGACCAATGATGTTGCAGCCCCATAGCCGTTGCCTTAGAGAAGGGTTGAACTGTCCTTGGAGGGGCGGGGACAGCGGTGTCAAAGACTATGACGAACGATGCCCTATAGCGCATTTCACTGAAATCTGTCGTTTTAGGCCACGAAATATGTGAAAATGAAGGCCTCAAAGGAACGAGTGATTCATTTCATGCATTTTATGACACCTCCTGCAGCCATTTCGTGTCGATTCTGAGCAGCAATGTGCCTAAATGTATTCTTCGGCCACCCATAAGAAAATAGTGTGATTTCAATGCTGGACATCGCGGTTCCGTAACCTGTCGCAGAGTCATGAAGGGAGGGGTTGGTGTGACACGGCCACGGTGCTTTGGGCAAAATTATGATAAATCTGATACCAATGAGACCTTTTTTTCTGTTCTTCTTGTTTTGCGAGTGTGGACACCTTGCTGTTTGAAGTGTGCTCGAGCCACATGGCATCGTTGCAAAGAACCACGCTTCTGCACCATTACAGAGGAAGATTGTGGCCACGTCCGAGCAAATTTCGAAGTTCTGTCTAACAAAGGGAGTCTATGATGGGCTTTTAAAAAAAGTGGCCCTGAATTTCTTTGCGCAAGGTATTAACTCATTTGTAAAGCAATCATACGCCTGAATCTGTTTTATACATGGGAGTTCCAATCTTTAAAGAAGCACGGTTGGGGAGGTGGTTATATTGGTAGTTACTAATGCACAATTATATATCATTTTTCCACATTTTCACCATTGTTATCCAAGCATTTGTTGCATTGTTTAGCTAGCTTGTAGAAACCGGCATACAAGAAGTCACAGTCCTGGTCTAGGAGCCTCTTGATAACAGCGCACCAGCCAGCTGCAACTCTAATAGCCTGGAGAGATGAAAATCATCTGGTGCAAGATCCTCGCAATACGAGAATTTTCCAATACACTCTGTCGGAAACTCCAGGTCAAATCAAGTATAACCGAGGCCGTATACTGTCCGGTATTGCCGTCCAACGACAGGACACGTTTGGAAAGCAATCTCAATCGTATTCTCCGAATCGTTATGTGCAACCGTTCTAGATGGGCAAAAATATGTGGGAGCTGACGAAGTCAACCAGCAGCAAACGTTGTGAGTCTCAAAAAGGCTGAGACCATAACTCTCTTTGCAGATACCGTTGTTTTGAATTTATTAAGGGAGACGGAGTGTCTCCCCTTAACATTGGTGCTTTATTCGTCTCAAGTGCCTCATAATGCTTTCACGGTTCGTCCCCTGTCGATGCGGTATGGAAATGTAACACAAGTTCTAGAAAGGAAACACCACTCGTTTGAGTTTATTTTCGCCTGACAGTTTGCGCAGTACCAGGCGAGAACATGTCTTGAGTTGGTCCCGTGCGTTTTTCACGACATCCGCTAAACAGCTAAACAGCAATGGTATAGATATGCGTATTCAAATACAGCAGAGTACGGTGCTTCGGTCGACAGCGCCTATGTAAGACAACAAGTGCCTGGCGCAGTTGTTTGATCGGTCACTGCTGCTACAATGGCAGGTTATCAAGATTTAAGTGAGTTTGAACGTGGTCTTAGAGCCGGCGCAGGAGCGATGGAACACAGCATCTCCAAGGTAGCGATGAAGTGGGGATTTTCCCGTACGACCATTTCACGAGTGTACCGTGAATACCAGGAATACGGTAAAACATCAAATCTCCAACATCGCTGCGACCGGAAAAAGATCCTGCAATAGCGGGATCAACGACGACTAAAGACAATCGTTCAACGTGACAGAAATGCAATCGTTCAGCAAACTGTTGCAGATTTCTATGCTTTGCCATCAACAAGTGTCAGCGCGCGAACCATTCGGCGAAACATCATCGATGTGGGCTTTAGGAGCCGAAGGCCCACTCGTGTACCCTTAATGACTTCATGACACAAAGCTTTTCGCCTCGCTTGGGCCCGTCAACACTGACATTGGACTGTTGATGACTGGAAACATGTTGTCTGGTCGAAAGAGTCTCGTTTCAAATTGTATCGAGCGGATGGACGTGTACTGGTATGTAAACTGTTCGCGTGCCGCCGTGATTACAGTATATCCACTGCAAAATGGCACTATCCAAAACTGGCGGCGAAGCAACTGTGAACCACCACGGGTCTATAGACAAAAGTAAACGACAGCTGCGTAGATGTGTACGGGCGAACAG
Source organism: Schistocerca americana (assembly GCF_021461395.2). Lineage (NCBI taxonomy): Eukaryota > Metazoa > Arthropoda > Insecta > Orthoptera > Acrididae > Schistocerca > Schistocerca americana. The sequence continues at coordinate 769,168,952 of NC_060122.1, read as the reverse complement.
ACGTGTAACTGTTGAGCCACTGACCGCCCACATGAGTCAACGGGCTACCAACAATGTCTCCTTTGCTACGTATGAATCTCCGCAGCAGGCGACCAGATCATACTGACTGCTGTTCGCTGGCGAAGAAGACTGGAATTTGCAACCCAGTACCGCAGCTAGACGTCCACTAAGTGACGACAGGTGGAATTGTCAGATGAATCACCTTGTATGTTCCATCTGACAGATGGCTTAGTGTCAATGGCTCTGCAATAATCATCGTAACGGGCCAGGTGGGAGAAGGGGCGTTATGGTCTGGAGAATGTTTTCGTGGTATTTTCTGGATGATCTCGCCATTCTGGAAAGCATGATGGCTCAATGCAACTGTGCACCTATTATTGGGGATCATGTCCATCGCTGCATGCAGTTTGATTTTTCCTCGGCACGACGGCATCTAACTGCAGGACAATGAGTTTGCAGTATTCTCCTGGCCACCAAATTCCCCAGATTTAAACCCAATCGGGAATCTGTAGCAGCACCTAGATCGAGCTGTTCGCGCCGTGGATCCTCAACAGAGAAACCTAGCGACACTAGAGTCTGCGTGGCTCCACATCTCGATCGGTATCGTCCAGAACCTCATTCACTACTTGCCTGCACGTCCATGCTGGAAAATGTGGCTGTTCAGGCTTTCGACAGATGGTCACATTAATGTCACTGGACCCTGTATTTCAAGGTCACGAACAGTGGCAATCTTCATAAACTAAACCTTCAAATGTCACATACCTTTACATCACTTAAAAGGCACACAGCTACAACATATCTAATCAACAAGAAAAGTTTAACTTAATACTCGTTTTAAACAGGGGCCGAATTAAGAAGAGTGTTGGAATTCTGAGCAAGACCCTCACTTATACTGGAGACAAATATACTGACACATACAGTTTACCAAACCTTGCACTCCCGCTAAGAGGTGACATTAAACCAGCCCAATATACAAACATGACGGAAGAGACACAACTAAAAATGACAACGCCGTGATAAGCCAGAATGACAGCTCAAATGGTTCAAATGGCTCTGACCACTATGGTACTTAACATCTGAGGTCATTAGTCCCCTAGAACTTAGAACTACTTAAACCTAACTAACCGAAGGACATCACACACATCCATGCCCGAGGCAGGATTCGAACCTGCGACCGTAGCGGTCGCACGGTTCCAGACTAAAGCACCTAGAAACGCTCGGCCACACCAGCCGGCAATGACAGCTCAAAACAATGATGTTGATACACTTATCAATCACAATGTCTGGATAACAACGTCACTCAGATGCTGATCAACGACAATGTCTGGCTAACAACGGCGTTTAAACACTGATGGACTGCATTACGTACCAGTCACACTGCTGCACAATCCCCTACCAGGAAAAGAACAGAATTCACAGTAAAGTACGGCAAACCGACAACAGCTGCAAATCTGGCGATTAGTGGCGTGGCAGCTATTTATCTCTTGCAAGTGCAGCGGAGAACCATGGTAGCATAATCCTGTCACTTTCACTTTTATCCGTATCGGAACTTGAGAGGTGCAGCATTCACCAGGGCGCCGTACTCTGTACGCATCACCGATAATAGGAAACAGACAGCCTGCACTCGTTTCTGTAGTTCGGTAACTGCCTTCGTCGCACAGCAGTCGAACGTCCGTGACTTGAATACACGGACTGGATGACTGCCGACCCACTCCAGCTGAAAACCTGTTCACTTCCTCGTCAGCAGGCAGAGTGCACGCTGACACTCCACACCACCCGACAGCGCTTCGACTTCGTCCTTGGTCACAGATAACATCAGCCACACAGCACTATAACGAAGCGTTCTCTCACATCGACAGGTAGAGACGTTCCTGGAACGGCTCTGTTCCGACCCTTACAGCGTACTACATTCTGTGTCTATCATGTCTAGTTGATAAGGACTTGTTGTATGCGATTTCCTTTACACACGTATTACACTTAATAAAGTAAATATGGCAGAAGTAAAGCTGTGAGGAGCGGGCGTGAGTAATGCTTCGGTAGCTCAGATGGTAGAGCACTTGCCCGCGAAAGGCAAAAGTCCCGAGTTCGAATCTCGGTCGGGCCCACAGTTTTAATCTGCCAGGAAGTTTCATATCAGCGCACACTCCGCTGCAGAGTGAAAATCTCATTCTGGAAATATGTTGCACTGTTGTAATTACCAAAACAAGTCTGATGCCCAACGTCCAAGGGAGCAGGAAGCGAACATTTTACAACAGAAAACTAGTTGCTGTACATGGTAGCTGACTGGCACTATAGCAACTGATGGCCGCAGAGGCCGTTTTACAAATATCAACAAAACTTTTGCGTCACTCCGATAAGTCACACAGGTGAGTTGCTAATGTGACTGTTTCGCTGTTTCGTTACCGATCGAAAGGTCACCACTGGTGTATGTAAACATACGCACAGTTACCATGAGCGCCACCTACAGGCAGGTAGATGCACTCAAATGGACTGCACCGTTTCAGCTGATAGTAAAGCACAAGCAGGCACTCATTGTAGACGTCTGTCGAACAGTAGAGTGAACACACTGGTTTCAGCTGGAATTCACATCAAGAAAAAAATTTTTTGAAGGACATCACCTTTACGCCAGCGACTGTTATATCATGTTACACGCTGAAGGCTTGTCAAGCAGGGAAGTTGCTCGACGTGTGCACCCAAGTCGCAGTGACGTGGTGCGGACATATTGACAGGTAATGTTGAGGACTAACACGGCACAGGCTGTCCTCTTTCTACAGATGCACTTGATAATCCATCTATACGGCTTTTCAGCCAAAGCAACAGTTCGGTCAGTTCTCCAGAACTGAATTCGATGTTCTCACAGGCTACGGGACGCCATGGATCACATAAAGCTGCCAGCAGACTATTGGATGTTGCGAATCTCCGTTAAGGAGGGGCAAGGCATCATGCAGAATGGACGTACCTAGGATTGACGTCTGGTGCTGCTGACGAATGAAACTCAGATCTGTTTGTACCCTGACAATCGCAGACAACGCATGTGGAATTATTCTGGGGTGGCATTACATGGGACCACCGTGCACCTTGCGACCGAACCGCCGAATCTTTCCATCAGTAAATGGGGTATGTTCTCAAGTGACTCCGATGTTTTAACCCCTCCACTGACAGAATGACCCGCTTCCTACTTCCGTATGTATAAAGCCAATACGGACTTGTAGCTGTCACGCCTTTGCGCTTACTGCTACGTATTTTAACCGTAAATAGCTCAGCCCTAATGGTAAGAGTTAGTAGTGAATTCTGGCGTTATTAATCTCAGCTCACTTTTACTCCACTCCTACCCTCGCCATTACACCACATTAACTAGGTGCTACATGGACCTTGCTAAATTCACTTGCGTATACATTTTTGACCGTTACTCGCCAGTATTTACCTATTGGATTAGTACACTCCTAACCGGACTATTTCTCAAAGAGCTGTGATGATTGAACGGGTTCGATCCACGGCCTACAGTGCCCTACAGTTCACACGGTAACACTGCCTACCTGACCCACTTAACTTGGTAGTGAGCTTATGTATCCAATCACCACTGCTAGCAGCAGTAGATAATCCTATCAGCACGACGAGAGCAGCAGACTTACCGTCGAATCCTCCTGAAAATACTTATAACTACGGTCGCCAGCTCTGAAGGAGCAAAAGAATAAATCAATTTTTTGGCTCGTTTCAAAGTGAAACGGCTTGAGTTGAATTTTAAACTTAATTCTGAATATTACTATTTCTGATCATTCTAGGTGATTCTACAAAGCAAATACTCTCTCAATTTCTGTGAGTTGGCTTGGTAATTACCACCAAGACAATTTAAGCAACTTAGGTTAACAAACTTCTACCCTTCAACTTATTTAATGATTTTGGGATATTACTCTTTGGACAATTGCTATGGAATTAGTTAAGTGACTTTACTTGAAAGGTTACTCAGAAAAATTTAAGTAAATATAAATAGGCGACTCATTCTGGTGTGACCATTGCTCTTTTCTACATTCTTAAACGCTAAAGTATTCTACAACCAAAAGAATTGTAAATGAAAGAGGCGATGGTGGCCTCAGTCTGATTTCACTACACTATGTTTCAGGTTACTACACTTTACAATGAACAACATGCGTTGTAATTTTACTCATTACTATATTCAGTCTTCTGCACTTGCACAAAAGAAAACTGGTATTCTCCTTTTACATGTATACAAAGTTCGACTTAACAATTTCAAGCAGTCTTGCCTTGGGTAGACGTGTCGGTGCTGGTGGTGGGATGCATGTGGCTAACGCAGCTCTTCACGCCTCATGCCCTTAATGGCGGCTGGAACTACGAGCTGTAGCACTCGTATAAGCTACTGCACGTCCGCCATAAAATCTGGGCGCAGGAACTCTTACAATCAGCCCCAGTGGCATAGAGACGGCTTCGACAACCATTCGTCGCGTTCCACTCCACAAACGGCGACGATATTCTCCTTTTCGCTGTTGCACAGTCACTTTTGCGTGAGCACAGTTATGCACGTCCGCTCACGTCAACACTCCCCAGGCCATTTCATTGTTCAGTCCCTGTGTCTCCAGCTACCTCTAGCTACGCTCGTATCACCAAGAGTGGGGGCGTTCCCCTACCACCTTTTCACCGAAATCATTTAGTATTTAAGAATATTTACATTTATTACCCTGGAGTTCATACCAGTCATAATAATTTACTACTAGCGCTTTATAACATTAAATCATACAGTAATAGCTTATAATTACCAAGAAAAAGAATACATTTGACTCCGATATCTTATTGCATTGTCTGAGACAGCGCTAATTCCCAGTTTCGCCAATAGATGGCATCAGGGTGCACTCCCTGGCAGTCTCACACCAGCGCGCCCGTTTCCGACGCGCGGGCTCCAAATTACTGTCAGCCCACCATCATTTCAGTTCCGTTACAACCTTTCGTGGTTCCTGAAGGCAGCCTCACTGGTCTGCGGTACAGGGACGTGATTCTCCACCCAATAGAGGAACCGTATCGCCAACATTTTAGTAAGTGATAATCTCCCATGTGAAACAGATGTTGTCGTTACACAATGTTTTTTTAATTTTTTTTTTTTTTTTATCCGGTCATACTGTAAATGAATATATACGAAAGCGTCGACGTCAGTTGAGACGGGGTGAAGTGGAGTGTGGGCTCCAGGACGATTGAGACGTGGTCCAGCGTGACTGGCGCCACCCAGTATTTTGGTGGGTTCTGGAGGTTCGGTTGAAAACAACACAGCGTGTCTGTGTCGATGTTGCAGTAGTAGCAGTAGGTTTATCCATCCATAGATCTCCTTTTTACAAAGATATAGGACATTTCAAAGTGTTTACAAGTTAAGACCAATTTAAAATAAGCCAATTCGTATACACATAAATTTACAGACTTCTAGTTAGAGACAATCATTAGATTTACTCCTGGTATACAATGATTTTTCTTAAAAATAACTTATTAAATAATGTAATGCCACACAGTTCCAAATGTCCAAATGTGTGTGAAATCTTACGGGACTTAACTGCTAAGGTCATCAGTCCCAAAGCTTACACACTACTTAACCTAAATTATCCTAAGGACAAACACACACACCAATGCCCGAGGGAGGACTCGAAACTCCGCCGGGACCAGCCTCACAGTCCATGACTGCAGCGCCTGAGACCGCTCGGCTAATCCATTTTCTGTACCGCAACTTCCCATTTGCTATCCTGAAAACCTGAGTCAGCATCCCTCTATAATGAGTGAGATGTTGAGCTCATAAAGAGGAAGAGGCGTTAGTATTGTGCTATGCATAGCTTGGGGGTACGTTTTTCTAAGAAAGGAAAAAAGGAAGAAAAAACACAGTGTAAAGTTGTTATGTGGAATGGTGGAAGTTTTATAATCATTATTACTACTTGTTTGTACAACATTTTTTATCAAACCCCTACTCTGTCTTATCTAAGTAATCCTCCAATGTATAAAATGCATTGCATAACAGGTACTTTTTAGCTGCCTTTTTAAATAATTATATCTTTGCAATTTCTTTAATCTCTTTTGGTAATTTATTGTACAGTTTTATTCCTTGGTAGAAAATGCTGCTTTGAGTTTTACGTTTATTTTTTCTTGGTAAATGTGAGTTGCATCTAGCTGTTGTTCCATGGTCATGGACAGAGCTGTTTGTGCAGCAATTACCAACGTTATTTTTTATATGTACAACTGACTGGTAAATGTATTCAAGCGGAGCAGTTAAAATTCCCAGTGTTTTGAACAGATCTTTACAATGAGCTAGACTACTATTTTTGGTTATTATTCTTATTTCTCTTTTCTGCAGTTTCAAAACTGTGTTCCCACCGAGGGCTGCATAGCTAGTGGACCCGAACAGCGGCAACCCGCGACACACACCTACATGGTTGGTGGCGAGTTGCAACTAGCAGCCTGTGGATACAATAGTTAGTGTTGACAACCCCGTGCAATAGTTTAACAACATAAATTGTCTTATTCGACGTTTCAGCTAAATTTTCAGTTTCTGCAGAGGGAATATTACAGAAGGCGTTACCCAGGATAAAAATGGTACAGTGAAGGTAGTAACGGGTGCAGGTTCGAACTGAAGCGCTTAATACTGAAATTCATGTCTGATAAACGGTTTCTACACAACCACAAGAGTTGTTAGCTGAAAATTATGTACGTTCTGTTACCTATTGAACTGAAAATTTGCAATAATTATATTGTAATTAAGTCAAACAGGGACATGATGGATACTAGGAACATGGTCACAGCTTCCCATTGAAAATTCCTGGCATATTAAAACTGTGTGCCAGACTAGTACTCAAACGTGAAACCGGTTCGGGAGTTGTACTTGAATAACTGAGTCAGTCGAACACTTGTCCGCGAAAGGCAAATTTCCTAGTTTCGAGTCCCAGTACATCAGCAAATTTTAATCTATGGGAACCTTCAAATCACACACCGCCGCAAATTGTGATTGTTTACCTTGCAAGTATACCACTCAGCTTAGCCCGGACGATGTACCCTTTCTTCCGCCGTTGGTCCTCTATGAACAGTAGCACGGCTAATGCTGTTGATAGGAACTGTTGAGTCAACAGTGTGGGGAGTGCGTCGTGTCTGGGGCGGGAGTAAGGACGCAAGGCACGTGTTCGTGTTAACCTGTTGAGTCCCAACATTACGGAAAAAATATTATTTTAATTTTTTTTAATTCATCTTTATTATCATAGTACGAAAGAATACAAGAATAAATTGGCAAAAAGAAAACAAGCAAATATTTTAAGGAGGTGGTTTCATTTTAGAATTTAATTTTAAAATATTTCGCAGAATTAACCTCTGTTATCATGGTATGCAATGGATACGAGAAGAAATTGGCCAAAAGTAAACAAAGAAATGTTTTAAGGAGGTGGTTTCACTTTGGAGTCACTACTACATATAGTTTTCAGCCACCGGTCATTTCATATGATACATGTGAAATCAATTTACCATTTTCCCTAGACTCAATCCCGCACTGGAAACTCCCATGAATTAATAATGCTTAAAACAAATTATAGTTATAAATAACAAGCGAAAATGGGCCAAAATATTTAATAAATCTGAATCAAAAGTAAATAGGCCTACTGCCCCAGTGATTTCATTTCTGAACCAGTCATAGAAGCAGTAGTAGTGACTCGAATTTACTTTACAATAACTTTTGACCTACTTACTTCCGTTGGCAATGATCTCCCCAATGCGGTTAGTACAAAAGAGCACATGTCACTATTTCGTTCAGTCACGTAGCACAGTCCCCACACCGTGCTCTGAAAGCTGTAGATGACTGTTAGACTGTTGTACATTCGTAGTAGTACCCGAGTATAGAGCTAAATGTATTTGTCTTGCAATAGCATCGGTAGTTTCATTGGTTCAAATGGCTCTGAGCACTATGGGACTCAACTGCTGAGGTCATTAGTCCCCTAGAACTTAGAACTAGTTAAACCTAACTAACCTAAGGACATCACAAACATCCATGCCCGAGGCAGGATTCGAACCTGCGACCGTAGCGGTCTTGCGGTTCCAGACTGCAGCGCCTTTAACCGCACGGCCACTTCGGCCGGCAGTTTCATTGGTATTCAAAAGATTAAAAGTATGGAAGTGGATATAATACAGTTAACTAAGGACGCAGGGACGAAACTATATCGCCAATGACTTACGAAGGACGTATTCTACGTTGATCACTTCAAACAAGTGGAAACATTACCGCTGGTATTGGAATTAGGTGTATGAAAGGTAGAATTGTGATTTCAAAAATGTGCGTATAAGAGCTATGAATCATAGTGACTGATATTTGGTTGTAAATGCCAAAAGGATCATGAAACTTGAGCTGTTATTACTCAGTACTTTCGCAGTGACTAATAGTACATAGTTGACTTTAATTGTGATAGCATTGTTTGGGGCACGTGGTCATTGTTACAAACAAATATGAGCAATGGATGTCAGCTCTACCACTAATTAAACAATCTGACTGTCAAAAAAATCATTAAATTATGATAACAAATTACTATAAATGAGATTATAAGTTGTTAGTGGGTTGTTTCCCTCCTCCTGCCCCTCCCCTCTCACGCTACATTCTGGAATCTCCGATAACCTTTAGTTAAAGTTGCGACCACTAATTCCCCTTCTAACAATACCACCACTTGCAAAGTAGGTTAGAAATCAGATTAATAATGTTGCTCACGCAGCATATGTTCGCTTTATCGGGCAACAACGAAGTTATTGACTGTGGATTGTAACGTCAGAATGGAAATAATGAAGTCACTATAAAAAAGTAATTAATTTTGGCACTTATCTTGAATGGATTCCCACGTAGGTTTCGTCGAAGTTGTTATGGCTCATCTTGTTGACTCTAGGGTGATTCCACTTTGACTGCAAGAAGGTCCAGATCTGTATTTTAGCAATATCTGAAGACCTACAAATATTTTCTCAGGAAATTCTTAATGATCAAAAAATCCCAGATCAGAACAATGGTATGGTAGACATAATTGTTGACTTGGCGTTCACGATTCACATTTTTATTAAACTACTTGTAAATTCACACATACTTCTTCTTAATTGTCACATCATCAAGAAAACATTTTTGTATCAATCTACATGTATTTAATTTCCACTTTAACCGAACACAAGCCTTGACTGTTCTTTTACAAAGCGGAATAACAACTTAACTTCTGCAAAGTGAAACAAAGACTGCTCTGTGCGCATTCGCGCCAAAACGGTTACAAGTAAGTCAAAGATTTTGACAGTATCACAGAAATGAACCATATCACTGTAATATATCGATACATCGGAGTACCTATACATTAATAAAACCAAATGTTAATATTGTCACAAAAATATGTTTGTTACTTCGCAGAAAAGTAGTACGATATTACTGGTATCGAGAACTGGGGTTGGAGTGCCGTAATGGTCACTTAAATAAAGAATCATTACACCCCTAAATATTGGACATATATGGGGTTGAAACTTACGAATCACATATTTGCGATGATAATATGATAGTACCTGAGTCAGTATTCGATGACTTAGCACAGGGGTAATGATAGCCTTAGAGCTCTTGTAGACCTGCTTTCTGAACTAACCTCGTAGATGGAGAGAGATAAGTAAGAGCAAAAAAGAAAAACAGTGAATCGACAGCGCCCCAGACGAGTACACGTGCAGCAACAAGGCATGACACAGCGGACAGCCCGCGCGCTCTTATCAGCGACGCTCCGGGACAGCGTGGGGCTGCAGCTCCGAGATAACGGCCGTTTTTATTCCGCGCGATATGGCGGCTAGTGTATGCAAACTGGCGGCCCTCCAGCGCTACTGCAGCGACGCGCTACGTTAGCCACGCGCACGGAAAGGCCGCCGGAATTTGCGCGTCCAGGCGCAGGCAAATGCCACCAGCGCCGCATTGGTCGGGTAAACACGATGTGTATGTTTATGTGTGTGTGTGTGTGTGTGCTAGGGCGTTTTTCTCAGTAGCTAAACCATACCGGCATATATACAGTGCTAACCGTGGTATCCACTGCAATCTGAAACTTACAACCCCTCCTCCCGCCCCCAGGCCTCTCTAGTACATAACTTCTTTCTTTACTGCCACTGAATATTCGTTATGTGCGAGTGTATGCTTCTGAGGCCGCTATTACGTTTCAGGTTATGTGATCACGTAGCCATGTTGTATAAAAAGCCAACGTTTCAGGCACTGCAGCAAGTGCTTCATGAGGATTACGTATTTACTATTGGGCCAGTGTCGCGTTCGCATCTTCTGTGGCATAATAACTTCGTGCTCGTAATGTCTGCTTCGGCAACGTCATTGAACTCGTGCAAGTAGGGTTGAAATCATGCTAATTTGGTGGTTCACTACCATGCTCTTTAAACGCTTTATCACGGCTCCCACCTTTGTTGTTGTTGTGGTCTTCAGTCCTGAGACTGGTTTGATGCAGCTGTCCATGCTACTCTATCCTGTGCAAGCTTCTTCATCTCCTAGTACCTACTGCAGCCTACATCCTTCTGAATCTGTTTATTGTATTCATCTCTTGGTCTCCCTCTACGATTTTTACCCTCCACGCTGCCCTCCAATACTAAATAGGTGATCCCTTGGTACCTCAGAACGTGTCCTACCAACCGGTCCCTTCTTCTAGTCAAGTTGTGCCACAAACTCCTCTTCTCCCCAATCCTATTCAGTACCTCCTCATTAGTTATGTGTTCTACCCATCTAATCTTCAGCATTCTTCTGTAGCACCACATTTCGAAAGCTTCTATTCTCTTCTTGTCCAAACTATTTATCGTCCATGTTTCACTTCCATACAACGCCACACTCCATACAAAAACTTTCAGAAACGACTTCCTGACACTTAAATCTATGCTCGATGTTAACAAATTTCTCTTCTTCAGAAACGCTTTCCTTGCCATTGCCAGTCTACATTTTATATCCTCTCTACTTCGACCATCATCAATTATTTTCCTCCCAAAATAGCAAAACTCCTTTACTACTTTAAGTGTCTCATTTCCTAATCTAATTCCCTCAGCATCACCTGATTTAATTTGACTACATTCCATTATCCTCGATTTGCTTTTGTTGATGCTCATCTTATATCCTCCTTTCAAGACACTGTCCATTCCGTTCAGCTGCTCATCCAAGTCCTTTGCTGTTTTTCCATTCGTCGCTCCCACCTTACCCTCCCAGAAAAGGCCTGGGCAAACACCGCTCCGTAAGCGCGACTGCTCTACCCGCACTCCTGCCAAGCGTTCGGAGTGCAGCAATGAGTGGAGCCGAGTGGTGATGAGAAGAAGGACGGCTGCAGCCGGACGCGTCTAGAGAACAGCAGACTGACACTATTGTCTTAATGAGATTTATGTTCTGAACTAGTAACACTTGCACTGTGCACTTATCCAAAACGAAACAAAAAATAAAGAAGACACTGAATAGGATTTGCCGGACTTCTCCCATCATTTAAAGTCCACGAAAAGTACTAAATATGCCATCCACTATTATGAACTGGAAAAACACTTGTCGGGACATTACAGTGCCAGCCACGAAAAGGATATGTTGCATTTATTCTTTGCTTATCGATCGCGAATGCTGGCTGCATTGGGGTTGATATTTAGGAACAAACCTGAGTGAAGGGTAAGTAGAGGGTTGACAAAATCTTTTTATGGTTCACATCACAAATTATTTGAATTCATTGTCTTAAGGTGCGAACAGAATCATTTGTTAACAGATATGGCGGACAAGATTGATGATTTTTTTTCAGCCATCAGTCTTCTGATTGCTTTGATGCAGCCCACAATGAGTTCCTCACTTGTGCCAACCTTTTCATCTCAGAGTTGCACTTACAACCTGCATCTTCAATTGTTTCTTTGGATGTACACTACCCTCCACAATTTCGGAAACACCTAGTAATTGTAGACTATGGAAAGGAAATACAGTATAAAAATGCATTTTGTTGTTTTCCAAATCTTTATTAAGCTCAGATAATACACAGAAAGATGCAACAATTAAATTTTAGATTCCTCAAAATAGCCACCCTTTGCTTTCATCACTGCCTTGCGCTGCGTCAGTTTTGCCAAGGTTTCAGTTGCAATTAATCTCTATTCTTGCTGCAGGATCTCCCACAATTGTGACCCACTCATGATTTCCCGTTTTCGGATCCTCTTTTCCAATTCATCCCATAGCAGCTCCATTGGGTTACAATCAGCGGATTGGGCCAGCCATTGCATGTTTTTCAATATTTTACGAACCTGTAGAAACTTCATATAGTTCTGACACAAGTGAGACGTATGTTTCGGGTTGTTGTCTTGCTGCAAGACAAACCCTTTCCCAGTCAGACGCAAATCAGATGTCTTAGTATGTCGATGGAGAATTGCATGATAATCCTTTTGGTTCATTTTTCCATCTATTTTCACCAAATCTCCGACTTCTTCCCTCCAAAGGATCCTCATACCATCACAGAACCTCCTCCATGCTTTACAGTTGAAATTACGAACTGAGGATTCAAGCGTTCGTGGGATAAACGGCGTAAAATTGACGGCGTTTACTTCTAAATATTTTGAACTTGGATTCATCAGTGAATAAGACTCTTTCCCAATCCCCCGCTGTTGACTCACTCACCGGTGTATCCCTCGTTGCGTTTAGTTCAGCAGTCAATTCACGGACAGTTTTTAATCTGTTACGTTTACTGGTCACTACCAAATACTTTTCCTGGCGTTCTGATATTTTCCTGGGTGCTCCTGAGTGAGGACGATCTCCATAGGAGCCTGTTTCTCGATGCCGGTGTATGGTTTTGACAACTTCGCTGATGGAAATAGTTTCGTTGCTATTTGTCGGACACTATTGCCTTCTTGGTGCATAGGGATTATCATTACCCGCGATTCATAGGGAATCTGCCACTTTAGGGCCATTTTCAATTACTTTCGCGGCGTGTATTACCTTTACGCAAACGCAACTACAACTGAACAGAAATTTAAACAGCGTACCTCTACATAGCCATGCGGTCTACTGGCGCCACCTGGCTTGTTTAGTAGAACTGCTTGGACAGGTAACGTCGGTTTACATAAAACGGATCAATACTAGTATGTTCCAATATGTAAGTATATGTACAATAATTAAGTGTACAATACTGTACGTGCCATTATTAACCGTTATTTGAGCTTGTTATTCCGTATTATAACCAATAATTCACGTAGATCGCTTCCATCTTGCTCCGTTGTAATACGCAGCATGGTGTTTCCAAACTTATGGAGGGCAGTGTAGTCCAATCTCTGTCTTCCTCTACAGTTTTTAGCCCTACTGCTCCATCTAGTATCACGACAGTCATACCCCTGATGTCTTAACAGGTGTCCTGTCATCCCGTTCATTCTTGTCTTCAGACCGGCCGAGGTGGCGCAGTGGATAGCATAATGGACTTACATTCGGCAGAGCGACGGTCCTGTACCCCTCTCCTTGTCAGTGTTTTCCACATATTCCTTTCCTCTCCGATTCTGCATAAAACCTCCGCATTCCTTACCTCATCAGTCCACCTAATATTCAACATTCGTCTGTAGCATCACATCTCAAACGCTTCGATTCTCTTGTGCTCCATTTTTCACACTGTCCATGTTTCACTACCATACAATACTGTGCTCCAAACGTACGTTCTCAGACATTTCTTACCCGAATTAAGGGGTATGTTTGATTCCAGTAGACTACTGTCGGCCAGGAATGCCGCCTTTGCCCAGTGCTAGTCTGCTTTTTATGTCCTCCTTGCTCCGTGCGCCATGTTTTGTTTTGCTTCCTAGTTAGCAGAAGTCCTTAACTTCATCCACATCGTGATCACCAATTCTGATATTAAGTTTCTCGCTGTCTCATTTGTGTTGCTGCTCACTACTTATGCCTTTTTTCGATTTATTCTCAATCCTGTTCTGTATTCATTAGACTGTTCACTCTGTTCAGAAAGACGACATTCCTGTCTTACAACCTTTTTAATCCAAGCACTTCGTTCTTGATCTTCCACTCTTATGTTCCTTCTAGGCTCTTGTACTTATTCTATGTTACCCGTCTCCAACTACAGCTTCCACCAATTTTTCTCAGGATTTCGACCATCTTCCATCATTTGACATTGACGAACGCTTTAAACATGTCGCCAAATTCTATGAAGGCATCGTCATGTTTCCTCAGTCTTGCGTACATTTTCAACCGCAACGTCAGAAATGCCTCTGGTACCTTTATCTTTCCTAAAGCCTTACTAATCGTCGTCCATCACACCGTCAATTTTCTTTATATTCTTCTGTATATTATTCTTGTCAGCACGCATTAGCTGTAAAGCTGAATGTGCGATAATTTTCGGACTTGTCAGCTCCTGCAATTTTCAGAATTGAGTGGATGATGTTTTTCCGAAAGTCAGATCGTATATCGCCAGTCTCAGGCATCCTACATACCACTGTAAATAGCCGTTTTGTTGCCACTTCCCCCATGAATTTAGAAATTCTGATGAAATTCTATCTATCGCTTCTGCTTTATCTCATCTTAAGTCTTCCAAAGCTCTTTTAAATTCTGATTCTAGTATTGGATCCTCTATCTCTTCTACATCGACTCCTCTTTCTTCTTCTACCATGAGTTCTGCGGATGAGTTCTGAAGGGCTGTATTGGTTTGAAAGATATTGATTCTTATGCAACATGTCTTCAAAATATTTGACAAGACTGGAAAATTCAGATTGTTCAAAGTGTTTCATCATCATGATGCTATGTTTTACTCGGTCTTGTGTAGCTTGAGACCAATATGTTGAGAGGAACGCATGATAAAGTTCTCCTTCACTGTGCCAATCGTGAAAGACCGATCGTATTCTTACAGCTGGCTCATTCTCTAAATAGCCACACATAAATTCTAATCTGTGCTCTAATGACCAGTTGGGAGGAAAACAATGAGAGAATTGATGGAGCCACGCTTGTGGATGAATGTCGTTGCCAGAATTCTTAAGTGTTTTAAATTTACGTGTAGTAATGAACAGCTTATAGTCAAAGTCATCATGTCGGCGAGTAGCATATCGGTCATTCTTACGTCGTTTCGGCGGTTCCATTTCAAAATTCGGTGCACCTTGCCAATTTCTTTCATAATTTCCGAAATGTCCTGTGTTATTATTTTGTGGTTGTTCTGTGTTCCGTATTTCTATGTCCCCCTTCCTGTACTGGAGCGCGAGTGTCCTCTGAAATATGTAATTCTTGTATTACTTGTGCCAACTGATCTTGTACTTCCCGGATTTCTCTTTTGTACTGTGTATTGACTTGATTTTGATTTTGTTTGAATTTTCTAATTTGTTCATAATCTTCAGTGTCCGTGAAGGCTACAGGTCTTGTGTCATTCAGATCATCATCTACCTTTGTAGATAAGTTAGTGAACTGATCTGAAAGTTCGGCTACTTTATCCGACAGTGAAATTATTTCATCTGTGTGTTTTTCTGAACCAAGTTTCAGAGTGTCCATTTGTGTTGGAATCGTATTACTGTGTCCTTTAAGTTTTCCTGAGTTTTTGCAAGTTGCGTAACCGAATCGGTAGATGCAACTGAGTCAATTTTAGCTTGCAAGGTGTCGTGATTTTCATGAACAATAGTTTGCAGTTCTTTTATGGCTGCTTCGTGATTCTGTAATGCATTTTCATGACGCGAAAAAATAGGTTGGAAATGCTCACAAATTTGTGTTTTACGTCATTACAGACTTTTTGACATTTCGATTCAATGTTATGTAACTCAGTAGTTAAATCTTCACGTGTTTGTTCAAGTGTGGTGTCTAACTTCCGAAGATTTTGTTCCATTGTGTCTAACTGTTGCTGTGTTTGTCTTTGGTGTTGTTCCATTGTGTCTAACTTTTGAAGCTTTTGCTGTGTTTGTCCCATTTGTTGTATTAATTGTAATAACAATGCACTGGTGTCGGAAACATGTTCCTCAGTGCTATTCGGCAGTGCATTTGAACCGGCAATATTGGCATTTTGAAAAGCAGAAAATGTGTCTTGATTTATTTGAGAAAACGGTGAGGACGCAAAAACTGAATGTACAGTATTTGCAAGATTATGTCCTGTCATTTCGGAATCGTGAGGGGAGCTGTTGCCGACCGATCGATCGATAATGCTTCCCTGCTTTCGTCTTCACTGTCATTTCTCAGTTTACTTTGGAGCCTAGTATTACGTTTTTCACACGCCATTATTGTCACAATATTTCACACGACAACACAGAAAAACACAATTTGAAGAGCAAAAATAAGAGAACACATTAACATAGCACTGAAAATAATATCTAGTTAATTGAAGCGCAGCTGCGAAATACTTGGTTCATATCTACATGCATGCCACAACAACAATGAAAGACTGCAACTACAAAGGAGATTCTCTCTGCAATTACGCGCTAGCAATAAAGAATAGCTACACTAATTACACAAACTACAAGAAAAAAATCAGAAGATTCCAGTGAGGTATCCTCGGCTAAGGGTCGACAAATGAAACGTCCCCTTAGAAAAATTATACATGACTGTGCTTAAACTGACATACAATATTTTTGGCGCAACGCAATCTGACCTTCAAAAATCCCTACAAAAGAATGGCCCTGACTAACATTAACCTATACGTTTCACAAATCACTTACCTCACTTCTCTGTATGCTGAGTTACTCCTTCCGACAATCATTTCTTTCTCGATTTTTTCGAATCTTTCATATTTTAGCTTCCCTTTTACAAGATTTTCTTAAGATGTTAACCCAAGATGAATATCCTCGAGTGCACACGCAAGCTGATAAAGTTATTTCTGTGTTTGGTTCAGCACATCTGAGCGAACTTTATTTTCTGTTATGAAACTGAAAAATTTCCTCCAACGAAAGGTTCATTAGATTTTAATCTGCCTGAAGTCCATGTGTTTAAATGTGTTATGAACCATAGTTACAGATACATATTATAATAGCTTCAGTCCGGAACCGTGCGACTACTATGGTCACAGGTTCGAATCCTGCCTCGGGCATGGATGTACGTGTTGTCCTTAGGTTAGTTACGTTTAAATAGTTCTAAGCTCTAGGGCACTGATGACTTCAGATGTTAAGTCCCGTAGGGCTCATAGCCATTTGAACCATTTTGAGCCATATTCTAATATCGAAATGTGTATAAATTTTATCAGCGTAACAACTAAATGTGAAATGCGTGCACGTAAGGCTTTTTTGTGGTTTGCTCTCTTTATTACCACTATCTAATGTACGATACTTACTTAATCAAGTAATTAAATTGTGGTCAGAATCCATATTTGCCCCTTATTACAGTTTAAAAGCAGGTTCCGAAATCTCTGTCTTACCATAATATAACCAATCTGAAACCTTCCACTTTCCTTGTCGAAAGGATTCGATTAGGTCCCTTACGTGGTACGTAACATCACTGTTGTGATTTCTGCCCGTCGCTACTCTGTGGTATCAGCAGCAGACCCCGGGGAAGGAGAAGCATCTCGATGTATTTATTTCAATTATATAAAAAAATTAAAAATTCTGCATTACTCCTACTCTCCGCATCCTGCGTGAATAAACGTACCTTCATTCCTACTTTCCACTTCCTGTGTATCTGTGAAAATGACATGTTTTAAAATGAGTTTGAATGTGATGTTTGGGTGAAGAGTAGCTTTTCTGCTAACGTAGGTTTGCCAGCCCAGTGAGAGAAGTTAACATGCACAGTTCTTTGGGGCTTTAGATAAAAAGTGTTTTCACGAAGTTGGTCAGAGCTTCTTTGTGGCACCTTTCCCGCTCTACGGCTGGGACCGGCCAGGGAGCAGAAATCGCTTGGAAACGGTTCTTGCGGTCAGTGAACCAGATGAAACAGATTGAGATACTCTGCACTCTTTATTTTGTACTATGTAGGTGTTCAGTTTCCTATTTCAGTGCGTTTTTAAGGTGTTTAATCGGTTTTCTTTCAGTGCTTGTATTTTTGACGATGTTTTAAATTTTAAGATCTATGCGCATTAAACATTTAGGAGAACTTTTCATTATTAGACCTAATCCCGCATTTCTCCTATTTGATTTTGAATTTATAATCCTGTGCTCACATTACCAGAAATCCTTTCCAGCAGTTAACATGTGACTAGTTTCAAGGTATTTTGATTTTGTACTTATAACCATGTGCTCAGGTGACCAGAAGTCCTTTTAAAGCATTGACATACGACCAAAACTTCGTGGGATTTTGTGATATTTTGGTTCGAAACGCCCTTCTGATAGCTTAAGCTCAATTACACACTATGAGTAACTGTACTAAAAGAGGGGATTCGAAACGTATGACAGACTTTTTTTATAAATTTAGCGACAGTTTGACAATCAAAGACGAAAATCAATTTTACAATGATCAACAACCTCTTTCTGAGATATTAAAAGCAAATTATGAAGGCGTGAACTGCACAAAATATTACTACGTATCAGAGCGGAAAATGTCTGCTCCTTTACCGCCGAAAGCACGGTAATAATGACGGAAAGACGGCCGTAGAGCAAGATTGCACAAATTATCGATGTGGCATAATCCCCACCACAGGAGCGACATGTTCTTCCCCTCTTCCCTCGACCCGTAGTGACACTTCGCCGCGCTTGCGAATCCCTTTTAGATTTTCGCTTTTTAAAAGAAAATTTTAGCGAGGCCAGCAGTTGCGCGCGCTCACACTCACACTTACACACACGTGTGCCCTACTAAAAGGCAAACACGAACGACGTGGTGCTACTCGTGCGCGCGGCCGCCTGCTGCCTACATTATCTCCCATTAGCCGTAATGGGGGTGGAGGGGGTGGGTTAAAAAAACGCGTAATACCGCCTGTATTGGCGAGCCGACGGCGCTGTCCGCCGCTATTTCTGAGGGGTGGCTGCCGGGCTGGCGGCTTTAATCCGCGCCGACACGTAGTTTAGGGGGAGGCTGGGTCACCGGCGGTTTTAGGAGGAATGGGCTGCGCTGCTGGGGGGATGGGCCGGTTGGTCCCCTGTTGCCTGATACATCGCGACCGCTGAGAGATGGCGGCGTGCTTGTTTTACACGCGCTGAGTCCGCAGAATACGGAGTGCCGCTGCCGGACTTTCCACACCAGCACTATCGCGATGATCTCACACGTGCATTTGCCTCCCTCTCTCCCGTCTTTCTCCGTCTTTTTCGGCCGTTTCAATTGCTGTGGCCTTCTCCACCAGACATCACGGCGCCTACAGTATCAGCAACCAAACTGACAGCCTGCAGCCGCGGGTTGCCCGCCTCGCAGGAACACCGAAGCGCTACACAACCGACAGGCAATATTGATGAACGGCCACAGCAACAACCAGAACAACAATACCACAGAAAAGACACCAGCGGCCACCAGGGACCACTACCGGCCCACATAAACATAAGGAAGAGGTCGCTGCAGATCCCGGAGCTATTTTCACACGTCAAACCACGTATGGAAAATAGTTCCGAGGTACTCATCCGCCGAAGCGCTATAAAGGCCGGCGCTCGGCCGCACATCGGCAGTTCATCGACCGCCAGCAGACTTGGACAGCTGCCGCCCCATCAGCCCGGCTCGGATCTTCTCGCTGATCTCTGGATTAGGATTGATATATCGGAGAAGTCTCTGGCGGAGACTAGTAGGA
Organism: Schistocerca americana; assembly: GCF_021461395.2. Classification (NCBI taxonomy): domain Eukaryota; kingdom Metazoa; phylum Arthropoda; class Insecta; order Orthoptera; family Acrididae; genus Schistocerca; species Schistocerca americana. Next base: position 769,149,345 of record NC_060122.1, on the reverse strand, counting down.
AATTATTTCGGTTGTTTTCCTTCTTACTCTTGTATGTAGTTGTGATTCGAAGACGGATCACTGTTTTGTGTTGGTGTTATACTTGCAGAATTTGTTTTGGTTAATTGAACAGTCCAATAAATTGTTTTCGGACTTTCATCGTTAGTTTCTTCTGCTTACGCAGACATAACACCAATGAAAAAACTTCAACCCAGGATTCATATATGCACTACCCTAAGGTACTGGTCCAGTCCTATCGACAGGACATATCTGATCACCAATACAGTCTGATGGTTTGCTTAGGATCCTGATGTCTACAGGAAAGAAATGCAGAAAGACTTGAGTAAAATTTAAACGCGATGTAACGAACGACTTTTAAACGTGGATAAATGTGCTTGATCTGATCAAAAGAATTAGTATACCTATTAGTGGACATTAATATGAGATGTTTCTACCATTTGACTTCCTGACGGCTAGAACTATACTAGGAACATACTTCTAGATAAGCTCAAGTACTGTGGTATGAATGGGACAGCTCTCAAATGGTTTAAATCATACCTAACTGGAAGAGTGTAAAAAGCGGAAATAAGCAGTTCACATAATATACAAAAAACTGGTGATTTCTCAAACTAGCGAACAATCAAGAATGGGGTGCCGCAAGGTTCGGTCTTGGGTCCTCTGCTGTTCTTAATATATATTAATAACTTGTCACTCTATATTCACGAAGATGCAAAGCTGGTACTTTTTGCCGATGATACAACTATAGCTATCACTCCCAACAGACAAGAATTAACTGGTGGAGTTGTTAACGATGTTTTCCAGAAAATCATTATGTGGTTCTCTGCAAATGGGCTTTGACAAAACACAGTACATACAGTTCCACACAGTAAATGGAATTACACCAATAATAAATGCAGACTTTGATCAGAAATCGGTAGCTAACGTAGAATATTCAAAATTTATAGGTGTACGCATTGATAAGGGGTTGAACTGGAAAAAACGCACTGGAGATCTGCTGAAACGTTTGAGTTCAGCTACTTATGCTATTGGGTCATTGCAAATTTTGGCGATATACATCTCAGTAAATTAGCTTACCACGCCTATTTTCATTCTCTGCTTTCGTATGGCATCATATTCTGGGGTAACTCATTATTGAGTAAAAGAGTGTTCATTGCACAAAAGCGTGTAATCAGAATAATTGCTGGAGCTCATTCAAGACCATCCTGCAGATACTTATTTAAAGAGCTAGAGATCTGCAATGTAGGCTCACAATATATCCATTCACTTATGAAATTTGTTATTAACAATCCGAACTAATTCAAAAGTAATAGCAGTGTGCATGGCTAAAACACTAGGAGAAAGGTTAAATCTAACTTTGGCTCAGAAGGGGGTAAATTATGCTGCCACAAAATTCTTTGGTCACCTAACTAATAGCATCAAAAGTCTGACAGATAGCCATATACACTACTGGCCATTATAATTGCTACACCACGAAGATGACGTGCTACTGACGCGAAATTTAACCGACCGGAAGAAGATGCTGCGATATACAAATGAATAGCTTTTCAGAGCATTCACACAAGATTGGCGCCGGTGGCGAAACCTACAACGTGCTAACATAAGGAAAGTTTCCAACCAATTTCTCATACACAGACAGCAGTTGACCGGCGTTGCCTGGTGAAACGATGTTATGATGCCTCGTGTAAGGAGGAGAAATGCGTACCATCACGTTTCCGACTTTGATAAAGGTCGAATTGTAGCCTATCGCTATTTCAGCGTGTCGTATCACGAAATTGCTGCTCGCCTTGGCCGAGATCCAATGACTGGTAGCAGAATATGGAATCGGTGGGTTCAGGAGGGTAATACGGAACGCCGTGCTGGATCCCAACGGCCTCGTATCACTAGCAGTTGAGATGACAGGCATCTTATCCGCATGGCTGTAATGGATCGTGCAGCCACGTCTCGATCCCTGAGTCAGCGGATAGCGACATTTGCAAGACAACAACCATCTGCACGAACAGTTCGACGACGTTTGCAGCACCATGGACTATCAGCTCGGAGACCATGGCTGCGGTTACCCTTGACGCTGCATCACAGACAGGAGCGCCTGCGATGTTGTGCTCAACGACGAACCTGGGTGCACGAATGGCAAAACGTCATTTTTTCGGATGAATCCAGGTTCTGTTTACAGCATCATGATGGCGTATCACCCGGCATGATGGTATGGGGTGCCATTGGTTACACGTCTCTATCACCTCTTGTTCCCATTGACGGCACTTTCAAAAGTGGACGTTACATTTCAGATGTGTTACGACCCGTGGCTCTACCCTTCATTCGATCCCTGCGAAACCCTACATTTCAGCAGGATAATGCACGACCGCATGTTGTAGGTCCTGTACGGGCCATTCTGGACACAGAAAATGTTCAACTGCTACCCTGGCCAGCACATTCTCCTGATCTCTCACCAACTGAAAACGTTTGGTTATTGGTGACCGAGCAACTGGCTCGTCACAATACGCCAGTCACTACTCTTGATGAAATGTGGTACCGTGATGAAGCTGCATGGGCAGCTGTACCTGTACACGCCATCCAAGCTCTGTTTGACTCAATCCCCACGCGTATCAAGGCCGTTATTACGGCTAGAGGTGGTTGTTCTGGGTACTGATTTCTCAGGATCTATGCACCCAAATTGCGTGAAAATGTAATTACATGTCAGTTCTAGTATAATATATTTGTCCAATGAATACCCGTTTATCATCTGCATTTCTTCTTGGTGCAGCAATTTTAATGGCCAGTAGTGTAGCATTTAAAAGGAAATGAAAAGAATTTCTTAATGGCAGTTCCTTCTACTCATTAGATGAATTTTTGAGTATAGTAAGCGGGTAATTTCTCCAACCCTCACCAAAAACAAAAAAAAAATTGAAAATATTAAGTGTCATGTAATATTTTGTGTAATTTAATATCTTGTAAAGACACCTTTCATTAACCTGACAGGTTCCATATCATTAAGAAGTGTCGTATTCATGATCTACGTAACAAGTACTGATCTAATCTAATTGAGGTCACTGAATCCCTCTGGAGAAATGGCAGCCAATTCTTTCTCAAGAGGCGTGAATACGGTGGTGATGTTGGACACTAGATTCTGGAGCGAATTCGACAATCTCACTCATTACAAAGGTGTTCCACAGGGTTCAGGCGGGGACTCTATACAGGCCAGTCCATGTCACGAATGTATGACAACGTGCATTGTGATGCTGAGACAAACAGTCCCCGCCTCCGAATTGTTCCTCTGCACAGTGCGCAGTGCTGCAAAACGTATTCATATTCTTCCACATTCGCCTTTTTCTTAAGCTCAATAAGGGGGCCAATCCCTAATCAATAAGAGAGCTGCTTCCTTTTCTTGCTGTTGGCACTACTCATACTGGCAGGTAACGCTCTACAGGCTTCTCCAAAGCCAGACCCTTCCTTCGCGTTGCCACAGGCTATACCGTCGATCATCACTCCAAATAACTGGTTTTCAGTCTTCTACTGCCCAGTAAAGCCGCTCTTTAGACCACCTCCAGCGTCACTTATCACTGACTACAGGAATGGATAACTTATGAGCTCGAATTTAATTTCCCTACACACAGTATTCTGCTTGGTCGACAGTTGGTAGCACTTTGGGACTCGCAAGTGATTTCTCCCTCTCATTACATACAAGACACCATTCTTGTGAAACACGACTAGCCCTTTACATACTGCAAGTGTTGAGTACTACTGGCAAGCGATTTCAAATTGATTCCGTATTTCTAAATTTTCAGAAGGCTTTTGACGATGTACCACACCAGCGGCTTGTAGTGAAATTGCGTGCTCATGGAATATCGTCTCAGTTATGTTACCGGATTCGTGATTTCCTGTCAGAGAGGTCACAGTTCGTAGTAGTTGACGGAAAGTCAACGAGTAAAACAGAAGTGATTTCTGGCGGTCCCCAATGTAGTGTTATACGCTCTCTGTTGTTCCTTATTTGTGTAAACGATTTAGGAGACAATCTGAGCATCGATCGTATGTTGTTTTCAGATGTTGCTGATGTTTATTGTCTAGTAAAGGCATCAGAAGAACAAAACAAATTGTAAAAATTGGCATTTAACCCTAAATAATGAGAAGTGTCAGGTCATCCACATGAGCGCTAAAAGGACTCCGTTAACTTCGGTTACACGATAAATCAGTGAAATTTAAAGGTCGTAAATTAAACTAAATACCAAGGAATTACAGTTACGAACAACTGAAATTGGAGAGAACAGAATGAAAATGTTGTGGGTGAGGCAAACCAAAGACTGAGTTTTATTGGTGAAGCGCTCAGAAAATGTAATAGATCTACTAAAGAGACTACCTACGCTACGCTAGTCCTACCTCTTTTGGAGTACTGCTGCGCGGTCTGGGATCCTTACCAGGTAGGATTAACGGAGTACATAGAGAAAGTTTAAAGAAGAGCAGCACGTTTTGTATTATGGTGAAATAGAGTAGAGAGTGTCACTGACATGATACAGAATTTGGCGTTTTCGTTGCGGCGGATACTCCTCTCGAAATTTCGGTCACCAACTTTCTCCGCAGAAATCGAAAATATTTTGTTGACCCCGACCTACAAAGGAAGAAATGATTTTCGTAATAAAATAACGGAAATCAGAAATCGCACGGAAAGATTCGTTTTTTTTCCGCGCGCTGTTCGACTGGGGAGTAATAGAGAATTATTGTGAACGTGGTTCGATGAACCCTCCATCAGGCGCTTAAGTGTGATTTGCAGAGTACTCATGCAGATGTACACTATGTCATTAAATGTATCCGGACACCTGGCTGAAAATGACTTACAAATTCGTGGCACCCTCAATAGGTAATGCTGGAATTCAGTATGGTGTTGGCCCATCCTTAGCCTTGATGACAGCTTCCACTCTCGCAGGCATACGTTGAGTCAGGTGCTGGAACGGTTCTTGGGGAATGGCAGCCCATTGCTGCACTGAAGAGAGGTGTCGATGTTGGTCGGTGAGGCCTGGCACGAAGTCTGCGTTTCAAAACATTCAGCATTCAGGTAAGGACTCTGTGCAGGCCATTCCAGGGATGTTATTGTCGAGTAACCACATCGCCACAGGCCGTGCAATATGGACAGATCCTCGATCGTGTTGAAAGATGCAGTCGCCATCCCCGAATTGCTCTTCAACAGTGGGAAGCAAGAAGTTGCTTAAAACATCAATGAAGGCCTATGCTGTGATACTGCCACGCAAAACAACAAGGAGCGCAAGCCTTCTCCATGAAAAACATGACCACACCATAATACCACCGTCTCCGAATGTTACAGTTGGCAATACACACGCTGGCAGAAGAAGTTCAGCGGAAATTCGCCATACCTGCACACTGCCATCGGATCGCCACATTGTGTACCGTGATTCGTCACTCCACACAACGTTTTTGCACAGTTCAATCGTCCAACGTTTACGCTCCTTACACCAAGCGAGGTGTCGTTTGGCATTTACCGGCCAGATTTGTGGCTTATGAGAAGCCGCTCGACCACGAAATCCAAGTTTTCTCACCTCCCGCCTAACCGTCATAGTAGTTGCGGTGGAATTTCTGTGTGATGGTCTAGATAGATGTCTGCCTATTACACATTACGACTCTCTTCAACTGTCGGCTGTCTCTCTCAGTTAACAGACGAGATCGGCCTGAACTCTTTTGTGTTGCACGTGTCACTTCACGTTTCCACTTCACTATCACATCGGAAACAGTGGACCTAGGGATGTTTAGGAGTGTGGAAATCTCGCCTACAGACGTATGACAAAAGTGACACCCAATCACCTGACCACGTTCGAAGTCCGTGAGTTCCGCCAAGTGCCCCATTCTGCTCTCTCACGATATCTCATGACTACTGAGGTCGCGGATACGGAGTACCTGTTAGTAGGTGGCAGCACAATGTACCTAATATGAAAAACGTATGTTTTTGGAGGTGTCATGATACTTTTGATCACATAGTGTAGATGTAGGTGTAGATGATAATCGTCAGTCCTGCCCAACAGTACATGAAATATGGCTGGTCCTGGTTTAGCTGTAGTCGTTTCTTTGCGTTTCCACATCACAACGACGTCACCAACAGTCGATTTTAGCAACTATATAAAAGTTAAAATGTACCTGATGGATTTGTTAGAGGACATCCAATGACTACTTCACCTTCAAAGTCACTGAGCTGTCATGACGGACGCTTTCTGTTGTTAGTGCTTTTCTGCCGACAACACAACAGTTCCCGCTTTCTTTTATACCGGCGGGTACGTCTTTGGTAACATCTAGTGGTTAATTCTGCATCACACTGGGGTATCCGAATACTTTTCCTCAAATAGTGTGCATGGTGTTATACGTACCAAGTTTGTACGGCTGAAATAAAATGTTTACCATTTACATGGCCAAGTATATAGTAAAATTCAACACAAAGTTCCTTTCGTTGATTGACCCCTTCCTGATGTTGCATTCATAATGGCCATTTACGTAATTCACATGTGGCACCTGCTGGCACACAACCGATGCCTGGGAATTTAAAACCACAGTTTTGTAACTAGAGCGAAACAGAACGCAGCGCCCTGGACGCCCGGCACTTGCAGTTCGGAATAAAACGGTAAATATGTCGGTGATATATTTGCTGCCGTGTCGACGTCACGTGACGGCGTACTGCAAACAGCGCCGCACACAGGCCACTCATCTCGCTGAGATTAATTACATTCGCCGGCACCGGATAGAAACACACGGCTCAATAAATCGGGTACACAAGCCGGTGCATCGAACTCCCCAATACACGAGTTGGCCATCATTTTAAATGAAAATGTGTTCCATTACGGCGGCTCACTGAATCCTACCTCGTGTCCTCATCAGCTGCGTCGCGCAGAATACCGCCCATATCCGACATTAATATTACCAATGTCTGACGTTCAGGAATTAATTTAAAAATGTAACTATATAAGTGATGATTTTGGCAAATCATTAGATAAAACACAAGACACTCAAATTCTGTACTGCACTTTCCTGACCATACAACTAGAAATAATGTGTGAGGACCAAATATAGAGGAAAAAGAATATTTGAAGCCCCTCTTTGGAGTTATAATAATGAAAAAAGTGAACAGGATGCCAGATGTTGCAGATCTTCAACGTTTAAAGTCCTATGCGACATTTACAATATAGATGATATCCGATTTTGGAGATGAAAGCGACAAGAAGTTGGGTTAGTCATCCTGAGCTTACCGGAGAAAAAAAATAGTCACTCCTAGAGAAGTAGTTCCTCGCACCATTTAATAGCGCGTAAATCTGCCGGTGCACTTGATGACCTTGTAACTTCCCCCTCACTTACCGACCTTAATGACAGTGAAAAATTAAACCGCGTGTACCTAATGGAAATTTGGGAAAAGCAATCGTCACCGAAGTTAATCTGTCGGTAAAGAGGGAGGAAGGGTTACATGTAAATGAAGGGAAAAATGCAAATGAAATTGGTGGAAATTAGTTTTGAAAGAGGGTAAAGTTAATAAAGAAAGTAAATGTGCGGTCGTTGCGTTAACAATTAACTGGCGTTAATTGTATATTTGAGATTTGGGGAAAATTACGGCCGCAAGTCCTATGGACAATTACTGTAATAACTAAAAAAGGAAGGATAATGCACATATAATTAGCACTAAAAGCGTGGCAACTGAAGGTTGACACATGTTGTGTGAAAACTGAATGTTTGTCAGAAGCAACAAATTTCTCTACACTCTGACTTAATTTAGCAAAAGAATTAATAAAACCGGAAAATTGGAAGTTAATTTAGTGACTGAAATTAATAGTGAACTTTGTTTCCGAAGCACTACGAAATTAAATAAAATAGGGTTAGTCTTTGGCTACCTCAACAATCATCTCAAAAGCTACTTCAATCAATGCAATTTAGAAATAAGAGATCTTGAATTAAATGATGTTGCACAATTAACAATAGTAAAATTTAGTACGCACCAAGCTGAGCTGCAGTCACAGGTAAGCTAAAATATTGTAACAAAACTCGCACTCTTAATTTGTGCTTGTTTAATCTAAATATTGTAGCCAACTATGAATACTTTAACTGAACTTTGAAATTAAAGCAGTGAAATCGATTGATATTACTTTAATGCTGGCGTTTGAATATCAACGACACTCGGGTTCCTTTCGGAAAAGGAAGGGACCCTGCTTGGTAATGCAATTGGGACAATGAGCAACAAAGGTTCATGCTAAGTTGGTGTATTTTAGTGATACAAATGGAACAGTTTGAAAAGCTGAGGTCTGCCATACAGTTCTAAAAGTTTACGTGCTTACAGTCTTCCTTGTTGGTTGATTGAAGGTTTGAAATCGTCGATCGAGGAGGTGGCGACAATCACTTATTGTCGTCCGTAGCTATTGCAGAAGCTGGATGTTGGCGCGCCATCTTCTCGACACAGTCACCAGGCGAAACGGGCTCTTGATGTGCGCCAGCTAATGTTTCCCGTCCGCGACACCGTGCCAGAAACTATCATAGCAAGTCGAGCGCAATTACATGCTGCCAAACACCGAAAGCGCGGCAACTCCCGGGGCGTCACTCCACACACCTGCTCCACCGCCCTACTCCAGCCAGACTCTGCTCTGCCCGCGCCCCACGAGGCAGAGCCAACATTACCAAAGATCCTAACACTTTGCATATATATATATATATATATATAAATTGTAAAACAATTACAATATATAAGACAGAAATGCCATATCTTCAGGTAACAAAATAAAGAAAAAGTTTATAGTACGATGGAAATAGGAGGATTTGTATTTCCGGCGTTACAACCTCCTGGATTCGCGTAGGAAGTGAGCCGACAAGATTGTGCAGGTCCGTCGGATACAGGTTAAGCCAAACGCTGAGGATTTGATCGCTCTGTGCAGATGCCGAAGTCGGCGTTTCACCTGTTGCTGCAACAAGTACCACAGGTTTTCTATGTGCTTGAAGGCTGGTGATTTTCCAGACCAATCGAGATGTAATAGGATGGGGAGCGTTCAGAAAGCCATTCTCAGGTTCTTCCAGCCCGATGAACTTTGCAGTTGTGTTACTTATGTGCCTGTATGAGCGATGGCCTCTTGCGAGGTGACCGACTCGAAATGTTCTTCGCATGCAGTTCCCGTAGCAACGTTCTCCCGCTAACACTTAGGGATGGATCTTCATCATAGCCCACAACAATTCCTATCGGGCCTGTAAGTGATTTTGATTCACTAGCGCATCTCCTGTCCCTTTTACTCAGGATCTTCTTCTGACTACTAATCCGACGTCTTGTACCGCGGCCAAGTGTGTTACACGCTAAACAGTCCGCCGCGAAAAACCAACAAATCCTACAACTTCACACACCATATGGCCATGGCCAAACACAATTGTACCTTTTTGACACGTCCTTAAATTTACCCATGTTACGTACAATGATCGCTTCAAACCTAAATGTCTCACTGGTCGCTAATGCCTTCCGCTCAGCCGGCCGGAGTGGCCGTGCGGTTCTAGGCGCTGCAGTCTGGAGCCGAGCGACCGCTACGGTCGCAGGTTCGAATCCTGCCTCGGGCATGGATGTGTGTGATGTCCTTAGGTTAGTTAGGTTTAATTAGTTCTAAGTTCTAGGCGACTGATGACCTCAGAAGTTAAGTCGCATAGTGCTCAGAGCCATTTGAACCATTTGAACCTTCCGCTCACGTAAAAGCAGTGTGAGCGCTTTTGCGCATGTGACTCAATCGCTGTGCTAACTGTAAGGCCGCTTGACAAAGGAATATGATCAAAGATCTTTGGCTCTAAAATGGGTATTACATAGTCATCATATTTTTCTTCAAATTTCAAGATGGCGGAGAACAACAACGTCTTGTTATGCGCTGCAATTGCTTGTATCACAACTGCATTATGTGTTCATTTGGAAGGAAAGCGGAGGAAAAAAGGAAACGTACTTGGATGAAGCCATGGGTATTACATAGAGATAGTAAAAGCATTCAGCAGAATTTGTTACGAGAGGTGCAAGTGCAGGACATCTAGTCTTAGGTAGATTATTTACGAGTGGAGGAGAGTGCACGTCAATATTTGCTCAGTGAAGCGGCTTCTCACATTACAAAAGAGAATACTCACTTCAGAAGTGCTGTATGTGTAGGAGGCAGGCTCGCTGTGACGCTGCAATTTCTTGATACAGGAGAGAGCTTTTCTAGTTTACAATACAGCACTCTGATACCACAGTGTACGTTAACCAAACTAACTACAGAAACGTGTAAAGCAATTTATAAAGCACTGAAGGCGGAATATCTGAAGGTACATAAATTTTTAGTAAAATATAAGGGCAATAAGAATTATTTTATTTTCGCATAATTTATTTGATACAATTAGTGTTCCGACAACTTCAAAATAATAAAAGGGAAGATGCACATGAAGCGCTTTTTAACCTCTGGCATCCAGTGTTGGAAAACAGACAAAGTGTAATGGAAAGCTAAGAATTTTTTTATTTTAGAGTGTAACCATGTCCTCTATTTCGGTTTGCTGAAAATCTACCTGGATGTTTCCTGCTGTAAAGTTGGATGGCTGTAACTCTGTGGCTATGAAGTCGCTTGGAACATGTTCCACCTGCACATCAGCACGCGGTTAATAGCATACATTGTTCCCCATACTCACTCCCCACCCCAGGCGAAGCAAGGTTATTAAAAAAAAGTCTAAGAAATACACCAACTCTGAACCCTGTTTACAAAAACACTACCGAGAAGTCAAATAGCTTAGTGACGCCAGCGCTCCAAGCAGTTACGTTTCACATTACAGTGAACAGAAGACGGAAGATTTATTATGATCAAATCCATAGCGAGGCATTAGATTTAATCATATTTCGTTGAAAAAGACAACATTTGACAAAGTTCCCTATTACACTGTCAAATTTCTTTGACATAAATATTTGACATATCAGTTTTGACAAAGAAATATGATCGTGTAATACTGGCCTAAAGACTAAAAGATTCATCTGAGTATATGTATTAAGGGTGATTATTTTTCCTTTGTCCGATGAGCTTATTCTTATTGGTTAATCTCTTACACAGCAGTGTGTCACAAGGACAACATGCGGTACCCCTTATATATTGCTACATTGATGATCCAGAACATATTATGGCGCCTGTCCACCCTGAGATTAAGGGTCGCCTAGTACCGTTGTGGGTTCGTGACGTGGTAAGCGAAGTACACATTCGAAACAGAGACCACTGTGGATTCAGTCTAGCGACCATACATGCCGAAAATGCATTGATGTAAGTGACTTTGACACAGGGCGCTTTAATGGAAAGTTGCTCCAGTTGCTGTTTTTAGAACTTTATTACGTTCAGTTTCATTATGTCCATCTGAAACTGCCACATGTTAATACATAATTTGGTGGGCATATAGATATTTTTGTTTTTTACAATAGAGGATGACAGACAATGTTTATATATGTACAGTACAAGTGGGGAAATAAAATACAACATATGTTATGTTGTAGAAATGTAATGTCAAATTATAACAACAGTAGAAATCAAGATTCGCGCCCAATGATATCATGATAAAAATGGGCGTGTCGTTATTACAAAAAGTGTATACTTCGATAGTTCAAAACTACTGACATGGTTTAGCTTAAAAAGAAGAATCTGATGCATTTCTAAATTAAAAAAAATTAAATTGCTAAAAGTTCAAATGGTTCAAATGGCTCTGAGCACAATGTGACTCAACATCTGAGGTCGTCAGTCCCCTAGAACGTAGAACTACTTAAACCTAAGGACATCACACACATCCATGCCCGAGGCAGTATTCGAACCTTCGACTATAGCGGTCGCGCGGTTCCAGACTGAAGCGCCTAGAGCCGCTCGGCCACACCGGCCGGCCTTGCTAAAAGTAAACGATAAAAGATTAAAGTGACGCAGACTTAAAAAAAATTGCTCCCAATGATGTTATAAGAAAATGGATGTGTAGTAACTATAAAAATGTGCAATCCGGAAAACTCTTAACTTAAGAGAGCTCTATTATGAAATGTTTCACAATTACAGTTGCATGATCAAAACCCACTGCAAAATGATTTAGGCAAGATATGTGTATGGTGCATAAGTACCAATTGACTCTAAATAATGAAAAGTTTGAAGTTATCCACATGAATACTAAAAGAAATCCGCTAAATTTCGGTTACACGATAAATCACATAAACCTAAAGGCTGTAAATTCCACTAAATACTTAGGTTTTACAATTACGAATAACTTCAGCTGGAACGATCAGTAGATAATGTTGTGGGTAGAGCAAACCAAAGACTGCGATTAATTGGTAGAACACTTACAAGATACAAAAAATCGACTACAGAGACTGAGTACACCACGGCTGTCTACCTTCCTCTGGAATATTGTGCATGGGGGCTTAATTAAATAGAATGCAAATAATTTTAGTTTTTTAGTAGCTGACTGTCCGGTTACGCAGTCTCGTAACCGGTTGGCCCTGACCAGTATCAGTACGCAATCTGACTGCACAGAATAACAACAAAGAATGAAACAAAACTTCCGTTAACACAACTAATTAATTAATAATAACCTACGAAACAACAAAACACAAGTGTAACTGTTCTGTGTGTGGAAGTGTGATTCAAAGTACACATCTGGCACGGTTCTTCCTCAAAAAGACAAGATATTTTAAATACCATTTACACTGAATTAATTAAATAAAACTGAAGTACTATACTTGCACATAGAAACCAGAATTACACTCTAATACATGAACACAAGCCAGATGCTTTGTTGACTGAACCTGTGACCAAGAGGCATTATTGTTTAAGACATTTGAAATAAAAATAAAAAAAAATTATTACCTTCATATATATTGACGAAACATATACTCTGATCATTACAACATCCGCAATCGAACAGCATCGGCTGTCTAGCCCATCAGAACAACTGCATACAACATGCTCATAACTAGTCACGGCTACATCGGAACTCCTACTGCCCACTTCTCAATATGCACTCTCCACGACGACTTCTCGACAAGAACTCCCCACCACCACATCTCAACAAGCACTGCCAGTGGAGGCGGCTGAATAATACTCTTTGGCGCAATCTCTGGCGCTGTGACTCAGTGTAGCCACCTTTCAATTGCTTTGCGTTGTGTGGTCTGTAAGATGAGATTGACGGAGGACATCGAAACTGTTCGAAGAAAGACAGCTCGTTTCGTATTATCGCGAAATATGGGAGAGAGTGTCAAGGACATTATACAGGGTGATTCAAAAAGAATACCACAACTTTAAAAAGGTGTATTTAATGAAAGAAACATAATATAACCTTCTGTTATACATCATAACAAAGAGTATTTAAAAAGGTTTTTTTTCACTCAAAAACAAGTTCAGAGATGTTCAATATGGCCCCCTCCAGACACTCGAGCAATATCAACCCGATACTCCAACTCGTTCCACACTCTCTGTAGCATATCAGGCGTAACAATTTGGATGCTGCTGTTATTTACCGTTTCAAATCATCAATGGTGGCTGGGAGAGGTGGCCGAAACACCATATCCTTAACATACCCCCATAAGAAAAAATCGCAGGGGGTAAGATCAGGGCTTCTTGGAGGTCAGTGATGAAGTGCTCTGTCACGGGCTGCCTGGCGGCCGATCCATCGCCTCGGGTAGTTGACGATAAGGTTTCATAACCAACCTTTTTCGTAGGACTCTCCATACAGTTGATTGTGGAATTTGCAGCTCTCTGCTAGCTCTGCGAGTCGATTTTCCTGGGCTGCGAACAAATGCTTGCTGGATGCGTGCTAAATTTTCATCACTCGTTCTCGGCCGTCCAGAACTTTTCCCTTTGCATAAACACCCATTCTCTGTAAACTGTTTATACCAACGTTTAATACACCACCTATCAGGAGGTTTAACACCATACTTCGTTCGAAATGCACGCTGAACAACTGTCGTCGATTCACTTCTGCCGTACTCAATAACACAAAAAGCTTTCTGTTGAGCGGTCGCCATCTTAGCATCAATTGACGCTGACGCCTAGTCAACAGCGCCTCAAGCGAACAAATGTGCAACTAAATGAAACTTTATAACTCCCTTAATTCGCCGACAGATAGTGCTTAGCTCTGCCTTTTGTCGTTGCAGGGTTTTAAATTCCTAAAGTTGTGGTATTCATTTTGAATCACCCTGTACATGAATCGGGATGACAACCAGTGAAACAAAGGCGTTTTTTGCCGTAGCAGGATCATCTCGTGAAATTTCACTCGCGAAAGTTCTCCTCCAGTTTCGAAAATATTCCATTAGTGCCCACCTACATAGGGAGAAATGATGATCACGATAAAATAACAGAAATCAGAGCTCGCACAGAGAGATTTAAGTACTCGTTTTCCCTGGCGCCTTTCGAGAGTGGAACGCTAGATAAATATCTGGAAGGTGGTTTGATGAACTCTCTGACAAGCACTTAATCGTGAACTGCAGAGGAATCATGTAGATGTATTTTGTTGAGAGTACTAGGCATTTCGGATAGGGAGAGGGGCTTCGGGTTTTTCACACTGGGTCGTACACTCTCGGCGTGGCCTCAGGGTTTTGTTGTTGGCAGAAGGCTGTCAGTGAATCTCATTAGGAAATTCCCCAGAGAGAAGGGCAGTTTTCACGGAAGTGAGGTTGTAGCCTGCGTCACGCTTATGTGCTCAGAGCCAGAGCCTGGCCCGGCTGAGGGTAGCTGACGCCATACCGCTGCTGCCGACCTCAGAGGATAATTATAACTTTTTTGTCTCTTCTGCACTGACATCAAAGGTCGTGACGCCGCGGCGCCATCCAGGCAACGTGAGAAAGACGGTTGCTTTTGCTCTAAAAGTTTGGGTCATCCTTTAGAACTGAGTCACTTCACCACTGTGCCTCTTCGTGGCAAACCGATCGAGAAGACCCTGCTCGTGGCCAATACCAACCTCGTCGCATATTTTTATGCCAAGAACGGGAAGATTCACCTTAGTTCCCATATTTTATTCCGTGAAAGAAGCGATATGCTCGTCCGCCACATTGACAACGGCATTGAAGCACACCCTCCATATAGAGTTTTTGGAAGCAGAGGTCGAAAAACTAAGTTTAGTGGCCTTCCAGCTCGGGACCTGTATCTGGTACTGATGGGATCAGTGCTCTGCTGATTTTGGGGAAATGTACGTCATTGCCGTAGCGGGATCCATACGCGGACAGCTCGCTGCTTACTCATTTTGGCAAGCAACTCCTTTTTCCCGGTCGATTACAATTTGTGGTTCTGCATCATTAACTTTGAATTCACCAGCTACTTAGACCAGGATAATTAGATACGTTTCCTCCATGCAGTCTTCCACATAATTTGGTACCTCCCCACAATGTTAGAGTCATTTTGTGTGCATTCAGTTTATGTTTCTAGAAAACTTTGCTCTCATTTAACTGCTTGTGTACTGTGTCCAATAATCTGAGCAAATAAAAAACTTGTTGTAACTGTGATGAACTCATGTTGTGCTCAGCAGCCAGCCTCAACGATCTTTCACTTTTTGTTCGATCGTAGGTCTGTTCATTAAGCAGGAAGAGCTGTGTCAGTAACCTCTACGTTTTTAAGTTTGCTTTGTGTTGTTTCACGATTTTGCGCGTAACTTCCTTGTAGTCTCCAGGCGTAATAAGCAACAACATTTTATGGAAGCGTCATAGCGTACTTTAGGTCAAGAGTCACTGCCCACACAAACAGCTTAAACTTTCAAGTACTCTTCGACATGTTGAAAGGTGGCTACACTGTGCCACTGCGCCAGAGAGTGCGCCAAAGAGTACTATTAAGCCGCCTCCACAGTGCCTGTTTAGAGTTCGTGGCAGTCAGTGGTTGTTGAGGGTTCGTAGAGGACAGTGTGTGTTAAGAACTCATAGAGACAGTGTGTGCGTGGGCAGAGCTCGGGGTTGTCGTGAAGTTGGAGCGAGATGTTGTAGTAAAGAGCGTTGTTTCATGTCTTATGCAGTTATTTGATGGGAGAGATAGCAGATGATATTGTAATGAGTGCATTCGTCAATATATATGAAGGTAAAATTTACCATGTTCGTTTATTTATTTGTGTATCTGAAATAATGCGTCACTACAGGTTCAGTCAACAAAGCATCTGGCTTGTGTTCTTGTATTAGAGTGAATTCTGGTTTTCTTGCGTAATCACAGTTTTTCTAAATTTCTTTGTCACGTCAGTATAATTGGTATCAAAATTCTTGTCTTGTTGGAAAAGAACCGTGCCAGATGTGGACGTTGAGTCACACTCCCACATACAGAACAGCTACACTAGTGCTTATTGGTTTTGTAGATTTTTATAGTTGCTGGGGTCTTAATTAATTAACTGTGTTTACGAAAATTTTCTTACATTGTTTGTTGCAGTCAGATAGCGTAATAATACTAGTCAGGGCCAACCGATTACGAGACTTACGTAATCGGACATACAGTTACTAAAACAAAACAAAAAAAAACATTTTCAATTGATTATTTAATTAAGCCCCCATGCACGTGGCGACCGCTGCTTCGGATCGTCCCTTGGATTCTTCTGATTGTGAAAATTGTAGACTGTAGTATTGTTGTAGTAATTTGTAGTTCAGTAATTGTAGTCTGTATTGAATGTGTAGATTTGGTAATTGGCATTCTTCTAATGGTATTTTTCAAAATTTAAATTTTATTGCCTTGTATACGCGTTTGACAATCTTGTGCAATTATTTCAATTGTTCGATTGATCGTGTTTGAGGGAGACATTGCGTGTGAATAGTATTGTTGGAGATAAGGGGTCATTGTGTGTGATTTTCGTACAGTGACGAATCTTTCGTATATTTTGTAAATGATTACGCGATCAATGAAAAAGGCAAAAATGATGAATAGTGAGAATAACGAAATTGTTGACATGGGGAACTCGCCAACAGAGGAAAACAGTATGATGGATAATGAGGTGGAAAACAATGTGATAAGTCGGGAAAATAGTCCGGAACCATTTCGAAATTTTTCTCAATCAGAAAATTTACAGAATCTGAGATTAACGACAGAAGACTCTGAAATAGTATCGAACACAGGTAGCCTTACAGCTGTGACGAAGGAAGTTAGTTTTGCGGGAGATGTTAGGGGCGAAAGGAATTTCGAACAAGTTAATATGGAGCAGTTGATGAATGTAATATTAAATTTTCAATCTGAATTAAAAACACAGATAGGAACAATGGAAACTCAGATGGGAACTTTGCGATCTGAAATTAAAACTGATATGGGAACAATGGAAACTCGGTTAGGATCTGAATTTAAAACAGAGATTGGAACAATTAAAACAGAGATGGGAACTTTGGAAACACGGTTAGATTCAAGAATAGGGACATGTTTCAAAAATATGAAAGATGAATTAAAGAAAGAAATCAGGGAAGAAGTACAACCGATTCTGAATTCTCACAATAATAGATTAATTGCAGTAGAAATCAGACAAAGGGAACAGGATAGAGAACAGGAAGAAAGAGATCGCGTGATAGTACAGAATTTTTCAGAGTTAAATTTACAACGTGCAAAGGATAAGAAAGAAATATTTGAAAGAATCGAGGAATCCGTACCAAATGACAGAATAAATAATCTAACACAACAATATGAACAGCTAGCTACCAAATGTGACAATACTGAAACCCGAGTCGCGACACTTACGGAAGACGTAAATAAACAGAAAGAACAATTTGGTGACTTATCGGAAAGAGTGGAGGAAATTTCAGATAAACTGACAAATCTTAGTTTACATGGGGACAGAGATTCGGATGATACAGCTCCATTACCATTTTCAGAAACCGAAGAATACCAGAACATAAATAAGCATGTTGAAAATCAGGGAAAATTTAATGAACGCGTGAAAAGGGAATTTGAGGCATTACGAAAGCAAGTCAAGCTGATCGAAGGGGAAATTGTAGGAAAAGATAGCAGAAGAAATTTAGAATCACAGGTAGCAGAGGGGTTTGAAGAAAATAATTTGTTTCATTTACGGGATGCAACAAGAGAGCGCCAGGCGCGCGAACTTTACAATAATCGACATTCGGACCGGGACAGACGCGGTAGGTCTTTGTCGCCACGAGGCGAAAACTTTGATTATAAACACTTTTTGACTGTCCGGAAATTTAAGATCTTCCGCAATTCTAAGAATGACATACATCCATGTGCATGGCTAGATCAATTTATGTACGCACTTCCACCAAATTGGCCACTAAGTCACAAACTAGAATTCATGTGTGGATATTTAGAAAACGAACCGGCGACGCGGATGCGCGCACTCATTAGAGATTGCAATAATTTAAATGATTTTTATCATGCATTTCTATCGGCATATTGGTCCGAAAACACACAAGACAGAGTCAAACATAGTCTGATTATGCAGCGTAATTTTAAACAGTCTGAGTTCCGCACGCCGGCAGAGTACTTTGAAGACATGATTCGAAAGAATCAGTTTCTGTCCAACCCTTATAGCCCGACTGAATTAATTCGCATTTGTTTAACTAAGTTGCCACAATCCATAAGACAAATTGCTTTGGCCGGAAGATGTAAAGATGACATTGAGACTTTTAAGACTTTGTTGCAAGAACTGGAGTATGACAACGACGACGGGACCTCTTGTAACTTTTTCAGTAACAGTAATTACAATAGACTTTCAGAGAAAAGTGATAGTGGTCGGAACGGGCGTTATATGGGTAATTTTGAGAATGACAGACGTAACAGACACGACAATAGATACCAGCCCTATGACAATAACAGACGTTCTAACAGAAATTACACAGACAACGATAACAACGGTAATTCGTATCGGAATGATCAATCATACGGAAACAGTAATCGGTATCATCAGGACAGAAATCATTCATACAGTAATAGAAATTCTTACTACAGAAATAACCAGGGTAGTAGGTACAATAATAATTTCAGAAGTGACAGTCGAAATTATACAAGAAGTAGTTATGCAGACAGACAGGATAATAGAAATTTTAATAACAGACACAACCCAGAATTTGCATCTAGCAGACAGGAGGGACCTAATTGGCATCCTCCACGTGACAGAACGTCTGAGAGACAAGTACAAATCGTTGAAATTGATCCGCGAAATGACGCGAATAATCAAAGACGTGACGCAAACAATCGACAATGACTTGTAGCTTCGGCTTCTGGCAGCAATATAGACGGTTCAGAAAGTAATGACACTACGACTTTACACTACGTACGCCTGGAAGACATGAGAGACATTTTATTAGACGAAAAGGAAAATAATGTAGACGCATTTTTACACCCTGTTATTGAAGTATGTGTGGGTAAGAATAAGTTCACGGCAGTATTAGATTCTGGGAGCCCATTGAATGTCATTAGTGAATCAGTTTTTCGTATATGTGTAAGAACTATCGCTTGTCCTGTGTTACCTATTTCTAAAACTACAATTCGAGGTGCGATTTCTGGAAAAAGTGTGGAGGTCAAACAACAGACCAATTTAAATTTCATTTGTCAAGGATACGAATTTTCTGCTAATTTTATCATTGTTCCATTACTCAGTACACAAATTATATTAGGTATGGAGTTTCTTAACGCACATAAGGCAATTTTGAACTTTAAAGAAGGAAGTGTAAATTTGACTGTTGCTGGAATGCCGAAATGTTTAAAATTTTTCGAGTGTTTAACAAGATCTGAGTCAGATACAAAATGTTTAAGGTTTCTTACTTCTGATGTTTTCGTTGAGCATTATGACGACAATGTGTTTATTCATGATAATGACAACAGATACAGAGACGCGATGGATGATATAATTAATAGCGAAGAATTAATTAACGAAAAGGTTAAGAAAGCTGAAGTGCCAGATGACGTTGCAAGAGAAGAGCTGCACCACATTTTAACTTCACATGCTACAGTGTTTAGTCATCACACAGGAACTATACAAGGCTTACAATATTTATTTAAAGTGAAAGAACACACACCATTTCGCGGGAAAACGTACGCTATTCCTTTGGCTTACAGAGACAAGGTTAAGAATGAACTTCAGTACATGTTAGATCAGGGCATTATTGAGCCTGCAGTCAGTCCTTATACTAGCCCATTACACGTTGTTCTTAAAAAGGATGGATCAATTCGTCTGGTTCTGGATTCCAGACAAATAAATAACATCATCATTCCTGAAACTGACCGCCCACAAAATTTAGATGAACTTCTTCAACATTTCCATGGAATTAAAGTTTTGTCCACGATTGACATGCGCGCAAGTTTTTGGCAAATAGAACTCCACCCTGATTGTAGAAAATATACTGCCTTTTTAGCTTTTGGTAACTGTTACCAATTTCGGAAATTACCGTTTGGACTTACTGTATCTTCAGCAGCATTCATTCGTAGCTTAAATGAAATTTTACCTGTTTATCTTCGTGACAATATTACTTCTTATGTTGACGACATTCTTATTGCTAAACGATCTTGGAGTGAGCACAACAAAATTTTGGACTCATTATTACGTATCTTTGCAAAAGTTGGCATGACAGTGAACTTGGAAAAATCTGAATTTGGTCGTTCTCAGGTGAAATTTCTCGGCCACATTATTTCTACAGAAGGTATTCTCCCTGATCCAGAGAAATTAGATGCTATTCGTAATTATGCTGTTCCTACTACAAAACGTGATGTTCGTAGTTTCCTTGGTGTCTGTAATTTTCTTCGACGCTTTGTTAAATTGGACGATTTGGCCACACCTCGCTTATGTGAACTATCTGGAAAGAAATCTAATTGGTGCTGGGATGAGGAAGCTCAGTCAGAATTTGAACAGCTTCGTGATGCTTTAGTTGCTGCTCCACTTCTTTCACATCCGGATTTATCGAAAGAATTTTGTTTGGCGACGGACTCATCATACAAAGGCCTAGGAGCACATTTATTTCAAGAGATAGAAGAAGACGGCGTTGTAGTACAGAAGACTATTGCATTTGGAAGTCGCGTTCTCTCTAAATCAGAGAAGAATTATTCGATTACGGAACTTGAAGCTTTGGCTGTTGTTTGGGCTTTCACAAAATTTCGCACATTTTTGTTTGGCAGACATACTAAGGTTTACACCGATCATCGAGCTCTGGAATTTCTTATGTCAACAAAATTAACTCACGGCAGATTGTCACGATGGGCGTTGTACCTACAGGAATTTGACTTTAGTATTGTTTACATACAGGGTTCTTCAAATACTGTTGCTGATGCTTTATCACGTGCACCTATGGGTTTGAAACAAAGTGCTGAAGAGGACTGCAAGGAAAACAATTATTGTTTGATGTATATTCAAGGTGTTGCGTTTGAGAACTTTATTTCGTCTTCGCTCCAGGACATCGCTAAGGAGCAAAATAAGGATCCAATCTGGAAGGACATTAAGGAGAAGTGGAGGAGAAAGGAAAGCGTAGCGATTAGACAGCATTATTTAGTTCGCAATGACATTCTTTTTAAACGGAAATCGGTCGACAACTCTGTTTGGTTAGTTTGTATTCCTGATGAGTGGGTCAATAAATTGATTTGGTATACACATTTCAGTTATGCGCACTTTGGTCCCAGAAAATGCTTTCATAAATTACGAGAAAATTGTTACTTCAGTAATATGGAAAAACGTATTCGATCTGTTCTTGCCAAATGCAAATTATGTCAAATGGCTAAGCCTCCAACGATTTCTCACAGAGCACCGTTGTTTCCCGTCATTCCAGCGAAATTAAAGGAGATGGCTGCAGTCGATTTGTTTGGTCCAGTGGTTCGTTCTTCTAATGGTTTTGCGTACATTTTCGTAGCAGTGGAGTTGACGTCAAAATATGTGTGTTTTACACCTTTACGCAAAGCAACAGCTCGTTCAGTATCTAACGCTTTTATCAAACATTTTCTTAAAGAAGTCGGTCACGTTGATAAGGTTATATCAGATAATGGATCACAGTTTCGTTCTAAAATTTGGCTTCGTACTCTACAGCGTCGTAAAATTAAACCAATTTTCATTTCACTTTTTCACCCTCAATCTAACGCTTCAGAGAGATGGATGAAGGAAATCAATAAATTGTGCCGTCTTTATTGTCATCAGAATCACAGAACTTGGGATCAGTATCTTCATATTTTTCAAAACATTCTGAATGAACTCCCTAATGATTCAACTTCTTTACCGCCTCTATTGATATTAAAAAATAAAGCACCGACAAATCGCATTTCTGAAATAGTTCCTTTTCCGCCTTCACGGAAACTGCGGCATTCTGAAGTTGTCAACCTGGCTCTACGAAATATTGCGTCTGCGGCTGCAAGAAGAGAGAAGTCAGCTAAACGTCCTGGTCGTTTAAAAATCTTGTCAGTTGGTCAGAAAGTGTTAATTAAGTCTCACCGTTTGTCTCATAAAGGAAAAGGCTTATGTCGCAAATTTTTTTTGCTTTATAACGGTCCATATAGAATTCGCAAAATTATACATGATAACACTGTTGAAGTAGAAACTCTTAAATCTCGACGCTCTAAAGGAATACATCACATATCAAACGTTAAAATTTTTGTGGAATGACATACTTGTCAAAAACTAACAGCTAGATGTAAACACGCAGAGAGTACAAGGATACCGCGCTGTGTTTTGGCGGCGGCACATACTCAAAGCAACAGTCAAGTCTGCGCGCCGCACAAGGCAGTCGTTGACCGCGAACAATAGCTTCCTACGTCACGCGCCCACAGCTGATCGAGCGCTCAGTGCGAATGCACTGACAGCCGTAAACAAATACACAGTCTAATTTCTCCGACTAAATTCTGTATAAAGCTATAAGGACTTGTTGAATTGTGTTATTAACATTCAGTATTTTGCAGGATACGGTTGTATAAAGTATTTAAGACCTTCAGGTAAATTCTGTGCGTGTCCGACGTTAAGACGACCTGCTATCGAGAAATTTTCAGGAAGAATGTAATTTCGAAGAAGAAAGTAATAAACTAAAAAAAAGGGGTAACTATTAATTGAGTTTATTTTTCAGGTAACAAATTTCCAATTGGGTACGTACTTTAGACGTAATTTGCTGCTCGCGATTACGTGATTCATACTTTGTGCTAATTTCATGTTCTATGAATTTACTTGTGAAGCGACATGCTTGCGTACATTTACTGATTTTGACAATGATTATTAATGAACTGGGTTGTGACTTGTATATATTATGCATCGCTTGGCTGCTATGCTTTTTCACTGATGTCATATTTTTTTTTTAATTATGTTCCTGCTGTGCTTATTTATTTAAATTGTAATGGTAACCTGATTTATTGTGCTGATGTGTTTAGGTATGTAAGTTGTACTTTGTCATTTATCTGCTTGCGCCTTCATGTTTACTTATTAAGATTACATATGAACATTTATTTGCGTATGCTGATATAATGATAATGACCCGTTTATTACGTAAGATATATGTTTACTGCTATGCGTATGGATTACATATTTACACATTTCTGTTTTGTTGCCATAACTGCTCTTTAATTTGGTGTATAGAAATGCTGATATACTGTGTATAAACATAGAATTTAGGTTACACTGTGGTATTAATTATAGATTGTTCGCTTGGCAGAGCCTCGTTGTAGGAATTGTGCTGCATCCACTTGTTGACATTCTGTTCTCTACTGGTATATTTACTCGCTATTGCATGTTTTGCTTACGCTCAGTGCCTTATATTTTTAAGATAAGAAAATTAACTGCTATAATTCGACGAACGACATTAGTACAAGAAAGTCATTCAAGTCACATGAGCTAAAGTTTTATGGAAGCTGTATAACTTTATGCTAATAGGAAGGAAGCTAACGACATGACATACCAATACTAGGTTTAGACCATTAACAGTTATTACACTGCATTTTTCGTGAGCAATTGAAATAGGAAGTGACACTTGACACAAAAAATACTCCACATGTTTGCTTCTGCTATAATTCTTGAAGTGGTGTACATACTGTGAAATATTATGATCATTTACACTCCGTAATCGTACTTAATTACTGAGAGTTATTCGAACTAAGTCTGTTAGAGGTCAGGTATGCATTTCTTTTATTTAATGATGGACAAGGAACCAAAATGTATCTTGTAATTTATAATGAGTAGAAAATTTGGGTCAGATGGATTACACAGAGGTTGTGTGTTGACAATGTGTCTTCGGATTGTATGGGATGCTGAATTGAAGTTGCATTAGGATTTTATCTGTACTTGTTCGAGGAGACTGACTAGAGGAAAGAGTTGTTATTGAAGTGAAATGATATTGGTGCTGAGGTTTATATTTATCGATGTATTATTATAGGTATTGAGAGTATATGAAGTTGTTTGTGGACAAGAGGTAAGGTGATATTGGTGCTGAGGTTTACATTTATCGACGTATTATTGAGGTATTATTGAGATTATGTGATGCTGATAATTATTGGAGGTTTGGTGGATAAGAGGTAAAGTAAGTGAGGAGCATATTTTTTTTGTTGGTCTTATGGAACAAGAGGATGAAGAGAGCAGACTAAAACACTAAAATAGAAGGAAGATAGTCTATACACACACTTTGTTATATCACTAAGCAGTATATACTTTTTTTTGAAGAGAGGAAGTAATTGCATATCGTGGCTCACTGACAGTTGTTCAACAACAGTACATTTTGATCTGGCTTGGCAATCATTGGTCTTGACATGATGACTATGACGTTGACTAACTATTATTGACTGTTATACATTGCTGCCAGTACTACTTGATACACATGATGAACATCAGATTTTGACAGAATTACATTTACACAATTAACACTATTCAATTACACAGTAGTACTTAATGTGGATGAAGGATGAGTGAGTGTGTTCTGTGTGTTTTCCTTTACTAATCCTACCCACCTATCTCCTAAGTATTATTTTATTTGTTGGTAGTGGCTTGCACTGACACCCATAAATATTATAGGTTTACTGGTATTTGTGTATTGTAATAGTTAATATGAAAATTATCTGACATCATTTGTGTGTTTGTTATGATTTGTATGTTACTGTAAAAGCATTTGTATGTGCATTCAAACTATTGTTCATGCCTGGACTGTCTGATTAGTGAAGATAAATATTCTGAACTGTTACCTGCACTTTTCTACATGATTGGTGCCACTAGGACATGTTTAATTTGTGCTCATAAACTCTGATGAACAGTGTGATCAGTGCTAGTGAATTTTATAGAACTGCTTCTGCTGAGAGATGTGACTTTTTGCTGTTTGCACCTGCACTCAACATTGCTGGGTGCAACTGATGAACTGTTTCTACTGAAAAGATGTCCCCTGTTGCTGTGTGCACCTGATCAACATTGCTGATGCCACTAATGGACTGCTTCTACTGAAATAATGTCACTTGTTGGTGTCTGCACCTACTCAAGTTTGCTGGGTGCAACTGATGAACTGTTTTTACTGAAATGAAGTCACTTGTTGCTGTCTGCACCTACTCAACATTGCTGGGTGCAACTGATGAACTGTTTCTACTGAAATAATGTCACTTGTTGCTGTCTGCACCTGCTCAACATTGCTGGGTGCAACTGATGGACTGCACCTATTGAAATGATGTCACTTGTTGGTGTCTGCACCTGCTCAACATTGCTGGGTGCAACCGATGGATTGCTTCTACTGAAATGGTGTCACTTGTTGGTGTCTGCACCTGCTCAACATTGCTGGGTGCCACTGATTGACTGCTTCTACTGAAATGATGTCACTTGTTGGTGTCGGCACCTACTCAACATTGCTGGGTGCAACTGATTGACTGCTTCTACTGAAATGAAGTCACTTGTTGCTGTTTGCACCTGCTCAACATTGCTGGGTGCAACTGATGAACTGTTTTTACTGAAATGATGTCACTTGTTGGTGTCTGCACCTACTCAACATTGCTGGGTGCAACTGATGGACTGCTTCTACTGAAATGAAGTCACTTGTTGGTGTCTGCACCTGCTCTCAACATTGCTGGGTGCAACTGATGAACTGTTTTTACTGAAATGAAGTCACTTGTTGCTGTCTGCACCTACTCAACATTGCTGGGTGCCTCTGATGGACTGCTTCTACTGAAATAATGTCACTTGTTGCTGTCTGCACCAACTCAACATTACTGGGTGAAACTGATGGACTGCTTTTACTGAAAAGATGTTACCTGTTGGTGTTCTTTTTTTGTATAAACTAATCATTGAAAGCATTTTATGTGAACATTTGTATAAACTGATTTTTTGTATATTGTGTAAACTATTATGTAAAGTCACATGTATGAAAAGAAGTTGTATTGCTTACTGTATTTCATATATTAGGTTAGTAAAAGGTCAGTGCAAAGCCAAAATTTTAACTAATTATGTGATGTTTAGGTATTAATATTATCTTTATTTTTGTCTGTATTATTGTGGACGAATTTGGTGGTATTTTCACCACCAATGCTGGCAAAAATACCATCAAATTCTGGCCTGTGGAGGAGGGGCATATGAAAGGTGGCTACACTGTGCCACTGCGCCAGAGAGTGCGCCAAAGAGTACTATTAAGCCGCCTCCACAGTGCCTGTTTAGAGTTCGTGGCAGTCAGTGGTTGTTGAGGGTTCGTAGAGGACAGTGTGTGTTAAGAACTCATAGAGACAGTGTGTGCGTGGGCAGAGCTCGGGGTTGTCGTGAAGTTGGAGCGAGATGTTGTAGTAAAGAGCGTTGTTTCATGTCTTATGCAGTTATTTGATGGGAGAGATAGCAGATGATATTGTAATGAGTGCATTCGTCAATATATATGAAGGTAAAATTTACCATGTTCGTTTATTTATTTGTGTATCTGAAATAATGCGTCACTACAGGTTCAGTCAACAAAGCATCTGGCTTGTGTTCTTGTATTAGAGTGAATTCTGGTTTTCTTGCGTAATCATAGTTTTTCTAAATTTCTTTGTCACGTCAGTATAATTGGTATCAAAATTCTTGTCTTGTTGGAAAAGAACCGTGCCAGATGTGGACGTTGAGTCACACTCCCACATACAGAACAGCTACACTAGTGCTTATTGGTTTTGTAGATTTTTATAGTTGCTGGGGTCTTAATTAATTAACTGTGTTTACGAAAATTTTCTTACATTGTTTGTTGCAGTCAGATAGCGTAATAATACTAGTCAGGGCCAACCGATTACGAGACTTACGTAATCGGACATACAGTTACTAAAACAAAACAAAAAAAAACATTTTCAATTGATTATTTAATTAAGCCCCCATGCAATGTTTATTTCGTCTTACTTGCATTATGCTCTGTTTACTGCTTATTCATGAGTAGCCCTCCTTTACTTGTTGCTATGACGACCTTATTGTACACCTCTCCAAGATCTGGTTCGCTCTCATTCACTAACGCTATGTCGCCAGGGTAAGGAGATTTCTGAACCCTTCCACCTCCCATTCGGAGCTCATTACACTCCACAGCTTTGATCTCTTTAACGATTTTCTGCAGGGAATGCCATACCACATAATTTTTTTCCGGCAATGATTCCAATGAGTTCTGTCAAACGAAAGTTCCGATCAACGTTCCATTATAGAGCTATGCAGAACATTGGCGCAGAGAGGTCCAGCGTGTGGCAGCGGACCATTTTTAGGGATACCGAAGAGTAAGCTGTTTTGATTCTGACTTGTACATTAGGCATACGTTCGTGACATTGATTTACCGTCACTGTGTGATGCGTGGATTGCCAAATTCGACTGGTTTTCGTTAAGGTCAGGCACTTTCACTGAGCCTCAGTAGGTCAGGCTTGAGAGTGAACCATTCGGTTCGAAACAAGTCCCTAAAATGTGTGTGTTGAAGTCGTGACAGATTTGTAATAATCACTTCATTAAAGACAATATTGATTGAACCTGTGTAGACTATCTGATCAAAAGTATCCGGACACTCCTATGTAATGTGGAATTGACCACTAGGCGTCACAAGAGGCGGACGCACCAGTATAAAAGGAGGCTCGAGGAGTGGAGGAGGGGAGGGGGGGGGGGGTCAGTACACAAGCAGTGACAGCAGAAAGGGTCGGTCAGAACATCCGAGTCACTTCGAACGTGGATTGATTGTCACCTGAGCAACAAATCCATCAGGGACATTTCAACCCTTCGTAAACTGGCCACGTTGACTGTTGGTGACGTGACTATAAAGTGGTAACACGAAGAAATAACCATATCAAAATGTCACCAGGGAAACTTGTACTGACGGACAGCATCTTAAAGCACTGCGAAATGTGGTTACAAAAATCGCATGAAGGCCGAAGGAACCACTCGTGAGTTACGAAGTACTATCAACAGTGCAGCTAGCTAGCACAATAACTGTGCGTAGGGAGTTAGAAAGAATGGTGTGCAATACTTGAGAAGCCTCTTATACGCCACTCATTCAGTAGCTAGTTCCAAGGACGGTTCAGTTGCTCTAAAGAGCGAAACGACTGGACAGTGGATGACTGTAAACGAGTCATGAATCACTCTGTATCCTGCGGTAACCAGTGTGAAGCGATTCCGTTTGGCAAATTCCCGAAGTACTTTATCTGCCATCCTGCGTAGTGCCAACAGTGACGTACGGGGCTAGATGGTGTTCAGTGGGGATGTTTTTCGTCGTTAGTGTGTGGTCCCCTTATTGCAACTGAGAAAAAGACAAATGGGGAAGAATTGACACATATTCTGTACTGCGTACAGTAAAGGACAATTTGGAGACATGATTGTATAACTACAATAATGTTCCTGAAGTGACTGCTCTAGCAGGACAAAGCGGGTTAAGTTGTGGAAAGGGGCCAAAATTAGTTCCTGTCAGTTGCATTCAACGTACAAACTTTATTTATCAACACACAATATTAAACAAGTATGCAAAACACTCAAAACTTTAATCGACCTCTTTTGATTAACTGTCGATCGGCTGAAGGCCACATTCAGAATGTGAGACACAAGGCTTAAGCAAAATTGAAATACAAGGTTCTTCTGGAGGTTTCACCCAAGATTATTTTATAAATCTTCAATCAAATCGGCTGAAGGCCTTAGCAATTTAATTTTAATGGAACCAGGCTGAATTTCGCATATTAAGCAAAAAGAGAAGTTTCAATCAAAAAATAGAAGGCCTTATCTTAAAACATTTCGTGCAGATTGGGCTGAAGGCCCCATTCAAAAGCATAATGATCTTGTGCCTTAAGGGCAAGAGAAGAGGATTAATTTAAGAGATATTAAAACTCGGCTGAAGGCCGCTCACCAACAAATAATTTAACGACTTAAGCCCTAGAAACAAGAGTTTCAATTTTAAAGGGCAGGAGGCCGTATCTTATAATATTTCATATAAAATAAAGAATAACGATCTCATGTCTTAAGGGAATGACAAGAACATTAATTTAAGAGATATTGATAATCGGATGAAAGCCACACATCAACCAAATAACTAAAATACAAACAGGAAAATTAATACATAACACACAAGGGCTGGCCGCGGTGGTCTCGCGGTTAAAGCGCTCAGTCCGGAACCGCGTGACTGCTACGGTCGCAGGTTCGAATCCTGCCTCGGGCATGGATGTGTGTGATGTCCTTAGGTTAGTTAGGTTAAAGTAGTTCTAAGTTCTAGGGGACTGATGACCACAGATGTTAAGTCCCATAGTGCTCAGAGTCATTTGAACCATTTGAACACACAAGGAACGGCGCTCAGAAGTTTCCAAGGCTCGGCCTGGGATTGTAAAACTAACGCCCATTTAGGTGAGCCATGCAGCCTGTCCAACGACTACTTAATCTGGAGTCAACCCAACCGATAGACAGCTGACCGACCAATCAACCAAATCAGTTCCACTCCATTCAAACCAGCAAAACGACCCACAAGATTTCAATACACGATACACAGAATATTGTCCCCCACAATGACCAACACCACCTCAGCTGTCGAACTACACGCCACGCTGGACACAACAACAACACGACGAGGAAAATACACTGTCTAAACCAGGACTGGTAACCGGAACGTCAACGGCCATAAGGCAGAAGATACATCTGGTGAACTTCCATAACAGTGAATAAATTAAGTTAAATTTCACAGGAAGACGACTGGAATCTTAGCCGACTTAAATATATAAACGTTGTTGCTCGCGGGAATGTCCCAAAAGCGACAACCAGGATCAAACGAAGAAATGTAAATACACTCCTGGAAATTGAAATAAGAACACCGTGAATTCATTGTCCCAGGAAGGGGAAACCTTATTGACACATTCCTGGGGTCAGATACATCACATGATCACACTGACAGAACCACAGGCACATAGACACAGGCAACAGAGCATGCACAATGTCGGCACTAGTACAGTGTATATCCACCTTTCGCAGCAATGCAGGCTGCTATTCTCCCATGGAGACGATCGTAGAGATGCTGGATGTAGTCCTGTGGAACGGCTTGCCATGCCATTTCCACCTGGCGCCTCAGTTGGACCAGTGTTCGTGCTGGACGTGCAGACCGCGTGAGACGACGATTCATCCAGTCCCAAACATGCTCAATGGGGGACAGATCCGGAGATCTTGCTGGCCAGGGTAGTTGACTTACAGCTTCTAGAGCACGTTGGGTGGCACGGGATACATGCGGACGTGCATTGTCCTGTTGGAACAGCAAGTTCCCTTGCCGGTCTAGGAATGGTAGAACGATGGGTTCGATGACGGTTTGGATGTACCGTGCACTATTCAGTGTCCCCTCGACGATCACCAGTGGTGTACGGCCAGTGTAGGAGATCGCTCCCCACACCATGATGCCGGGTGTTGGCCCTGTGTGCCTCGGTCGTATGCAGTCCTGATTGTGGCGCTCACCTGCACGGCGCCAAACACGCATACGACCATCATTGGCACCAAGGCAGAAGCGACTCTCATCGCTGAAGACGACACGTCTCCATTCGTCCCTCCATTCACGCCTGTCGCGACACCACTGGAGGCGGGCTGCACGATGTTGGGGCGTGAGCGGAAGACGGCCTAACGGTGTGCGGGACCGTAGCCCAGCTTCATGGAGACGGTTGCGAATGATCCTCGCCGATACCCCAGGAACAACAGTGTCCCTAATTTGCTGGGAAGTGGCGGTGCGGTCCCCTACGGCACTGCGTAGGATCCTACGGTCTTGGCGTGCATCCGTGCGTCGCTGCGGCCCGGTCCCAGGTCGACGGGCACGTGCACCTTCCGCCGACCACTGGCGACAACATCGATGTACTGTGGAGACCTCACGCCCCACGTGTTGAGCAATTCGGCGGTACGTTCACCCGGCCTCCCGCATGCCCACTATACGCCCTCGCTCAAAGTCCGTCAACTGCACATACGGTTCACGTCCACGCTGTCGCGGCGTGCTACCAGTGTTAAAGGCTGCGATGGAGCTCCGTATGCCACGGCAAACTGGCTGACACTGACGGCTGCGGTGCACAAATGCTGCGCAGCTAGCGCCATTCGACGGCCAACACCGCGGTTCCTGGTGTGTCCGCTGTGCCGTGCGTGTGATCATTGCTTGTACAGCCCTCTCGCAGTGTCCGGAGCAAGTATGGTGGGTCTGACACACCGGTGTCAATGTGTTCTTTTTTCCATTTCCAGGAGTGTAGTTGAGGCTCGATAGTAAGTTAAGTGAGGACTCAACTTTCATGTCCAACATCGGTGGGCGAATAACTTCGTAGCACTCGCAAGCAGCACCTAACACCGCGCGCTCACGCCGCCAGTGGCTCTGGCCCGACTATTCACGACGGGGGCTTGCTTGCTGCTCCACGCCAACCGACCTACGGACTGCTGGTTCGTCCGCGACTGCTGCTCCGTCGCGACTGCACTGCTGGTGCGTCTCCCACTCACTGACTACCCGATACACGACGGCTCGGAAATACTATCGGTCGCTCCAGAGATGGTACGCCAGTGTGCTTATCGATACGCGCTGCTGCTGCTACTCACGGGCAAGTAAGGCAGAAAGTTAGTGATGCCTGTAAATGGAATAAGGAAACGAGGCGGCACTACCATAGCAGAAGATGACAAACAATTAATGGAATGAACACGAGCTGTGCAAGCCTCAGTTCCCCTTTATACAGCAGCATCTTTGGTATTGCAGAAGATCGCCGAGTTCTCTTCAGACCTCCGCTTCCATCATCATTATCTACACTGGTCTCAGTTATTCAGGAACAATTCGTCCACAGATATTCAAACACCTCATCTAAAACGTCTCCAGCAGTGTTCAGGCCGTCATACACTGAGGTAACAAAAGTCACACGCCCTAACACCGAGTCTGGCCTCTTTTTGCCTGGGGTAGTGCAGCAGCTCGACCTAGCGAAAACTCCACAAGTCGTTGGAAGCACTGAGCAGAAATTTTAAGCCATGTTGTCATTATAGCCGTCCATAATTGCGAAAATTTTGCCGGTGCAAGATTTTGTGCATTAACTGACCTCTCGATTAGGTCCGTTGTCGGGTGATCCGGGTGGCCAAATAATTCGCTCGAACTATCCAGAAAGTTCTTCGTACCATTCGCGAACAATTGTGGCCCGGCAACCTAACGCATTGTCATCCATAAAAATTCCATCATTGTTTAGGGGCATTAGGTCCGTGAAAGGTTGAAAACAGTCTCCAACAAACCAAAAATAACCATTTCCAGTCAATGATCGGTTGAGTTGGATCAGAGGACCCAGTTCATTTCATGTAAACACAGCTCACGCCACAATGGAACCTCCACTAGCTTGCAGGCTGCCTTCATGATAACTTGCGTCCGTGGCTTCGTAAGGTTTGCGCCACACTCGAACCCTACCATAAGCTGTTACCAACTGAAACTGGGACTCATCTGACAAGGCACGGTTATCCTGTTGTTTAGGGTCCAACAGATTTACACTCATGCTAAAAAATTAGGGATAACTGCAGAATGTGGTGCCACACAACGTGGCACTGTACAAAACTGGCGCTAATAGCATAGGCACATAGGGAAGACACACGATACAGATCTGTAAGTCCACAGTATTGGTGATAAGTTGAGAAAAAGGTCCCGAAACACATACTCATGCACCTCGACATCAGTATGGGATATGATCACCATGCACACGTACACGTACACAGGCCACACAACGGGTTGACATACTCTGGATCAGGTGGTCGAGCAGCTGCTGGGGTATAGCCTCCCATTGTTGCACCAGTGCCTGTCGGAGCTCCTGAAGACGTGCAGCGATACGTTGACCGAGAACATCCCAGACGTGCTCGATGGTGTGTAGGTCTGGAAAACAGGCAGGCCACTCCATTCGCCTGATATCTTCTGTTTCAAGGTATTCCTCCACGATGGCAGCTCAGTGAGACCGTGCGTTATCATCCATCAGGAGGAAGATGGGACCCACTGCACCCATCAAAAAGGCGGATGTACTAGTGCAAAATGACGTACCGAAACATCTGATCTGTTACAGTTCCTCCATCAAAGACATGCAGGGGTGTACGTGCACGAAACATAATCCCACCTCACACCATCAAACCACGACCTCAATACAGGTCCCTTTCAAGGACATTAAGGGGTTAGTATCTGGTTCCTGGTTCACGCCACATGGAAACCCGGCGAGAATCACTGTTCAGACTAAACCTGGAGTCATCCGTGAACATAACCTGGGACCACTGTTCCAATGACCACGTACTGTGTTCTTAACACTGGGCTTTATGGGCTATCCTGTGACCAGGGGTCAGTGGAATGCACCTTGCAGGTCGGGCGAATAAGCCATGTCTGTTCAGCCGCCTGTAGACTGTCTGGAGACAACTGTTCCAGTGGCTGCGGTAAGGTCCCGAGCAAGGCTACCTGCAGTACTCTGTGGCTGTCGGCGGCACTGATGGTGAGATATCGGTGTTCTTGTGGTGTTGTACACTGTGGACGTCCCGTATTGTACCGCCTGGACACGTTTCCTGTCTGCTGGAATCGTTGCCATAATAATGAGATGACACTTTGTGACACACGGGGGCCCGCGCTACGACCTGCTGTGTTTCACCAGCCTCCAGTCGCCCTAGTATTCCACCCCTCATAACGTCATCAATTTGTGCTTTTTGAGCCATTTTCAACACAAAGTCCCCAGTAGCAGGTCTGAAAACGTCTGCACACTTACTCGCTGCACCGTACTCTGACATGCACCAACACACCTCCGTTTGTGGACTGCTGCCAGCGCCACCGTGCGACGACCGCAGGTCAAATGCACCGCATGGTCATACCCCGAGGTGATTTGTACCTTGTTTACGCCGTACAACCGCCATCTGTATATGTACATAACGCTATCCCATGACTTTCAGTCAGCTCAGTGTACAGTATCCAAACGTATCTTCAGTGCATTTGCCTGTTCCCCGTGATGAGGGGTTGCCTTTTCCTGTCTGTAACTTGAAAGCCATGGAACCAGACACCACGTCAAGTGAATCACAAAGTATTGAACATATAGAAGTGTACTGCCCTCAGTATCATGACACAACGCCTCAGCTCTTCAATCAAAAGGAACTGAAAGATTTGGTTCGCGATCTAAAACTTTCGAAGGAGTAAGCTGAACTCTTGGGGTCGAGACTGCAACAACGGAACCCTCTAGCTCCAGGGACAAAAATTTCCTGTTTCAGATCAAGAGGTGCTTCCTTCGCTCAGTATTTCGATATGCAGACTCAATGTGAGTATGTAGAGATGTCAGTGGTCTTTTGACGCAGCTAGGTGTACAACATAATCCACAGGAGTGGCGACTATTTATTGACTCCAGTAAAATCAGCATGAAATCAGTACTACTGCATAATGGCAACGCATTTACATCGGTACCTTTCGCTCAGACATGAAAGAAACTTATGAAACCATGGCTCTGCTGCCAGAGGCAGTCAAATATAAGGATTATGAATGGCAGCTTTGCTGTGAATTAAAAGTTGTTGCACTCTTTACAGGTTTAAAGGCTGGAGTCAGGAAATGCTGCTGCTTTTTGTGTCTTTGGGACAGCCGTGACACCAAGAACCACTATACAGTCAAGTAATGGCCTGTAAGGAAGTCATATGTTCTTGGAAACGTAAATGTGAACAATACCCCATTGGTTGAGCCCGATAAAATCATTTTGCTTCCCTTTCATATCAAATTGGGCCTTATCAAGAACTTTGTAAAAGCTGTGTATAAAGAAGGTGAGGCCCTAAATCACTTAAAAGAAAAGTTTCCAAAATTAAGTGAAGCACAGCTGAAAGAGGGTATATTTGTTGAACCACAAGTAAGAAAATTGCTGAAAGATCCAACCTTCGATGCCAAACTCAGAGATATCAATTGGCTGCTTGGTCTTCTTTTAAAGCAATTGTGAAGGGCTTTTTGGGTAGCAGAAAAGACAAAAACTATGTTACCATTGAGAATGATCTGTTGGACAACTATATCGCTTACGCTATGTCGCTTAAAATTCACTTTTTACACTCTCATCTTGATTTCTTCCCGGAAAATTTGGTAACCGTAAGCGATAAGCATGGTGAACGCTTTCAGCAAAACATTCTTGCCATGGAACACCGTTACCAAGGCCGTTGGAACCTTCGATGATGGGTGACTACTGCTGAGGTCTTGTTAGGGAGAGTGATGAAAGGGCAAACAAAAGAAGAGCTCCGTCGTCGCATTTTTCAAAAACCAGAGATGATTAAAGGTGAAAATATTTTCTGAACTAATTTGGACCTTTTATTGGCGTCATGCTCATGCATACATACATACAAAATAGTGTTGATTTCAAACGTTCTGAATGTGTATTTTTTTTTACTTAATTGTGTCAATTTTCGCTGTTACCATTTCTTATTCTGCTGTATATCTAGGAAATGTGACATCATAGAGAAAAACTGATTTTACCAGTGTATTCAGCACCCCAAAATTAGGTACATCCACCCATTTAAAAAACCAGATGCAAAAAAAAGTGTACATTTGTTAACTAGTGTAATGCACTACTCGTGTTGTGCTATTTTCTAAGCGTGATACGACATGTGTGACTTACTTTTTGGAATCGATATGTAATAGAAACAGTTCGTGAGCTTCTCTGTTTGGGATAGGTAAAGACTACACTTGGATGAACAGTAAAACAAATAAACAGGAGAGATAATAAAACGCCGGCCGGGGAGGCCAAGCGGTTCTAGGCGCTTCAGCCTGGAATCGCGCGACCGCGCGACCGCGCGACCGCGCGACCGCGCGACCGCTACGGTCGCAGGTTCGAATCCTGCCTCGGGCATGGATGTGTGTGATGTCCTTAGGTTAGTTAGGTTTAAGTAGTTCTAAGCTATAGGGGACTGATGACCTCAGAAGTTAAGTCCCGTAGTGCCCAGAACCATTTGAACCATTTTTGATAATAAAACAAGTATATGAATGAGGGAACAAACTAGATTGGAATATCTAATTATAACTTTAATTGCAATGAAATGGAGGAGTGTGTGACAGGTAGCCAGGTGAATGGATAATACGAGGAGCAAGAAAGTAAATATCTGTGGGCCTACTCGAAGAAGCAAAAGAAAAAAAAAAACTGAGGATCGAATGCAAAATGGGTAGACATTATAAAACACGTGGTAATGTACAAAGTCCTTACAAATAAAACTACACCGAATTCACCATTTAATTATGTTCCTCCACCATGTTCTCTTAAATAGCAGGTACAATATGTTAGCGACAGTAATGCCTTGCTTGTGCCAGACGGAGGAATATTCACCATGTCCTTGTACATGCTTTTGAAATAACTTATTAATAAAGGAATTCAGGCTTTATCGCCGAAATTGAGTGATGGAATCTTCTCGGATTATCAACCGAGTCGTGCCGTAGCCTGAAGATGACTAGTAGTAAACTCGTCGAAACGTCGCGACAACTCAACTCCACGGCTCAGCCTGAAAACCAAGTATATTTCATCAACTTTTGTAATTTTCCAGCTATTCATTTAAGTTATGTTAGTTCCAATATTGTACGGTCTGCATACTAGTTAAACATTAAAACGAGGAACATGTGTACACCTGGAGGAAACTTTGCTGACGAGAGACGCACCGAATCCGGAAGTGTCGTATTTAAACGCCTCACTTAACGACAAGCCGATTCACAAAGGGATGCCTTGCAGCGGAAGACAGGTTTAATACGACGGATGCCAGCCAGTTTCAGGGAAGTTACAAATACTCCGTCGCGTAACTTGGTTGCGTAGTTGCTTAGCTGCACTACACGAGAAGAGACTCTAACATCCCGTGCAGTCCAGAGGGGAAGGTTATATAACAAGGTTTAAGCAACACGTCTAACAGTCTAACAGAGTGCAGCGTATATACATCTTTGGCGCATCTCTCGGATGAAGTTCGGTGTCTCCAGTTACCTTGCCGTAATTACTTTCCTGTGGATGAAATACCGTCTTTCTGCATAGACGTTACACACAGCAGAAGACACCGAGACCAGAGAACTACGCTCACAGTCTTCCTTTACACATCTGTCACCCCAGTACTCTCTGTCTTATTGCTTCCTTTGTGTCCGAACTTACAACCTCCTGAAGTTCTCTGTTTATAGATCTTGCTTCTGCCCTGTCTTTTACCCTGCGAGCGGTTACCAATTCCATATACAATGCTAATCATTAAAATTGTAATACCATAAAGACGGCATGAATCTTGCTACGTGATTGAATACGAATTTGCAATCTGGTGCAGCCACATGAAACGAATAAAGTGTGGCTATTCACGCGTATTGGGTTATAGTTCTTTTTCGCCCACACCCTTTTTGATAGGTAGATGATTCTTCACCCACAGCGACTCTTTCCAGACAGTAAGTGACATATGCACCAAGTTTAGTTGAAGTCGGTCCAGTGGATTAAGTGCAGATGTGGAACAAACATACTAACATACATTCATACATACACACACACATGCATAGATATACACGTACATTGTTGTTGTTGTGGTCTTCAGTCCTGAGACTGGTGTGATGCAGCTCTCCATGCTACTCTATCCAGTGCAAGCTTCTTCATCTCCCAGTACTTACTACAACCTACATCCTTCTGAATCTGCTAAGTGTATTCATCTCTTGGTCTCCCTCTATGATTTTTACATGTACATACATTTTCAAAATGTGTATAGATTTTTAACTGGGTTTCTCATTCAGGAAGGAGCATTTGAAGTTTCGTTGTTTCTGAGGAGATTGTGTTATACCTCGTGTAATCAGCAGAAACGCCATTTGTCGGAATTAAACAGAGGCAGCATGATGCCCTGTCAAAAATGTTTATTGTTCTGTTATTTCGCAGTTCACCTTGGTCGGGATGCCATGACTGGCTTGGCAGTCTAATGGTTGAGGGGGCCGTACTCATGCACAGTGGAATCTCAATAACCCCACTCGACTTGAGCACGAGAGAACAGACTTCGTTCGCTCATCTGAGTATGATCGTTTGGAACATCACAGGCTGCCAGCTCCATTGTTGCAGCTTCCCTGGGCGTAGCCCAGAGAGAAGCATGCCGACTGCTACATCTGTCGACAACACTGGACAGGCGAACGGCACCATATCTTCTTTACAGGTGAATCCTTGTTCTGCGTACAGCTGCACCAAGGTCGTACCCCTGTTTGGAAGCCGAAAGGAGAATGAACGTTGCCGGATTGCATTCGTCATCATCATATACAACCAGCACGAGGCGTGGTGGGTGTAATGTTCCAACAACGCTATCAATCCCGGTTCTTCTAGCCTTGATCTGGACAGCAGGCACACATTTTTTATGTTTTCAAGACAGTAGCTGACAATGGTGAGGAGACCGGTGTGCTGACCACATGCCCCTACGTATCCGCATCCGATGACGCCTAAGTGCGCATAAGTGCGCCAGTATGAGATACCTCTGTGGCAAAAAGGAACAGTTACAATGTCTCAGCTGATTGGCTCTGGTCTCTGACATCTTACGTGATTCAAAGCTGCTCTCTTTTGTGAAGTCAGAATACTACCGGAGTGTGGTACCAGCCACGCCATGAACGGTCTGCCCGGCGCCACGGCCGGCACGTACTCAGTTTGGGCTTGGACCAGCAGCAGCATGCAGTAACAACAGTTTAGCTGTTCATGACTTCTATTGTGCCCCGCGTGCTGGAGTAGCACTATGAACAGGAGGTCGAGCAGAGAGTGTGCGTGGGAGGTCCGGTTCATGTGTGGAGGCATTATTGACACAGCGGGATCTGTAACAACATTTATTTACTATGCAAAAGTGTGCAGACTTATAAACGTCCTCAGACCCCTGCTGTCAGTGCCCAAGCGTAAGCGCGCGTGCCATCAAGAAGTACTGGTGCCTCGTCAGCTAGTCTTGACATCGTTCCCGCAGATCAGATCTGTTATGATTCTCGTCGTCAGTTGTTATGATGACAGGTGGCCAATGCTAACTAGAAACATATATTGCAGGTTTGGAAGTGAAGTCGGTAAGGAGCAGGCTGCATAGACTGTATCTGCAACGACTGAAATAATTAGTAGTCGTTGGTAAAAAGTAATATATATTGTACTTAACTTGTGTTACAGGCTTCTTCACATGCTGCATACAAATAATTACAAAGAGATATCTAGAGAGGCGTTACTTATGCCATACTTGACTAAGCGCCTTGTTAGAGGTTGCTTCCTATCAGCTGAAGGCTATGCTACATTCCTAGTTGACGTCCGGAGGAAGAGTGGACGAGAGCTCGCTAGATACTTGTCACAAGCCGCGGAGCGGCGCTAGTCGCGACTCGCGGGTCCAGCTATATCTATTACGGACCTCGGTCGGTATCTGCAACCCCCAACAAGTGTGGTATCGAACGTTGATACCACAAGATCCATGGCCGCATGCTGTGCTACGAAGAGCTCGGTGCGATGTATTCACGGCCTGTCCAGACACTCTGCGATAACCCAGTGCAGCTACCACCTTGGCACTCTCAAAATCTTTTCGCTGTGCTTTCAAATTTCTTTCTCATTGTGATATCCTCCCACATTTTTCCAGTATCGAAAAGAATCAGGGACCCGCAGCAAGTAGGAGCGTTACCAAAACATTGCACGCTCAGGTAGAAGCTAGATAATCAATTCTAAATCGGCGTGGGCTGCTAACATTTTCCGAGCCCGCAAACTGGGATAAGCCCCTTTCATTTTCACCGCCTGGAGCTGCCACGCAAACGGTATCTGAGCTGTCTGTTACAGACAGTTTTCCAGTGAATATGGCAGCCCATCGCGAGATAACTAAATTTGAAATTCTCTTTCTTTCTTCCTACTTTTTTTATCTTTTGCCTTTATCCCGCACCTACACGGGGTCGCCAGGTTAATTATCGGATGTGGCGCTGTTAATGTCAGAGGGTGGGCTCGATACCATTCCTGTCGGCACTCCTCCACCTCGGGACGGAATCTGCGTACCCCAACTATCTGCGTCCACGTGAAAATGTGCGAACATTTTCTAAATCTTTGCGAACCGTATAACTGATGCGGGATGTTGGTACCTGCGCACTATTCACCTATTCGAATGTGGAAAACCGCCTAAAAACCTCATCCAGGCTGAAGCTGTGAACCAACACATGCAGCTGTCCGGATGGGTGAGCTATCCACCTCTGAACACGGGATGATAATAATCGCTACAAAACGTTTCATAGCGTATAGAATATTAGAAAAAAAAATTTGCGCTACCGACAGCTGTTCGGAAAGTAAGTCCCGATAGGTCATGAAACGGAAACGACACTGAACACCCGATGAAGCGTTGCACAGATGTGTTGAGCAATGTCCCTAGTATGCCTGTCGACCGCGTCACGTCGCTCAGTGAGCACTTAGAGATGCCTACAACAGTGTCTCCCGCCCAAGTACAAGTGACTGCCGAAACATTTCGCCTGATTCCATGGAGCCAACGTAACATAACTGTCATGCATTTCCTTCTTCATGACAATTCTGTGTCACACTCTGCATGAGGAACGAAAATGTTCCTGCAGCGTTTTCGGTGGGAAGTGTTTGGTCACCCACAACACAGCCTGTAACTGGAGTTTCATCTCTACCCACATGAGCCGCTGGCTACGAAGACAAGACTTTGACACAACGAGCTGTAGACCAGCGTAGAGAATTGGCGAAAACGAAAGCAGCTGCCTTCTATGACGACGGTATTGGAAGCTGGTACAACGCTACGACAAATATCTAAGTCAGAGAAGTAACTATGGAGAGAAGTAGCTGAAGGGTGTAGCTAAATGTTGCAAGTAAAACATTTTTGATTTTCACAGTCGTCTTTATTTCGTGCCCGATCGGACCTTACTTACTAAACAGCCCTCAGTATCACACTTTCCACATGTATAAACTGTTGCACAGGACAGCTACAGGTGTTTGACAAAC
Source organism: Schistocerca americana (assembly GCF_021461395.2). Classification (NCBI taxonomy): domain Eukaryota; kingdom Metazoa; phylum Arthropoda; class Insecta; order Orthoptera; family Acrididae; genus Schistocerca; species Schistocerca americana. Next base: position 769,108,165 of record NC_060122.1, on the reverse strand, counting down.
AGAAATAACGTAGACTCTGGAGAGCCATATTGGGCGATCGACAGTCTGCTGTGAGTCATACCGCTGACAATGTTTTGAGCTCAAGGACACATTTCTACCGGGACGGTACAGAGACAAATGGACCGTGTAGGCTTCAGCAGCAAACTGTCGACATCATATCCAGTTCCTTCGCATCATTTGTGGCCACTCACTCTAGTAGATGCATGAGAACAGATAGAATCCATCTCCACAGATTTCCCAAAGTCACGTGACACTGTAGGTCACTGTCGAGTGACGATAAAATTACCACAATATGGACATATAACTGGACTTTGAATGTTCAACTGAAACAAAATTAGCATCAAGTATACCACATGGAAGTTTAATAGAATCTCTGGTGCTCCAAATTTACATAAACGATTTATTAGACAGAATCAGTGGTACTAACAGATTATTCGCTTACAGTGTTACTGTTTATAGTAATATCTTGCCTTTGGATGATTCTAAGCAAATCCAGAAAGACCTGATCAAAATTTCCACTTAATGTAGAAGAAGTGGTCTAAATTCTGACTACCATTTACTTTTTCAAGCATAAATCACATACTGTTGAAAATAAAGTAAAGAAAGAGTTCTGCTTTGAACCATGATGGTAAAATGCAATATAACCTTACTACCTTTTCTTGTTTCAAATTTAAAAAGCATTGGCAAGTTGTTAAAACTTAGAGGTGTGGTCTAAATTTGAGCTAGTTCTAAAAATATTGAGGTATCGTTGAAAAAAACCTTAGTACTATGAACGAAAAACAGTTTGGTTAAAGAAAACCATATTATAAACGTTGCACAAAGTGACAAATAATATGCCATTTTTTATATTTAAATCACTGTTATTTATGAAAAATGTGGTAATGTAATGTGAAACATCCTATTCTATTCACAAAAGTCGCAAATATAAACGTCTTTAACAGCCGCTGCCCTTTTTATGGTTAATAAGTCCGCTGACGGTGGCACAAAATATACCCAGTGATAATTATTGAAGAAGTTGTTGTGCTATTAATCTTTAATAAATAAATAGCACAACAACTTGGTTGTGGATTGAAATACAACTTTAAGTCACTTCTTGAAATAGAACAATAACGCTTCTAGCCACTAAAGACCAGTCCGTAAGTCACTGAGCCTAAGTTCTTTAAACGCACACTTTATAAAATTAAAAGTCCCATAATATGCTCAGTGTTAAAGTGCCTACTCAGTGAAGAAAACTTAAGACCCGTAGGGAGCAAAATTCTCTAAGTCCAGTGTGTAGCCATTTGAACAGTGAACAGAAATAAATATATAACTCCACATGTTTGCCACGATGATAGATTTCCCCTCTTATTCAGTGACGAGGTCACGGATGGTAGCTCTTGGGGTCTCAGATTCAGACGCTAACGGCTGCGATGTCGTGGAGGCGGCTCTCAAGTGAGAATCCTGATTGATGGAATCCTTGCAGAAAAGTCGCGTGACCCAGGAAAATTCACTCAGGGCGTACTGGTCTGACCTGAACTGAGGACTGCAGTAAATACCACTCGGGTTTAGGATATAGTCATTCTTATCTCTAATGACGTGTCTTGTGGAAAAGAGGTTTTGTGTGGACTGCAGCTTCCAGTAGCACTTTGATCGCCTCCTTGTGGATGTCCTGGAAATTTGTCCGCTGAATGTTAGGCATCTTCCAACCACTGAAGTAATGTTGGTTGCTACCACTGCAGGCGTTAATCCTCGGTACAGCAAAGACTATGCTTCTTAAACGAATGTTGTAGACCGTCTCTTTTCCCTAACTGATACGCTGACCACCGTAGGTCGCCATTTGTGAAGCCATAGAATTTCAGTTCCGTGTGAAGTACGTAAGACGTCAATTCCCCACATAATACGAGTTTTCTTCCAGTTTTCTGTCAAAGTAATTTAAAAGGAGAAGCTTCAGCCTTCCTAAATGCCTGTAACATCGACCGTAGCACATTCAGTAATTTCGCTGCCGTTAGTGTTCATATAGATTCCTCATAGACTGCACGAATCGACTTGGTGTTTCGTTCCATTTTTTCCCCTTCCCTGTGGAATATAATTTCTCTTCGTTCTTGGAATTCTAGAAGAAAAACAGCAAATGTTAGATATTTTGAAAAAAATGTCCAAAATCTGGCTACAGTCCAAAATTAGGCCGTCCTTAATAGCCCAAATTTAGACCAATACTAATACAGAATTTTTAGATTAATTTCAAAACAACGAAAATAGGAGCTACTAAGACTAAAGATATTCTAAAATCTAAGATCACTCTTAATATGACGTACTACGGAGAAGACTATTTGTAGGCGTAGAAACTGTATGAAAAAATAATGAATGCATACCAGTAAAAGTTTCAATACGGTCATAATTGGGTTTATGTTGACGATATTGCTTGTTATAAGTGACGTGACAACTTTACAGAGCGAGTGACGTTGTCTGAAGCGTTGTTTTACGTTGTTTCCCAGGCTTCAGCACCTCCCGCAATTTGACATGCAACTAGCCCGAATTTAGACCTTAGGTGAAATTTGGACCCCCCCCCCCCCTCCTCCTAATAATGGCAGTTCGCTGTAAATGTTAATCTGTGCAGAGCAATGTCCATAAAAATGATAAATTACTCTGAAGTATCCATTTATAATATAACTAGTTTCTTATTGAGCCAATCACATAGTTTAATTGTAAGGAATTGTAATATGATTTCTATGAAAAGGTGCAAACATGTGAAAACAGTGGTAGGGAAGACCAATGGTTCAAATGGCTCTGAGCACTATGGGACTTAACATCTAAGGTCATCAGTCCCCTAGAACTTCGAACTACTTAAACCTAACTACCCTAAGGACAACACACACATCCATGCCCGAGGCAGGATTCGAACCTGTGACCGTAGCGGTCGCGCGGCTCCAGACTGAACCGCCTAGAACTGCTCGGCCACAATGGCCGGCGAAGACCAATGGAAATAGCTTTTTTGGCTGTATTCCGGTACAGTGCACTGACACAGTAGGGAAAACCACACACAAGACGCAACTGTACCTAACTCTAAGGTACTTTTTCAGTATTGGAAGTCCTTGTCATCTAGGCATGACTGTGGACATCGAAAAAATTTGGTCCCAAACCTATGATCAGGACATATAGGCGTAACCTGAACAGAGATTCCTGGAGAGCTTAGAATGAATTGTCATTCTCGCTGATTGTGTCTGAATAAATCTTGTGGTACACCAGTTCGTGGAAGGTTGTGTGCTAAGAAAGATTAGGGCGTAAACAGACACGTACAATCATTTTTACCTCGCTGCTTATGCGAATGGGACAGAAAATCCCGTATAAAGCCTTGCAAGGTGTATATTTGGTTATATGCCCACATCTTCAAGACTGCCCAGTATTAAATTATTCACGAACACACATTACCTTTGAGTGGCAGGTGGTTCTCACTAATGTGATTGCATGTGCTGGCAGAGTACTCTGACTGATGTGATTGCCTTTGTAGGCAGGTAGATCTTATATAATTCCGTACGCTTCCGCGGCCAGAGTCAGTCGACATAAACGTTTTCTGGGTTTGGTACCGCGTCGTAATGTAAAAACTACTGCTGCTATAGAAAAGCCAACTTTTCGGCAACGATTTCAGTGGCCTTCTTCTGGGTCTAATGGTGCGTTCTAGCTATGCAGTGTCCTTTATATTTTTTGTTGTTAGTGTTCACTGCGCATGCCATTACGTCATAATTTTAAAAAGGTAGTTAGTTTCATTGGTCACTTAAGGAAGAAGGAGAGGGAAGTTTAGTTTAATAGGCTATTGCGGTGGAGGAAGAACGTGACCTCTGTTGTCCATTGGCTGGACGTAGGCTGCGCGGCGGCAGTTACTCGCCGGTAGTACTCGTGCCTCGTGTTGGCAGTGCGGTCTGTTGGGCTCTGATTGCTGGTAGCCAAGATGGGGTAAGTATGAGTCCATCCTCCCTGTTCATGTTGTTAGAGTGTTTAAGTATTTCGATGGCCTCTCTGATTTTGCGTTTCGTCATAATTGGCTGCTTGGCCAACACATAGGCTTCGCTGAATTTTATTTCTTTTCCGCAGTCATGGTGATGTTCTGAATATAACGCTCGTGCTCCCGAATGCGCGTTGCTATTGGCCTACCAGTCTCGCCGATGTATGCCTCTCCACATTCACATTCCACCTTGTAAATGCCTGCAGTGTGTAATGCATCCACCTTGTCGTTGGTGGAGCCTAGCACATCCTGGATCCGACCGCCACTATAGAAGACAGGCTGCACCCCAACGCTGCGAAGGTGTTTGCACACCCAATCCTACCACCACCCATCGCAGAAGAGCTCTTGTCATCCGCTCTTTGACAATCCGTGCGCAGCGCCTAAGTGATGCTCAAAACATCACACACTGCGGAAAAGAAATAAAATTCAGCGAAGCCGGTGCGTTGGCCAAGCAGCCAATTATGACGAAACGAAAAATCAAAGAGGCCATCGAAATACTTAAACACCCTAACAACATGAACAAGGAGGATGGACTCAGGCTTACCCCATCTTGGCTGCCAGCAATCAGAGCCCAACAGACCGCACTGCCAACACGAGGCACGAGCACTACCGGCGAGTAACTGCCGCCGCGCGGCCGACGTCCAGCAGTTGGTAAACAGCAGCAAACTTCTCATTCGACGGTGGCCACCAATCATGGTGCATAACACAAGAGCCAATAGACAGCAGAGGTCACGTTCTCCCTCCACCGCAATAACCTATTAAAATAAAGTTCCCTCTCCTTCTTCCTTAAGTGACCAATGAAACTAACTACCTTTTTAAAATTATGACGTAATGGCATGCGCAGTGAACACTAACAACAAAAAATATAAAGGACACTGCATAGCTAGAACGCACCATTGACCCAGAAGAATGCCGCTGCAACCGTGGCCGAAACGTTGGCTTTTCTATAGCAGCAGTAGTTTTTACATTATGAAGCGGTACCAAACCCTGAAAACTTTTATGTCGACAGGTAGAACTTGTTGATGGGACTGCCATCGTCTGGGAAGCGATTCTCACTGACGTCATTTGACTTTCATTGTCTAGCAGGTAGTTTTCGTTTTTTCTTGCAGTTGATTCTCTGACATGATGTGATTGCCTTCATCTGGCATCTGTTCCTATCCCTGATGATGTGCCCACTCTTGTCCAGCAGGTGGTTCTCGCTAGTGTGATGTGATTTCCTGATGCCTGGCTGGTGATTCCGCCCCTGCCCCCTCCTGACGTCACAGTCTTTGTCCTGCAGGTGATTCTCGCTGACGTGATCTCCTTTTGTCCCACAGGTGGTTCTCGCTGACGGCGGGCCCAGAACCAGCCTCGGTAGTCGCAGGCCCTCGCACGCGCCTGCTGGGTCCCGTGCTGGTGGTGGAGGCGGCGGTGGCGGAGGATGCGGGTGTCTACCGCTGCGTAGCCTCCAACGCGGGTGGTGAGGCCAGCGCCGATCTCCGCCTCACCGTCGTCACTCCGCTCCGTGTCGAGGTGCGTGTGCGTCTCACTTCCGAAGAGCTTTGAACCCTCTGGCCTCCTACATGCCCTGCCTCCAGCGGCCACGAGTAATAATACAATATCTAGATACGCCATGTATCTAAAAGAGGAAATATTTTATAACCTTTGAATACATTATAGGAGTGAACAGTGACCAATGTGTTACAAATATTTTTTATCAAAAACAGTCTTGATCACAATTTATTTATTATGGTTACCGGTTTCGACCACTGCTGTGATCATCTGCCGGCCGAAGTGGCCGTGCGGTTAAAGGCGCTGCAGTCTGGAACCGCAAGACCGCTACGGTCGCAGGTTCGAATCCTGCCTCGGGCATGGATGTTTGTGATGTCCTTAGGTTAGTTAGGTTTAACTAGTTCTAAGTTCTAGGGGACTAATGACCTCAGCAGTTGAGTCCCATAGTGCTCAGAGCCATTTGAACCATTTGTGATCATCTTCTGGCCAGTGAGTAAGAACCTCCTTCTGTTGGAGAATCACTACTCAATATTGATTCTCCAGGAGAAGGAGGTTCTTACTCATTGGTCTGAAGATGATCACAGTAGTGGTCGAAACCGGTCACCATAATAAATAAATTGTGATCAAGACTGTTTTTGATAAAAAATTAAAAGAATTATTTTATGCTTGATAAAAAATCGAAGGAACACAGCAGAAGACCACCTTCAGTTGGACCTTACCCATGTTAATATTGACATCAGCGTCTGTTGACGAACGTCTGGCTCCCTTTGACTTTCATAATAGCAGCTGCTAGTGCTATGGTTATATGTCAACTCACCCATAAGTCATATATATATGCCACATGGAGGCAGTACACGCAAATGTGTATTAAAGCAATCTTTCAGGTACATGTGTTACTCATGTACCAGATAGGCGTAAAATTCCTCAATAAAATATCACAAACATCACAGATATTTTGGGCTGTGAAAAGAGAATATAAACCCATGTAGCTTTTAAGATAAACACAACGAATCTAACTTCTGTGCCTGACAGTAGTGTATCGAGCCATAGGACAGAGGAACTCCTGACGATATTTGGCATTTAACCACTAGTCCAGATAATAATGGAGAGAGGCATGCTGTACTGGCTTGGAAAAGGGAAAGATATCTGGAGACGCCAAAATATGTTGGGGAAGATGCTTGTCCCACTCTAATGTTAGCAAGACGCAATATACGAGGGTTGTCCAGAAAGTAAGTTCCGATCAGTCGCTAAATGGGAACCACAGTGAAAATCAGAAACATTTTATTTGCAAGAGTTAACTACACTTCCCAGATACTTCTCTACATAGTCTACTTAGACATTTGTCGGATCGGTATACAAAATTTCCAACACCGTCGTCATAGAAGGCAGCTGCCTGTACGTTCCGATAATTCTCTACGCTGGTCTACAGCGTGTAGCCTGCGCCCAAGTGATGTCTTCGTATCCAGCGTTTCATGTGAACAGAGATAATACTCAGGACGAGCCAATTAGGGCTGTGTTGTGGGAGATCGAACACTTCCCATCGAAAAGGCTGCAGGAGCGTCTTCACTGCCCCTGCAGAGTGGGGCTGATAATTGCCATGAAGAAGGAAGTGCGTGGCAGTTGTGTCAGGTGGGCTGCATTCATTAAGGCGAAGCCTCTCAGCGGGCCACCTACTTGGCGGGAGACATTGTTGTTCTAGGCACCTTTACTCGCTCACAACTTAAAAGAGAGTCTTGATGCGGTCGACGGTCATACTAGAGACACTACCCAACACATCTGTACACAGCTTCATCGGGTTTTCACCGATGTGTCTATTTGGAGAGCGATCGGAACTTACTTTCTGGACGACCCTCGTATTACCCAACTTTAGTGCATAGCTTCTAGCAGAGTTTGTAGTGAAGTATAATACAGAACTGCAATATCCCCTAGGCTCCTCTTCTTCCCACCCATCTTACCGTCCAGTTTCTTACTGGTGAAACAGTTTTCTACTAAAATAAACTAATGAATTTTCAACTTTATCTAAACAAAATGAGGTGCCGATATTTAGATTGCAGGGTAACTGTAAACTGCAAATCATCATCTTCTTCTTCTTCTCCTTCTTCTTCCTCCTCTTGTACCATATTTGCTATACCCTCTGTCTATATCATGAGGCTAATCTCATAAACTACTTCAGCAATTTTTATACGGTTTTCACCAATAGGTAGACTTACTTACGAAGAAGGTTTGTGTGTACATTTTATAAATTTTTCAAGCAAATTGGCTGGACCGTAATGAATTAGACTCCTACCTTTGTGAAAACAAGGCCATTGTCATCTAGCGGTGTATGGCAGTCAGTGTGGATGTGACTTAATGAATTCACATAATATTTCTTTATGTGCTTCCAAATTATACTTAAGATTGCTAAACAGATCTCTACTGGTGGCAAACAGATATAAACTTTTTACCTGCTCATAAACATTAGTGGGTTCGTAAGCTTCTTAAAGCGGGGAAAAGACGAGGGCAAGATCTTATTTGCACCTTACAAACAACAATGGAATGAGATTCATAAATTCCTTGTGGAGAGTATATAATATTTCAAAAGTGTTTTATAGATGGTTGGGGGCCGCATTCTGAAAACAGGTGACCATTTTACACTCTCGGTTTCGGCTTCCCTCACATTACCAATCGTAATTCATACTCATAATTCACTTCACGTTCTTCGAGCAACAAGCAGTGACTGACAATTTCGAAGTATTGTAAGCAGTCGTTTGAAAACAACTGCATAGCGATTAAATAAATCTTACAAAAATCTGTTGAGTTAATGCGGAGTTCAAGTTTATCGTTTCACTAAATTGTAATTACGCTGTTCGTCCCAGCAGAGGATAGTTCCTGATCCTAAATGAGACTCTTATTCGTACAATAGAATTCATCACTGAAACTTAGGATGTAATAAAGACATATATTTAACACAATAAAAGTCTTTTTTAATACTCATGACTGTATTCAATGCCTGAATAAAATTAACCTCTCACTTCGAATATACTTACCTAACAAATCCCAAAAATACATATGACGCATTCCTGTGCCGACTTCTTCATCTACGAGAAGCACAAGTGCCAAGCATTGGACATATAGAGAAAATCGTTTAAAACGAAAATGGTTAGCAAATACCGATAGTAGTAGCGACTGCTGATCTGATGCTACTCAAGTGCTCACCAAGATCGTCAACTTGACATCATTCTTCTTGTGGTGTTACTTCAAGGATAGGGTTTATATTCCACCTCTACCAGAGAGTCTCGAAAATTTGTAGCAGCTGTTCTTAGCGCCTCATCTGATACGCTGGGTCGGTTTTAGGCGGAATTTTTTATTACCGATTAAATAAGTGATGTGTGACGTAGGGCGGATACATAGATCACTTATAAACATTGTAAAAGAATTTTGAGAGTTTATGTTTTACATACTTTATCAATTGTTCTCTTGTTACTTGTCATTTGCCTGCACCTATGTTTTGAAATGCTTGACAGACTTTATAATTAGCTTGCACTACGTAATTTATTTATTTTATTCTTTTACTACGAAACGAAAACCATACAACACAAAAACATTTCAGCTACCGGACCAACAAGTGCACCTGTTTTCTGTAGTTGTGACGTCACGCAGATTTATTGTTTTTTTTTTTTTTTAGTTTTCGTTATATTAAACAAACTGAACAAGGATTGTACTGTTGACATAAACTGCTAATAATAATTTTGTGTAAGGCAATTGCCTGAGGCAAGTCTTTCAATTGGATGCCGCTTCGGCGCACACGTTTTGTGCTTTCGAGTCTGCTGATGATGCCGTCTCGAAGTGGAAATCAGTGACTGTTGTGTCAGAATCATTTCATGGTTTGGTTCATTGAAACAGGTACTACGATTTTACGTTTTCTTATTTTTATCTCCAGTGGCAAGGATTGTTCAGAGGAAAAAAGTCCGCACCAATATAGAAACGAGGAACTTGACGAAATCGTAAGTCAATTCCCGTTCCAACTACATTAGAAATGTACGAGGGTTGCCCAGAAAGTAATCCACCGCATTTTTTTCTTCAACAAGTCTTTATTGAACATAATGAGAATTACACACACGAAAGAATGGTGATTTATCTACATTACCTATTTTTTCGCGTAATCTCCATCCCGTTCTATGGCCTTCCTCTATCGCGAAACAAGGGCGTGTATGCCCTGTCGGTACCAATCCTTCTCCGGGTGGCAGAGCCAGTGCTTCACTGTGTGAATCACCTCCTCGTCGTCCTCAAAATGTCTTCCACGAATGGCATCCTTTAATGTCCCAAACATAAAGAAGTCCGAGGTGGTTAGGTCAAGGCTGTCAGGTGTGACAACCTTGGATGGTCTCCCCGACCACTGTAAATCGTGGAGCTCCGCCGAACCGCCTTCTGATGGCCTGATCCTCCGTGCCCAGCGACTAACTGTAGTTCTGTCGACGCAGATACTGTATAGACTTTGCACAAGCTTTTATGAATATTCTCCACAATTTCTTTCTCTGCAGTATGAACATCCCCTTAGGAAAATTAAGAAAGACTGTGCTGGTAAACCTCTTACGTTATTTGATTTTCAAACAGCTGAGAAAAACCGAACGTACTCAGACATTTCTCTCTTTACTTATTCTGATCAACAGTAAACTGACACACAATATATTTTTTAGCGCAACGCAATCTGACTTTCAATAATCCTTACAAAAGAATGGCCCTGACTAACAATAACGTATACCTTTCATGAATCACTTACTTCACAAAAATCTTCGTTCCTCGAACTATTGCAATACAGCGAGCGCCACTACTGCCAGCTAAATAAAAGAGTCTAACTACTGAAGTCACTAACTACTGATAGACATAGTTACCAAATGAAAGATTTTGGTAGAGAACAAACAATGTATTTAACTTACTAGTGTAGTTCATGACATCCAGTTATACAAATTTCCTTTTTCTGACGGACACACGTCCAGATCGTCCACTCTTAAAATTCTGCCATCTCTCTCTCCACATCCACCACTGCAGGCGGCTCACCTCCAACTGCACAACGCTACGCGCTGTTCACATCCTGCTGCCCAACGCTACAATAGCGAATATTCCAACAATACCAACCAGCCACTGATTGCACACAGCACAGTCAGTGATTTTCATACAGAGCGCTAAGTGGCTTTACCTACATAAAAACATAAACAGCCTACTTACACAGTGAGAAATTCAATGACGGCACGTTACTTGTTACGTACATTACCTACAGACGCCATTTTCAAACTGTCCTGCAACTGCACTATCTGTCGAAAGGATCGGAAACTTGGCGCGCTCACACAGAAGACTTCAAATAATAAATACGTAACTTTTAGCATTCGTAGCATTGTTTCCGGCTGAGAAAAAAATGCGGTGCATTACTTTCTGGGCAATCCTCGTAGAAGGTCGGGAAAAGTATGGGCAGCTATTTAAATGCGCTTTCGAATGGCGAAATCAATAAAATAATCGACGATAACGATCAGTCTATGGAAAATCTGGTATTGAAAAAGACACTGCAGAAAACAATAATAGATGTTTTTTTTCTAACAGCCGGTTCACCATTTCGTGCAACCAGTGGTTGCTCAAGTTCAATCCTTCCAAGACGCAGGCAATTATTGTTGGCAAAACCACCCATTCCCTCCGTCTCCTCGACTTCTATATCACCATTTATGGCCGTACTATCACCCTAGCCCCCACCCTCAAGTACCTTGGCGTCACCCTTGACCGTCGCCTCTCCTGGGTCCCCCATCTCCGGACAATCCAAGCCAAGGCACGCTGCTGACTCCGTCCCCTTAAGCTCCTTTCTGGCCGCACTTGAGGTCTGGACCCCTCCACCATCCTCCACACCTATAAATCCTTCATCCCCCCTATCCTCTGTTATGCCTACACTGCCTGGATCTCTGCCCCTCCTACCTTTTACAAATCCCTTCAAATCCTAGAACGCCATGCGCTCCTCCTCACCTATCACATCCGTCTCCCCTACCCCACGCGTATGCTGTATGATCTCATTCCGTTCCCGCACCTCCTCCTCTTCCTCGAATGGATACGGATCCTCTGCACCTCCAGTAAAATTGATCCCCCTCACCCGCTTGTCTCTCCCATCCTCTCCCACCCCAGTCTGCTGCCGCGCCTGTATTCCCATGTCCCACCTGCTCTCCTTCTCTCCACTCTCCTTACCCTCGTCCAAGGTGGCTTCCACCAACTCCCCCTCCCTGATGATGCCCTCATCTCCTCCATCTACCCCTCGTACCAACTTTGATCCTCCCCTTCCACCACCTGTGTTTTTTCCCAAGGGCACCCTCACTCCCTTCTCTCCCTCCTCCCTTCCTCCCTCCCTCCTCCTCCCAGGCTTCCACTACCCCCCTACATTCTTTCTTCCCCCTCCCATTTCCTCTGCCACTGGCATCTCCACCCTCTCCTCTTCCTCCTCCCCCACCTTTTCCCCTTTTGGCAGGTCCCCGGACTCATACACGTACAGTGAACATCCGGGCGCCGGAGATCATCGCCAGTGTCTGTGTGTGCCATAGTGTTAGTGGTTCAGTGTTTCGTCGTTTGTGCTCCTTCGTTCACGTGTGTCATTTCTGTCGTCTCTGTCAGTGTCGGAGTGCTGAACGTTTTTCTTTGAACGCTGCACCTGTGAACGACTTCGTGTATTTTAAATCTGTGTGTCTACTGTTATCTATCCACCGTGTTGTTTCGTTTTTCGATGTCTCCACTTGTACTAAATGTATTATCTGTGGCCGAAGAGCGGCGTAGTTTTGCCGCTGTCAGCCTACCTTGTATGAGGTTACAAAATTGCAGTAAAGAAAAAAACTTTCTCTAACAGCAGTTAATACCTACAAGACAAAATTTTACCAGGAAATCGAATTACTACACTGTAAGCAAATTAGACTAATATACTACTTTCCTTTTTGTACATGCATCTTTAGACACGAAAAAATCTGACCTTTTTCTATTAAACTTAACGCTATATTCCGATATTTTTCACCCCCTACAATTTTTGCCCTGTACAGCTCACTCTTCTACCAAGCATGTCATTTCTTGATGTTGTGTACGTAGTTCTGGGTAGTCAGAGCGTACACAACTTTCCCACTAGAGCGCGCCCTGCTAAGCACAACAGTGCAGGCACAGTGCTCGTCTGTCTCCGTACTATGAGATGGCGCTGCCTTAGAGACGGACCAAATTCTGCTTCCGCTGGTCCGCATATTAATATGTAACGCAGCCAATGAGATTGCTGCTAACGTAGAACCTTTTCTCCTCATGGATCACACTCGCGCAGTGATACCTGAATGCGCAAGGTATTATAACGAGTGTACAGACCTCCGATTAGTCAGTCTCCCTTAGTCTGCATCAGTCTGCATCAGTCTGCATTAGTCTGTACCAGTCTATAGTAAAGTTGCAGTCTGCGCCTAATAAGGTTACCATATTCCTGTACATAGCCATGAAGATAAATGTATAGACACTTTGTCAAGTATCAGAGATATGTGAGAATAAGATTAATGTACCAAGACCAAAGGAACTTCAGATTGTCAATAGCAAATAGCATCCAGAATCAAGTTAATTAATTTTATGCTTGTTATTATTTTAATAAATGTGTGTGAAAATTAATCAAGTTCTGTTTAAAGTTGGTCACCGTCAATCTGCTACTCTAAGCGTGCAAGTGGCAATTCTAGCGTCTGACCTAACGGCAGAAGATAAACACGCCACAATAAGACCACGAGACATATTGCTGACACTCGCCTACTTCATTAGAGCGACAAGTCAAATAATCTGATGGTGTGTGTACGGAAGGTCTTACAGTACGCACACCACACTTGATGTCTTAATACACGTCCCATCACCCTGTCACGTCTTCTAGGCAGTGGTTTTAACATATTCCTTCCCTCATCAATTCAGTGGAGTACCTCCTAATTTCTTATCAGTCAGCTTCATCCTACACTCAGGTAACATTTGTGGCAAAAAGGTAAAGCTGTTGCCACCTGGAGGATCGACCAGGGATTAAACCAGAGACCTCTGGATTCATCTTCTGGAACTTCTGCTGTGAGGCAGAGAGCATAAAAAATTTAGGAAGTGCATTATAAAAATTTTGTGCGCTGCTGAGTACGACATCCGCCACGTGTTTGTGTGGACAGGTTCAGCCGCCGCGGCTGAGCGTGCACCTGGGCGGCAGGGCGGAGTTCCGCTGCGTCGACGCGTCGGGCTCGGTGCACCCGCAGCAGCCGCTCAGCATCACGTGGTACAAGGACGCGCGGCCGCTGCCCGGGCCGTCGCGGGACCTGCTGGTGGTGGCGAGCGTGGGCCGCGAGGACCGCGGCATGTACCAGTGTGTGGTGCGCCGCACCGAGGGCGACACGGCGCAGGCCGCCGCCGAGCTGCAGCTGGGAGGTGAGGCGCGCCAAGTGACCGGGGCACGCCCGCACCAGGCTGTAGTGTAATACCCAACAGGTGGCACCACCATGGCAGCAGCTGGCTGAAAAGCCAATGGCCGTGCTCTTTTGGACATCAGATAAACTGCTCCATTTCTGCGTTACAACAATGACTACACTGTTTTCCACGGCCTTCCGACACGCTTTATATACCCTCCACTGCTAGTGCTGCCACCTGGTGGAAATTTCTCTCAAAAAGTTCTATGTAACTGTGGTGGCCCATTAAGGAGAATCATGGTTATTATAAAACTTCCTGGCAGATTAAAACAGTGTGCCGGACCGAGACTCGAACTCGGGACCTTTGCCATTCGCGGGCAAGTGCTCTACCAACTGAGCTACCCAAGCACGACTCACGCCCCTTCCTCACAGATTTACTTCCGCCAGTACCTCGTCTCCTACCTTCCAAACTTTACAGAAACTCTCCTGCGAACCAAGCAGGACTAGCACTCCTGAAAGGAAGGATATTGCGGAAACATGGAATAGCCACAGCCTAGGGGATGTTTCCAGAAGGAGATTTTCACTCTGCAGCGGAGTGTGCGCTGATATGAAACTTCCTGGCAGATTCCTCGCAGGAGAGCTTCTGGCGGAAGTAAAGCTGTGAGGACGGGGCGTGAATCGTGCTTGGGTAGCTCAGTTGGTAGAGCACTTGCCCGCGAAAGGCAAAGGTCCCGAGTTTGAGTCTCGGTCCGGCATCATAGACTGTGCGGCTTGTCCCGGCGGAGGTTCAAGTCCTCCCTCGAGCATGGGTGTATTTGTTTGTCCTTGGGATAATTCAGGTTAAGTAGTGTGTACGCTTAGGGCTGATGACCTTAGCAGTTAAGTCCCATAATATTTCACACACATTTGAACTTTTTTTTCGGTCCGGCACACAGTTTTAATCTGCCAGGAAGTTTCATATCAGCGCACACTCCGCTGCAGAGTGAAAATCTCATTCTGGAATCGTGGTTATTATAGTTTTCATGCACACGTGTTTTAGCAAATACACGAGTTATCATAAAGTCTTGTACACTCATGCTCATAAATTAAGGATAAATGCAGAATCTGGTGCCACACAACGTGGGACTACAAAAAAAAGGCGCTAATAGCATAGGTACATAGCGAACACACACGACACAGACCTGTACGTCCACAATATTGGTGATAAGTTGAGAAAACCGTCCCCCGAAACACATATGCTACAAAACGCAGCCGTTTCCTGCGCATGTACCCGGTCATAAATATGGGATTATGATCACCATGCACACGTACACAGGCTGCACAACGGGTTGGCATACTCTGGATCAGGTGTTCGAGCAGCTGCTGGGGTATAGCCTCCCATTCTTGCGCCAGTACCTGTCGGAGCTCCTGAAGTGTCCTAGGTGTTTGAAGAAGTGCAGCGTGCCGGCTGAGCGGTTCTAGGCGCTACAGTCTGGAACCGCGTGACCGCTACGGTCGCAGGTTCGAATCCTGCCTCGGGCATAGATGTGTGTGATGTCCTTAAGTTAGTAAGGTTTAAGTAGTTCTAAGTTCTAGGGGACTGATGACCTCAGATGTTAAATCCCATAGTGCTCAGAGCCATTTGAACCATTTGAACGTGCAGCGATCCGTCGACCGAGAGCATCCCAGACGTGCTCGATGGGGTTTAGGTCTGGAGAACAGGCAGGCCACTCCATTCGCCTAATATTTTCTGTGTCAAGATACTCCTCCACGATGGCAGCTCGGTGGGGCCGTGCATTATCATCCATCAGGAGGAAGGTGGGACACAGTGCAGCCCTGAAAAGGTGGACATTCTGGTGCCAAATGACGTCCCGATACACCTGACCTATTACAGTTCCTCTGTCAAAGACAATCAGCGGTGTACGTGCACCAATATTAATCCCACCCCACAACATCAAACCACGACCACCATACAGTTCCCTTTCAAGGACGTCAAGGGGTTGGTATCTGGTTCCTGGTTCATGCCAGATCAAAACCCGGCGAGAATCACTGTTCAGACTACACCTGGACTTGTCCGTAAACTTAACCTGGGACCACTGTTCCAATGACCATGCACTGTGTTCTTGACACCAGGCTTTACGGGTTGTCCTGCGACCAGGTGTCAGTGGAGTGCACCTTGCAGGTCTCCGGGCGAATAAACCGTGTCTGTTCACTCGTCTGTAGACTGAGTGTCTGGAGACAACTTGCAGTGGCTGCAGTAAGGTCCCGAGCAAGGTTACCTGCAGTAATCCGTTGCCGTCTGCGGGCACTGATGGTGAGATATCGGTATTCTTGTGGTGTTTTACACTGTGAACGTCCCATACTGTAGCGCTTGGACATATTTCCTGTATGCTGGAATCGTTGCCATAGGCTTGAGATCACACTTTGTGGCATACGGAGGGTCCGTGCTACGACCTCCTGTGTTTGACCAGCCTCCAGTCGCCCTAGTATTCTACCCCTCATAACGTCATCAATATGTGTTCTTTGAGCCATTTTCAACACACAGTCACCATTAGCACGTCTGAAAACTTCTGCTCACTTACTCGCTGCACCGTGCTTTGTATTTTCGCACTTTCTCCGAGAGGTAACGTTGCACTACGTCGGTCTTTGATGTCTTTTATTCTTTTAGTTGTTTTATGTAGAGCGTGGTTTATGATCTGCTGGAGTTTTAACCATGGCTCTCGTATGATTTTGAGGTTTTATCGACGCGCAAGTCGCCGAAGTGGCGTCAAATCGAAACACTTGCACCAGGCGAGCGGTCTATCCGACAGGAAGCCCTCGTCACACGATGCTGCTGATTATCTGGCGCTTCTGGAAACACTACACTCTTGTGTCTCTTTGAAGACATACACGGAAATAGTTGATCTGTTTGTATAGAAGTCTAAACCATTTCTCTCAAGTGTGTTCTATCGGAGTACATCGTCGTGGCAGCTGAATGCTAGCCTCTTTAGTATTATTTCTTATAAATGTTTGTGCTTACCGCCAATAATATAGCTACTATACCACTAAGTATTAGGTTAATTGAAGATCTCCACTAATTGAATACTACAGATTTCCGCTTTTTCCACTTCCTGTAATCTCGTCGTGTTTCTCAACGTAATTAAGTTTCCCTTGTTATCTCAGAACCTCCCCACCCTCCACCTCACTCCCAAATATGTCTCCTGGAGGGAGGGGGAGAGGGGAGAAGATGGGATATGGGAATGGCAAACAGCTCTGATGATAATATTTTGTGCAAATACTCGGAAATACTGAAGCTCTCGGTGGTGTCTCTTAAAATGAAGACAAACACCACGAATAGTGGTTCATTGCTTGGATCGTTCGATGAATACGTTACGCTACGGAATTAATTTGCTGCTTTTCGAAAGCAATAGGCGGTGAAATGACACAGGATTGGAGGATATTTCATTTATTTTCCGTATCATGTGCAGTAACAGAATAAAAAACACGTTGCATTGGCGTTCATCACAGGCTACGCACTTGGCAAGATGCTCTAAATGTTGTGGAAGGAAATTGACCATGAATTTTTCATCAGAAACATTCCGTTATTTGCCTTTATCTATTCAGAAAAACATGAAGCTGGAAAATGACACGGCGTTTTGAAAGCCCACTGCCACTGAACGCAAGTCTAGTGTCTTAACCATTGCGCCATCTCGTTTGGCATCACTTTAGACTTCTCGTGAATAAGTTCAATAGCAGGCAGCAGCCTGAGGGTTCAGCCTCGAATTTACTTCACTGTATTATCATATAACTAATTCTACTGCTGCACAAACGTTAACAGTTAAATACACTCCTGGAAATGGAAAAAAGAACACATTGACACCGGTGTGTCAGACCCACCATACTTGCTCCGGACACTGCGAGAGGGCTGTACAAGCAATGATCACACGCACGGCACAGCGGACACACCAGGAACCGCGGTGTTGGCCGTCGAATGGCGCTAGCTGCGCAGCATTTGTGCACCGCCGCCGTCAGAGTCAGCCAGTTTGCCGTGGCATACGGAGCTCCATCGCAGTCTTTAACACTGGTAGCATGCCGCGACAGCGTGGACGTGAACCGTATGTGCAGTTGACGGACTTTGAGCGAGGGCGTATAGTGGGCATGCGGGAGGCCGGGTGGACGTACCGCCGAATTGCTCAACACGTGGGGCGTGAGGTCTCCACAGTACATCGATGTTGTCGCCAGTGGTCGGCGGAAGGTGCACGTGCCCGTCGACCTGGGACCGGACCGCAGCGACGCACGGATGCACGCCAAGACCGTAGGATCCTACGCAGTGCCGTAGGGGACCGCACCGCCACTTCCCAGCAAATTAGGGACACTGTTGCTCCTGGGGTATCGGCGAGGACCATTCGCAACCGTCTCCATGAAGCTGGGCTACGGTCCCGCATACCGTTAGGCCGTCTTCCGCTCACGCCCCAACA
This sequence comes from Schistocerca americana, assembly GCF_021461395.2. Classification (NCBI taxonomy): domain Eukaryota; kingdom Metazoa; phylum Arthropoda; class Insecta; order Orthoptera; family Acrididae; genus Schistocerca; species Schistocerca americana. The sequence goes on along the minus strand of NC_060122.1, from coordinate 769,089,875 downwards.
TCGTGCAGCCCGCCTCCAGTGGTGTCGCGACAGGCGTGAATGGAGGGACGAATGGAGACGTGTCGTCTTCAGCGATGAGAGTCGCTTCTGCCTTGGTGCCAATGATGGTCGTATGCGTGTTTGGCGTCGTGCAGGTGAGCGCCACAATCAGGACTGCATACGACCGAGGCACACAGGGCCAACACCCAGCATCATGGTGTGGGGAGCGATCTCCTACACTGGCCGTACACCACTGGTGATCGTCGAGGGGACACTGAATAGTGCACGGTACATCCAAACCGTCATCGAACCCATCGTTCTACCATTCCTAGACCGGCAAGGGAACTTGCTGTTCCAACAGGACAATGCACGTCCGCATGTATCACGTGCCACCCAACGTACTCTAGAAGGTGTAAGTCAACTACCCTGGCCAGCAAGATCTCCGGATCTGTCCCCCATTGAGCATGTTTGGGACTGGATGAAGCGTCGTCTCACGCGGTCTGCACGTCCAGCACGAACGCTGGTCCAACTGAGGCGCCAGGTGGAAATGGCATGGCAAGCCGTTCCACAGGACTACATCCAGCATCTCTACGATCGTCTCCATGGGAGAATAGCAGCCTGCATTGCTGCGTAAGGTGGATATACACTGTACTAGTGCCGACATTGTGCATGCTCTGTTGCCTGTGTCTATGTGCCTGTGGTTCTGTCAGTGTGATCATGTGATGTATCTGACCCCAGGAATGTGTCAATAAAGTTTCCCCTTCCTGGGACAATGAATTCACGGTGTTCTTATTTCAATTTCCAGGAGTGTAGATAAAGTAACATAACATGTTAATTATCCGTTGGAACTGAAGGTGCGGGAGCATGTTGCGAGAGGTATCCCAGTCGTTCGAAGAGTCTTGGACGTCACAAAGCGTGACGTCACCGTGACTGTAGTGACGAAGGTGCTGGCCTCGCAATACGAGGCAGCTGAGGGAACGGCAGAAGGCAGTGCATGTCACTCAGCGAGCAGCAACTGGCCAATGTTGTGGTGGTCTTTACAGCTTTTGGGTGCCGTCGTGTTTTCCATATTTTTGGAGCCCTGAAGAACGTCATTCGTGGCCCTCTATTTTCTTCGCACGAAGAGGCGCACGCCTGGCTACAGTCATGGTTCCGCAGGCTAACGAAAACGTATTTCCGCGGTGGCACTGACCGTCTTGTCACAACAGTGGGATAAATGTACTAATTGTTATTACTTTTGAAATAATAAACAGTTTTTCCCATCTGTCTGCCGGCCAGACTGGCCGAGCGGTTCTAGGCGCTACAGTCTGGAAAAGCGCGACCGCTACGGTCGCAGGTTCGAATCCTGTCTCGGGCATGGATGTGTGTGATGTCCTTAGGTTAGTTAGGTTTAAGTAGTTCTAAGTTCTAGGGGACTGATGACCTCAGAATTTAAGTCCCATAGTGCTCAGGGCCATTTGAACCCATCTGTCTCGTTTTATATGTCTGCCTCTTAAAAATGGTTCAAATGCCTCTGAGCACTATAGGACGTAACATCTGAGGTCATCAGTCGCCTAGAACTTAGAACTACTTAAACCTAACTAACCTAAGGACATCACACACATCCATGCCCGAGGCAGGATTCGAACCTGCGACCGTAGCGGTCTCGTGGTTCCAGACTGAAGCACCTATACCTGCTCGGCCACACCGGCTGGCTCTTATATGTTGTCCGACTTTCCTTGGAATGTAAGCCGTCCAAATTTCAACAGTATACTTACCCGTGATGCACAGCGCCTCTCTCATAGTGACGCACTGGAGTTTGTTGAACATCTCTGCAACACACTCGCGCCCGCTAGACACCATTATCAAACGCGCCGCCCTTCTATTAATGTGACTTGCTTAAGGTCCGATATTGATGAACAATTGTCAAAAATCGGTGAAACGAGTGTTTTGTATGACACGTATTTCATGGATAAATTACAATTCCTTAAGATACTTCCAATGAAACTCAGCCATTCATCTGCTTTTCGTGTAGTTACTTCATGTGGTTATTCCAATTCTGGTCGTTCTGGATGACTAGTCCGAAGTATTTTACGGTAGGTACGGTTACGAGCAATTTTTCGACAACGATGCAATCGAACAGTAACGGTCCTCTTAGATGACGTATACGTATCACTTTACATTTATTGACGATCGTTGTCGACAGCCGGCTCCTACAGGGATCACCAGTTATTATTCAGGGTGAAGCGAAATTCGTTCACTCGGGCTTCTCAGCGTGACTCCTCACATGTCAGCGATAAAAAAATGTCTCTCACAAAATTTCGTCTGCCGAGTATATCCAGCAGAAAAAGGACGTTAAAGAGTGGCAATCTGGCAACACTGTAACAACAGCTATGGTAACTACCTCTAACTGCACGTTTTCTGATGCTGCAAAGTTGGTGCAGTGCATAGAGTTTTCGGTTAGCATGCAGGACGTCAAGAGTTCTATCCTGGGTTGGGGTGCATTTTTTTTTTTTTTTTATTTGCTAGTTTCATTCTGACGTTTCTTATGTCACATGTACCCCTAATTTACAACATTTTGTAACGCTGAACACAACAAATGCGTGGTTATACAAATAAGAAATAACCAGTTCAAAAAATTAATCGGACCATGGCGATAACACATACAAAAAGTAACCGAGTTTGGACATTATTCGCAAAGCATGTTGCTAGTGCTACTGGTAACGTAACGCCCTAACGAAATGTAATGGACGAGGCAAGAATAATAGTTGGTACTAATCTGTGTAACCATTATAGGAGGATACAAAGAAAACAGGTTTCGCTTCGAGTAGAGGAAGTGGTGCGAATAAATTCGAGCCCACGTCGTGGAAAGGGCATCTCTCAAAGCTGACCATTGTTCCATTTCTACGATTGTCGTATGTAAGTGCAGTTGTTTTCCAGAGGACCTGCTGCAATCGATGTTGACGATTAAGAAGCCAGATACCGTACCACTTGGACTACATTTACCAAATAAAAAACATATTCTTGAACACAGGATTGAACCCTCGACCTCCTGCAAGCCAATCCAAAATTCTATCCACTGCACCAACTCTACAGCACAACTCAGTCGTAGTGACAGGCTAGTTACGATACATGTGGTTACAGTGTTGCCAGATTGCCACTCTTCAACGTCCTTTTTCTGCCGGATGTAGTCCTCGGGGGAAATTTTGTGACAGACATTTTTTTTCGCTGGCATGTGAGGAGTCACGCTACGAAGCCCGAGTGCGCGAATTTCGCTTGAGGGGCGTCGATAAGTAATGCAATACTTTTTTCTCAAAGCAGGTTATTTATGTTCTGGGTTCCAAAACAACACTTATTCCTCACTCTTTCGGCTACGAAACACTATTTTTCAATATAATCTCCGTTAAGTGCGACAGCCTTACGCGACCTTACTGGGAGGACCTGTAAGTCCCCATGGTACGAGGGTTAATGTATGGTTCGGTATTATGGGAGGAAGGATAATTGGCCCCCATTTTATCGATGGCAATCTAAATGGTGCAATGTATGCTGATTTCCTACGTAATGTTCTACCGATCTTACTACAAGATGTTTCACTGCATTACAGAATGGCGATGTACTTCCAACATGATGAACGTCCGGCACATAGCTCGCGTGCGGTTGAAGCGGAATAGTATATTTCATGACAGGTGGATTGGTCGTCGAAACACCATACGATGGCCCGCACGTTCACCGGATCTGACGTCCCCGGATTTCTTTCTGTGGGGAAAGTTGAAGGATATTTGCTACCGTGATCCACCGACAACGCCTGACAACATGCGTCAGCGCATTGTCAATGCACGTGCGAACATTACGGAAGGCGAACTACTCGCTGTTGAGAGGAATGTCGTTACACGTATTGCCAAATGCATTGAGGTTGACGGACATAATTTTCAGCATTTATTGCATTAATGTGGTATTTACAGGTAACCACGCTGTAACAGCATGCGTTCTCAGAAATGATAAGTTCACAAAGGTACATGTATCACATTGGAGCACCATCTGGTTTCCCCATTCAAGCTAGACGAGTTTCGTTCTTTGCAGTTTTTTCGTTACATGCTTATTTCGTGAGATATTTGGCCCGGTCACGATCAATGGACCACCCTGTATACATCAGTATATTAGCGTAGACAGAATTATTTGCTTGTTTGTCAAGATCTATCGCTGCATTATTTGCTGAAACTGAGTGAAATGCTGTCTCAAAACCTATGAATCACACGCAATGCGGATTTGATCGTACGTGGAAGTTTAATTGACCTGCACATATTCTGATAATGAATTGTTTTTACAACTCCATAGATTCAGAAACAAATGTATAGGCAAATACGTCTTGTGTCGGTTGTGAAGTGTACTACTTTTGTTCGCAGTACCACGAGTGAATTCCGAAGCATTTTATTACGTCAGTGCGCAAGCGATGCGTGCCGAGAGCCCCACTCCAGTGTTTGAGCACGCGGAATGCGGGAAGAGGCTTTTGCGGAGCCCGGCATACCAGCCCGCAGTAATTAGATCTGCCACGCACATAGCGACCACTGGAATGCACCTGCGGGGAAATGATGCGGAACTTCCGTTATTTTTTTTGAAGGCTTATAAATGCTGCGGTAGTTATTCAACGGGTATCTTTATAGTACGAGGGACGTACTACAAGTAATGCAACACTTTTTTTCTTGGCAAATTGCGGTTGAAACATAAAAGGAATTCGTTGTGGGGAAATCGTGGAAGATTCCCTCCTCACTCCCTATAGTTTCATGAAGTTCCGATACCTGGCGGCGCTGTACGTAGCTTTCAAAATGGCGTCTGTAACGGAGGTGAGTTACAAGCAGAGAGCTGTTACTGAGTTTCTTTCAGTGGAAAGTAAACCCACTGCAGATATTCATAGGTACTTGCAGAATGTTCAACGAGACTTGGCAGTGAACAAAAGCACAGTGAATCGCTGGACGAGGCGTCCTTCACCATCGCAACATTGTCGCGCAAACCTGCCCGATCCCCCGCGCACTGACCGACCGAACACAACTGTGACTATTGCAATGTTGGAACGTGTGGACACTCTCATTCGAGGTGATCGACGGATCACAATCAAACAGAATGCCACAAAATGGATGTCTCTGTTGGTAGTGCTGACACACTCGAGCACCAGTTGGGATACTCAACCACTGGGTTCCTCGCCGCCTATCATAAGATCATAAAGAGCAACAAAGGACCATACGTTCGAAATTGCTTGCGCGTTACGAGGCTAATCGTAAGAGATTTTGTCGAAGATTGTCACGGGCGATGGAACATGAGTTCATCACTTCGAACCGGATACTAGACGAAAATCTTTGGAGTGGGGCCACACCACATTCTTCCAGAAGAAAAAGCTCAAAGCCGCACCACCAGCTGGTAAAATCATGGTGACGGTCTTCCGGGACAGTGAAGGGGTTATTTTGTTAGATGTGCACCCTCATGGTGCAACGATCAACTCTTGAGTGTATTGTACTACCCTCAGGAAATCGAAGAAACGCCTCCATCGTGTTCTCCGTAAAAAAAAAGAAAAAAAATGAAAAAAATGCAAACGGACTCCTCCTTTATGACAGCGCAAAGCATCACACTAGTCTCCGAAATCGCGAGGAACTCACAAGACTTGTTTGGACTGTTCTTCACCCACCCTACAGCCTGGATTTCGTATCTCTCCACTTCCATATGTTTGACTCAACGAAAGACGCCCTCTGCGAAAAGCAGAGATGGGGAGGTTATTGATGATGCGAGACGTAGACTACGACGTCGACCAGTAGTATTGTGCGAGTGTGGGTCAAATGAAAAAATCTTACATTTTTTTTTAAATATTATTTATTGTGCAAAAGTGGTACAAAGCAGTATCACTTTTCAACATAATCTCCCCCACGCTCAATGCAAGTCCTCCAGCGCTTACAGAGTGCATAAATTCCTTTAGATAAAAATTTCTTTGGTAGTCCGCGCAACCACTCATGCACTGCGTGGCGTACCTCTTCATCAGAACGGAACTTCTTTCCTCCCACTGCGTCTTTGAGTGGTCCAAACATATGGAACTCACTTGGGGCAAGGTCTGGTGAGTATGGTGGATGAAGAGGACAATCAAAATGCAGGTCTGTGGTTCTTGCAACTGTTGTACGGGCAGTGTGGGGCCTTGCATTGTCATGTTGCAAAAGGACACCTGCTGACAACAATCCACGACGCTTTGATTTGATTGCAGGCCGCAGATGATTTTTTAGGAGATCTGTGTATGATGCACTGGTGACAGTGGTCCGTCTAGGCATGTGATGCTCCAAACTGACGCCTTTTTCGTCCCAAAAGAGAGTTAGCATAATCTTCCCTGCTGATGGTTCTGTATGAAACTCTTTGGTTTTGGTGATGAGGAATGGTGCCATTCCTTGTTATCTCTCTTCGTTTCCGATTGGTGGAAGTGAACCCAGGTTTCGTCCCCAGTAACGATTCTTGCAAGGAAGCCATGACCTTCTCGTTCAAAGCGCCGAAGACGTTCTTCACAAGCATCAACACGTCGTTCTCTCATTTCAGGAGTCAGCTGCCGTGGCACCCATCTTGCAGACACTTTCTGAAACTGGAGCACATCATGCACAATGTGGTGTGCTGAAGCATGACTAATCTGTAAACATGCTGCAATGTCATTCAGTGTCACTCGGCGGTTTTCCTTCACTATGGCTTCAACTGCTGCAATGTTCTGTGGAGTCAAAACCCGTTGTGCCTGGCCTGGACGAGGAGCATCTTCCACTGAAGTCGCACCATTTGCGAACTTCCTACTCTATTCGTAGACTTGCTGCTGTGACAAACATGCATCAGTGTACTGAACCTTCAGTTGTAGATTACTTTCAATAGGTTTCAAACCTTCACTACGCATAAACCGAATAGCACAACGCTGTTCTCCCCTAGTGCAAGTCGCAAGTGGGGGCGCCCATTTTTATACTGATACTGCGACGGTATGTGTGCATCTGCACTATGCTGCCACCTACAGCCCATTCTGCACGCTGTTTGTAGCATGCTTACCAAATTACAGGATAACAGCGCGCCGGCCGGAGTGGCCGAGCGGTTCTAGGCGCTACAGTCTGGAACCGCGCGACCGCTATGGTTGCAGGTTCGAATCCCGCCTCGGGGCCGCCGGTGTGACCGTGCTGTTCTAGGCGCTTCAAAAATGGTTCAAATGGCTCTGAGCACTATGGGACTTAACTTCTGAGGTCATCAGTCCCCTAGAACTTACAACTACTTAAACCTAACTACCCTAAGGACATCACACACATCCATGCCCGAGGCAGGATTCGAACCTGCGACCGCAGCGGTCGCGCGGTTCCAGACTGTAGCGCCTAGAACCGCTCGGCCACCTAGGCGCTTCAGTCTGGAACCGCGTGACCGCTACGGTCGCAGGTTCGAATCCTGCCTCGGGCATGGATGTGTGTGATGTCCTTAGGTTAGTTAGGTTTAAGTAGTACTACGTTCTAGGGGCCTGATGACCTCAGAAATTAAGTCCCATAGTGTTCAGAGCCATTTGAACCATTTTTGATAACGGAGCGAAATTTTGATTTGTTATTACAATGTTCCACTTGTCGCAGCCATCGTGGCTCTCCGTTGCCCAATAGTGCATATTTTGCCGGTTTACGTTACCGCTATTGGTGAATGACGCTTCGTCGCTAAATAGAACGCGTGCAGAAAAACTGTCATCGTCTCGTAATTTCTCTTGTGCCCAGTGGCAGAACTGTACACGACGTTCAAAGTCGTCGCCATGAAATTGCTGCTGCATAGAAATACGGTACGGGTGCAATCGATGTTGATTCTCAACACCGATGTTTTTGAGATTCCCGATTCTCGCGCAATTTTTCTGCTACTGATACGTGATTAGCCACGACAGCAGCAAAAAACACCTACCTGGGCGTCATCATTTGTTGTAGGTCGTGGTTGACGTTTCACATATGGTTGAACACTTCCTGTTTCCTTAAATAACGTAACTATCCGGCGAACGGCCCGGACATCTGGATGATGATGTCCAGGATACCGAGCAGCATACATAGCACACGCCCGTTGGGCATTTAGATCACAAAAGCCAAACATCAACACGATATCGACCTTTTCCGCAATTGGTAAACGGTCCATTTTAACACGGGTGATGTATCACGAAGCTAATACCGTCCCCACTGGCAGAATGTTACGTGATACCACGTACTTATACGTTTGTGACTATTACAGCGCCATCTATCACAAAGCGAAAAAAGTGGCCCAACTAAAACATTCATATTTCTTTACGTACTACACGAATATGTAATAAAAAATGAGGGTTCCTATTTTTTTAAAAAGCAGTCGATATCCGTTTGACCTATGGCCGCGCCATCCAGCGAGCCAACCATAGCGCCATCTGGTTTCCCCCTTCAAGCTAGACGAGTTTCGTTCTTTGTAGTTTTTTCGTTTGATGCTTGTTTCGTGAGATATTTCGCCCGGTCACTATCAGTGGACCACCTTGTATACAGGGTGTTTCTCAAAATTCATGTATTGTTGCCTGCGTGGATACGAAAAAAGGGCAGTACAACTTGTGTCCTGAGCACTGGAACGTTTTTCTTCTCTCAGGTTCTCGCCTTTACTTTAGATAATCAAACAGCCCATCTGCTTGAACACAGATCTCCAGTCCATCAAAAACGATCCCAAATCCCTCATAACCTGCCCAAAGTCGATTCCAAAGCGATTCCATGTCAGACACTGAAGACAACTATAGCAATGATTTTCAACTGCCACACGATTAGAAACCGACAGGGTTCAAATAAGATGAGCGTGAAGGCCAAGCAAATGGTCCATCTCTAGATATCCATCAATCAGATATTTGAACCATGTACCCCTGAGGTGTCCGAACAAAATGTGCAGGAGCACCATCTTGCAAGAAGTGAGCTTGTTGACGAATAATCAGTGGAGTATCTACAAAAACCTGAGCTATGGCTTTTTCCCGGAAGTTTGCATGTGCCTGTCCTGTAAGTTTGTTCACGAGTAAGTATAGTGCAACTAAACCGATCACCAATGATATTGGTCCACATGTAGGGGCAAAACCGCATTTGGAGATGAGATCAAACAACTGCATATGAGTTTTCGTATACCCATATGTACTGACAGTTTAAATTTGCAATGCTATCTCGTGTAAACAAAGTTCCATATGTCAATAATTCTAAAACAGGTAAGTTCTAATTGGTAGCATACTACAGGAAGAACCACTGGCGGAACATAATTCGCGCAAAGTATTCTGCTGGTGACAGGGACCGTACACGTTGTAAATGATGAGGGTGTAGCTGTTGTTCTAGCAATGTTCTCCAGACAGTCGTAAGAGAAACATTCACTTGCAACGCTAACCTTCGTGTACTGATATATGGAGTAGCGCGCACGGAATCCATCACCTCGAATCCATACCACCAGATGCAAACTTCCCTCGAGCGCAGACATCGCGATGGAGACATTCAAATGCCTTCCGAACTGGATATCTTTGCTGTGGATACGTCTCCTGGCACGGACGAAGAGCCATCGCAGCACTTTCGTCCGCCTTAACCTACAGCTCTTGATCTGAGTACATGTACACCAAATACAGCACTCAATAAACAATGCCAGCCACTCGTGCTGGCGAAACGTCAGTAAAATCATTAGATGAATGTCCGCCGAAGAACCCGGAACAGAAGCCAATAGGCAGTTTTTCAACGAGTGGCCACGAGAGCCTTAACAATTTTGTATTACGCCTCTACGGGGAGGAGATTTGCAGATTGTACTGACGCCTTGACCAACGACGAAAGAAGAAAGCGCGATTGATGTCCTCTCTCGCCTTTTTGTCACGGTGCCGAGATGAAGGTGCTACACCGAAGTTCTTGAAATGTAAGCGCCTGTTCACCACTGCCCAAGCACATCCTATCTACGACAGAATGGAACGAGCTTTTCCACGTGAGCGAATTCATACAACACGGAGAGACTTGGCAAGAACGGATCTGGAACTTTTGGAAATTTTCTACAAACTAAGTAGCAGAATGCCTCGAGACGACTGGGACAAGATCAAATATAAAAATATGTGTGAAATCTTATGGAACTTAACTGCTAAGGTCATCAGTCCCTAAGCTTACACACTACTTAACCTAAATTGTCCTAAGGACAAACACAAAGACCGATGCCCGAGGGAGGACTCGAACCTCCGCCGCGACCAGCCGCACAGTCCACAACTGCAGTGCCTTAGACCGCTCGGCTAATCCCGCACGGCATTGGGACAAGATCGACAGCATCACTCACTGGAGCATGCAGAACGAACTCGAGCGCTGCACCGAGCGACAGAAGAAAAAGTTTGAAAGGTGCCGGAGGCAGACCGACAAGGCGATTCCCGACATGTCACACACAGTGGTCATCCTCACTGAATGACAATTGGCCGAAGAGGAAGTGTCTGTTCTTCAAAAAGGAGGGAATTTCGCTACCATCCCGAGAACTATAGCTATGGAGGACATCATTGCCAACACCGAAGCAGCCATTCGGACCCTTCCTTGTGAAAGGGCAGAGGAAATACGCACTGAAACAGCCAGGATACTGCGCCGAGCAAAACCACAAGCTTGCGACCTGAAAAAAGCAGAGGCACAAGCCATTAAGAATCTCAACGCCGACAAGAGCATATTGGTACTGCCTGCTGATAAAGGGAATGCCACCGTCGTAATGAAGACCGAAGATTATGAGCAAAATATCCGAGACCTATTAGATCTGACGACGTACCAAAAACTAATTGCAGATCCAACGCAGCGTATCACACGGAATACGAATCGATTAATCAAGGCGTCTTCTCTGCCGCAGGACATACAGAGAAACCTGCGCAACAAAGAAGCCCTACGACCTCGGCTGTATGGATTACCCAAGATCCATAAGAACAACGTTCCACTAAGACCGATTGTTAGCGCTCCTGGTCCACCGACGTATCAACTGGCAAAACACTTGGCCTCTATGCTCCAGCCACACGTGGTGAGGATCGACACGTACATAAAGGACTCAGGACATTTCATTGAGAAGCTGAACAAACTGAAACTTGCACCAAACGACATCCTGGTCAGATTTGATGTTTCTTTGTTTACGAAAGTGCCACTCAGTGACGCTCTGGAGCACATCGGTTCCATTTTCCCGCAAGACATGAAAACGCTCTTCCATGCATGTCTCACCACGAGCTATTTCACGTGGAATGGCGATTTCTGCGAACAGCTGGATGGCGTCGCCATGGGTAGTCCTCTTAGTCCAGTGGTGGCCAACTTCTTCATGGAACAATTCGAAACACGGGCACTGGACTTGGCGACTTGCAAACCTAAGGTGTGGTACAAATACGTCGATCGTACTTTCGCTGTGTGGAGCCGTGGTGAAGAACAGCTCGTTGACTTCCTAAGACACTTGAACAGCCTCCATGCCAACATAAAATTTATCATGCGAGTAGAAAAGGACAAAAAGACTGTCATTTCTAAATGTGCTGGTCACAAGGTATGGCGAAAACCTGGGACATAGAGTGTACCGAAAACCGACACACACGGACCGATACCTGCACAAACTATCAAACCACCACCCGAGCCAGAAACGAGGCATGATTAATACGCTAGTAACGCGAGCAGGACGAATATGTGAGCCGCAGCACCTCAGACGCGAAATGCAACACCTGGAAAGTGTTCTGAGGAGCAATGGGTATCCCACAAATTATATTAGAGGTGTGACAGAGCCAAACACTCGACGAAGTAAGGATTCAGAAAAAGAAATGTCGGATACGGCCTTTCTGCCATCAATTCCCAGAGTGACGGACAGTATCGGCCGTATATTGCGCAAATATGGCCTAAAGACGATTTTCAAACTGACAAGGAGGATATAAAATGTAGACTGGCAATGGCAAGGAAATCGTTTCTGAAGAAGAGAAATTTGTTAACTTCGAGTATAGATTTAAGTGTCAGGAAGTCGTTTCTGAAAGTATTTGTATGGGGTGTAGCCATGTATGGAAGTGAAACATGGGCGATAACTAGTTTGGACAAGAAGAGAATAGAAGCTTTCGAAATGTGGTGCTACAGAAGAATGCTGAAGATAAGGTGGGTAGATCACGTAACTAATGAGGAGGTACTGAATAGGATTGGGGAGAAGAGAAGTTTGTGGCACAACTTGACTAGAAGAAGGGATCGGTTGGTAGGACATGTTTTGAGGCATCAAGGGATCACAAATTTAGCATTGGAGGGCAGTGTGGAGGGTAAAAATCGTAGAGGGAGACCAAGAGATGAATACACTAAGCAGATTCAGAAGGATGTAGGTTGCAGTAGGTACTGGGAGATGAAGAAACTTGCACATGATAGAGTAGCATGGAGAGCTGCATCAAACCAGTCTCAGGACTGAAGACCACAACAACAACAACAAGGAAGATCAACGAGTGTCTTAGATCGGAAAAGAAGAAAAGGGACCCACTTGCACTGTCGGGGATATACCGTACACCATGAACATGCGGAAAAGTTTACGTCGGAATGACTGGACGTTCAATCAACACCAGTATCAAAGAGCATAAGCGACATTGCTGGTTGGAGCAGGTGGAGAAACTGGCCGAGACCGACCACGTAATAAAATTCGCCGACACAGAAGTTCTGCCTGTAGGAAAGCACTATTACATGCGCTTGTTCAGAGAAGCTGTAGAAATAAAAAAACACGCGAACAATTTCAACAAGAAAGAGGAAAACCTTAAGGTAAACGGATCCTGGCTTCCCGTACTGCAGCGAACGACCGTCGCAGGTAGCAAGAGGAGAACCGCACCGGAAATAACCGCGGAGAAGCCCTCGGATGTTGGCGCGCCAGGTAGATATAGTCTGCGGCCGCGAGCTCGGCTCCAGTTCACCACCGGCAATGGAGGGTGAAGCTTTGACAGTGCCAACCACTCGTGCTGGCGAAACATCAGTAAAATCATTAGATGAACGTCGGCCGAAGAACCCGAGACAGAAACCAATAGGCAATTTGTCACTCTATAAACCCTTCGTCTCGGAGTTAACTTTCCTGTCAATATCTTCTACAAAGGCAAGTACCCGCTAGAAGAAACATTTTACTATGAAAATCACTGTTTTGAAGACCATAATTTGGAAACCAAACATTTTCCGACGCTTGTTGTAATAGTTTTTTTTATTGTGTACATGCGGCCAATACGTGCATACATCAATATTGAAACTAGCGAAAATAGTACACTTCACAAAAGGTTCTTCGTTTCCTACGCCGTTATTGATGATTCGAAGGAGTTTGGGAAGAAGTAGTTCATTGAAACTTCCTGGCAGATTAAAACTGTGTGCCGGACCGAGACTCGAACTCGGGACCTTTGCCTTTCGCGGGCAAGTGCTCTACCAACTGAGCTACCCAAGCACGACTCACGCCCCGTCCTCACAGCTTTACTTCTGCCAATACCTCGTCTCCTACCTTCCAGTTTTAATCTGTCAGGAAGTTTTCTCTCAGCCACACTCCGCTGTAGAGTGGAAATTTCATTCTAGTAGTTCATTGCTGTTCTGTGCGAGAGTCATTTAGTTTTACTGCTCGACATTTCTTTTAAGTCCTTCAGCACAGTCGCTGTACTACTGCCGGTACCTCTTTGGGATTCACGAGTGATTCTGTCTACTGATTTGATGCGATTTTTCGCAAACACCTTACACAATTCTTGACGATCCGTATCCGTCAGTACATGACGTCGGTACTGTCTTGTTTTTAGCTGCTGTTGTTTCTTCACGTTTCCGCTTCACAGTCACATCACCAACAGCAGCCTTTGGTAACTTTAGGACTGAAATATCCCTCTCTGGCAGATCATTTATGTATACAGCGAATAAGAACGGTGCTATCACACTTCCCTGCGACACTCCTGACGATAACCTTGTCTCCGACGAACGCTCGCCGTCGAGGACAATGTAGTAGGTTCCATTACTTAAAAAGAATTCGAGGCACTCACATATCTGGGAACCTACATTATATGCTCGTACCTTCGTTAACTGTTTGCAGTGTGGCACCCTATCAAACATTTTTCTGAATTCTAGGAATGTGGAATCAAGTCTGTTGTCCTTCATCTGTTGTTTGCGGGATATGATGTGAAAAAAGAACAAGATGAGTTTCACCCGAGTGACGCTTTCTACGTCTGTGCCGATCTGTTGACGACAGCTTTTCCATCACAATGAAGTTTTTATTTGAACTGGGAACATATTCAAGACTCCTGCAGAAAACATATGTCTGTAATTTTCTTTTCCCAGGCGCTTGGGTCTTTGCACTGGGCTTTCGATTCGCGATACGTGCAAGATAAGTAAGGGGCCAGCGCCGTAGAGTACCGTTTGTAAAACCGAATTGGGATTCCATGTGGACCTGGCAACGTACTTGTTTTCAACTCTTTCAGTTGCTTCTCTATGCTGGAACCCCTATTACTATGTCTTGCATCAGGTAGTCTGTGTGATTTTCAGACGACGGTATATTTGTACGACCCTTCTGAGTGAGTTATTTCTCAAATGTGAAATTTAAAAATTTAGCTTTCCTTTTTGCTATCTTCCATACTGGTCAACGCATGACTGAATAGCAGCTTTCGACTGCTCAGCGATTTTGTGCAGGACCAGAATTTTTTTGGGTTCTCGGCAAGGTCTTTTGCTAAGGTATGACGGTGGTAGTTTCAGCGTTTTCCAGTTCGGAATTCCTCACTGTTCTGATAAAGTCAAACAGAAGCTGTAAAATTAACTAAAGTGTCCGGACGCCCCTAAAAGCATACGTTTTTCATATTAGGTGCATTGTGCTGCCAACTGCTGCCAGGTACTCCATATCAGCGACCTCAATAGTCATTAGACATCGTGAGAGAGCAGAATGGGGCGCTCCGCGAAACTGACGGACTTCGAACGTGGTCAGGTGATTGGGTGTCACTTGTGTCATACATCTGTAGTCGAGATGTCCACGCTCCTAAACATCCCTTGGTCCACTGTTTCCGTGTGATAATGAAGTGGATACATGAAGCGACACTTACAACACAAAAGCGTACAGGCCGACCTCGTGTGTTGATTGACAGAGACCGCCAACAGTTGAAGAGGGTCGTAATGTGTAATAGACAGAAATCTATCCCGACCATCACACAGGAATTCCAAACTGCATCAGGATCCATTGCAAGTACTATGACAGTTAGGAGGGAGGTGAGAAAACTTGGATATCACGACGAGCGGGTGCTCATAAGCCACACATCATGGCGTTAAATGCCAAACGACGCTTCGCTTGGTGTAAGGAACGTAAACACTGGACAATTGAACAGCGGAAAATCGTTGTGCGGAGTGACGAATCACGGAACATAATGTGGCGTTCCGACGGCAGGGTGTGGGTATTGCGAATGGCCGGTTAACGTCATCTGCCAGCGTTTGAGTGCCAACAGTAAAATTCGGAGGCGGTGGTGTTATGTTGTGGTCGGGTTTTTCATGGAGGGGTCTTGCACCCTTGTTGTTTTGCGTGGCACTATCACAGCACAGACTACATTGATGTTTTAAGCACCTTCTTACTTCCCAATGTTGAAGAGCAATACGGGGATGGCGTTTGCACCTTTCAACACGATCGAGCGCCTGTTCATAATGGACGGCCTGTGGCGGAGTGGTTACACGACAATAACACGACAATAACATCCCTGTAATGGACTGGCCTGCACAGAGTCCTGATCTGAATCCTACAGAACACCTTTGAGATGTTTTGGAACGCCGACTTCGTGCCAGGCCTCACCGACAGACATCGGTACCTCTCCTCAGTGCAGCACTCCGTGAAGAATGGGCTGCCATTCCCCAAGAAACCTTCCAGCAGGTGATTGAACGTATGCCTGCGAGAATGGAAGCTGTCATCACGGCTAAGGGTGGGTCAACACCGTATTGAATTCCACCATTGCCGATAGAGGGCGCCACGAACTTGCAAGTCATTTTCATACATGTGTCCGGATACTTTTGATCGCATAGTGTATTTATCAGTGAACTAATAAAAGTAGAAAGAATGTTTTATTTCTAAAATTTTGTCAGTACATCAAAATCTATGTTCTCCAGACAAAATGTTTCAAACCATCAGCTGTAGAATGTCATGACGACAATGAAAATTTGTGTCGCACAGCCGGCCGCGGTGGTCTAGCGGTTCTAGGCGCGCAGTCCGGAACCGCGCGACTGCTACGGTCGCAGGTTCGAATCCTCCCTCGGGCATGGATGTGTGTGATGTCCTTAGGTTAGTTAGGTTTAAGTAGTTCTAAGTTCTAGGGGACTGATGACCACAGATGTTAAGTCCCATAGTGCTCAGAGCCATTTGAACCATTTTTTGTGTCGCACAGGGACTCGATCCCGGATTTCCCGCTAATAACGAGCGGTCGCCTTACCATTTGGCTATACGTGCACGACTCACGGCCAGACCCAAACTTATATACGTCATCAACAATGCGTCCACGACCCATACTCTTACATCCATTATGTATATTCCCTTACAGATCCGACGTTGTACTTAACAGTCCAACGTCCGACCTGTACGAAAATGTACATAATGGATGTCTAATAAGGGTCGCAGACTCGTGGTTGACGACATATTGATATCTGCGTGCGGTCGTGAGTAGTGCACGGATAGCCAAATGGTGAGGCGGCCGCTCGCGATAAGCAGGATATCTGGGTTCGAGTCCCGGTGGGGCACCAATTTTTATTGTCTTTATTCCATTCTACAGCTGATCGTTGCCCTTATTCGCAATTGCGAATAAATTGAATATATTTCGTAACGGCTGTAGTCGCTGCAGTGCGTGTTCCTTTGGACACGCATGCATGTCCAGAGGAACTTTCCATCGTAATCAGAAAAACAGAGACAATGCAATATCGTCCTCATAAACCAATAATTTCTGTCGTCAGTGCTAAGCTTGAGGTAGTGAAGAGAACGACGCCACTGGACAATGGATGGTTGGAAACGAGCGATCTGGAGTGATGAACCACGTTTTACTCTGTGACAATCCGATGGACGGATTTGGCTTTGGCGAATGCCTAGAGAACGTTATCTCCATGATGTCTAGAGCCAGCAGTAAAGTACGGAGCTGGTGATGCTTTCGTCGTTCAGGCGTGGTCACCTTATTGCGCTTACGTAAGGGTTAAAATATGCCATTGTCACCTCTCTACAAAAAGGGGACACCACAGATGTCAATATTTATCGGCCAGTATCCTTCCTTAGAGCATTTTCAAAAATCTTTGAGAGAGTAATGTACTCAAGAGTGTTTCGCCATCTCAACAATAATGGGATACTTAGTAAATCACATTCGGATTTCAAAAATGCTGTTCCTCTGAGACAGAAATATACAATTTCGCTATCCATATAATAGAGTCTTTAAATAATAAATAATAAAATGTCACCAATAGGAATCATCTGTGAATTGTCCAAAGCATTTGATTGTGTGAACCATGACATTATGTTACAGAAATTACAGTTCTATCGTATAAATGGAATAGCATATGAGTGGTTTAAGTCGTACCTACAGAACAGGAAGCAAAACGTTTCCTTATATGGGTCAAGTGATTTAAATAAGTTTGCCACTTCATCTAACTGGGGTGAAATTACATTAGGTGTTCCACAGGGGTCAGTCATGGGTCCTCTTCTGTACTTGATATATGTGAACGACCTCCCTTCCTATCTGAAACAGGAACCTGAACTGACACTGTTTGCTGATGATACAAGCATCATTATTAATCCGGTAAAAGAAATTCCAATTGAAAATGATACAAATAAGGTATTTGGGAAAGTCCTTAATTGGTTTTCTGCAAATGGTATATTTTCTGCTTTAACCGCCGTTACACCCTGACCGGGGCACCAGAAGCGTGCCTCTCTCTCCCGCCGGAGAATGGCTTCGTTCTCGGCCACGCAACAACTGCGCTGCATCCTGTCGGCTGTTTATTGATCGCTAGCCCCTCTGTCATTATATCCCATATCTGGAGTCCTCAGTCGCGGAGAGAATTACTTTTTCCCCCTTTCCGCTGACTCTGGCCTTCTATTCAGCTCTCATCCCAGCTGTGTGTATACTACCCGCTGGCATCTTCTTTATTAAGTACTCTCCAGTCTTCATTGTCAGTCTCCAACATTTCGCTGACGAATTTCGTAATTGTGGGCTCCGTGATGGGCCTATGAGGATATTCAGAGACGATATACGCGAAATTCTGGAAGATGAGAGAGGGAGGAGAGGGAGGTGGAAGAGAGAGAGAGCGCGAACTGCCGGATTGCTGAATTGTGGAACAGGACTATTCCATTGTTCTGAATTCTTGCAATAGACAAATGAGCATACCACGCTGTTCCCCTTGCCAACGATCTTGGTGTTGCAAAACTTTAATAATTCTGTCTAGCTTCTATGAGTACATCTTCTTTCATTTTTTAGGTGTTATTATTGCTTTGTTTCCTGCGATGGAGCCCACCTTGAATTCCTCTCTTACGCCAACCTATTGGTCTCAGAGCATCACTTGTATACTATGTCTTATTTGTTTGATATATTCCAATATCTGTCTTCCTCTAGAATTTTTAATCCTGTACAACTCGATCTAATACAGTGGAAGTTATTCCCTGAGGTCTTAACACATGTCCTGTCACTCTGTCCCTCTCCTTGTGACTGTTTTCCATATTTTTCTTTCTTTGTCAATTCTGCGGAGAACTTAGTGTTCCCTTATCTTATTAGCCCAGCTAATTTTCAGCATCATTCTGTAGCACCATACTTAAGACTGTTTGATTCTCTTCTTTTTTGGCTTTCAAGACCGTACTACTCTGAACTTCAAAAGTATGTTCTCAGAAATTTCCGTATCTGATTATGGCCAATGTTTGATACTAGCAGACTTCTCTTGACCAATAATGCCGTCTTCTCTTGTGCTAAGCTGATTTATTTTGATATTAAGTGTCTCGCTGATCCCACTTCCGATGCCGGCCGCTGTGGCGCTTCAGTCCGGAACCGTGCTGCTGCTATGGTCGCAGGTTCGAATCCTGCCTCGGGCATGGATGTGTGTGATGTCCTTAGGTTAGTTAGGTTTAAGTGGTTCTAAGTCTAGGGGACTGATGGCGTCAGATGTTAAGTCCCATAGTGCTTAGAGCCACTTCTGCTGCTTCTCATTACTTTCACCTTTATTCAGTTTACTGCTAGTCCATATTGTGTATTCCATTCAACGCGTTCTGCACTTCTTCACTTTTACTAAGGACAACAATGTCATCATCGAACACTGCCTTTGATATCCTTTCGCCCTGAATTTTAATACTGCTCACAAACCTTACTTTTATTTCTCTCATTCTTGCATGATTAAACAATAAGGTCGAAAGACTACTTCTCTTACACCCGATTTAATCGGAGCACTTCGCTCTTGATGTTCTGTTGTTTTTGTTTTCTCTTGGTTCTCGTACCAATTGTATATTATTTGCCTTTCCGTGTAGATTACTCCTTTTTCCAGAGGATTTCGGGATTTCGAACATCTTACGCTATTTTACGTCATCGGAAGCTTTTTTCCTAATTCTAGAATGGCTACTCAAGTACTGCTTCCGTTATGAGTCACAGTATCAGAACTGCCTCCCTGGTGTCCTTAACTTCCAGAAACTTAACTTCCATCGTCTCTAACTCCGTGTCATCCTCAGAGGAGGATGCGCATAAGAGGGGCGTAGGGTCAGCACACCGCTCTCCCGGACGTTATGATGGTATTCTTGACCGAAGCCGCTCCTATTCGGTCGAGTAGCTCCTCAGTTGGCACCACGAGGCTGAGTGGACCCTGAAAAATGGCAACAGCGCATGGCGGCCTGGATGGTCTTGTCTCTAACAGACCTCCATTTTTTTTTTACTTCCGTATGTTATGATTGTCAGCAACTTGGGCGCACAAGTTATCCTTTCCAGGAAATTTTGGAAAGTCTGATGGTACGTCTCCAGATTCTGACTCTAGTAGTGAATCTTCTGTGTCTTCCATACTGACACTCATTTCTTACACAATCGTGACATCAGACAGGCCTTCCCTTCGCAGAGCCTTTCATTGAACTATCGGGGTATTAGTGATATGAAGTGCAGTCACCATTTCATAATATTTCTAAATGGTGCTTCGAAAAACGTCCGTATGTATCTAGACATTTTCGTATGTCTCACATCAGTATTTGAGCCTCTTTTGTATAATGGATTACTTAATTTACTTCTGAAATGGCCCATTGTCTCAACAGGCAGTTTCCATAATTTGTGAAAACGTAGATGTGTTGACAGCGTATGCCAATAAACGATAATATATATTACAGCACTCGAGTAAACATTTACAGACATAACGCCTGAAAGGCATTACATGTTTCCTAGACCCTGACTATACCTATCTAGTAAAACGTGTTATTCCCTCTATGACGAGATAACATGATTGTAAGTACTCTTCTTTAGTCCTACTTAAACCTCTGGCCTGGAGGAAAACGGCCTACAGACCAATGTGACGTAATTTTTATGGTCAGCCTAACTGAGTCTTTTGCAGTAGGTTCTGAAAGTATCAATCAGTGATTTTGGACAACCAGCCTCCATTGACTTTCTACCACAATTTTCACCTCATATGGATATGTGTGTCCATGGAGGCAGGTTGTTATTCCACAAAGGCGTTGGTTTAATAGGAATCTCCAATTTGGCGACAATTTGCAGTCCATCACTGATTTCATGTATCAGCTCGCAAAAATCAGGTACAAATACTCCATTAACAGAGAAACATCACAATAGCAGCTATTGGTAACATTCGAAACCTGAATGAAATTAATACTGACAATTTCCTATTGAGCTATAATCAAACATAGATTTTTCATTAATTTTAACTTCCACGGCTTCCCTTAAATAATTCTACTTGATTATGGAATATAACTTCGACATTGCCACTCGTTGTGGATGTGGCATCACAGTTTCATCGATAATTCATCGTCATCAGTGAATTTATGTAATACACACATCAAAAAAAAGTCTTGCATCCCCTCGATTCCGGGAGTTCCGGAATCTGTACATAAAATTGGAATAGAGATCAACAAAACATCATTTCCGCCCTTTTTATTGCTGATGAAAACCACACATTGCGAGTTGTACCACCACACAGCGAGACCTTCAGAGCTGCTGGTCCAGACTGCTGTTCACACCGGAACCTCAAATACCCAACAGCACGTCCTCTTGCGTTGATGCATGCCTGTATTCGTCAAGGCATACTATCCACAAGTTCATCAACGCACTGTTGGTCCAGATTGTCCCACTCCTCAATGGCGATTCGCCGTAGATCCCTCAGAGTGGTTAGTGAGTCACATCGTCCATAAACAGCCCTTTTCACTCTATCCTAGGCACTTTCGATAGGGTTCATGTCTGGAGAACATCTAGGCCACTCTAGTCGAGCGATGTTGTTATCCTGAAAGAAGCCATTCACAAGATGTGCACGATGTGGGCGCGAATTGTCGTCCGTGAAGACGAAAGCCTCAGCAATATGCTGCCGATATGGTTGCACTATCGGTCGGAGGATGGCATTCACGTATGGTACAGCCGCAACGGCGCCTTCCATGACCACCAGGGCCGTACGTCGACCCCACATAATGCCACGTCAAAAAAGCAAGGAATCTCCACCTTGCTGCACTCACTGGACTATGTGTCTAAGGCGTTCAGCCTGACCGGGTTGACTCCAAACGTGTCTCCGACGATTGTCTGGTTTAAAGCATATGCGACACTCATCGGTGAAGAGAACGTGATGCCAGTCCTGAGCGGTCCATTCGGCATGTTGTTGGGTCCAACTGTACAGCGCTGCATGGTGTCGTGGTTGCGAAGGTGGACCTCGCCATGGACGTCGGGAGTGAAGTTGTGCATCATGAAGCACATTGGGCACAGTTTGAGTCGTAATATGATGTCCTGTAGCTGCAAGAAAAGCATTACTCAACATGGTGGCGTTGTTGTCAGGCTTCCTCCGAGCCGTAATCCGTAGGTAGCGGTCATCCACTGTAGTGGCAGCCCGTGGACGGCGTAAGCGAGACGTATCATCGACAGTTCCCATCCCTCTGTATCTCCTCCGTGTCCGAACAACATCGCTTTGGTTCACTCCGAGACGCCTGGACACTTCCCGTTGTTGAGAGCCCTTCCTGCCACAAAGTAACAATGCGGACGCGATCGAACCGCGATATTGACCGTCTAGGCATGGTTCAACTACAGACAAAACGAGCCGTGTACCTCCTTCCTGGTGGAGTGACTGGAACTGATCGACTATCGGACCCCCTCCGTCTTACAGGCGCTGGTGGTGCATGGTTGTTTACATCTTTGGGCGGGTAAAAGTGACATCTCTGAGCCGTCTAGGGGACTATGGTTGGCTCTGAGCACTGTAGGACTCAAGTTCTGAGGTCATCAGCCCCCTAGAACTTAGAACTACTTAAACCTAACTAACCTAAGGACATCACATACATCCATGCCCGATTCGAACCTGCGACCATAGCGGTCGTGCGGTTCCAGACTGTAGCGCCTAGAACCGCTCGGCCACTCCGGCCGGCTAGGAGACTATGTCTGTGATAAAATATCCACAGTCAACGTCTATCTTCAGGAGTTCTGGGAACCCAGTTGATGCCACACTTTTTTCATGTGTATGAAAATTCATGGAATTAGTTTGTTACACAGTAAAAAAAAATTCATTGGAAATGACGTTGTGAATAGCTATAAGTTGATGCTTTAACATAAAACATTTTTCTGTTACGTCACAACGTTCATAACACGTTGTGTTACCTCATAACGAACGTCGGCTACAACATGAACGCATGTTGAAAATTAATTTTGACTTTCAATAGATTTAAAAGACAAGGCAACCCTTATACGTGTTGCTTAAGTCTTGGCATCGATTTATTACGTGGCTGCATTGAAAAATTTGTCTTTGTACATTAAACACTGTCAATTAAATCAGTGAAATTATGTGAAAACGTAACTATTGGTAGGTGATCACACATTTTAAATTAATAATTATATATTAAGTTTGGATACACTATGAGTGTGAAACAGGATTGAAACGTACGAGTATTTGTGTGGTGTACACTCACCTGCTGTTAGAAATTCAGTAACTTTGAATGTCACAGGTATACATTGCGCCTCTGCTACACACTATGCCAGTGACGATCATGAACACAGGAACCAACCAAGAGAAGAACTTAAACGTGTAATGATTGTAAAACTCATTTTATCATTCAAGTTCGGAAAGGTTTACTGCACTTTTGTACGTCGTCATTGAGCAACATCCACTTCATACAGTATATTATGTAAGCCTTGCCTTCGATAGCAAAAACATATTTCTGAGACGGTACAGGAGGAAATAAGAAGCTAACGACAAGCTGATAACGTCATTTACAGTTGTATAAAATGGGAAATTAATTAATTTATCGAGCTGAAATCAGGTACAGCTTGAATAATACAA
This sequence comes from Schistocerca americana, assembly GCF_021461395.2. Lineage (NCBI taxonomy): Eukaryota > Metazoa > Arthropoda > Insecta > Orthoptera > Acrididae > Schistocerca > Schistocerca americana. The sequence continues at coordinate 769,066,488 of NC_060122.1, read as the reverse complement.
TGTGTTTTACAAACCAATTGTTATTTGCGGTTCAGTTTACCACTGTAATGAATCTTACATATTATTGCATCTGCCAATAATATTCTTGTTAAAAAAATCTTAAGTGAAATCAGGTACCCAAAATTTTCAAACCATCTTCGGTTTTCGACGAACTTTCGAAATCATTGCAGACGAGTATCCGGATGTTCTATAGTAATGGTGAAAATATCTCATTATCTACACATTATTAGCCATTGACATTAATTCCTATTATTGTTATTGCTCTATATATTTAATTATGTATCACGTAATGCAGTAACAAGTTCTATCGCTCTGTGACAATGTTGACGGTGTTCCAGTGGAGGGTAAAAGTGTGTCTCTAATTTTCTTCATTATACAGGCCTACAACAATTTGTTTTGCAACAAAAGCTCGCTACAGCAGGAAACGTAGCATTACAAGAGGCACCAGCGACGAACTCTGTGTTTGTTAGTTCCCTTCGTAGTAAAACTAGTCAGTATTTAAAGTAACTGTATGATATTGTAGTAGGGTTTTAGACTGCTGCAACTACAGAACCGTCGTTGCCAGTAACAAATGTACAACACTCTCGAAAACAGACATGATGACTAAGATATGTTATAAAGATAAAACGAGACATCTGATATCAACTTACGTTAATTGCGATTTGGCTGTGGGATGCACTGTGAATGACTAACAGTGGAGAAAGTGCACCTGTGCTAACCGGGATAGGCAGCCATAAAAACAACCATGTACCAGTTAAAAATGAAACGTAGAGCTAATTAACTGAGAAAGTACACCCATGTTCAGGAAAAAACTGGTACACCTCGAACGACTAGCGGTAGGACGTTGATATTCATACACTACTGGCCATTAAAACTGCTACACCAAGAAGAAATGCAGATGATAAACGGGTATTCATTGGACAAATATATTATACTAGAACTGACATGTGATTACATTTTCACGCAATTTGGGTGCATAGATCCTGAGAAATCAGTACCCAGAACAAGCACCTCTGGCCGTAATAACGGCCTTGATACGCCTGGGCATTGAGTCAAACAGAGCTTGGATGCCGTGTGTAGGTACAGCAGCCCATGCAGCTTCAACACGATACCACAGTTCATCAAGAGTAGTGACTGGCGTATTGTGACGAGCCAGTTGCTCGGCCACCATTGACCGGACGTTTTCAGTTGGTGAGAGATCTGGAGAATGTGCTGGCCAGGGCAGAAGTCTAACATTTTCTATATCCAGAAAGGCCCGTACAGGACCTGCAACATGCGGTCGTGCATTATCCTTCTGAATGTAGGGTTTCAAAAAAAATGGTTTAAATGGCTCTGAGCATTATGCGACTTAACTTCTGAGTTCATCAGCCGCCTAGAACTTAGAACTAATTAAACCGAACTAACCTAAGGAAATCACACACATCCATGCCCGAAGCAGGATTCGAACCTGCGACCGTAGCGGTCACGCGGTTCCAGACTGAAGCGCCTAGAACCGCACGGCCACACCGGCCGGCATGTAGGGTTTCGCAGGGATCGAATGAAGGATAGAGCCACGGGTCGTAACACATCTGAAATGTAACGTCCACTGTTCAAAATGCCGTCAATGCGAACAAGAGGTGACGGAGACGTGTAACCAATGGCACCCCATACCATCGCGCCGGGTGATACGCCAGTATGGCGATGACGAATACACGCTTCCAATGTGCGTTCACCGCGATGTCGCCAAACACTGATGCGACCATCATGATGCTGTAAACAGAACCTGGATTCATCCGAAAAATTTCGTTTCGCCATTCGTGCACCCAGGTTCGTCGCTGAGTACACCATCGCAGGCGCTCCTGTCTGTGATACAGCGTCAAGGTTAACCGCAGTCATGGTCTCCGAGCTGGTAGTCCCTGCTGCTGCAAACGTCGTCGAACTGTTCGTGCGGGTGGTTGTTGTCTTGCAAACGTCCCCATCTGTTGACTCAGGGATCGAGACGTTGCTGCACGATCCGATACAGCCATGCGGATAAGATGCCTGTCATCTCGTCTGCTAGTGATACGAGGCCGTATGGATCCAGTACGGCGTTCCGTATTACCCTCCTGAACCCACCGATTCCATATTCTGCTAACACTCATTGGATCTCGACCAAGGCGAGCAGCAACGTCGCGATACGGTAAACAGCAATCGCGATAGGCTACAGTCCGACCTTTATCAAAGTCGGAAACGTGATGGTACGCATTCCCCTCCTTACACGAGGCATCACAACAACCTTTCACCAGGCAACGTCCGTCAACTGCTCCCTATGTGTGAGAAATCTGTTGGAAACTTTCCTCATGTCAGCACGTTGTAGGTGTCGCCACCGGTGCCAACCTTGTGTGAATGCTCTGAAAAGGTAATCATTTGCATATCACAGCATCTTCTTTCTGTCGGTTAAATTTCGCGTCTGTAGCACGTCATCATCGTGGTGTAGCAATTTTAATGGCCAGTAGTGTATTATATGCACATTAGTACGTTCTGTAGGAATGATTAGCACTTGCGTCATGTCGGCCTGAGGGTACAATATCAATCTCGATATCGCAGAGGAATACCACCTGCCGGCAAAATGTGTCTGCGGCTCTCGTTGTCGCTGTAAACCCAAAGTAATGGATCAGTGTCATTTGAGCAGACGTGCAGGTTGCCTGGCAGACGTATGCGAGAACTGGACCGTCAAATTTGTGGGTTAGAAGGAGGGCGCATTACTGGCATGAGAGAAAATTGCTGTTCGTGTGGGACGAAGTGTTTCGGCAGTGCAACAGCTGTGTGCAGAATGGTTCAGGAAAGGCCGTAGAAGGCGTGGAGATGGATCAGGCCGCACCACTCAGACCACACCCTGAGAAGATCGACACCTCATCCGAATGACATCGCAGAACAGATCTGCGTCCTCCTCGGCCCTGGCGCAACAGTGGAACGGTGGAACACATCGTACACGATCAGAGGTGACAGCCGCCGTTTATTATGGGATGGGTTGCGTGCGCGTCGTCTACTTCTCCTCTTGTATGTATTGTATGTATGTTAACCAGGGACCTAGAAACGACGGAGAGGCTCCGTCCCCACCGCAGCCGCAGTGGTCCACGGCCCCACGACGACTACCGCAGTCCACTTCACCCCTCCGCCGCCCCACATCGAACCTAGAGTTATTGTGCGGTTCGGCCCCCGTTGGTACCCACAGAGAACGTCTCACACCAGACGAGTATAACCCTTATGTTTGCGTGGTAGAGTAATGGTGGTGTTGTAACCTCCCCCTCACTTATCGACCTTAATGACAGTGAAAAATTAAACCACGTGCACCCAATGCAAATTTAGGAAAAGCAATCGTCACCGAAGTTAATCTATCGGTAAAGAGGGAGGAAAGGGTTACATCTAAATGAAAGGAAAAATGCAAATGAAACTGGTGGAAATTAATTTTGAAAAGGGGTAAAGTTAATAAAGAAAGTAAATGTGCGGCCATTACGTTAACAATTAACTAGCAGTAATTAGATATTTGAGATTTGGGGGAAATTACGGTCGCCAGTCCTATGGACAATTACTGTAGTAACTGAAAAAGAAAGGTTATTACACATATACACTCCTGGAAATGGAAAAAAGAACACATTGACACCGGTGTGTCAGACCCACCATACTTGCTCCGGACACTGCGAGAGGGCTGTACAAGCAATGGTCACACGCACGGCACAGCGGACACACCAGGAACCGCGGTGTTGGCCGTCGAATGGCGCTAGCTGCACAGCATTTGTGCACCGCCGCCGTCAGTGTCAGCCAGTTTGCCGTGGCATACGGAGCTCCATCGCAGTCTTTAACACTGGTAGCATGCCGCGACAGCGTGGACGTGAACCGTACGTGCAGTTGACGGACTTTGAGCGAGGGCGTATAGTGGGCATGCGGGAGGCCGGGTGGACGTACCGCCGAATTGCTCAATACGTGGGGCGTGAGGTCTCCACAGTACATCGATGTTGTCGCCAGTGGTCGGCGGAAGGTGCACGTGCCCGTCGACCTGGGACCGGACCGCAGCGACGCACAGATGCACGCCAAGACCGTAGGATCCTACGCAGTGCCGTAGGGGACCGCACCGCCACTTCCCAGCAAATTAGGGACACTGTTGCTCCTGGGGTATCGGAGAGGACCATTCGCAACCGTCTTCATGAAGCTGGGCTACGGTCCCGCACACCGTTAGGCCGTCTTCCGCTCACGCCCCAACATCGTGCAGCCCGCCTCCAGTGGTGTCGCGACAGGCGTGAATGGAGGGACGAATGGAGACGTGTCGTCTTCAGCGATGAGAGTCGCTTCTGCCTTGGTGCCAATGATGGTCGTATGCGTGTTTGGCGCCGTGCAGGTGAGCGCCAGAATCAGGACTGCATACGACCGAGGCACACCGAGGCCAACACCCGGCATCATGGTGTAAGGAGCGATCTCCTACACTGGCCGTACACCACTGGTGATCGTCGAGGGGACACTGAATAGTGTCATCGAACCCATCGTTCTACCATTCCTAGACCGGCAAGGGAACTTGCTGTTCCAACAGGACAATGCACGTCCGCATGTATCCCGTGCCACCCATCGTGCTCTAGAAGGTGTAAGTCAACTACCCTGGCCAGCAAGATCTCCGGATCTGTCCCCCATTGAACATGTTTGGGACTGGATGAAGCGTCGTCTCACGCGGTCTGCACGTCCAGCACGAACGCTGGTCCAACTGAGGCGCCAGGTGGAAATGGCATGGCAAGCCGTTCCACAGGACTACATCCAGCATCTCTACGATCGTCTCCATGGGAGAATAGCAGCCTGCATTGCTGCGAAAGGTGGATATACACTGTACTAGTGCCGACATTGTGCATGCTCTGTTGCCTGTGTCTATGTGCCTGTGGTTCTGTCAGTGTGATCATGTGATGTATCTGACCCCAGGAATGTGTCAATAAAGTTTCCCCTTCCTGGGACAATGAATTCACGGTGTTCTTATTTCAATTTCCAGGAGTGTAATTAGCACTAGAAGCGTGGCAACTGAAGGTCGACACGTGTAGAGTGAAAACTGAAAGTTTGTCAGAAGTAATAAATTTCGCTACACTCTGATGTAATTTAGCAAAAGAATTAATAAAACCGGAAAATTGAAAGTTAATTTAGTGACTGAAATTAATAGTGAACTTTGTTTCTGAAGCGTATCGAAATTCAGTAAAATGCAGTTAGTCTTGGGCTACCTCAACAATCATTTCAAAAGCTACTTGAATCTACGCAATTTAGAAATAAGAGATTTAACTTTGAACTTGAATTAAATGATTCTTAACAATTAACAATAGTAAAATTTAGTACGTACCAAGCTGAGCTGCAGTCACGGGTAAGCTAAAATACGGTAACAAAGCTCGCACACTTAATTTGTGCTTGTGTAATCTAAATATTGTAGCCAGCTATGAATACCTTAACTGAACTTTCAAATTAAAGCAGTGAAATCGAATGATATTACTTTAATGCTGGCGTTTGAATTTCAACGACACTTGGGTTCATTCCGGAAAAGGAAGGGACCCTGCTTGGTAATGCAATTGGGACAATGAGCAACAAAGTTTCATGCTACGTTGCTGTAATTTAGTGAGAAAAATTTAACAGTTTGAAAAGCTGAGGTCTGCCATACTGTTCTAAAACTTTACGTGCTACCAGTCTTCCTCGTTGGTTGATTGAAGGTTTGAAGTCGTCGATCGAGGAGGTGGCGACAGTCACTCGTTGTCGGCCGTCGCTGTTGCAGAAGCTGGATGTTGGCGCGCCTTCTTCTCGACACGGTCTCCAGCCGAAACGGGCTCTTGATGTGGGCCAGCTAACGCTTCCCGTCTGCGACGCCTTGTCAGAAACTATCATAGCAAGTCTGGCGTAATTACATGCTGCCAAACCCCGAAAGCGCGGCAACTCGCGGGAGCTTCATACAACACACCTGCTCAACCGCACTACTCCAGCCAGACCCTCTCTGCTCTCGCTCCACGCGGCCGAGTTCACACTACCAAAGATCCTAAACACTTTGGTTCTCCATACGACCTATCGATGTATTCGTTCGATAGCATAGTTTTCCCTAGGCAAGACCCAGCGAAAAAATACAAATAGTATTTACAAAACAAACCAATTATACATCGACATAAATGCATGTATATACAAATAGTAAAACAATTACAATATACAAAGACACAGAAACGTCATATCTTCAGCTAACAAAATAAGGAAAAGAAATTATAGTACAATAGATGGAAATAGGAGGATATGCATTTCCGGCGTTACAGTGTATGCGTACGTGGAGAACTTGTTTTCGCAGCAAACGCCGACATAGTGTAACAGAGGCGGAATAAGCGGAACCAGCCCAGATTTGCCGAGGCAGATGGAAAACCGTCTAAAAACCATCCACAGACTGCCCGGTTCACCGGTTCCACCGGACGGATTCGTGCCGGGGACCAGGCGCTCCTTCCCGCCCGGAAAGCCATGCGTTAGACCGTACTGTCAACCGGGAGGGCCACTTCTCCTCTTACTTTTGACAAATGTGCAGACGTATGCTAGACGGCAACTGTGTATGGAACGATGTCACTGGGGACAGGAATGTCATCAGATAGTGCTACCGGGCGAATCCATGTTCTTCTTGTTTGAAAGTAATGGCCGCATTTTGGTTCACCGGAGACAGGGGGTGCAGCATCACAGTGACTGCATTCGCAGCGCCAGTTCAAGGCCCTATGGTGTGAGGTGCTACTGGATACAAACACAAATCAGAGCTGGTGCGTACCTACATCTACATCTACATTGATACTCCGCAAGCCACCCAACGGTGTGTGGCGGAGGGCACTTTACGTGCCACTGTCATTACCTCCCTTTCCTGTTCCAGTCGCGTATGGTTCGCGGGAAGAACGACTGTCTGAAAGCCTCCGTGCGCGCTCTAATCTCTCTAATTTTACATTCGTGATCTCCTCGGGAAGTATAAGTAGGGGGAAGCAATATATTCGATACCTCATCCAGAAACGCACCCTCTCGAAACCTGGCGAGCAAGCTACACCGCGATGCAGAGCGCCTCTCTTGCAGAGTCTGCCACTTGAGCTTATTAAACATCTCCGTAACGCTATCACGGTTACCAAATAACCCAGTGACGAAACGCGCCGCTCTTCTTTGGATCTTCTCTATCTCCTCCGTCAACCCGACCTGGTACGGATCCCACACTGATGAGCAATACTCAAGTATAGGTCGAACGAGTGTTTTGTAAGCCACCTCCTTTGTTGATGGACTACATTTTCTAAGCACTCTCCCAATGAATCTCAACCTGGTACCCGCCTTACCAACAATTAGTTTTATATGATCATTCCACTTCAAATCGTTCCGTACGCATACTCCCAGATATTTTACAGAAGTAACTGCTACCAGTGTTTGTTCCGCTATCATATAATCATACAATAAAGGATCCTTCTTTCTATGTATTCGCAATACATTACATTTGTCTATGTTAAGGGTCAGTTGCCACTCCCTGCACCAAGTGCCTATCCGCTGCAGATCTTCCTGCATTTCGCTACAATTTTCTAATGCAGCAACTTCTCTGTATACTACAGCATCATCCGCGAAAAGCCGCATGGAACTTCCGACACTATCTACTAAGTCATTTATATATATTGTGAAAAGCAATGGTCCCATAACACTCCCCTGTGGCACGCCAGAGGTTACTTTAACGTCTGTAGACGTCTCTCCATTGATAACAACATGCTGTGTTCTGTTTGCTAAAAACTCTTCAATCCAGCCACACAGCTGGTCTGATATTCCGTAGGCTCTTACTTTGTTTATCAGGCGACAGTGCGGAACTGTATCGAACGCCTTCCGGAAGTCAAGAAAAATAGCATCTACCTGGGAGCCTGTATCTAATATTTTCTGGGTCTCATGAACAAATAAGGCGAGTTGGGTCTCACACGATCGCTGTTTCCGGAATCCATGTTGATTCCTACATAGTAGATTATGGGTTTCCAGAAATGACATGATACGCGAGCAAAAAACATGTTCTAAAATTCTACAAGAGATCGACGTAAGAGATATAGGTCTATAGTTTTGCGCATCTGCTCGACGACCCTTCTTGAAGACTGGGACTATCTGTGCTCTTTTCCAATCATTTGGAACCCTCCGTTCCTCTAGAGACTTGCGGTACACGGCTGTTAGAAGGGGGGCAAGTTCTTTCGCGTACTCTGTGTAGAATCGAATTGGTATCCCGTCAGGTCCAGTGGACTTTCCTCTATTGAGTGATTCCAGTTGCTTTTCTATTCCTTGGACACTTATTTCGATGTCAGCCATTTTTTCGTTTGTGCGAGGATTTAGAGAAGGAACTGCAGTGCGGTCTTCCTCTGTGAAACAGCTTTGGAAAAAGGTGTTTAGTATTTCAGCTTTACGCGTGTCATCCTCTGTTTCAGTGCCATCATCATCCCGTAGTGTCTGGATATGCTGTTTCGAGCCACTTACTGATTTAACGTACGACCAGAACTTCCCAGGCACTGTGACCACTGTGACCAATGTGAACGACATCCTGCGGCCATTAGCCATATCCTTTCTGCACAGCACCCCAGACGCCATTTTTCAGCAAGACAATGCACAACCACATGTTGCTGCACAGAACGTCAGCCTTTTGTCCTCGCCCGATAGATCACTAGACTTGTCCCCAATAGGAAATGTTTGGGATATAGTGAAACAACGGGTGCAGCAATGTGACCCAATGCCATCCCTACAGCTGAGCTTTGAAACCAGGCAAATGGAGCATGGATGGATATATCACACGCCATTCGCGCCTTATACGCGTCGACTTTATGGCGCGTGCAGCAAGTTATCAGGGCCCATGAAAGACCCTGTACCTACTAGGCAACAGGATATAATTATGCTCAGCCGAGGTGACTGAAATGCTAAACATTTCTGCAGAACACACTGATTTACATGTCCTGTGAATATTAACATCTTATCACTAGTCATTTAAGGTGTTGTGTTTCTTCTGAACATGAGTGCAGATGATATTTCAGCAGCACTGAGACAAATCTGAATCAAGGGAGTAATTATAAAACTGAATTTTGTTCAAGCTTGCATCATTGACACAGTTTTGCTCAAGGTCAAACTTACAAGAGCATAAATAGAGATCATCAAAAAAAAAAAAAATACAAAGTGTTAAGATCATCTTTGTTCACAGCCGTTCTGTGCAACTGTCCATCAACAACTTAGGTTGTCGGTGAAGGGAATTTCCATGATGATTGTTCAGACATTGTGGGAATCACACATGCAACTCATCTGGCTCATGATTTTCCCGCCGTGTCTGATTAATAGTGTACTTGCAGGTGTACAACCAAGTTGTTATTTCCGTTTTGCACAATACTTCGAAGACAGACCCAACCATATTCTTCATGCGCTGCGAGTTTTGCTATAATGTGTTATCACTGTGTTGCGTACATAGTTCCGTGTAGTCAGTGCGTACACAACTTTCCCACTAGAGCGCGCCGCGCTAAGCACAACAGCGCAGGCGCAGTGCTCGTCCGTCTCCGCACTATGAGATGGCGCTGCCATAGAGACGGACCAAATTCTGCTTCCACCGATCGGCATATTAATATGTGATGCAGCCAATGAGATTGCTGCTAACGTAGAACCTTTTCTCCTTGCGGATCACACTCGCGCAGTGACACATGAATGTGAGAGGTATTATAACGAGTGTAAAGACCTCAGATTAGTCAGTCTGCATTTGTCTGCACCAGCCTGTACCAGTCTGCATTAGTCTGTACCAGTCTGTACGAGTTCTACATTTGCCTGTACCAGTCTATAGTCAAGTTTCAGTCTGTGCCTAATAAGATTACCATATTCCTGTACACAGCCATGAAGATAAATGAATAGACATTGTGGTCAAGTATCAGAGATATATGTGAGAATAAGATTAACGTACCAATACCAAAGGAACTTCAGATTGTCAATTGTAAACAGCATCCAGAATCAAGTTACATAATATCTATGATTTTTATTATTTTAATAAATGTGTGTGAAAATTAATCAAGTTCTGTTTAAAGTTGGTCACCGTCAGTCTGCTACTCTAAGCGTGCATGTGTCATTTCTATTGTCTGACCTAATGGCAGAAGATAAACACGCCACGATAAGACCACGAGACATATTGCTGACACTCGCCTACTTCGTTAGAGCGACAAGTCAAATAATCTGATGGTATGTGTACCGAAGGTCTTACAGTACGCACACCGCACGCTGCATGGACACCGAACCAAACTGTGAACTGTTGTTGCTCTCGCACTGTTACTTTAGTTGACTGTTTGTGCGACTCCCAACGGCCTCTAAGCGCTTTGATGGCCTTTTGTTTTTCATAGCCTACACTGATACAGTATTTCGTGAAACGCACAATCTCTCAGCATTTTCCAGCTGTGGAGCATGTGGCTGCCGACGAGCTCTTAATAAATTGAGTGCCGGGCCTACCAGAAACGTTAAGAGAATGAGCGTTTCACGTAATGGCATAGCAGGCTCTGAAAAACAAAAGAGCACGAAAAGGCTTAGTGGGCATCGGTAATAGAGCTGGTGAGAAGCGTATACGTGATTGAAGGCTTGAAGAAAATAGGGATCTAAGTGCCATTTTTTTTTTTTTTTGAAAAGTGTAGTTTTACCAAAAATGGGACCTATGTGTCAACGCCAACAACGTAAAAGGCGATTTAAGTGCCAAGACGGTTCCTGTTCGTTACAGTGACCAGTGACAGAATGCGCTGGGTGTATGTGCCAGACGGTCGAATGTGTAAATGGATCTAATATCTGACCATAGGTGGGAACATAACCGTCCAAAAATACTACTGTTAAGAACCGCCTATGGGTTGCGCCAACACACAGAAATAACAATCACTGGTCAATTTGTTCAGCATTGCAAAACTAACTGGCATTACCAGGTCTAAACCAGCCAAGCAAGTGGCAAACCAGGGAAACCGTGCTGCACACTAAACGCAAACAAACCCAACCAAAACCCTTACACAGTGATATCGATTTACGACCAATCGCCCACTCACGTAGCGACCTTGGCTTGTTACAGGTACAGACGTTAAAGTCGGCCCAGAAGATTCAGCCTAGAAGTACCCCTTCTCGATAGGATTGACACTCCTTATGATGACCTAAGCTTTGACGTCATCGATGCGACGATATTAGTTGGTAATCCTACACAGACGCACCGATAACATCATGGCCCCACGTCCCGTGAAGTCCTCGATTAGTAACTAACAATTACCGAGGTAACAGTAGGTCTTTTGAGATGGTCACCATGCCGGTATGGGCGTGGAAAGGCTCCATCCCCCATTGAAAAAAAAAAAAAAAAGAAAGAAAGACGCACCGGTAACCTAACCTCGTGTTTGGCAGTTGTGATGATGTTGGTTTGTGCGGCGCTCAACATCGTGGTCATCAGCACCTGTATAAGTTCCAGATATTTCCATTTCCAGTCTCGGCGCATCCCGAATGATGATGAGATGATGACAATACAAACACCCAGTCCCTGGGCGGAGAAATTCTCCGACCCGGCCGTGATCGAGAGGCTGCAACGCTGGGCGCTAGAGCACGAGCTGAGCACTTTGTCAGTTGTTGTGTTATGTTGCAGCCTGCTGTCTTTGTAGTGTGTTGTGAGTCACTAGGCCTATTAATAAACTTGAATATTACTTTTAAAAAAATGCAAGTTTTTGTATTACAGTAGCAGTTTCTTTCCATTATCATCACAAGCAGGAATAGAGGACCAGTACGTATTCTGTGATTAAGCATTATCCAATGAAACATTTGTATAAATGGATGTAAGTGTCTCCTACTTTAGGTCAAATACTGTAGAGGTAGGACTGACTGCATGTTCTGAATTTTTTTACTGGTATTCATTAATTTCTGTTTTTTTTTTTAATTATTAAGCACAGTGTAATATGTTTTCAATTAAATATATAAACCTGTTTTGAACTATAAAATGAAAAGTAACTACTAGCCGAAGAAGAAACGCATTTCCTGCAAAATGTTGAGAATGGCGCTTACTTCAAGCCTTCATTTGTTCTCAAAAAACTGATGTATCCCTGGAACAGCTTCCTTATGGGTTCTCAGTCGGCCGTGTGAAGTAAAATGGAGCAAAAGTTAAATAATGCCTACGAAAAGTTTCGGTTACATTTTAAAGATTTTATAAAATTGTAGACCGAGTTCACAGTGTTGTCAAATATAATTAACCGCAAAAATGCGTCTGACGACGTGTAAATTTTGCTGATCATTTTATCGGACGACCAAACGCCGGCGACTTATTCAGGACGCTAAGTAAAGACCAATTTCCTATCCTAACGGATTACGCGAAATAAGTGGCGTTGATGTATGACATTGATGTTTATATCTACGTGGTTTTGGTAACAAACCTTCTACCGCAGAGGAAGCGTAATATTCATTCGCATAGCACACGCAGTCGATTACTCTCGTTTTTCCGAATTGTTGCATCATAAAGGCACTAAGTTATGCACAAATTCAAACAACTTCACGTCATCAGCACTAGTTAATTGGCCGCAACCGCCACCGCCCCCCTTCCACCCCCTCTCCGTGCCAGGTAACGGCTAGTTTTTGTCTGAAATGTATTACCTCCCAATTATAGCACACCTACACTGTCCGCATAACTATAAAAGGTAAACCTGATTACTTTCCTTGACTGTGGTTCACAGACGTATAAGACTTTTTGCCGCCATTCACTTATTTTTGAAAACCCCTATTGCAATTTCGGCCGATTAGCCATTATCAGATGGAATATACCGAAAATTTTATACTTTATTCGTTTTTTCTTAAATATGACATGAGCTGAAGCACAAAATTTTCGCTCTATTCCACGAGAAAATGGCTACCCATGCGGAAGAGGCCATAGAAACGCATACAATGGAACGAAGTTTTTACCTTCTTTTTTAATCGGATTAATTCACGCATACATGACATTGGAAAGGAGCGATCAGTAGAAATAAAATTGGAGAGAGAAGGCAAAAATAAAATATATAATACCAGGCCAGGAATTAAAGTCCACGTGTCCAGTGACCGCATAAATGTAGTGCATATTCGTAAATGCAAATCAAACCGGGTATTCTACACCGACAGCACAAAACGTAACATTTCACTCAGAAAAACATAACCTTTAGAAGTACTGCGTTAAGCAAACGAGCTTCACTTGTATAGAGCATTCCTGTTCATATAACTCTGTTGTTCATTTTCTGTTTTATTACCGCCATTACATAGTTAAGGCAACAGAAAACATCCGACTTTTAAAACGGCGAGTTACTCTCACTCGCCGCAATGTGATTTTTACAGCTAGTTATATAATTGGCGCTCACTTAAATTTCGTATTAGCATTCTCGGATATGAGAGTTCTTCCGAAAACCATTGATTAGTAAACTAATATATAATTTTAAACGGGCAGAGAAGTCTTTTAGTATCGGTTGCCGTAGCAGATCTGCTTTGTTATGGTGTTACATAACTGATAAGTCATATTCCTGAGCATCGCTATGACACAGCTGTCCGCACCGTACTAAGTTTCTACAACTTTCGGTAAATGTGTGACTTTTACGAAAAGTATATATCTTTTTTTTTCAAATTTAGTTATTATTTACGTTCCTCTTATTAGGTGCGGGCTGGTTGTGGCCAAGCTGATCATTGCAAAAAAACAATACACTGAGGTGACTAAAGGCATGACTATAGGCATGGGATAGCGATAGCACAAGTACAGATAGCGGTAGTATCACGTACGCAAGGTATAAAATGGCAGAGCATTAGCAGAGCAGGCATTGTCTGCAGGGGGTTAAAACTAAGTTTTCTAAAACAGCCACATGCCGCAATTTTGTATTTTTAATTGTAATGTATATAACAAAAATATAATATAATAAATAATCGAAGTGAAAAATGTGGCTGTTTTCGAAAAATTTGAAATTAACAGACAGTGAACGCGAAATAGTACTTGGATCTAGACGCATGAGATATTCCATTTCGGAAATCGTGACATGGCGCATCAAAACGCGCGGCCACTCCGCGCGGCGTAGTTGTTATCTTCGGCTACTAGGGAACCATTTGCAGCCATTCACGGACTTCACGTTCCCAAACAACGATGGAATTTTTATGGATGACAGTGCACCTTATCACTGGGCCACAGTTGTTCGCGACTGGTTTGAAGAAGATTCCGGACAGTTCGAGCAAATGATTTGGCAATCCAGATCGCCCGACATGAATCCCATAGAACATTTGTGGGACATAGTCGAGAGGTCAGTTCGTGCACAAAACCCTTCACCTACAATATTCCGGAGGTAAAATAGTCCCCCATTCGGATCTCCGGGCGGGGACTACTCAGGAGGACGTTGTTATCAGTAGAAAGAAAACTGGCGTTCTACGGATCGTAGTGTGGAATGTCAGATCCCTTAATCGGGCAGGTAGGTTAGAAAATTTAAAAAGGGAAATGGATAGGTTAAATTTAGATATAGTGGGAATTAGTGAAGTTCGGTGGCAGAAGGAACAAGACTTCTGGTCAGGTAATTATGGACTGCTATGGAGGCAGCATGGCTCAATATTTCTGCAGGGGACTTCCAACGACTTGTTGGGTCCACGCCTCGCCGGGTTTCTGTACTAGGCGGGGCAAAAGGAGGTCCGACGTGATATTGTGAAGTATTCCATGACATTAGTCACCTCAGTGTGTACTACAAATGATGTCATCGACCTTACGTCCAAGGTAACGCTGTGCCGACCACACGGCATCAATTCCACATGCAAACAGCTCTCCCGTTACAAGACTCACAAACACTTTCATTCGCTGGAGTTGACAAGGAGGGATGCCGGTCCGGATGTGCCGTTTTGTAGTGCCGTAGAGGCCGCGTAAGCCTTGCCTAACGGCGCGGACTCGTTATCTTTGGAAATCGATAGCGAACTGGCTCAGTCACCCGAAAATACACATTTATACGTTGTTGTTGTTATGGTCTTCAGTCCAGAGACTGGCTTGATGCAGCTCTCCATGCTACTCTATCCTGTGTAAGCTTCTTCATCTCCGAGTACCTACTGCAACCTACATCCTTCTGAATCTGTTCAGTGTATTCATCTCTTGGTCTCCCTCTATGATTTTTACCCTCCACGCTGCCCTCCAAAGCTAAATTTGTGATCCCTTGATGCCTCAGAATACACCCTACCACCCGATCCCTCCTACTCAAGTTGTGCCACAAATTTCTCTTCTATTCAATACCTCCTCATTAGTTATGTGACCTACCCATCTAATCTTCAGCGTTCTTTTGTAGCACCACATTTCTATTCTCTTCTTGTCTAAACTATTTATCGCCCACCTTTCACTTTCATACATGGCTACTCCCCATACAAATACTTTCAGAAACGACTTCCTGACACATAAATCTATACTCGATGTTAACAAATTTCTCTTCTTCAGAAACGCTTTCCTTGCCATTGCCAGTCTACATTTTATATCCTCTCTACTTCGACCATCATCAGTTATTTTGCTCCCCAAATAGCAAAACTCCTTTACTACTTTAAGTGTCTCATTTCCTGATCTAATTCCCTCAGCATCACCCGACTTAATTCGACTACATTCCATTATTCTCGTTTTGCTTTTGTTGATGTTTATCTTATATCCTCCTTTCAAGACACTATCCATTCCGTTCAACTGCTCTTCCAGGTTCTTGCTGTCTCTGACAGAATTACAATGTCGCCGGCGAACCTCAAAGTTTTTATTTCTTCTCCATCGATTTTAATTCCTACTCCGAATTTTTCTTTTGTTTCCTGTACTGCTTGCTCAATATACAGACTGATAAACATCGGGGATAAGCTACAACCCTGTCTCACCCGCTTCCCAACCACTGCTTCCCTTTCGTGTCCCTCGACTCTTATAACTGGCATCTGGTTTCTGTACAAATTGTAAGTAGCCTTTCGCTTCCTGTATTTTAACCCTGCCACCTTCAGAATTTGAAAGAGAGCATTCCAGTCAACATAGTCAAACGCTTTCTCTAAGTCTACAAATGCTAGAAACGTATGTTTGCCTTTCCTTAATCTAGCTTCTAAGAAACGTCGTAGGGTCAGTATTGCCTCACATGTTCCAATATTTCTACGGAATCCAAACTGATCTTCGCCGAGGTCAGCTTCTACCAGTTATTCCATTCGTCTGAAAAAAATACGCGTTAGTATTTTGCATCCGTGACTTATTAAATTGATTGTTCGGTAATTTTCACATCTGTCAGCACCTGCTTTCTTTGGGATTGGAATTATTATATTCTTCTTGAAGTCTGAGGGTATTTCGCCTATCTCATACATCTTGCTCACTGGATGGTAGAGTTTTGTCAGGGCTGGCTCTCCCAAGGCTATCAGTAGTTTCAATCGAATGTTGTCTACTCCCGGGGCCTTGTTTCGACTCAGGTGTTTCAGTGCTCTATCAAACTCTTCACGCAGTATCATACCTCCTATTTCATCTTCATTTACATTCTCTTCTATTTCTAAATTGTTGTCCTCAAGAACATCGCCCTTGTATAGACCCTCTATATACTCCTTCCACCTTTCTGCTTTCCCTTCTTTGCTTAGCACTGCGTTTCCATCTGAACTCTTGATATTCATGCAAGCCGTTCTCTTTTGTCCAAAGATCTCTTAATTTTCCTGTAGGCAGTATCTATCTTATACTAAAATGTTGACTTTCACGGCCGGAAATGTTTTGTCTATTATAGTTATCCTGGCCACTTATGCCGTGGTCGGTTGATGAACAACACAGAATTCATCAACCGACCACGGATAACAGCCCGGATAACTATAATGGACATAACACATCTATCTTACCCCTAGTGATACGCTCCTCTACATCCTTACATTTGTCCTCTACCCACCCCTGCTTAGCCATTTTGCACTTCCTCTCGATCTCATTTTTGAGACGTTTGTATTCCTTTTTGCCTGCTTCATTTACTACATTTTTGTATTTTCTCCTTTCATCAATTAAATTCAATATCTCTCCTGTTACCCAAGGATTTCTGCTAGGCTTCGTCTTTCTACCTACATGATCCTCTGCTACCTTCACTATTTCGTCTCTCAAAGCTACCCATTCTTCTTCTACTGTGTTTCTTTCCCCCATTCTTGTCAATCTTTCCCTAATGCTCTCCCTGAAGCTCTCTACAATCTCTAGTTCTTTCAGTTTATCCAGGTGCCATCTCCTCAATTTCCCAATTTCCCACCTTATTGCAATTTTTTCAGTTTTAATCTATAGTTCATGACCAATAGATTGTGGTCAGAGTCCACATCGGCCCCTGGAAATGTCTTACAGTTTAAAACCTGGTTCCTGAATCTCAGGTCCTACCTTTATATAATCTATCTGATACCTTCCAGTACCTCCAGGCTTCTTCCATGTGTACAACCTTCTTTCATGATTCTTGAACCAAGTGTTAGCTATGCTTAAGTTATGCTCTGTGCAAAATTCTACCAGGCAGCTTACTCTTTCATTCCTTACTCCCATTCCATATTCACCTACTACGTTTCCTTCTCTTCCTTTTCCTACTGTCGAGTTCCAGTCACCCATGACTATTAAATTTTCTCTCTCGTCACTATCTGAATAATTTCTTTTATCACATCATACATTTCATCAATGTCTTCATCATCTGCGGAGCTTTTTTTTTTTTGGTCATCAGTCATCAGTCTACTGACTGGTTTGATGCGGCCCGCCACGAATTCCTTTCCTGTGCTAACCTCTTCACCTCAGAGTAGCACTTGCAACCTACGTCCTCAATTATTTGCTTGACGTATTCCAATCTCTGTCTTCCTCTACAGCTTTTGCCCTCTACAGCTGCCTCTAGTACCATGGAAGTCATTCCCTCATGTCTTAGCGGATGTCCTATCATCCTGTCCCTTCTCCTTATCAGTGTTTTCCACATATTCCTTTCCTCTCAGATTCTGCGTAGAACCTCCTCATTCCCTACCTTATCAGCCCACCTAATTTTCAACATTCCTCTATAGCACCACATCTCAAATGCTTCGATTCTCTTCTGTTCCGGTTTTCCCACAGTCCATGTTTCATTACCATACAATGCTGTACTCCAGACGTACATCCTCAGAAATTTCTTCCTCAAATTAAGGCCGGTATTTGATATTACTAGACTTCTCTTGGTCAGAAATGCCTTTTTTGCCATAGCGAGTCTGCTTTTGATGTCCTCCTTGCTCCGTCCGTCATTGGTTATTTTACTGCCTAGGTAGCAGAATTACTTAACTTCATTGACTTCGTGACCATCAATCCTGATGTTAAGTTTCTCGCTGTTCTCATTTCTACTACTTCTCATTACCTTCGTCTTTCTCCGATTTACTCTCAAACCATACTGTGTACTCATTAGACTGTTCATTCCGTTCAGCAGATCATTTAATTCTTCTTCACTTTCACTCAGGATAGCAATGTCATCAGCGAATCGTATCATTGATATCCTTTCACCTTGTATTTTAATTCCACTCCTGAACCTTTCTTTTATTTCCATCATTGCTTCCTCGATGTACAGATTGAAGACTAGGGGCGAAAGGCTACAGCCTTGTCTTACACCCTTCTTAATACGAGCACTTCGTTCTTGATCGTCCACTCTTATTATTCCCTCTTGGTTGTTGTACATATTGTATATGACCCGTCTCTCCCTATAGCTTACCCCTACTTTTTTCTGAATCTCGAACAGCTTGCACCATTTTATATTGTCAAACGCTTTTTCCAGGTCGACAAATCCTATGAAAGTGTCTTGATTTTTCTTTAGCCTTGCTTCCATTATTAGCCGTAACGTCAGAATTGCCTCTCTCGTCCCTTTACTTTTCCTAAAGGCAAACTGATCGTCACCTAGCGCATTCTCAATTTTCTTTTCCATTCTTCTGTATATTACTCTTGTAAGCAGCTTCGATGCATGAGCTGCTAAGCTGATTGTGCGATAATTCTCGCACTTGTCAGCCCTTGCCGTCTTCGAAATTGTGTGGATGATGCTTTTCCAAAAGTCAGATGGTATGTCGCCAGACTCATATTCTACACACCAACGTGAATAGTCGTTTTGTTGCCACTTCCCCCAATGATTTTAGAAATTCTGATGGAATGTTATCTATCCCCACTGCCTTATTTGACCGTAAGTCCTCCAAAGCTCTTTTAAATTCCGATTCTAATACTGGATCCCCTATCTCTTCTAAATCGACTCCTGTTTCTTCTTCTATCACATCAGACAAATTTTCACCCTCATAGAGGCTTTCAGTGTATTCTTTCCACCTATCTGCTCTCTCATCTGCATTTAACAGTGGAATTCCCGTTGCACTCTTAATGTTACCACCGTTGCTTTTAATGTCACCAAAGGTTGTTTTGACTTTCCTGTATGCGGAGCTAGTTGGCATATGAACTTGTACTACTGTGGTAGGCGTGGGCTTCGTATCTATCTTGGCCTCAATAATGCATTCACTATGCTGTTTGTAGTAGCTTACCCGCATTCCTATTTTCCTATTCATTATTAAACCTACTCCTGCGTTACCCCTATTTGATTTTGTATTTATTACTCTGTATTCACCTGACCAGAAGTCTTGTTCCTCCTGCCACCGAACTTCACTAATTCCCACTACATCTAACTTTAACCTATCCATTTCCCTTTTTAAATTTTCTAACCTACCTGCCCGATTAAGGGATCTGACATTCCACGCTCCGATCCGTAGAACGCCAGTCTTATTTCTCCTGATAACAACGTCCTCCTGAGTAGTCCCAGCCCGGAAATCCGAATGGGGGTCTATTTTATCTCCGGAATATTTTACCCGAGAGGAAGCCATCATCATTTATCCATACAGTAAAACTGCATGCCCTCGGGAAAAATTACGGCCGTAGTTTCCCCTTGCTTTCAGCCGTTCGCAGTACCAGCACAGCAAGGCCGTTTTGGTTAATGTTACAAGGGCAGATCAGTCAATCATCCAGACTGTTGTCCCTGCAACTACTGAAAAGGCTGCTGCCCCTCTTCAGGAACCACATGTTTGTCTGGCCTCTCAACGGGTACCCCTCCGTTGCGGTTGCACCAACGGTACGGCTATCAGTATGGCTGAGGCGCGCAAGCCTCCCCCCCCCCCCCCCCCCAACGGCAAAGTCCATGGTTTATAGGGGGTAGTTATACGTAGAAACAAAAATAAAGAAAACTTAAAAGGAAACATTTTGTTTCACTGTAGAAAGTTGTAGAATGTGAAAATTCCAGCGCATACATATAAGAAGGAATATAAAAATATATTTTAAAATGACAAGAAGTAATGATAAAAGTGACAATGTTGATGATGTGCTTTTTCCTCTCTGGTGGATACTTTCCGTAACAAAAGGAAGGTATAACTGGAATGTATTGGATATAATGCTGTATGAAAATAAATGTATTCGTGATTGTTGCGATACAGGAATCAGGGAACTGTAGGATTTAAATTAAGCAAAGATAGGGAGTAAATTAGCCTTCATACCGAATGGAAATGGTGGAATTGATTGGATGAATATGTCTCAAGGGTTGTTTCATAATCTGGTAAAGGGTGCTGGTAAAAACTGGCCTGAGAAAGAATGTAGAGTGGACATGAAAGTATAATAAAAACGTTAAAAAGCAGGTCAAGGGTCTCAAGGCTGACGACGGAATCGCGTCTTGAGGCTCATGTTTACTGGAATTGCAGGAGAGGCAAGGTGTTAAAGATGCTGAAGGATGTGAGAGAAATTTCTAAGTGGAGGATACAGGTGACAGACGACAATCGTCCGGTTGCTGATAGTCTTCTACCAATGGTACAGCAGGACACACAGTGTTACAGTAAATCTATTACCTATTTCTTGGATGGCAGGCGTAGATGTGAACGTGTTACAACGTTCTTAGTGCACACGGCTGCGATCTTCCTGTGTAGTGGCCAGACGCTGTCAACAGAAACCTTGACGACGAGTATGCCTGCCCTCTCTTTTTTGGGCGACGCGGTCCAGCATCGGTCCGCTGTCACATCTGAATGCCCCACAAACCTCGTTACTACACGATTCGACCAGCCGGTCACATGGAGACAAGTAAGGAGGTCCCTTCTGAGCTCTGTCATCTGCTGATAACTCTGCCTCATATGAGTACATGCCACATCCGTCTCCTTCGCAGTGATCAATCGACATCTGCAGATGTTTCACGTGTCTTATACACCCGTCCACGCCAGGTAACAACGCTGAACACCTACCATGTTAATGCATTCTGAGGTCCGTTGTACCTGTCACAGAATTGCAATTCTTAAGGGGGGTAGGACGTTAAACGGGCCGACTTGGGGCAGGAGAGGCACCACAGGACATTTTAATTTTCACTGTCTATACTTTTGCAAATAGATTCATACAACTTTGTCAGCATGTCCAGGAAGGATTCAGGATTCACACTCATAACAGTGGAAGTTCAGAAACATAACAAAATAAATCATTTTTTCACTTACTATTGGCTGCCTGTGTTACTATAGGTACACTTTTCTTCATAAGTAAGAGACATTCTTCTATGAATTTTGCACAGCACACAAACCATACTCACAGGTGTATGAAACTCTAGAATTTTCCAAATCTATTAAAAACTGCGGTAAAAATTCAGATAATTAACTATAGAATTTGAGTTTTTTCTAAACATGAAATTTAAAATATATTAGCTCATTCATTTTTTTGTAAATTAAAGAAATTCTAGAGTTTCATGCACCTGTAAGTATGGTTTGTATGCTGTGTGAAATTCATCGAAGAATCTCTTCCACTCATGAAGAAAAGTGTACCTATAGCAATAAATGCAGCCAGTAATAAGTGAAAAATGATGAAATTTCAAATGTGAAAAAAAACAAAATTGTTATGTTTTTGAACTTCCTCTGCTAAGAGTGTGTATCCTGAATCCTTCCTGGTCATGCTGAGAAAATTTTATGAATTTGTTTGTAAAAGTATAGACAGTGAAATTAAAATGTCCTGTGGTGCCTCTCCTGCTCCAAGTCGGCCCGTTTGACGTCCAACCCCCCTTACGGCACAGTTCACACTGAGACGATACGATTCGTTGTAATTAAGGCCGTGCGATGCGACCCTTATCTATGCGACTCTGGCATTCTCACTGGAACAATGCGATATGCACACTTTTCAAAATATGCACGGTGCACTACTTTACGGACAGTGACGAAAATAAAACCGGTTACCGGTTCATGGTTACTTCTGATGTGTGGATAGAAGATGCGGAAAATAAAATTTCCTCAAAATCGAATGAGAAAGGCTGCGTATCGCAGAACATACATGAATGCGAAAACAGTGGTTTCTATTTTTTTACTCGTAAAGTAAAACCTTTACTGGTAAGCTAACTACGGAGACGGATGTAGCTATGCTTCATTTACATAAAACAATTCTTTAGGCAAATGGGATGCCGTTAAATTTCATTACGTGGAGTGACCAGCACTCCGTGTCGCACTGTTATCTCATTGTGAACCAGTTAAGTCGCTTCCATGAAGTTTCTACGCGCTCTGCCGAAGGCGCTATTCGCGCTGAGGTGATATGCGATGCGATGCAAAAGCATCCCGCATCGGCGGAGCGCATAAAAACATAACACAAGCGACTTTACTATTTCACACTTGGACGACAGAGCAACACGGAGTGCTGGTCGTTCCACGAAACTAGTGTCGTACGATACGCTGGGAGTGAAATTTCATGTGGTCTGAACTGTCACAACAAGCTGCTTTATATAGGTGAAGCATAGCTAAATCTGTTTATGTGCGTAGTTTCACACTAAAGCTTTCACCTGACGCATAAAAAAATAAAAACCTCTGTTTTGAGATTCGCGCATATTCTCAGCCACGCAGTCTTTCTCATTCGATTTTTAGGATTTATGCGGTAACTACTCAAATGAGGAAGACTTCGTAAGTGAGTATTTTACTTCGAATCATCACAATAACTATTGGCAACAATGAAAAGAAAAGTAGTTCATTACTAATCTTTGATGTGTGGTCATACGATGCAGAATATATATATATATATATATATATATATATATATATATATATAGGGCGGTCCATTGATAGTGACCGGGCCAAATATCCCACGGAATAACCATCAAACGAAAAACTACAAAGAACGAAACTTGTCTAGTTTGAAGGGGGAAACCAGATGGCGCTATTGTTGGCTCACTAGATGACGCTACCATAGGTCAAACGGATATCGACTGCGTTTTTTAAAATAGGAACCATTTTTTTATTACATATTCGTGTAGTAGGTAAAGAAATATCAATGTTTTAGTTGGGTCACTTTTTTCGCTTTGTGATAGATGGCGCTGTAATAGTCACAAACATGTAAGTACGTGGTATCATGTAACATTCCGCCAGTTCGGACGGCATTTGCTTCGTGATACATTACCTGTGTTAAAATAGACCGTTTACCAACTGCGGAAAAGGTCGATATCGTGTTGATGTACGGCTGTTGTGATCAAAATGCCCAACGGGCGTGTGCTATGTATGCTGCTCGGTATCCTCAACGACATCATTCAAGTGTCCGGACCGTTGGCCGGATAGTTACATTGTTTAAGGAAACAGGAAGTGTTCAGCCACATGTGAAACGTCAACCACGACCTGCTACAAATGATTATGCCCAAGTAGGTGTTTTAGCTGCCGTCGCGGCTAATCCGCACATCAGTAGCAGACAAATTGCGCGAGAATCGGGGATCACGGAAACGTCGGTGCTGAGAATGCTACATCAACATCGACTGCACCCGTACCATATTTCTATGCACCAGGAATTGCATGGCGACGACTCTGAACGCCGTGTACAGTTCTGCCACTGGGCATAAGGAATTACGAGACGATGACAGATTTTTTGCAAGCGTTCTGTTTAGTGACGAAGCGTCATTCACCAACAGCGGTAACGTAAAACGGCATAATATGCACTATTGGGCAACGGAAAATCAACGATGGCTGCGACAAGTGCAACATCAGCGACCTTGGAGGGTTAATGTGTGGTGCAGCATTATGGGAGGAAGGATAATTGGCCCCATTTTATCGATGGCAATCTAAATGGTGCAATGTATGCTGATTTCCTACGTAATGTTCTACCGATCTTACTACAAGACGTTTCACTGCATGACAGAATGGCGATGTACTTCCAACATGATTGATGTCCGGCACATAGCTCGCGTGCGGTTGAAGCGGAATTGAATAGCATATTTCATGACAGGTGGATTGGTCGTCGAAGCACCATACCACGGCACGCACGTTCACCGGATCTGACGTCCCCGGATTTCTTTCTGTGGGGAAGGTTGAAGGATATTTGCTATCGTGATCCACCGACAATGCCTGACAACATGCGTCAGCGCACTGTCAATGCATGTGCAAACATTACGGAAGGCGAACTACTCGCTGTTGAGAGGAATGTCGTCGTTACACGTATTGACAAGTGCATTGAGGTTGACGGACATCATTTTGAGCATTTATTGCATTAGTGTGTATTTACAGGTAATCACGCTGTAACACCATGCGTTCTCAGAAATAAGTTCAGAAAGGTACATGTATCACATTCGAACAAACGAAATAAAATGTTGAAAAGTACCTACGTTCTGTATTTTAATTTAAAAAAACCTACTTGTTACCAACTGTTCGTCTAAAATTGTGAGTCATATGTTTTTGACTATTGCAGCGCCATCTATCACAAGGCGAAAAAAGTGGTCTAACTAAAACATTCATATTTCTTTACGTACTACACGAATATATAATAAATAATGGGTGTTCCTATTTAAAAAAACGCAGTTGATATCCGTTTGACCTATGGCAGCGCCATCTAGCGGGCCAACCATAGCGCCATCTCGTTTCCCCCTTCAAGCAAGTCAAGTTTCGTTGTTTGTAGTTTTTCGTTTGACGCTTATTTCGTGAGATATTTGGCCAGGTCACGATCAATGGACCACCTCGTATATATATATATATATATATATATATATATATATATATATATATAACATCTTTTCATTATTGCCCATAGTTATTGTGATAATTCAAAGTAAAGTACTACAACGCACATTTTTTGGAATGTTGGCAGTGAAAACTGTAGTCACTGGCCAGTTTACATTTGGTGCATTTTACGGCATACGCAGTCTGTTCAGAAAATTCCGGAACATTCGTAATTTTGCGCCAATGGAGTGTTGGAGCGAAATGCGGTTGGCATCCCTGCACACGCCTGTTTAATGTGTAACCGTCAGAAATTCCATAGTTGTATGTGTGTTAGTTATTGTGCAGTGTTGTAATGAGTAGAACGTTATGTCGCACAGTTTGCGAATTTCGAGATGCGGTGTTACAGAGCAACGCGTCGGTATTAATTTTTGCATGAAACTCAAGAAATCCTTTACAGAGACACACCAAATGATACAGGAAGCCTAAAGAGATGCGTGCTTAAGCCGTACTTGGTGTTACAAATGGTTCGCATGGTTTAAAAATGGCCAGACGGAAGTTAAAGATGATCCTCGTTCAGGATGCCCTTCGACGGTTACCGACGGCGCTCATGTCAGGAATGTCAACGAAATTGTGCGTGCCAATCGAAAACTGACCGTCCGAGGGATTGTGGAAGAATGTGATTTCAGTTGGATCATGTCATGCAATTCTGTCGCTGCATCTTGGAATGTATCATGTTGCCGCCAAGATCGTCCCACGGCTCATGAAAAGGCCGATGTGACCGAGCGGTTCTAGGCGCTTCAGTCCTGAACCGCGCTGCTGCTACCGTCGCAAGTTCGAATCCTGCTTCGGGCATGGATGTGTGTGATGTCCTTAGGTTAGTTATGTTTGCGTAGTCTAGGGGACTGATGACCTCAGATGTTAAGTCCCATAGTGCTCAGAGCCATTTGAATCATTTGAAAGGCTTATGATTCAAGACCATAAAGACCTTCACCTCGCAAACTGTGAAGAGCTTCTGGATCGCGCAAATAAGAACGAAGTGTTCGTTAAGAGAATCATAACTTGTGATGAGACGTGGGTTATGAAGTTGCGACCAATGGATCGGAATACGTTCTCCAACATCAAAAAAGGTTCGTCAGGTCAGGTCAAATGTCAAAGCCACGCTGATAATTTTCTTGGAAGGATCAGGTCATCATGAATTCGTGGCACAGTCCCAAACTGCTCATCTATGGTAGTATCGGGATGTTTTGCAACGCCTGCGAGAAAATGTGAGAAGGGAACGGCCTGAAATATGGCGAGACAATTCGTGGCTCTTGCATCACGATAACGTCCCCGTACATTCATCCCTGTTGCTGCGTGGCTGTTGCACAAAAAAACGAAATTACTGTGTTGCCTTATCCTCCGTATTCTTTATACCTTACCCCTGTGGACTTTTTTTATTTTCAAAGTTGAAAACCCCGTTGAGAGGACGACGATTTTCAACGATAGACGAGATAAAAGAAAATTCACAGACGGCGTTTCACGTGATGCAGCAATAGGCGTACCATGACTGCTTCCGGAAGTGGAAACACGGTTTATCAATTGTGGAGGAGAGTATTTCGAGGGAAACCAGGAACAATAAGTAAAAGATAGGCGTACAAAAACTTTGTGGACAAAGTTTCGGAATCTTTTGAAAAGACCTCGTATATTGCTGCGTAAGAAATGTTGCTAATTTATCTAAATACTGCTACGTAAGTGATACGTTTTGGCGTTTGGCTGCGACGAGCTGCAGCTTGCCACACTCGACGTTACGACTGCGCGCTACCCTTTGCGAAGCTGTGTCGTGTTCCTGCCGGATCGCATATCGTGTCGCCCCGATGGGAACTTGCCTGTTCAAATGTGTGTGAAATCGTATGGGACTGAACTGCTAAGTTCATCAGTCCCTAAGCTTACACACTACTTAACCTAAATTATCCTAAGGACAAACACACACACCCATGCCCGAGGGAGGGCTCGAACCTCCGCCGGGATCAGCCGCACAGTCCATGACTGCAGCGCCTAAGACCGCTCGGCTAATCCCGCGCGAACTCGCCTGTCTCAGCAGTAAGTGTCGCGTCGCTCTACCACGAATCGTACTGCCTATCGTGTAGCCTCAGTGTGAACAGCAGCTAATCATTTGCGTACCCGACGTAAGTGCATGCATGTACGAAGTTACACTGACATCCGATCATGTCTTCTGGGTGCTTCATTTTTTATCACGCAGTGTAGCCAACTATGGTAGTAGGTGTGATTTTCATACATTGTAGAAATAGTATTGTATTAGCTGTAGTAGTATGTTTTGCATCATTGGGTGCGGATGGATAGAGAGCAGCTCGTATAGCGTAATGCGCAGCACACTAGCTTGCGAGACAGGGAGGTCGGCGAAACACAGATGGGAGCCTGCACGGCGGATTAATGACCGTAGGCTGCGCTACGGGCATCCAGGGGTTGCAGACCGTTTCCGACTCTCGATTAGCCGAATTCTGAGCCGGTCCCGAAATTACCTGTCCACTGAATACGATCACGCACAGAACAAACTTCACACAATTCACAGACAGATGGCGCACGTGACTTCTCTCCTTCAGGTTACCTTGATAACCGTGGTGTCAGGAAGGGCATCCGGCAACAAGATTAAGTAATACACTAAAATTCCCCCAAACCCTGAAAAAGTGGGCCCCGTACTGGATGACATGAACGCTAAGGAACAACGACAAAGTAGCCGATGTATAGGGAAAAAAGCTGCTGACAGTATCAACCCTGAGTAAGAGTCAGTACATCCTATGTTTAAATTATAAATAACTGGCTCTAATGTAATAAAGAGAGAAATGTTGTGTGAAAATCGAAACAGAATAATTATGTACCTTGCATTTACATACTGGCGACTTGGTCGCACGGCTTGCCCGCGGGCTTACTCGCGTTCTTCGTGCCGACAGCAGTTCCCATAAGCCTTTTTACTAATGGCGTTCAATAAGTAATGCAACATTTTTTTCTGGAATCAGGTTGGCTTTATTCATGATTCCAATATACGAAGGTAATCTCAAAAGTATGGTCTCCTATTTTTTTATAAGTACATAGTTTATTTCTATAATGGTTTACATCAGTTACAGCTTGAACTTTGGTGTCACCGGCAGACACCACACTTGCTAGGTGGTAGCCTTTAAATCGGCCGCGGTCCATTAGTATACGCCGGACCCGCGAGTCGCCACTGTCAGTGATTGCAGACCGAGCGCCACCGCACGGCAGGTCTAGAGAGACTTACTAGCACTCGCCCCAGTTGTACAGCCGACTTAGCCAGAGATGGATCACTGACAACTACTCTCTCATTTGCCGAGACGATAGTTAGCATAGCCTTCAGCTACGTCATTTGCTACGACCTAGCAAGGCGCCATAGCATTTGATATTATTTTATATTGTGGTTATAACATGTACAGTAACGAGAGATGTTCATTAATTGTGGATTAAAGTTAAGTATTCCAACAGCTACGTACTTTATTTGCTAGTCTCAAATCCTTTAACTGTTCCAGACCTCACGCCAATCTGCGTTAGCTTAAAAGCGTGCATTTCGGCCTCCTCTAGCAACACGGTGTTGGCTCTTCTGCCAACACTACATGAACATTCACCTATTTTTTGACATAGTCACCATTTCTGTCGACGGATTTTTGTAGACGCTGTGGCACTTTTTGTATGCCCATCTCATACCAGCTCTCCGCCATGCTGTTCAGAAAGTTATGAACCTCTTCTTTCACCTCGCCGTCGGAGCTGAATCGCTTTTCTGGTCAAATGTTCTTTTAACCTAGGGAACAGGTGATGGTCACTGGGCGCCAAGTCAGAAGGGTGGGTGGGTGGGTTGGTGATTATGTCCCACTGAAACTGTTCCACGAGAGCAACGGTTTGCCGAGCGATGTGTGGGCGAGCGTTGTCATGCAGAATGTGTACGCCCTTACTCAACATTCCTCTTCTTAGGGTTCTGAATTGCCCGTTTGAGTTTTTTCATAGTCTCACAGTACCTGTCAGCGTTAATTGTGGTCCCAGCGATTAAGTTCCGACGACGTGGTGAAAGAAGAGGTTCATAACTTTCTGAACAGCATGGCGGTGAGCTGGTATGACATGGACATACAGCGTCTACAAAAATGCATCGACAGAAATGGTGATTATACCGAAAAATAGCTAAAGCTGCGAGCTGTAAACGGATGTAAACCATTGAAGAAATAAACAGGTCTATGTACTTATAAAAATTAGGAGACTTTACTTTTGGGATTACCCTCGTACCATATTATTCCTACTCTTCTGGCTACAAAATTCTGTTTTCCAACATAATCTCCATCAAGCGACGGCTTATGGCACCTCACTGGGAGGGCCTGTTTGCCCATATGTACTGCTCTACTGGGAACGTCGTAGCCAACGTTTTGCTGCATCATAGCCTCCCCATCATCCCATAATGCTTCCCGCAATGTCATCCTTCATTGGGCCAAACAGATGGAAGATGTAAAATATGATATCCAGCCTTGGGGATGGATGAGGATGAACAGTCCATTGAAGTTTTGTGATCACTGCCAACAGAGATGCGCAGTTGTTGAGCGACATGTTTGTTTACGATCCGTTGATCACCTCAGGTGAGAGTGGTCGCACGTTCCAACGTAATAGGAGTCACAGCTGTGTGGGGCCAGATGGCATATGATAGATCAAACAGGTTTGTGCTATCTTGTTGTGGTGAAGACAGACGCCTATGAATATCGCTGATGCTCAGGTTTTCCACCAAAAGAAACTCAATGACAGCTCTCTGCCTCGAAAGCACCTGAGTTATGGACGCCATTTTGAAGTCGGCCGAGAAAAAATGTGTTGTATAACTTATTGAGTACGCCTCGTAGTTTACACACTGCCGATTCGACAGAGCGCCGTGAAGTGCACTAGCCAGTCACGGTGACTGGTTGCGGCGATTCGGCTGCTTTAATAGGGCCCTTTACACACTCAGATACTTGCACCGACTTGTCTCTATAGACTTTGTTTCCACTGACAAGGCGTTACATGTCACTGAATGGCCGACTGAAAAATTTGTGTGTGTCACTGTGTTCGCCCTGTGCGACATCTGGCGGAGCTTGAAGTGGCGCAGACCAGATGAAATGTTCTAGTACTCCATACATGCAACGACAGTTTTCCGAAATAGTATAACTCAACGATGAAGGTGTTTCACAGCAGAAAATTTCAGCCAGTTGCTAAGTGCCTCAATCTATGCTGTTTTATAGAGACAAGTCGTTCTTCAACGTTGTTATCAAAAGTTCTTCGCAGACTTATTTCAAATTTTTATACCATACTCTAATGAACATTTGTAGAGACATAGGCTATATATTTTTGTAATATGTGTAATATTATATTTGTATCTAATGTACACACTGATAAGCCAAAACAATAACCCAAAATACGAGGTCTGGAACTTTAATAGTGGCAACTATTTACTTACAGCTCATACAACATAGATACGTGTTTCAAAGTTTTACTGACTTTTAAAGTAGTCACCAGCATTGTGTATAGCCCGTTGCCAGCGATGTGGAAGTCGTAGGATACTCTTAGCAGCGCCGGTTGTGTTGACAGTTCGAGAGGCGGGGTCTATTGCCCAAAGAGTTTGCAGCAGTTCTGAAGCGAATGCCATGAAGTGTATCCTTCAGTTTAGAAATCGAGTTGAATTTATGAGAGCTTAAGTCAGGGGAGTGCAGTAGGTGGTACAGCACTTAGCAGCCCCATCAGTCAAACAAATCAGTAACAGCTTGCACTGCACATGTTTGAGCATTGTCCTTCAAAATGGTCAGTTCTTGCAGAAAGTGTCATCACTTTTGTCTCTACGCTGTTTATTTCTGGAACACAACCTACGACCAGCTTAGAGACAGAACAGTTGAAGAGGGTCGTAAAGTGTAATAGGCAGACATCTATCCATACCATCACACTGGAATTCCAAACTGCATCAGGATCCACTGCAAGTACTATGACAATTAGGCGGGAGGTGAGAAAACTTGAATTTCATGGTCGAGCGCCTGCTCATAAGCCACACATCACGCCGGTACATGCCGAATGACGCCTCGCTTGGTGTAAGGAGCATAAACATTGGACAATTGAACAGTGGAAAAACGTTGTGTGGAGTGGCAAATCACGGTACACAATGTGGCGATCCGATGACAGGGTGTGGGTATGGCGAATTCCCGGTGAACGTCACCTGCCAGCGTGTGTAGTGCCAACAGTAAAATTCGGAGGCGGTGGTGTTATGGTGTTGTCGTGTTTTTCATGGAGGGTTCTTTCAGCCTTGCTGTTTTGCGTGGCACTATCACAGCACAGGCCTAAATTGATGTTTTAAGCACCTTCTTGCTTCCCAATGTTGAAGAGCAATTCGGGGATGGCGATTGCATCTTTCAACCGATCGAGCACCTGTTCATTATACACGGCCTGAGGCGGAGTGGTTACACGACAATAACATCCCTGGACTGGCCTGCAGAGAGCCCTCACCTGAATCCTACAGAACATCTTTGGGATGTTTTGGAACGCCGACTTCGTGCCAGGCCTCACCGACCGACATAGGTACCTCTTCTCAGTGCAGCATTCCGTGAATAATAGGCTACCATTCCCCAAGAAAACTTCCATCACCTGATTGAACGTATGGCTACGAGGGTGGAAGCTGTCATCAAGGCTATGGGTGGTCCAACATCATACTGAACTCCAGCATTATCAATGGAGGGCGCCGCGAACTTGTAAGTCATTTTCAGCCATGTGTCCGGATACTTTGATCACGTAGTGTAAATCCTACGGAACACACCTGGGTCGCAGTCGGGTTCCATCACAGCGTACACAAAACAACGGTCCGTTATTTACGCGAATTACATGACTTCTAATGTCACATAGGTCCATAAACCTACCAACAAACTGTTTGATCCCTGATACGCAGAATCAGTGATGTATTTCGTTTCAAACTCGGAAAAACGACCTATTAAGCAGGTGGTCATAATGTTTTGGCTCGTCATTGTAAGGGGCAACATTGTTACCAAAAGTCTCGAGATGTTCTTGATTGATTTACTTTATTTTTTGCAGGATATTGTAATGAGGATTTAGACACACATACGCTATATATTTATAATGTATTTAGTATATCAATATATTTTTATTATAGAAAGTAGAATCGTTGTTAGTAGAATTTTCCAGTAGCTCTTGACCGACTTACTTCAAATTTGTGCACAACGCTCAGTGAATGGTACGCAGTCACTCAGTCTGAATTACGATTGCAATGCATGTAAACCACTATAAAAATTGTTTGTCACATACATATTCTTTCTCCGTATTTAAATAATTTCAAACAAAATTTGTGCAACCAATAACGTCAATAATGTCCTGATTTGTTTTCTTCTTTGGCGTTGGTGTTGTAGGATGCAGGTAAGGTGTATTTATGACTTATAGGTTCATGATTAGAATACAATTACGGAATCAGAATCGTGCGAAACTTTGTATTCCTTTAATTCACAGATTATATCTATGCGAAATGCTGTCATGTAGGCTACTATCCTCACAGATACAGCAAGGAGAGGTTTCTCTCTTACCCTGTACTCCCTTGATCCCAACCGGTTTACCCGTTGATTTGAACTACCAGTGAAGATTTCGTTAGCAAAAACAATAAATAGGTCTCAAAGTCAGAGTGGCAAGAGAGCAGAGATGGAGACGAGGAAATGGACATAGCGAGGGGAGGAGAAGGTAGTGGAGAGGAGGATATGAGAAGATTGTGGGAGTAGGAGTTCATGCACAGAGAGAGGGTGGTGATAGTAGGAGGAGGTGGACAAAGATAGGGGTGAGGAGGAGATGGGCAGGGAGGGAGAGGGAGAGGGAGAGAGAGAGAGAGAGAGAGAGAGAGAGAGGGAGAATCAGTCCCAGGGTCGCCAGTGTTATACTGTAAGTCTGTCATAAGTTTTATCTCCCGGAAAACAATAACATGCGAAAGCCGCACACATTTTGGAAGACACTCTTTTACTGTTTTTTTCCGTACCGATCTTCGTCATTTTATAATTTCCGAAGCAACAGCTCTTCACAGAACAATTATCTTACAAGCCAGTTCACTTGGTTTGACCGTGGCCAGAAATGCTCTGCTCTCTCGGACTACTGATTCAGACCTGTGCGGCCTGCATTGTGGTTGAAACGTGCAAACGCGAAATGAATACTGCAGAGCAGATGCGTAGGCAGTCGTTGCGAACACGGTCTGCTCAAACGAACCTGCGCGTATAAAGGGCCGTCATGATGCTTTCACACGTGGTGATCCGGCAGCGCGGTTGCCCAGGGAGGCGGTAAACAGTCGTCGCCTCGCGCCGTTGTGCTGCGACTGTCGTTTGTTAGCTCTTTATGATTACTGAATCATGCGCATTGTCTGTATCGTTTTAAAGAATTTTGTGCTGTTTTCTGCTACAAAAATGACTTTTGACGTGGAACTTCTCATCACTGAAGTAAACGCTGTCCTGTAATTTGGGATTCAGAAAATTAGGATTAAACCAATATGATCGAAAAACATGCTGCTCGGGAGGACATGTGTTAAAAATTTGTTCCTGGCTTCGAAAAGAAAACTGTGTCGGAGCAAAACGAATGTGCTATGCATCGTTTATTACTTATTAGAATACAATTTACATCTTGTTCATTTGCCAAAAAGCATGACAGTGCTGACAAAATATGCTATGAACTTGTATCGTACTCTCGTGGCACAGCGACTTCTTACACGCGTGGTGCTCCGTACACGTTTCTAAACCAGTTGCTCCTAAAGTTCCGACTAGCTTGAATCCCATCTCTTTCGCAAAATTGTGCAGAACGCAGCATACTCTAATTAGCTTCTTTCACGTCTAGAGGATGATGAAATATCCTCTATTTGTTGGATAGGGTCCTAAAAGAACTCTTGGTGAAGCGGAGCGCCCTCCATAACCTGCATTTATAAACTTCTCTTTTCTCTGACAATTTTTATCCACTGCACGGACGTTGCATATTGTCTTCGAAAGAAATTGTTCAGCTCCGACAAAGCGGAACGGAAGAGGCTCACCTGAGTCAGACAAAGATCGAGGCTTTTGCAAATTTACATTATTATCTTCCATTATTTTATAAAGGTCACTATTTTTATAAATTTGTAAGTCCGGACTTTTTCCATATGAACCTACGTCTATGAATTTACAGTAATAGCGTCACAAACTGCTAGTAACACCGTTGAAAAAATGTGATTGCAGTTGTACAAAGAGCCATTGCGTTCATGTTTAACTGTTCTTATATGATTCCCATTCCATTTCACCAGGCAACTTCGGAAAACCGGAGTTGATACTAAACTTTACTCCTGTATTAATCCAACCTTTTCCGATGTAAGTGGCATGCATATGCTTAGTGCGTTAATCCATATTTTATGAGCTATTTCTGTTGTGACTTGGCAGGACAGCCAAGCCACTATGGCGGGAAGCCGAAAGGCACGCGTTAAAGCTCACGCAGGATGGCGTGAGGTCTGGAACAGGACAATGTCTTGAGACTAGCAAAAAAGGTACCTAGCTTCTGGAATACTTAACTTTAATCCATAATTGGTGAACATCGGTCTGACGGTACATGCATCACAAGATAAATAGCAATTGATAATGGCGCCTTGCTAGTTCGTAGCAAATGACGTAGCTGAAGGCTATGCTAACTATCGTCTCGGCAAATGAGAGCGTAATTTGTCGGTGAACCATCGCTAGCAAAGTCGGCTGTACAACTGGGGCGAGTGCTAAGAAGTGTCTCTAGACCTGCCGTGTGGCGGCGCTCGGTCTGCAATCACTGACAGTGGCGACACGCGGGTCTGACGTATACTAACGGACCGCGGCCGATTTAAAGGCTACCACCTAGCAAGTGTGGTGTCTGGCGGTGACACCACAATTTCTACAACAATTTTGAACATACTGCAACTACCACATTTCAGGGAATAAAGCAGCTTTGTGAATGCAAAGCCTGTAGCAACATACCGGTGAAATAAGATACTTCTGTTATATTGCAGCCACGCAGTTACAGAAGGGGAAGAACATTCTTGACTATTACACAAGAGTACTGAACGAGAGGAAAACCTCAAAAAGTGGTTTTCATGCAGAATCGTAACAAATATGTGTGTTTGGACACGTTAACTTTCCAGTCACCTGTAATTTCCACTAAACCAGCAGAGTTATGTGACTTTCTCATGTGATAAATGATTCTGATGTTCAGAATGGAGTTGTCTCCAATCCTCGTAAGAGAGGAACGGTGACAAAAGAGGAGAAGCTGTTTCAGGTACTTGCAGCAAACATCAAGGAAAAAAAATCATCAAATCCTGAAGTACATGACTCTATAAGCATTTTCTACTGTCATTATTAGATGATTTTAAATCTGTACCACAGAAACTGAAGATGAACGCTAAATCTGAAATATTATCTGTTTTGAGAAAGTACAGTTCTTCTTACATTTCACTAGAAATCTATAATTTTCCGTTCATTTCAAACTTACCATTATTCATATATTCATCTTCATTAACAACTGGTCTTGCATCCAGTCTAGGCCCAAGTACATCAAACTGCGATGCTACGCTTTCAAGTATATCATCTAATTTCATCAGTGGTCACTTTCTTATTCTTTGGGTAGCGTAAATATTAAATAGTTGGATTATTGTATTTCAATATTATACGTGGAACAAATTACTGCTAAAACTTCCCTAAAAATACACACATCAAATAAAAAAATTGCATCACCCCGGTTCCCAGAACTCCTGAAGATAGACGTTGACTGTGAATATTGTATCACAGACACAGTCCCTATGACTGTTCAGAGATGTCACCAAACCCGCCCAAAGATGTAAACAACCATGCATGAACAGTGCCTATTAGATGGTCGCAGTCCGACAGCCGATCAGTTTCAGTCATTCCACCAGGAAGGAGGCACACGACTCGTGTTGTCTGTAGCTCAACCACACCTAGACGGTCTCTACCGCGGTTCGATCGCGTACGCATTGTTACTTTGTGCCAGGAAGGGCTCTCACCAAGGGAAGTGTCCAGGCGTCTCTAAGTGAACCAAAACGATGTTGTTCGGACATGGAGGAGATACAGAGAGACACGACCTGTCGATGACACTCATCGCTCAGACAGCCAAAGAGCTACTACTGCAGTGAATGACCGCTACCTACGGATTATGGCTCGGAGGAACCCTGACAGCAAAGTCACCATGACGAATAATGCTTTTCGTACAGCCACAGGACGTCGTGTTATGACTCAAACTGTGCGCAATAGGCTGCATGATGCGCAACTTCACTCTCGACGTCCATGGCGAGGTCCATCTTTGCAACCACGACAACATGCAGCGCGGAACAGATGGGTCCAACAACATGCCGAATGGACCGCTCAGGATTGGCATCAAGCTCTCTCTACCGATGAGTGTAGCTTATGCCGTCAAGTAGACAATCATCGGAGACGTGGTTGGTCGCAACCTGGTCAGATTGAACGCCTTAGATACACTGTCCAGCGAGTCCAGCAAGGTGGAGGTTTCCTGCTGTTTTTGGTGTGCCATTAGTGGGGCCGACATACGCCGTTGGTTGTCATGGAAGGCGCCGTAACGGCTGTACGATACGT